>NC_079474.1:41582086-42832086 GCF_026230105.1 Diorhabda sublineata
ACCATTTTACCAAGCAATATCCTAAAATACACATCTAGAAACAATAACAAATAGCTAAAATTGCAAGGGGTGGATTTTACTCTCTAATTTGCAATTACCGTTAACTCTCCATACAAAACGAAATTCTACTATACAAACAAATCATAAGAGCAATTTTAAAATACGCAGCCCCAGTTTATTACACAAAGTTCAAATAATCTTCGTAAAAAATTCGCAGCCGCACATGGGGCAGGAAATATCCACGACAGTATGTGTAGGCTTCTGCATGGTTCGCTAATTACATAGTTTGATTATAAAATTTCAGCCATGTTGCCTTCTCGAAAACTAAAACCCGATGAATTTTTTAACCATATCTTTCAACTGATTTTTGGGATAACTCAGCCTAAAGATTCTGAGAGTCACAACTATATACCATGGACAAAGTTATTGTACACTATTGAATTTGTAGATAATGCATCTCACTCAAGGACTCGCAATTTCATCTACAGATACACGTAAATCATCTAAGAATCGCCAAAACAGAAATAAAGACATTGTTAATAATAATACATAACTACACAAATAATTGAACTGAATGCTGAGAATATCAATGAATTCTTTCATAGACAATAGAATTCAGAATTAATTTTAATGTTGCTTGAATGAAACTCCCTAAAAATAGTTCGGATCCTCCGTTCCTGTGAAATAAATCACAGCTTCCGATGCGCTATTCGATAGAGTGACAATTAAACGAAAACACAAAGTAGTTCAAATGTAACTGAACAAAGAATTAATTGGATACGCTAACGAATCGTTCTCCATGTCCCATTGTTCCGACCGTCGTTGACTCGTTGTCTGTCTACCCGCTTCTCTGTATATGTTTGTCTCTGTCCGGGACTCTCTAGATTTGAAACTACACTTTAAAAATATATTTCGAATGCAGATTACATAACACACTTAGAAATCTATAGAAGGAATCATTGATAAACAAATGAGTAGATATATATGCCATTTTTGTTCATTAGGTATATTTACGATGAATTATTCATGTTGTTTCTTTTAAATTTAAACTCCAAACCAAAAGGGAGCTGAATTGAGTCCACTACTGGGAAGAATGTAAATGATAATGTGATTGACGTCATAGATCAACCACTTAGATAGCAAACTCGAGTTCCCGTTTCAGCGTCATCTCTTGGTTCATTAGCAGTACATGGAAACAACATTTTCCTTTTTGCTTTTCGAAACAATTTGATGGAATTGCGTCAAAAGAAATGATGGCGCCACCAAAAACTACAGACAATGCAGTTATTTCATAAACATAATACATTATTTCCATTTCTTTTCTTCATTTACTTCACAACTCACAATTATTGTTAAAACCCCTAGCATACAGGTCTGAGAAACCGATATTTTTACTTTTAATCAAAATATTACACTATTATCAATGGTTTCTCCTCTGACAGCAATATTATCATAATTTATTAATTTTGAACAACTTTTAAATTTAATATTCCTTATATGAAAATATTTTTTTCAGTATATACTTTCACAATAAAATTGTCCATTAAATAGTTAAATGCGGTTAGTTTTATTTTGTCAAATGAACTAACTGAAAAAAATATAAAAAAAATAACTAACATCTTAAAATGGTAAAAAAGGTAACTAAACAATAAAAATAAATAAATAAATAAACAAACATACTTATTATATAATTGATTATAAAAACTGTACATATTTAGAAAATCTAGGGATCAGGTACAACATAGGAACTATATATTTGTACAATCGATATCACAGAATGATAAAAAGATCAGAAACATAATATGTGAAAAGAAGAATATAAAATAAAAAAAAGAGTCATCAAAACGCAACGCCCATATCAAAAACACTAACTAATTTTTGTCTAATTTCACTTCAATATCGGTGTGACCAGCAGAGGCTGGTGAATTCGAAAACTTAAGCACTTTCTACTTCGACTGGAATCACACTGAAACTCTTTTAGAACATCAAGCCCAACAGTGAAACAGTGAGATCTTACTGGACTGAAAAGAAATCAACCCTGCTTAATATACCGTTACTCCTGTTAATAATAAATGAGAATAAAACCTTTTTTTAAACAGTAATTAATCTAGAATGTTCTTGTATAGAATAAAGTCGAATATAATTTTAATTTAAACCTTTTTTATAGCTATCAAGAATTTACAACTACTTATTACGTTTTTTACTTTTTTGTTGTGTATCACTGTACATCCCATCAGTTTAGATGGTGCATAGCTTTTGTACACTGATCGACATATTGAATTACCCGTTTCTGCTTTCGATTTTCGTAATTTCCGTCGATTGATAAAAACAAAGTGAGCTACGTGACGCTCAAAGACTTGTAAACAATAGAGGTTTTCGTTGGGGTACGATGAAATTTGTTTCAACATTGTTCTTTGTGCTTCCAATCAAAAAGTAATAATCATATCATTCAAGATAACTGAGTAAGTCATACAAGCCTTTCGCGAATATAAATGAGTGCACAATGAAAAACAAAGCGCTTAATACAATGCAGAATATCAATTCAATCGTAAAGCATCGGCCTTTAGGCATTTTTTCGTCGTGCCAATCAAAGTAGATTACAATCTCGAATACTTTGAATTTTTTCAGAAGTATTTTTGCGGAATACTAATATAAATAAGATAAGAATTGTTTAAAATTTATTATCTAAGTATTGAAATAGAGGATAGGCGATAATATAACGATAATCGACGAGACAGATTATCTCATCATCTAAACTTATTCTTATATTTTCTTTCCTCATAGTTCATAGAGCTCAAGTTTCATAGATAAATAATTCCAAATATTCAGAGTATCGGCTTGCATAGTTTGATATGTTAGTCAGCTTGTTATTTTTTCTTATTATTGATTATTTCAAAAGTTTCTGAGATTTTTTAAAATGGTCAGGTCTCACAAACGTACATTGCTGTAATTCGTGGATCTGAGGATTTTTCATTTTTTCCTTATCATGTATTTGTGATTTGATTCCTAATATCTGCCTCTCTTCCATAATATAATAATCCTCAGACAGTGAAAACTAGAATTATTAATTCTTCTTCTTCATTTGGAAACAAACTATTACTATGTTATAGAAAAAGAGAAAATACTGAAGAGGAAATAATGAGTAATAAATTTGTGCAATGGAATATCTGATATATCAAATATAGTAATTTCAGTATATTTTAAAAGTTATACAAAGGGTGTCTCTTATTAGAACCGAACGGAGCAGAAATGTATAGGGAAATTCAAAATATGACGATTGAGGGTAAGTTGTATCCCTTCGGATTCATAGGGTCCCAAAGTAAGGCCTAAAGTTTCGAAATAAATTAATTCCTTTGTAGCCCTATAACTTAAAAATACCTTTTTCTACGTCCTTTACAATATTCACGTTCTTTTTTTATTAATTTGCATTCATAAAGAATGTAATTTCTGAATCGGTCAAAAAGCGTGAAAAAAAGTACCGTAACGGCTCATTTTTTCACACTTTTGCATTAGAAAAGTGCCTTAACTTGTCATTTTTTAACGCATTTATAAAATTGTTTTATCAAAATTGTAGGCTGTGAACGTTTTCATTCTCATGCTTATTCGATTCTCCGATAAACTGTCAACTATTATTTCTTGATATTCAAGAAAATTTTTGTATGATACTCGTTAGTAAAGTAACTTTTTTTCACTCACTTGGACAAACCGTGCTACTCGTGAAAAAAGGATTACTTTACTCACTTGTTGCATAAATAATTATTATGAAACTGTTAAGGGTATTAAGTTGATTTTATTTTCAACCCATGAATAATTTCATACCGAAAATATTTTTACCATTATAATTTTTCAAAGAATCTTGTCATTTTTAGAAGCGTGAACGATTATCGAAGTAGATTTCCTAATTGCGTGGTAACTTACAGAGAAAGATTTTCTAACGAGTGGAGCAAGACACATCAGTAAAAAGAATTTTCTTTTTAAAGTGAATAACCTGGCTTGAAATACGTCGACAGAAATTCACTCGCCGAACTAAGTCTTAAGTTCAAAACTTTTGCACTTTGTGGGAATGATATGGATGGCGTAAATTACGTCTAATAGTTCGATGTACTGATAATCTTAGATATGCCATTCTATCTTTATAAAGTTCTGCTGTTAATGTACCGTCAATGGTACCCAAAATAAGTCATCTCGCACACTCATTTAAACAGGTCTTAATTCTCTCTTAATAACACTTTAAAAGTTTCCTGTTTCTCAAGCCTGTCCTTAAACATTATAAAATAATTCTTTGTGAAAAACCACGCGATTAGGAAAACTCCACTGATATCCTTTCAATTTGTTTACTAAATGAAAATTTCCCCACCTAATTAAAAAAATTATAATAATTTAATCAGTATAAAAACTGAATTCTCAATTGTGAAATTTGATATATAAATTCATAACCAACTCATGACTTTTTTAATACCCCAACATTATACAAAACATATCTTTGGTTAATCGACAAAGTTTTATGAAAAAGTAAAGAAGCTTTAGAAACAAATTATCATGGTATAAAAATGAAAACTTCTGTTAACCGTTAAGGGTTAGGTCATCCCTAATTAAACACCCAAAATAGTTAGATCGCTTCCTATTAACTAAAACTTAATGCCCTCATCAGTCTGTACCAAAGTTGGTATTTGTGACTAAAAGGCAGCAAAGAAAATTGATTTCTTTAAAAATTTTTGACCCTACGTTGAGGCTCTATAACTCCTCCGGGATGCAACTTCTGCTTCTGCTCTGTATCTGTTTTTTCGTGGGACAATCCGAATACAAGCCAATAAATTTATCGCAATAACTCTTCCAAATACTCCAAATCTATGAATTCTACAAAATATTTTTTCCGTAAACTGTCGTGAGATTCAAAATATTATCAAACGGTACATTCACGATTTTAATTAAAAACTTTCGAAAGGTACAACTCAGTTTTTATTGATAAAAGTATAACATATTTCGGAACATAACTTGCTATCGATACCACCTAGTCCCCAATAGTTGTTCCACAAATGTTTATTTATCATCTATAAAAACTTGGTGAGGTTTGCAGCTTATTTTTGTATGAAACTGTAATTTCCGCTTTGGCAAAAAGTTATGTTCTCAGTGGAGGCCCATTCTATTTTTGATCGACAGGTGTGAATATTACATAAAAAATTTGTCATAGTATCCGTTCATCTTTAATATGACCTTATGTTAGGGGAACTATAAAAATTATTAGTCTCTCTTTGTAAATTACCGAGTAATTTTTTTCTCACAACGTTCTATTGCCTCAAGAGTTGAGTGAAAGTTCCCAAAATGTACCATAACAGTATATAAGCAATGAGAATTAAACAATTAGTTCTCAAACTTGATACTAGATTGCAGATTTTACTTAGTTCAAATTTGGTCATACATGCTATAGTTCTTGTCTCAAATATTTTTCTAATCAAAGGTTAACACACGCGAGTGTTCTTGAAAACAGCCGGTAATTGATGGGTGCTAAAACGGAGAATACGACGAATTGGTGAATGCTCAAGTAATTCGAAACCTAAAGGAGCTATTGAGGCTATTGCAAAGGTAAATCTATGACTGGGTGAGTAATCGTGATATAAACCTTTGCACAATTTTCACCGGCGTTTCAATTTTATCGCCTCAGATTCCAAAAGAAAATTGCATAAGGCAATATTTCCTAAATTCACCTTACAAAATACGATTAAACATGACACCATCTGCCGAGGATTACATTTCGAATTTTTTTTGGCGGCAGTGACACTCCTTACTTCGCATTTTAGTCTCTTAATCACAGAATTTATACATAACTCAGGCATTGTCAATAATCTTGAAAGTTTTTTTTTTGTTTTTCGAGATTGCTGGTTTTCATCAATTAAAATTCGTGATACCCATCGTACTGAGAATTTTTCCATCTTCATTGAAGTATGTTTATGTACGTTTTATCATTCGTTCGTATTTTGGTTTGATCTAATAAAAAGGAGGAATCTGTCGTGTTAATCTCCGGCACTGAACGTAACTAAATAAATCAAACAACTAGGTCGAATCGGTGCCCGAAAACTTCTGAACTTACTCTTCTTACATACCTATATATCTACAAAACACCCCTCTCACTTTAGACACTCATGCATTTCTCTTTTTCTCTTTAAATCCGATGTTTGTCTCACAGGAAGGTCATCTGTTTCAGTTACCGTTCGTGTATCTATTCTAGATTGCTTTTCGATTCTCGAATAATTGAACTTTTGATTTAGCACATAGCGCACTGGAAAGTGCTAGTTTGTGAACCATAATTTTTAAATTAAAATATGCAAATATAATATTGGAATCTCAAAAATGTTGATGTGTTTGATAAAAAGTGACATGTTTGTTGTCATAAAAATGAGGAAATTATTGATAAGAAATATTGGGACAACTGAAGAATATCAACAAGAAATAACAAGCTTGTTATGCACATTATGTTAATAATACCAAACTTTAAAAAACTGAAAGATCCCTGGAAAGGTGTAAATAATACAATTTGAAGAAATGTAGTTACCGATATTTCAGTGTTGTTGAATTGGTGAGAAAATAAACCTAATTTAAGCCATTTACCACCACTTATATTCGATATATTCCTGTATTCTTAGTGGATATTCTCTTTGTAAATTACAACAATTGAAGACTTATTAAAACGGTTGAATTCAGTGTAGATCATCGAAATGATAAATTAAACAACCCAGAAAAGCAGCACCAGCTTCATCCTGTTGCAACCACATGAACTTCAGTCTCAATTCGACCAGTTAACACTAGATCGCGGCGTTTTCGAAAAAATGAAGCTTCTAGCGTAATATAAAATAATAATCTTCATCGTAGTCGATATTCTGGATAGATTGAGCGTAAGTTAGATAACTTAAGTGGCTAGCAGTTAATACATTATTTGCCCTATTCAGGGAATATCTGCAAGTCATTTAAAAGAGTTCTCTGTTTAGCCGACTATCAGGTCTTTCGGGACATATTCAGCTACAGCCACAGAATTCATATAAAGATCACTTGATATGATGCAAGACAACATGTAAGGAATTGCATGAAATTCATTGCAAGATCAAAATATTACATATAGGAACCACTAATCAAAATTCCAAAAGAAAAATTAAACAATTTCCTAACCTCAAACAGTACAAAATTGAAAACAACAAAGCTTATTAAAGTGAATTACAAAAAAGTGGCCAGTGTATCACTGACAATAATTATATCTGTCTCTTTTGCTTTTGGAATCTGATGGACAGTTTAGTTAGAGAATTAGACGAGAAAACATAGAAAAATTAGTTCAGAATGAATGAAGAAACATTTGAAAATAAAACGTAATGTCAGCAGATCAGAAACTCCTAGAGCTTTTGATCAAGAAATATCTGTATTGCGTCTTGCATTGCATTGCACGTTGTCTTGCATCATGTCAAGCGGCCTTAAGAACGCCTAGTGATCTCTCATACCTTACAACATCTCTTGTTGTCCTAAATACTTCTAGACTAACAGCTAAACTCAGTTTTTGTCTAAACGGAAAAATATACATTATCGAACAAAAACTAATTATTATTGAGGAGTTATACAGGTATTTTATAACCAAACTAGAAATCTTGAAACAGAACTTTCATTTTCTGCCGTTTGCAACTGAGAAAACCAAAAAAAAAATGCAATCATCAATATTTGTCAAGTTTTTTGTCACATCAAAGGTAAATTTAAAAGAATTTTGAAAAGTTGTAATGTATGATAGTAAAACAGATTTTACTGCTAGTAAATTAGACGAGGCATTTTTGGACACTCAAAATGTTTTACTGCAGAACGAGTTAAGATATTTCCATATGTTTTGTAATTAGAGGGTATGAAGAAAAAACATCTCCATGAAACAAGCAACATTATTACTCATATGTTTTTCTATTTATAAAAACTTCGCATTATCATTATCAGTTTATGATAGTTATTATCCTGAAATAGGACTCCAAATGTATTCAATAGTCCACAGTTTTTTCTTTCGATGTGGTACCTAATAGGTTTCACCGTTACAGTTACATTACATAGATTACTTTTCGTGTTTTTTTTTTAGATTTTATCGGTTAACTATGGGTAAATTCTATATGCCCTAGCTAAAGACGAGAAATAATGACTTGGTGTTGACCATTTCTCGTATAAACGTTTAATTTCGGTGTAGTTTTCAATAACTTTCCGTCCTTTGAGGTTATCATAATGAATTTTTTTTATTTAAGATTTGAAATAATCACTAAACAACACGACACTTTCAAGTGTATTGTCATTTACGCTCATCTGTCTGCTTCTTAATTTCCACTAATAAAAATATGGAATACGATCCATAGAAAGATGATATTATTGTCTCGTTATTTGGCAATGTATAGTTCTTTCATAATGTAATGAACCAAAGGCTGTTTTGGATAAATTGTATAGATAGAGTAGAGGGAACTTAGGGAGTATGTGATGATAACGAAATTGTTTTGGTCACTTCTTTGGCTTATATGTTTTAGGGTTGTAATATGGCAAAATACTTGCGTAAGGTGGAAGTTTATGAAGGAGTTTCTTAGGAATCAATCACGAGAGCTGCACCTTTATAGGCTTCTGAATATATTCAGTCTCGATTTCATAAAAGCTGAGTTTGTTTTTTATTTATCCTACCCTGTTAGGCTTCACTAACCAGGGTTCTAAGTTATAGGTGGCAATTAGGTAAATTGTTGGTTGACAGAAGTCAATTTGTTTGAACGACTTTCTAATAATGAAACACTTTTGGTTTTTTTGGTTTTGCAGTCGGAAATCCTTCTAATATATTTGAATGAGTTTACTTGATTGTTCGACTTCAATTATTGGCAAGAAAAGTGACCAAGAAGTTTTCGTTTTATAATTAAAAGTGGCTGTTCTAATTCTCACTGTATACTTTCCACTGTTGTAGTTCGGAAAGCTCAAAGTATAATCCTGAAATTTAATTGTCTCGAGTTTGTTAATAACGGCTTTGTTTGCTGCAATAGATACCTAGCAGTAATGATTTGATGAGAGATTTATATAATATTAGTTGTGACCTACCACCTTCAAAACATTCAAGTTCTTTTGTCATTTTAAAGCTAGAATATTGGTTAGTTATTTGATGTGAATACCTACGAATTTTGTAGATGTTATTACTCATATTTATTGGAGGTCACTCAGAGTGAGTAACTGATGAATGATGAGAAACTTCATGTTAGGATAGAATATGCAGAAGTAGCTATTTAAGGTCATAATAATATAGATTCAGTCCGACTCTACTTTTTCATTAACTACGAGTTTTAGTATTTTAAAACTTCACAAAATAATATAACCTTGCAATATATATTTGGTACAGGAGATATATGAAATGAACACATAAAGGACTGAAAAAATAAATACTAATGTGAACTTTCGATTCAATGTTTATTTTTCGGATGAATTGACACGATTGTCTTTTCTAGGCTGACAAAAATCATGGAATATTTCACGAAACACATGCCCAATATGTTCTCAAATTAGACGTGTCAAGCAGAAATTTATGAGAATCGTATTTTTTGTTCGAAAAATTTGAATTATCAGATTAGGGACTTCGGTTTCACAATAGACACTCAAAAGATGATCCCTTTTTTTTAACAAGACGTTACATTTCTTCATTGTAGTAGGGCAGACTGGCAATATCTCAATTAACGTTTTACTATGTAACTTACGAGGGTGGTTTGAAGAATAATAATTTCGCCATTTTTTTAGAAATATATGTCAAAATTTTAGATAAATCCCACGAATTGATTAGTTTGATTGATTCTATAAAAAGAATTATCTTTGGTGTTGGGTAATTGTGCAGAGAAAAAAATTTCCAGTGTTTACTGAACAAAATTTCAAAAGTGAACACGTCCGAGAGCATCTTTTGCTACAACTCTTCAGAAACGGTTTACAAAATCCGTTTTCTCGAGTATGTGTATGTGTGTGTGAAAGAAAATGGTTTAGAACCAAGTCCATCATCCACAGAATTTTGCGATGATTCTACCCAAATATTAATTTTAATATGCACTAATAGATCTAAAGACTGTCGGTTATCTATGCATAAAGTGTGTGTGAAGTAGGGAGTAGTATTTTTTAACAAATGACCGAAATAAATTGTCTGTTTTATGAATGTAATTGCTGCATCCGAAGAAAATATGATTGCGATCAGCATAAGAATTATAATCGCAGGTACAGGCTGATGATTGTATGGATACCCAGTCTTCATTCTTAGTATACTTCTCAAAATATAATTTGGAAGTGACGATAAATGTTTGATAAATTTGATAATAGGTGTTAAATGAAGATCGTGAATCGTTATCTCAGTGATTCTGATAAATACGTTACAAAAAACGCTATTGAGTACTGAAAATTTTGCTAATTTCGTTAATTATATGTTATGCCCAGGTTTAAAGCTAGATGGAGCCTAAGGTTGTCGACATACATTCGGAAAAATACAGTTTTTCATCTCTTTCAGTGTCTTAGGGTTTTCCAGGATATTGGTAGTAGGAACAAGAAGTGTGAGAAGTCGTTGTATTGTATTTTCGATGTGATAAAGGGGTTTGATACTTTATCATCAAATCATGAGAATTTTGTAAATTTCAATTGATACTTTTTTGTAGAGACAGTGTAATTGTGAACGGAAAGAGAATTAAAACTGATTGTTTACTGTGTGCTCCATATAATCTTGATTGATATATGTCATGAATATTTTCAGAATTTTGAGTTAATTGTTTATAAATTGAGGAAATGAATAAAATAGTTAATTTCTCGTTGTATGTATATATTAATTAGAAATTCAGATTCGTATAGCGGAAACCTTTGGCTTAACTCAATTTCCATTAATGCTAGAGCGGTGTGTAGCAACGGTTCATGAACAAAGAAAATTACACCAGATCATTTCTTGATTCGATTTCGACGTAATGGAAATTTTCAAAATTATTTGAGCACTTATGTATGTCAACTCTAATAATATGTAATATAACAAAATTAACTTGTTCGTTGAGTCGCTGCGAAGATTCGTCTTGCTCTTTACACGGCTGACAAAGTTTTATAAAATGGTACCAAATTGATTTTAGTAAAGTTTGAATTGGATTTTGAAAGTTCTGTGTTGCTTGTTTAGACTAATTTATTATTATTCTGAAAATTATCTGATAAATTCCGAAGGTTTTGAAAACTTTATCTAAATACGAGGGTTGATTATCATACTTCTATCCTTGTATATGGAAAATAACTCAATATTATGTCTCTAGAGTACCACTAGCGGTAATTTCAGTTAAATGAGAAGTATAGGCGCTAATGAAAAATATAAACAATCTGCACACCTCCATACAATGTCTATAGCTTTTCCCTTGGATTATAACGACATAGTATCTAGGAACTCAATGAATGTCATAAAATTGACAACACCGCAGAACCTGCTATAATTTCAAATGTTACTAATGTTCAAAATATGTGATTTTCGCCCGAAATTTGTCGTTGTTCTGGAATCCAATGATGCTGTGATTGAAATGATTGATGATTTATGAACATAAGCTTTGTGCGCGTGTCTGATTCCGTATTAGTTTAGAGACCGAACGCATGCGCATTTTAAAAAATTTCGTTATCGGGTGGTAGAGAAATCATAACTTTTACTGATACTTCGCATGAAAATGTGGTTACTTGTTCAACCGTTACTGCCTTGGTCTTTTTTGGTATATAGTCCAAAATTTAGCATTGAGACTTTTTTAACGTGAAAGATTTCATATTCTTGGCGTTATCGACATAATAAACTATATCATCACTTACAGTTTTAACTTTTTTGAGATCTCACCATTCCATAAAAAGTTTATACTCAGCACTGGCTTGTACCACTAGCTCCAATGTGTTCTAAATTTATTTCTCATCCTTTTTTGCGTTATTTTCGGATAAGTATGATAAAAAAGTATCGTTCATTACACGTCGAGAAATGGATTTTTCCACTCTCCAAATGAAATACGAACACTCTGATGGAGATATTTTTAACGCGCTTTCACGTAAATAACCAATTCTAACACTGTTAGCTGCCATTGAAAGTGTCTTTTAATGGCAGTTGTACAAAAACTTTTTTCTTTCCAAGATATAAATTCATTATATCGCTTTTCATATTACGCTTTGAATTTGGTAGGGAGTAGATCATTGGTCACGACTTATCCTTTTTCTAAATGCCTCACAAATTCTTGTTCCTTTATCATTGGAATCACTATTATGTATGTTCATGTTCACGCTATAATAAAAATCAAATTTCATGTAATGTAATGTATTGTAATATGTCAATAAATAATGGAAATCATGTCGACAAAAAATAGCGAGAGAGAAAACTTATTTTTCTGCATACCTCGGTCAAAAGTACGTAGTACGTAGTCCCAGTAGCAGGGACGAAAGTTTAACATTTATTCCCCGTAAGAAGTACACGCGCGCTCTCTATAACAGCGAGAGGAAAAAATTTCTTATGCGTAATTATACTCGTAACTAAGAATTATTTATTCTAGTGCTACAACAAACTTTTAAATGCTGTCATTCCGTAAATGTAGTGGCAGGCATCAAAAACATGCTTACGAGGTCTGGCTACGAAATAAAGGGACTGGTACGTGGTACGTTGAGTATCTAGATATCTTGTTTATACACGTCCCAAAACAGGTTTCCGTAACTATTATAGTATTTGTGCAGTAGCGGTTTCAAACGACGTGTCGAAAAACAGAAGCAACGTATCAATCTCAAATTTCTCGTTCAATTGAAAAATCTCCAACTTAGTGCTATGAATTGTTGCAAGAGGCCTATAGGGACAATTTTCTACCTCGGGCGCGTGTTTTTGATTTAACTCCGGAAACAGTGACCAAAGTCAACCAAATTGTGCGTGCAGATCGTCGAATGAGCATCCAGATGTCTACCGATGAAGAAACGGTTAGCAAAAATTTCACACTAGGAGTTACACATAACAAATTCTATGCGAAGTTGGTTTCAAGCAATCAGACTCCTGACCAAAAGATCTTGCGTCAACGGGTCTGCTCAGATTTCCAGGTTAGAAAGGTTAGAAAAAGATCTGCTTTGAAAGCGACCTGATTTGAGTCGATGAAAGCGGTAAAGTAAAAAACGGCAAAGCTCCTAAAGGCCATCACCAAAGAAGACTTCTAGCACTGCTTCGATTAATGCAGGGCCGAAAATTCAGCTTTCGTCCATTGTAGTGTAATATACTAATTTTCCGGACTATCTTGGTGTTTATTTATAATTTTTAATTATTTTTTTTGACATGTAGTTTAAACTGTGAATATTATTCGGAGAGAGAGATGGACAGACAGACTAAAACTTTGCAAAAACTCTCTTCCTTCACTTGTAAAGTGTAAAATATAGAAAATTGCAGTTCAGTCCTTATCATATAGTAAAAATAATCGCCAATACTGAATGTGATCGTAGTGCAAATTCAAGTTTATTCCTATTTCTTCTCCATTCATCATTTAAGGTGTGTTAGTTAGTCTCCCGTAAGGAGAACTTTCCAACTGCCGCGTTTTCCACATTAAAATTTGAATTAACTTCAAGACCTTGTACGGAATAGATGGAAATGAAATAACCACTAATGAATCTGCCGAGTTAACCGATATAGACGGCAGATGCTTAAGTTGTAAATACCATACTTAATTTTGAGATGCTTATCTTTTGATGACTAGAGATTTTCGTGCGAGCGACTGTTAAGGAGAAGGGAATTCGTTTAATTTTTCTCGTAACCCTTACATCAGCATAAAAGGGTCTTATTAAGAGAAATCGTCAATGTGACATCATGAATATGCATTTAACGTTTCAATTGAATTTCCTATTATTAAACACTTCTCGATTGACCCTTTCTAATGAAAAATCTCCGTTTCATTAACCTTTTTGGTGAACTTTTTTATTAAAACTTATCAAAGGAGATGTGGAAGTCTGCTTCCTTTACATTTCGTGCACTTCAAAGACAATTCGAAATCGAAATTTGAACATTGTGTTAATAAAGTAAACTTTCACTTACAACAAATCACTTTTTACTATGAAAATAAGGTACGTAATGCCTATCAAATACGCATTTTTGTTTACAAATTTCGTTATTCATATACAAGTCAACTACAAGAATATTAAAATAAACTGAGCTTCGACCATACAAAGATCTTCAGTTCTCAAAAGAAGAAAACGTAATTTCAAATTTTAAATTCATAACATGAAATCATGAATTTTTTGCAAATTGTTAAAATTTATCAAAGAAAAATAGTAAATCAAAACAATGATCAGTGCGTGATCAGCACCTGAACATACCAGGACAAGGAGATAAATGAAAGTTGTTGATATTTGCTATACTCCACCTAAGAACAGAACTGAAAAGCTTCATTTTAACACTAGCAAAAAAAAGTGATTGTGAATATTTATAAAAAGGGAATGCAAGAAAATTATCACAGGACTGTTGGTGACATTATTTCCAAAACGACAAATGATTCAAGAAAAACTTCTTCAAGGGTTCAAGGTTGAAACTAAAATTTGGAATATAGACATTGTCATTGATGTGCAAGTTGAGCCCCTTATTATAAATGTTGACGACAGTGGAAGCTCAATCTTATCTGTTGGGGAATAAGAAAACGTCTTTATTCAGGTAGAAAATGAAGATTTCATTTTAATGTTTCAATATACTTTACATCTTTTGATTTCTGTATATAGGGGTAGCAATAAGAGGCTATTGAAGCAAGTAAAAATTCGAATAATATTTTTAAATGAATCTGTTTAATAGTTTGGCTGTTCACCTTATATCTATTCCATGTTTAAATGTAAAAAAGCAGTTTTTTTCGATTTTAACCGTAACAAAATGTTTTATGATGCCCAGGTTCATATGTAACGGCTAAAAGATAATATTGTCACGAGTTATTAATGAATCCCGGACAATATTTTTCTTTCAAGGCTTCATATTTTCTCCTGAGAGCTAGTTTCTTTTCACCCAATCCTCTTGTTTAGCTCGACTGCCCAAAATACATATTAAACAGGGAAACTTGGTGTAATCTCTTTTCTGACCGAGAATGATTTTCACGTTTTCAGTGAATTTGTAAACATGAAAAAAAATTATAAATAAATATAAAAGCTGAAGTAGATTCTATTCTGTTGTAGTTAAGTTGAAGAATGTTCACAAAGCGATACTGGATGATCGATTATCGATGAAAGTGCTTGAGCTAGCAGACATAATGGGCAGTACATCGCTTATTAATTAAAAATTGGAGAAAGCTATGCGCAAGATGGAACAAGAACAGAGTTACAATTGTAACATTGCCACTCCATCGACTTGCGCTGTTTTATAACCATTGATAGAACGGGGTCCATCACACCTCACACGAAAAAAAAAACAATAAAACAATTGACTGAAAAGCGGGAGCCGGCTTCAAAGAAGCCAAAGACCGTTCCATATGCAGGCAAGTCCATGGCGTCGTTTTTGTTGTGTGGGATAATTTTCATTGAATATTTTGAAAAAGAAAAAAACTACAGCGAGTATAAAGGAAACTTATTACAACGTTTGAGCGAAGAAATTAAGCAAAAACGGCTGCATTTTGCTAAGAAGAAAATGTTGTTTCATCAAGTTGCACAAGCTCGCACATCCGTTACTGCAATGGCCAAAATTAACGACTAAAAGTTTGAATTGCTAACTCTTACGCCCTTTTCACCAGATTCAACCCCCTCGAATTATTTTTTATTTCCAGACTTGAAAAAATGGCTCGGTGGTCAAAGATTTTCCTACAATGAAGATATGACATCGGTAGCTAATGGCTATTTTGAGGAGTTTGACGATTCTCATAATAAAAAGTTATCGAACTTAATGATCGTCGTTGGGAAAACTGTATGGAGTTAATAGATAATATACTATAATTCTCGTTTTTATTACAAAAAATATAGAAAAAATATATTATTCTATTCGTTTGTTGTTGAATGAGAGACAATATCTATGCTGAGAATTAAAATAATTCTAGAATGTATTTACGTTTGTTCAAGTTAATTATTCCACTACTACATAGCATAATTGAGTTTCTTTCAAAGTTTAATTGCTTCATGGGCATTTCCAAAGTTTCTTTTCTCTTCTATGCCTCATCATTCAACTTCAAGTCCAAGTGCCTCCATTATGAACTCGAGCATAAACTAAATAATTTACATTGGGATTAATATTGAAGTTGGGAATTGTTTCAGAACAAAAGGAAATTTCTTGTAATCTTTGTCGGTATCTTGGATTTCAAATCTTTGTTACATTTTGTCAGTTAACGATATTTTAATCAAATTTTTGGAAATAATAAGTCAAAAAATTAATCTGATCCACACTTTTCCTAATAATAAACCTTGCAAAAATTATCCTTAACGACTTCTATCTATCTAGATATGAGGATATACATGATAAAATGATGTCATATTCAGCACTAATTTCAGATCATCCACTTTCTCCACATTAAATGAACAGCACCCCATTAATAATAATAACAGGGGTTCTAGTACTTCTAATGTACATAATAAAAATATCTGAGACCGCAAGATAACTTGAAATCAGTTCCAATACAATTAATGTTTCAAACATCAAGTATCTGTAATTGCGAGGTACTTATTAAGGACAAATAAAGAAACTGCTCTGAAGGCTAAACTAATACATTTATTGACAGTACTATAATTTTTGATTTCAAATCATACCTTCTGTATATTAAAAATTGTGTATTATATTTGACATACAATAGTTTCTATTTACTTATACTAATACAGACTGAATGATTAACATTTCATTCCAAAAATCGAAACATACCAAATTTACGTAGGTGTCATTCGATTTTTCAAATCTAGAATAGGAGCAAATATGACTTAAGTACTCAATTCAACATTATCTATGTTTTCTCCATTCTAAAATTGCTCAAAATCTAGAATCTATGTTTTCCTCTAAGAAAAGTGTAGATACATGGAAAACATAAACACCATTAGCTTGATGGGGAGATTTCAACATGATATATTTCCTATAAAAGTTCATGAAAACGCGGTTTTTGAAACTGCATTATTTAATGAAGTATTTATACGTTTCTTCATATCTCATCTTTTGTTTTCCTGGCAGTAGCAACTGAACAATGTTTTTGATCAATTTTTCTCAATTTTTGAGCTTGACATGATTGATACGATAACAAAGATGCTATATCTCGGGCACCAACATGAATAGTATAAATAACTATTGCATATACAGGGTCACGTCTGAAAGTTATACGACTAATTTTTTTAAAATATTTATTGTTGAAAGTAACAGAAAAACTAAAAATTTTCGAAAATAGTACCTACACACTGCTACCAATGATCTATTTAGTTTTCGAAAACCTATGCCGAAATGCTTTCCATATCCTGCGTTACATCCTGTTGGACAACCTCTAACGAGCCATGATGCTTCTTGGTAATAGAGAACAGTTTGGATGGGCCTAAAAGGGTCTGTTGTATCATTTTTGGTTAGCCTTTTGCTTCTACTAGCAGCACCAACGTATATTTTTCTAATGGTTAAGTTTTCTGTCACCTTTTGAAGCACTTGGTTTTAAGTAATACTCAATTTATCAGCAATCGTTCCGAAGCTCATACTGCGATGACTGCTCTATGAATTTCTCAATCGCGAAAATTTCGTTGGTATTGCTGCTAACTTCGTAAGTAAGCGAGATAACCTGATAAATTGTTACACTCTGTATAAATCACAAAGAAAATTGGGAGATTTATCAAGGATTCAAATGGGAGAAAATCACTTTTCGTTTTATTTTTTGGCATTTCTTTGAATTATCTAATGACAATTCAATATTGCACAAGTTGAAACCAGGTAGATGGGATATTTGTCAATACATCCAAGTGCAAATGCTTCAAATGAGAGAAAGTCACTTTGTAGTTTTCTTTTTTGTTATTTGTTATAATTATCTAATGAAAATTCAATAATGCTCAAGTTGAAACCAGGTAGAGTTTTATTAGCTTTGCATATTAATCCCCTCGATATCTGGCGCACACTACCTGAATCCTTAACACAAAATGAGATCCACATCCAAAGAGGAACCACACATGTTACGTACGAGTATGTCGCTCTATCAATGAATTACGTTTCCATAGAAAAGATCAATACTCATGTGTCTTAATTAATGGTAAATTGAATGTCGACTATTGTACTGTGCAAATACCACTAATTCCAAACAAGTCGTAGCCTAGAGCTTGATTCGTGACAGGCAGATATTATTAAATGAGATGAGAATAAGTTGAGTGTAAAAAAGATGAAAAACGATGGCTTCTCAACTGCGGTTTGCATACGCCACTTTAAAAAATTCCAGTCATTATAAGGCAAGGAAAATCAGATTACGAAAAAAATAAGCACTTGCAGAGACACACGATAATGGTGGCGACAGAATATCTACAGGATCGTACGTACCTAAAAGGATGAAAAGCATATACTATAACAGATATTTAATAGTATATTTAGTTTTATAAAGACGCAACTTTTAACAGAATTTGACATTCATAGATTAATATTCAATAATAATGTTATTTTTGTTTGCTTAAAATTGTGATTTTCTATTTTCTATTTCAATTATTGTACTAAATTACGTTTGTCGATTATTTCTCTGATTATTCAACATTTATTATTATCAAATTTCTCTATAAATTCTTTGGATATTTCGAATTAAGCTAATACATTTTTTGTCACTATTAAAGCGTATCATCTGTAAAGAAGATACCCAATTGTCTTCACCTAGTATTCGTCACTACATTCTATAACACTATTTAAACTATCCACATACATTATTGATATGACGATTAATGGTACACAAATTTTTTAACCAAAAACGCCTCGGTTGAAACTTTTGCTAAAAAAGCTTATTTTGTTATCGTATACGTAATTTTTAAGAAATATCAATAGCTTAGATATATATATTTAATATTTCTTTATCAATAAGTCATTCTAGATACATAATAGGAAGATTTCTCACAAACAACTTATCTTGACATAAATGTTAATAACTATACAAACCTCCAGTTATTCAAAACATTGTCACTTTGAGCAAACCAATAACATCACAAATTGTATTCAATTTCAACGAAGTTTTATCAGTTATTTCGTTAGATGTTGTTATATATTTCGAAATTTATATTAGATGTTCAATTTTTAAGAATAATTAACCGCTATAACTATCACTGGGACATTCAGCTCTGTCTTCTACAAAAAAATCTCGAAATATTTATAGCTTAGTTATGTATTTTCAAAGCAATGTTTCAGTTTCTGTACCACTTTTACTGAATTTAGTACATAATATTCATGATAAAATCGGAACATAACTTTATTCGGTTTCTCAAGACTCAACCATAAGAATTCATACCAAACGATAATACTATTTCTCTTTAAGAAGACGAGCCTAGAGATTCTTCCTCTAATTCAACAATTTGGGTAGTAGTACGTCTAAGAATCACGATTAATTTGAATAATTTGCTTCAGAACATAGCCGTTAATAATAATGTGGAGACTGTAACTTTCAAAATTGCACACACAAAAATATTTTTAAAAAAATTAAAAGTGTTTCGAAGAACTTTCCTATATTCATTAGGACTATTCGAATTGGAAACTTTTAATTCTTTTCGCTGGACAACGTTGAGACAAAACATGCTGATAATGATCAACGTATGAATTCAAAATGTAAATATGAAACCATAGCTTCAATGAGTCACGAAAATGCCATTCGCAAAGAATGCTAACTATAAATAAACTTACTCTTGTTATCTATTTCCCGCTCCAGACTCTAGCCAGACGCCTCCTAGAAGCTCTAGCCTATTATGCAGTTGCTCGCTATGTTTATTACAAAATGGTCAAGAATCAAATGACGTTTATACGGTAAACGGCTGTAATAAAAGCCTTTTTTATTTTTCAAATGCTCTCTAAAAGTCGCCGCTAAGATTTTTTTTTAAATTTCAACTCCTCTATGCATACAATACAATACAGAAATTGTTAATTGCACTCCTCAAAAGCACTATCCACACTCTCGCACGATAGTTCTGTCGTATAGCCTCATAGAAAATCTAAATATTACCAAAATTTTTTTATGACACATCACAAAGAAATTGTATTTTGTGTGATCTTCTTCTTCTTCTTCCTCTTCTTCTTCTTCTTACGTTAGGACTAGGTCCTGTATTTTCATCAGGGGTTTGCCAGGAGTAGTTGGGATGCTGAGGACCAGCTTTCGTACCACCTTACCACCAGGAGGTCGAGTTGTGTCTGGTTTCTTTTCCTTTGCAATTTTTGCTAAGCGTTCATTTGGCATTCTGTCAACATGGTCTCTCCATTCTCTTCTGCGGCTCCTTGCCCATCTTACTACATCCCGAATATCGCACATGTCCCTTATTTCTTCATTTTTCTTCCGATCGAGTAACGTATGTCCTGTTATTGAGTCCGCATTTCTGTTATTCTTTGGAGCCGTTTAGTGGCTGTGTTCTCCGCTCTAGTTTCTATTGCATATTTTGTGTTATCGATGTTCAAAATTTTATTCTGATAGTTTTGTGATCAAAATTTTTTTATCAAACAATTTCTACAAATACATTCCTGTACAAGGTCACTAATGCGACACAAGAAGATTAGTCAATGCCCATTGCACGATTCCCTGTTCTCTTTCCTTCATCGTCATTTTTATTAACGACTCAACTGTGATCTCCCAAATCCATCAACAAGAGCGAAGTGGAGAAATTATACTTTTACTATCTGGATATTATACGTGGTATAAATGTTGTTTTTAAAGCGAAATATACTATTTTTGTTTTGAGTTCAATCCACAAAATTATTTGAATAAGGTTTGGGAAAGGCTATACTTATTTACAAGGGATAGATTTGGTATTTGTTGAATCCGTCACCATCCAAAGTTTCGACAGCTCTAATAATAGGAGAAACGATAATACAAAATACGGATTATTTCTTATTTCGCGTTTATATTCTAATTTGTGGTAACACAAGCTGGATTGTTCTATATACTTCAAGAAGACTAATTTACATTACATCCCTCTAATCGAGATACCTTTTTCTCTCTTTTAAGAAAACCAAACAATCAGAGAACTGTCAAGTTTCTCCATTGGTGTAGTTTTTACTGTTAGACGAGATTCAATACAATCGTTGAATAAATACAAAACTATTCTATTTTTAATCGGATTCTCTTTTAGTCAGTGATTGTGGAATTCCCCAGTCCAAACTCAACAGCTAATTTTGAGACACTTTCACCATTGTCTAAGCGTTTTAACACTTCAAGCTTGTCTTATAATGTACCGAAGTATGTCAAAAAATTAAGAAACGGTAAAAAAAAATAACTCGCATTGACACAAATTGCAGACGGAATACAGGAAATAGCGCGCCAGCGGAATATAGACTTTTTGCTCAATCACTCCAACTTAATGCGAAAAAACCTCTTTCACTATTGCAGTCCAAACGATAATGTAACTTCTTAGTACACTGTACTGTACATCATACAAACCGTATCTTAAGTTCGTCAATTAGAATAGTGTTTTATTTAATTAAATATGGTTGGAAATTTGTCGAAAATAATTTAAGAAAAGGCATATTAATACTATTCAATGATACCCTATCCTCTTATGCCTACACACAATTGGATGGTCTAAGATCTAATAAAATAAAATAAACTGTCCTTATCGCTTTATCCTGTACCAGTTTATGTAATTCAAACGTACCCAGTTTGGCTTTCGAAAAGGACTAGGAACTAGGAGGGTTTGTTCAGCATTCAGGTCTTGGTGCAGAGGTGTAGAGATATCAACCGTAACGTATATTTATGCTTTATATATTTTGATAAGGCATGCGACAAGGTCGGTCATCATAAACTAATCAATATCCCACAGGCAACTGGAATTGATAGCGAAGATATTGATTTTATAGCGAATCTTCACTGGAATCAAAAAACAAATTTACGACTCAAAGATAAATTAACTCCAGATATCAACATTAGGAGAGGAGTCAGGCAGGGCTGTATACTGTCACCACCAACAATTTATACTCGGAGGCCTTCGGTGAAGATTTTGAAGAATTTATAAAAATAAATGGGGTAACCGTAAACAACTTCCGGGTACGCCGATAAGACAGTCCTAGTAACTGACCTAATGGAAGGGTTACAAACGTTATTAGATTAAATGGTTGAGAAAAGTCAGGAGTATGGAATAAAGCTTAATACCAAAAAGACTAATCACATGATCATCAACAAAAATCCAGTAAACGATGGTGACCTTATTGTTGAAAATAAACCATTAAAATGATCGGAAAAGATTAACTATTCGGGAACAACTATTAATGACAAATGGGTTCACTCAACAGAAATAAAATCTCGCATTGAGAAAGCTAGAGCAGCATTTATTAGACTAAAAAACATCTTCTGGAGTCACGATCTAAGTTTACAGCTTCGCATCAGGGTATTAAGATGTTACGTATTTTCTATTCTTTTCTATGGTGTAGAAGCATTGACACTGACGGCAGCAACTGTTGAAAAGCTCGAAGCTTTTGAAATGTGGAAATATCTGGAGGTATGCAGCTGGCAGGATAGAGCGCGTAATGACGACGTTATAGTACAAATGAGAATGAAGAGAGAGATTTTAAAATCTGTTAAGACCAGAAAATTATCTGTATACGCATATGTAACACGCAATCCTGACACGTATAGTATATTGCATCTTATCATCCAGGGAAAAATAAAGGGAAAACAGAGTCCTGGAAGAAGAAGAAGAACATCATGGTTGAAAAATTTACGTCAGTGGTTATATTATCATAGCTAACATGATACGTGGTATTTCATATTTGTCTGAATTTCGGTAATTATTACGCTAAATCCGAAATATTCGTTAATCCGAAATGGGTTTGGTCCCAATCATTTCGAATTATCGGGACTCCACTGTATATTTAAATATAAGCATATTATGGCGATTACAACTCTTTAAATATCGCGACCTTTGACCTTGAATAAAACATTTTCCATACCGTGGAAATATTGGGATCTTTATTTATAATTATATTTTGACGATTTATGAATTTTCAGATTCTAAATTTATGTAACTTCACTCTTATTTTGTGATCTAATTCAACCGGACTAATTTGTAACGTAAACCTCGAAACAGTAATTATCCATTATTATTTTAACGAATTATTATATTTTACTAAACTGTTGAATGATAATGTATATTTATCAATACCTAATACAACAAAAAAGAAACAATTAGAAAAAATCCACAGCTTTCGTTACCATCTGGCAATCGACTACTGTCTACAAAGAGGAAAAATGTTGAACTTTTTAAATAGTCACTTCAAATGCATAGAAGTGCTGGAAATTTCAATGGAAAACTGTCCAAACTGCGTATCCAGTGATTCAGACACTAGATGAAATCGAAAAATAGAATGGTTATTGTTTCCAATTCAGTGTTTCATAAATTGCATTCAATACCTCATGAATATTATATAGAAAATGGAAACGATGCCGATAAAATCTTTCAAAACATGTTAAACTGAATTTCATTGGTGAATTGTTACGAAAATATTATAGACTAGGAAATAATACAAACTTAAAATAACAAACAAAATAAAATAACTTAAATTCTCATTATGAATCGTTAAAGCCGCTGGACATGATGCAATACAACGTGCAATGTAAGGCGCAATATTTCTTTATCAAAAACATGTGTAGATGAAGTTCATCTGATTGTTTCATGCAAGATCTGGACATTATCGGTTTTGTGCCGTTTTTATTGCATGCAACTTGCAATCTAGTTATTTTTGGCGTAACATATCAGCTTTTGTAAAACTTAGCCTCGTTATTTTCATTGTTGAACTATGTACAATATTGTTCACGCCAGAATTAATTCAAAACTCATGAAAACTGGCAACGCTGTCCGACCAACCGACTACTGAGCGAATGGAAGAAATGAGATAATATAATAAGTTCTGTTGTTAAAGCTATGTAAAAATTTTCTTACAAATAAATGTTAATGTGAACGTGTTAATAATAACTATAATACAAAAAATGGTCCTTACGAGCGGATTATAAACAAAACCAGTGAAAATTCGCAATAAACAATATATTATTAACAACTATAACCCAAAAACAATTTACCACGTGCTGCAAGCAACTATCAACGAGTGCAAAGTGATCGACCAAACAAGTAGTCGATACAATATCACGGCGACCAGACATCAACTCAACTGGCCGACTAGTTCAATTGCAAGAATCAGGCAGTTCGACCGAAATCAGAGTGAGTTTGTTCCAAATTATTTATTTCCGAATTTTTCTTTCCATTTGCGATTTCAAAGCTTCTCTGTTTGTGCTTGAACAATTTGACAATATAAAATGGCAGAACTTGGCAAACTAATAAAGAAAAGAGGTGTAATTAAAGCTCAGTTAACTATTTTCACAAAAGCGGTAAATGAATTTGCAACTATATCTAATTTAAGCCAAACAGAAGTTACAAAATTAAAAGATAGGTTACGTGATGCCGAAAATTATCTTGACGAATTCAAATCATATCAATTAGAAATAGAGTTACAGGATGATATAAATTTAGATGAGCAATTAATCGAACGAGAGAGATTTGAAAATTCATATTATGATGCAATCGCTGTTGCTAAAAACATTTTACAAAGCTACAATAATCACGATAATGATACAAATCTTAGCGTGATTTCAGACAAAGCTTGTTGTAAAAACGAGGGTATAAAGCTTCCGGATATATCACTTCCTAAATTCAGTGGAAACTTTGAAGATTGGTTAGAATTCAGGGACACATATAAAAGCCTTATTCATGATAGTAAAAAATTAGATAATATTCAAAAATTTTATTACTTGCGAAGTGCACTAGGAGGAACAGCAGCGGCGTCCATTTCCAAAATCAAATATACGGCCGACAATTATGAAGTGGCATGGGCCACAATTTCAAAAAGATTTGACAATACTAAAAAATTAATATATGAACATATTAGAGCTATTTTTTCATTAGAAAATATACAAAAACCGACAGCTGAAAAACTACAAAATTTAGCTGACGATATTCACAAACATTTGGGATCTATTGAACAATTGGGGCAAAATATAACTAATTGGGATCCTCTACTAATTTTTTGGATTACTAATAAATTAGATACTAGCTCAAACCTTGAATGGGAAAGGGAAAATAGAGATCAGGAAGAATTGCCAAAGTTAGATAAATTCCTACAATTTTTACAAAAACGTTCCAATTTTCTTAATATGTTAGAATCAAAGAACAGTCTCAGTTTAAATAAATCAGATTCAAAATTTAGTAATGAGGAAAATAAATTCAATAAACAAAGTAGAGTAAGGTCATTGACCTCAAGTACATATACATGCTCCTATTGCAAGAAAGAGCATTCAATATATCGTTGTGCAGAGTTTCTCGGATTAACAATAACACAAAAAAAAGATTTTGTCAAAAAATCAAATCTTTGCCATAACTGTTTGCGTTCGGGTCACTCTGTCAAACAGTGTAAATTAGGGCCTTGCAAAGTGTGTAAAGCTTGGCACAATACAATTTTGCATGAAAAACTCGAGATAGCGGACAACGCGAGCTCAAGTTCCGCAGCACTAAGCAGTGGCGTAGTGGTACCAGCGGCGGGGCAGGTGCTATTATCTACCGCCTGTTTACTCATTTCAGACAATTTCAATAATTTTCACAAAGCAAGAGCGTTATTAGATTGTGGTTCTCAAACTTCCTTTATAACGGAGGATTTGCAAAAGCGTTTGAATATTGCGACACATAAAACAGATCTTTCAATTTTCGGAATTTCAAACAATATTTCAAAGGTCAGTAAAAGGTGTAAGGTTTCATTTAAATCTATACATACCAATTTTAAAGCGCATGGCAATTGTTATATTCTAAAAGAGATTACAAGTGTGATGCCGTGTTGTCGAATCAACACGCAATCTTGGGCGATTCCAGGTGATCTAAAGCTAGCTGATCCACAATTCAATATTCCCGGACCAGTAGACATGCTCATTGGCGCGGACCTATTTTGGACAATTTTAAGCAATAACAAAATTTCGTTAGGAAAAAATATGCCGCTATTAATTGATACAGTGCTAGGTTGGGTTGTATCTGGGCAAATAAGTACTAACAACGTTGAAAAGGCTTCTTGTAATTTAAGTATAAACCAGGAATTATTAAATTCAATAGCCAAATTTTGGGAAATCGAGGAAATATCTAGCACGCGACAACTTTCTCCAGATGAACAATTTCGCGAGGACAATTTCATCAAAACTACTACCAGAGACGCGAACGGACGTTTTACAGTCACTATACCTTTGAAGCAACAACCTTCTAGTTTAGGTGAGTCGAAAGCTCAAGCCGAAAAACGTTTCTATGCATTAGAACGAAAATTCAGGAGAGATCCAATGCTGCACAGCAGATATATACAATTTATGAACGAGTATAAAGAGCTAGGCCATATGACAATTTGTAACGGCAATGATTCAAGCTTCGAATATTTCATGCCGCATCACGGAGTTTTGAGAGAAGAGAGTTTGACCACAAAACTACGGGTAGTTTTCGATGCATCAGCGCCCTCTAGCAACGGTCTATCCTTCAACAATATTCAAGTCATTGGACCCGTTTTACAAGACGATTTACTATCAATAGTCTTAAGGTTTAGGAAATATAACTATGTAGTTTCGGCAGACATAGTTAAAATGTACCGGCAAATTTCAATAACGCCCGAGCAAAGGCATTTGCAAAAAATTGTATGGCGCGAAAATCCGAGTGATAACCTGGAAGTCTACCAGCTAAATACCGTTACATACGGGCAAGCCTCTGCCAGTTATCTTGCAATACGCTGTTTAGCTAAACTCGCTGAGGATATTCAAGAAATGAACCCGGAAATAGCCGAAATCATTAAGCACGACTTTTATGTAGATGACCTGTTAACAGGTGCACCTACACTTGAGCATGCGCAATACATATGTAAAGCGATAAGTGACACTCTTAAATCGGGATGTTTCGCACTCCGAAAATGGTGCTCTAACGACACCAACGCGCTCAAAAATATAAGTTCAAATGATTTAAAATCCGATATACTAGAATTTGCGCATGATGGCAAAACAAAAACATTAGGCTTGATATGGGTTTGCAATAACGACAAGCTTCAATATAAAATTCATACCAATCCTATAGGTACAAAGGTCACAAAACGCACAATTTTATCTACTATATCAAAAATATTCGACATCCTTGGTTTACTAAGCCCATGTACTATTATCGCAAAAATGATAATGCAAAAATTATGGGAAAATAAATTAGCTTGGGATGACGCTATTCCAAAAGCTATATCTGAAAATTGGGTAAGGTTGGAGAAGGAGCTTCTTATTTTGAACGATCTTGAGTTAAACAGACAAGCCATTTGCAAGAATGCTGTTGAATTACAACTGCATGGTTTCGCTGACGCTTCGGAAAAGGCTTACGGAGCCTGTGTTTATTTGAGAAGTATTGATTCCGATCAAAAGGTTCATGTATCCCTGTTATGCGCCAAAGCAAAGGTGGCACCTATAAAAACAATACCAATCCCGCGGTTGGAATTATGCGCAGCATTGCTTCTAGCCCGCCTAACAGATAAAGCTAAAACTGCTTTGAAAATTCAATTCAAATCTTTCACACTTTGGTCGGACTCAACTATAACTCTAGCTTGGGTGCGCACAAGCCCGAATCTGCTAAAAACATTCACGGCCCATAGAGTGGCAGAAATTCAGTCTCTCACTAAACACGCCGATTGGAGGCACATCCCCACCCACGATAATCCAGCAGATATTGCTTCAAGGGGAATATATCCTAGTCAAATTTTAAACTCTGATTTGTGGTGGCGCGGCCCTACTTGGCTAGCTAAGGACCCAAGTTTTTGGCCCAATGACAAGCTGGAGGTGCTTCATGATTTACCTGAACTTAAATCCAGTCTTCTGACCAATGTTGCGCCCCCTACTCTGAGTTTTCCCTTTGAACGTTTTTCAAATTTCTCAAGAATGCAACGAACAATGGCATACATTTTACGATTTAAGGATAATTGTCTTCAGAGAAATCGCAGAAGAGGCGGTTCTCTTACAGTACAGGAGTTAAGTGATTCTCTAAAATGTCTCATTCGAATTTGTCAATCTCAATCGTATTCTACCGAAATTGAAACATTGAAAAATAACAAGCCTTTGAGCTCCCATAGTAATCTATTAAGTCTTAGTCCCTTTCTAGAACCCGATGGTTTGCTACGCGTAGGAGGGCGACTAAAACATTCAAATTACTCCTTTGACAAAAGGCATCCAATTTTGATCAATTCAAAGCATCATTTTTCAAAGCTACTATTTTTACAAGAACATGAACGCCTATTGCATGGCGGCCCTCAGCTGCTCTTAGGCACTATAAGAGAAAATTACTGGGTTATATCCGGTAGAAATCTTGCACGAAAGACTGTTAAGAATTGTGTGAAATGCTTCAAATTCAATGCTAAAACCATACAGCCAATTATGGCCAACTTACCGCGCGATAGAACTAATCCTTCTAGTGCATTTTCAATAGTGGGAGTTGATTACGCGGGGCCATTTATGATTAACGATAAGAAAGGTAGAGGTTGTCGTTTAAGTAAATGTTATATTGGCGTATTTATTTGTTTATCAACTAAAGCAGTCCATTTGGAATTGATTTCTAGCCTTTCTTCAGAATCATTTATTCAAGCGCTATATCGTTTTGTCTCTAGACGAGGCAAACCATCAAAAATATTGTCCGACAATGGAACAAGCTTCGTCGGGGCACAGCGAGAGCTAAAGGATTTTCTAAAACATGGCAGCAACACTATAATCGAGAAATGTAGCTCTCAGAATATAGAGTGGAGTTTTATACCACCCTACTCTCCTCATTTCGGAGGTTTGTGGGAAGCAGCTGTCAAAAGCGTAAAGCATCATTTAAGGCGCGTTTTGACCCAAGTTCATTTATCATTTGAAGAATTTGCCACAGTTCTCGCACAAATCGAGGCGATTTTGAATTCGCGTCCTTTATGCCCACTGAGCTCTGATCCCAACGATTTTGGACCTCTTACCCCAGCTCACTTCTTGATTGGAAGACCAATAATTGCAGCACCTGATCAAGATGTCACCGACATAAAAATGAATCGACTTTCCAGATTTCAGCTCGTACAACAATTAGCACAGCACTTCTGGAACAGATGGAAATCTGAGTACATTGCGGAGCTCCAAAGACGCACCAAATGGAAGTCCAACCAAGGCCATCTAGTAGAAGATTCTCTCGTTTTAGTGAAAGGCGAGAACACTATGCCCACTCAGTGGTTATTAGGTAGAATCAGCAAGCTCCATAGAGGCCCTGACGGTATCGCTAGGGTCGCTTCTATAAGAACTCCCTCTGGAGAAATCATCAAAAGAAGCTTTCAAAAAATCTGCCCCCTTCCAGTTGACCTTTGAAAGCCATCCTTATGCTTTCAACGCGG
This sequence comes from Diorhabda sublineata, assembly GCF_026230105.1. NCBI lineage: Eukaryota > Metazoa > Arthropoda > Insecta > Coleoptera > Chrysomelidae > Diorhabda > Diorhabda sublineata. The sequence goes on from NC_079474.1 coordinate 41,611,626, forward strand.
GGAGTATGTTCACGCCAGAATTAATTCAAAACTCATGAAAACTGGCAACGCTGTCCGACCAACCGACTACTGAGCGAATGGAAGAAATGAGATAATATAATAAGTTCTGTTGTTAAAGCTATGTAAAAATTTTCTTACAAATAAATGTTAATGTGAACGTGTTAATAATAACTATAATACAAATATATTTGTGAAAGTTTGAGGTTAGGAATTTGTTTAGGTACTTTTATTGTTTACAATTTCTTGCACGTTATATTGTATTATGTCAAGCGGCCTTTAGAATTTAACTAATATTGGATATTTCATCGTTTACTGAAAGTCTTAAACACTTGAATTCTTACTTGTACTCATTCACTTTCGGAGCAATCAGAGGAATTTTAGTCAAAACTTTTCCAGAGATATGAGCATTTTACTTTTTCGTTTCCTTACCTAATCTCTTCAACTCACCCTCCCAACTACTTCATGCGAATGAATTTAATCCTGAGTAACAGTAAATTCAGATATCCCAAACTCTTCCTGGTCATTTCATGATTTCATGACTTTGAAAAGAGAAAAACTGATACGCAAATTTATACTGTATGATTTATTGATTTGTTATAATCGACGCAATGTACTTTTGCTACCAAAATTCAGTAAATAATCCACTGATTCACTTCATTGAACTGTAAATAATGTATATATAAACCATGATTTATAATGATATCAATGTGTATTTAAAATGATTCAGTGCAGAATAGAGAAATTCGTTAATCTAAAATAAGTGAACTGTAAATTTTATACTGTAACTAAATACATCATTCGATATGATACCAATAAAAAGGTGATTGCAGCATTAGTTTTACTGATCCACAGATTAATATGCTTTCAATTTAGGAATATATGTGCGAGTTATTTAGCTTGCCTTTTTGACCTTTAAATTCCAACTTGATTGAAAATAGTTGTGAGAGCAGTAATCTCCCTGTCAGGTGCATATATATCAAATCGTACGTTTATGAGAAATATTTATAGTTCGGTGCGGAAACTGGTCAATAAAACCCAAAGAAGGCTTTTCCCATTAACGTCAATAAACGATACATAAAAGATGGTCCAACTCTTACGTACAAAGTAAAAGTTTGAAGAGAATTATCTTGTTTTTGTATTAGGGTAAGATCAAGCAAAGTGTGTTGCGGAATCGTTAAATAATTTACATGAACTTCATCTTCATCTAACCAATCTGCATTCTCAAATGTTTCACAGTAGCGCACAATGCAGAGAAGCTTTTTTGTTCTTCTGACAGCAAGTCGTTGTGGCCATACGCATCGCGATGATCTTGTGCAGTCTTGCCGTGCACGAAACGACTGTGTATTTGCACACTATTGTGGGAGGTGAAAGAGATCTCACAGGTTGCACAAATTCTCATTTTGAGTTCAGATTGTATTGATCAGCAAAAGAAATTTTATGATATCACCTTAAACCCTTCTAGAAGAGGAGACAGATCAACGGAGAGCTTCTCATCTTCTCATCTCATCAACGAAAAGGTTGGGCAACTTGGTAGAACAAAACAAAAGTGACGAATACCACAATCGAGGAATTTCCCGTAAACATTAATGAAAAGGCTTGCTAACATGGAAAACTTTATTTTCCTAGTTTTGTCATTTAAACAAAATCAATGTTACGAAATGCGTTGTTCCTGTCTGTAACGTTTTACCAGAATCCATCACGCTTCAAATTGCGTTACATAATATCCCACGCCCCTTTGAATAGAGAAAATTTGATAGCCATCTAATATCTTGAAATTGAAACGAATCACAAAAATATTTAGAGAAGTATCTTGTGAAATGTGCTTGTTGATTGGATTTTCGAAGAATATAAATAGGCTGAATTCGAGACGTATACTGCACTAGCCTCTTTTCTTTAGTAACACATTATCAAAATTTGCTCTCAATCCTTAAGATTGAGATTAGCTGAGTAGAATGAAAACTTATTCTATTTCTGCCAAAATGAACCATATTTTCCCGTTCACTTTCATCTCTTCTTTCTTTAAAAAGCCAATCGTAGCGCATCAATTCATATTCTAAGCAAACAGATACAGTCTACATAATTTATATGTGGAAGATAAATAAATACTCGAATATGTAAATTCACATTATACTAGTATAGTACTACTATTACTAGTTTTTGAGATAATTGAGATAGTTGTCTCAAATTCACTTGATATTTTTTTTTATTTCGATGGGAAATCCTATCCTGTCACCTATTTTGTTCTGACAGGTTCCAAATTAAAATCCTTTTCTCTATATATTTTCTATAACTGGACATCGAACGGATATTTCACGACTTTAATTTGCGGCCAGTCTGTCATATTCCCTTTTGGATTTAGTTCCTGTTTCAGTCCAGCATATTGTCTCGTAAAATAATACAGGTCCTTCATTCTACCAATTACTCTGACCGTAAAAAATAATATTAGATTATTATTTTTACCCATTACGGTTATGCCAACAACTTATTCGGTTATCAATTTGAACCCAACGTTACCATTTCAATATTAAAATCACTTGCTCGTTTGGAATGAAAAAAACAAATCGAATAAATTTGTCAATGATTATATATTGCCATATTTAAGTCAATATCTTTGATGAATAACTATTGCCAGTTCAATTCAAAGCTTAAATTTTATTATTAGTTTTTTGTAAAAAGCACTACAAGAGGTTGTTTGTGAGTCATGTCTGCCTGTCGAGTAAATCTTGCAAAAACTGCTCTAGGCGGGAATATGTTGGACAGCTTGGAAAAATACTTGCCGTGGTAGTATCGGTAAAACGGAGTCAGGTCGGTGTCCCTTTTCTATGGTCTTAGCTGTTTACGTTTCTGTTCAACTCTGGATCGCCCATAAGTCGAATTGTTCTCTTCTGTATTGAGTCGCGCAAATTCGGGGTACGCTTGGGAGCCGAGTTTAAAATATTCCAAATATGGACGAATCTGGGACTTGTAGAGGATTAGAAGCTGTTGCGGAGTATATAGCTTTTTGGTCTTGAAGAGGGCTCCAAGTTCTTATGAAGCTGCCTTGGTTAAATCGGCCACGTAACTATGCCAGGACATACTGCTTCCAACGTCAACACCCAAGAAGCGATTTTGCGGTGATTGTGACATTTTATGTCCAGACAAGACCAAATCCTGCGCTGCAGTGCTAGCCTTCTTTGTAAAAATAGCAGCCTGGGTCTTTGCCGTATTAAATGCATTCAGATTACTATCACCCCACTCCCGAAAGTTTTCAAGATTGATATTGATGGTGGTGATCTGTTGCTGCCTACGGATTTAGGTGTTTATTAAGGCGGTTGATTTTAATGACGACACCAGTGTGCTATAGTTGGCGAAGCTATAGATCGGGTTTGCAGTTTTGTGGAAAAAATCGTTTATGTACACGAAAAAAAGCGTAGGTGACAAGATGCATCCCTGGGGAACACCAGCGTTGACCTCAAACCTTTCTGAGGTATGCCCATCGATAGCGACCTGAATGGATCGACTTCTGAGAAAGCTACTAAGCCAGTCAATAAGTAAGTACGACAAATTGTACGATCTTAATTTGCTTAGAAAGTTTTCATGCCAAACCCTGTTAAAGTCTTCGATATGTCCAGAGCTATTGCTCTGGATTCCCCATATTTTTCTATAACTTCAGTCTATCCGTTGGTGACATCTGCAAGATGTCCCCGGTTGATCTATGTCCACGGAAGCTGAATCGATGGTCGCTAATGATGTTAGCAGACTCAAGATATCTCAAGATTTGCTGGTTAACTACTTTCTCCATGGCCTTGGCAATGGTTGAGACTAAAGAAATCGGACGGTAGTTACTGGCAGCCGTATATTTTTTTTTGCACGGTGGACCTGTTAACTCAGCTGCGCAATTCTTCAATTCTGGGCTACTCGTTTTATTGATGTTCAAGCCTTTGAGAAGTTTTGTGACATCTTGGTGTCGAAATTCTACTTCTGGCATAAATGTACCAACTCCAGGTAGGCTGCATGGTAGTTTTCCTCGCGAATTAAGAGTTGAATTTGAGGCAAATATGCGACCCAACAAATCCGCCTTCTTTTTTGCGGTCACTGCGATTGACCCATCTTATCTAGTCAAAGGTGGAATTTTTGACTTGGCTGACTGCTTTTGTTAAAGACCAGAAAGGCCTTGATCGATTTGAGCAGTTGTAAAGTTTGTTTTGCACTCTCTCATCATACCTTTCCGTGTCAGCATCTATAATCTGCTTTTAGGTATTATGCATATTTGGGTGTTCCGATTGTGATTCTTTGGACAGGTAGCAGATGATATATTCGTGGGATAACATTTTTCTATATACAGAGGTTGTCTCTACTTGTCATATCATATCTTATCAAGACTAATTTCTAATGCTATGAGGAGTACACATGAATTAACCAAGATTCGAGCGAATCGTCGCACAGGAGGCCAAATCTGAACAAGCTGGCAAAAACTAAAAAATTCAAGTTATAGATCTGGAATCTGGTACCCTGGGGTTTTTAGGGTAGCTGACTACGAATTCAATGTTAGTTTTATAGAAACTGCAAGAACCCCCTTCCATGGAATTTCCTATACTTCATTAGATACATGCTTTAGTGTGATATGGTGCAATATGAAACTATTGGTCTATCTGAGCAGACCATATACAAAAAGAAACGCGTTTTTTATATTGATATTAATATTTGTGTAACAAAGAACAATAGTAACTAACTATCTTGAAGAAAGTCGCTTCTAACTGGCCTAGACAAGTGAGAAGGAATATGAAAAGATTTTTTGGGGGCAGATAGATATGTAGTTTGTTCAATAATATAGTCTAATGACTAAAAATCTAGAAATGTGCATCAATTTCGAGGGTTTTGGACGTAAATTAGCCATAAGTGTGATTCGTGTAAAGGTGTATGCCGAAACATGATCGTCGCATTAGACGCATTATTAATTGTGAAGAAAAAAGAATTTATCCAAACAACTCGAGCATGAAAACGTAGTTATACAACAATTACCAGAAACCGTCGTAAAGAGAGGTCTGAAAGTCTTATCGTTTGTTGAATTATGAAGTTTGGTGGAATTTGAGCTTGTTGGTTTTGAACTCTTACCACAAACATCATTTAGTCCGTACTTTACACCGTCAGATTATTATTTAATCATTCCATGGCGGTAGAATTTGAATCCAAGGGAGATGTTGAAAATGAGCGCGACAATTTTTTGCATCTAATTCCAGAGAATTGGATAGGAATAAAATACGACATTCAATCTTGCAATTATTATTTCTTTTAAACACAAACTGGGTTGCACTTATTGGAAATAATGTTTATACAGAGATGCCATACTAAAAGGGCTTTAGTTGTGGTAGAATTCTTGATTGTAATTTCATATAACGTGGATTAAACTAAGCAAACTTTGATCAGTTTTAGCAGGTATCCATTTATTGCAAAAATATTTCATATGGTACATGGGTTTTCAAAAAATATGTTCATTACATTAAATGTTTTTTTTATACAAATATTTGTTTTCATAATTTTGAAACCTATATTGAAGAGAAAATGGGGAAAAATTGAAAAAAAAACTATACAAACAGATTGATAATTCTGTTATGAGAGCATCCACCATATGGAGTGTTATATCACAATTAGAAGATCTGTCAAAAGTGCAAACTTAACATGGATATTCCAATTTTTTGTTTTCGTTGTCTAGATAACTTCTGAACTGCTATACAAACTATTTTAATATTTATCATAAACAACTCCATTTCATGAGTGAATTATAATTGATTTTCTAGATATCACACTATATATAATCAACAATTACACAAAACTAAAATGGTATGAAAAACTATTGAACCAGCCAATAGTCCAGTCAAATGAAAAACTTCCGAATAAAAGCCAGCAACAATAATCACGATTAACCAAAATTGAAAATGTTTACAAAATCAATTTGTTAAATCTTGAACTTAAAGTAAGATTTGTGTGTGTGCTTTATATATGCATAACTTAATCAAGATATATTGTATTTTGCATTACACTGCTAGTTTTTTTTTGCTTAAGAGACCCTGAGAGCAGCATCATTTCTGAGATTCAATATCATAAAGCACGTAGGAAGTGGATATCATATGTAAATGAACATTTTAATACGATATTGCTTCGTAATTACGATTTATAAACATTAATTTGATGATATAATCATTTCATTGTTTAAGATAACGTATCTCAAGAAATACTTTTTTAAAAAAATCTGATTTGTACAGCAGCACTTGAGATTTGTTATTTGCTTTGGCGCATATTTGTATTTGATAATAATATGATAAAAATGATGAACCAAAATGATATTTTTATTAAATACCAAAAAAAAACAATGTCTGTGAAGCTATGATCAACAATAACCCGGGTTCAGATAGATCACCGATCAGTTAATTGCAGAACGAGATTTCTATGTCAAATGAATCAACCGCTGATCGCATTCACCCTCCGATCTACAAGGGTAGAAAGGATCATAGCATATGACTAGGAACCCATAGTCAGTTCATGATCAGATAATCCGATCATAGTTTCCGAAAATCCCAACGACAAATGTTTCTGTGAATATTCATGCAGACCTGTAACATGCTTTTCGTCTTTTCAAAGACATAAACGATAGATGAAAACATTACAATATAAATATTGATTTCGCAATGATTGGATGAGTGGAAAATATTTTGAATATTGGATGAATCTAATCTGTTTATTCTACATCGATAATATCTGGAAGATAAGTGGTGACAACCCAGTAAATTTCATGGTAATCATCGATGTTTCTTTAGATTAGTTGGTAAATTGGAATGTAATTCACAAATTTTTTCACATCAACGTATGTCGCAATAGTTTTGAGACAAAATTCAGTTTAAAAATTGGTTTTAAGAACACAATATAAAAATGGCTATAAAGACAAAAAATTGTTTGACGTTTATTGGACAAGTATTTTTATACCAGTGGCGTTAAGATGTTTGAAAGTTGAGAATATGAAAAAGCATTTGTTGATTTGGGTGGACAGATCCCTGAGCTTGATATAGCTCACATTTTTCAAAATATTTCACGCAGAATGCTATTGCTGAATGTGAAGAGAGATACACCTTCCAAAAAGTAGCAAACCAAGAATTTTTACTCGGGAAAAGCAGAAAGAGAAATAAAAAGAGCAAAATACAGAGTCGTGGATGCTGCAAGAAATTTATTGCGTGCATACCACACATTGAAGATTACTGTATCGCTGGAATTAGCAAAAACTGGTCAAAATACATAGAGGAAACTGAATAATATTTACATATTTTGAAATATCAATTATTTGGGTACTCCCCACCAAAATGTTTTTATTTGAAATAAATCAAGGCTTGCTAATTACAGCCCCGTAAAACGTAACCGAAATATTGAAAAAATACCCGTAGTTATTCCTTTGTGAGAACACGAGAATTACAGAATTTGAAGTTTCTAACATTACTGAAATCCTAGAAAAAAAATTAAAACTCAATTTCAGTCACAACTTTGTAAGGGTGTAAGGGTCTCGGAAAGGGGTAGGTTGAGAAAATTTTGTTATAGGAAAGACTTATCACCCTGTAGACTAACGGGAGCTAGATTGGTAAAACGAGTAAGTGGAGAAGTTGTGGAAAAAGAAGAGGAAAACAAAGGATAAAATGTGGTTATAATACGGCTTGCATGTTTAGGTGAAAAATAGAAAAAGTGAAAGATCTCGAAACCGAGAACCAAATAACCCTTTAGGGCTGATATATAAAATTAGTAGAGTAGCAATGGATAAAAAATATACCTATCCATCATTATAATGTAGACGCCAAAATATAGAGTAGTTAGTGGACACTTCGAGTGTTTCCCATCTTCGAAATAATACATCATGCAGCCTTGAGCAGGGAAATTCATACTAACAATATTAGGATTGATTAAGTCATGATTTATGTGTATTACACGTGAGAGGAAACCACAATTACAGGTTCTTATTTAGTTCCAAAATTTCGTAACGTGACAAAATATATACTCCGAGGAAAGTATGAAGCGTAAAAATGAAGTTTACCATTAAATCGTCCAGACTTCTAATTAATTAGGGACACGCTATATTTTCCAGATTTGACTCCGAGCGATTTCGAATAATTGCGAGATGAACAATTTCATTTGGTAAATGAAGTTTGGAGTATGCACTTTATGGCGTCCCTTGATAAATGTAGATGGGATAAATGTTAATATTATAATGAAAACTAAAAATTTTAACATTTATTTGAAGTGATTTGGAGAGGGAGCAAAGATCTAGCTGAACAGCATACTTAAACGGTGAAATTTCACTTTATATTACCAGCAAACAGAGTTATTTATTTTTTTATTTTGTATAAATTCTAGAAATAACAGATAAGTTTACCTTTCAAATCAACATGTACAGATAAGATAGTTAACTGATATTGAACATGCTATATATTGAAGAGTATTAAATTGAATATTTTTTTCATGTAAGAGAAATCAAAATGAGGTTGCAAATACTTTTGTGTGCTTCTTGTTTAATATTTTCGTGTTGGTTGATCTCTACAGGTAAGTTTCTATTCATTTTAATCATTACAATAAATTATTTCATTTATTATTTGAACTTAGAACTTTAGCAGTTCTTCAAAGATAATAACCTATAAAGTTGAAATTAATTATTTGATTCCCAAACTAGGGTACTAATAATTAAATTGTAATATAGTCTAATCACTCACACACCTAAACTACATTCACTTGAAATAACACTTTAATAAATTAATAGTAAAGTTTTAGGGCTACGAACATGTTCGTCCATTACGTTGAATGCACTGTAGTATTTTGCATATTTAAAAGTCTGAGTCGTCAGATCGTTATCTTGGAAAACCCCTACACCTATTTACATGACCCCACAAATAACAATTGTATTCATCACCGTACCAGATGTTACGGATGAATTCAGGATAATCATGTTTGAGCCGGCACAATATTCAAGTCTTTCAGATGTTAATGGGATTTACAATTATTATAGAGACACTCCTCTCCAGCTTTTGTAGTTTAATCCATTATTAGCTACTACATAAAAACATCGAATTCTTATTAATTTCTCCAAAATCACCTTCTACATTTTCAGTTTTGTAAAAAATCTTAGTTAATTAGTGAATGCGTAATTTGATTAAATACATTCTCAATTTTTTTATTATGTACTGTTAATCTTTTTCATGACATAATTTTGATTCTTATAAAGTCGCGTTTTATGGTTGGTTCAGTTGACAAACATTAAACCCTTTGATGTACTACACAATATACACAGCAATACATAGTCGGGAAATTTCATTTAGAAAACGCCAAAATTAGGTGCTTTTTAGGTCCTAATTAGGTGCCAAGTTCAAAAATTAGGTGCTCTGTAATTTTCACAGCAATGGAATAGCAATTAAAATAATTACAATACATTAATTGTTGAGGTATTGAATTGAAAAGAGTTGTTATGAAAATAGAAGCCGTCCGAGGTTTAACATATAAAATTTGTATGAAAATAGTAATAATAATGAAGAAAAGGATTACGAAAGCTGGAGCCGTCCGAGATACAACGTCAACAAGAAAGATGTATTATGAAAATAACATTAACGAAAAAGTAGTAGGTTAGGTTAGGTTAGGTTAGGTTACGTTAGATGTTTTGAAAGTAGAAGCCGTCCGTTTATCAATTATTTGGGCACCTTATTTTAATACCTCCATAATCAATGTATTGTAATTATTTTAATTGCGTTGCTAGCATCACGTTTTCCTAGCACCGCAACTTTGAATATTCCGTTGCTGTTAAAATTACAGAGCACCTAATTTTTGAACTTGGCACCAAATTTTGGCATTTACTAAATACAATTTCCCGACTTTGCGTTGCTGGCGAGACGGAACTCATATTCAGGTCTGCGAAAAAGCTTATTCGTTTACATTACTATATTTTCAATCGTATCGATTATGTATTCAAATCAATTCTGGACAAAAAAGCATATAACCTTAAATAAAAAGATCACATTGGTTTTGAAGAGTAACGATCGTGATGTGATGATATTTTTAATAAGTCATTTTGTTATGTCAGTCTTCGAGCTGATGATAAATATCATTTTTTAATTACAGCAACAAGTTACAATTTAGTATGTTATTTCGCCAGTTGGGCTATTTACAGGAACTTCAGTGGAAAATTTGACATCAGTGACATTGATCCTCACCTATGTACTCATGTTTGTTTTGCATTCATTGAGTTATATGAGGATGGATCCCTTTACGTGGTGGATCCATGGGCATCTAACGATGAAGATGATGGTGGACATTACCGTGAGTACTAGTTCATTGTATATCAATTTATCAGCAATTGTATGAGTTTAATTATAGGAATATGTATTGTTTTCGATTATTAGAATTATCGACTTGATTGTTAATATTCGAAGAAAAAGAATTATTCGTACATACATAAATGAAATTGATAAAGCAAAATTATACAGTGATACAATATAAACCTTCTGGTATTTAATACAAAATGAAATTTGGAATCTATTTAGACAATTTCAGCTCAATGTATTATTAAATTTTTGTGTGGCTGACACACATTTGCCTTTTTACATTATTTTAGTGTATAATAACAGCCCGAGATAATATTAAACCTATAGTTTATTCACCAAAGAGCAATAATAAAATGTTGAATGAAAAACAAATTGAAATTAATAGAGCATTGATGCTGGCTTTTTAATCATAAATTCTTCGCAAAATATTTTGGTATTTGTCGGACGTCACACTACAAAAGCAAGTGGGTTATTACCTCTTGAAACGACAGTAAAATGAATAATTGTGATGGAAAGTTGTGAATAAATACATCAAATTTATTACTAATTGAAAATAAATTAATTAATGAAAATAACATACTACTCCAAAGGAAGAAGTATTCACAATGATTAAAGTAAATATCAACCCGAAGAAAGCTCCTGACTTTGACTTAATCACAGGGCCTTGAGTATGTACCTACGTTGTGGAAAATAGCTGAAGTCATAATGATTCCCAAACCAGGAAAACAACCAAACGTAGTATTAAGAAAAAATCGGTACATGTGAATTTCACAAATAAAAAGGAGCAATGTGTACCAGTACGAATAGACGATGAACAGGTACCATATGCTAATACAGCATATTATCTGAGACTAACACTAGAAGACAATCCAACTCTGTCAATTTATAATAAACTACTTGAAAATGAACAAATCTTCAAACCGGTATTGACCTACGGGATTCTACCATGGGGATATGCCAGCGAAAGCAGCACCCATATAATTCGAAAAGGGGACCTGGAGATAGATTGTGTAAGGCAGGTGAACATTCTAAATTCGCAAAGAATTACGAACAGCGGCTCTTGAAACATGTAAACATCGAGGCAATCCAGCTCCTCGACAAAACGAACCTAGAGAGAAACTGAAGAGAACGAATGGCTTTTGGATGTTTAGTGTAAAAGCAGAGCAGAATTTAACATTTTAGTGTTAATATAAAGTATAAAAATAATAATTACAGTAATTTGGGATAGAAAAAAATTATCCATTGATCGTGATAATGATCATATGACAATGTGAGGGAGATCTTCCAGGTTTTCTCACAAAAAAATGGAATAACTAAGAAAATGATGTTAAACACATGAACTTCAATTTCTAATATAATCATGAGCTCCTTCCTCTTCCAGAAGCGCTCCATAGGCGTACCAAAATAAGTTATAAGATGCTGAAGAAATGGGGATTTTATTATATTAAAATTAGATATTTGAAATTTTAATTCTTAATTAAAAAAGTTTCTAATAGAAATATCAAAATTTTGTTTACAATTCCCTTACACGACATTGTGTTAACAGTATAATCTGATCTCAAGAACAATAATCAACAACATGTCAAGTACATTTTGTACAGTTAACATACACGTCAATACGCACAGTAATCCTCATGAATCTGATCACTTCTATTGCAATATAAACGAGCTGGATTACCTCAACAATGGTATGTTAATGAAGTCGTAGTTCATAACTCGTGTCGAATTTGTCCAATATTTAATCAACTGTATTCATATCCAGATCCTTGTAGAGGCTACTGATTCGAGTGTACCAAGGTGCATCCTCGAAGTACTTTTTTCTGAAATATGTGTGTGTAGACTACTTCGACTAAAACAGCACCATAATATGAGCTTTCCAGCAAAGCTTAGTATCAATCAAAATCCTCGAACAAAGCTATCGAACAATGGTACAACTGTAAACAATATCGTAAACTAATAGGTTTTAAAATAATTTCGAATCCTAAACATTTTATCAAACAAATCAAACCTTTCCACGCTTTTTATATATAGATTGAATCATTTATATGTATATATGTGTAGTTTTGGGTTTCAAATACATTTTAACCCAAAAGATATATTGTGTACTTCTTTCTCGCAGCTCTTACAGCTAAGTTATTAATCCCACTTCTCTTAATATTCTACATTCTACACCCCCAGGTTCTGTGGACTTTCCCACTTCGAGAAAACGTGAATAGATGTTCATTTTAATTTGTACTCTACCTAACTGAATCCTCCTCATATGTTCAGATCCTACAATGAGTTTGTCCATCTCCACTTTAGCAAGAATGTCTGCTATTAAATTTATTTCGATTACAGCGTATCCCGAACGCCATTGGAGGGTTGTTCTATTTTTTTAAGTATCTCATTACTAAACGTTTTTGTCTTTTGTAATCGATTCTGTTTGAAGATTGCTTATTCTAAACCAATCTATGACTTATGCAATCCTCTTTCTGATCGAAATCCCAACGAAGTTGGTCTAAAACGTTGACCACTATCATGTTTTCCGGAAAAATAAGAAAAAGAATTCAAAACTTCTCGCAGCTTGTAGCTAATAATGTAGTTGCTTTTATCTAATAACTAAAACAATCTATTTTAGATCAATTCAGGAGTCTCGCAGAATTGAAAAAATCTAATCCAGACCTCAAACTTTTGCTCAGCTTAGGAGGTTGGAATGAAGGCTCCAAAAATTTCTCAATAGTCTCAGCAGATCCTGTTCGGAGGATTAAGTTGATAAATGAAATCTTACCACTAATTGAAAAATATAATTTCGATGGTTTAGATGTAGACTGGGAATACCCCACGTTGAGAGATTATGCGCAACCGGAAGATAAGGTAAGTAACAAAATATTGAAATTGTAATATGTTTTGAATCCATAAAAACATAATTACAATATTCAATCGTTTTATTTTTTAATTCAGGATAACTTTGTCGCCCTGCTAAAAGACTTCAGTGAAGTTTTGAAACCAAAGAAACTCCTGCTGACTGCTGCAGTAGCTGGTGCCGTTGATAAAATTGAATCTGCTTACGACGTAGAAAAAATTATGCAGTGAGTAGTGTAGTAGTAATTCTAAAAACACAATAACATTTAAAAGAGTGACAAAAATCATTAACAGGAATCTGGTTCTTTATATTTACTGTCATAATCAGTCACTTCTAGTATGATTTTCACTTAATTAGTATATATTTACTTTATTATTCTCTAAATAGATCATATTTACATAGTGTATGAAGGAGTTGGAGAAAATTTTAAAACAGAAGTGAATTGAACCACAAAAGTAAAATAAACAAATCCATGACGTTTTCAAATTTAATTCCTAGCATTTGTCGTGTCAATATTCAACCTACTTCAAATGATGAATTAGTCATTAGCTCTTTCCGTAGAAAAATTGAAGAGGTATCTACGTCTATGTTTTCCTCGTTTTCAAGATATCCACCAGTTACCATCGATATGTTGAAAAAAGTTTAATTTTATTGTTAGAAAAAGCTTCTTCCAAATGCTTTCTAATTTATTCTACCTACAGCCTACATTTTTTCTAGAGTGCATTTCCATTCTACTTCGAACTTCAGATTATGAAATGCCAGTAATTGTCAATGATAATTTTAGCAACCAGATTTTCAGTTATGTCATTCACATTAAATATGTTTGGGTGAGTCAGATCAACTTTAATTACATTTGCAGTAATGAGGTTGGTAAGTTAGACCTTTGTTAGATTTTCCTCGATGAAATTTAATACTTCTTATATATCAACAACTCTTAATTCTAAGCAAAAAGTTCGTATTCTTTTATTTTACTTTACTACTTGTACAATTCAAAGGAAATTTTCTTTCGCAAACAACTTTATAATAAAATAATATTTACCATTTTGTATAGCGGTGAACCTAAAACAATTCTGGTTTTCAAGAAACTGAGAATCGCTTTTCATTCTGTAATTTGAATCCATCCACTGAAACGATTTTATTTTGTGAATTTCGATTTTTAGGTATTTGGACATGATAAATCTTATGACATATGATTATCACGGTGCCTTTGATAACTTTGTAGGACATATTTCACCATTACATGCTTCTCCTTTGGATTATGAGCATGGAAGAAATGCTACATATACCGTTGTGAGTATTTAAAAATGTGGATTTTAGGATTAAATATTATTTTCGTTCATTTCTCTTCACTTATTTTTGTCTCGAATTTATATCTTCTATCATTTCATGTTTAAAAGTAGCTTTATTGTTAAATTTATCAAAATGAAAACATCTTCAATTTAATAGATTCATTATTCTAAAAGCAACTGTTAGACCAAAGTAAAATCATCTCCAAGTTTAAAATAAAGATATATATATTCATGGTTTTAATAGTAATAAAATAAAAATGATTCTTTAAATCCTCTCTCCTCCTCATTCCATTATCGTCCAAAATATGAAGTGACACCATTTATATTCGATTCAGCAGTTGGTTCCATGCTTGCCTATCCTGTACAATCTTTTCGGCATGATGCAGTCTCATATTTATTAAGGGCTTTGTTTGGTCTACCCATCTAGTTGGAATCTGCCTCTTGGGCGTTTGTCTTCTACTTTCCTTTCTATGATTACTTGTTACATTGTTCCTGATCTTCTCGCTATATGTCCCAAGTACTGTAGATACATGCGTCTGCAAGTCCGTAGAAAATTTGTGTTGTGAGTGGGTAAATTTGAAAATTTCATATTTAAATATGTAAATGATACACGTTGTGTTGAGGTGCCCCGCACTATACACATATTTGTCACAATTGTTGACTTGATAGAGTCACAATGAAACTGCGAATGGGACAAAAGGATATTTTATTATTTCAACCAATTATTCCAGCAATATGTAAATCTCATATCTAAATTTCAAAACATATTTCTCAATTTTTTATTAATAAGAACGTACCTTTGCTTTAGTTTCGCCAAGTAAAAAGTTTAGAAAAAAAATTATTTATGTGGATAAGAGCGCCTGTCCTATTCTAAGAAAAAATTATTGTTTAATATCATTTGAGAAAAACTAAAACGAATTCAAGACGTACTAAGTATGTCTATACTAGTGGCGTTTTTATCAATGATTCTGTCAAATAATGACTGTAGCCAGAGAAGCGTACATATTCTTCATTAAAAAAAGTTACCAAGCATATTCATTCATTTCACTTCAATTGAATTGAAATAAACATTTTTTCGAACTGCTAGCTAAGTCAAACATTTAATCATTGAACTAAATTTAATCCATATTGAGTAAATATCTTTGTTAGTTTCGAAAATTAGAAAATAGAGTTGCTAATTGAGGTTGAGAATTCTTTGAATTGATGGAGAAAACACAACCATATTTCCTTCGATGTATGATAAAAGAATGTGATGAATTATTCTATTTAGGAACATAAAATCATATCACTCACATTATTCTTCCCCAAACTTCTGCCTTTGATCAGCAATGTATATATTTCAACGTATAATCCATGACTAGAAGTATTACTCAAAAGTTTCTTTCAGAATGCCCTTCATATTATTTGCCATGGTCTTTTCTGTGTCAGAATACATTTCTCAATGGGACACCGCGTTGTTATGATAAAGACGAAAACCTTTGGACAATTGTTCATCTCTCCAATAGTCAATAACTTCTTTAAATCAATGAATTTGTCCACATTTTGCTATTTTCATATGTTTTTGATGTAGAAAAACGTACCTAGTGCTCTTCTAATTCTAACTTGGTAACAATCATTTAAGACATTCGTAAAATCATCAATTCCTTGATACGTTTCCAATCAATAAAATTCTCTCATCAATTGAAAAAATTATGTAGTTCTAGTTTCCTTATTCTTGACTATTCGTTTATTGAAATCTTTATAACAATATTCAGTCCATACAAATTGAAAGAATTCATAACTAATACGTATAAATAGATGAAAGTTGAGTATCTTACAAATGAAAAAAATTAGTCTACAGGTTTGGAATATTGGATCTACAAAAACGCGGATATAAGTAAAATTAATATGGGAGTGCCTACGTATGCAAGAACTTTCACATTAGAAGATCCGAACAACCATGATCTATACGCACCCGTTACCGGACCTGGTGAGAGAGGATTGTATACAGGTCTTCTAGGTTGCTTGGGATATCATGAGGTAAGTGTGTGGAAAATAGTATGAGTCTAAGTAAACAATATCAATGTTTTATAAGGTAAATTGAATTAAACTTCGACTTGCATAAATTGGACTGCTTTAGATTAGATGAGCTAGGGCGTAAGTTGTGAATCTAATTGCACTGCTCAGATAATCACTAATATTATGAAACAAAACCTTTCTGGGTGTCTGTTCCCAGAAAACTACTAAACTGATTGTCTAGCGACTTCCACTAAAAATATAATTATTCATGAAAAACGTGCAAGTATGTAATTTGTTTAGGTTTTACGTAACTTAACTATAACTTTGAGATATAACAAATTAATCCATAGTGGAATATTCCGCTTTTATACATCTAAAAAGTCCATTATTGCAAATATCTATCCGTGGATATCTCACTATACTTCTTCTAAACGAAACACATTGAGAACAGTGGGTGGGTGGGCAGTGGGTTTGGGGTACTAGAGCTAGTCTGAATACTACGAGGAACAATCTCTCAAAGTTACAGAGACTGGCGTGCTTATGTGCAACTAGGCTATGAAATGTTGCCCAACAGCTGAACTAGAAGTGATTCTAAATCTCCCACCTCTCCACATAGTACTGAAAAGCGTGGCAGAGAAAACATCACTTAAAATAGTCAGAGACGGAATCATCAAAGAGAACCCGTTCCTAAATCATGACCACGGAACTGGAATAGGAGGGTACGCGCCCAAAGCCAAAACTCTGAAAGCCTCGGCAACGCACCAAGCATTTTTCAAGCAGAAATTTATGCAAATGAAAACTGTGCTCAATTCAATCTAGAAGTGCGTTTAATGGATCAGCTATAAGCGCTGGGTTCTTCAGTATCGCAGCAAGAAGGTAGGACACAATAGATCTTTTGAGTCGCAGGGTATAAGAGACTACATATAGATTTGTAGACTTGAGGTTACTTTTCAACAGATATAGACATTTATATGTTGTGGTCTCCATAAAATTGCTTCATTGAAATTGTTCTGGGAGCCGTTTGGTTATAGCATCACTATGTAGACAAACTCTGTCATAGATGAGCACTATACCAGAAGTCACCATTCCTCTTTTTTCGATGAATGATTCACCGCATTTGTCGTGAAGATTCCCAATAAATTACAGCAATTCATTTGATGGGTGAAACAATAATGGCATTCATATTTACGTGGCAATATCACGACGCAGACTTTTGGATTCGTTCTCTTATCAATATAGACTTCAATCAATATAATTTGAATCAATATTCAAGAGTTAAAACAAACAGTAACCATACAACAGGCAAGAGTCATAATAATTAACCGCGTAAAGCCCAAAAGGGTTGTTAGTAATAGAAAATGATTAGTGCCGATATTATATGCCTATACTGGAATAATGAATATTATTAATTGCAGGTTTGTGAATTTTACTCTGGTTCTGATTCGGTTATGTACTGGGATGATGATCAAAAAGTTCCACATAGAGTAATAGGTGATCAATGGATAGGTTATGACGACGAAAAATCCATCGAATTGAAAGTAGATTTCGCTATGGCCCATGGAGTAGCTGGTATTATGGTTTGGACAATGGATACCGACGATTTTAATGGATTGTGCGGCAACAAATACCCGTTAATCAACACTGTTAAGAATCGCTTAACTTTTCACGAAAATAAGAAAAAACAAAAGAAGATTTCTTAAATAAGACTGGTTGTTAAAATAAAATTAGTTTTGATTAAATTATTGAATTAAAATATGTATTTTGTTATTAACCTCCATAGTTTTGATGTTTACAGTCGTGTGGTCAAAATAATATACGGTGATAAGATCGATAAATATTTGTTTAAAATGAATATTGTCAAGAAGAATGAAGCGCAAACTGATTCTTAATGAAGGAACTTTCATCATCACAATAGTGGACCTAACTAACCCGTTTTGTTAGATATTATTGGCAAAAAGGGTGAAACGTATCTGTCGCTCCTTCTAAGAAGTCAATGAGGTAACTGAGCAGCTGCTTATCAATTGAGAAGCTGTCCATAGGATAAGGTTACCACAAGGTAATGGTGGAGGTGCCCATATGGTAAGCAACAGTGTGGAATTGCAGAAGAAATAGTTTATAGAGTCCAAAAACCGGACAAAGATATGAAAGTTAGTTTTCTCAGAGATTTCGTCCAATTTCTGAATATTAAAATGATCTGGCCTTAGATAAATAAAATTGAAACCAGAACAAGAAATTACCTTTTTTTCAAGGGTGAAAATCATATCGGACTGTGTATTAGCATATAATAAAAACGAAATGAGAAAATTAAGAAAGAACTGGAAGAAGGAGAACAACAAGGTACATAAAATAACTTCCACTTAGTATGAAACTATTCACAGTAGAATTTTTTTCTATTAACTGGTATATATTCATAATTATCTTTGTTTCAGAATCTCTAGCATTTTAATTCCCATGAATACCTCTAGACATACATTATACAAATTAAAAATCATAATTTAAAGTATCTATCTATAATCTCAATCAAATTGAACTCTTTGATAATTTTTGAGGAATTATAAGTATATCATTGAAGAAACAACCATATTAAACTTGATAAGGAAGCAGAAATTTGATAAATTGTTATTTTATTGACATCATTCATGAAATCTTGAAAGCCATTCATCACAAACATTCTAAAATATAAAACAAAACAACATTGAGAAAGGGATGCTTATTCTAAATAGGAGCTTTTGTAAGAAATCAGCTGTTTACAAGATATACACTTCAATATGGATTTTGTTTATTTTTGAATAGTTCCAGCACAGCTTAAGTCTGAATTTTGTACCAAATTCAATACTTTTCTTCCCAAAGAAATATCTCCTAATCTTGTACTAATAGGGAATATGCATGTAATTTAAATTCACTTGATTATTTTTTTCAGAGACATTATAGTCCCAATATTATCATAAAATCTTGCTTCTCATCTCTCTGAATTCTATCTAGTGTCTATTTTTCATTCTTTTTCTACATTTTCAATGACTTTATAGGTTATAATATCATAACCTATGAAGTAACTGTCAAACTTGAAGTCACTGAACGTGACAATTGACGTCATCCAAAGCTCGCGAAAAATAGCGTCCTTCAAAACAAGCCAAATTTAAACGATACTTTGAATATTATTTTGACTAAAATATAAGAAGATCCATGTATATTTCCTTTTGGCGATAATGCTTTCCTTTGTTTCTGTGGAAATTTCCTTAAATTAGTAATAACTGGATCATATCAGGCTAGTAAAAAACTAAAAAGATCTACATTAGTAGATTCCTGACGATTTTCTAGTTGGCTTCTTCGAAATGCTTTCAAATCTTTATTCCTGGATTCTTGTGCTTCTTCGGTATGCCCTATAGGAAGAATTGCAAAATTTGGTTTTACTTCTTTTAGTTTTCTCGCTAATGACTTAAAAAGTTACATCGGGCCGTCCCATGAGAAAAGTTGATGGTGTCTCATCAGGCAAATAGGCAACACATAATTAAAACGGTTCATCAAGCCAAGCATTTCACTACAGAATACTTGTTTCCATTCTATAAGCGATTTGCAATTTTTTCAAAAATTCAAAACTCAGCTGATAAATGCTACGTTCCATAGATTTTAAAGTTTCTTCACTATGCTCTTCAGATATGAAATGATTGCAAACTACATCCTGAACATGTTGACATTTTTCCGTATTATCATCACCCTTCAGCTCTTGCCAAATGGTGAATGGTGAAAAGCTGTAAAGTGAAATAACCACATATAAATATACGTACTCAGATTACTTTCACCCATAAGTAGATTATATCCAAAACAAAAATAAATAACTCAAAATTTTCTGTTGATTTGCAAACTTAGGCACAACTTACAACTTAGAACAAACGTCTGATGCCTATTAGCGCGTACATTCAAGTGACCAAAAATGAGAAGAGTCGACGTTTTTGACATATTTTATAGCACTTCATTACGGACCCAAGAACCTTTTTGCACAATTAGGGCCCGCTATGAGCTGATGCGATTGGATGAGGTTGTTCTATGGGAGAAATATACAGGTTTAGTTAATCGAAAGCGGACTCTCTTACAACAAAACAATGCTAAGCCACATACTGCGAATGTTACGAGGAATCAAATCGAAAAACTTGGTGGTATTAAACTCTTTCCACATCTTGTATTTGGTCCGGTCCTAATACCGTCAAATTCTACGAAGAAAAAAAATTGAATTCAAAGGGGATGTTGAAAATGAAATGCGACAATTTGTAGCATCTAATCTCAAAGAATGATTTCACTAAGGTCTTAAAGAGCTGGCTGGCCGTTGAGTTAACACCATAGAATACAATGGGTTATACTCCGAATATTAACATCATTATTTAATAACTAAAGTCAACATTAAAACCGACATAATTTATGAGAAACACTCCTTAACAAAAAAAGTTTATATTAGATCAGATAATACGATTTTAAAATCGCCTATTAACACTTTGCCCTGACTCGACGGTAGATTTCTAGTCAGAGAAATCGATCCTACAGAAATACATGTAATAAATGCTTAGATATATTCGATATTTATTTAAATTGAATATTAAGTACAGAATTAGCTACGTCTTCCTCATATCTCGCACTACATCAAAATGATATCATGTTCCAATCAAAATTAGGTACATCCACTTTGGTGTGATTTGTATTTTTCTATTATCTATCTTTTGATTTGATGATTAATGAATTAAAACTATGTATCTCATCTGCTTGAATGGAAAACGTTATCTATCTCCAAAATTATCAAATTAATTTCATTGGTATTTTGATTACCGATAAATAGAAGTTGACATTATATATTTTTTCTGAGAGTAAGATGAAGATGCGTGTGTTTTTAGGACCACTGTCGGTAACAGCGTTTCTGTTAAGTTGGAGCTTGGGTAAGTTTATTCACAAGTTGATTTAAAATATATAAGGAATTTGAATATAAAATGAATGAATAAATAACTAAAATTGTAATAGTTCATATAATCAATACAACACCTAATTTAATTTTCGCCAAAGTTCTATCAATAGTCTAAAGCCTTTAAAAGTCACTAGGTATTAAGAATAAAATATATAGAAAAACAGGCAGATTTATTGGTAATAAAAAGCGACTTGGATACGGTTTTTTGCATAATCTCGTACGAAAACGCAAGTTCTCCACTAAAATCTAGAATAGTTTCTTCGCTTTTTTAAACAAAATAAGTTTGTCTACTCTCTAAACATTTTGAACTGCTTTGAGGTCGAGGGACTTCCTGAACGTTCCTCGTTCTTAACTGATTTTCCCATTTAAATCGTCAGTTGTTAACATTTCTCAAAGCTAGTACATTGTCAACATAGATACGTTTCAAGAATTGTTAGATTCTTTTGCACCGTATTTACTGCGTGAAAAAATGTTAAGTGCTTCTAGAATAGCAAACAGTTTAGTGAAGTGTATATGTAATAGGAGGGAGTACAAAGGATTTCGAAAGGTTTTCGGAGTAGAAAGAGGCTCCAGTTTCATCTTGGTTTTTTAAGCATCTGTGTACCTTATAAAAGTTGTTGGGTTCTTGGGAATTTTTGTTTTATTATGTTTGTTGGTGTTTTTGATACATTGAGGTGGACAAGTTCCAGGTTAGTAGTAGGAAAATAGCTTCTATAATTGATATAGCATAGATATTTGAAAATTTTGGATTCGTACTGGATAGATATGTGTCGACTCTGTGATAGAATATTTATATTTTTGTTTCTTGTTCAATTTACATTCACAATTAAATATACTCGTGTTGTATTACAAAACTGTTATTTACAAATGACCCTCGTATACTTTCCAGTAAGATTCTATATGATTTTTTTGTTAACTATAGACATAACTTTTTTCAGTTTTGGATATAAGATATCTACAGTAGCTAACTATAGAAATAGCTTACTTTTTTCTGTACTTATGTTTTCTTGTTTTCCTTTTCAGCGACTAGTTACAATATAGTATGTTACTTCTCGAGCTGGGCAATCTACAGACCATCAGAAGGAAAATTCGATGTACCGAATATAGATGCACATCTTTGTACTCACATTATATTTGCTTTTATAGGATCGACTGATGATGGTACACTGAACATTCTAGATCCTTGGGAATCTAATGATGCTGATGAGGGCGGACACTATGGTATGTATTTGATGTAGCTAAGAATGAGTCTACCCCCTGGTGGTAAAACCAAAATATACCTACAGCAATGTTTCAAATATATACATGCAAAGCCATGACAGGATCCCATGTCCCGATTCCATATACGCAAAGAAGTCTTCTGAAGGTTAAAAACCCTCTGAACTCTGCTAAAGTTGCCCCAAAGAGGAATACCGTAAGCCAGATGACTGTGGATCAAGTAAATTATGCGCATAAAACGATTACCTACTGCTAATAGAGGAGGCGCTAAAAAGTCGCGATGAATGGCTACCAGCAATAGATTTTAATGTAGTATACGAACAGATCTTATATCGAAAATCTGGCATTGAGTACGAAATGCAAGCGATACATTAAAGTATGTAGTAAAATGTAGTGTTATATACAGAGCGAAAAATGTGAAATAAATAGTTATAACCTTAACTTCCCCGTCAGGATACTCTTCCTCGGGAAGTATTTACTCAACTGGTACTTATTTATTATTATTATTATTTAATATTTCAGAAGGTTTTCGTAACCTCAGAAAGCTGAAATCAGAAAATCCAAATTTGAAAGTACTTCTAAGTTTGGGAAGTTGGAAAGAGGGTTCTAAAAACATTTCAATAGTGGCAGCAGATCCAATTAAGAGAAAAAAACTTGGTTGGGAAGCTCTTACTCTGATTGAAGTATATAATTTCGATGGAGTCGATATTTATTGGGAATATGCTAATTTAGAAAATGATACAGAATCAGAGGACAAGGTAAGCTAGTATTCCAGCTAATCGTATGCAATAACAAATCGATCTTCTTAAGCTAACTTATTCCATTTTCAACAGACCGAAGCTCTAATTATTTATTAAATAAATCAAGAATTTACATAAATTACGGCTTATAAGACTTTTGAAAATTCACTCAAACTTCTATCTACTTTCTACCAACTTCACCCTCTCTAATGTCATCCACTACTTTCATATCTGTAAGCAAAATGTTCCAAAATATTTGTTAGCTGCTTAGATCGATTGATGGAGACTAATTTATATGGGAAAAAATAACATATCAAGATCGTATAAGTTGCTTACCAAAATCGTTGCAACGATTTTGGTGACCAACTTCGGACTCGATTCGTTTAATCGGTTCATCTTACTGTTTTCCCATAATATATCTACAAATGGGTTATTAACATGATTTCGTCGATCCAGACAGTTTCTTAAAACGAATGTTTCAGCCAAAAGAGGGGCGTTGTGGATGAATAAGAGGTTAATTGACCGCTGGGATGCTAGAAGTTCAGACATGGATGTATATCTTAGTATCTCTTCCATTATACTGATAAGATTTGAAATGAAAATTTATTTTGCATAATAGTATTTGTTGTTCTACACAGAAAGAAATTGTGATCTAGAATTGAGGCAGGTTAAATATAATAATGTATTCAGAGATTAGTTTCACACTCACAGAATCTCACAGATAACATTATCTGACCATTTCCTAAAGATGTTTACTTCGAAATTCCCCAAAAAATGTTTAACGACTGTGTGTTTTAGAAAAATTTCGTAGAGTTACTAAAGGATTTTAAAAGCATGTATCAACCTAGAGGATTACTTGTAACAGCCGCTGTAGCTGGAATTATAGATAAAATTGAACTGTACAACGTAAAAGAAGTAACAGAGTGAGTTTCAATTTATACAAATTGCTATCAAATGTGAAATTTAACAATAATTATTCTTATTTCTTAAGTCTAGTTCCTAAAATTTCAATCTTTTTCCTTTCAACTTATCAGTTACTAATTAGATGACTTCACAAATTACTATCAAATATTATCAACGAAATAATGAATGGAATACCACTATTTTAAAAAATAAAAAGAATCGAATTTAGAATAGAAGATATGTTTGTCAGAAAATCAAACGGTAACAACAATAAATCATTCATAATTCTTTTCTCAGCTTAAATCGATGAATTGAAGTCAGAACTTTCCTTTTACATCTTCTATCAACCGAAAACCCTCTATATTATAGTTACAACATATTCTAAAATATGTTGTAACTATACTAACTAACTTCTTCATAAAAATATTTCCTTCCAGAAATTTGGATATGATGAACGTTTTGAGCTTTGATTACCATGGAGCTTTTGACAATTTTGTTGGACATGTTTCACCTTTACATGCCTCTTCAAAAGATTACGATCATGGACGGAATTCAACATATACAGTCGTAAGTACAATTATGATTTATGATTTAAAATAATTCATGTTATCAAAACATCAAAACATAGATAAGATATCTTTGGCTGATTTCGATCCTCTTTACATACGAGGTTTGTCTGAAAAAGTATCCGTCCTGAGAAAGAGACTAGACTAGAAATTTTTTTTCCATAATCATTTTCATTTTTCAACATGATGATGATGATTATGAACTCAGAATCTCTGCAGCGGGACTCATTTTGGAAAATTATATACACCACCATTATTGGACCATTGATTGTGAAAAGCAGTCGAACAAAACTATTTAGATTTTTTGAGAGATAGTTTATTCGATAAGAAAAAAATAGCAGCGTACAAGAAAACTATGTTATTTGAAGTTTTCCAAGATACAAAATTCGAAAAAAGGACCACAATAGAGTAGCATGCCACATATCCCACCTATAGATGAAGTTTTCGATCTGACACATTTTTCTTTCATAATATTTACCGTCTTTCTTCTCAAAATAATGCAAATCTCTTTCCTACAAGCGAAACTTGAAGGGGAGGAAAAAAGAAAAAATCGCTGGTGGTCAAATCTGGTGAATACAATAGGTGGTGGACCAATTTGGAAATGCACTTTCTTTTTCCTCAAACAGGGTGGCTCTTTTGAAATGTCTCCCTTTATAATATCAAGCTATATATAATACGTTATTGAAGATATTCGATAAACACAATTCCATGGCTATCCGGCTGGTCTTTTTGGGAGCAGGTTGACCTTTTGAAATCCACACATAAGTAATGTAGTTTCGGATCCAGGCTTCATCTATAGTTATGAAAGAAGGCAGTATCTCTTTGTCTGCGTAGGTGTATTCAATTACAGCTCGACACTCAATATTTTCCATTTTCAAAGAAAATATTCACAATGATCTAATTTTATTATTTGACTTAGTGATTGTTTAACAGAAACTGAACATCCCAATTTATATTGATAAGTGCTAAAATCTCTCTTCAGGTTGACGTCGGAAACTTTTCAAACAATCCACGTATATGTGTGGTCACTTATTATCAAGAATCTTCAATATATAGCTAATTTTGCTCAAACGTTTTAGGCCACTAGTATAGAGTATTGGTTGTACAAAAATGCTGACCCTAAAAAGATAAACATGGGAGTGGTTACATATGGAAGATCATTCAAACTCAAAGAGAAATCAAATACTGAACTATACGCGCCTATAATTGGTGCCGGTTCTAAGGGACCTTATACAGAAATTTCAGGATTCTTAGGATATAATGAAGTATGTGTTAAGTGAATGATACAGTGTGTCTAAAATAACGTAACTTGATAATATTTGTGTGTGTGTGTGTTGCGTAGAAGTATTCTCAAACAATTCATGAATATATTAGCATATGTTTAAAAAAGTTAATTCTGTTTACTTCTCGGTTCTTCATAATCTATAAAATCACAAATACAACAGGCATAATTCTAAATAGAATGCAAAGTCTGAGACTTGAATAATGAAACTGGTTTTATTGATGTACTTGTAGTAACCCTAAGAAAACGGTTGTGTGTCAATCGTGAAGTATCGTACACGATTCAAAGTATAGTAAAAACAAACTTAATGGAATATTAATATCCATTTTACTAAAAATTTCGTTTTTTCTTCTTCTTTCATTCCGTAAGTCTTCATAATAATGTGAAAAAATAATAATAAAATTTTTATTTATGATCCTAAATAGTTATGTTGATTCGAAATAATGATCTAGATCAAATATTAGAAGAATTATTATAAGCTGTCGTTATTCTTGGTCTGTAATTGATGACAGATGTTAGAAAATAGCATTAAAATTTGTCATTATCTATCTGTCACTGTTATTTAATTGATTTACGTTCACATTAGATAACGACAATTTGTGAAATTAGATTAAAACGTTTAAATTTACGTTAACAATTTAGTCCAATATGTTTCAGAAGTCCATTTAGCTTTGGTACCTCGTACTGGCTCCTTAACCTCGAGTCCTTGCACACTTCTGGAATTAATTAATTATTTGAATTAATCGCATGAAGTCCTTTAATCAGTATGTTTCCGAAACTCCCCAAAACTTCATACACTCGAATTTTTTTAATTTTTTTTGTAAGGAACTGTTTGGTTTACAGATTACTACTGATATTTCCGAAATTTTTTTAATCATTTCCGTAACTGAATCGTTTCGTTTTTTATAACGATAACCACCTTTTTAATTATGTTATTTCCTACGATTTGTTTTTTGCAAAACACTCAGAGTACACTGTCATTATTTCTTCTCTCTTATTTATATAATTGAAAGATTACAGAAATTGAAAATTGGAAAATCAATCAAATGAAAATTTAATGTTTATTCCTTCATCTCTATTATCAATTCTATGTACATATATAATCTTTATTTGACATTATTATTTTATTCCTCACTCTATTAATTTTGCTGAGTTACAATTGTGTAAAGGGTTCTTCCATTTTAGTATTCTGCCGCTATATTTAATTACAATATATTTTATCCATACTGTAGAATTTTACTGAATCGAATGAATCATTCTTTACAGATCTGTAGTATTAATTCAACTTACTATTGGGACGATGAACAAAAAGTTCCGCATAGAGTATGGGGAGATCAATGGGTTGGATTTGAAGATGAAGATTCTTTAAAACTGAAAGTTGATTTTACCGTATTATGGAACTTATCGGGTATAATGATATGGTCATTAGATACTGATGATTTCCTTGGAAATTGTGGAGGAGGAAAATATCCTTTAATTAGCACCATCAAAAATCGATTAAATTACCATGAGGACAGTTTAAAAGGTCGTTAAATCTTTTTGGTTGTGAATTTGTATATTGAATTCCAATAAAATATTTTTCTCTTAAATTTTTTCTTATAATTATGTCATATGATTTATCAAAAAGTTGATATACAAAATGGACTTCACGTGTCTCGAGTTGTTGATATAATGGAAATTTTAAGGCATCTTTTATGGATTATTTAAATAAGTAAAATAGAAGTACACTCCATAATGACAGTACAGATTGGACCATCTGCAATATTGAACCTATCCTCTCCAGCTTTCGATACAGCGCATGTAATTTTGACAATAATGTAATTTTGCAATGAAATCATAATTTTTTAGCGGTGCACGCAACGGATCTGTCCGGCCTTTAATGATATTTCAAAGTTCAAACTCGATTTATTACCAACGATTTGTGTATGGATACAGGCTGTTTATAAAAAATGTGATCCCGTCTCTAGGTTAGAAAGAAAAATATTTGGAAATTGTTCAGTAAAAAATTTTCGTAACGTCATCCGTATTCAAGACTAAAGAGCGTTGAAAAAAAAAATATATCAATTAATGACAAACTCAGATAAAATGGTATTGCCATGTAAAACTCCGAGTTAAATAACTATACTCAGCAATTGGGAGCCTTAGTATGAAACAAACAACAGTTTGAGTCCCAAAACATCATCAAATTGTTGTTTGTTTCACACTAATGCCTTCAATAGCTCAGTTCCCATACTTATTTAACTTTGAAATACAAGATCTTATACTGATTAGATTGGATTTTTAGTGCGAGCCTTGTAACTAGTGCCCTCTATGAGAGGCAGACATAAAAACAACTTCATTGAGTATATCAGCTTCCAAAACATAAAAAATGTGAATATTTTTCAGTTTTCTATCTATACTAAAAAGGGTATCATATTTTTTCAACACCCTATATATAAAGTGAATTGTATATGAAACTATTGAATTAAAATAGTATGAAACTTATCATATGTAACAGGTTAAATTATGTCATTCATATCCTAATTTGCTAGTGTAGAAGATATATATAGTTGAGCCCTTTCCGGTCCCATTGGTTTGTTCGTAATTTTTGTTTTTATAAGAAAAATATGGATGAATAAGAATGAATGTCATTAATTCTGATAGAGATACTTTATTAAGTTAGTTTATGTCACTACAATTGTATTGTAGAGCTGTTAGACATACACTACCAGTCAAAAGCTTTTGCCTACCCCATAATCCATTCATTATATTACAATACACTTTAACAAATCTCATATTGTCAAACAAGAATCGAAACTATGTCCAATCCAAAAATAATGGTGTCAGTTGACTGCTACAGCAAGTTCAGAATTCCGTTTAAAATGACAATTTCATTTAATTATATTATATTATTAAAAACTCAAATTCTAGTGCATAGTTATCATCAAAAGCATTAAAAAGGTGTTGCGAATTATCTCTTAGTTGGCTTCTGTAACATCAATCTCTTCGCGGAAGCCAACTACGAGTTAATTCGTACGCAGACACGCACAGACACGATTCGACCTGTCGCTTCTCTAAAGCTAAATCATATATACGCGTCCATATTCGTCAGTAGTATCTCAGATATTGTCAAGTACATTACATTTACGTCTTTCTTGAGTGTTTTGTTTTATAATAATTATTATAATTAATTTATCAAGAATCCAATACGGATAAGAAAAGACCACTGACTCAAAATGAAATTGAGTTCTACGCAAATCTAAGAAAGACTATTAGATAGATAGATATATATACACAATGCTCACAAAATATAATCAAAAAGTAACTTCTTCTAAAATAAAACTGATCAAGTTCAGAGAAGTATTTGTCGTCGAGTTGATTGGAGAAGAGATTCAACCAGTTTCGAAACAAATTATTGCAAGAGCTTCATTAGTTAGAAAGTCTACCACCTACCGAAAAAAAGCAGCGTCCGACAAAGCCATGTCGTATATGTACCCAAGCAAAAAAACGTAGAGAAACGCGTTGTTTCTGTCCAGCATGTAAAGAAAAGTTCCACAAACAATAAAGTATTATTTTATTTCGTAAATTTAAACTAATTTTTATAATTATATTTTTTATTCGTTTTTTAATAAATTTTCTGTCCATGCAAGCCAGCATTGATTTTTTGCTCTTTTCCCAGAAGCCATCTATCGATATTAGCACTTATATTTTCCGAGCTTAATCGTAGCTGTACAAAAATCCTAGAAAAGAAAGCTCGTAGTTGGCAGTCAACGTGTTAATTGTTTACTTCATAGAACCGCATTTTTATATTTTGTCGGTGAGTGCGATAAGCTGAAACTTGGAAATACAGGCTCATTGTTTATTACTTTTTTGGTGTTTATGATTATAGTTTAGTCTGAGTTAGTCCTGTGAGACACAAATAAGTGCTGAAATTTATACTTTTTGGACCAAGACATCTTTTTGGAAAATTCGTATACGAATTGTTTTTATTCTCGCAAATTCAGACTGGTAAGTTTCAAAATGGGTAAAACCAAGAAATGATCATTTGAAATTCGTGCATTATTCACAAGTCTTCATAGTCTAGGCAAAAGTAACCGTACCATTGCCGCTGAATTAAAAATACCTCGACGTACCATGGACTACAACGGGAAAAAGTATATATCCCCCAGAATCTTTGCCAGTTTCTGATCTCACGTTTTCAGTTAAATAAATGAATATTCATTGCGTTTAAATGGTATTCAGTTACTTATCTATGTATTCAGATGAAAAAACTTTATCAGTTTGTTGATTATTTCGTTTCACAAATATATTGAAATTATCAATACTATTTTTTTAAGTTGAACGAATATTTATTTGATACTTTTCTAAAAGATAACAACCATCACCCTGTAAAAGGAAAATTTGTAGCGGGATTAATCCATTCATTCAAACTTCTTAGAGAGAAAAAAACCAATTCAGGCACCACCAATCAATTAAGTTAAAGTTGAAACGTTCCTTCTTCTTCTTCGTGGAGAATTTCATTAAGAGAAGGGTAAGATAGTTGGTCATGGCAACGGCTAATCACAGATAAGACGCGTCACGGCGCCTTGAGGCGTCCTTATGGTCACCTCAAAGATTACGAAGGGTTATCCTGAAAAGAACTAAGGGGTGGACAGACCGATAAATTTATATTGTAGAGGGAACGTTTGTCATTAAAGAGCATTAGGAACTAAACAGTAAATCAACGACGTGATTTGCTCTCCAGTATTGAGTTTCAAAAATTTGTAGTCATGTTGTAATATCCACAAAATGAACAAATGAATTATTATGTAAAGGTCAGTCGATATTACTTCAGGTCGTCATCATTATCACGCCTGTTTATCTCGAAGATTTCGTGAAACAGTAGCCCTCCAAACTATTTATTGAATTCTGATTATTTCCATCATCATCTATTCCTATTCCACTCATAATTATAATAATTTCCATGGATTATTTTAATAAAAATAAAGATTTTTATTTAGTATCAATATTTCATATTTTTTCACTTATCTACAATTTTCGTTTAGCTATTTTTCTCTATTGTATAAGTGACCTGTTTGTTGAAGATTTCTTTTATGAATTTTTTGCCAATAGTTTATAATTTTTTAATATTTCACTCAAACGAATTATCCAATCTTCTTTTGAATCGTTAAATTGAAACCCAATCTATCAATTGGATTTATCTGTATAACATATTTTCCTTGGTTTGGTATTATTTGTGGTTCTTGCAAATCTTTAAAAAAATATCATATATCCTACATAAAATTCTATGCATATGTAGAAATTTAAATATGAAATTTACACTTTCAATTTGTATAAATAATACATTGTGGAAATGTATCGATTAGCACATGGAATTACGTTCTTTTCCCATGATAGAAATTCCGAACATATAGGCTAAAAGCATTATTCACGTGATATTTGATGTCAAAATAGAAACAAACTATAATTCAAAGAGGTAAATCGAAAACAATATATTTTAAAGCACAACAACAATTTTCAGTTTTTTCATTGGAAGCAGATACCATATTTTATTTTAGACAAAATATGAAATTCACAGAGTTCAGTTCCCCTGCTGATCGCCAGTATATTCCCTCGGAGCCACTTCAACAAAACATTCATAAAATATCCCAAATAGTCCCAGTGGTTACATAAAGCATGGGATATGGTAGCACTCTTCCTTATCGGTGAAAAATGCTTGCGCGAAATCGCTAATACTATATCATACATAAAACACATTTTTAACATAATTATTTTCCACTATGTCTAAGCTCTTTAATAATATTTTATTATAAACGTATATTTATGTTGGCTATTTGAAATTATAAAGAAATATTTTACAGAATAATATGAAAAAAATTTGTTTGTAGGATAGCAATAAAAATTATTAAATTCTTTTATGATATGAACCTTCCATTTTTCAATAATATTCAAGAAATGATTTAAATCTACTTGCTATTACTTTACTAAATAAATGCAAAAAGTGGATCGTGGATCCGGTCCTCTTCGTTTATGTTAAACGATATTAAGTTTTGGTGAATGCGCGGTTATAGAGCGGCATTCCTTTATATAATTTTTATGTGCTATTTACATCTTGTTGTGTAGCAGCCAAAGTCAGTAAATAATTTGATGTCACTGCAAACACATTGGATTAGTAGTAAATGGTATCTTCAAATAAATTAGTGTCTTAGTGGATACTTTAGTGAATAGTAAATTGTTTAGTATCTTTGTGTGAATATATAGATAAATTCCGTTAGTAAGATACACCGTGTGTATAAATTCACTCCAACGTTTAAAAATACTGTTTAGATGAATTAAAAGACATTAAAACATCACAACATATTGGGGGAAGAAATTTCAACCAAATTTCACGAAACAAATTTCAAAAATTGTCCTTTTGAACGTAAATTAGTGGTTATTGTTTTAATGATTCATGAATGTTTATTGTTAGTAAGGTAATTTGTGTATTAAGTTCTGTATTTCAAATCAAATAATTAGCTAGCTTAGTTAAACAGATTTTTCAACGCTTCCGAAAAATTAAAAAAAGTCCTCAAAGTAAACATAACCGTAAAAATGCTTCCTCCGGATTAATATTTCGTTTTCATTCCTGAGTGACAATGTTGCTTGTTGCATCAACTATTCTATAAAGTTACATTATATGAAAAGTTCCATCAGTGCACTGTGAGAAAAAGCAAGAATGTATTAGATACTCAAACAAAAAAGGCCAATATTCACCAGGTATAAAACAGCGATACATGTTAAGTACTTATCTTCCGCCTAGGATGCTCGGATTTGTTAAAACGCCAACTTTTATTGATAAAAAAAAACAAATTTCCCATTCTCTTAAAACTAACTTCTTGTACATCTGAATTGAAAGAAAAAATGGTTAAGCATGATAACAGTAAACAGCTGAACCAAAAAAGGGAAAATTTCTTCAAGCATTTAACTAGAAAATAAATTATTTTTGCAACAATAGGTGCTAGTCTCCTCTTACTCATTTGGTTTCTGTCACACATCGGAATGACAGTGAAGCTGCAGACCAACCTTAAGAAGTTGCCTTCCTCGTTACCAATGCGACTATGATCCAGCTTACACAAGAGTTGAAATCCTTATTTAAGGCATTCCCATGTAAATTCTGGAAAATCCGTAATAACAACAAAATATAGCTCTTCTTAAAATTCATCCCATGCTATCAAATATGTTGTACAGATTGCTGCGAATTAGCCATCAGGGCTCATGACCAGGCTTCTATGTGCTCTGTTACCGTTAAGTACATACTGGTGATGATGTTACTGTCAATTTAGTTTCCGAATCATAGTTCAGTAGTAAATTCAAAAAAATATATATATAATCTAGTTTAATAATTGATCTAGGAAGGCTAGAAAATATATTTGGCTCTGTTTATACGTCAAGGTCAAAATAATTACATCAAGCGTAGGGAAATCAGCGTTATCAGCTTTGATCGCGAAAGATATCCCGAACCTGCTCTGATATGTGCGCAATTTGAAATTGGGCATTCGCGGTCCTAATAAAACATGTTAAGGATTAAAAATCCCGTGTTCGCGGAGCACAAATTTCTAATCCCGAATTCTAGTCCTGAATACGTCCAATGTATTTAAATCCGACGCATGTACATTCATACTTGGCATTTTTGTTATATTTACCACGAAATAACCTATAATCTAGGTGTAGTAATTCAATTTATACTTACAAGAATGAATCTTCGTCTAGTTAATTATATAGTAATGTGAATATTATACACATTTTATTCTCCTAGGTAGTTTTGAATCCAAATTTTAGATGTTCATAAATCGTTCATGGAAGAATGTAAATTCAGAACATATTCTGAACAAAGCATGCGCATTTGAGACGTTCAGGAGATAATCAGTATACATTCGGAATGTGATCAAATTATCTACTGCGAACAAAGCAATTTTATAAAATAATCAAAGCTGTTATGAAAAAAAAAGTGAAACCCCAGAGAAAATAAGGAAATAGTTTACTTGGATGAATAAAAATCTGAACCTCAAGACATATTATTTAAAAAATCAGAAGACATTTGCTCCAATTTAGATTCTGAAAATGACTTTATGAGAATATGATTACTTGTTTCCTGAACCGTAAATTTTTCTCTGAAGCTCTAGCTTCGTTAGTGAAGTTAATAACAATATAATTCAATTGATTATAATAGGAAGGCAAAATAAACGTCTGTATCAAGTTTAAATCTTCAATACTGAAAGAAATTTGGAATTTTCTAGTGAACTAACTATCTTGAATTGACTACTTTTTCTTCCTCCTGATTCTTGACAGAAGAGAAGTGATCGCATAGTCGACTATAGGATGGTAATACTGCTTTTTATTTCAGAATTTTTTTAAAGGTCCTATTTCCAAGCAAAACAAAATTCGTTCACATTTGATTAGAGCCGAATGTATCTTTTGATATTACATAATTTTTAAGTAGAATCAGATTATCTTCCAAAATGATATGTAAAGATTTGATACTTCAATCTTATTATAAATGTTTGTGGGGTCCATTTGGTACCATTCTATAATAAGTATTTCTCTACTTCTTGAATTAACAATATATTGATCTTAGCCCAGTCATATTAGGAGTTTCACCTTGAAATGGAATATAATAAGCTGAAAATTGGTATAAACCTTTGTTCTGTCGTTCTCAATATTGTCTCAAAAGTCACCATTACCATCGTGTCCTCATCTTAAGATATTGAAGGTCAAAGGTGATCAAAATCGTTTTTTTGCGAAAATCTCGGTTCCTATTACTCAAATGAGATTTGTATTTATGATAAAAGTTGTAGACTTTTGTTTGTTTGAGCTTTTTTCCATACAACCAACCATTTTTGGGGTAGAAGAATGGTTATCAGTACGTTGTATAAAGTCATATTCATCTCCAAACCTTCCAGAATTTCAGGATCGTAAGTGCTTACTTCATCGAGATTACCTAACCATTTTTGCAATTCCAAGTATTATGTTAAGTAGTTCGGCTTGTGCTGGAGGTAATAACGTTCTTATGGGCTCCAGGATTTCATTTTCCAAGTATCCAACTCCATTCTTGAGGTTCTAAGCTCTTTTTTAACTACGTTTGAATTTGGTAGTAGACACGTTTGATATGTTGATGAGCTGCTACACTTGTTGGTGAAAGTATTGACAATTGTACAGGTTTATTTAGTTTCACTAATTTGATTAATTGCGTGTAGCGGAAATGATCAATGTTCTCCTTAGATTTTGGAGTAAGTAATTGACTTCGTACAACGTACTGATAAACCTAACTCACGCTTGACCTTGCATAAGCCCACGCTGTGCACTTTTCGCGCTCTACCCCAAAAATGGTTTATTGTATGGAAAAAAAGTTTTATCACAAATATAAATCTCATTTTAGCAATAGGAACCACAAAAACATCGATTTTCATAACCTTTGACCTTCAATATCTGAAGACACGGATACGATAGCAATGCTGACTTTTTAGTCAATATTTAGAACAACAAAACAAAGGTTTATACCAACTTTCAGCTCATTATCTTTCATTCCGAGGTTGACCCCTTTTATTACCCAATATGACTGGGCTATGTAATTTTTGTATACTTATTATCAAAATTGATTTGCTCTGAACCCGAAAACTGACCAACACTAACTTATTACATCATTCTAATACTTATATATCGGAATCGGAATCGGAATTCTAGATGGTATTGCTATTTTTATTCAGCAATTTATGATTTGATAATAATTAGGAATGAATTTTTTTATTAGATATTTTGAGTTTTTATTATTACATGGTATATACTTAGATTAGCTTTGTTGTTGATGATGAAAAATCGAATATTGTATAAGTGAAACGAAACATGTAGTTGAAATCAACCCCTTATTATTCCTACCCGCATTCGAATTCATTGCACAGCTGCAAATTCCTACAATTTGTAAACAAACTTTCAAAGGGAGCCGATGTAAACAGTCGAATCATTCAACGCTCGCCGTTTCCTTCTTGTCTAATTCTGCTGTAAAATATAACAAATATTTAAGGTTCCAAAATTGTTATTCAGATCACAGATTTGGTAGGTGACTTACCAAGAATCGGGTAAACAATTCTGTAACTTAAAGACATACAATTGAATGAGGGTATTTATTGTGAAAATAAGTACTGAAAAGAAAATATCCAAGTTATATGTAAAAGTGACTTCAAATATTTCCCCTGATCGTTTTAGAATGATAATAAACTTGATCTTGTGACATAAAATTATGGTGCATTCTGTATTCAAATATTTACGAAGAAAAATTGATTATATAGCTATATCACCAAAATTAGAAACAATTTTTTGTACTCCCGTGCGTAATGTACCTACTTTTGACATACTTTCGAGTTAGTAAAACTTCCCTTTACGCATTAGTGTGTAAAGTAACATAGTTTATGCAGTAGTGTGCAAAGAAAATTATTAATTAAAGTCTCCGAAGTATAGTAGCTAGAGTACAAGGCTCATATGCGAAAGTCGAGCTGATGCCATTTTTTATTTTTCTACTTATGTAGTAATAATTATTTTTAGGTGGCATTTATGCCGAAAAGAAGAGTTGAAAAAGTTAATAGCTCAAATTCGTCGGTGTTAGTTTGTTCACTATTTACTCTAGTGGAAAAAATATTGTATACAATTCGTGTGTAAATCTGTCGACTAATATGCTATTCACTTTCGTCGAAAAAAGGCTACTTTACATACATGTTACATAAATAACTATTAGGCAACAATGTAATCTATTAATACATAAGAATTGATGTAATACTCATAATAATTCCGAAACTTCGCTAAATTTCATGATCATCTACATAAACCCCACAGAAAAAAATCTAGAGGTGTGAAATGTGGAGATCTTCGTCTACCAACCCAGGAAAACACTAGTTTATAATATGCATACTCCGGGAGTGCCCCATCTTATTCTAAAATGATGGATATTATCATCTGGTGAGCTAAGAGCATTGGCGTTCGGAAACATATTGGAAAGGACCAGCATAACTTCTGTACGTTTCAAACGTTCCCATATAAAATTTTATTTGAAAAAATATGAATAAATATTTGTTTTATTAATTACGAGGGCTGCTACTCAAGTTTTGAGATAAATAACTAAAAAAACAATATTTATAAATATTCTCCAACAAGATCAATAAATTTTTGCATACGTTTGAACCAATTCTCAACTTCTGATCTACTGGAGTAATAATTCGAATTCTATGTTTCGACTATTCAAAATTTTTTTATTGAACTGATGTGTGAGAGCTCATATTGTCGTGGTGAAGTCTTCTGCGATTGGTTTGCCTGGTTTTTTCGAACACTTCTGGTAAACAAATGTGAATGTACCATTCAGAATTGATGGAACTGTGGCGATATGTCTAGCTATTCCGAAAAAGCAGACGACCATTTACTTCGAAATGAGCAATTAACAACTGTTGAATTTGGCTCGTCTTCAGAGACTCACACAGTTTAGTTTCGGTTCCATGGGCATAGATCCAGACTCGTCTGCCACAATCTCATAGAGGACTTTTGAAGCACGAGCTTTTTTAAACGCCTGCCAAATCAAGCAGTATTCAACGCGAACAAATCTTTTTGACAGCGAAGTGTTCAATCTATATTGACGATTCTGCAATATTAGTTTCACGAGTTGATCGTCACATTGCTTTCTTTTCAAAGAGTAAAAACATTTTCTCTACATTCTTTGTCGTTCTACTTATAAGTACAACAGCATCTGCGTAAACAAAGTTAAACAGTCCTGTTGATAATGGGTCTGCTTACTTCAAAACTCTTTTTGGTTAAAAATATTTCGATAGGCTTCCTTCGACAATTATTCATTATTGGTATTATTAAATATCATTTTTCCCAAATGAAGAATTTTCTTATGTATTCCGAGTGCTGCTAGCGCCTGGAACAAATTGAATCATATGCTTGCTTGAAATAATTTGCAAAATACTGAATTTGTTCCATAATTTAGCCGCGCTCCATGTATCTACAATTAAAATTGGAATATTTATATAAGAATAGATCGAATGAAAAAATAATCATCAAGTATCTCATTTTCATAATCCAATATCTTTTCAAATACTTATCGTAATGAACTGATGTTCGTTAGTCTCGCTAAAACTCGAGAACGGCTAGACCGATTTGGCTAATTTTGCTCTTGAATTATTAGTGTTCAGAGAAGGTTCAAAAGTTGAATAAATATGAAAATTGAATAAATAAATATGAAAATTGAATAAATAAATATTAAAATTGAATAAATTGAATTTTATTTTTCCTTTGATGTGTTAACTGTCGTTCAGAAATCGAATTGAAAGAATAGTTTAAAATGAATAACTAATTAAAATCTTTATATCTTTCTAACTACATATTCATTAAAAATTGATTTAATTTGACTCAACCACTGTTGGTAGATTAACTACAGTTGTTAACTATCTATCAAATTATTTTTATATAGATTGATAAATCTTAAGTTTTGTCTCAAATTAAATTTCTGAATGCAACCACAATATTTAACATTTGACAAACAACTAATATGATCCGTCTTCTATGTCGATCTAAACTTCAGACAAAGAGTGCATCCTTCAATCTTTGAGTGAGTGAGTGAAGATTACCGCTTCGTGCGTGAGAACTATCTTTACTTTGGTGATGCTTTGTGATAGTGACATTTTAAGTTATGTGCTCTTTTTTGTTGATCTTTTGTGATTGTGACACTTTACTGCTATGTGCGCGAGAGCTTTTCTCACTTTGATTAATTACAATTTACGATGCAGAGGAGAAGACGACCTGACTCATGTCCTCGCAGTCAATCAAGGATTTCAATGCTACCATCCAGAATTTTCTTCCGGGACAATTGGTTTCCTTCAAATCAGTCAACACCGTCATGAACCAAGATGACGTAGTCAACTATCCCTCGTAGTTTTGAAAATCACTGGATTTGCCTGGATTACCACCTCACAATTTGGCAGTTAAAAGCAGGATCAGTTATCATCATTCTGCGTAACAATAATCCACCTCGAATGTGCAATGGAACAAACTGGCTGTGAAAAAGGTGATGAATAACTTTATTGAGGCAACAACCATAAAGGGAAAATACAAAGAATAGAATGTTTAGATCCCTTGTATACCGATGATTCCAACGGATTTACCATTCGATTTTAAACGTTTACAATTTTCGGTACGTCTGGCCTTTGCAATGACCATAAATAAATCGCAAGGTCAGTCGTTGGAAGCTTGCGGAATCGAGTTTATCTGTTTTAACCATGGATACTTATAGGTCGCGTGTTTGCACGTCGGAAAACCGTCATCTTTGTTTATTTACGCACCACAAAACAAAACAAGAAATATAGTTTATCAAAGAGCTTTAAATTGAATAAGAGACTGTATCATAACAGTGTATGTCTGTCAATATCAAATTGAAACCTCATAAATAGCCAGTATTTCAAGAAAACTCTGTTTTGTAAGTAAGCAACATCATGTGTAATTAATCCAGAGTAATTAAACTTCATTCATACCGAACATTTTTTATTTGTTATAAACAAAAGATTCCTTTTGTTTGTTTCAAGTTTATTTCATACAAAAGTTTAGGTCTTTTATTTATCTATTGAGGCAGTACGAAGTCTACCAGGTCAGCTAGTTGAGCAATAGATATCAACACTGGTAACTAACAAAATACAAGCCACGTGAATCTATACTCGTATCATAAATGCATTTGAAAATGAACACGTATTTCCCATACCATTATTTTCACGTGATTAACACTACATGAAACGTTCGTAGATAAACGTGTCTATATACGACAAGAAAAACGTGGGCAACACGTTAGCTAACGGCATGTGGTCGCCTGGGATTCTATCATCGAATAGATAGCAGCTGTCGTTTCGGTATATTATGTTGCATATTCTAGGACATCATTTAGAGAAGCTGATGTAGGTGATCGGGTAAATTACATCGATATATATTTAGTGGAATGGAATAAAGACATTGCATTGGTTGTATACTATACAGTCATGGCAAGAGAACGTCGTTATACACTATTATTAATCTAATATAATGAAGGTAATTAAATGTTCTCATTGAGTTGGAATTTTTGGAATCGTTGGTGACAATCACTATTTACACTACCACTACAATGACACTCACAATTACACTGTTTGACGTGCGTTTTGATAACTTAACTTCTTCAGAGAATGAAGGTAAACAGTTTACTTTCAACAATGCTAGCGTATTCGAAAGTGATAGAGGTCAAGCTTCGGATAAGTTTATGTATTTGGTTTATGTTTAGATTAGCAAGGGAATGGTAAATGTTGGGTTAATGTTAGTATTAGTAGAAAATTTTATAATTAAGAATCACAAAATGGAACTGATTATTATTTATTACTCCCACCTTTACCTTATTTTTTTGCTTATAAAGACTATTTATAAATAGTAATAATAATATTGATGAGAATGTATTAAACGAAACATTATTGAAAAAATATTTAATATTTTTAAAATTTGCAAAAAAAATGTTTCCCAGTGTGAATAAACCTCATTCTAATTCTATTTGGGATGCTCGCACTAGGTTGCCCCTACTTGAAAACAAATGAATCAATTCTTGTGAAATATAGAATGTTTTCACACTCTGCATCCGGATCGAAGTTCCACACTCAATTTTTTTGTTATTTTAAATAGAATCATTTCTCTCAACGATTCATTGTCAGGTTTTCGCCTTTTTTGTTCTGATAAATCGAAGTTATGTTTTAGAAGAGGGTTAAAGTGTTTTTTTCCTTTTTGAAGCAATAAGTTAAACTATGCTTGAAGATTTAGTTTGAAATTTTTGATATGGAGTTAAAAGGGACTATTTATAGTTTGTCGAAGTTATATACTGAACGGAAAAGGAATGTTTTATGAATACGATGTCTGGATTTATAACAAATGGATAATATTTCAAGCCTCTTTCCAATATAAATTATGAACACCACACTTCATTTCTTTTGCATTAACTTTTCGAAGTGATTTATAATAAATAACTAAAATATTTATATTGTTACTTAGTAAAATTTTATTGGGCTTATAATTTACTTTTATGAAAGATAAAATACTACTGTTATCATATTGATAACAAGAAGACATAAAAAAAAGAAGAAGTGAAAATCACTTTTCATATAAAACCTCTTGTGATACTGAAATAATTGTTATTGAAAAATATTTCTGTCGGTGTTAAGTTATAATACCATTGCCAAAAAGTTTTCTTGGTGTACGTTATGATGAAGATGATGTTATGATATGATGAGCATAAATTTGCAGAGCTCGAATCTTTCCAAAGTTGTAATTAGAAAATAATTTGATTTTCTGCCCTGGGAGTTGTTGTAATTTCAACTTGTCGCAAAATAATT
The DNA here is from genome assembly GCF_026230105.1 of Diorhabda sublineata. Taxonomy (NCBI): domain Eukaryota; kingdom Metazoa; phylum Arthropoda; class Insecta; order Coleoptera; family Chrysomelidae; genus Diorhabda; species Diorhabda sublineata. Next base: position 41,653,123 of record NC_079474.1, read on the forward strand.
AAATTGGGCACTGAATATTTGGACCGGAAAACTGTCTTTAAAATGGAAATTGTCTGATAAAATCTAACGGGAAGCGAGTTTGAGAGATAGATTCGAATTGTCGTATTATTTTACATCTTATTCTATGACATTGAACACTGAAGTCCTTGACCTGATAATCGATCGTTAAGTTCAGTTCCAATAAAATTTATAACATACTAAGAGATATAAAAAACATACAATAGCTGCGTTAATTTGTTTATCCACAATTAATTTATCTACGAGGGCCATTTTTTTAAACCTCCAATCGCTCCGTGCAGACGCTACGCGGGCAGATGAAAGCGGGCGTGCGCTGTAGGCGACCGCGACTACACACTCCGCCATTGTTGACATTCAGAAATCAGTCGGCGTTGTGCTACAGCCACGTAAACATTTCCGCCATTATTGATGCTCCTGCCAAGAGTTAATTGCGAAGTGTGATTCGTTTTCTACAGGCATAAGGCCATAGTGCTTCAGAAATCCATATGTTGTGCGTGAATGGTGTGGAAAGTTTAAAGATGGCCGTAATGATGTACATGATGAAGAGAGTCAAGGATGCAAATCTGTCGTTCCAGATGACTTGGTTCAACCAGTTGACAGAATGGTTAATCTCACCATTACTGCTTTGTCTACGGAATTTCCAAAAATTTCAAGCTCTGTTTTATAGTCTATGTTACAGAACGGTTAGGCTACATTGGCGGCAACTATCTTTGCAGAGGGTATTGAAAACCTTGTCCACAGATATGACAAATGTCTCAATCTTTTCAGTGATTAATTCGGAAAGTAACCTTAAATGTACCAATCAAGAAGAATCAACCAGGCATAATGCCCTCTTGCACATAACTAGATCTAGAGACCTACATAAATACATAGTGTGGTCTATAAGTTCTTAGCCTAACATAGAAAAAAAGTTCATAAATAAAACTAAATGTGATTATTTTTCTCCATTTATTACCACACACTTTTAGGAACGTCTGACTTAAGTTTCTATGCCACTATAAGAAAGTGACGCAACTTTAGAGGCAAAATGTTTTAACTCGGCCTTCAGCTTTGCTATAAAAAAAACAGTCGACCGGGACCAGATCGGGGATATATGGTGTCCAATCTCCTTCACATTCCTGTACATTCCTGCACATTCCTTCACATTCCTGTACAGTAGAATTGGAAAGCGGAGCTGTGTGGACAGGAACAGCAAGTTTAAACCTTGTGTAAAGCTTTTTGACACTTGTCACTGTACAAATTTATAACTAGAGACGCTCATATAACAATAAAGTTAGAGAATACAAAAGCATGATAAAATCTATGATATCGTACGGTTGTGAAATGTGCACCTTAACACAAAAAATGGCAAATGACATAAATACCATTGAGAGGAGAATATTAAGGAAAATAGATAACCCGAAATGTGAGAATAGAGCATGGAGTTAAAGCAAAAATACAACTTAGAATTTCTCAGAGTACAGAGATTGCGATGGACAAGCCATAAAATGCGAATGGATGACCAGCGAAAGCAGCGAAGTACTTGAATCCAATTTTGAAGGGCGTAGACTAATTGGAAGACTCTGGGCGAGGTAGCAGCAAGAAATCGCAGAACGACCCTATCGGTCGTTATAAGATATGCAACTGGAAGAAGGCAGCTTTCGAGAGGAATAACTAGGAAAGAAATCCGCAGCAGGCTCTAGCACCATAGAAGAATATAATCAAACATTTGAATAATTTTCACGTCACATTAATTTTTGCAAATTGTATGCTGAAAGAGATGAACTCGGATAAAGAAGATGAATTATTATATATACCTTCAGAAATAAGACAAGTAGTTAATGTTACCATAAAGAATATATAGCCCGAAATAAAAAATATAAAGGTAGATAAAAAAAATTCTCAATATTGGAGTATTCAACGGATTTAACACTAAAGATAAAGCATCGTCTCTCCAGGCTCCAACTTTCGACTCCAGGCTAAAAAGAACACTCTACTTATATAATGGAAGCAATTTGGAGAATTATTTAAAAAAAAGGGCGTTTCTTAAACGTCAGTCATATGAACATATAGCTAAAAAAGAAAAAACTTTATACCAGAACAACTTGATGATTTCATAAACAGTTCCTCATGAAAAATATCAGGCGAAAAACGTAGTAGATCCCTCAAGAATTCAATCATTTCCATCATCTAGTAAATTACATAATTTATTTGAGATTATATAAATAATCTGCATTATTGGTGTTTGTTGCAGAATTACGCTTTATACCAATTACAGATTCAGAAGATCTTGAATCTAGTTTTGTGGCCAGTATACCAAAAAACAAAATTAGACAGTAAATTCAATGTTATGGAAAATATTTATACCAACAATTGGCATAAATAAAATTGGGGAATGAGATAACTTTGTTCAAAAAACACCAGATTGTAATTGCAGAAGAAGATATTACTGCACTGAAACCATATTATCGCTCGTTTGGTAGGAGGCGAATAGTGAACCGGTTGGTCCTTACATGAATAGCCAAGAAGATGTGTCGAAGTGTAAATATTGTAGTGGATCGTTGTCGATTATAGAATAAACGGGGCCGTTCATGAGTAGGTAGAAGTACAGGACTTATTAAAAGAAGGACCCCACGTCAAGATCTTCGACCAAGTCAACTACGAATTGTTTGTTTTATTATTCAATATTAATGGTACATTTTTTATTGATAATAATTTGACTACGCCATGTTATTCAAGATATTTTTTATCCTATAACCTTTTCCCCAAAGAACTTCTCAATCCTCCTCAATAAGATAATAATTCTTCGACCCCTGGAAATCCATATTTGAATTTTTGGGAATTCCAAGCTACATTTCTTTTATAACAATCTTAATATACCATGCAATTAACTTAATCCTCCCCGATATACCTCTTACACGTTTTAGGACAAATCATCATAACTACATCACTCTAGTTTCTACATTATTTCATGGCAACTCCTTCTTTTTCTTACTCAGTTCACTCTTTAATGGGACAGCAAAGCGAGCAAATCTTGGATACCTAGAACTCAGCGGAGCTACGCTCCTAGAGATTCGGCACGCGAGACTTTCATTTTACGTTTCGTATATATTTTTGTGTATGTTGTTTTGTTTGGTATCGAACTTTGATTATTGTGCTACCTGTTCACCATCCTTGACCATAAGACTAGCGTCCATAATAACACTACCTTCCTCTTTCCAATATTGTGCTGACAAACATATCTGTGGCCACTTTTTGTTAAACCCCTCAATTTTGTGATACTGCCACCCTTGACAGATAATTTGACTTTCCTGTCAGATCGTTTCGAGTAGGAGCAGGAATAACATTCAGGAACGGATTCGATAACACTTGATAATGAGAATTAGTTATAGAAACAGGTTCAAAAATAGGAACATGTCGTACAATTGCTCCTACAGAATGTTATGGAAAAGATAAAGTTGTTAAAATTCCACTTTCCAATCAATGTTCTCCAAAAAATTCACTCATATTATCGTCTAAAATACTAAAGCCGCATCTGTGTACGAAAGTTTGAAAGACTGGTGAACAATCCGTAGATTGAAAACAAATTAATATTAGAATGCAGAGATATATTCCTCTGTGAAAATGACATGAAAATACATAGAAATTTACTTGAAATATTATTTTCACCTAGAATTACGAGATTTATGAACATCCACGTTTCATATTAGAGCATCCATCAACTGAGTGCAACCAAAGATGCTACTTTAAATCAAATTATAAGAGAATTTACGGTAGATGTAAATAGTGGAAATTGACAGTTTTCAATAAATGTATATTTTGGACGAAATTTAATTCAGTTAGAAATATTAAACTGAGTTTCTCGACACGATATATATATGTTTTCATGTTTTGTTCGCAAATTTTGTTTTCTCTACGGTACGTACATACCTGGCAAGTTGAATTTTACTTTTTCATATTCTTGATGTTCCCTATCAGGTGTGATAAACTGTTTTGTTTTGACATCAAATGCGTATGGTACGGTAAATTATCGCAGAAAAATGTACGCTTGTGCAAAGCTCATAGTGTGTATAAAATCTGTTACCGTTTTCTGAGATAAGAATGTTGATGCTGTAATAGTAAAAATAAAAATTTTGTCTTAAATAATTGAAATCTAAATCTTCAAACTTTATCAAAAACTGATAATTTTAATAATATAAAAAAGTTATTCAAACGTATAAACGGAATACGAACTTCTACATTTTCCCATCCCTTAACAAATTCGAAGTAAATATTTTGGATGAAGAAAAACTCTAAAGGAGTTATATCTGGTGATTTAAGAGCTCATCTCTTCCAATCCAAATTGGCATGCAGCAACCAACAATTCAATATAGTAACTAATGCATTGTTTGAGAAATGGCACTGGTAACTTATTAGCTACAAAAATTTTGATTCTAAATTATATTTAGTCGGTTAGATCGAATATTTCAGCCGATTGAATTATTTATACAATGGCTATACAGTTCCTATGCTTTCTAAATAGATGGATTCATTCCCGTAGATTCAATATTTCATTTACTTGATGTCTTCTTTCCCTGTAACGATTCCTATTATCCTTATATCCTCCTTCAATTCTTTCAGCCATTTATGTTAGAATTTTTCTTGTCTCCTACTTCCTGGCGCTCTTCTATTCTCCATACGTGATCAAGCTATTTCATTCTTTTTTCTTCATAGTATATACTACACTATATCTTCACAGTTCACTTTTTGTTTGTCCTATAATACTCGTAGTTCTCATAATTTTTCATTTCACTATTTTCAATTCCACATCATCTCTTTTTGTTATTGTCATCAACTCTGCTTCATACACCATTAAGATTTTTGTGATTTTGTATATTTTTAGTTGCATATTTTGACCTTTTATTGTTTTCAGATGAATTTGTTTCAGAGCCTTTCATCACTATTTCATCTGCATATGCGACTATTAGGCCCACGCTCGTTCTTAAAATCCTGTTACATTTCTCATAAATTGAACAGTATTATCAAGAGGCACGTGGTTCCCCGTACTTATATTTATTTTTTATGATTCATATTCGATGTAATTAATACTCTTAACTTAGTTTTTATGCCCTCTTCTTTCTCTTTTGACTGTTGTTGTTGGTTGCAAGTCTATAAATCATATTAGGATTCTCTACTCATGAGCTTTCCATTATCAACTTGATAATACTTTTATTGTGTGAATCAACATTGACATTAAAAAGTCAATGACATGATAGTCATTGACTCTTCTAGTTTAGCGACTTTATGTACAGACATTCTCTCCATATTTCTTTTATTAACCGATGAGGACTTAAAGCTTCACTTCTCCAAGCTTTATCAATGTCCTAGTTATTTATTATTACTTCTATTACTTCGTTTTTCATCGTTTCTCTTATATTTTCTTCGTGCTCTTCTTCGTTATGTATTAACTGAATCTGTTAATGAATCCTCGCCAGTTTTTCCTCATATTTTTACTTTAAACTTTACATGTCTTGTTCATCTATTCTATCGTAACAAGCATTCGTATTTATATTTATTTTCTTATTTTCTCCTTATAACTTTCCTGCAATTTTTCCACATTATCTTTTATCGTTTTCTATATTCCTCACATTTTTTATTGTACCTATTACATCATTATTCAATAATCCACCCCAAATGGTTATTGACCATTGGTATTTACGTCAGTTTATTCAAACCAGACATTTTTAATCTTGGTATCAGTCGTTTTCTATCGAAAAACTTTTTTTTCTTTAGAAATGAATGTCTTTAGAAAAAGAAAAATGTTATTAACTTCATTTGCTTTCTATCGATTCGATTCGAAGTAATCCGGTGACATCCACTGCATAGAGCTGTCAGGAGAAAATAAATATCGCAAGTTTTATTTTATTCAAGAAGGAAATATAGGAAGGACATTTGGGCACTTCATTCAAAAATATCCAATTTCAATTCTACTTGACGCTTTAGAAAGCTTGCATGTTGGTTGATAGCGTATTCAGAATATCGACATGTGTGCTTGACATCGCAATGTCCTTGTTCGTTGTCCTTCAACAGAAACGGCGATTTGAAGAAGATTCCATTCATCGTTAAACGAAAAAGGATTGAAATTAAGTTACGAGGATGTGACAAAATTTAATGAAACTTCTCATATATATATATATATATATATATATATATATATATATATGAGGTTTCTTATTGGGAACGTGCCAATGAAACACCAAAGTGGACTAACTTTAATATATTTCCCGAGCTTTCGAATACTTATGTATTTATATCGTCTGGGATTGAAATTATGGTCAAATACAATATACAATATAAGAAATATGTATAAAAATAATAAAATTTCTACTTACAATAATTAATTAAGATTTTCTTGAATCGTATTCTTGTAAAAAATTTAAAATTCATATATTTTAATATTCAAATTGACGTTGATAGAAATATTGATTAATTGAAGTATTGATTCTGTTTAAAGGTTAGAATAAAATTCATTCAACGTCATTCATAATCTACCCAAATAAAAATTCCTATAGTAACCAGAATCAATATTTCTATCTACGTCAATTTGAATATTAAAATCTATGAATTTTACAAGAATGCGTTTCAAGAAAATCTTAAGTAATTATTGTAAGTAGAAATTTTATTATTTTTATACATATTTCTTATATATATACAGGCCATCAAGGCCCATAGAGTGGTAATCATTTTCTTTTATTCCACACCATCTCTTTTTGGGTCTTCCTTATTTTCGTGTTCCTGGTGTTCCTGCCATATTTATATCGGTCATTTTCTTCGCCACTCTTGATTCCCACATTCTCTTTAAGTATCCCAGCTATCCTAGTATTTTGTAAGATATGATTTCACTAATTTCTTCTTCAACATACAGGTTCCGTATTTCTTGGTTTGCCCTTCTTCATATGTCTCCCTCCTTTTTTCCTAATAAAATCCTCCTGAGTATTTTCCTCTCCTATATATCTACTTGTTCTACTCCATTTTATTCAATATCCACGTCAGTCTGATAACTGTCTGATATAGATGTAGCTTTGTTTTCTTTTAAGACATATTCTTGGAGATCAGTATCTTGTTTATTGTTCCTATCTGGTTGCTTCCTCGAGTTAACCTTGCTGCTATGTTTTATCACCAATGTCTTTGATAAGTGTTTCAAGATATATTTGACCGTTGACTTGATCGAATTTAATTATCTTTTGTGTGTGTAATTTCACTCCAATATTTCTCTTATTTTCATGTTTTTTGGAATGCGTCATTTTCGGGAATCTGGATTCCTCTTCGTTTACTTTTAAAGGTTTGCTAATTATATCATTCCTATGAAAGCCCTGTGCGTACTTCTCAATTCTTTTTCACATCATTTGCATATACTAGCAACTGTGTTCCCGTGGTGTTGATTCTGCTTCTTAGTACTATTCATTCCAGTATTATGTGGAACAAAGTAGTAGATAGAGGAACCCCTATTCTAGTCCTATATTTGTTATAAAGCTTTCTGATGATTTCTGTTTAATTCTAATTTTTGTTTGAATATTCTCTAGTGTCATTTTCGTAACCTTTATCAATTTTATTGATACTTTCAGGTCTTTCATTATTTTATAAAGCTGTTGCCTTGTAACAGTCTCATATGCCTTTTGAAAGTCTATGAAAATTGCAAATAACGGCAAGTTGTATTCGTACCCTTGTGTCTGCTTAAAAGTGAATATATGGTATGTTACCGATCTTCCAGTTCGAAATCGGCACTTGTATTCTACCAGCAGAGTTTTTCTATAATTTTTTTATCTTTGGTATTATTTGAGCACAGTGTTCCAAAAACGCAGTTGTCTTTTTTACCTTGGTGTTTTGTATTATTTCGGCTACTTCTTCCTTAGTTGGTGCTGTTATTTTTTCTTTGTTTTGCGGCGTTAGAGCTGCCATTTCATATGCTTCTTCCTTATTATTGTTCATATCCAATATATCTTTAAAGTACTTTTTCCACCTTTCCAAAGTTTCGTTATCTGTTATTATGTTGCCTTGTTTGCTTTGCTTTTTATGAGAATTGTTTTTGATGCTACATTTCTCTATTCTTTTTAAATTATTGACAGAAGTTATTCATTTCTCTATTTACAAATCTGTCTTCAATTTTATCATGTCTTCCATTTCCTTTCTAATTTTTTCTGCATATCTTTTTCGTTATTCTTTGTTTATCGTACTGTCTCTTATCTTCAACAGCACCCATTTGCAGCATTTTTTGTTCAATATGTTTTCTGTTCTTCATTTCTTTCTTACATTATTTGTCGAACCAATCCTTCTTTTTTTCTTTACTCTCTTTGTTATTATTTCATCTGCCACTTTCTTTATGGTTTCCTCAATGTATTTCCATTCATTGTTTATATCGAGGCTCTATATTTGGGCCTCAATAATAGATAGGTGATGAAAATTTTCCGATTTCCATATGAGTATGAAATTTATACGAGGAATCGAATCATACAAGCAATTTTTTAGGAAGACACTTACATCAAGATGATGATGCAAGCTTCTCAATGTTTCTGTAGAATTTTGGCACCTGCAAGTTTAACGTCAGTGTCAAAGAGCTGCTTAGTCTTCAACGCTGAGAACAGGTATTAGTCAGTGAAAACTATTAAAGAGCTCTTTTATAGATGCCTGTTTGTTCTGTCACGTTATTGAAAATCAAGAGAAACTACTCATCAAGCATCCTAAAATAATATAACAAAAATTTTTCGAGCTGGGAGTATATTTAGAAGCTACTTCGTTTTCTTAGGTGTGCTAAAATTCCATCGACTGTCATTTTATTCCACAGTTGTCTTCATAACAGTTTCCTTTTCACAAACGGCGGCCAAGATGAAGACGCAACACCACTACTACGTCTACAAATCTTGTTTTGATCACTAGTCTTGGAAATTAGTTTTTGGTCACAAATCCAATAAATATTTATTTTCTTTTCTATTTGATGCACTAGTTTTAATTTGATAGAAACCGTCAAACTACAACCTTGCAGCTGGAGAACTACGAAAAAAATGAGAATAGAAATGGAAACACAGATGAAAATTACTAAAGAGAGAACGAGTAGGTAGAAAAGATTAGAATAAAAAGGAGCTTATGCTCTAACATATAAAAAACTAACTTTAAGGTTCCCTATAATTTTAAATGAATGTGTGCTAATTAACGGACTGACTCTGGCAACGTGGAATAAAGAACAGTTAAAAAATGGCATTTCACTCATGCTATTTTTTAGATAAACAGTCATATATACAGAAACTTTGGGATTTTTATAGTAATGATTCTTAAATACACAGTATATGATACAAACCTCTTTTTATTTAATACAAAATATGCATTTCAATCGATGAATTCTTGAAATAATCCGGTCTTTTCGCGGTGCAAATGTATCGTAATCTGTCTAGAACGTTTTCGCTTATCGACAAAGTGCAGAGACGTCGAACAAAAGTGCTCTACTTCGATCAAAAACGTCTTTTCTGTGGACTTCTTTTTAATTCTTACCTTTTAACGAAATCCCATCTCAAATCCACCCTTAGATTTCCAGTCATGGTTCTTTGAAATAGCACATAATAAACAAAAAGTCGTGATTGAAAAGATCTTTTTACTTAAGATCTGTTGTTTATTAGTCATTTCGATTATAACTAAGTTAACACTTAACACTTTAGTATGTGATTGAACATTAGATGATCGATTTGGTAAGAGAGGACATTGGAATTTTACTTTCTCGGTTGGAGACTTCCTCAGCAAGCAGTATTTGGCCTCAGTTAAAGTATATAATTAAAGTTACTTGAATGGGGTAAACAATTAATATTAAATTGGACCCCGCTTTCTAGCAGACGACTTTAAAAGTGGATAAAAAAAAGGTAAAAAAACTGAAAACACCTTATAAATTAAATAATAAGAGCTAAGCAAACTATTCCCGAATACGATTCTCCAAATTAATTTCTATTGCTGTAAAAAATCAAAAAATTTCTACATCAATTAAATTTATTCAAAAGTAATCAAATTGCATTATAAAATTGAAATCAACTATGATTCCTATTTATTAAAGATAATAGCTGCGATTTATCTATGAAATTATTACAGCCCTCAACTGAATTCCAAAAGATGTTGGTGTGGTGCACCGATTGAATCCTTCTCCAGTCTGGCAGCTAGAGAACTACGAAAAAAAAATAAAAAAAGAAACGCACACTGAAGAAAATTACTAAAGAAGGAATGAGTAGGTAGAACAGATTTGAATTAAAAGGAACTTATGCTCTAACATATAAAAGTTGAATTTATATTTTTTTTAAATAGAACCGTACAGGAATCTATCGATCTATTCTTCAAATTGAGTGGGATGTCGATAACAAATAAATTTATTAAAAAAACTAGAACGTTAACATAAATAAATCAGAAGTGACTACTATGCCACAATACATGAACTAACGAATATTCTAAATATTTAAAAAAAACATCTAATGCTATTGGCATTTTACAATATCAATTAATATGCTTACAAACTGGTTTTGGATAAGGATACAGTTATCAGAGCCATATTCTAGCATTAAGAACACTATTGTGAGAAATTATTAGAAGAGGATCTTGGAACTGTATGGAGTTTGTTCAATCTCGTAATATTTATTGCTGTCGATAAACTCGTAGTTTGAAGGTTTGAAATATCTTGGAACTAGCTATATTTCAAAAAACATATCACTAAATATAGGCTTGTTAGTGTTACAAAAATACTTATTAATGAAGGCCTCGAAGCCGCTTATCTATAAAATTAACTTTTCTATTCGCATTTTCAATAAAATTATTTCCAGCAACCATAGGATTTTAAGCCGCATTTACGAATCATTGAGCTATAGAAGCTATATTTTAATCGAAACATCAGTGCGATAAAGGCTAATTTGTTTGATTTATTCTATAAATAATCGTTACAGATTTCATGATTTTAGTTTCTTACCATCTGACATTCCTGAAGCGAACTAGTCTGATCTATGATAATAATAAACACTTATGTTAGTGTCTCAACAACTACTTGCGTCGAAAATTTAGTTTCTAAAATCGGATATGGACAAGAAAAGCAAAGCAATTAGAAAAAAACCGGACACGCCAGTATAAGAGAGAAAAATTGAACAAATCAAGCCCTCTAAGCTGTAACTACATTCTAAGATAGAGGGAATTAGCAGTCTCACCCAAGTGAAGGTGTTGAGATTGGACGGAAAGTCATTATGAACCAGTTACGTAAAACAATTCGAGTCCACAGCTAGAATGAATGATTGATTGGAACAGGAAAAGGCAGTGAACTTAACAGTTGCGTTTCAAGGAAATGCATGATATGTCTTATGAAGAACCGAAAACCCAAAAATACGAAGTGGACATTTTTTCGACAACATATAGTCGCTTATTCATATCCAAATATGCCTAAAAGAATGAAATCGAAAATAACAATATAAGATTTAGAAAAAAGTTTTTAAATACTAAGCGGGATTAAGGAAGAATATGAAATGAAGATGTTAAAAGGAAATATCGGACCAGAGATAAAAATGTATAGAATGACACAAAAAATACTGTAGACGAGAAGGTTGATATTAATCTAAGTATGTACAGAATAAAACAAAAAATAAAAATGTTGTATCAACATTTAGCGATAGATAAAATTATTGGTATTTTTTTATTTACATTGTATACGAAAAATATATCAGTTTGTTTAAAACAAGTTTAGATTACACGATGTAGCATGAGTTTTCTTTAAACTTCATCCACGTTGCAAGACATTTAATTTATTTTAGTTAAGAAAGCAGTGGAAAGAAACATGATCCTTCCCGCAACATAAATTTGAATTTGTTAGAAATAAGGAAACAAAACCAATGTCGAGCTTAACTACTCGGCAAAACTCTTAATTAAGAATAGTGAGGATTGTATCGGGGTAAAAATAGAAAAGCGCTTTCCTCCCGATAACTAATTTACAGAGAAGGGCTCACGGTGTTTCGAAGAAAACAAAATTATTGTGTAATAAATTTCTATAAATATCTCTATTGATATTATAGACCGAGAAATACATAAATAATCAGTATTTTAAGTAGATATTTTTGTTATACAAAGATAACCTACGCACATTTTTAAATACATTACTTATATTTTTATAATTGCTAGCTTTTTATACCAATTCATTAATACACTATGAGAAAATTATCAATCAAAATTTTATTCTGTAAACATAATAAAACGTCTCTGAGATATTCGAAAAATTCTTTCACATTATATTTCGAATCCTGATTCTCGAAAGAATATCAATATGCCGGAATCGATTCTACTATAGGTTATGTGTATAATTACTGGTCTACTTCAAATAAATACAAAGAAACTGTGGAAGCAAATTGCAAAACTATTAAGCTATTTCATTGTCTGCACATACACAAATTTTTTATACTTATATTAACTATTAGTTAATGAAGTGTACTTATTTAATTATCAAGGTCATTTAACTTGTTTTGGAAAAGGTGGGTGTGTTATTTAATAAAACTAATCAACGTTTCTTACTTTTGTATTTTAGCCCATAATTCTGAGTGAAAATGGTTCACTGTAAGGTATGGTTAGATAATTATCACACAGGAAAGTATTATCCTGGAAGCCAAATCGAGGGAAAAGTAATATTAAACTTCAATAGTGATACAAAATTCAGAAGTAAGCATTTATAAATATATTACATGAGAATTTAATGGAATCATTTACGTTCTTAACAATAACGTAAATTCCTTTACAGTGAAAGTATTGGAATAAGCAAATTTGTAAATTGAAATAACTAACATCTACATAATTCTATGTATACATTATATAATTACTCTTAGCACTTTTATTTGGTTTAAGATTCTGAAATATTTGTATAACTTGCTTGATTCATAATACAAGTTCTTTGAAATATTAACAATTTCATTGATACAATCCAGACCCAAATTTGAAGTATTATCCCATAATATGGGACAGAAATATAGCATTCTGGGTAGGATTTGAACTTTCAAAGTCAAGAATTTGGTGATATTTATAACTGAAGTCTTAATTAATGCTCTAGTGAAGTGTTTCCCAAGGTGTGGTACGACCTGACACTTGATTATAGAAACATTTACCTGACTCTTGGCAAAAATTGTAAAGTCCGTAACATTTTTTTCTAAATTCAATGTTGTTCGAAACTTTTTCAAATACATCTGTTAAATAGCAGATTTATAATTGAAGTATTCAAAAAAGAAAATAGGGAATGATCATAAACACCTCTTTTTGTATTGAAATTCATGATGACTTTTAAAAGGAAACATCCTAAAATGTCTGTTTGTGCTAAAAGATAAAGCTTTACTATTTCTTAATGAACATCGAACTTCTAATAAGATGTTATTTTTCCATTTAAGGATAGATTCTAGGATTTCGAGTAGTTAATTGAAGTAGTTTATTTATTGTTGTGACATATTTTCTAAATTCAATGGACTCAATTTAAATTTGCCTTGGTTTAAATAATAAATAAGTATCGGAAAAATTTGCTAAAATGATTTAAAATATTACTCTGTGTAAACAACGACTTTCAGAAGAAAATTTCAAATCTTTTGAAATGTTAATAAATTTATTGAAACCCGTTCAAAATTTCAATTTTTTTTTTGATTTGGTAAAAAGTTTGATGTTCTGGTATGATCAAATTACTTCCTTTATTATTTTGTGAAGTAAAATGTGATCACTAATAAGGAATTTTGTATTTTTATGTGATTTGCAGATATCAAAATTCGTCTCATATGCAATGAACACACAGAGTGGAGAACTACAGAAAGCTACACTGAACCTGGAAGCAATGAATCCAAAACAAGAGATGTTAATATATATTCTGATAACAATGTAGTTTCTACTGAAATTATTTTATTTGGAGGAAGTAAGTATTATACCTTTTGAAAATATAGTGGTTATTACCAAAAATTGATATAACTAAAATATTCTAGCATTGGTTTTAACGAATTATTTTCTAAATCTCAATGTTTGCTATAGCCAATACTTGTAACAAAGAAAAGTTATATGAAACTGAATTTTCCCTAACTTCATCTTGCATGTTTTTTGTGTTTTTCACAAATATAGGTTTAATACATTCAAAATAAAATTGGTACAGATTCACCAGCTGACCATCATTGTTAACTGAATTTATTTAAAGTAAAAAGGGGTTAAAAGAAATGATCACGGAAACTTGGCATTTTTATTGGAAACACTATTTTCTTCTAGAAAAATCTTATTTCACATATGTGTACGTTTTAACAGCATTTACTTTGTAGTCAAAAATTAATTCAAAAATCTTCAGGTACTTATCGTTTTTCAAATTTATGAATATTCTATAAGGTACAATATTTACTGTGATCTAAACAATCTGGACTCCGTCTGAGTATTGCATCAAAAACAAATCACTTGCTTGTGAGTGTGAAAACTTTATGATTTTCAAACAAACTACTAATCTTTACAGGTTCTGCTACAGCAACTTTACCTCCTGGTCAACACATGTATCCTTTCAGTGTTATGTTACCAACAAACATACCTTCCTCTTTCAATTGTGAATTTGGTTCCATCACATATAAAATAATAGCCATAGTTGATAGACCAATGGCAGTTGATTATGAAGATCAGTTTATTTTTATTGTTGATTCATTGATAGATTTGAACCATCTACATAATCCACAACTTTTGGTAAGTTATTTTGTGTTGTATATGAGAATTTTATAGAAAATGTTTTTAATATTGAACAATATCATATGACTACTGATTGTCTCTCCCTTTTGGAGATAGTCGTTGAACAATATTCCATGTGCGTCCCAAAATACTGAAGCCATAACCTTCCCAGTCGACTGTTGTGCCTTTGGACGCCTCGGACATGGTTCACAGGCTGCAGTCCACTCTGATGATGGTTGTTTTGATTACAGAGTAAAGTGATGCATATTTCATCCATTGTCATATATCGACGCAAAAAATCTGATTTATTACGTGTAAACACTGCTCTGAATCATCAACATGTTGTTGTTTTTGATTGTCTGTGAGTAAACGCTGCACCCACTTCGATAAAAGTCAAATTTCATGGATAATTGTAATTAATGTTTTCTGGAATAACCACCTCAATTGGAAGTCCAAAACGTTATGATAATGATAAATTAACTCACGAAATTGTTTTGAATCCATAGTAGTTTCACTTAAATGGCTGTCACTTTTTTCTGAGTAATCGAAATCTGATGAAAATTCACACATAGTCTTTTGAAAGTTGTTACTTCATAAATGTCATATGGATTTGACAGTGGCAGCGCCATCTGTGTGCCAGTCACACGACTTACTGAGTGATGTATTAGTTATCATTTAAAATAACTGATTGTAACGCCACAATTCTGCAGAGGAAACTTAATTACTGTGCACAGATCAGAATTAAAAAGGTAAAAAGCAAAAATATATATTTACTTGATCTAAAATGGTACTGTACTATCACCCACCCAGCAAAAATCAGTCAAACAATCCTTCATGTTCATAGTAAGTTTTCTTTCATCAGCCATGTGTCATGTATTTTTTCATTGAAAAAATAGATAATGAACTTTAATGATTCTGTTACTCATATTATAGTTAAAGAACAAAAAATAGTTATATATAATAATGTTAATTTCAAAATTGTCAATTTATTTATAGCAATCTACTTCATATTCGGATGATAAAACAGTATGTTGCCTTTGTTGTGCTCAAGGACCAATTACTATGGATGTAACACTTCCCAAAAGAACACTGATACCTGGAGAAGTTGTGAATATTCCGGTCAGAATCAGTAACATGTCTAACACAAATATCGAATCTCTAGAACTAAAATTGATACAGGTAATATCTATATTGTTGTTAAGGGAGTATCGCCTTGTTACGATTTATTTATTTTTTTAGAAAATTGAATGTAAATCTACAACATCTGTCGAAGACAAATCAATTGAAAATACTCCAATAAATTTACATGAAGTTGGTGTTGGAGCGCATGGAGAACATACATTTACATTGGCTGTCCAATTGCCGAATAATTTTGTTGTGCCAAACTTTACTGACTGCAAACTATTTAAAGTCAATTACACCTACAGGGTAAGGGTTTATGTGAAAATCGTGAAAATTTAGTCAAAAAAATCAATGGCTTGTTATAGCGTTTGAAATATTTTTTAAAGGTCATCTATTGGTGGTCAGTCATTATTTTTATTCATTATTCAATATAGTATGAACGATTTTAACGTATGTTAAAGACTAGTAACTGTCCTTCGACTTTAAAAATATAATAAACTTGCAAAATAGTTAACATACTTAGAAAACAAAAGGCGTAGAACGGCACAATATAAGAAATGACCTGGAGGGTGAAACGAGCTTGATCCCAAATTTTTGTTCAAATCGATGCAGGACAAAAAATTGCGAGGTTTTACCTTATCTATGAGCTTTATTTCTTAAATTTTGATTAATGAAAATGTGTAATTTATTTTGAAAATAAATGAATTGTGTCTAAACTATATAATAAAATCAGAAAACAACTCATCATTCTTCAGGTTATCGCACATCTACCAGGAGTTCATTCTGCTCTAGTAATTGATATGTACCCTGAATTGGGACACATAGAAATAGGTCAGCAAGCTCCTATAAATGGCTATGGTGAAGGTCCTAATAGTAATTCTGCTGGTATCCCATTATATCCGGGAACATATCCACCACCTGGTGCAGGATTTCCTCAATATCCTCCACAAGGAGCATATTCACCAGTTCCAACTCAACCTTTTCCTCAACCACCTGGTGTATATCCTCCACAAGGATATCCTCCAATGATCTCTGGACCAGGTAAAAGACTTTATGTCAAATTTTTGCAAAGTTTAATAATAATCTTAGGTGAGATATCACAAATTGTCATTTACAATCAAATTCAATCTTAGCAAATTACGAAAATAACAAAAAATGGTTTTATTCATTTAGGTAATAAATTTAAATTCATATCAACATTTTTTAGGATATTCCTCAAAAGCTCAAGAAGCAGGTATATATCCTTCAGCACCAGCACCACCTATGGGAGAACAATGTAAGTGAAATATCTTGAATGAATATTTTAGATAATTATATATTGATCTTATAATTATTATTGGTATTCATTAAGAGTGATTATTTGGGTATTTGTCCAGAAAATAATAAAATGTTTACTGTTTAGTATCCTTGGGGTGCACGAGGCAGCGAGCCCCATCTATTGATCAATCATGACAAAAAGGTGTCGGCCATGTTGTCATGATTGATGCGTTTCGATGAGAGAGGACATTGCTAGTGATTATTGTTTGATGAAGTATGGCTTTTTTGAGAGGATATAGTGAGAAAATTAACCGTGAGCGGTATCAGAAGAAAGTTCAGGAATGTGGTTGTGACCTGTCTGAACTGTAGTATTAAGATGTGGAGGAACTTAAGGACCAGTGGCAACGGGTGACCTTATTATAAAGATAGGAGTACTTAGTTTTCAGCCATGTGCTTTTTAAATCTGACAATAATGGATCTCTTAGTCTGCCCAATATACTTCCCGTCACAATCACCACTCTATTCCAAATTTTGTATTTTATCCTTAGGATTGCCCAACCATTGTTTCAATGTATTGTTGTTTTTAGAAACCAATTTAAAACCCGCTCTGTTAAATATTTCTCCCAATCCTTTTGTATAAACAGAATTGAAAGGTATCAGAGCAAATTTTTATTGTTTTCCATTTTGAGTTTGGAAAAAAAGTGGTTTCAAATAGAGATTTCTTAAACCTATAACGATCCTAATGGCTCCCAACATAAGATATTATATTTCTATCTGGGTTACATTCGTGCAAATTTTAAGTAGGAAATTATTATATCGGAACACAGCATGTTATTCAATTTCTCTTATTTGATAATTGGAATTGAGTAAATTTCAAGTCAATACATTAATCGGAAGTTGGTTATATATTCTTAAAAAAATGTCTTCAAGACAAACTGAGGATGTTTGATTAAAGTGTTTTTCTTTGAATTGCTATTAAATCTTTGGAATTTATTTTATTATTCATGAAAAAATCCTCATAATCTATTACAAATATGGTAAATATTTTGATAAAGACCTGATACCATTTCACTAAATATATTTTTTGTACTTTCAGTTCCTCCTTCTTATGACAATATTTCAAAATAAACATCAATTACAACTCTTTGGATCATCATGCTTGCTGTATGTAGGAACTCTGAAACGCTGAAATGAAAGTGCTGCTATTAGTTATTATACTAGTTAATATAAAAATTTCAAATTTATATGCTGTTCTAAAAATATATTTTTATAATGATTAGAATTAAATTTTAAAAAAATCTAACTAGCCACCAAGAAGAAAATAACCCAATAAGGTTTGTGAACCAATGTAGTTAATGTGGGCAATTTGAAATCTTTCTGGCTGGTTTAATAAATTATTAACGTGGACAGGTTTATGAAATAAGTAAATTTGCACTACAACGGCCGGTTTCATAATACGAGGGCCGTTTATTTTTTCGATCTCCGATCGCTCTGTGCAGACGCTACGCGGGCATGGGCTGTAGGCGACTGCGAATCTCTCCCACTACACACTCCGCCATTGTTGACATTTAGGCGTCAGTCGGCGTTGTGCTACAGCCACGTAAATAAGTCCGCCATTATCGATGCTCCCGCCAAGTATGAATTGCGAAGTGTGATTCGTTTTTTACATGCCCCATATCCATCTGTCTAGACATGACGGTAATAAATCATTAGGAACATTCAATGTAGGGAACTGCTTTAAAACATTTTTTCAATTGTCTCCGGGTAGACTTGAATGGCTATATGTAATATCCTGTCAAATTAATGAATTTCTAATAAATTCAAAAGTGAATAAATTGTTACTTACCATCTTGTTTCAATTTGTCTGCAATTGCCCTCCTATTTTTTTCCTTATCATTAGTATTATGATACAGACATGATTCAGATTATATAAAATTTCCTGCTCACGCACTAAATATATTAATTTTTCGGAATCCATTTGTAGCCATAATTGTTTAATTACATGTTTCATAACTGAGTGCAACTGATCTGCTAAATCATATTATCCGTTCAGACACGTTCATACTGGAACATTTTTCGTATTTATTTACACTCTTTATTCATGGGGGAATTGATAAACACGGTATGTTACGTTCTTAATTTATTCACATACTATTTATTTAAAATTAACTAACTGCGTATGCACAATCATTTATATACCTTAATAAAATTTTACAAAGCTCTAGAACAAAAAGAGACGAAATAAATAAATAATTAGACTAGAAATTATTTAGAAGAAATACTGTAAATAAACCGCCTGCTACTCAAAATAAAAAAAATAGAAATATATATATATATATATATATATATATATATATATATATATATATATATATATATATATATATATACATATAAACATCAAAATAGTTCCGCCATCTATCAAAAACGTTAAACACGCCGCGCAAATTCGCCGAATTCTTAAAATTTCATAGTAACTGGACAGGGCCGGCCTAGGGAACCATTTTGCGAACTTGTTCATAATAATACAAACTCCGCCCTTACGATATTAGACAAAATATTCTCTCGAGGAATTCTGAACGGAGCGGATGGCGAATGACACGATTGGTGATAAACAATGTGAATTACTTACTTTAAAAACTAAGTTAAAGTACCCTTTAATCTAAAGTTACATTTAGGTAAAGTGTCAATTAGGGTGGGATTATGAAACCGGCCGTTAGATGTACAAACAGTGTGGAAACATTATTTTTAAAACTTTTATATACCAATTACATAAATTGTTAATGTATTTTTGTATGTGTTTACACCTAAATTTATATGATGTTGCAAATTTTTGTTGTGACTAGCTTATTATTCTAAAGTATGATATTTGAACGTTTTTTATGAATAAATGATATTATATATAATATGGTATATTTCATTTAGGTGTACTATGACCAATACAGACTTGAAGTTTTATATTTTTTTTAGTTAAAACACTTGAAAAGAAGACCTTTTGTTCGAAATGAATGTTTTCAAGCATATGGCCTACATTTTATGTGGGCAGACGATTAGATGAGTAAACGAGGCAAGTAGGTGATTGGGGTGGGTAGTTAATACTGAAGAAGAGAAGTGTCTAATGAGAACTGCAATTGTAGTTACGATAGTGCAACGGGTCAGAAGAAGAGATAACAATGGCCACTGCCATTGGTGTAGGTTCGATTGAGGAATTTGTATATTAGAATGAATCATTCAGCTTTAATTATTGTATTTAAACAATAATAGACCACAAAATTGAGTAAATTGTACAACATAACAAATAGCTATCCATTAATCCAAATACCAAACTCACTATAAAATTATACGGCAGAATTTAATATGGTGGTAGTATAATTCAGTCAAAACGGAACAGAAAATATAATGACTTATTATAATGTGTCAACAACGATGGACAGAAGAAAAATCAGCTGAATGGACGTGATGATTAATAAAAGATCGAAAGGAGAGGTGAACTTCTACATTACCCAGCTTTTGACGTTAGACGGCTACTTCCGACGGTATCTCCACAAAATAAAGTACAAACACCTGAGTGTACGTATTGTGGAAACGACAACGAGATAATGCCGAACAAACGTTCTTCGTGTGTATCCACCGAAAAGGTTTGAGAGAGGAGACTGTCGGTAGCATAAATCCTGATAATATCGTCCAGGTGATGCTTCACAAGGTAGAATGTTGGCAACTAGTATGGCAAAAGATGTAGACGGCTGCCTGTTATGACGCTCTCATAGAAACGTAACAAATGGAACATCATACACGGACAGACCCACCAACCAGAAGTAATATTACAATAGAACCTGGTTGGACGGAGATAACAGAAGATGGTAGAGTCTCATATATCCATCAGCTCTCCTGGTGGAATCCGCTTCTTGGATTACGCTTAAAAAAATGACTTATTACAAGAATAGCTCAGGACTGGAACAATTCGGGGCCCTCGGCAAAGACCTGTAACCTCTGGGAACGCCCCTGCTCCCCTCCTCTGGATTCTTTTTGAAAATTAGGTGCATGAAAACGCTAGGATACCAAAACACATGCTGTAGAACTGTCAATAATTCATTATAACGAGTTTTAAAATGAAGTGCAATATTCAAAGTATTAATAATCGGGAAGCTAGTAGTTTAAAGTAAGTAAGAAAAATTGAAGAAAGTACAAAATTAAAAAATTCAAAACAATTTCGATTGGTGTTACAGGTTGAAGACACAAAATAAAACTGTCCAAGAGTTTCTTAAAATGTTAAAGCTTCGATCTTTTATTTGATCTTCATCAATGAGCAAGAATTAGATGGTGCTATCCCTTTATTGGACACAGTAGTAATTAGGTGATAGAATGGTAAATTATTAACAAATTGATTTTCCAAACCTTCAATATCAGGCCGACTACTTAACTTTGAATCCTAACCATCCTTGGAGATTTTTGTGTATATTGATTTATTTAAATGACTTTTTCATTGTTCATCTGTTTTATACAACAATGTTCTTATTTGTTTATGTTATATAATTTGTCTTAGATACAGCATGTCATTCATTTATATATACATGATAGATATTTATATTATTACACTATCTAATTAATGTTTTACTTCTAATTTCACAATCTTTTATTTACTTGTTTATCTTCATTAACATTTGAGTTATAATGTACCAGAATAGGTTGAGTTTTATTTTCAAAAATATTATCAGAAAGTCAAGTCTTGTATTTTATGCATGTACATTAGTATAAATACTGCATATCAAAAGATGTATTATTCTTAGTTGTACTCCTATAACTATAGTAGCTTCTCCTGTCTTCTTCAAGAAATTAAGAATGTGGAATTGGTTTATAAAACAGGCTAGTAGTTTTTTTATTTCAGTTATTTCACCCCTAGAATAACACATTTGAAAGTATGTGAATAGTATGTATCATCCTCAATTGACAAAGTTCGGTAATGACACCTGTTAATATTCTGAGAATATTTGTACTTAACCCATTTATTATATAGATTTATTTATAATTTCTCAGAAATAACTTCGCTTGTTTAAAATCTTTTAGATTTCAACATTGTTTCCATCTTTGTAGATCAATATTCTGTTATTATTTACCTAATGGTTTAGATAAAAAATAAATCAAAAGTTAGATTACGTAATGAAAACAACAGTAGTCGGATACAGAGATTTTTACACTTGAGAAAAAATATACAATGTGGCATGTTGTAATCTTGTGACATCATCCTCGAAACTTTTGCGATGTAATGCTGGTTGACTACGTTTGAGGGGTACTTTTCCATAAAATTTATGAATAATAAAAGCTTTATTTTTTACAAAAATTGATGCTACGGTACTAAAATTGATCTTGCATACATTTATAGAAGTTTCAACTCCTTATTACTGAAATTTTTATATCTACAGCTTTTCATTATTATAAACTTTTGACCAAATACGTTATACTTAACTTCCAGTTATTGAAATAGTTTTCTATATAACGTCCAAGATATATTTTTCTATCTTGAAAAGATAAAATAAATTTTGTGAAATGAAATTTCTGAATGTGACCTAGAATGTGGTTCATCAATTATACGACCAGTTACAAAATCACGGCTTTAAAAATTGCCACTTCCACCTTTTAGTTTTGCCACTGTCAATGTCAGTAATTTTTGTTATGTTTGTCTTGAAAAATAAAACTTAATTTTCACTATTATTCAAACTTTAATAGCTTGAATTTTGTGTGACATTACGTGAAAAGTTACTTTTGATTTCAAGAGGAAAACCTATTACACACAAAAGATCCAAATAGTGATTTTATTGCTTCACCTTGAAGAAAAATAATAAAACAATTGAATTCATCTGCATTTCCTATGGGTATCCTGTTTCTCGAGCAATAGCACTTAGACTTTTGTCGAAAATGAATATTTTATAAAACATAAACTTAACAAAGTTTTCTCACTTATTGGAACATTGAGGTATTATTTCATATAGAATTTAAATAACTTTCACTCCCATGTGATGTAATTAAGTTAAATTGTAATGTGTACTTTGTTTATATCACAAAATTATTCATTATTTTAATAGATTCAGTGGAAAATGTCCGAAGAAGGACTTGATTGGTTAGGGAATATTTTATCTGAAGTTCAATTGAGCCAGTTTTTAGTACCAATAAGAGATGATTTACAAATATCAAGGTTGGAACATTTTGATTTTGCTACACCTGAAGACTTGGAAAATATTGGTCTCAGCAAACCAGGTAAACTAGTTTGAATTAAAATATAATAATGAAATGGAATTAGAATAACTAAGTTTATATTTTTACTCATTATTTCTTGAAAATCAATTGTAGTTTTATAACTAACTAAGCAGATAATTGAATATAATTGATTTTAGGTGCTAGAAGATTATTAGAAGCTGTAAAAAAGAAACGTACTCAACAAAAAAAGAGAAATTTGATAAACAAATTTATTCCAGCCTCTAATAAAAATCATACGAATAAGAAACATGATGAAATGGTAATTACTGATTTTACTTCTTGCCTAATACAAGAAAGTCATATTACACTCTCAGTTAAACTTGGAGATGGTAGCTTTGGAGTTGTGAGAAGAGGTAAATTATTGTTTCGCTCAATCAGTCATCTTATAATGTAAATTATTTTTTTATTACTAAATATTGTTTTTTATTCATAACTGCAAAATTACTCTAAAACTTTTTTTGTGTTAATAAACCACTCATTAAAATTGATGCTTATCATTACTGATATCTGGACAATGCAAAAATGTTTTTTTATCTATTCCCAGGTACACTATGGGTCAAAAGCTTTTGCGCACCCAATAATCCATTCATTATATTTCAAAATAATACTTTTTAACAAATTTCTCTTTTATATTTTCAGGCTAAAATCAAAATGATATCTAACCAAAAATAATAGAGTCCCTTATTTGTTTATTTTATAAAAATCCATGTTTATATTTTATTACTGACTGGAACAAGTTAAAACTTGCAAGTATGTTTGTTTATTATTTTTGAACTGTTAATTATTTCTTCAGTGCTTATAGTTGAAGTTTAGTCCTAGTTAACCCTCCGAGATGCAAGAACTTACAGTGATTTATACATTTTGGATCAAAAGATCTTTTTGTGAAGTTTGTATATGAATTGTTGTTGTTTTCCCAAATTCAGACTCGTAAGTTTGAAAATGGGTAAAACCAGGGGACTATCTGCTGAAACTCGTGTATTAATTGCAAGTCTTCATAGTCTAGGCTTTTCTACAGTGAAAAGGACATTGAAAGAAGCTAACGTTTTTAGAGGTTATAAAATTAAGAGGTTGCAGTGGTCCAAAGATCATTAAAATTGGATAGATGAAGAATGGGAGAGAGTTTTATAGAGTGATGAGTCAAAGTTTGAAATTTTTGGGTCTAAGAAGAGTGTTTGTACACAGGTCAAAGGAGGAACAGATGTGAAAGACTGCAGAGGCTTGGTAATTATTTGGGGATGTTTTTGAATGAAGGGTGATTGGAGACCTGTTAACAATTGAAGGGATTTTGAAGGAAGAAGGGAATGAAAAATAATTAAGGAAGATGTAGTACTTTCTGGCCAGCGCCTGATCAAAAGATAATTTATCTTCCAGGATGACAACAACCCCAAGCATTTTTCAAGGCTGTGCAAAGAAGAGAGAAGAATAAACTGAAATTAGTGATTTGGTCATCACAGGCACCCAACCTCAACTCAATTGAATTGTGGGGCAATTTAAGTGCATCTTTGGAATATCCTGAAAAACTAATGGAACCAAATAGACGAAGATTATTGTCGAAATTCTTACAGAGCATGTCAACAATGTGCACCCAAATTAAAAGCAAAAGGGGGTTACTTTGATAACTCAAAAATTTAAATATGTAACTATTACAGACTGTAGCTTTATTATCACTACATTGTTATCTACATATGTTCTTTAAAATATATATATTAAAATCGATTGTATTGTTTTTATTTGTTGTGTATCACGCAAACTATAAGATGGGAAAAACCTTTTGACTGGTAGTGTATGTGTTGATAACTTTTTGTACAAAAATGACACTGTTTGACTAAGTATAATAAAACTTGTGAATTGATATTCCCAACATTAGATTAGATGCTACATAATTCATAAATTAATTATTATTCAGAATTAGAACTATCTAAGTAGATAGGTTTGATATGTTAATTAATGTATCACTGCATAAAAACAATTCTTCACTTATGAACATAAATATTTGTAATGATTACTATTGATGAATACTAATGTAATGATACATGAACAACTTCATTTTATGACAAATATTCAAACATTTGTCATTGTAAATGGAAAAACAAGGTTAAATTGTTTGAAGTAACTTTCATAACTTTCTCTGGAAAGGTAAATTAAAATATAAATCTTATAATAGTCTACAATTTGACATAGAAAATTCCATATTAAAAAGTTTTTGATTTCACACAAGAAACAACAAATCAATAATAAATATCAATCCAACTAGAACACAAATCACAGATATCAAAATTTCATAAAGGTTCAAGTTTGGTACAAATATATCAATAAATTACCACTATTAAAAAATAGAGAAAAATTCTAACACTCAACAGCTTAAAAGTATCTGTTAGTTGCCAACTAACAAAAAAGTATAAACTTTATTTGCAAAACAAGCTATAGGATCCCCCTATCTTCCGAAAACATTTCATATTGTAACAATTTCTAATTTTTTTAAAATAAAATTTTTTCCCATATTATTTAGGGATTTGATGACTCGCATGACATGCGTATCAGAATTATATACATAAATTTTTAGAGCTGCTAGTACTTTTAAAAATAAGGATACTTTGTTATATATTTCTCTTCCAAATCTGAACAGTAATGGAGGTATGACGCTTTATAGGGTGAATAACTTGAATCTGATATTGTTGAGAAGTTCATGT
This sequence comes from Diorhabda sublineata, assembly GCF_026230105.1. Classification (NCBI taxonomy): domain Eukaryota; kingdom Metazoa; phylum Arthropoda; class Insecta; order Coleoptera; family Chrysomelidae; genus Diorhabda; species Diorhabda sublineata. Next base: position 41,679,138 of record NC_079474.1, read on the forward strand.
TTAAATAAATGATTATAAGATATTAGGTTAAATTATTTTCCAACACCATTTTTCTAATCCCATGCCTCCAGAGTAGATTTGGAAGGTAAGAGGCAGTTATTATGTCAATTTTCAATTATAGTAAAATAGATAACGTTTTTGTAGTATATCTGAATATCTCAAAATTTCAAAGTATCCATTTTAGGTGAATGGATAAGCCCAACAGGCAAAGCACTACCTGTAGCTGTGAAAATTTTAAAAGCTGATGCATTAAGTCAGCCTGGGGTATTTGAGGATTTTATAAAAGAAGTTCAAGCAATGCATGTACTAAGTCATGCAAATCTAATAAGGTACGTAGGTGTGACTTTTATGTTAACTTTACTCATGAAATATTTTAGTTTTTTTTATATCCATTAATATTATCAAGAAGTTTCAAAAAACATTAATTAAACAAGATTACTTATATCAGCAATAACAACAAATTTTGTGTGAAGGTGTGTATTCATATTGTTGTATTTGGATATATGTATAATGAATGAAATGAAATTTCGAATGCATCATTCATCTGATTCTGTAAAAATGAGTACCACAAAATAATGAATCATTCATATTATTTTGTGTTAAAATGTATCCTGACTCTTCCGTTAGAACATATATTTTTTAGGCTGTATGGAGTGGTGCTTTCTCAGCCTATGATGATGGTAACTGAATTGGCTCCATTGGGATCTCTACTGGATTTCCTTAGAAAGCAGTGCCAACATACTCCTCTTCCTATGCTGTGTGAATATTCAACTCAAGTTGCTAATGGTATGGCGTATCTAGAAAGTAAACGATTTTTACACAGGGATTTGGCCTGCAGAAATGTGTTACTTTCAACTGTAGATAAAGTAAGTCAACATAATATTTAAAAGTTTCAATTGAATGGATATAAATTACATCCATTTATTTCTTAATTATAATACATGTATCAGGATGGGGAAAACTGTTTTATACTAACTAATTTGTTATGTTAATAATTTGTATTAATAATAATTGATACCTAATAGAAATGTTTGCACCATATTTCATGATGATATTTTTAAGATTAAAATAGGAGATTTTGGTTTAATGCGCGCTCTTCCACAAGAAGAAGATTGTTATGTAATGACAGAGCACAAAAAAGTTCCATTTCCATGGTGTGCTCCGGAATCATTGAGATTTAGACAATTTAGCCATGCTTCAGATACATGGATGTTTGGAGTAACAGTTTGGGAAATGTTTACTTTCGGGGAAGATCCTTGGATGGGTCTGATAGGTAAACAAACATTCACAAAAATTTATTTGAAAAATATAAATCTATTTGTGTTAGTGCTTGCTGAAATATTAATAACATTTTATTTTATTTCTTTTTGTTAGGCTCCGAAATTCTTCGAAAGATAGAAAAAGAAAACGAACGTCTACCTCAGCCAGACGCATGTCCTCCTGCTATCTATTCAACTCTACTCAAATGTTGGTCAAAGAATCCTCACGACCGCCCTACTTTCGCATCACTTAAGGACTTTTTCCGGAAAAATATGACACCAGTGATGAAAGCCGTTGGAAGGCAAGATGAACCAGGAAAACTAAAAGTCGAAGAAGGTGATGAAATTGCTATTATCGATGGAAGTGCTGAACTCTATTGGTGGAAAGGTCAGCATCAGCAAACTTTCGAAATCGGACTGGTGCCGAGATGTTTAGTTGATCCTATGAGGCCCAAGCAATCTGGTGATATCAGGTATTTACTACATACTCTTATATGGGGAAATATGTGGACTAAAAGTATAATCTAAAAGAGACATATATCCAGTGCTAGATGAACAAAAGCTGGTGAAGCAGATTCAAGAGTGTATAAGTTAGAATCTATTGGATAAATTGTGTATTACTGTTGAAACTTGAAATTCAATCATTACAAATCAAATTTGTTCCACCTTCATTTTTTAGTATAAAAAATGGTTTGTACAAAAAAAATCATTTAAAATCAATAGAACTGGAAAATTGTAAAGAAATAACATAATCACCATTCACTAATAACTCAATATATCTTTCATGTTTCTAAAAATTTTGTCTTCATAAATGCTCTTCTAGATGTAATAAACATTTGAAAGGGGCCTTCTTTGATAAATTTTCTTTTATTAAGAAGACTCAACATTGTCAAATAACGAGTATATTGCTATATTTATATTATATCCTGCCTGATATTAGCACCATTCTGCTCGAATATTCAACTACATTTTTGGATTTACAATCTCTCAGTAACATTAAACACAAATAAGTCATTTATAGTGATAATTCATGATGTGTAGAAAATTAAATGGCATTTTCAAGAGAAACTTCATTTATGTTGGTTTGTTTCAAATATAATGTATAATAAAATGAATTCTCAGCAAACCACTTCAACATTCCTTCATCCATACTGGTCATGGTTCAGCCTTTGGTGAATCCTGGGGTAGCCCTTCTTACATTGATGAAATGTATCTGAATAATCCCATGGATCCTCCAGATGTAATGGGCTTACAAAGGGAATCGAAACCATTACCGGAGCTAACGGATCGGAAAAAAGTAACAAAAAGTAGTAAGTATATAAACTATAAGTATATAACTTTCAATAAAAAGTATAACCATTTATTTTCCATACCAAATTGAATCGTTTAGTTCTTAGCCAGGAAGTGTATACTCAATTTTCTAATTATCCATGCTACAGATTATCAGTAAAGTTTTACAGCGAATTTTGCTATAACAACCGCCATTAGGGCACTAACTAAATGCAATTAACAACTTGATGCAACATGTAATTTACATTGAGAAGTATAAGTTATTGGTAGCTCTTCAAGATTATCTAAATGAAAATATAACGTTTTGGTAGATAACAGTCCTTATCAATTATTTTGTGCAGTAAATATAATAACTTTTTCAGTTAATGGCTCTCTACGTAAACCTTCAGAAAAACAATTTAATTATAAGAGATTAACAAATCAGGATAGTTTTAAGCTTAAACCACAAAGACCACCAGATCCAAAAATAGACACTAGCAGGGAAGGAGTACTTGTTGATATTTCTCCAGAAGACAGACCTGTATTAAGAGTAAAAGACACAATTAATAGTAGACCGGAATCTAGAGCTGTATCACTCTTAGATGAACCCATAGACGTACCTCAAGAAGGTGAGATTAAATAATCGAAATTATATAAATATTGAAAAAATAATCACTTGATGTTTATTATTTTATAGATAACGAAGTGTGGTCAACGGAAACTCAAAATCAAGATTTGTATCCACCTCCATACAACTCTCCGCCATCTTACTATAACACATCTGCTTTTACCTCTGTTCAATCAAATACCTATACTACAACTGACCCTTTTGACACTTCCACGGTGTTTCAATCGGTCCAAAAAGCTCTCTCCCCAGTGTCATCAACGCCTACAAGTACATTTATCAATAAAGTAACTCAAAATTTGTTTGAGACAAGTCCAAGTAAAAATTTTAGCCAAAGCTCAACTTCTAATAGCAAAGTAGTTCAGAATCTCTTCGAGTCTAGTCCTATTAGAAATCGTAATCATAACAAAAGTTATGTTCAGGGAGATATATCTAATAGAAGTTTGAATTTTTTCAAAACTGGTGAGTATATTTATATCTGAACTCTTCTGTATCAACATTTAGAAATAAACAAACATCTATTTTAGAAAGGGATCCAATTGTATCAAAACAAGTTTCTACTGTTCAGAAAAACTTGGGTACATTCATTAATAAGCCTGAAGATAATTTAGCAAACGGTATTTCTTTACTAAAACTTTCTCCGGACCAAAAAGACGACCCAAAGAAATTTATAGCCGAATTAGAAAAATGTCTTTTAGATAAAGAAAATGAAGTTCCTGTATTAGATCCACCAGTGCCAGATAGAATGGAAAAAAAGAGCAATGAAATTGCTGGCGCTTTTCCGAAAGTACAAAACCGTAAGTAGAGACGTTTCAGTTCTTAGATTACCCGTTGGTATCTTCAATTTTTATTTTTTTTTTTTATAGAAACGTATTCTAACTTGGGAGATTTCTATGCCAAAACACTCGACAACTTCCAGAAAAACGACACAACTTCCATTATAAATAAAATATGGTTTGAATCCACGTGTAACGGTAATTTAAAACAGAATAATAAAAACGTAGATGCACAAAAGAAAAAAGAAAATATCACAGTCAATGCAGAATTTGATCCATACAGTTCGATCCGAAGATATGATCCTGTGTATTCTTCGACTAATTCCATTGTTCCTGGAAATAGTTATTATGACTTAACTCCTGATGTAGCAGGTGTGTGTTTTTTATAAATGTTAGGGTATTGATTAGTTCAAATGAAACCACACCAATTTATCTTGTGTTATGATTAAAATATTTCATACAGCTCAATTATGATTTTAAAGTATCACTAATTGTTATGTTTTAAATTCGAAAAATTCAGAGGAAATTACATCACAAAGTATTTTTGTAAATGTTCTATGAACATTGTTTTAGGTTCAGTTCAGAATATCTATAACCCACCAGTTCAGACAATCTATAACAACTTTACTCCATCACTCCTTTCTAATAGTAATACTCTCTACAACAATACAAATAGTTATAAATCACTGGCTAATATCAATGATCCATATTCAGCAAGCAATGAATACAACAGCCAATCATCGAGGTATGGTTATAGCACTGTAGCAAGTAGTATTTGTAGTAGACAGTACAGTGAAGTTGGTAGGCAGCATAGTGAAATAGGTAGACAATACAGTGAAGTGCCACAAGAGAGTTTGTATCATGAAATACCTGAGAATGTGTACAATGATGTTGAAAATGATGATATACTGAAACCTCATAGACCAGCTCCAACAAAACCTGGTGCTCTACAACCTCTGAGTATGCAACAGATCCAGAGGAAGATTCAGCAAGGACAGGTAATATTTATATACAGGGTGAGTCGGGAGGAGCGCACCAAATTCTAGGAGTGTATTATACACGTGAAAATAATGTAAAAAAACTCATATGTTCTTACCCGAATTCCATTTGTTTTCAAGTTATGGAGTATTGGAGGTATTTTTGAACATTTATTGAAAGAACGCTATGATTAAGAAAATTTTTTGTGATAATTTGTTTATTTGTTAATATGCTATAACTTGAAAACAAATGAAAATCAATAAAAACATATGAGTTTTTACATTATTTTCACGTGTATAATACACTCCTAGAGTTTGGTGCGCTCTTCCCGACTCACTCTGTATTGTTTTTTACAACAAAACCAAAAAAAAACAGTAAACTCTTTATAGAATAACATTACTAATCTTACTATTTTACAGTTGTCAGCTGATGCAGAACGACTGATGACTCCAGAGTATAGGAGTAATAAAATAAGTCAAGTACGGGATTGTATACCAGATGTAGATATAGATGAGTGTCTGTCAGTGTTACAAGCCAGTGGTTGGGATGTTGCTTTTGCAGTAAAGACGTTAAAGATAAATAAATTGGTTAAGTATGTATTTTTGGTGTCTAAATTAATTACAATATTGTATATTTTATTTGACCTCGATAACGATCAGATCGTATAAATATATAATCATAGTTTTGATTCTATGTGTTTACCTCGAAATGAGAGGACAATATGAAGGTGTAGCAGTCATACTGCTAGAGAAAATATTATGAAAAGAATTTATCCAACAGATATTTGCGATTACGAAGGTTGGTTGTTGGACATTATAGCTGGTTGTGTTGCTAGCACATAATCAACAACTACTACCACCACAACAAAAATATATAGTAGAGGTACTAAAGTTCGAAATAAAGCGTACGAAAAAATATAAAATCCAACTTTATCAGTGACTACAAAGGTTCTCGAATGTCTGTTCCAAAAACAAAAACTAATTGTTGGTGGTTACCAAGGCTGGAAAACATGAATTTCCAAATTGATCCAAATTGCTTATGGAACTGGAGGCATTGGTTGGGATTGTGGTGGCTCACATATCAATGAAACGTTTGTCCTAACAGCTGCTCATTGTTTATAAAGATGGAGATGCTAGACTAGTTAGAGGAGGTATTTTAAATAAAAGTGACACATTATATCTACAAGTAATAAATGTAACATTTCCTGTTGTAGAGGCAAGCGCATTTTATGTAAGCCTTACGTTCGCTTTTATTCAATTTTAACTTTTTATTTTCTTATTTTGCAACGTTGATTATTGTGAAATTTTCGAAATTACACTAATTAATGTTTGCATTGCAGTTGTGCCAACTCTATTAACAATTAGCATTGAATAACATAATTAATTTGATTTTATCTTATAGGTTAGGACTAGCAGACAGTTCTCGATGTGAAACAGCTCTACAGCACACTAATTGGAATGTTGAATTAGCAGCTTCAGCTATTCTCGACTCCTAGTTGAAATAAAACTGCAGCAAAAAAGCAGTTTGGAATTTACATGTCACTAGTCATGCCATAAATTCGGTTTTGGCAATATATTTTAAAATATTGTATTATATAGTAAGCATAAATAATCATAACAAATCTTTTATGAGTGTTTGATTTGTTATAGTCAAGTTATTGAGAAGAAATTACAAATATTAACCCAAGCTAAATTAGTTTGATCATTGGTACTATCATGATTTTTTTTTGTTTACAATGTATACATATTTATTTCTTAATTTTAAATTTTTTTCCATATCATCAATAAGCTCTAATATTTCTATGAGACTTTTATATTTTATCCATAGGATTTTAAAAAAATTAGTCACTTCTTTTTTCTAAATTTCTCACCTTATCTCCTTTCAAGTTAGATAATCTATATTCAACTAGTTGTTTGGACTAATAAGTAATGTTTTGAGAAGTTTGCCCTACTTTCCATCAATTATCTAGTGCCAAGTGCCAACAGATTATCTTCTTTGATGTTGTACCAAAAATAATTTAAGGTTGTCTCCATATGGTAACCTTCCATGTCTAATATTCCTGATATACTTGCACCCAAATGAGGTGCGATTGTATTTCCGAAAAATTCTACAATTAAAAGTGTAATGTTTCATTCTCTGTTATGTTGATTCAAATCTATCTTCGATGAAAACGTAAACAACATATCAATAAACTAAGAAATTTCAAGCAAAACTTCGCCATCTACTTGTATGAATAACTTTTTGGTTCAACAAAACTAGAAGTTGTGTCCCGAGAGATTTAAGGTCAACAATTTTTTATAAATCTCTCTCTCACAGTCTTGATTGACTGAATGGTATCAATTGAAAGTGTAATTTGCTTTTTAAAAATATCAAAAAATACTGGGATTTACTGTATAAAAGAGTAAGTTACCATAGATGGTATGAAAACTGTGATACTAATCTCTCTTTTGCTCATATCTAAAATATATTTACATAAAAAGTTTGCCAGAAACCGAATTTGTGTTATTATTAGACCGTTACATTATTTACTCATTAATTAAGAATCGTTAATTATTACTTGTGCCAAAGGAAATATCTAGTTATATCTGGTGAGTCATTTACTTCACAAAGTTTTTCTAAAAACTTCGTGTTCACATTCTATTAATTAAATGACCCATCGAATATTTAGCTTTTATTGCTAATAAATTTAGAATATGTCACCGAAATGGGATTTTAGTTGATACACACTATATAGGACATTACCGTTAGTCATTGAACAATAATGGCATAATTATTTTTGAATTGCATAATCCATCATCAATATTTCATAGGATTTTGGAGTTGTTGTAGGTCTTTTCACTGACACCATCACAATGATAATTATAGAAATACTTGTCAGGCAAGCCTTTTGAACTGATTCTCTCGACTTACTCTAACCATTATAAATAAAAGGTAAATACTTTCTAAGCATAAACAAAATTTTTTGTATTTCTAGTTTTTTTAAGAAAATAATTTAATTGGCACAGATTAATGCTGGGGCAGATTTAGAATAAAATGATGTATTATGAGAACAAATAAGAACTAATAATGCAGACGATGCAAATACTATGGTGAGTAGTTATTTCTAATAGAATATTAGTCGGTGCCATTGAAAAGACTCATATAATCATCTAATTAGAAGCGTTTTGATGTTAATGGAACCACCTATAGTTAGTATCAACATAACTCCTATACTAATATTAAAATTTTAGTTTAATAGAAAATACCTTGTAGAAAAGTATCAGCCAATTTTCTCATCTTCATGATATTTTAAACGACTGGTTTTCCTGTCAAAATGTATCAACAACAAATTAAGTGGAATGATATTCTAATCAGTATTAATCAATTTCTATGTTACTCTCTGGAAATATTAAAAATTAAATTAATTAAGATGGAAGCTTTGTTGTCATTTACTGATCAAATATTCCGTTCCAATTTGGGGATAGGCAAGGTAAAATAAAACGAAGCGACTCATATTCGATTGTATTGTCATTAAATTGAAATATATTTCAAATTATGAAAATTTTATGTAAACTCCATTGGGATGTCCACCTTTTAACCGCAAACCATCACTACTATCATTGGCTGATGATCATTTTGTTTTTATTTTCATTCAAATGATGACATTAAGGCCCCCTTTTGGAACTACCATAAATTACTTACGTAGTCCACTTTCTATATTTTGAAGCAAAAATAAAATTCTCTCAATTCTTTATTGATCTATGATTTAGGTTTAAGGTAATTTATGGTGTATTTAAATGTCGCTTCCGTTTAGAAACAATTATTATGTTCCTTCTATTCGTTTATTTCCTTTTGAACTCTTCTCTAACTAATATGATTCAATGTTTATATTATTTGAGGCAACAATTCAATACTCGTTTTATTAAATAAAATATTTACAAAATCTTTTATTAAAGTACAAATTCGTGTTTGGGTATCTCTAATTAATATAAAATAGATTAATCTAATTGATAAATGTTGAATTTAACCATGAAAAACATGGAAATTTTATATCAAGCGTGAGTATTTTTCGTTCTAGACATTTTTATCAGTCGTAATTTTAGTTCTATTTCACTTGATATACCTATAACCTATACAAAAAGACATCCAAGAACATAATTTTTAAAACTGAATAGATGAATACATCTGTAATAATTTTCATTTCAATGTTATTTTATTTGTGTTTATTTTTGTGTAATATACATTTATGTTATTTATTAAAATCTCGAGTCATTATACATGTATTTTTAATATGTTTAGATTTAATAGCATCAGAATCGTATTTAAAACACAAGACTACAATTACAGGAAATTTAAAGTTTTTTTAAATGCAATAATTCGTGTATAACGAGTACCTCATCGGTTTTAGTACTATTCATTTTATTTCCTATTATTCACTATGAGTAATATGAATGATTAATCAGATATACACCAATATTTAGGTAAGCATTATAAACATTCTTTCTTTCAACTAACAGCTGCAGTATTCAAACGGTTTGGTTGCACTGTGGAAACCTTGTTGTTTACAATAACTATGTAGTACAATAATCCTCCTTATAACAAGGGAATCCTCCAATATAACGCGGGAATGATCAACATTATATTCTTGTACATACTGTGAAATTTATAATGATTTATACAGTTCATAATTAATTTTACAAGTGTGTAAATTGTGTTGTTAATTAAATAAAATTATTTGACGAAGGAAATTTTCAGAGCCTGCATAGAAACGGCAGACAGTGAATTTTCAAGTTAACGAAGATAAGTCGAAGGTCATGATAATTACAACACCAGAAAGGAAAAGAGCAATGGGAAGTTTGTCAATAGAATTGAACGAAAGAAAGGCAATGAGCTTAGAACAAGTTCAAAGTCATGTATATCTTGTGGTGAATATCAAGGACGACGATGACGAGGGAGAAAATCTGGAAGGGAGGATGACGAGGGAGAATGAACAGTTGGGAGCACATAAAATCCTAAATAATTTCCAGGAAGGCGAAGCTATATCTATACAAAATAATAGAGCAACAGTGAGCTACTGAGGCGAATCGTAGATTCTTAATAAAGCAGAGGAAGAAATGTGGGATATATGGGAAAGAAAAATACTCAGAAGGATACTAGGAGGTAAAAAAGAAGACCACAAATAAATAATGAAATTTGGTTGGGAAGCATTACTAAAGAAAATAATGAGATCCAAACGAATAGAATGGCTGGTTCACATACAAAGAATGCCAGATTTTAAAGTAACATTATACGAGGGGTCGTAAGAACGCTTTATATGGGAATACTCCTACAACGCGGAACCAATCTACCGTGTTATAGAAGGGATTACAGAATTATTTGAGTATCCGAGATTTAAACTCACACAGGTTTAGAATTATATAATGATATAATGCTGACATTAGTTTATGGGGGACAGTTATTCATCGGTATTGTTTAAAAGACCTTTAGTTATTACATAGTTTCATATTTTTTGAACTGTATGCAATTTAAAGGTAGTCCTAGAGTTCAAAAATTACAATTTATGTATGACTTTTCTTATTTTGTTAAATCAAAGTATAAGTATTGACGATTTGATTTATTTAATAGATTTATACATGTAAACTATCACTCCTTGAAAATTATCTTTGTTGGAAATAAAGCCTTATTCTACCACATATTCACCAATAAATCATGGTATGTTTTATGTTAAACAAAAAATTGAAAGTCTTGATGTTATTTTGTCTTTTAAAAATTCTTTTTCACTTTTATTTACCATTGTAATAAAAAAATATCTTAATTTCATGTATACTTTAGAACCAGTTCAATCCAATGTTGAACTAGATCTGTATTAGTTATGATAAAACAAAATAAATATTTTTTTAAACTGTTGTTTAATTTGATAATTATGGAATGGCTCAGAGTTGTGGATTAACAATACAGGGAAATGAAAAGTTGCCTACAATATCACAGCTGATATTCCTGGAACTATTGATATTCATACCACCACTATACCAACAACTTCAACTGAAGAGTGTTTCGACAACCATTATCATCTTCAGAGATCAAAGGTAAACTCGGTTTACTTTGATTGTACATACGTGAATTATGACATCATGTCCGATATTCGTTTTAACGATTTAGCGAAACAATAATTATAAAAAAAATATGCCCGTGTACAATGGAAAATCAATCTTTTTGGAATCGATCGACAGTCTATTGAAGACCTGTACTACATTGTAGTACAGGAAGCATCTATGATAGTATAGCATGATCAAAGTAGCACTATTTATTTTGTAAGTACAATATATGAGTTCAGACAATCTTATAAAAGAAATTTAAACTGATTTTAGTAAATTTAAGGTTGGTTCACTTCCTATCAATTCAAACTCCAAATTTAAATAAAATTACAAACATAAATCAAAAAAAGAAGACCTAACCTAACCAGCCAAATTTAGAGACAGCTACCGTTGACAACCCTATCGTTACAAGAACTATAGTTTATATGCTTTAATTAATATTTATTGTGTATATTAGTTTTAGGACAATTAAATTGAAAAAAGTCTCTCAAGAACCTGATACCTACAATAGTAATGAAGAGACCGAAAATGTTTTTATGTTATAAAAGTCAGTCTAAGTTGTAACTGTAACGCAATTGTACCGAACAAACAGAGTTAATTTGTAGTTTGACTCATTAAATATATTTTTTGAAAAAGGACTTCTCCTTTATCAATTACATATTTCGCGCATCAGATAGTATCTATCTATCAGTGTTAGTGTAGTGGTAGTAAGCAGTGTGTTCATTACTCACTAAATATGATCAGGAGAGGATCAGAAGGTACAAAAACACAATCACGAAAAATGATTTATGAAGAAATTAGATCTGATGAAGAAGCTGGCATATCCAGTGTCATTGGAGATATAAAATCACGAATACTTTTGTAGTTTGGACACTTTCAGAGAAAAATTTTAGAGGGACCGTCGAAAACCCAAAATATATGCTATCGGGAGAAGATCAATACCAAGTATCTCGTGGTTGGACTAAGTGATTGTTGATTTAAGAAGAATGAAAGTCACCTGATGGAGAAACAAGATCAGCGATGCATGGAGTAAATTATAGTGCAGATATGCCAAGTACACATTTTTGCCGGATAAATGAATATTTCTAAAACAGTAATAAAATGAAATGTTTACTTAAAGTTTTTGTATAAATATTGGTATGAAAAATACTATACAGGGTGGTTCATTAAGAATTTTATTATTCCTTAAATATGTAACAATAACAAATTTGTAAGCAAAAATAAAAAACTTCAAAGCAAATGCTCAAAATGCCCACCATTTACTTCAATACATTTCATGATCCGCTTTCATAACCCCTTTCATGACAACACCCCGTATCTCGGAAACAAGCAATATTTGCATAAGGCATGTTGTGTTGTGTTGCAATTATTATCTCGACTTTATTTAGAGTCATCAATAATATAATGATATAGGATCCAGGTAGAGAAAAATAAATGACAACAATAAATAAAATAATTTTTATTTTTACAATATTGAGCGACAATTTACCAATTTAATAATCTTTATGATTAAAACATCATTCTAATCAATAAATAAACTGTCCAAGTGGTTTTATATACAATATGCTTATGTAATCAGACACCATGTGAGAAAAAAGAAACTCCGAAGTAATATACATTGAGTAATATTTTTGGACACAACAACTGTTAAAGCAGGTATGCTGACTATAGATAATAGGTGAGCTATCTGTACTTTAGTAAGTACAAACACTCATACTATATCCATAAATGACACAGAGTAATATTCTTCATGACCGTTGCAAAGCCAATACAGGATGAACCATCCATTTAGTATCAAAGTATTATCGTAAACATTATTTTTTTTTTCTATTTTTGTCTCAGACAGGCTCCATTATACGTTAAGTAATATTTTTGAACACAAATGACATGGAGGGAAGTAAACGCCCACATTTTTATCGATTTTTACAAAATATTTCTCATCCTTTTATTAAATTACAGTAGATAGTTCCTTATACATATAATATACAAAAAATACTGTATTGTATTTATTGTATTGTACTTAATATCTTGATTAAAAATATGTCTGTACAACTTAAAAATTAAAATTGACAAAATATATAGCATTGCCTCCTTTTAAATGTAATATAATATACTTTCCATTCCATAACAAACTTTCAAAATATAATTACTGACCTACCAGGCTCTTTGCTTACCACTAACACTGATTCAAATTTTATATAAGTACAATGTTTGTTGAGCTTTCATTTTCAGATCTTTAGTCTTTGCATTTGTCTCTTTGATAAGTATTAATGCTAGATTTTGTCCATTTTTTGTACAAACAGTTCGTTAATCCCTCACGTGAAAAAATTTAAAATATATTTCTAGATTGGATTGTTGAGTGGTCAGTTTCCCTTAATATATTTGAAAATGTGAATCTCATGGTTTTTTATAGAAGATTACCCAATTTAACAAAGAATGTCAGTGTTGAATAAAAGTTGTACTCATATTGAAAAAATATAATTATCATATTATATAATTTCATATAAATGATTTCAAAATAATCCATAAAACTTGTTAATTGCTAAATAATCTTAATTTTCTCACATTGTGCAAATTCTTTGGGATATATCAATTATATCAGTTCTCAAGTTCCCACCATTCTTTGGTTACATATTATATTATCTGCATAAATAGTAAAAATCTGACTAATCAAATAAAGACAGGATATTCACATTAGTCAAATTATTACTTATAAATATATAAAAGTGCATTTTTTTATAATTGAGATTGGGTAATATAAATTTCGGGAATCAACCAATGCTGAATTGCTCTTTTTGAATTTAACTTCTATTCGCATGTATTTTTGAATGATGTTAAATGCTTAAATAAATAAATCATATGATTTTCGAGGGATTCAGATTCTTATTTGTAGAATATTAATGGATTAATTTCATTACAAACAACTTGCTACATGTTGTTAATACACTTCAGTTACTTCTAAACATTGATCAAAGATATACAATAATTGTATATCATCTTTACACACATATATATCTCAAAGGATTTTTTGTAATGACTAAAATATACCTAGTTAAAAACAAGTGCCATGGTCTTTTTGTTTTTTAATTAATGATGTTAGCTTCAATAAGGCCTAGTTTCCACATATAGGTAGTATTAATATTTTAACACTATTCTCATTCAAATATATATTATAAATTATATAATATATACATGCATATCTACTTAATTGATTCCTGAAATTATATTATTTAATAATATATAAATGTTTCTCATTTTTGTTGTTAGCTTGATTATATCATACATAGATTATCAGTTGTATCTTATTATATAATTTGTTTACAAACATTTACGTAACTTAAATATATCACACATTATAAGTATCACGTGAAAATAGTTACAATACAAAAAAATATATATTTATAATATATGTTTATACAATTGAAAACGATTCAACTCTTCTTCTAGTAATAAATAATATACAAAGACATAGCGATTTAGTTTGAAGTTGGTACCAGTGTCTGAGTTCAAAATAGATTAATTTTAATTAAAAATATACAAGGCTGAGATTAATATTTTATCTATCCGATAGAGAAAGAGCCAGTGATCAATTTTTGGGATCAATTATTTCAAAAGTCATGAAACTTTCCACAATAAATATTGAAAATGAATAGGCACTTCTGGCAGCCCTCATTTACAATGCCAGAACGAAATTCCATCACCAACAATCTACCAGAGTGAAAAAGGTCTCCGGTCTAGTGTAAGTAAGATAGAAATATGGAACCTTGCTTTTAATATTGTGGAAACATTACTTCAGAGAGATTTGAAAATAAAGTTATTAAATTTGATGCATGTCATTCGCTTCCATGTCTAGCTGAAGTGTATCAACACGTATTAAAAATGAAATATATCGTCTGCATTTGGAGAAATGCACATCTGGATGAAGATCAGCTACCACCTACAGTAAGTGATACTACCGCTAACGACAACATTGATATAGAAGCAGATTATGTCAATACTGATGGTAAATGATTTTTTTCTATAAATTGCTTACATATTATTTACGTATGTATGAAGTCATAAAATTTTAATTATGCTTCTAAATGTTCTTGATTTTAGGTCTATTCTGTTTTAAAATTAGTTTTTTTAATAGTTTCTAAAATATTGATAAAAAATTGACGTTTCGACTAATTTTAAGTTTTTATCAAAATATGATATTTTGGCAAAGACCCAAAATTAGTCGAAACGTCAATTCCTAATCGATCTTTCAAAAATCATTAAAAAAATGATATAATGAGATATTAGAGTTTCGAATTGAGTTAATTGAAGATTCTAATTATTCTGTATTCATTAAGCTTTGAGCATTGATGACGGCGACCAATATGATACAGCACTTTTGTATTTTTCAATTAATACAATAAAATTAATCTTGAATTTTATATACTCTCCTATCCACCTTCTGTATTTCTTCTGACCAACTTTTATTTTACTCTCAATCTTTCTAACCCACAAGTTTTCATATTTCTATCTTACTTGCATTCGCTCAGAGACATTTTTCGCTGTGGTTGATTGTTGGTGATGAAATTTCGTTCTGGCATTGTAAATTATTAATTGTTTATATTTTGTAAATTTTTTGTCAAAATTTCAAAATGAATGAAATGACAAAGATGATTTTGTTTAAATATTTATGACGTTCTGTTAATAATTTGGAGAAATGTAAACGTTCTGGCAAAAATTGCATGTAGTCAAATTAATGTCACAAGTAATTTCCTAGAATTTCAGGCATGATACTCCAATAAAATAAGTCTTAATTCTTACCCTCCTTAAAATTTTTGCTTGGACGCAGAGGACTACAAGCAGTGTCTTTTCATTTTCAGTAAGGATAGAGATTTATCCTGGAAAGTTTCGTGACTTTTGAAATGATTACCTGGCTCTTGGTCTATGAAAATTTTTAGGTAACTATTGAGTAATTATATTATAGAATGATACCTTAAGTAAGTGCCGAATTTACCACTATGCCGCGACCGGGCCGCAAGCAGAAGGGGGTCGCAGCGTTTTATGAAAAGTGATATTGAGATAATCGTTATGTATTAATACGAAATGTACTTTATACTTTCATTATTTAAGATATATCAACTACTGATTGAAATAACGTACATTTCAGTTCAGCCGCAAATACGCTAAATCCGGCACTGCCAGTGCTTAAAATAACTTCAATACAATTATTTTGATACATTTTATATTTATAATCATAAGTCTATTTAGAAAGATAATAAACCAATTTTTTACACTTAAATATGCTTTCGAAACCATGAAACATCTTTTTGTCTCTAGAAATTAAACTGTAAATGAAGTTTGTTTTATTTTGAACGAGTATATTTAAACATAATCACCAGATGTGAGTAATAAAATCAGCAACCAGTTTATCATATCAATATAACCTATCAGCAACAAATTTCATGTTTAATAATTACGGTTCATTTTATTTAAGTTATGAAAAGAGAAAATATTTATATAAAATGATTACAAAGTAATGTCTGCAAGTATAATTATAATATATAATAAAGGTAATGTTAACAAAAGTAAAAAATCGAACGTATAATTAGGCAAACGATTTAGAGCACTAAACACAATGCAGTAGGTGGATTTTTGTACAGTAACAGAATCCACACGTTTACTGCAACACAAAATGAATTCCTAAGGGAAGAGGAACCATTTAGGAAGCTCAACTTGTGAGAGCAGATTTGATGCGAAATAAAAAATATTAGCGAAGAAAAACACACATCAATTGTGAAAGATTTATTGAATTGATTTTTAGTACCATTAATTTGAGCACGTACATAAATACGTAATGAGACTTTTAGGTTTAGATATAAGTCATGAAACGTTAGAGTTAGCAAAGAAGCTGATGGAGAGCAAAGACTAATGACGGTAGTTAAATAATATTTTGAGAATATGTTTAAAAACAACAATTAACTGTATATTATCTTTTAAACTTAATGTTATGAATGCTTCTCCGCCCTAGATCCGGTTCTGCCTAGATGTAATGGAGTTCTAAAATACAGCGGCAGCGCGGCCCCTTTGATGTACGTTGGAAATACCCGGAATCCGTTTGATGTTTGTTTTATATTGAGTTTTTAGCAGTCGGTTCATTCACCTTGTTTCTTTTGAATAATTTCTAGGAGGGTTATTTATTTATTTTTTTTTGTTTCTTTATTTTCTGGTAGTTTTAAAAATTTATTTAGAATATATATGGAGTTTATGTAACACAGTTTAGTTAGATTATAATAAATAGTCGGGGTGAAAGTAATCGAAGAATTCAAAGAAGTTATTTAAGTTTGTTAAGTGTTAGTGATAAGTGAATTATTATAACTTAGATAAGTGTGTGTATAGTATTAAATAAATTGAGAACGTAAGAGACAGTGTTTATTTATTCACCCCATGAATAGAAATCGTATAAATAAATAAGGAGAACATTACATTAATTTTAATATAGCTGAGTATACATTTATACAGTATACTGTAAGTTTTTGTAATTTGACATAAATTTGATACTCCGCTTAGCGCTCCAATATAATAGACAATGTCAAGGATTTCATTGTTTGAGATCCAGAGTTCTAAATGAAAAATGACATCTCGCTTTATTCTGTACTCCTCTAATTAGGTCATTCAATAAAAATACAGCAAACCAAATATCTAAAGAGAGTTACAGACATTCCTGCAAATAGTCAAGGCAAAAGTTTTAGTTTAACGTAAAAATACGATATTTATGAGTCTATATTTGAATTAAAATTATGACCAAGGTACATTATTTTTGTTAGTAGATTGTTATTAATAGTTTTACTAATTTATTAGAAACTGTGTATTCCATTCACCATCCATTCAATAAAACTACTTGTGTACTTATTCTAAATTTAGTGAGTACCTACATTTCTAAATGTGTGGAATATGCTTGATTGATATTGATCGTTACTAATTTTCATAATAAGACTTGAAAGAAATATTTCATTTATTTTGAATAAAATTATCAGTTTTATGTTTTGGCTTAAGATGCAATGAATCCGATTGTTTCATAAATAACGTAATATTATACCATTATTGTTTAAGCATCATAAGTCATCATTTTTCAATGTTTCAATATATTGTTTTCGAGAAGTATTTTGCACTACTAACCGCAGCCACTGTATTTGTAGATAATGAAAATAAGTCGAAGTGGAAGAAATAATATTTTTTTTTATATTTAAAAATACTGATTGAATCAACTGAAATTCTAGAAATACATAACTCTACAGAATTTGAATGCTAAATTCCTAAAGATATTGATTGAATTTTTTTTCTTATATCATTATATTATAAAAATTGAACAAAGTGTTAATATAGAATAATGAAAAAAACAATACCAAGGAATTCAATAAAAAATAATATTTAAACAACAGCTATTGTGTGTGACCCACCTTTGCCCTTATCACAGCAACATTAACATACTTTCAACTAATTTGTCCACTAAATTTTGTTTGCCCAAAGTTGCGGAGAAGATTTCTTAGCTCTTGAATGGCTTCTGGTGACGTATGGTCATCCACTGCTTCTTGTAACTGGTTCCAAATATGGAAAACCTTGGTTTTCTATTTATTGTACATATACTGTATATAATTGTTACTTTACGAATGGGTTGAATGTCTTGAATTGACATTTGATGCCAAGGCGTTGATGGGTTTATCCATATTCGTTTTAGTCAATTATCTAAAAACAATCTATAACGAGACTTATCTGTAAGATCGTGGTTTTCTATTTTTTATAATACCATTGTTGGTAATGCCTAATACTCAAGCTTGTTGCACGTGTGCAAGTGTAAATGTCTCGACTGGATCTTAAATTGGCATTATGGATTCTTCTCCTTGTTAAACACCTAACCTAACATTAAAAAATCTTCCTGGATTCTTTAGTTATTACAAGGGTTTCTACGCTACTGCTTATCACATTTCACATAATCAATTTTAGAAAACCCAAAAACCGGCACTTAAATAAATCTCGTTCATGTTTTCTCTAGTAGCAAATATCAGTTTTAAATAGATGGATTTACTTCGGATTATAGGGCGACTTATATATAATAAATATACAAAACGTTTGAATGGAACTAAAATATTTGCCAAAAAATTGAAAATAAAAACAGTGACATATGAATATTTTGATAGAGACGAATATATACGAATAACCATATATGTAATACAACTATATGGACAGTTGGTATGGAAAAAACGTCCCGGTGTCGATAATATTCATTTTTTCTCGTTCAACACACTTTATCTATACTACGCATGCTTGAGAATGTGCAGAACCGAGCTGGAACTTCGGAGGATATCGAAATCGTTGCTATTCTGTCTTCCTTAATCGGAACAACTTATAGAAATTGTCCATAATATAGGAGTATTACATATATGTGACATATCAGGACCCTACCACCCTTTATATTTTTTTTCCAGGGAATAGTAAACATTGTCATTTACATTGATTTTAACTCAGAAACTTTTACTAATAGTTCTGCAAGACACTTTACGGTGTATAGCATTTTGAGTTGCCTAGTTACAATTGAATAATTAATCATTGTCGGTCTCATTGGACATCAAAACTCATATCACCATCTTTTACTTTTAAATTCTTAACAGCTGCTTTTGGTTCGAAATTAGAATCATAGTGGAGTTGTATTTGCGTTATTCGGTATTTTATTTTTTTTTTCAATTGCATTCAATTATCATTACATTATATTGAATAAATTATAACTTAGGTATACTTTTTTGTAATCATTAGATTTCATTTTTCCTTAAAATATTATTTCTGGAATCTCCTTATCGCACAACGGAGATCTGCGTCCCCTGAATTGGAAGAAAAAATCGAAGAGCAGACATTTTAAACATTTTTATTTTTTTTTTATATTCTCTGTGATTTCAGAAACGTGAACCGAAGGTTAATAGTTTTGTTTTCAAAGGATTCTTTCGAATACAGTCAGAATTGGATTGAGCTGAACAGTTTCAGAGACAACAAATTCGTTTAACCAAAAACTATAAATATGTCAATTGATAAATGAAGTCTTTAACTTCTATTTTTCTGTAAGCATATTTTTTATTCATGGATAAATAGTACAAGATGTATTTTTTATAATAGAAAAATTAGGGATCATGTAGTTGTTAATTTCTGACATAATATATTTTATATAAACAATGCTTTTGAAAAATAGTAGATATACATTTGCAGTTCTCTTTCATCCTAATTAAACCTGTTTTCGAGTATCTAAGTCATCCTAACTGGAAGAGTCATTTATAGTTTGAATCAAATAGAACCAGAATAACTACACAGGTCCATTATCAGTCAATACTAAAATCATAAAATTAAAATATAGGTGAGTATTGTCTACATCAGTGATTTCCATGGTGGATCAGGTGCACGGGAAGCTTTACAACAGGACTGTACTTGAATTTCCATAGTTAGATTTAATTTTTTAACGAGTTATGGAGTAATGTTGCAACTAAAACTAGTAATTTGTAACTAAGTATTTTGAAAGTAGTTTACGATAAAAAAGTTTGGGACTTCTGATCTACAGTATTTTCCTAAAATTGTTATATTGCATTACTTTTTGATAACATAAAATGGTCTCATTGAAGTTAACGAAAATGATTCTACTATACTTAAATTTTCATGCAATCACTATCATACACTATAAATCATTTCATGGTTCTACATGTACAAGGTGTACACTTATATAAAGCTGATAGTGAATTCCAAATAGGGAACACAAATTTTGTTTATGAAGAAGTTCCCTTTTTAAATATAATTAGCTGTAACATTTATAATTTTATAACAAATTATGAAACAAGGTGTACCACACATGTAATTCATGGAATAAATTTGAAAAAATAAAATTAAAGTGCCACTTTAATTTGTTCAGACCTGTTGTTTCTAAGTTGCCTTGAAACTGAAGCTGTTTTTCAGTTAAATAGGTTTTCTGAGTTGTCTTCTAACCGAGCTTGGTAAAGAAGTGGATTAAAGAAGATATTAAAGTCTTCTCAACAAATCATTAAGTAGTAGATATTAAATTCATGAAAGGTCAAAAAAGAACGAAGTGTTTAACAACAATTTATTGAAAATGGATGAAAAAGATTTCTATCCGAAAAAAGGTAATATATTGGAGACAATAAATATCAGGGATTTCAAAGAGGTCACAAGTTCCCATAGGAAAACATGGAGAAACGGCCGAGAATCCGTGAAAACAAAAACTTTCTATTTTCCAAATTACGACATGTATGGAACACCTTTTATAATTTGATATTGATTAACGAAGTGTCTATTGGCACCCTTCACGGAAAAATCCGTGGCTCTAATTTCAACCATAGAGAGACGGACATTTTTAAAGAAATGAGCCAAATGAAGCTTTATCCGTGTCTCTAATTTCAGCAGTGAATGTTACAATAATAAGCTTTAACTCACGGATGAATATTGTCCACGGATAAATACCACCCACAGATGAAATCTGACATATGTGATTTCTAATCCCAATATATTTCTGTCATTCATTTAAAATTTCCGTGTTTCTAAGATTAAAATTAGACCACAGTTTTTTCCGTGGAGGGTGGTGATTTTGGATCATATGGTAAGATTTAGAGACACGGAAAAAAGCTTCATTCTGATCCGTTTCTATAAAAATTTCCGGATCTCTAAGGTTAAAATGATGGCCACGGATTTTTCTGTGGAAAGTGGAGATTTTCGTATCTCTAAAAGCCACGGAAATTTTCGTGGAAAGTGCCAATAACAGAAACGATTGATTAAATCTCTTACAGTATATTTGTTTATATATAAAAATGGTAACATAGGAACTTAATTCACACTCTTTGTACATATTTTACAATATTACAAAATCCTCTAATATGCAGTTCGATAGTAACTTACTATTTGCAATCCTTGACATTTATATCAAGAAAAATACATTAGAAGTTCTTTTCAGTACTTGTATACAACATTTATTTCAGAAACATGTCAGTTGCTTTATGTTGAATGGAACAAAAGTTCGTTAACATAAGATTTGTTCCAACCTGCTAGTCGGGATCGTTCTTGGATCGGTTATTGGAAGCGTTTATAGATATTTTCTGCGCAATCTCCGGCAATGCACGGTTCTTGTAAGAGTATTTGCTATCAACCAAGTATCGAAAAGACCGTCCCGGAAATGGTTCACAAACGATACATAAGTCGGTTGAAACGCAAAACAGAATCGTTCGTATAACGGTAACCACCTGGTTGAAACACGTAAGCAGAGTAAAATTATCAAGATTTTATCTCAAAGACTAATCTTCCAAGTACTTGAAGTCCATATTATAAATATAACGATAATTTTTTTGTGGAGTACCCTGCAGAAACTTACTTGAGAATAATGATGGTCTATCAATAATAAGCTTTTATGGTCTAATTGAATCAATTTACAACTCTTTCGCGTAAGTGCTTAATAGTTAGCAAGTTAAGTATACACAACTACAAAAAGTATAATAAAATTGGATAGAAAACTGTAAATATACCAATTCTCCAAATAATGACGCTAAAGATATTGCTAAAAATAATAATTTATATATTCCCTTCGATGAAATTTATCAATATTGATATGTTAATTCAATAAAAAAGTTTGAATGTATTATTATAAGCAGTAAAAAGTTTATTACTGCAACCAAAAAATGTAAAATTTTTCATTAATACTTCACTAATGAGATATAGTGGCCCTGACATATTTAGACATATTTGTTATTGAAGATAAAATTAACAAAAAATCCTAGTTGTCTCAAATTACAGTGGAGTTTGTTGGCAGAATAAAGCTGACGTCAAACTTCAGCTAATGGGTAAAACAGGTATCTTCATGAGAAGAAGATTTTAATGTATCGGGTATAATAGGAAGCGTATAAATTATCATAAAAGTGAAAATGTTATACAGACAAAGCGCCAGATTGGCAATAAATGTTTGTATCGGTAAGTTGTGTAGTTATGAAGAAGTTGTGAATCGGAACACCTTAATTACACGTTTGTAATAATAAACTGAGCAGTAGAATACCTGTAACGGACGGTATCGGACAAGGAGACGGCCTTAGTGCGATCTCGTTCAACATCGTAATGGATGAGATTATAAATGAGGTAAAGTAAGCTGGAAAAGGATACCAGATGGGAAACAAAGAAATAAAAATAGTATGTTATGCTGATGATGCAGTGATAATCTCAGAAGACGAAGATAACTTACTAGGGCTACTGTATAGGTTTAACAAATAGCGAAAGCTCTTAACATGCAAATATCCCTGAAGAAAATCAGATCTTTTACAGTATCCAGAGAACTGAGAAGATGTAAACTCGCAATATACGATCAGAGTGAGAACCACCTACAAGATGGTATTAAAGCTGGTCTTCATCATCCCAGCTGCAGCTAGGAAACTATTGATGCAAACACACGTACGATGAAGAAGATACTCACACTGATAAGTGATAATGTTGAAATACTATTAATAAGGAATCAAATGTATTAATTCGGATTATCTAAGTTAAAATGTAAGGTTCCAGGATAATGCAAAGGTATACACATGTGCAGTTTTTACAGTACATGTCTATGAAATATGTTATCAGTTGGTGACCCTTTCACTCTATTCTCCAGATTTAGTGGCTATTTTCTATATAAAAATGAAAAATAATGGAAAGAGATTTGATTCTAACAGCAAAGTAAACTCACAAACAAATTTTGATAATTTAGATGCAGGCAAAAAAATGAAGAAAAATTTGACGAATTGTTTAAGAAAGTAGATACTTTGATTGATGATTTTTTTATCTTTAAACATGCAGTTGTCGTCCCGTTTTTATATACCTATACTCATTTTGACAAAGGATCTTCAGTATTTCAGTTGGAAAATTAAGCAATTGGGAATTTATGGTTCTATTGTACCAATCCCATCAAAATTGTGAAGCTAGTCAAAATGACATCTGATAACTCACACAGTAGAGTAGCGGGTTATGGAATTGTATCAGACTAACTAAGGATTGAAAAGTGATTAAAACAAGGAGATTTAATTTCGACAGTGGCTTTTAATCTGGCGTTGGAAAAAATTTACACCATAAATAGTAAATAATTGCATTCTATAGACTAGAAGAGGCTGCAAAAAGTTATGGATTAACCAAGAGGAAACAAAGTATATAGTGTTAAGACAAAATGTGATTCGTAGAAATGAATACATTGAGATTAAAGCGGGAAAGGATAAAAAATATTAATTTAAATTCCTGGGAGCATCACTGTCAAATAAAAATGAGGGGGAATAAGGAGGAGACATGGGTTTTAACAAATGCTAAAGAAACAAAACTGGCTATATGAGAAGGGAAGGTGCTTAGAAAACTTTTTGACGTCATAAAAAGAAGTGATGGATTTGTATAAATACCCATAACAAGATACATGAAAGCGTAAAGAGTAAGATGGTTGGAGTTTACTGAAAGGTTTCTGGGAAATAGATTTGTCAAAAAGCTCATTGAAGAAGGGGAATGGAGTACAAAATGGAGGGGAAGACCATCGAAAAAATGGTGTCATTTTGAAGGTTATTAGAGGAATAGAGCAGAATTAGAGGGCAAAAGTACAGAATCGCAACATGTAGAGAATAATTGTGAAATCGGTAATTTCGGGAAAAGTTTACTATGTTAAATAAAATCATGATCAACAAAGAAACAGAAAAAGAACGTAATATGGCTAATCACATGTATAACTAGCATAGTGTTTTCAAACAAAAACCATAAAAGCCATTTTCAGTGAATATATTGATGCATTCGTTCTACTGCTCGAGCAGACAACTTTGTTCAATTTAAAATTACCTTTTTTCTAACGAGTATATAATCATTACAGTTATCAGCCTTTAATATTTCTGTAAGTGAAATGAAAGTGGAATAAACGACAAATCAAATGTTAATCAGCAACAAAAAAATGAGCGCTATAGTACAAGTTGTAATTGAGAAATTACAGTTTGATTACTTATATTAAGGTCATTTGGATTGACAGAGAGATATATCAAATGCAAAGTTCGAAGAAAACAAGCATAATTCATTCATTTGATTGTTATTTGTAAGGAATATGTAAATATAAGGAAATAGATTATGTTAATAATGGAAGATATAATTCAAAGAAAATAAAAAAACGTTATTTGGGGTAAATTCATTGGAAGTCCATTTATCTCTTTATAAGTATGTGTATCAAGATGATTGTTATTTATTTCCCTTACTATCGTCATTGTTCGTATAATTTTTGAGTTGAATGCTTGCCTTGAACTAACTGCCTCATTCATCGTAAAAGAACAATCGAATTATCATGGAAGAAATTAGCATTCATTTATGTATTGCTCAACTTCCTTTTGTTTTGTCTTAATAGCTGTAAGCCTTTTTATTCCCCTCATATTCAATATCTATCGTTGCTTTTTAAGCGTGAAATAAATTATTTTCTTGCGATAGCTCGTACTTATACCTGTACTTCCGTCAAAGTCCTATTTGTTATTATTTTTGAGCCATGTACATAGCACCTACATCATTTGAGGTACTTCCTCCCATGTCTCTTAATGAGTTATGAACAGTTTCAATTTTGTTTATTTCATCAATTTCGTTCATACCATCAATTTCGTGAAGTATTTTAATTTTCATCATACAACTTATGAATTTCTACCCGTCAAAATCGCAAAAACTATGCACTACTAAGGGTATTTTGTCTTTAATTTTATAGTGCAACTCAAGGTACATAATTGAAACATTTTATTCAAGCAATTGAAAACTCATGATTCTATCCATAAGTGCGATTTTTATCTTGGTTTATCGTTTACGAAATAAAATATGTCATCAAATTCCTGCTTTTTATTCTTTAAACTTTGATTATTTCCTCAAATGACTATCTAACCAAACCGACGCATAGTGTATAAAACTTAAAGAAGGTATAAAGGTTTACGGTGTCTTGGCTATCTTATTCTTTACCAGAGTTTTTTGATCGTAGAACCAAAATTTATGCTGTCACGTATTTTGTGATGAGCGCTAATCTAAAGCGAGATTTTTTTTTAAATGAACTCTTCACACGTAATTCTCAAGTTTGCTGTAATTGAAGTTTCCCCGCACTGAAGTTGTTTCCATTAATATTTAACTATATTTTGAATAGAAATTTTTGTTAATATTATACAAGGATTACTGTGAGATGTGGAGAACAAATATCGAACTAGCGACTACTGTTTTGATTTGTATGGAATAAATTCAATTTTATCGTTATTCTAGCTAGACGTGACAAAAAGCGGTGAAGTTCCGTCTTGTTGGTAGTAAATAGATCGATCTATCTCATTTGGATGATTAACATCAGGAAAAAGTATTTGTAGTGTAGGCATTAAGTAGTTAATAAAAAAAATTAGATAAACCTCACCATTAACTGTGTGTTCACAAAAATAAGAGCCAAGAATTATTGTTATAATACCAGACCAAATGTTCACTTTTTTAGAATATTGAATGTGAATGCGTCACACATCCAGTGAGGTTTTTCTCTGCTCCAATATATACATCGCTTCATCAGGAAAAACTATTTTTTTATAAAATACAAACCTGCGTTTATTCTGTCCATCATCAATTCACAGAATTGTTGCCTTCTATCAGAATCAACTTCATTTAACTCTTGGACCAACTGAACTTTGTAAGGGTGGTATTTTTCTTTATGCAAAACTCTCAAAATAGATGATTTACTCACATCATTGTCGGTGACAAGTTCTCGAGTTGTCTTATGCGGATACTCCTCAATCTCTAGAAGTATATCTAACTTTTTCCATCAGTAAATTGAACGTTTCTATCTGGTTTTTCAATATTTTCTACATACTGTGAAACGTGATGACCAGGGTATTTATTATTAAAAATTTCACAACCTCCTTTTGAGCTCTTGTTCTATTACCTGATTTACCTGATTTAGAAATTAGGATAACGGAAGCAATTAACTATATAACCCCTGAGGCCAAAATGTTGTATGACAATTCAAAAAATCGCGTCGGTTATTGTCAAGAAGTGAATGGTGGTTATTTTGAATATATTGAAAAATGAATTCTAAATAATATGCGACATTATTATCTTCATTATACGTAAGGTTTTCTGATAGAGACATTATCTAAATTTTACATCTTAAAAATTAATTTTCTCAGTTTTGATTGCACCAAATTTTAAAAAAAAACTTTGTATTGCTGAGCAGAGGAGTTTCTTATTTAAAATTTTCGAGGGGATGCTTAGAATTCCGTGTGTGTGCACGCTTTTTTCACATAGTACATAATAACGCTAAAATTGAATTTATTCAATACATCTTGACTACAATAAAATATACATTTTCACACCAATTTCCTCTTCTATTTCTGCACAAACTTCCTGATCTTGGGTACAGATAATTATTGATAGTATACGAGTATTTATCATTTGATTTCCGATGTTAAAAGTTTATTCCTAGTTATGGATTACCACTTAAATTGTATTGAATTAACCAAAAATAACGTTCATATACTGATATTTTTAAACAAAAATTATGAGTAAAATGATCTGCTGGAAACTAATGATATCTAATTGGACATCATAGGGTACGATTAATTTTAATTTTCCCGTAGTAAAATAACGATAAATATAAATCATACCCATTTTAATCTGGAAATTGTTTTGTCAAGCAAATAAAACCTTGTTTATAGTAATTATTTTCGTGTTTCTATGAACCTGTGACCATTTATCATAAAACTTAATTTTGAAATAAGTTGTAAAGTCTTGGAAATAATATTAAATTCTACGTTTCATGTTCAGACACTGGGTTTTCACCCTTTTGTAAACAGTCTCTTATACCTTTAAGGATCAATTCTACTCGACGGTCAAGTGCCTCCAAATGGGGCTCCCACAGTATTGGACTGATAGGATCTGAGCTCATGCTTATCCGCATCGCCGCACTCAATTTTATAGGTCCGTTGTGGAATCTGGAACAAATTAAATTTAATTAGAAGATTTCCGAATGGAGAAACTAATAGATAATAATTTTAAAATAAATTATTTTCCAATAATTTGTATAGTAATAAGATTGCATCTATAATCTTTCAATTATTTATGTCAAATTAGTTTTGTCAAACGTGCATTTATGGTATATCACAGATAATTCGGTGAAATATAATATTCGCTAGTTATTGGGACTATAACGTTAGAATCTTGTACCTACTTATTATTCGTTGAATCATTTGCTGCAAAAATTCATCACACTTTAAATATTGATATTACTTTACATTCACATCACATAGTTTTTTGTAGATGAAATAAAAGGAAAACCTATCTAGAAAAATTGTAGAAAATGTCAGGTCTGTAACTTAATAATAACATTTTCTTTAGCAAAATTTCGGTTTATAATCGTTAGTATGTACTACCGATACATTGTTGTAAGTGAAAAATAATATGTGCCTTTATTTGCTTTATCGCTTCCATCGAATCAAATCGGGTTCCTTTCAAAACAAATCTTTTTCTAACCAACCTTTCAAGGAAATCTGAGCAGATCCGTTGACGCAAGAGCTTTTGGTCAGGAGTCAGATTTTTTGGCATCAACTTCGCACAGATTTTTGTCATGTGTAATTCCTCGTATAAAATTTTTCTAACCTTTTCATTATCTGCACGCACAATTTGGTTGATTTTGGTCACTGTTTAGTGCTCTCTCGGCCCTCACTAAAGCGCTTACACCACTCAAAAACACACGCTCGAGATAGAGAATTGCAACAAATTTTAAACACTCAATTGGAGTTCTTTTTTTAATTAAGGAAAAACTTTCTACCTACAGGAAATCAAAGGCATACTATGAGCAAAATATAGAAGAATAGGAATAACCAAACTATCCGTCAGGCTTACATTGAAGGATGGTCTGTAGGTTTCATTATGTTCACTGCTTATGACTGATATATCTAGGGATTTTTGGCTGATGGATTATTACTATGTGGTGTATAAGAAAACAGAAAACTTAATCCAATCTGCAATTAATTTAAACGGAGCGGGAAGCTGCTCATGAAGATAGGACTCTCAAGCTAGATAACAAAAATTTTATTTTTTCAATGCCTTACAAGAAAAATCTGCAGATGATTGGGAACGTGCATAAAGCATATAACAAGTTTTGAAAATGAAATGTGGGACATGGTAGATGGAATTTCTCTTTCTTTCTCTAATATTTAACAAATTTCTTCTATTTTTGATATCATTGTTTGATATCGGATATGGAGCATAAGTCACGACGTGACCACACATTCCATCATTGCAAAACGTCATCAATCTGCGTTGGGTTACCGCTACTTAAACGTTACTGCCGTTAATGTTTCTTTCCCAAAATGTGAATGACAAAGCATGATTCGTTTCCTGGAAGCTGAAAGGAATAGTGCATCGGAAATTTATAGGCGACTAAACAATGTTTATAACTAAAACTGCATGACTGATATATCGAAATTTTAGAAATAGCCGAAATAGTGCACGATAAATTGATTAGAAAGTAACTAAGAAAGAAAATGTGTCGTTACACACGACCTTGTTAAAACGAGATGTCATAGGTTTACCATATTTGCCTGGTCTATAGAATTTTCACATACTCTATCATCAAAAAAGGTTTGAACTCGATGGGCCCCAAAAATTATTACGGACGGCACCAAAACTTGCTATCAGTTTTCAAAATTACTTGACTGTTATGGCGATGAAGGACAATAGGAGACGGAACGTGGATTCAATAGGATAGGCCGGAAACAAAACGTCAAAGGATTGGTGCATCCGAAATTTACGGCGACTAAGCAATGTTTATAAAAAAACTGCATGACTGATATACCGAAATTTTTCATATGGCCGAAATAGTGCACGATATATAGAATAGAAAGTAACCAAGAACGTAAGTGTCTCGTTACACACGATCTTGTTGAAACGAGATGACATAGCTTTACCATAATTGCCTTGTCTATAGAAGTTTCTCTCATACTCTATCATCAGAAAATTTTGGACTCGCTGGGTCCCAGAAATTATTACGGACGGCACCAAAACAGGAGAGGAGAGAGAACAGTAGATGGAACGTGGATTCAATACGACAGACCCGAAACAAACGCTTCCAAACTAATGAAGATTTCCGAAACAACAGACATTGTAAAACTTGTCCAGGGACACAATAATTATATTGAAAAGTGAACTTGAGTATAACAGAATTTTTTAAATAAATTTATTGTTTTATGTTAGCTTTCTTAGTCTTTTTTTTTGGCCATTCGCAGGTTTAAGAAGAAACGACCCACGTATTTTGGATATTAAGAAATAACAAAAAAACAGATGGAATCACTATAATGTTGAAAAGACAAAACTGTTGAGTTTATCATTTTGTAATGTATTGATGAAACCTGATAACAATTACTTACAAGGCTACAGAACATTCGTTCTCCTAAAAAATATCTGTTTCGTTAATATAAAATTCTCGTAATAATATTTGTTTAGGATGAATTAATAGTGATTTATCTGTTTATATATGGAGAATATAAAGTCACATATGTCGTCGCAGTAAGGTACATAATAAAGCATTAAGAGATGTTCATAAAACGTCTCCAAGCTTTATTACCGAGGCGAGTTCGCCTGTTGTGGATCATAGCTGTCAGATAATTACGTCTACGCGAGTTTTGCAATTTAATACATTAGTGCTGTCGTGAATTATGAAAGTAGAAGTGTATTTGGCATGTACATGAATCTTATAAATTTAATCTCTAAATTTTTATGAATCCTTTCACATATTTTACAGCGCTAGTGTACGGTCATAGTTAATAGAATAATTCAATGAATATAAGAGACGTATACACTATTCACGATACCACTACACCAACATTCAAAATTACTCTATATGAAGTACGATTATTTTTTTTTTCGATACAGTTTTTAACAATTTTACATTATTTATATTTACTCTATGATTACAGCTGG
Organism: Diorhabda sublineata; assembly: GCF_026230105.1. Classification (NCBI taxonomy): domain Eukaryota; kingdom Metazoa; phylum Arthropoda; class Insecta; order Coleoptera; family Chrysomelidae; genus Diorhabda; species Diorhabda sublineata. Next base: position 41,710,090 of record NC_079474.1, read on the forward strand.
CAGTATGCCCGATTTTGCTGTCCATTAATATTTTAAATGGGCTGAGTGCTCTTTAAACCGGATATTAACAGACCTCTTAGTTTGTCCAACATACTTCTAGTCAATGGTCTAAATCTAGTACTTTATCGTTCGGATTTCCCAATAATTGTTATAATGGTTTGTTAGATGTGTTCTATAAACTTTTATTTTCATATAAACCGGATTGATAGGTACCTGAACAAATTATTTCTGTTTTCCTTTTCGATTTCACAAAGAAATTTCATAAACCTATGAAGATTGATCAACTCATCTACAATTTTCTTGCAATAACCGTCAAGTACAGTAAAATCCTTAATTTATGTGTATTTCAAAGAAAATTCATCAAACGATATACTAGGTAATGGGGACTGACCTTTATATATTGGATGACGGAATTCTGAAATCACATAAACAAATGTAGATTGGTTTGGATATAATTTAATAATAATATTAAAAATACGGCTATAAAGGACTTCATTTGATAGTAAAGTCGAATGAATACCCTAGTAGTACCTTAGTATCAACAGAAGGAGCAGTTATCTTAATCATTTTAATCCATTGCCACGAATTGAATACATTTTTCAATGCAATTTTGAGAATTGATTCGAGTGATAGAACGGTGAGAACCAAATAGCTCTTTTTGTATTTCAAAGGATGATCGGAAATATTTGGGAATATGCACCAAAGGGATAAAAAACCTATAAATTGCATCGAACCGCACCTCTGGTTATAACAGCATTTCGCTCGTCGCTGTACAGATTTTACTCGACCGCTTGCACTAGAATTATTCTAAAAATGTAATGCGACCCGGTAGGCCCTTACCGTGATTCAAAACTGGCAACTGCATAGGTAATCTTTGTGATAGATACACTTACCGGACATTTTTCCTTGAGTTATCATTGACGAAATATGGAAAAAGTTCCCGATGATAAATATTGCTTCTGCAATGCTCGTGAGTTCAAAAATTTTCGTTCACAGACTTTTACGGTCTAAATAGTCGCCAGGTTGAGACAGAAATAGGGCTTGTTACTGGATCTGGATATGAAGTCCACCAGGCACATGGGATTGATTGCAGAAAGGCTTATATATTATATGTATAAATATAATTAGAAATTGTGGCGACCGAATAATTCGAATTTTGGGTGGATTCCCACTCTCTTTAAAAATCTTTAAAATTTTGGTGGCAGCGCTTTATAAATAAGCTTGATCTTGATCCACCGATTATTATTTTAAATAAATAAAACCGACGGCAAAGAGGTACATATAAAATACGAATTTTGCTCAAAAGTAATGGAAGTATTTCTAGACCCTAATTTATTGAGCGGTTTATTACATATTTATAAATACCATCACTGATACCTTGAAAATTTTTATTGGATCCAAAACTTTGTAACGTGAATATTTCATTTGGAGCTTTAGTCTCTGGATAGAAATTGAAATCGGATTGACGGCCTTCTAAAAAGGTTGTTCTGGCTAAACTTTTAGCGGAAGCAGTGATGTCATCTGGTATCTATGAGGAACTGCAGGGTTTCAGAAAAAACAAGTTTGCTATTTTTGTGATCCACCAAATTACGGAAAAGGCTATAGAGTTCAATAAGACAGCCTATATGTGCTTCATCGAACTCACGCAAGCATTTGATAGGGATAGCTAACAACTCCACTGAAGAGAAGGAAGATTCACCCCAACACATATATTAGAACGGAAAATTATCTAAGCAATAAAATACCTGTGACGGCCGGTATCAGACAATGAAACAGCCTCAGCACGATCTTGTTCAGCATCATAATGGATGAGATTATAAACGAGGTAAAGCAATCTGGATACCGGGAAACAAAGAAATAAAAATAGTATGTTATGTTGATGATGCAGTGATAATCTCAGAAAACGGCGATAACTTACAAAGGCTACTGTATAGGTTTGAATAAAAAGCGAAAGCTTTTAACATGCAAATATCCCTGAAGAAAATCAGATCTTTTACAGTATCCAGAGAACCGAGAAGATGTAAATTCGCAATATACGATGTTAATGTAGAACAAGGGATGTCATTCAAATTCTAGGAGCGAACATAACAAGTAATATAAATCTAAAGAATGAAGCTAAAGCTTAAACAACAGAGGCGACAGAATGCAAGATGACAGGTTGGAAAAGATAGCAAATGAAGGAAAACCGAATACATCCCGACCACCAGGTCGACCATCTATAAGAAGGTATGAAAGCTGGTCTTCATCATCCCAGCTGCAGCAAGGCAACCATTGATGCAATTCCTAACGTACGAAGAAGAAGAAGAAGAAGATATCCACTCGAAGATGTTCTACAACGTAATTCATATTCTGAGGAATTTTGGCACCAAATTTTTAGTATAGATGTATCTTTAATAGTAAAAGTCATATTTGCAATTGAATTGTATTAGTACAAAGAATTGAAAGTATCTGTAAATTAAAAAAAAAAATCGTCATTAAAACATTGTTTACGTTTTTATTATTAATTTTATCATTTTCTTTGCATTTTGTGACCTATTTACTCTCTTTGCAAAGCTGCTTCCTAAGGTACTTTCCTTGTTCCTTTTCGTTTTGTCGGCTTTTGCCGCCTAAATACCACTAATTGCATATGAATCACTTCCTTATTGCTTTAAACTTATCAATATAATTAATAAGAATTTTGTTGATACTGATGATTTGGGTAATTTGAAGAAATCTGCTTATTCTTTCATAATATAAGTTTCTCAACTTCCAATTCCCTTCACTTAATTACCAACAATTTTTGATTAATTTCCCGATTTTTGCTTCGACTACTTTTTAATTCCATATCTTTGTTCGTTTGCAAAACTAATTGGAATAGTTTTGTGAAATTCCAATGTGACACACCGAAAAAAATTTACAGTAAATATGAGAAATCATAATCGACTGGTAGGTGTTTCAAATATTGAACCAAACAAACAGATCATCCAATCCCGACTTACCATTAATATATTAAGAAATAAATGAAAACAAATATTATACACTAAAATTATTAAAATATGTTATGAAATAATTTGTTAGAGACAGAAAGTACAGCGGCTATTATAGATTTGATATCAATTTTCTTCCACTTCAACTAATGAATTTATAGAGATAAGCTACGAGAACGATGTAAAACTTCCAGCGTTCAAATGAACAATACTTATATAATACGCATGTGTTTTTGATAAACTCCATTAACCCTTAGCTAATGTAGGACTTTCAATGTTTCCGCTCACGCAACTTCGTTCTTTTATCTTCTTATCCATTGTGAAAATCGGAAAGACCCGAGATGAACAAAAAAAAATAAAGACCCACAAACTTTATGTGAGTAGAGGATAGTTGTGATAGAAAGAATATTGTCAATCGTACTTTTTGAATAATCGATCTTTGCTTCATGTATGCGCATTCATAAATTGGACGCTATGGTGGAAGTTAATCCGCAAAGTGTTTTGTTTTCCTGTGAGGGATAATATAAAGTAGACGCTGCTAATCTCTGCTACAAAATTTGACACTCATTCGCCCTCTTGTCGTATCATAAGATTAGTAGTGAAACTTTGAACAAACCTATACATTTCTCCAAGTTTTGCTATTTAGTATTGTAAGCTTCACAAAAAAAAATTCAACATTAACATCGTTTAAAGTTTTACATTTTAAACAGAACAATAGTTTCTTGCTATTTATCGGGAAGTACACAAAATGTAAAGGGGATGTATTATCCACTTTACAAAGGATGAATAGTAAATATCTAGAAAAAATGTGCAAAAAAACTGAATGTCCAGTTCATGTATATTTTTTCTTTGCTGAACGAATACAAAAGGTTAGATACGTACCACAATATGTTAGCCACAAATTAATAAAAAATCACCTTCTCCAATTGTTCTAATATTAATTTCAGCATATTCATAATTCTTTCGGCAGTTTTTGGTAAATGATTTCCCTTTCACATTTATTTATTTACTGTATTCATATATTTGCAATGTTTTCTAAAAACAGAATGTATTATTTTAGATGGCCCTTTTGATGTAGCTTCTGTAGCCTTTCGTTTTACTCTGTTACTTAAAATTTGTCGGCTAGATTCTTTAATCTATTTATGTTACAATTCACAAGGAGAAATTAGATTTTTTGTTCCAACCGTAATAATCTTTGCCATCTAAGAACGTACAGCACATCTCTAGTAATTTCGGTGCTCTTTAAAATTTTGTCTTTTATGAATTTGTCGGACTGTTCACTAATGACTTTTACCATGATTTTTATTGCGATATGAGAAACATCCGTCTCACATACGGATATTGGAATTCTGCTTTTTTGTGAACTCACTGAATATTTTAAGACATCTATTCACCTCACTTCACTTTCTTGTATTAATTAGCACACAAGATATTTCTTAGGTAAACAATCTATCAATGACAGACAACTTATTTTTTTTACAGTCAAACACAAAAGATTATAATACAAAAAAGATGCCAAATGTCACGGAGAAGTTCCTAGTAGAAAGAGAAATATCAAAAATTTTGTTAACATTATCACCATTCGAAAGTAAAAACTATAAGAAAATAATGTCAAATCTCACAAAGAAGTAGTTTAAAGGAAGAGGTAACATGACTAATCACTTAATTACAATCAGTGAAATACAAGAAAATCTATTCAGGGTCCGGAGAAAGGCTGCAAACATCCAGTAATAATGAAAAGTAGAGTTAAACTGAAGCAGGTGCGAAAACCTACCTTTCACTAGCCTCCTAGTGAGGTCTAGTACTAAATCTATAAACTTAATCCGTCTGATAGACGAGTGTTTTGGTTAAATGGTTGAACTTGCTTACTATAATACGAAAATACAATATTTATGACAGAATGAAAGTAAAACAAGATACAAGATACAATATTTCAAATGGCAAAATATATTCTATGTATGTGCTTTTCTGTTATTAGGTAATAATGTAAATCTCTCCTAGGTGGGATTAAAATGTAGCAGGTACTTAGCGTGTATGTATACAGGGTGTTCCGGGACTCCAAAAAATTCGAGAGTAGACGACATGAAAATAATGCTGTGATATAAATGAATTTTCTCATAAGACTCCGCGTTTCTAAGTTATAAGCATTTAAAGATGCGAAATTAGAATATTTAGTTAAGTATATTTTCTAAATTATACATTCGAAAACTACGAATTTCTAGGATGATTACGTATGTCCATGTAGTATGTTTGACGGAATAAATAATTCTGCACTACTATCCGAAGGCCAGGGGCAGCTCATGCCCAATGGTTAACAATACGTAACTTTTAAAGGGCAACTTGAACAATCTAAAGATAGCAAAATGAAATTTTTAGATCGTTATTCCTCTGATTGTTCTAAATCCTTGTTGTGAATCTTCTATGGTTTTTTCGTAGTTCGTCTCTAAGTCTGTTTTCTATTATTCTTGTATATATGGTTCGTTAATTTTTTTATTGTAGCTTTTCTGTTGTTACTTTTCATATTCACAGTATATCTACAGTTTATCATTTTTGTTATATCTTCCACTACATCTCTGGTTTCATTTTCAGTTAATTAATTTCTTGATAATTTACCGATCCCAATATTACTTAGTCATTTTTTATTTTTTTGTTAACTTGAAAACGTACCCCATTCATATTTCGACCTCTTCATAAGTTTTTATAATATACGCAGCTACATCACATTTATTTAAAAAAAACTGATTTATTTATCTATGAAGCTTGACTTTGATCTCAGTGCTAGTTTCTTCACGCAAAAATAAGGCGTAATGAGAATACGACAAAGTAACGCCCTCGTATGAAACAGCTAAAATCTACTTTCAGTATCCTTAATATTTCTGACTACATTCACTTCCAGGTATACAATCCTTTTTGTAAGATTTATGTTTAAAAATGTACAAAACAAATTAGGGTGTTTTGATTCCTAAATTATGAATATACCTTATTGGAGCCCTCAAGTCAAAATATGTCGACATGCCGATCCTTTGTTGTTGGTATAAGTTACTTTCAAAACAAAGGTGTTTTGTGGAATCACGCTTTTCCCAGAGGCTTTTATTTTATTGATACTCCAAAGAAAGAATGAATTTCTTAAAACTCTTTTAACGTTCCAAATTATTCACGGGAAAGTTACGTCAAGAATTTGTTCTTGAATTATTTAAAATTCGTGCTATTTTATGTAACATATAGTATCAGAAAAATTCGTATCTGTCGCAAGGGGAAATTCCATTAATATTACCGTTAAATGACAACATGAAAATTAATATTGCCGTTAAATGACAACATGAAAATTGAAAAGTTTAAAAGTGTTACTTGATTTATATTTAACTCAATTTCCACTTCATAAAATATTTTATCTATTCCTGTTAGTTATATATCAATTATTATACTATTGAGCAATCCATAATTTAATTGAGGTCATTTTGTACATCTGTACTTTCATGTTCATTGGGCGAAAGCTTCATTTCTATTTTTTTTTTATTTATTTATTTATTTTAATTCTTCTTCTTTAGGTTAGGAGGAAAACCTCTGTCAGGGCTTTCAGGCCTGTTTTTTAGGAACTTTATCCAACTTCATTTGGTTGTAGTTTGATAGACTTGCTAATACTGACCAGTTCTATGATTCTAGGTTCATAGTTTGATGTTTGAAGCACATTTAAACACTATGTCTTGTATTAAGAATGGACCTTAAGCTCTATACGTAGTTTTTAAAAAACTTTTTTATTATTTATAGCTATTTCGTCCTTATGTATGTGAACCATTTCTAAAAATTCCCTTTTTCGTGTATTAGATTCCGTTTCAAGAATTTTTTAATCTTTATAATTGAATTCATGTTTTTTTGATATCTCTTGGTTTGTTAAAGAGTAATCTCATTATTTAGAAAATAGACTTAAGGGTCATCAATATGATAAAAAAATAAAACTGCATTAACGGAGTCTAATACACGAAAAAGAGATTTTTAGAAATGAAAAAACTATAAATGATAAAAAAAACCTAAACTAGAATTTATTGCTCTATTTTATGATTTTAAATAAAACTAGAAATAATTTAATTCATGGCTGCTATATATTTTTTATATGTGAAAACTAGGGAAAAATAGAATTTTTCTGTTAAAACAGATTTCGATGAGTTTTTATGTCTCTCAAAAATATCCATATTGACATTTGGAGCAGAAACATGGACAATTACAGAAACACAAAAGTACATTTCTAAGTAAAAAGAGGTAAATAGAGATATGACAAAATAAGGTATAACGATAAAATTCCACTTAAAAACAATTCAGAACAAAATCGAAAAAGAACAACTATCCGAAACATGACTAGACAGGTGACTAGAAATAGCAGGGGGATAACAATAAGATGGCTGAAAATAAAGCAAAAGTCACAGGATAGAAAAGAATCGATACAACTATGGAAAGAGGAGCACAATAAATAATTCAGCAACAAGCCTACACCTGAAAGAGTTGAAACCAATCATGATTAAGCTAAGCTAAAGACAATAGTATTAGATTAGAAAATATATGAGGTGTCGAACTTTACAGAGAATACTAGAAAAGTTTGCGATAGTTGAAGGTTTAATATGTACAACCTTTTATATATCATAGTAAATTACACCATCAAAGAACTATATTAACAAAAAACTATTTAGCATAAATCAATAACTCGAGTCGATGTAGCAAGAAATTAAAAGAGACAATAAATTAGATATAATTGACAAACATACTAATTATATCATATATACTTATTATATTGAGAAACTTTGAGCAATAATGTGTTGGAATATCCAAAAAAATGTTTATCATCATAGTTATGATGTTATGATATTCATAGTCAATATAAAAATCGAAAATCGTAAAAAATAATCGTTTATATATTTTTTAACATTCTGGTAATAAAATCTTTAGCTTTGTATTTAAATATGAACTCTAATGCGAAAAATTTATATAGAATTTATTGTGTGGTAAATTTGTGTAGAACTATAGAAATAATTAGTTTACAAAACGAAGGAAAATAGATAATATTTCGAGTTTCATTTTTTAATCTAATATTACAAATGAAGATTCTCTGCACAATGAGTTAAAATGCGTGATACACGCGACGGCAATCTTTAACTCCTTCTATTCACGGTGAAATTTCTGCGAACACATTAGCGTAACTGACAAAAAATCCGCAATAATGTACGTAATTTTAATTTTTTGTTAAGTTTGAAATTTTTTCGAAATATATTTTTTTGTTATTTCTGTTCGTTTAACAGTTTTCAGTTTTGTAACTATTTAATTTTTTAATTGTTCTCTCTGCTTATCATTCTATTTGTTCTTGCTTGTGTTTTATTAAGGCAAGAAATTTCTTATGATTTAATTAAGAATCTAATTTCAAAAACTACGCTACTGCGTATAGAGTGAACAGTTTCTAATTTTGGTTGTTTAGCCGTTGTATATATATTATTCTATGGCCTTAAGGGACTTTGCGACGAGTTTTTGAAATAATAGGCATATAGCACGAACTTTTATCTTAAACGACGTATAACTTGTCAACAATATCACTACGTGGAATACTATTCAGATATGTTTTTTTTATTATACGTAATAAATGCTTAATGATATATCAATAATTTTTATTAATGAATTTGAGGGCAAACCAAAAAATAGATTTTTCAAAATTGCCTCGAAATGTATGAACTAAAAATTAAAAGTTCTAAATTTATTGCATTATTGTAAAATATGCTATGGGTGACCACGTGTTTGATTCTTCCTTATCATATTAAAATTATAGTTAATTTATTACCATAAAGTATGTAAAATTGAATTTATACTAATATTTAGTCCAAACCTTTCGCTATAAGTAGCTAGACTTGTTCACACAGTCAAACGTTTTCGTTTATTTATTATGCAAAACAATATGTGTTAATATTCTGACCCATACTTTTCTTCACACTATTCTGGAATTCGATTCCTTTTCCTGGGAGGGAATATTTCAATAAACTGCTAAATGATGAAATAAAAAAGAACGAGGAAGACAAGTTCGAAGAAGAAGAGTAAATAAATCAGTCTCGATATAAGAAACACCATTGAAAAGGTAAAGGAAGTAATAAATAGTATGAAGAATAGCATAAATGCCAGTAGGAATGGGATTCCATTGAAGTATGCTGGCAAACCCTTGAGGGGGTGGAATCAAAAGCAGATGCCCAACCAATGGGATAAGGTAATTATTCACCCGGTGCATAAGAAGGGAGATATGATAGACTGCGTGAATGATAGAGGTATCAGTTGGTGGATGTCGTATACAAAGTTCTAGCTAGAATCATAAGATATAGATTAGGCAAATACTTGGATGAACAAGTGGGTGAGTACCAGTGAGGTTTCAAAAACGGGAAGTCAAATAGTCATCAAATTTTCATTCTGAAGACACTCCTAAGCAATAGCTATGACCAAGAAATAAACCTGGAACTTCTCTTTGTGGGAAGGACACTGAAGGAAGCCCATTGGAAAATTTTGAAACAAAAAGAGGTCTAAAGCAAGAAGACCCACTACCAACAGTGCTCTTCAACCTTGTACTAGAAATTATCATAAGAAGAGTGTATCCGAACTTTGCCTAAGCAGATGATGTGGTATATAGAGTGGACGAAGATAGTTGGGTGGAAAGATCAATATTGAGGGAAGAAGGAGCTGAAAGGAAAAGAGGGGGTCTACGGAAAAATGATAAAAGCATATAGAGGAGATCTAGAAATAATAAGAATAGAGGACTGGCGTGCGGCAGCCACGAACAATTATATAAAAATTACTTTGCTTTCACAATGTAAAAAGTCAGTTGTTGCTCTTTTATTTACCCTGATCGGCAAAAAAGTAGCTAAGAAATCGGTATCAAAAGAAGCTCGATTTAATAGACCGAGTTTTTTCTTGAATTCTTGCTAAAATAAAACAAGTTATTTATGAAATAATTGGTTCTGGCGATGAGAAATGGATTACGTATGGCAATAAGTTGTGGAAGAGATGCTTACGATTTGGTTGAATTTGAAGGGTATTTCTGGTCAAACCCGGCCAAGCTATTGATTTAACTATCTACTGCCAAAAACGCGATTGAACTAGACAATCGCAAAAGAGTACGGTCAAAATTGATCAATAGGAGCGGTGTCGACTTTCATCAAATAACATCATACCGCATATATGTTTAGTGAATTGTTGAAAAATTGATAGAGTTTGTTAAAGAAGTTTTAAAATATCCACCGTACACCCTTGACATTATTCCGTAGGATCATTTGTTCGCCTTTGCGAAATGTTCTTACGGGTATAAAGGTTTTTTTAATCAAGACTTGTAGAAATCACTTGGTACAGTTTTTTCCCTTGAACCTTGTAAATTCTACAGTGGCAAAGTCATGATCTTACTTAAAAAGTTAGGGAAAACCACAAACCGGAATAATTTTTTCATCGTATTAAATCGTAAATACTTGATTACCATTACAACTTGATATCCAAGGAAAGAAAATACGATCAAAACATTTGTTTATACTTCATTGAAAACTTCAGAAAAGTAAGAGATTTGTTCAGAAGATCTTATTATGTTTCTCAGAAAAATAATAAAATATACTTCAATCACTAATTGGACAATTATACAGATACAAGTTTTACAATGTATCACATTTATCTATTAATTTCTCTCCCACGTCGTTCAATGAACAAAATTTTGTTATTGGAATTGGATTTTTGGTCTCAATTTTTCATCACATTCCGGTTAGACAGATATGAGGAAACAATTTTGCCGCTTTCATGTGAAAATAACCAAACGCTTGGTTAGATAAGCGCAAAATCTAACCGAGTTTAAATTTTTTTGCTAAAAATCCGACCGGGTTTGGATTTACATTGAATTCGCAAACTTTAATTGATTTCGTATCCTCGTATCTCGCGTTCTAAAACGAAACGCATATACAAGTTTAGCCAGACCATCTACGTAGATTAAGATAATGGAAAGTATATCAGTACCTGGAAGTAGGTGAAGGAGAAAGTTGGTCTTGGGTTTTTTTATATTCCAAATATCTTTGGATTGTACATTTACATAATCATAGTTAATAATTGCTTTTTGATGATAAGCTGATACTACAAGACTAATTATTGTTACCTTTCCCATGTATGTCAGGAGCAACGATTGTTTTCTACAATAGCCATAAACTGGATCATTACAAACAGTTTTGTTTTGTTAAGGAGTTCCAACAATCAAATACGGTGGTAGCTCAATTATGATCTGGGGTTGTTTTTCTAGCCATGGAACTGGTGATTTGAACAAAATTGACGAAATTATGAAACAGGAACAGTGTCAAAATTTTTTAGAACCTTCCAAACGTTTCCTCAGGTTTGGAAGTAATTGGTGATGGATTCATTTTCCTTCAGGACAAGCATAGTTCCAAATTATACAGAGGATATTTGGAAGAGGAGGAGGCACAAGGAGTGTCAATAAACATGGTTTGGCCTCCTCGCAGTCCGGATCTCAATTCCATTTAACTTTTGAGATTGTTTTATTTTTACGCTCCTAATTGTGCGCAAAAACTGTAACGATTAATTTTAAGGACATCACGCTTTTAAAACGGAGATATTAATTTTATCTTTATTTGATTCTTATTTTAAAATACTATCTTTTATCTTCGGTTTCGCAGGCATTGAAGCCATTAATTAAGTATCAGAGATCATTAAAATCAAAATGAATCAATATGATAACTAGATTTTAATGCTTGGCTGGGGTTATCATTTTTAAAAATTACTACATACAATGAAGTTTAATAAACTTAAAATTGGAATACAACAACAAACGTTGAAATATATTTCACTGTAACAAAAATAAATAATTTTGAATTGAACAATTTAAAAAGATATAAATGTAGATTATCAATCTAGGATATTTTTGTAAGCTATTTTATAAGTTATAAGCATGGCTTTTCTAAATGCACTTCGGCTACCTGTAGAAATAATTAGAATGTCTCTCTTACCGACACAATTAAAACCAAAGAATAAGATCTAAAATAGTGAATAGCACCCTAACCACAAAAATGACACCAAACCTCAAATAGTTTTATAGTGAACTAGCAATACTCGTCGTGGCTTCGCCCGCGGTTTATTGAACTTCGCATAATATAGGGATAATTCAATCAGAAATGACTTATGTATTCTATGCATTAATTAAATTTGGAAGTGTTATAAAGAAAAGATCAAATCGATTTCTGCCACTTTCAAAGATTAACCTTGTGATTTATTGATTGTCGTAGCAAAACAGACTCTAATAGGGAATTGCATTCTTTTAAATTGAAAAGGGTAGTCTGAAGGTATAAGGGGTATGCGTGGTATAAAGACTAATTCCTCCCTGTCACATCCGGTTATAATTGTAGTCGCGATTACGTTTTTCTGAAGAGCGTTCACACGTAGTCTCGTACCGTTGCACAGTTTAGGAGGATTGAGATTTCGTAACAACATTATCGCTGTTCCAATCTTTAGAATAAGTCTATGTGCCGGAAAACCTGGAGGATTGAGCGTGTTGATGGGTATTGCACAGCATTATCAACTTGTAACCTAGAATCTATAGAATTTCATGTCTCTAGCTAGGCTGGGCGTTGATAAGTGAATGAATCAGTCAGTCAGTCAGGACATTCTCTTTTATAGATATAGAGCTATACAATGACAGTAAAAATAACAATAAAACAGCTGAAACTATAGTCAATTGGATTAGTATACATAGTGAACGGTAATACAGTACTCTGAATTGGATCTTCATTACTGGAATGCTAGATGGCGTTGAAGAAGCTAGATTTTAGGATATTTTGACAAACTATTTTTTTATTTTTCATAAAAAGTGTCATATATTCTAATACCTCCAAGAATATGTATACAAAGTTTCATGATGATCGGTTAATTAGTTTTCGCGTGAAACCGTAACAAACAAAATTCACAATCATAATATTATTAGGATTTTCAAATTTTCAGTTTGAATGCAATTATTTGGTGAATTATTATTTATAATATAACTTTAACTAATATATTTCTTGATAACTACAGAAATATTTCTATATTTGATGTTACATAAGTTGACCGAAGTGCCCTACATATCCATTATGAAAATTCTGCAGAAAATGTAGGACTTTTTGTGTAACAATTTTTTCACTCTGTAGAAAACCTGTGTGTTATAACTTCAAATCACTCTCCTAATTCCTCAACGTCGAAAATGTTTTCCGAGCACTTTTGATACGTAGTCCTCCATAAGATGACATATTTTCTTTTATCTGTGTAATACTCTTGGATGTTCGTTCTTCCGAATACAATTAGCCTGCCTGACTATAATTACACGCGAATTGCAAACTACGGTTTTCTATTAACAGTCCAATCTTCGTGGGATACTCTCAGATTCAATCAGTAGCGTAGTAGCTATAATAAATTCATTTTTGTATACAAGTCTTCCAACTTATAAGCGGGATCAATTTGGAAAACTTCCAACCCTCAATACATTTTTATATAAGGAATATGAAACGTAGGTCAATTTCATTGTCAAGTAAACCTTTTTAAATGAATATTTGAGGTATCGGGGTTCAATCTCCTGAATATTATCGTTAGAACGAAAGAAATCAAGTAGCGCATCATTTTAATGATCATTTAATTCTCTTTTACTGTATTGTATTTGAGTATTTTTAAAGATATTGAAAGTATTCTCAACTACTAGTTTTTTATGATTATTCTAGTGATAATTTGTCGTTTTACCATCGATTTTTGAGGTGATTTATTCGATTAAAATAAAAAAAAATTACTCAAAGGATATAGTCAGAGTTTTTTTTCCAACTACTTCTGTCCAATGCTATAATAATTATCATATTAATCTGTGTATTCTAAAATCCTTGTTATTCGAAAAATTTGGTAAATACTTTTGATTATGGAAATATTTTGCAAAGAAGGAAATAATTAATGAAATGATAACAGGATAGAACAATATCTGAAGAATATGTACATTGTGGTTTGAGTACGGAAGTCCGTATACCTTTAAAGAATTAAGTTTTGACGATTAATCTCCTCCTCCTAAAGCTCGATCTAACCTTTTCAATTGTGTACTATATAAAGTTTTATTTGGTTTGTTAAAGTTCATAAAGCTTCGCTCGTACATGAACATTTTTCATTTCTGCTCTAAAATCGTTTATATCACGATATCGAACTGCAAATTATGATACTGCCTTGGACAACCAGCTGCAGAACACAACTTCCTTTTCTTTCCGTAGAATTTGTGTAACTTTCATATTGGTGATGTGCTTTTTCCAGGGTATTTTGAAGATTACAGTATTTTTAAAGTAGCCTAGGTTGAGGTCCAAGCTTCTTCACCATAGAACAAAACAGAAAATATGTAGCACCTGACTAGTCTTAGTTTTAGTTGTAACGAAATATCTTTACTGCTAGTGCTACTTTCTTCATGTTGTTTATCGCAGCTCAAGCTTTTTCTATCCGTGATCATATTCCTGAAGTCTGGTCCCATTTCGCGTTTACTGTGGCTTCGAGATATGTACGTTACTATTCGATCTATACCGTTTATCGTTAAACGCATTGGAGGATGTCCATTTTCTTCACTGACTTCTTATTTGCATACCATTTTGTAGTTCTTCATTGTTATTTGCTATAATTACTGTGTCGTCGGCATATCTAAGGTTGATTGCTTCTCCGTTCATTTCGATGCCGTCTGATAGTTTGCCAGTGCTCTTTTAAATATTTTTTCTGAGTAAATGTTGAATAGGAAGGGTGATAGAATGCAACCCTGTCGCACGTCTCTCTTGACAGCAATTTCTCCGCTGAGCGAATTACCTACTTTTATTTTGCATTTTTGATAATAAATATCTTTTTATCTCTTTTGTTAATACCTGTTTCTAAGAACCTCCAAAGTTTTTCGTATTTAACGTTATCAAAAGCCTTGAAGAAATCGATAAAACAAAGGTATACGTCTTTGTTCATATCTATAATAAGAAATTGAGGAAATATTAACAAATACTTTGTTCATTCAGAAGAATTATCAGCGAATGCGGAATAAATTATGGCTATTTAATAAAATTATGACCAAGAAAGATAGTGTTGATTGATATTTTTTTCTAGTAATAAAGTATATTGTTATTTCAAGCTCTCAATCATATTATAGAAGAAACCTCATTTTCAGAAAAATTGAACTGCGGTTATATTTTCTCCGAATTCTCCTATTTCATATTCTTTTCTTTACTTTTCAGATCATTCCACTATTTTACTGCAATTACTATACAAAGAATACGCCACTGGTTGAAATATTCTATTTATATGAAGGAGCAAATGGTCTTTCATTATTTTACTCATCGTTTTTACGAGAGTTACGTGGGTTTATATTGCTTTTGTACATTTGGATTTCCGATTGACCGATTCGATGTTGGTTCGAATCAAAAGAGAAAAAAGTATTTTCTGTGTTAATTTGAAAAGTTCTTCCGGCTCAGCTTATATGGTTTAAGCGAAAAAAACATTGGAAATAATTGGTTTGCGTAACAAAAAATACTTTCTGGACTTATTGCATTATAATAGTCTCAAATTTATATAGAACGGCTATTTTTTGTTAGTCATAAACATAATATCAAAAATTATAAATAAAAGTTGTTTGGAGTTGAATTCAATAAATGTTTAACAAAAATTTTTGTATGAAACGTCGAGGAATTACAATGTTATTGATTATATTAGCTTTACATCAAGAAGGTATCAAATCACCACATACAGTGATGGTTAATTTACTTTAGTTCAAATGATGTTTGGGGAAGTACAATCAGAATGAGATTAATGTTTGAGGAGAACTGGGATTCCATTTAGTACCGATGACGTTATGTGATTTTATTCCTTAATCCAGATTACTAATTTGCAAGCCTGATATGTCCAAGGATTATGAAGTAAAATTTTTAATTTTTTATATTTTCTAATTGAAGTAGCAAATTAATATGACTATCCCTAATTAGATAATAATCTATTTTTTGAGTTTTATGTAGTTTCATTCCATGGTTGTGTAGTTCTTTACAAATTATCGCTAAACTAAACGTCTACGACATACGAGTGTTGCTATTTAATTTTTGAGATAATCAAATAAAAACAATTATTTATAATTGGGTATGAGTTTATTATTGTTCAAAATAACATTACGATCAATACACTTTTGCTTGCGTTTGAACTAATTGTCGAAGCTTGGCTGTACGGTAGATGACCCATCAACTCCATGTTTTCACTGTTCAAAAACGTTTTTGTTTGAACTGATGTGTATGAACTCGCCTTGTTCATGGTGGAACATGATTTATGTTCTGCAATTGGTATCTCTGATTTTTTCAACCACATCTGACAAACAAATGCAGGTATACTGACCGTTCTACGTTTTTTTAATGGAACGGTAGCGACATGTCCACTTATTCTGAAAAAAAGGTGATCATTTGCTTTACAGTGCTCATCCTTCATCCTGTAGCGAAGTGCAACAACAGTTGAAATTGTAAAAACAGCGGAACACGGTTCTCTAGATGGTGCTTCATTACCAAAAGTCGAAGCGAGTTGATCACCGCATTGCTGTTAGTTTAATCCACGTCGAAGTTCATAGAAATGATCGCACGAAAAAACACGATTTAATTCCACTCTTTGACTTGTTTGACAACACGTTCTGAGTACGTTCACCATAAAAAATGTCACACTTTATGATGGTCATTTCAGATTTGATATATTAACGTCGTTGTAGCCCTAGCCCAAAATTCAAGTAGCAACACTCGTATTTTATATAAAAAATATAGTGCCATTAGAAACACATGAATAGCTCTTTTTGATGAATAGAATGAAATAGAAAAGCAAGTAACAAAAGCTCCACTCCAAAAAATATTGCGTCAATCTAACCTAACCTAACTTAACCTAACCTAACCTAACCGAACCGAACCGAACCGAACCGAACCGAACCGAACCGAACCGAACCGAACCGAACCGAACCTAACCTAACCTAACCTAACTTAACCTAACCTTTTGCACGAAATGTAGTGTTATCTTCAAGTTGTCGACGAATTTTGATTTTATTATTTTCAAGAATCTCGTTAAAATCATCTCTGATGCCAAAAATGGCAATTCTATGAGCTGATTTGGCGCGGAGGAGAAGGCCAAGGTGTTTGAGAAATTATTTTAAAGAAAAAGTGGATCACGCGGGTCAGAAGACGGATAAAAAAAATAAAATCTGTTATTAACGCAGAATACCCAAGAAAAAGAAAAGCTCTTTGCAGCTTGGTAATGTTTGTTCAGGAATAAAGTGACATCTGGCTTATCTGACTCTATAAGGAATTTATACGTCAATCCGTCAGGGTAATCAGAAAAATGATAAAAAAGTTCGGATGGAATTGTTGAAAGAGTACTAGACAAGCGTAAAAGTCAGGTCTCACTAAAAAACAAATTTTGAGAATCGCAGCCGCTTTATCGGAACATATTCTTTTGATTGAAAAAATGTCAGGACAATTATAGAAAAAAACATTTCATTCAAAAATTATGAATAATTTTGATGCAATTACCCCTCGATAATTTCTCCGTGCTTAAAGAATTTGATATAAAGCAAAAATTAATAGTATTTTCTCAAAAATATTTCATATCAGGATATCAAAAGTTCTGTGTCTTCTAAATAAGTTCTCACTGCTTCAATAACCTGGAATCACATACCAAAACTATGGACAATCAAATATAGCTTGACTCAACGGGTGTGTGACGTTTAAGTTAGATTGATACGATGTTCATAACCACGAATATAGAATTTTAATAAAAAAGTAAAGTAATCGATGATCTTTTATATTCATTCATTCAAAACCCAGAATCAACATAAAAAACAGCTTCGTTTCTTATACCTCACAATACAAGAAAATAAACCATCCAAATTGAATATTTAGCTTTCCATTCCCGCAATTATTTTATCTTCGAGCTGTCTAAGATATCTTAACGTTTTCTTTCGAATATCGGCATTTTTATGGAAAAGTAAAAAGTTAATAAAGCTTCTAAGTGTTTTTTGAGTGAGAATCTTCGTATTTCCGGATTTTTAGCATTCACATTTCTTTCCATCGAGTACTAAATTATACAATCGAGGAATTTCTATTAAAATTTAGAGCGAATAACAATGAACCCACTCATTCTTATTTCTATAGTATATAACGTAGGAAACTGTAAGAATCATTAGTTTGATTAATTGATCTTATAAAAATTTCTCTAAATCATTTTAGATTAATTTCTTCCTAAATTAATATTTCTTCTGCTTCTATCTTTACATCCATAATCTAATTTTAACGATTTGCATAAGCAATCATCGAATATTTTTGATGATTAACTTCATAAATTCTCAATTTGTATCATGAAATCATTTGGAATTCATTAACATAGATCATAAATTCACTTTTCATTTTAGACGAAAACTATAATTTTCAATTTTAGTAGTTTTCCAGATATTTTCAAATACAACGTGATGTTATGAAGCGATTCATTCATGGTGACATAAATTTCTTCAAATTTTCTGTGTTCTTATTCACATTTTATTAGTTTCGATTGTTAATTTAGTAGGAAATATTGATTTCACTAGAAGATTAATATTTTTCGCCCGGATATTATTTTATTTAAAGGGAGGAATTTAAGACACAGTTTAAGTATCAAAGAATAGAAAAAGGGATAAAAAATAGGGCAGTATATAATCAACTAGCTGACAAATACTTAAATAGTAAGCAAATAAAACCACGATATGAAAACCTAATTAAACGCAGGATCGAATTCCACTTAATTATTTTTAAACGAAAATAATAATCCGTTATGTATAGTCATTTAAAACTTACTACCTTTCCTAAATATAAAAATACACATCTTATATTCAAATAAATTCAAATCTAGTTAATGTTTTTGGGATTCATCATTTTAATCACAGAGTTTACTACTTTCAAAATAATCTCTCAGCTCTTTTCACCTTAAATCAGTCATTTCCTAACAGGCCTTTTTGGCTAAAAGGCACTGTTGGTCATTAATTTCTAAGAGATAGAACAACCGCAACGGCAAAGCATCTGGGCAAATTTTTTATGCATTTTTTGTTTATATTAAACAAGAACAAAATTATGTTTTAAATGAGGCTGTATCGAAATTTTTATATAAAAATGTTTGTTTCAAGCAAATATTTCTGACAGAATAGTTTTTGTCAAACAATTATTATTATTATTATAAGAAAAAGCTTAAATAAATTATCAATATTCAGTTTATAATTATTAATATCTTATTTATTGATAGCAATTGTTGAGAAAATACAACTAATTTGGTTCCGTATCGTTGGTGATATTTGCTCAAAGTGTTCAAGGAGTTGATGCAAAAAATTGAGAGTGAGTAGATAACGTCACGTTATTCATAGGTCTTCAAAGTTTTGAAATCAAACTTATATTTAAGTATATTTTCTAACCTATACTTTTACAGGAACAGTACAGTCTAATGTAAGCAAAAATGCTTAACTCTTTGTTTAACTCGATTAAATTTATGCCAAGGAAACTTTCTGAAGAAAATTATCATAAATTGTACTTATTTATTGAAAATTGAAAAATTTTTACAGTCCAACATCGTGTTTCACATTATCGGAAAAAATCGGAAACTATAAGAAAAGTTCGAAGTGGTATCTTGCACTTCTACACACTTCTGGAATCTACGAAGGATATTTCTTTGATTTGTATTTAATTCATAGGAATGTGGTGGCCATGCAAATAGACCTCCCCGACCAATCCACCTATTAGATAAAATGTTACTAAGATGATTTTTCGCATCATTTAGGAGGAAGTGGAGAGAAGCTTCATCGTGCATGAACCACATGTCTGCGAATGTTTAGAGGAATATCAAATAACATGGGTGAGAAATTATTTTAGAGAAATTCTAAGTATCGCTGACCATTCAGTTTATTATAAAAAAAATATGGATCTACTATCCACACATTAACACAAAATCGATTTTGATTCTTTGTTTAAAATGTATAGTGAGGATTTTCATCGGCCTATAAATGTAAGTTATGGCAATTAATAAAACGGTCTAGAGTGAAACCAGCATCATCCGTGAATAGTATATTTTCAACAAATGTATTTTTAACTCGTTGTTTATCTAGAAACCAACGAGGGTAGGCTAGTCTTGCTGGATAATCCTCTACTTCCATGGTATGCCCTTTCTAGATGTAAAAGGGGTAGAAAAAGAAGTTGCTTCTATGTATAGTTGTCGTTGATACGTTAAATTGCATTTTGTTGTATAGCTTGTGTTCATATAGTTCGTTGCTCACCTCCGCCACCTTAATAAAATATCATTTAATAAAAAATAATGTAAACGAGTTTACTTAATTTATGTAGACAAACCTGTTTCCCGTAAGCTGCGATCAACCCTAACAAAAATTCCACAGTCGGGTATAATTCTGCGAGGAAAGAGTACCTTTTTGTTAAGAAATCGATAGAAAAATTCATTTTTGCTATCTTTAGATTGTACCGGTTGTCCCTGTAAAAGTTACGGATTGTTAACCATTAGGCATGAGCCGCACCTGTTCGAATGTATAATTTAGAAAATATACTTAAATAAAAGTTTTGTCTTCGCAACTTTGAAGCCCCCAACTCAGAAACAAGAGTCGTATGAGAAACTTTATCTTTATGTCACAGCGTTATTTTCTCGCCATCTGCTCACTCCCAAATTTTTTGGGAGTGAGATCTATAACCAAGTTATCGTCTTCAAAGTCAAAGAGTTTATCTTCGGTTTTCAAAGGCGATAACTTGGTTATAGACACTATGTAATTGTGAATGTGTAGTTGTAGTAAGCTCTGTACTTAGCAAGAAAATAGAAAATGAATGGGGTGAATGGAGATTTCAATTACTCAAAAATATTTTATTTCACAACTAATCGGTGTATTCTGAGATTTTGTTTTGAAACATTTAAAAACATTGTTGCCGTTTATATAGATTCAATGTTTGGGAAAGCCTTTTTGTTAGTTTACATTTTAGAACTGAATTATTGAAAAATCCGTGTTGTATAAATAGACGCTTGTTCATTAGCGAGGAAGTCAGTAAATAATCAGTTGTCAACGTGAACACATCGGGATATAGAAATAAACGATGTGTTTATAGTTATTTGTATGCCAAGGACTGAAAGTGCTACTTTGTTGGACGAGTCCAACAACGATTTTTCTGAAAAACACTACGTTTTCCGTTGGGTTTTTCGCCTTTTCTGGTTACACCACTTTATTTATGCGACAACAAATTAAGAACGGCCGCATTGCTTTCTTCGGGGAGATCAGGTGGCGTGGATTCAAGTAACTCTTCATCGCTGATATTTTCTTTTTCATCATCATTCATTGTTATTTATTAATTTAGACAAAACCTCGGATAAAACAAATAATTTCAGAAAATTGAAAATTTAAGGTTATGCAAAATCATGGAAGTGAATCTGTCAACTGTCAACATTGAAGTGGCTAGAGCCACATTTAAGGAAGTTAAAGTTGTTTACTACAGAGCGACCCGAAAATGTTTTGTAGTATGGAACTTTCACTTTCGGTATGTAAATGAATAGAGGTCGAACAACTTTAGATGACGTTGTCTAAAAAATAAATTACTATGTTAATAATTAGATAAGTGTTTAGTAATAAGGCTTAGTGCATAGTTCAGTAAATAGTTACTAGTTTAGTGTATTTAGTGTAAGTGCATACATAAGTTTAGTAACATTCTGTGTAAATTCACCCCACAGTGGAACAACAGGAAAACAGTACAAATAAATGGATTATGAAATAAGAAGTTTATTTATTAATTTATTCTCAAAATTTGTTCTTATATTGTTTTGGTTTTTTTGTGTTTATTCCTGTTCTATTTAATTGATTTTCCTCTCTTAAAATTTTCATTGTTCTTCGTTGTATAAATAGTCAATATAAAAATAAATTTCCGATAATTTACAATTCTTATAGTTGGATTTCATTTCATGTATCCAGACATAAAACCAATTGACGAAGATTTCTGACCTGACAATTTTTTTTGGACGAGAAGCCGTCGATATCGAGAAAGTTGTTTACCACATCATTACCTCTGCATGCAAGTGGGAAAGGAAGCATGGTTTATAGAGGCTCCATCCCTCGTGCGTTCTTTCTATTCTGCATGAATATAGATATAAATATTTATGGCCAGTGCATATTAAAGTAGCAAATCGGTGATTTTAACTAAAGCACCACATTAATTCTTAAACATTTCTCTAATTTAAGTGAAAAATGAACACCAGAATCTAGTAAACTCATGTTGTACTATAGTTTTGAATGAATAATAGATTTTATAATTTGCGGGTAATCAGAATTGTATAAACTAATTATGAAATTAGAAGATTTTACAATCAGTTTCATTAGACGAATTTCAATTTTAATACCTTAAGACTTTTTTTAATACGATGTTTCATCTTCCTAATAGAAATAATTTCTTGAAATACAGAGAAAAATGCGTCTATGTAATCACTACTCGATTTATTTGGAATTACTTTCGACTAAGGCATTTTTTCAACCATGGGAACGGAAAGTTTTTTTCTAAATTTCCGCATCAAGATGTGTCGCCGAATGAGCATGATATTTGCTAGTTATTGTTTTTATAAAACGATTTTGCTTTTCAGGGAGCAACTTGATCATGGATTTTATGAACTATTTTTGTAGTTGTTATTGTAAATGTCATTCCGCATTGATATAATCACTTTTAAAAGAATCACTAAGGAATCATTCCATTGGACGCAGCAATTTTGGGATAATATTGACGTAAATTTTTCTCGTTTATTTAAATTGTTTTTCCACATATTTTCACCATAGCTCATCAGTGTGAACTAAAATTTCAATAATTCATTATAATTTGTAATCAAATAGTCATTAGTGACATTACTTGGCTTTAATTTCTATAATTTCTCAACAATCTTTACTTGCCTAATCTTGTTAGTTTGAAATTAGAGCCAACGAATTACATACTATAGCCTCACAAACCTCAAGGCAACTGAAACTTTATTTCATTCATATTTAGCTAAAAGAGTAAAATTTTGTTCACTTACTTATTTAATTTATTTATAAACCTAGCACTAAACATACTAAACTCGTCACTATTCACTAAACTATACTAAGAGTTATTTCTAAACACTTAACTTATTAATTTATTCAAATACATCGTTCACTAGTCTAAACCGATGTGTTTGTGATGACATCAGATTATTTACTGACTCTCGCTGCTAAACAAGCTCGAATTTACACCAGAATAGAATTTCTAGAATTATAGAAAGTACACAAACAAACACATAAATAGAAAGATCTTCCTAAAAATTGATTGAAATAACAAATCGCCGCTTTGATAGAAACATGTAGAAAAACAATATCAAACCGTTTCCGCCTCACTTTCATGCAATCCGCACCCGGAGCGTCCACTAGATTTTCGATAATATGGAAATAATCGAATAGGACCAGCTTCACTGCTCATGTTGTGGACGTGTTCATAAATAGGTATGTGGGATGAAATTTCGAAATAGCCCCATGAAAAATTCATACTTGTACTTGAAAAATAATTCTAATTCGACACAAAAAACAACTGAACCACATTTTGCGGGCGATCGTTATCTAATAATTGAAACAACTCAAACTTTGCATTTTATTATGTTAGTTGTAAGAAAATGCAAGTTATATTTCCAGTAAATATTTACGCATCGTGTTTTTCGTGGTTGTTTTAAAAGATATGTTGATTTCTTACCCTTTAGAACAGCTGTCTCACTTTAATGTGACTTTTAAGCACAAATCTCCTGACCTATTTCCTAATTAGTAAGAAAATACTCGAAAATAATGATCTTCCACTTGTATGAACCAAAAGAATGAATTTTTAAAATTCCAACGAATTTGCTTTGATGGAAGTAGCACGCTATTACATTACAAACACTTTTAACTTTTAATATTTTCATTTGTCTTCAGTGATCGTATCTTTCCAATTAGAATCAACGTTTCCTCGTTCTTTGCAGTCATTAAAAATAAGCCGAATTCTGAATAATTTAAATAGCCTTCAAGCAAGGACGCAACAAAAGTGGATATTAAGATTTTATGCCCTAAGGAAAGCTTGAAGGCGAATATTTCAAAAACACCGTTCTATAAACAACTGTCAATATTTATTGTTAGCATGGATTGAGAGGAAAGCTTTTACGAAAACAATTTGCTTTGAATTTGTTCGGGTGTGAGAGATAATATGGGAAATAGCTATTTTTCGCATAAATATTAGAAGTTAAGTTTTCATTTTGTGAATGAAAAATCGCGAAAATTACCTTTAACACAAATATCATATAAAATTTTGTATATAACTGTCCTATTTCGATAATGAAATAAATGAAAGTATTTCAGTGGAATCAAATTTTGAGATCAGTCGATTATTTTTTGACGTTTTAACTTTCATTACTAGCATTTAATGTGAACTGACTGTTAGATCACTTTAGTAAGCAACAAATAATATTGTTTATCTACAGTTCACGCTCTTTATTGAAAGTTTTGAATGATGTTTAAAATTATATCACATAATGAGAAATAGTAATAATGGATAGCGATGGTAAAATGATTTTGACAAATGCTATTAATTTAATTAATAAGATTTAATTACCAAATTCATGACCTCTACCATATTGGCCGGAAATGTTTGGGCACAAAGCGCTTCTTGGTGTATTATGCAGTGAAACTTAAGAATTTCTTGGTTTATTTAGCTCCGAAGAATCGTTGTTACCCCTTTATTTTGTTCCTGTCATACTTCTGACTCCATCAGTTGCCATTAAAACGATTTTATTTAAATTGATCCCATTGTCTTTTCCTCTAGTTTATCCCGACAGCGGTAGCAATCTTATAAAGTTCTTCTTTTGGACATTGGTAAGACATATATCTGTCAAAAAGAGTAGCTTGTGCCGTATCTTTTATGTCGTAAGTGATAAAGCAGAAAAAAGTTTAATATTTTCCATCTTTCACTATACTATTACTTTTAAAGACGTTTGGTTTATTTTTGAAACCACGAAACAGTTCTTCAGATGCACGTTTGAAGTAATCCTTGACGTGTGTCACGGAGTGATGGAATCGATGCCTAATCCTCATTAATAGATTCAGAATGATTTCTAAATATATTTCTTTTTTGATAAAATCATTATTTGCGTATGGAACTAAAGAGTCGTAGTCGATCCCTGGCCTAAGTGAATCTTTATGTCTCGCTTCTCAACTGTCAAGATGATGAGCTTTAAATCTGAGTGTTTTAACTTTCATTCCCAGTGATCCCGAATGCGGCGCTGACTAAAGTAAAGTGTTTGATACGCTCTCGCTATGTGATTAACTAACTCCTTGATTTGTTTATATAAGTTGAGTTCAGTAAAGGTTAAAAATTTAACCAGTATCTTATTAGATAAATTTATATTTAACAAAATTAATTCTTACGTATTTCTGTACGTACTTTTTATTATTACAGATTAGTATTGGAGATACTAAATCTTTTGATTCTCATATTCTTCGCGAGATTTTTATCGATTGAGCTGTAGCAATGTGGAGTAGAAATCAATATTAAATTAATGAAACCATGGAGTGTAATCAAATTTATATTCAATTTTCACAAATACAAGATTAGATAGGGAATAAATTGAGTTCGAGCATATAATATGTTTATATAAAGTAGAAAAATTACTTTTTATTCTTTCCCTTCGCCTTATAAGGAAAGTAGTAATCCCCAGTATGCCATAAAGGAAAATTGATGGGTAATAGTATTTGAAAGTGATGCAAAAAAGGTAGAGACGAAATCGGAGCTTTAAGTAGAGAGAAGAAAAATCTGTTCACAGATCGTATTTCTTTTGCTATATGTTTAAACATAAAGAATTTGAAGTGACTGATTCATATATTATACGATGCGGTTGTTTGTTTTCTACCGTTTTTTCTTCTCCGAGAACAATGAAATAGATGCAATAAACACAAGCGAGTTGGAATAAGATGAAAATTATGTTACGGAAACTTATGAAAAGAAACTTATGCTACATACAGGAGAGAGTGATAAATATAAGAAGAGAGTTGAATATAACATTAGAGGTTAACTTGAAAAACCGTTGGAGGACCAAATTATACATAATAAATTATTATTGCAAAAAATTGCTTTTCAAATGATTGTGAGTACATTTGGTATTGTTGGAAATATTTCATATCATATCATAGTCCAGGTACTATTCATATGTATCCATTTTGTTAACTAGGTGCTCCTTAAACCGTGCACCAACAGATCTCCTAGTTTGCCCAATATACTTCACATCATAATAATTACTGCCAATCTCGTGAATATTGCTTTTCTAAATACAGCACTTGAATACAGGAGAATATTATCTAGTATTTTTCAATAGAGGTTCGGAAAGTAATTGTTTCAAGTTTAAAAATCCAATAATACTTTTTTATATATTAGATAACAATTTGGAAAATAATCGTATTTATGAAAGTAGCTGGAAAATATGTTGGATAGACGAGGCGATGTGTTATATATCTTATCAAGGGAGCATCTAACGCCTTTAAAGTATATATGGATAAAAAAACGCAAAATATGTTGGGCAGACTAGGCAATATATTACATATCTGATTTATGGAGCACCTAGCTCATTTAAAATATACACGGAGTACCATTTCAGTAACTTTTACATATAATAGTTTAATTAGAGACTGAGACTGATACTCACAACCCGCTTCATAGTTTATAAGATAATTAGATATAAAATTTCTTGCAAAAATAGGTTTTTCCGTAAGAACTTTTTCCTGCAAACGAAAGTTAATTGACACGATAGGATCAATTAATTAAGTTTTAGTTTAGCTTTGGTTTCTGAAGACAATAAATTATCAAAACACTGACAATGTCATTGTCATTTCTTATATTACATGATTTCATTTGTTCGAAACATCCAGTCCTATGCCATTTTTAATATCTAATATGTGAGAGGTTTAAATACGTACAGATTCTTCATAATTTTGGCACGTAGTTCTAACAAACGTTATAAATAAAGGAAATAGTCAATAACAAGATTAGAGGTACTGCAGGTCAAATTTTTGTTATGACAAGTACGATATTTATCTGAATACGATATTTCTAGACTTTAAATAGGATTTCGACTGTATACAGCACTCCAATCTCACAAACGAACTCTAAGATCATGAAATTTTGCAAGTTCATAACATAGCTATGATGACCATGACCATGATGTAAAGAATATCTTCTTGTAGTCTCCCATAAAACAGGAGGATGGACTTTCTACAATTTTTTCATCATCGCATTATATAAAGCCCGGGAAATACAAAGTCATAACTATTGAAAATTTGTATCAATTATTTGGTACAGACACATAAAGTTCCTGATGGTTTAGTCATAGTTCATTTAAAAAGTATTACCAGATTATGGAAGAATAGTTTTTCGATCTGTGATTCGGATTTGAATATCTCGGAAAAGACCCTTTTATATTGACATTTGCTTCTTAAGTTCAATAATTTAGTCAAAAATCAAATGTTCGTGTTTTTGTATTCAAATTGAGTTCAATTCAAGAATTCTATTCTATTCATTATCCACAATTTGAATCTCCTGGGTAAGTATTTGGCGTTTGTATTTGTTCTCATTTATTTTTAAATAGTAAATTTGTTCGAGTGCTGAGGTCTCAAATGCGATACAGATCAACTAAATTCCCAAGTTCCTAAAATTCTACTGAATGATTGAAGCAGTAATAGGTATATATATTCTCTAACATTATTTTTGAGTTTAAAAGGGACGTATAGGAATAAAAATTTCATTTGGTCTTTAATTTGTTACGGTTTGATGTTGGAAACTCCAAATGTAACCCGAGTGGAGTACATAGGTCGATAAATCTGTTACCAAAAAGGTTTCTTTTAGGTTTTTAATTAGAAAAGTTTATTAAATTGATGTTATGCTCGCTCCGAACAACTTTTTTTCTGTTAGCTTTAAGTGATTTGAATATTCTTGTAGCATATCTAGTCGGTTAATGCGAATTCCATCTTTGAAAATAAAGTAAAAATAGATTTGTCTAGAGTTTTCCGCTCAATATAGAAAACGAAAACAAGACACCCTAGTTAAGAGGAAGGTTGGACGAAAAAGTGAATTTTTCTTCATTGAAAAGATTTTATTTTCCAGCACAATTTCAATTATTCAACTTGACTGTGTTTTTCTCCAAACATTCACCCAAGTTTTTAATATGAGCGAGCTTTTCAGTAGGACTAAGTAAACGAGGTATCCACCTAGCTATTTTCATGTAAAATATTGTTTTGATGTTACTATTGACTTTAATATTATTTCACGTATTTTAATTGGAAATTTGCTAATTACAAGGTCATGGATTTTAGAATATATTAACCATTTTTGGAATAATTGCAGTTAATATTGGTTCCCGACGTTCAGAATAATCCGTGGTCAAATGGTCACTTTTGAAAGCAAGTAATCACTTAAAAATCATTTTATGGGATGGATACGAACATTATTTCTCCTCGGTTTTTTTAATTTTTAACGTGACTAATAATGTTAAATTGAGTAATTTGTTATGCAAGTGGTATTAATAGTTATGCTGACAAATTGTACTCTATTTTTTGAAAAGAATAAAATCGTTACACTGAATGTTCACAAATCCAATTATATAGCATCTTCACAATTACTGTTATTTAATTTTAAAATAGCTGAAGCAGTCAAAGAACAGCATTGACGATTTTAAGTATAGCGTTCATACACAACTACAAAATACTCTCACAACTACGAAATTTCTGCTTAATTTCTTTCCTGCAATATATCTTGGAATAGTATCGTGTCGAGGAAGGAACTAATGAGGACAGTTTAGTCAATATTGTTCACTTTACAGAAAGTTCTATATGTATTTATAGAAGAATGAAAATAAATCCTTTCAAATCAACTCGCTATATCACAGTAATGCTGATATCGTTTGAACAAAAAAATATCTTTCTTTTTCATAGGCATGACATAAATTTTATTACAGACATTAAAAACAAGAATACACCATTGATTGATGTATGTATACAAAGTGTTAAGTATGCTTAAAATGTATGTAAATCGATTTATTTCCTGTGAGAAGTTGGAGAAAGATCCGCTGGTAGTCACATAATGTTTTGATTATCATATCAGAAGTAACGTTGTACAAATAAATAAATATCACGTGAAAAAATGAAATTCCATATTGTGAACTGTCGAATTGCATTTCTACACGCAAGATGGTATGAAATTTGTATCATATTCAAAGCCTCATGCTGATCTAAATCCATTTTACAAAATGTAGGTGTACTCACCAACACTTCATTTTTAAAAATACCACCATCAGTAAACTGTTGAGTCGCTGGAGTATCTACCACTATTTCAAGGTCGGTTTAAGTGAACAAGAGAGTTTTGAGCGGTTGCAGCACGCATTTGGTTATGAAAGTCCTTCACAAGAAACTGTGTTTTGTTGGTATAGATAATTTACAAGAGTTTCTGCTTGGAACATTGAGAGTATGATTAAATAAGATCCAACAAATAATACCAACTAAAACAAGCAAGCCATTTATAAGGAAATAAATCGATTTGAATTCTTGTCAGATGTAGAAACAGTAAGATACAACGGCACTAATATTTTAAGTGGTGTACTTTTTTCGCACCAAAACTAAGATGCGTTCAAGTAATGGATGGTTAACATCTATCTTGTCCTCAAGCCATATTTTAAGTAAAAAACTATGACACGTTGATGTTCACCTTATATTTATCGGCAGTAAATAGTTGTGCCCGTTTTGAATGCAAAATAGTCAGATTTATAATATATTAATACTTCTTTATTTCAGGATATTTGGATAACGTATTATGTCCTTTATTCCTTACACTAATATCACATTTATTGAAATAATTTGATAGTTGTTGGGAAAGAAAATAATTATCCGGAAAAATTGATAACAACATATTCAAGAAAAGGATAAACAGATACTACAATCAATTTAAAAACAAAACAGAAACGAAACATCAAAACATAAAACATTTTTCCTTACCATATGTACAAGGACTTTCCCAACATCTATCAAATTATTTCAAAAAATATGATATTAGTTCAAGTCATAAAGGACATAATACGTTATCTAAATATTTCACTAAATTTAAATCTAAAATACCAAAAAACAAAAGAAGTAATATTATATATCAAGTGTCTTGTAATAATTGTGACGCTGTCTACATAGGGCATACATCTCATAATTTAGAAAATAGACTAAAATGTCATCAATAAGATAAAAAAAATGAAACTGCATTAACGAAACCATGATATATCAAAAAAACATAAATTCAATTATAAAGATTCAAAAATTCTTGGAACGGTATCTAATACACGAAAACGAGAATTTTTAAAAATGGTTCACATTCATAAGAACGAAAAAACTATAATCATAAAAAAGACTTTAATAATTCAAGTAAAAGTGAGTAAAACTACAATTAATTTGATTGATTAAGTACTGCTACATATTTGGGATGTAAGGACTGAGGAAAAATTAATTTTTCTTATTAGAACAAATTTGGATTTTATTCTTATTTTGATGTATATGATGTAGATGATCTATTGGTTAATATAAATAAGCAAATTGTCAGAGTCAATATCATATTTTGATAAAGATTGAAGTTAAGTCGAAACTTCAATTCTTTATTAATCTTTCAAAAATTATAAAAAAACTAATTTTAAAACAGGAGAGACCTAATATCAAGAACATTTAGAAGCATTAATATATCAAAAGGTCTAAGGTATAAATAACCAAAGAAATTTATAATATATTGTTATGGTATGAATAGTGTGTAATGTTTATTTTTATACATTTTATTTTAAATAAAATCAGATTTTAATTTGGGCGCCATTAATAATTATTTGAATTTCTTTATTTTATTATGTTATTATTATTTTTTTTTATTCTCAGGGTATTATATTGTGAGGTCAAATTAAAAAATTTTATTGCGATAAATTGTTATGGTTATAAGGTCAGATTATAATAGTTTTAAGACCCGGTCTGTTCTTTATAATGAATAAAATATTCAAAATATACAATTTTTTAACTAGCTATTACAATTATTTTATTTTACAAACATTCATTCATTCATTCATACTCATAATTACATTCATAAAACTAAATTATATGGAAATGTGAACTCAAATATTATATACTAAAAGAAATACTTAAACTTAATAGAACAGTACCTTAAGTGTTTGTTATGTTGTATTTTTTAATTTTTTTTTTTTAATTGGAAATTGTTACGGCCTTGCAGAATAAACAGATACTCCGCTGTAGTTCCACTCCTGTTCTTTTCCTTTTCACAACTTCTTTATCTTGGAAATTGTCCCTTTGTGAGTATTCTCACTTATTTCACTTTATTTAATTGTTTTCACTAATTTCTTATTACTACACTTATACAATTATTAATTATCAATCCTTTGAATATTTTATGCCTTTTTTATCAAGATTTAAATTTTTTTAAATTTCAATTAAAATTATTTTACTCTTTTTTCTCTTGCCAAAAAAAATTTTTTCTCGTTGATTTTTTTTTATTCCTTTTTTTTTAAACAAACTTTTTTTTTTTTAACCAATGATATTTATTTTAAAAGTTAGTTACTAAATTGTCATTTCTAAATTTTTAAATTATTGTGACTTTATTCAAATAATATTATTCTATAATTTCTTTGTTGTATTTATTTCATTCCTATGTTATTAATTTTATCATTGCAGTTGTCAAAATTTTTATATTTTATCATTTAAAATTTATGTTGGTATGTCACACAAATTTTTGAAGTTGGTGCTCCTGTTTTTATCTGTCAATTTATGGATTAAATTCTTTGATTATACAGGATTTGTCAAAATTAAATAATAATTTAGAATATAGTGTTTTGGCCAAAACTTAATATAAAGAATGTTATTTATTTTATTGTGATAAACTGCTCTAAATAACCGAATAACAGAACTGAACTTATTGCTTTATTTATATCTTTTTATTATTTAATAATTTATTTTGAATATATTCATACCATAACAATATATATATATATATATATATATATATATATATATATATATATATATATATATATATATATAGGTTCTAATGAAATTTTTTTATGTAGGAGGTGTCACTGTTAAGCAGACATAAGAAATCTAGTGCAAGAAAATTTAATTTTAGAATTGCTTGAAATTAAGAGTTCTCAGTATTCAAACAAACAACATCGTATATCCTTAATATTTATAAATATGTTCGATACAATACGTCAATGTGATATTGTGTGAAAATGTCTTTTTTTAGGTGAAAAAAAAAATCATAATTTTCCACATTTGGAGCATTATTTCACCTTCGTTGTTATTTTAATAATTAATCATCAGGCAGAAGTGGGAAATATTATCTATAGTCGTTATATCTCACGTATGCTAAAAGCTTTTCGACATGGGTAACAGTATTGTTTTATTTATTAGATTTTTCGAGTTTTCCTCTACGGATATTCCATAAAATGTATATTAAGTTCACTCTATATGAACAAAAACCAACAAAACGTGATAACCCTCAGATTTGGTAGGCAGAACGGAAATTAAATTCATATCTTAATATGTTATATCTGTATACATATAGATGATTTATGCGAAAACAGTTAATGAGAACAGTGGAAATACATAATATATTCAATAGTTTTCCTACATATTCAATGATTTGAACAATTTAATCTCTTCGAAATTACCGTTCATTGAACATTCTCATTATATATCATTTTTAATGAACAAAAACTAGATTATTTGTAGAAGTCATAAAAAAGAGGAGAACGAAATCATTTATATACAACCCTCAGTGGCAGGTATCAAGTATTTTTTTAAGGTTGGCAAAATTTCAGCACCGCGATATTGATGTTTTATATTTTATTCTTTATATAGAGTTAAATATTGATTTATGAAAAAAAAATTCGTCGCTTACATGAAACGGAATTTAAATATTTTTTTATTTGAGAAACATTTTTGGGATGAAACTCTACCGAAAAGTAAACTATGTAAATTTGTTTTGAATACTATGAGATTGTCAAGTGGACAGTTTTCACCTGGTATTTTCTGAGTTCATTATTGAGTTTCGGCGAGTAAACAACGTAGCGTGAAGTTTGACGATCCAGGAAAACACTCGATTCCAGAAAAGTACAAGTGGTCCGAACACACTTCACTTTTACTTGTTACCAGTAAAGAGAAAAATCAATGAGTTTGAAATACAGTTATAAATTACTGAAAACCACATGAGATTCATTAATTTTTATATTTAATAACTAGATAAAATGATGAAAATATAGCAGTAAAATGAAA
Organism: Diorhabda sublineata; assembly: GCF_026230105.1. Lineage (NCBI taxonomy): Eukaryota > Metazoa > Arthropoda > Insecta > Coleoptera > Chrysomelidae > Diorhabda > Diorhabda sublineata. The sequence goes on from NC_079474.1 coordinate 41,743,459, forward strand.
ACAATAACTAATATTCTTTAATTTCAAATCTATTAGACCTTTTATGTATGTTTATGTTTCTCAATCGTCTTGTTTTTAGGTCTATTCTGTTATACAATCAGTTTTTTTATAATTTTTGACTACTTTCAGTATTTATCAAAGTATAACTCATAGTAAATGAAGTCTTTGCTAACTAGTATCAGTGGGAATGTGGCAAAACTAGACAAATTAGTGTACTATTTCTAAAATATTTCCGACCTTCCGAAACCCCTATGTATTCATCATCAAATTATAGTCGATATGAAAATATAATTTATCAAATTATAACAATAATAAAAGTTACTTACAATCAGTTTAGGATTGTTGTCCAGTATTAAATTCATAAGTTTCAAATATCAATATTCGAATTGGATCGTGATATAATTACTAAACTATTGATTTTAATCGCTATACAAATTTGCGTGAATTATGAATGACATTGAATTTTTATAGGTTATATTAGGCTAGGTCGTTATAAATCGAAACATGTGAGACTGAAGAACACCTATCGGGACGACATAATTTGCTATCGCTTTTGTGAGAGATTATCCGATTGGTGAGTGACTTATTAGACAGTCCAATGTATTATATGCATTATAAATGCATAATGCATAATGAATAACAACATACATGCAGAATACATCTTGACCCAAAAAGAAAAAAAAAACTGGTAAATTGGGTATTTTTCGATAAAAGGTATGTGGTTGTCGAAAGAAAATATTTTGAAGTTGAATATTGGAGAGAGAGAGAGGTAATGCTATAAGGGTTTCTGAATAAAATAATGAATCATGTCAATTAGCTTTTTAATATTTTGGTACTTCATCGATCATATTGCAATATTGTGCCAATTTGGGGCAGATTTTTTATGAAATTCCTCAGAAAAAAATCCAGTACAAGTGTATCCTTTATTGGAAAACATCACTCATAGTTATATCACCCCCAGTTATATATTTTTCAAGTAAATTCAAATTCAAAGTTTTATAAATTTTTCTCCCTTAACTACCGATTAATTCAAGCGGTATTCCACAGATTTTTTACAAATATTGAGAAAATAAGTTTATTTAATTAAGCCCTTCTACGCTCATAAACTGAACTCAAAAATCTTCTCTTCTTCTATTGTTATATTTTATGTTTTGTTAAAATTATAACAAAGAAAAATGACGAAAATATCACAAGGGTTTACTCTCAACATCAACGAAGGTGTAGTACATAATGAATGGATGAAGATAACTTTGCAACTCTCCTATCTAGACTCTTTAATGTTCCCGTAATGTTCCCGACTGACAAAGAATTTCGCTCCTACATTTTAGGCGAAATTCACCATAGTTAACTATATTATTTAAAATTGAAAAGGAAGTTAAAGAAGTTGTGCAGTCGTTTATTTTGAATAAATTCTACTGCAGAAAGACTTTTCCACATAACATAACGAAGAAATCATTGACTTAATGAACTATTAGTTAATTATTTTCTCTGAATTACTGTGGAGTAATTTGTATGATATTGTTACGAACTCGTCCACGACACGGACCATGAAGCCGGTCCTGTTCAGTTCTGATGGTAAAGTTCAAAATTTGGTATTACATGTTTTAGTCGAAGTCGTGATTTGTTTATATTGATTTTTTATTTATTTGTTTGTTCACTTTATAAACTACAATTATTCGAAAAATTCTTTTTGGTATGAATACTAACTTGTTTTGTCAGTAAATAATTGAATGTCATAGTGAATAGATCGAAATTATGAAAAGTAATTTTATATTTGTGGTATAATTATTACAATTAGTGTAGTGTTTAGTGCGTAGTATATTCTTTAAGTATTTAAATAAATTGAGATAGTGAGTAAAAAAAGTGTATAAATCTACCCCAACATTAAAAGCAGTTTAAATAAATTAGAATAAGAAAAACATTATAATAATAAGAAAAAAATATATAAATAATAACTAAAAAATTGGGGGTTAATATATTTAAAATTATTGAATAAATTCTGTTACCTAATTAATGTCTCCAAAGTGGATTGACGTATGAGACAACACTGGAGTAAAGGTGCTAAAATGGTAAGATCATCGTAGTAGGGTTTGCCGAAGCCTCGACCGTGATCCAAATGTAGTGTGAACGTTTCATTTCCAAACATTCTGTAAAGAAAGTTGAAAATAACATTATAAGTTTATTGAGAAGTGTGTAATTATAGTGCGTAGTGCTGTTTATGTGCGTAATTAACTTAGTTTCACTTCAAAATAATATAATGGAAACTAAAGATGTAAAAAAATATGAAATAAGAATATGGGGCTTATCTAGTAATGCCCACTTTCGTTGGCGAGAGTCTCAACTTGCTTTTGAGATGATACTTTAAATTTTCCTTGCGAATCAAGATGAGATTTTTGAAAATATATCGAACTGTCACTGTCGTTACTAATATTATCAGTCTCAACATGAATAACGATTGATCCAATAACCGTATATACTAAAAAATATAATTCCCACAAGCAGTTTTCCGAACCTGAATTGACCGATGTAGTTTGGTAGCTATCATTAAATCTGCTTGATTGAAGTTCATCATACCAGATTATTTCTTCAAATAGTCATTATTGTATTTAAACTTTTTCACTGTTTGTCTTAACGTTACAAAAAAGTCAAAAGTTGACTATGAAATTATACCTCAAACATGACAATTTGCAATTCCGTTCTTATATTAATTAAGTTGCTATAACTTCTATAAATTAGTGGAGTGGAAACAAGTGGATACATTAATTGTGTATGAAACTGTACTAGAAGATTGGAAGAAGATCGTAGGAGGTTATCGAATCGCGTGTTTCCTCACAGAGAAACATTTTCTAATGTTAAAAGACAGACTCAATAAACAAAAAAGTTTTACGAGTATAAGACTTATCGATAATGACATAATTTACTCCATCCATATTATGTCATACATTAATTTGAAAAAAATTATAAAAATTTAATAACTGGAAGAACTGCATTGTGATTTGTCAAATTTGGTGTACAAATTCATAACGTAAATGTTGATTCTTCTTAAATAACATTGTTGAAAACATGTCTTTGGTTGTTCGAAAAATCACAAAAGAGAAAAAGTTCTACAATTATATTATCCACGGTATTAAAATTATATTTTTTAAATAAACTGATAGGTCAAAAACTTTAAGGTTATGTCAGCTCTAATCAATCCCACAGAACGGTTCTATCGCGTTCTAATGAATGACTTAACAGTCGCATTTAATGCCCTTGATTGTCATAATTTGGATCCTCCTAGACGCCTCTGCTTTGCGTCGACTGTTGTACGGGACTCCTTTATATAATAGAAATAAGCTGATCTTCAATAGGTTATATGTCTCAAACCGCAGTTCGAAGCAATCTGTGTTCATTTCCCGATGATAGTTGAGAGTTTTTTCAATACAAAATCATGCTACTTTTTGAAAACACCCACTGTCATTTCCATCTATAACTATACTATCACTCACTGTTCTTTGCCTGTTAGTGCCTGTATTAGATTGCAGAAAATATCTAGTTTCCTGGTCGGAATTTCTCTAATGAAAATGATGTATTATTTAAAAACTTCGCATACTATCTGTTTGTATTGAGAATCTAGCTGTTTCCGACTACATTTCAACGTATTGCTATTGGCACTGTTGGTTCTGGCCGGAGTGCTATATTTATTACATAGCCACTGTGAATCCAATTACAAACACGTTTGTTGATAATAGTATTTACCTCTTTTTTCTTCTTAGCAAAAAATATTATCCTCATGTCTGTGATGTTTAATTTAAACTTCACCTTTTTTACTAAAAACAATACAAATGAAGTATCAAAATACCGTTAACAAAGTAGTACCCATCTTTCGCAATTTATAACACACATGATTATAAACGAAGGTTTCTGTACATATGAGGTAGTTGACCAATTCCATTTTTAGTTTGTTAAACCATTTATTTCAATTTTGAAAAGTGTGTATAATGGCCGGTCGTCATGAAAACTCCGCATAGCGACTGAATACAAAAAACAAAATTAGCGGCATTCCATATTTCTCATAAAACGAAAGCTTACGAGGATTTATATTTAACTATTATATTGTGTTTTCCTTAACCAACATATTACTTACTTGAACGTTTCGTAGTGATGTCTATCCATATTTCCCATGAGAAAATCAAAAATTGACATGTCCATTAAGTCGAATAGTCGTCTACCTTTATCGTAGGGTGGAATTTCTCTCACAAGTTGACAATAGTTCGGATCAGTTTCCCACTGAGCTTTACGTCGTTTATGATACGACCTTCTCCATGGATGCCTCCAGACCTGTAGGAGTTTAATTAACTCAATTTGTTTGTAAAGTTCGACTTTTATTAGTCTCGTGTCAGACACAGGAAAATTATACATATTCACACACATTCATTATTTATAATTTAATCTGAAATTGGCGACTTTTGTGATGCCGGTGAACATATAGCGAGAACTTCTTCCTTATCCAATTGCGAACTGAATAGTAAACAACTTGTCCAGGTCCGTATTACAATATTCGATTTTCAGAATCAGTGAATCATTTAAAAGTATAGATAAAAAACAACAATACCCAAAGAATTAATCCTTTGGAATTCCTGAATAAAATCGTTTACTAAATCGAATAATAATGGAAAAATAATAAACATAAAAAGGGTATTACACATAATTCGAAATATTTTGATGCATTATTATTAAGTTCGAAGCAAGTTAAGGATACCTCTTTAGATTACCACCAGGATATTGAAGGGAATTTTTTCGAGTGTAGGTTCAAAGACTACCAGCACTACATGCAAACAGTGTAATTGTATGAGATAATGCCTCGTATTATTCAAGACAAATCCATAAAATTCCAGCTAAATATTTTTCCAAAGCATTTAGAAGTTTCTACTTGAACTATTCATATTTCGAGAAGTATTATATAAGGAAGCGACTTATAGAGGTTTTAGAAATAAAAATCATTTCCAAAGAATATATTGTAGACGAAATGGTCAGAAAGAATGGTCACACTGTTTTAAATTCCATTTACTCTCATTTGTTCAAAAAAGATTCAACCCGTTGTAGCTTGTCAATATGCTACTGGTAATGTCTGTTTTGAAACATGTATTTTGATTGAAAAAATTGCTAAAGAAGCACACGAAATTTCACAATCAGTCTTTGGTAATAATATAGTAACTATGAAAACTATTAACAAATAGTATAAGCGATTAAAAAGTGGAGATTAATCAATCAAGGACAAACAATGGCCATTGTTTAAACAGGCGATTGAATAATCAAGAGCTTAGTGAAGAGTTTTTTGGTGTTTAAAAGTCTTCTTCTCCGCCCACATCCACTTAATTCGCAGGATTTCGTACCATACCGGATTTTCCCGAAAAACTATTAGGTATTGGTATTGTTTCGGCACCATTCCAGAAATTTTTCCAGTTCCAGTTAAGGATACAATTTCAATTTATATAGACATCTTTAACGTTTTTCATCCACAAATAAGTTCCATAAATAATAATCTTCTTAGGGTAATAATGCCGGTCATGCAACTATCAAGTGCATTCAACGTTAAATCAGTCCAAGAAGTGGTGTAATACCCAATATTGTACAATTACAGTGCTTACTTGATTTGGAGTGGACAAATTTAATATTTAACTTATGTTGAGTTATGGACTTTCAATTTCACAAAATAAAGGTGCACCAAGAAAAAATTTTCTGTTTTCTACGAAAATAAAGACGTCCTCATTTTATTATGACAATACTCTGACTGACTTATGGTCACATGGATTGAACAACTATGTGAAAACGTCGATCCCATACAATTAGTAAGTAAAGCTTGTCATGATATGATGGTAATATGGCGAGAAGTGATTTTCCACGTAATTCAGTGAAAATGAAATAATAACAAGCATTACCCTCGTTGGAGCCAGCTTTGGCGATGGCAAAAATGCAGCAAAACTTCCTTCCAGCATATCGGGATTACCACAAATAGCGTGCGACGTATCGCAATAATAGGAGCATTTCCCATGAAAACAGAGATTATCGCTAGGTGATACGAAGAATGTATTCAGTAGATCCCCTTCACATTTTTGGTAAAGTTCTGAGGTCATATTCACTAATCTGCCGGTTACAGGCATTGCGCGATGAAAGCCCAATAGTCTGAAACAAAAGAGTGATTATTACGATGTAATGTTATAAATTTAAATTCTACTCCCGCTACAAATGCTACAGATTATTAGAAATTTTTATATATTCTATCACCCTTTTTTCTTAATATAACACCTTAATATCGACCTGAAGAAACTAGAACTATTAATTTTTAGCAATTTAAACAACTGTGGAAAAGAGTAGTGATGTATCAAATGCATGGAAATGTATAATTGGATAGAAATCTTGAGTTTATTCACAAATTAAATCTGAATGACGGAATTAAAATATTAAATTTCACAAAAATCGTAAATCAAATAGAAAAATTTTGTTCTATCATTTAATTTATTTTGTCAGTTCATTTTTGATGTATTTTGACGAACAGAAAATGTCATATGCATCTCAACTGAAATTGCGCTAGATGAATATAACTATTCTTCAAAAAAGTGAATAAAAAATACAAATATTATACATCCCAGTATGTGTTAACTCTTTACGAAGAACTTGGTGCAGGCCAGTATATGATATCCTATCATCGCAGATAAAAAACTCGGAAAATCTGACATCCTTCTGTAGACATCACTGACCATTTGGAATGCTAATGATAGATAGAGGAGGAAGTGATTGTAGACCACATCATCGATGAGTGCCCAGTACTTCCACGTGCGAGATTCAAACACCTAATTTTAATGCTTATCTTGCACCCTTGAGCTTTATATGCCGTCAGTATCCGCTGCTCAATAGTTTTATGTTGGGGATCTATGGTATTGCCCAAAAACTTCTGCACCACATTTTTGAAAAAATCCAGCCTTAGGCATGGGGTAGTACCTATGGTTATCTTCTCCGTCATCAGATCAACTTAATGTCACAATAACTTTACATTATCATCCGATTCAAATATGCATGCATAATTAAAGCTCAATCGGAGACCATGTTTCAAATTTAACAAGCAAGATTTGATTACACACAGAGGAACAAATGAAACTAAATAAAAACTTGTGGAAAGTTGGGGTTCTGTCCAACAAACGTTTCTGAGTCCTCCGCATCACTCAGAATGTCATTTAAATTAGGAGGTGGAGGCGGAGCTAACATTTCAGAGCTATGGGACACTGGTCGAATAGCTGAATCAAAGTACGGGCAAAATATTTTCTTCTTATTTTTCATTAATTTTACGTCTACTGAACAGAAATAGCATTGGGTTGTATGATTTTTCTGTTTACGCCATATGCCAAAACGAAATGCAGTTTTCTTACCCTTAAACCAGAAGCGTAGTTCTTTCTCATATCTTTTGCATACCTTATGAAGAGCCGATGCTTGGTTTTAATCACCAAGTATTAATTTGAAGTGAGCAAAATAAACCTTCTTCATAATATCACTCATATTCATTTGTGGACAGCATATTCACCACAAATATAACAGAAGCTGTCTAGAGCAATTACAAAACCTCTATGAGCCATTTATAAACAAGAACGCAGTAGGTTTTTAATGCTGGATGCCAACTGAGTGCGACAAGAAACGGTTAGTTAGATAATCAACTTAGCCTATTGGAACATGATTACTCCAACGGCAACGCGCTGAAGCATGTTCACTCGTACTGTATACTAGCTTAACTTGTTTAGACACGACAATAAATGCAAACGTGTGGCTACCACAAAAAATTCTTTATCCCCCCGTTATTAAAATTATAACTATGTTTGTTCTATGTTTGTTTGGGAATAGAGAAAAAGAATGGACATAATTATTTACGTCCATTATTTTTTTTCTTTGATTACATATACTATTGAAATTAGAAATCTTAATTTCAACTAAAAATAAAATACATTATTTCAACTAAAAAAAAATTTTATACAAAATAAAAATATAAAATTAAGTATTATAAAATAAACTGAAGAGATGGAATTTTTAAAATATTTTTTTCGGTTATAAGACATCAAAATCTATAAGAAAAAATATAAAAAATCTAAGCAGTTTCTCACTTGCAAACCTGTGGAATTATCTGTGACCCTAGATAAACACAATAAGTATTTTTTGAATTATCAATCAATCAATGTTTTGCATTCGATACAAAAATAATACTAAATTTCACTAATACGTATTATATTATGTTCTAATGGGGATTATAAAAAGCTCTGGTTAGTTTTTCCTTTAATTACTTATCCAATCGCTTTTTTCTGCTTGAAATAAATGTATCAATATAAAACTCGCTTCAATTTGGAAAAGTTTGTGTATGAGATCGTAATGCTAAATCAAGAAAGACGTTCGAACGTCTATATAGTAACACAAGCTCGTCCTATGTTTCAGTTGGTTTTAACAAACTTATCAAGTTCGTATGAAATTGCTATTCTCAACTTTGTATGACGGTTGTAATTTTAGACATTGTCAACATAGTGTTGCACAACTGGTATATAAGCATGTCTTTATATTTATCTTGACGTTACTTTGAAGAGAATGTTGTTTCTCTTTTGAATACTGATATGAAGTTTAAAGTAAAGAAAATGTATTGAAAGGAGTTGCTAGTTTCGATATAATTTCATTCAGATAAAATAAGAAAATTGAATTTCGTTAAGGAGTATACATTATCGCTTGGAATACTTATATTTAGGTATCGTAAAATGTATAATGCCCCTCATAACGTTAAGAGGGGTACAAACATACCCCAGTGAACATTTTGAGGTATTTTTTTGCAAAAAAATATCGGTAATGTGTAGCTCAGTCTATTACATTATTTATAACAAAAATTCTGTTTGGGGTACACAGCCATTTAAGTTTTTTTATGTATTAAATTTTATAAACAAATGCCCTGAAATTTTGGAAAAATACCCTTTGTGTATGGGAGCATAGCCTCGGTAGTTATCTATGAATCTCCGTATTATTTTATAAGAGTGTTAGATTCCTTACTATAGAGTCAGTTGCTTTCAAGTTGCTGTAACAGAAAGTTTGTTTATGCTTTGTATCGTTAGTGTTTATAATGAGTGCTACTAAACGAATTTGGGACAACACAAACCTAACTAAGATGAAGAACTAATGTTTTCTTGGAGATTGATATCCTGGAGTATGAGGAATTTTTAAATCCAAGAGAGCGAGTGTTGTAGAGTCTATAGACCATATATAGAGGATGATATGATTACTGAGAACGATGAAGTGGAAGAAAAGTTTGAAGATGGGGTTCAGTCGGGTATTTTTTCACCAGGTCATACCTACTATGTATCTAAAGACGGAATTTGTTGGTCAAAGGTATCGTTCGAGGGTGTGGTAAACAGAAGTCAACAAGATATAGGAAGAAAGGCTCCGGGGCTGTCAAGTCACGTATAAAATATACCTTTTTATTGTTTTTATGTCCAGATATATTGGACATTCTAGTAGAAAAATACAGTGAGGAACCTACAAAAATGCTGTGGCTTGGTGATCCCACGTATAGTCGCAAATAATCCCAGCAGTAATAACTCGAGGTCGATTCAAATTTATTATAAGATTTATGCGTTTAGATAATTTTGAACACGTGAAGAAAAAAAAAGTGGCGATAAGATACTCGTAGATCCGATCAATACACTTTTACGCCATTTATCCAAGAATTTTCTATTCCGATTGAGGTACCTCCGCATCTTCAGGTGTAGAAAAACGTTAACCTCGTAATTTATCTTTGATCTGCGGGAATAAAAAGAAATCATTGGGTGCCAAACAAGAACTGTACGGCAGGTGAACCCACAATCAAAAATTTTAAATGTTCAAAAAGGTTTTTGTTTGAACTGATGTGTCAGGGCTCGTAATGCCGTGGTGGAGCATGATTAGTTTTCCTGATATTTTCATACACTTCTGGCAAACAAATACTATATCATTCAGAATTGACCGTTATATGTTGCTCTAATGGAACGCGGGCGACATATCCAGTTATTCAGAAACTTTGGTTTGTAGTGCTTTGTGCACGAACAACTTTTGTTGGATTTGGATCATCTAAAAAGATCCATACAGTCGATTGTTGTTTAGTTTCGGATTCATATGCGTAGATCCATGATTTGTTGCCTGTCAATCTCACTGTATGTTACAAGACTATCTTGTTCATCTCAGTTCATGCAGAGCATCGATGTTTTCTGGCACAACAGCTGATTGTGGACGACCTTCACGAAATTTATTCTGTAGCTAAGGGCGACCACGATTGAATTCGGAAAACCAGCGAAACACTGTGTTCGAGATGATGCTTCATCACCAAAATTCGAAGCGAGTTGATCGATGAATACTTCAAGTATCTGTAGACAACTCAAATAGTACTCGTATGACAACAAGATCTGAGTACGTTCAGTGTTGCCATATCTCAAAATTTAAGTAGCAACTTTCGTATTATTGAATTCAGTGGTTTTACAAAACTGATACAGGTTAAGGCAAAGTTCAAATTAGTGCAACAAACGGGTGTGCAGTGAATGGTGTATTTAAAATATAAATTAGTGCGTTAAGCGAAGCTGAGTAGTAAGATATATCGTGTGTTTAAATTTATCTCAACCCTCAGAATTAATTGTAAGTGATTGAAAAACCATATTATGCCACTGTAAAGGACAGTATTTTCAAAATTAAAAATTATAAATATATTTTTCAGTTCCACTATTTTACTAGATAGAAGATCGTTTTTAAGCAAAAAGTCAAGTTCAATCAACTCTGACTGATATTAAATCTGACTGATACAAAATCATGAGTATTCGATTTCAATCATCTTTTACCGAAAAGAATGCTTGTTTTATCAAAATTAGGATTCACAAGTACGAAATATAGAATTGTAATTTCGTAGAGCAATGAACAACGGATAAATATACCAAAGATTTTACGGTTATATCTTATATCAACAGGGAGTGGCATGTATCCCAAAGGAAAAACTTTCCTATTTGGTGCCCTTTTTCTGTAAATTATTTTCCAATATAAAATCGGTTCAGATCAGAAAAATTTGAAATTAATACAATCATACTGTTAGTTTGATTTAATTAGTTCTCAATTTCCATACAATGTGAGAATTTGTTTGTGGAACAAATAAGGATCTTCAAAATATGTGATTTGAGGTGTATATTTTAGAAAACTACCCTTGGAAAATCTATACATACCTATCTAAATGGAATGCAGCAATCTCGGCATTGTGTCTTTCGTAATCCGTAAAATAGAAGTGATTAGGAAGAGTCTGTTGTTCTCGTGGAAATCTGAAACAAAATAGGGTGCCTATTATTACAGAAGAATTCACTGCCACACTAGATATGTGAGAGTCTCGTTAATAGTCTTGAAAACTACTTCATGAGTTTATTACTAAAACTAAAGCAGTGATGGAATGATAAAAATATACTTAGATGGCAATACGAATTTCCGTAAATTATAAAAATTATGCTCTGAAATTATAGAAACAGTGAAACTGAAAATATTATCACATGTTATATGAGGGTTGCTACTTAAGTATTGAGATAGGATGGATATTGCTTTATTGTTATTCAAAATATTTTTCTTTAATATCAGTAAACATGTCATTCCGATTGTGGATGTGATTTGAACGCTTCTTCAGGTGTAGAAATCACAATTTATTTTTAATCTGTTTAAATATAAGAAATCATTGGGTGTCAAACAAGAACGGTACGGCAGATGACCTATCAATTTCATGTTTTGACTGTTCAAAAATGTTTTTGTTTGAACTGATTTGTAAGAGCTTTCATTGTCGTGATGGAGAATGATTTTTCCGACCATTTCTAGCTGTCCCATTCAGAATTGACCGTTCTACGTTGCTCTTATGGAACAGTAGCGACATATCCAACTTTTTCGTTCGTCTTAATAGACCCATACAGTCGATTGTTGTTCAGTTTCGAGTTCATATGAATAAATTCATAATTCGTCATCTGTCACGATCTTACAGACGTCTTTTGAACCACCGTGATTGATTTTTTCAGAATTTCATCGCACCAATCGACACTAACTTTTTTTGAGCGATTGTAAAATTATGCAAGTGGAACTAAGTTGATCGGTACACTGCTGTTGGTTTAGTTCGTCGAAAGTCATAAAAAATCATCAGAATGTTGTCGATTAAATGCTATTTTTTGACCAAGATAAATGTTTCCAGTATCTGTAAACAACTTAAATAGCACTCGTATGACAACACGTTCTGAGTACGTTCACTATTAAAAATGTCAAACTTTATGATGGCAATGTCAGATTTGACATATGCACATCAATGTTGCCATATCTTAAAATTTAATGTTGATGAATTAATTACTTAGGTACAGTAATCAATATCTCAATGGAAAGCTTTCCAATGGGGGCTTAGCTTGGCCAATAGGTAGCGACTATGCTTTTGAAGCTATGTTTGTCAAATTGGTTATCATTTATTCAGGTTTTTTTGTCTAATTTCTATGGATGATAAATTCCAATCATACGTACAAATGAATAAATTATTTTATCAAAATTTGTTATCTGTTCTGGCAATATTCCAAGCACTTTGTTCATTTTATGGTCGACATAATAAATAAAAGATAAGTAAATGATCAATCAAAACCTGTACCTTATCGAATATATCGCCACTGTCCATGAGAGTGTAAATGATATACAGTCGATTTCGCGTCTCTCACAAGAACTTGATCTTTTAAAGACCACAAATGAATTTTGCCTTATCCGTAAAAATTTTAAAGACTCAGGATTTCAAGGTGATCCACCATAGACAAAGACGTATGTTCGTTGACTGGGCTTCCGAGTAGAAGTAGTTAGAATTTGAGCATGGTTTTAAACACAAAAATATGTTCAATGATGATGTCCATTACTGGAAGAATTGCTATGTCGGTAAACAAAAATCTCGAGCATGAGATCCAAGAGCGTGCTGTTTAGGTATTTGGGAAAAGTCACTGTTTGATATGGAATATTTCTTTGAAAGCGGCATTGAACTTTAGAATCAGTGATTCGTGGTCATAGTAATCTAACCACCGAGATCTTAAAATTAGATCTCGTTATAGGGTAGATAGGGCGAATATACCAAGAATACCAGCGGTTCTCAATACCAACACAAAACCGGCCATCGGTCTAATTCAGCGAGTATTGAAAAATTGGAGATTTCGGATGCCTTTGTGAACATTTAAAATATGTAATATTCCATACCCAATAGGATCGATAGTTGTTTCCAGCGGATTGAACATTTTGAAGATATCTTTATATAAACTCTAGTATTAGACATTAGACGTTAGACATCGAACTCTTGAAGAGTTTCGTCACGCTACTGCCTTCTTCAGTTGCGATTGGTATAGGTGTTCTAGATGATCGTGACCATATCGCATGTCCAACCTCTTCTCCAACTGTTTGAACTCGTCAGTTTCTTCAAGAGGTATCGTCTGGAGTACATTTAAGGCGACTCCTCACAGTACAATGGTCAAGTTCACTACTTTTTCTTTATCGGACCAATTATTCATTGTAGAGACTGCCTCAAACTGGTTAACGTAATTGGTCGAAGACGTCTTGCCTTCGAACGCTGGGGCCTTGACTCGAGTAGAACTGCCGAACTCTTCCATTTTCAGTGGTGCTTGTATGTTGTATGGCTCTGTATGATCTTCCTTTCTTCTACTAGAATACCTTCTGCCTTCGAATTCGCGATCTTTCTTGATTTTCTCATCCATCGTTGTCATTTTGTTCCCGATATGCGATTTTAGAGACGACGTTTTATTTAGACGTCAACGGCAATATCGGTTTTCAATGATAAAATTTCAGCAAAAATGTAACTCTTCATGGTCGAAGCCTTCTCGTCGATCTTAGCCGTAATATCAATCTTCATAGCCTAAATATCGTCCTTCATGATGGTTCATCAAAGGCACGTCCGCCATTTATACAAAACAGATTAAAGGCTCTGCGCGAATTCACCGAATTTCAAAATTCAAATACAAGCGATTAAATCATAATTATTCATGCATTCTTTTATTCTTATAATCCAGTTACTTTGAGTTTGTATAGGTAAATGGAGAAATCCGTAGTTTCGAACTTTTCTGTCGAAAAATTCACTGGAAATAATTTTTTAGTCAGAGGACACAATCGAATGAAATGCTAAAGTTTTGTTGAAAACTCAGTCACGTTCTCTTAAAACGATTTTTTATCTTTCTCCTTGGCAATTACTACAATGGCATGGGTAGAGAGGATATGATTGAACAGAAAATTATGCAATCTAACAAATCAAGCAGGTAAATCGATTCCATTCAAAAAAATTTACTTTTCTTTTAATAAGGTATGAAAAGAGATACTGCTTCTTTGTCTTTATTTGAGCAACTTCTTATTTCGAAATATAGATTTATTAATAATATTTTTCCTAACAACTTTCTTGAAGATATTTCTAAAATTCATATCAACAGCACTGTCTGTAATAGTTTATTTATACAAATGTGAAAATTTCAAATGAATTCAACTATTCATAGACTAATCTATACTCTAATCTATTATTTCATCTTTTAAATCATTGAACAAAAATATCCGATTGGTATACTGGGAAAAATGTTTGTTGTTCCTTTTGTACATAACATTTCTCCTCTTTTAAATAATTTTCATTCCAAATAGGGTGCCGAGTTAAGAATTCCAAAGTGGAAAATAATAATAAAGAGACTAGACTAGAAAGTAAGAAAAATCATCTTTTAGAGAAACATCTATCTATAGAGGCAAAAAATGACTTTAGGTTACAATAATAATGAGCATTAAGGGCACAACATAATTACACTCTATGCAAATTAAAGATTCAAGAGATCACGGATCTATTTTTTATCAGACAAAAACTTCAAATTTGAAAATGGAAAATATCACTCACAAAGAATTGGCATTAATAAATTTGGAGCAATAGGAAAATATACTACCAGATTATAATTTATTCATAGTGCTTTGTTTTCTACCCTCGTCGGCAACTTTGTCAGCAGATACAGTGGGAGATATAAGCGCATTGAAACGCCATGGCGAATGGCGATCAACTCCTGAGGCTGAGGGACACGATGATGATTCTAACAAGAATAAGTCAGATACCTCACATGAAATATTCACTATATATACTCATTTATTATATCAACAAATATATGCAAAAAACCAATAAGTTTGCATTTCATTTTCTTAGTAAATAGAATGGGTGATTACAACAAAAATTTTTAAAGCATTGATAAAGGGAACAACCAAATTTGTGCATAACTTTTTCTTTCTTTCAGATGTATCTTGGTATTTATTTTTATGGTCGTAAAAAAATGTAGGATTCAACTTCTCCAGTGAGTTATGACCTACATTACACTGCTTGTTAATCATTTGAAGAGTATATATACGATAAATTATCACACAAATAGTTTGACTTTGACAAGTGTATTGAAAACTATGGTAAAAAATAAATTTCCATGTTTTTATAACATTTTCCATTGATGCATTGCTTTTATTGGTCATAGAGTGATATAATTCAGCCTATAGCTTTCCTCAATTAATAGTCTATTCAAGAATTTTTCAGTAGTTAATAAGATTAGCGCATTTAGTTGAAAAAATACAGTGCTTTAAATTACCTAAGGGATCTTTCTATTTTTTGTTCACATTTTTAAAACTTATGATGATGGTCCCAGAAATACCTGGCCTGACCTAGAGATGGCGGTAGTGGCTTGAAAAATATGACTGTATTAGAAAGTATACAATCTATACGGCATATGTTGCAGGTTTGAAGACGCTACGTTGTTTAGTATTTGTTTGGTAGACATCAGTAGTGGACGTTTTCAGTAAATTTGTAAAAATGGAAAATATTGACCTTAGTTATGTGAAACAATACTTTTATTTGAAAGGCCTCAGCTCAACCAATATAAAAGCTGATTCTACTCTTAGTGAGACTGCTCCTTGGTTATCAAGAGTAAAATATTGGTAAGCAGGGTTTAAATGAGGCCGTACAACCTGCTAAGCTTATCATCGGAAGGGTCAACCAAATGAGGTGTCGATTCCTGAAATGGTGGAAAAAACGGTACTGGATAATCGTCGGCGGAACGTGCGCGAGCTAGAAGACATAGTAGGCATATCAAAAAGTGTGTTACATCGCATATTAACAGAAAATTTGAACATGAGAGCTGTGTTTCCTCACAATGGAATAAAAACAGAGTGTTAAAGATGTTATCATCGAATATTCGGCAAGGTTTCACAGAAATAAAGACGAATTTTTGCATTGTTTCATAACCATTGATCGAACTTGGCTTCATCAATTCATACACGAAACAAAAGAACAATCAAAACAATGGACTGAAAAGGGAGGACCGAAAGGGAGGACCGGCTCCAAGAAAGGCAAAGACCGTTCCATCTGCCGACAAGGTCATGGCGTTGGTTTTTTGGGATACTCGTGTTATTAATATAATAATTTTTATCGACTATCTAAAAAAGGAAAAACTATCAACGGCGAGTTTTATGAGAACTTTCGCAACGTCTGAGCTAAGAAATCAAGCAAAACGACCGCATTCGGCTAAAAACAAAATGTTGCTTTATCAAGACAATGCACCAGCACACACATCCTATATTGGCCAAAATTAATGAATTAAAGATTTGGCCCTTTTGGATTATTTTCTGTTTCCAGTCTCGAGGGTCAACTATTTTCCAACAATAAAGAGGTTACATCGGGAATTAACGGCTATTTTGAGGAGTTTGCCAATTCGTATTATAAAAACGGTATCGAACTTATTGAACATCGCTGGGAAAAGTGTATGTAGCTAGTGTTTTCTCTGTTGGGCCATATACTTTTGGTACCATCCTCATATTTATAACCAAATCCGATATTTCTGAATTTTATTCAACAAATATGAAGACTGTCTTATTAGATTAAATAAACTTCCCTATTTCTTAAGAAAGTATGTCCAGTTCAATCTTAATTTTTTAATATAATATTCAATTAAAAGTTTTTGAGAAATAATAATGATCTTTACTACTAGAAAATGTGGATAACTTTTCTTGTATTGGCCCCAATTAAACAAAAACAAAACAAACAAAAGTATAAAAATAAGTAATAAATAATTCGTTGAAATTCTTGAGAGATTTTAATTCGATACGTTGCAATGTTTCTTCAACGGGCATAGTTTGAGGGACATCTAAGGCATCTCACCGAAACGCGAAGTTTACAGCATTTTCCTTAACGATGATTTATTCGTGTCTGCTTCAAATTGTTTCACTAAATTGGTTCACAACGTTGAATCGGGCTAATTAACAAATCTATTCTATCTTCGGGGTGTTTCTGCTTTGTGATGTTTTATTTGTTCACTCTTTTTGCTTAACTCCTATTTTTCTCGTCTATCGGATTTTCCATTTCATTCTCAATATCCGATTTTAGAAATGATTTTCTGGACGTCAACGGCACTATCACTTTCCACACTAGTATATCTTTTCTGACGTTACCATATCGTGAATTTCCCAACTCCGATCTTCGTCAGTTCCAATTCACTTAGACTCTTATTATTAAATATACTATTCACTATACACAATTAATTAATATGCACAACTCGCGATTCGAGTTCTCGTTTATCCAATTTATTACTTTAAACTACTTTCTCTTCGAGCGTTGAGTATTTAAACACTGAATTAATTTTTATTGGAACTCCCTTGCCAAAATTTGGACAATATTCTTGATATAGAAACGACTTTGATTCATATATGTATATATAAATGTACTTACTTAGGGCTATTGATAATGAATAAATCGAGAAATCGAAAAAAACGCTCAAATGTATCTTTGATTTCCATAAATAATATCAAATTATATTAAGTAGATGAACAAGTATGAAATAATAAATAACCATTGTACATAACTTGCTCAAATATAAATATTATCTGAAACGGGTATATGCATCAATAATTTTATTTTCTGATGTAAATAGGTAAAACATATGATACTTACACCACAATTATTTATCACATTATTATTGATATACTACTGAGAGCTTGAAAATTATAGCAATATCTGTTTAGAACCCCAGGGAAATATAGATAAATTGATCTCTATGGAGAAGGAACGCAGAATTTCATATTTCTCATCATTTTCATTATAGTAATTTCTAGATTTCCATCGAAAAAGCTGTTTTTAAGAAAGAAAATATCATATACTAATTTATACTAGTGAATTGCTAAATAGTAATTATGATGAAGTAAATTTTAAAATAGAAGTTCGAGAAAGTTGTGAAAAATAGTTAATTTATTTTTCAAAATCTCCCTTCAACTTAGTCCAGGGAATTTTTTCTCACCATCTTCCCAGAAAGCTAGTGCCATGACAATTCCTAGGATGAAGTCCAAGTTTCATTTGCTGTGACATATCGCCTAAAACTTCACCACAGATATCTATACCTTGCTACTGGCTTATTCATATGCAATTTTCCATGAAAATATCTTATCATTTTTGGTTGAAATATTTAGTATTCTACAAACCATTCAGCATATGACCACATATGAACCATTTTAAGATAATATTTAAGTATCTTTTCCTTGGTTTCTCTAATTATGATTTCTCTTGAAAAATAATGTTGAATTAACACTCACACACATTTTTTTTTGTATTTAATCAATAACTAAAACATTTTTTTATAAGATGATTGAAACTACTCTATCTTCTATCTTTTAGGTAAAATTTCTACAGATAGTAAACAAAAACATGGATGAAACTAAGAATGTAATGATGATAGCTCAGATTAATTTCCATCCCCGTAAATGGCGTAAATGTTTGATCAATGTGGCACCAACGATTAACCAAATCTCAGAGCTATATATACCAATCCATATATTTATTGCTACCAATCATTTAGCAGATATTATATGTCAGAGTGATCCAAAATAAAAATAAAAATTTTGAAATATTTCTCAAAATAGGCCGATACACGGGACCCAGAGATATTACGACGTTTGTAGCCGGTTTAAAAGTTTTTTCGAGGCCTGAAAAGTAGGTCTCCGTGGTTGCGATGATCTCCTCTTTGGACTCAAATTTATTTCCGTTGAATATTAGTGGATCCTTATGCCTATCCCGCGCATCTTCAATGGGCGGACGGCCGATTTTTTACGCTCTGTAGTAGCTGTTTTCAGGATACCTGGACTTGACTCATCAAAAACCTACACAAGACCACGTAAAAACTCGTAAAACCAATTTGAGAGTCGTCATGATGGTGAAAATTCACTATAAATACTATCCAAACGCTTTGGATGCCGCTGGATAATTCTCTTTCCAAAAACCGACAGATAAAGCTCTTTTTCCCTTTTTCTAAAATTTGCGGATATACCCGCTTCCACACGTGGTCAAAACAAAATTACGAGTCTCATCGGACTCCTTCAGTAGCACTCTACGAGGTTGTGAAGCTGAGTGCTTGTCGGATTGCTCTGTTACATAAAAACAAGAAGTCTAGTAGTGTTGTTAACCTCTGAAAAATTACTTTTGTCAAACCATACTCGTATTAGTAATTGAGAAAGATGCTTTGCTATTATAAAAGATAAAAATATAGATTGCTGGGATGGAAGGATGACAAAGAAAATTCTCAAAGAAATATCGTATGAATAATAATAATTATTTTTTCACGGGATATTTTCTTGACGCTAGATGAATATAAGATTAAAAAAGTATAGCCTGAATACCAATCCTGTTATCAGCCGTAGTAGAGGTCTAGAAAATGAATTTGAAATTCAAATATATGGAGTTTTAATTACTAGGTACTTCATATCAACGCTGCGGAATGAAACTTAAATTCAGTTTTACTGATGGGAAAGCATTTGAATAATCATTACTTAATTTGTTGAGATGCTATGAATTTTTATCCAACGATATCGCGAATATGAATTTACAGTTCGTATCGACATTTTCTACTCGAATTTCAATCAGAATCGAGTATTTTTGCCAATTTAACTATATCTAACAAAAATTTAAGCAAGAAAACTTCTGATTATTCTCTTATAGAGGATGATCATCAGTTCCTAACTATTATTCTCAAATCAAATAATTTTTTTTTGGACACAACATGTTACTTCCTTATTTATGATCCATCTAAGAAATTAACGTTTTCGTGCATTTCATTAAATATATATCTACAAAACTGCATGTCTTCAAGTTGCATAGCTCATTCTATAACAAGTCGGTTCTACCTCTCTAAGATTTTCCAAAACTGCTTTCTGCTATTTTTTCTTATTTGTATATTATAGAAATATCAAGGTTATTGACTAAATTCCTATCAAGGATCAGCACGAATATTTATTTTTGAAATCGATGAATTTAATGTCTTTTAGAACAAATAACGAAAGTTGAAACTAATTAACTACCAGATGATGAATATATAAATATTCGAAAGCTCGGAAATATATTAGAGATAATACACTTTGAGGTTAAATTTTGCAACAATCCCACTACAAAACTTTTAAAAGCAGAGAACCATTTATAAATTATTTCATCCGACTAAGCACTGTTAAAATAATACACATGCAGCATTTCTTCGATTTCTTCAATGCATTGTATATATTTCAACCCCAGATTACAGTACTATAATAAATAAGTAGTTCTTAACTATTCTTCTTCAGTCAATCGATTACCCCACTTAATAATCCTCAGGCGTTTGTTCAGTGTTTTCACCCAACATGCAAGTAATCTGAAACGCTGTACTCGAAATGTTCTCATCATGTCTTATAAGTCTGTTTGTCAATGTCCAAGTTTATCAAATATCAAAATAAATGTGGAATTAGACCGCGACGGTTTTTGAGCACTGTTAGTCGGGTTCTTTAATCAATTTTATCAAACATTAGTGTTCATATTTCTAGTTATTTTTTATGTCTCACTACATTGAAGCAACAAACCAATCACAATCATAAAGCTATAAAGCAGTCATAAGGAAATAGTCGAAATAAATAGCATGATGGATACAGCTATTCTATTCGAAGTGGTAATCAATGATCAATCAGCTGGATTTGGCATTTTTGGGCCAAAATGCAAACTGTCCAAACCACGAGCAAAATCACTTACACTGTTTATTAGGTAGAGTTGCTGGCCACAAATATAAGTGATCAAAAATGTTTGGATATAAACCTCTGTAGAAAGCACATTTACATTATCTCCATTAGCCAAATAGCCTTGAAGGCACTGAAGGCTATTGAGTCCACCTTCAAGCTAGCGTGAAAAAGTGAACAAACTTCACAAGCACTAGTTAAAAGAAACAAAGTAACCTTAATGTGGCTACCAGGTCACAAGAATAACCTAGGCAATGTTGAAATAGACAGATTGCCCAAACTATATATTTTGGACCAGAACCACAAATAGCATATCAGCTAAGAAATATGAGGAGCTTCTTGAGATATCCAGAAACGAAACGATATTTAGATGATGGTAAATTCTCTAGCAGGACACTGCTCCATCAACTACCACCTTGAGAAGAGGGTGATAGCCCAAGACAACTGTAAATTTTGCGAGCAAATCATAGAGATGGCAAAGATCTACTCTGTGAATGTCTGCTCATTCTAGCAAAAGGCTAAAAGGTCTCCAATGAGTATTGCAACAACTTGAGAAGTGGAACAAAGAAGAATATTTACAGATAAATAATATAATTATTAAATGTTAATTAAATTATTTACTTACCTCATTGGTTTAAAAAGTGCTTGCATGTTATTAGCGAAGTCTATGACAAGCTTAAGTTGTGTTCCGCCCGTCTTTTGAGCTGAAACAAGTAAAAAGCTGTTCAGTAAGTTGTATTTTACCTAAATTGTTGAAAAATTGTAATAATGTGTAATTAAAAATAGATAGCTACATAAATATTTGATTATAAATCAAAACGTTTCAAAATGATCTCCCAAGTTCAAAGAAGCATTGTATCCAATTATTTTCTCATGCTATGATTCAGCTATAACTGAATAGTTTTGAGAACAAAAATTGTTGAAATATCAAAGAAAGAGAATGTATTAAAAAATAGTACAGAAGTGTAAAAAAACGGTTTTGAGATAGAAATCATACAATTTATGGTTTTTGATAATCTGAAACAAATCAAAATATTATGAGGAGGTTCAAATTTTTATTTCTCACAAAAAGTTCATTTCATTAGAGCCCTTCTGGATTTTCATGAGTAATGTGTTTTTTATGGAAATATTTTTGGCGTTTCGGCTCAATTTCAGCCTTTCTAAATTGAGGATTTGTTAGCTCTATCAGCGATGCTTAAAATTACTGATTTTTTGGGGCGCTAGGGTGATATGTTCTTGAGGAACAATCTGGTTTTTTTATACAATTCTGTTTTATGTTGATGTTATGTGGAGTGATGTTGAAAAAATATTCTTTAATTTAATCTTGAGGGTAAAATTAATATTTATAATTGGAATTGATTTATTTTTGATTGATGTTTTAGATTTAGATTTTGATGTTTTCCAACGTTCTCGATTTTTTCTTAAAATAGTTTTGTAAGTTATTGAATTCGGTTACATTTTTCCTTCAATAACTGTTATCTAAATATATCGTTGAAAATATACCACTGATTTTGTTTTTTTTTTTTGAAAAATCTTTGTTGAATTATTTATTTTTATGTAGAATACTTTTCAAGTAATCTCCAGCCGAAGTTGTGTCAAAATGTTAAAATATATTATTATAAAATTATTCATAAGAATAGACCAAAACTCAATAAAGTCAAATCACGAGCAGCTGTATCAACCATATAACTAAAGATATTCTTTATTTTTTTGCGAGAATTGAGGACATATTTGAAATATATAAAAAGCCTGTGTGAGTTAGGTTCAAAATCGTTACTCTGCATATTCTTGCAAATACTTTGTCCTCTATGGACCAATTTTTAAAATGTGTCATTCATTGAAAATGCCATAAAGTAAAAAAAGATTTATACTACAGGCATTCCCGTTAATACCTTTTTATATTCCTACAGCTTCATGCTTACAAGCCCTTTGAATATGAGGTGTGAACACGTATTACAAAGTACCTTAAATTTTTACTCAATTATGTTTTTATGGTGTCTTCCAATAGAAGACTTCTACTATTTAACAGTGCTGTTCAGCCTATCTCTGTCATTCATTTAATCTGCAAAATCACCATGGATTGATATAACTTGCAATAAGTAAATTATTTGTTTTATCAAATTGGGCGTTCTCTTCGGGCACGCTTAGCTCATTTTACCTCTTACATAATCATCTAACTGCAAGGATAGTGTGGTATATGAAGTTGAATACACATATTCGGTGAACAATAACAGGTAATTCTTAAAGAAATGAAATATGTGCTGGATATATCTTCACTGTCCTTGAGCACTTGATTTTGCACCGCTAACAAAACTTGAACTTTTGCAAATCACAACTTTACACTCTCTGTCTTGACATCAGCGTGCACCCATACAAAATAAAACTGATTCAGGAGTTGAAGGTACACGACTATAAAAAATGACTTGTCTATGCTGGAGAGGCTTTGGACTTCTTTTGAATTATGTAGGTACCAAAAAGAAGTAGCTCATACAAGACAATCCGTTTTAAGGGTGTAGTCATCTTACGATATGATGTAAACTATTATATTCCATCATACTTTTTCTTGTAGGATTTTCTTGAGCCATAAGTTTATGTGAATAAGTCATAAGCTCTAGGGGCTCTCGAAGCCGATATAATTCATGCCCTCGGTCAAATGCAACCTGATGAGCTAGAGTCATAATCTTTCAATCACAAAACAATTCGAAAATATTTTAAACATAATCAAAATATAATAATTACTAATGAAATACCCTATATTATTAAATTTTTAGTAATTAATTGAGGGTTAGTAATACCCATGTCATAATTTCGACCCAGAACATGCTTACATACCATCAAATATATCCCTCAAAAAAGTTTGGAATCTGGATTCAGTCAAGGCTGAAAATAAAACATAAAATTAAAGGTATAAATTGTAATGGTGCTTGTACATAGATTACGTAAAATACCCCTAGAATTTACGTATATACATGAAAATTATTTAAACTTATAACTTTTATTCACCGCTATTTGGAAAATGTATTTATCAGTGGTCGCTAAACAGTCATAAACAACCGATAACTCTCAGTGTAATTTTGGGTATCTCACGGCCTCGCTCGTGCTACAACTCTGAGCTGGTTAAGGTCTGGCTGTAGCCAATGAGTCATGATTGTATTGATCCTTGCAAACCATCACAGCCACGCAGTATATAGTCAGTTGTCAGTCGTCAGTCGTCTAGCTTAAGTGAGGTTAATTCTAAGCCGTGTGTATTTAATTCACGCTTTCATGTTCAAGTTCTTTCTTGGTTTGTTTTCAGTATGCTTAATTCAAACCAAAAGTTGGGAACCGATTACTTTTTTACACAAATGAAACATTAATGCGTATATTTGCTTTATTATGTATCTCAATTGGAAAGAAAGAAAATGTTGAGCGTCATTTTAAGAACGTTCACAGTGGAATTTAAAAAGCTGATGCAATGAAAATTTGAGGTTGCAGCTTCCAGACAAAGATAATTGATACAATGATTTTAGACGTAACAACAGTTTCCAGAAAGCTTGAACTGAGGATAAAGAATGTTATCCGGTGTGAAGCACTTTCCTAGTATGAAGAAGATCGATCACAAATAAAATTGTCCTCATTTCTTCAAGACTCAGGTAACCATTTTAGCAACGATACCAAGATTTTAAAAGCATATTGAGTGTGACTCTATTCATCCAAATTTTTTAGAAATGGATGCAGAAGTTCTTTAAACGTTTCTTTGGAGATCAAGCTGTTGTTGGAACGGCAATATTCGATTTTTCCCCAAAAAACTTTTTACTACTGGAAATATTTGGTCTCTATTCCCAAAAAAAAATTATAATCCAAGCTGCATTGAGGTTGGAAACCATGTTTAGCTGTATGTCGTGTATTTTCGTACTGCGCTACTCTATTTATTCCTGAACCAGCGCGAAGGGTTCCTTTCTCTTGAGTCTTTCATCTAGTCCAGAAATACCCAAACTTGTTTGCTCGAAAATGACATTCAAAACCATATAACATTATATATATATATATATATATATATATATATATATATATATATATATATATATATATATATATATATATATATATATATATATATATATATATATATATATATATATATATATATATATATATATATATATATATATTATACCATATCAGCAACAAAAAATAAGTTATGGAAGTTCAAGTACACTCATGTTGTAGAGCTTCCCGTGGACCCCTAGCGGTACGCCTGGCCAATTTGAGAATCCCCTATAGTCTAATGTTTTTAAAATATATTTTTTCGCAGCAGTCAGTTAATAATCCTTTAATAATAGCCAGATCTGGAATCTCAGGATGGTAAATGTCCAATCTGAAGATGTTTTCTTATCAACCCGACATTACTATGTATAAAGGATGGATCAGATAGTAGCCCAAGTTTTTATTTTTCGAGCAAAGTTTAGTATACAACGTTTTTAATCAAACAATAGCACCGATAATCTGTTATCTGTTAGAATTCATTTTTAGATGTTTTGAAGGATATAAAATTCATTCATAACTTTTTAGGAAAATTCCTCAGATGATAGCCCGAAATACTATAAAATAACCATTAGAGACTGTATTATTTTGATTACAACTATAATTTGCTGTGTATCTTCTAAAATGTTCGACTTTATGTATATATAATATATATATAATTCTACTGTACGTGTATAAATCACCTAACTCCTCTTAAACGGCTGGACCGATTTGAATAAATTTTTGTGATAATAGATGACAAATCATATTGCAGATGGCGCTATAATCGGTATCAATGTTATTTATCTATAATTTAACTAAACGGCTAGATCGGTTTTAATGAATTTTTGTGTATGCATTAAAATGGGGACCTGGAAAACCTTACATTCTCAAATCAGCACGGTAGGTGGCGTTGCATTTTTGTGTGCATAAGAGTGGATCGGTTTTAGGAGTATTTATCTATACTAGTACCACTAAATGCTGTTGATGTTGACTACTGTTGTATTGGATATATAGATCGATGGCATTACTACGTTTTGTGTATATTGAATGTACATATTTCGTTTATTTTTTAATTTATTAATTTGAGTGTATTATATTAAATTTGTTTCGTTATTATGACAGTTTAATTTTTCTGAACAATCTTGTCACATGGCCGATTATAGGTGGCGTTTTCATTCGTTGGAGAATCTTCAAGTTTTTCCATTTATATTACTCAGGGATTGCATAAAAATATTTTCAATTCGCATTAAGATAAAATTTAACAAACACTGATTTTATTTCATAATGAAGAATTTGTCTTCCATTTCATACTTTTTTTAATATTCTAATCGCTTGAAATATCATACAATTCAACGTCTGCCAGGTCCTCTAGTGTATTATAAAATATAAAAAAATATTATGACGTCATATCTCATATATTTGTTATAAATACAGTGACATAAAAATGCCGCATTTATCGGAATTACATTTGCCCCCATTGTTGTTAATATTGTGCAGAAAGTATACAAACTTAATTAACATAATTTATTGCCTTTATCTAGGCGGAAGAACACTTAGAAATCGAGGAGACAGTTTTGTCAGGAAATGGAAATAAATATTTGCGAAGAAACGACGTTATTCCTGAGTGGAAAATATATTTAAGAAACAATTGGGTAGCTGAGTGGAAGACGTTGTGTAATGATATCAGTGAATCTTATTGTAAAATTAATCTTTCTTTTCCATATACACAGCTATGCGATCGAAGCCGCGATAATTAAAAAATAACAACTCAGTGAGAATTATCATTGTTGTTCAGATACTATAAAATTCAACTTTGGCTTCAGAATTACATCCCACTTTCATACAAAAAGATAAAAAGATTCATTCAGACCAAAATTGTAGTAATCATGCAGTTTTTTGTTTGGTTATCCATTTTTTTATTCAGAGCGGAAGAGTTTTTGGAAAATATGTAGTTGTCATGTGAAAATAATTCATTATGGCGGGTACCATAGCATGAAGATTTCATTGTATTTCTTATATATAATACATAGGGATCCAAAAACACAGAACAATACAAAAAAAAACAAAAAAATCATCATAATCCGTTTAGCTGGAAAATTAGGCAATTAATTGAGCAACGTGGTTTGATACCCCAAAAAAACATATGTAAGAGCTGAAAATACGAAATGGCGTAATAGGACGCACAGACTTGGAGCTTACTTCCGTTGGGTAGGCACGTTCGTGGACGTCATTTTACGCACATTTTACGAGAACTGTTGCTCATAAATTGTTACCTGGCGATTATACCGCTCTGATTATTGACAACGGCGAATTAGTTATAAGTCCTAATTTAATTGGAATATAGGTCGTCCTAGAACGTATAGGACCGAAGACAAGATTGAGATTGTTATGCAATATGTAAGGAGAAGTTACAGGAGTGGATCCATACAAGCTGCAATCAACATAGAAATTGAAAGAATTTCATGAAAAGACTCGCATTTTTTAAGGAAATACATGATCGATATTCCAATTTTGGCAACATCCTCCTCTGATGGGGTCCATTTCCTTATCAATGGGTTTGTTTTGTCGTTAATTAATGGGTTTGAATAGTCGTTGATGGAATAGTTAGAATCCCAAACTCATAGTCTAGAAATGACTTAATAGTCTTAAAGTTTCAACCGTATGTTATGTTGCAATGTTAAAAGTTTTTTTGGCCTCCAATAGAACTTGGTTTCAACAAGACGGAGCTACTAGTCCCACACCAAATCACCCCATGGTGGTTGTAAAACAGATATTTCCTGACTGATATCGAAAAGAAGTGATATTAAATGGCCCCCTCGTAATACAGATTTGACATTTCTTCACTTTTTTGTAGGGGTACCTCAAACAAAAGTTTACAGTAATAATATGAAAAACAGCGATCAGCTCAAGGTGATTATTGGTGGTGAATTGGCCGCAATTACATTAGCATTACTGAAGAAGGTTTTCAATAATTTTTCAATAATTTCCTTTCACGGTTATAGATGTGACTTTATGCAGAGAATCATTATTTAGATTATGGTGATATTTTAAAAAAATAAACTTCAGATATTACTTTACAATTCTTTGATCTATTTTAACTATGACTTTCGTAGAATTTTTTAATATATTTTTAAATATGCACGTTCCGTTTTGCCACTCGTTTTTCCAATTTAATGTCACATACTTAGTGAGGTATTTAATTTCAAGTATTTCACCTAGTTTTGAAATGCAAAGAAAACTGCTCCAACATCAAAGTTGAAAACAGGATGTAGAATCATTTTTCATTTTAGTAGTCGGTAACATTTTTGAAGTAAATCATTTGATGCATTTATGTTGACGGGAAACTAATAAAGTGTTTTTTAGAAATTTATGCATTGTTCCCGAAAATTAAAATACTTACACGAATTGATTTGTTTTTGTTCAACAATAATTGGTTTGGTTTCAAAAAGGCTGACGGTCTTTGTTTCGAATTCCAAAATAAACTTTCTATTAGACCGGTTGATCGCATCAAAAATTTGTTCAAGCTTCAAATTTACTTATACCAGTTACTTCATAAGTCGTAATAAAAATACTTTACATTCAAAGAAATATTGAAGACTTCTCCAGTCTTAACTTTATTCAATGATTTTTCTATAAATTAAAGGTGTCACATACACAAACCAAAAAATTTATTGTGCCAATTTTTTGGTTATAGGTTCCCAAGAGAGTCTTTGCCTGTCTCAGCCTCATAAGATTGTTCCAATAACTGATTTTTCTTATCTTCCTCCTTTTCTAGTATTTTCTCTATTGTCCTGTAGCCCATTCCACAGAAAGGTTCGGGCCTTACGAAGGGTTTATCCACCTCTACTTTTACAACTGTATCTGTTACTTCATTTATCTCCACTCCATTGTCACCAGGTATTCTCAAACCAGCTTAGATCTTCAGTCTTTCGCTCTGAGTTCTAATGGATCGCTATCAATTCTTCATCGTCCAAAGGCGCGCTATCGGTTGCTACGAATTCTTCGAGCTCCTCGACTGCAATACTTCCAAGCTCATACCCCTCCATCATAACAGCGATATCTTCTCTGCTAGTGTCTCTACCACATCAGGCCAAAGGTTTCTCCAAACTCCGTTCATATAGCTCAGCTTCACTGTATTCGAAGCAGCAGCAATGTTTTATACAGCATTAATAACGTTATAGGACTTCCACAATTAGGTTGTTGTCCTTTTTCATCTGTTTCTCGAATCATCTGACCAAATGTGCGGCGGTGATATTCCGCCTTGAAGCTTGCCTCCTTAGTCCATAAGCTGTAAAATTGAGATGATATTTGGTGGCAAAAACATCATCTTTACTTCCAAACCCCGCGGTGACTCAAATATCGGTGGATGACCTTCTTACTGTCCAAGTTTGACATATAAAGAAAACGCTTTAGCTTATTCATATCTTCATCAACAGCAAGCATTTTTTTCTAAGATAGCAGGTTTCATAAAAATTTTTCGCCCATATTCAGTAGAAAATTTTATTCTATAATTATTTTTCACAATCGTACGTACAGTAAACTCTGAGAGACCAAACTGTCGTTCAACCTTTATTGTCTTGCCTTTGTTCTCCATATTTTTAAAATTTTTATTCTCATTTCCAAACTTAAACTTCTACGTTTTTTTTTTAACTAGCCGGGGTAGAAATTTTTTTTAATAATAAATTTATGTGAATTGATTATTATGTTTTGATTCACTGTTCTACAAGTGAACCAGCAATCTTATTCAGTAATTACCAATAAATAGGGCACTTACATAGTTGGAAAAAAAATAGTTTTGGATAGTTTATATACAGCACTTATTATAATTCTTTAATAAATATTTATAGAGAGAAATATTATTGAAAATTCAAAAATTTTGTAGGTAGTTTAAACATTTCAATAAGGCCGCCATATTGCGTGACGTCATAGTTATAAAATAAATAATGAACATATGATACAAAGTAAATACGACAGTTATTTTCTCGGTTATTCTAAAATATTATTAAGCTTTGATTAATCTGAAAAATGGTATTTAAATTGTGTTTTATACCATTATACCTAAAAATTTTCCAACGAATGTGAAAATATCACTTAAGCACCTGATAAAGTTTTCTTTATAATTTCGAATAAACCGCAAGAAAAAAATGATTTGTCATTTTGATGATCCTACAAGATGTAATTATTATTGTAGTCAGGATCATTTTAATGTAAGTAATTTAACTTATTTCAATATTTTAATATTTTATAGTAATTAGTTTATTATGCTTTTAATTTTTAACGTGATTATGTAATAATGTAACAACTTAATCTATAAAAGGTTTATTCACTTTATTATCATATCTATTTAGAAAAATTTCTTTATTTATACGTAAGTAATACTTGAAAACAATAATATAACAGCACAAGCTACATGACCGGCAACGATAACCGCATGATCATCAAGCTGGCAACTACTCAATGTTTTTATTAAACCTATGATGTCACAACTGAAAACCAATGAGAGTGAGGTCACTTAGCGCGAATTTTAAAAACCACATAATAGAGAAATCGTGCAAAGTGTGGTCGCGTAAACTGAGGTATTAGATAATATATCAAGATTCGATATATTACCAAGCATTATGAGCATCTACTTCATTAACACTCAATTATTTATTAACTTATTAATTTAATTATAAGTACAGTAACCGTAACTGCAATAATGAATTTTTTCCATTTGTCTTTTGTCTTTTTCCAACTGTATGAAATTTATCGAAAATTATACGTGCTTAACTGGTCTATACTCATGATGATTAATTCATGGTTTTGTCAGAAATTTCATTTTCAATCACTACTGTTTGATTAGCTTTTCTAATAACTATTTGTTGAGTTCATTTTTCATGAACAACTGACGGCTTTTCTATTGTAACTCTTTGATTTATAGGTTAATAATCTAATTTATGTAAATTTAGCATGTGTTTTCCTTAAGCCAGACATTTAAATTTCCGAAAACAAATTTATCAACATCAACGTGTTAAGATGTTATCAATATAGTTGTACAAACATTTTTAGGCAAAAATAAGCAATAATAGTCTGATCATAAACGGGTGTGATGATACACAGTCACGTTGATAGTATTGTGATGATTAGATGAATCAACACATAAATATTAAAATAAAATATGTTCAAACTATATGAAGATTTTCTATCCTCATTTATAATATTTCATATTTTAATATATCGAAATTTGAGCAACCACCAATTCAAATTATTTATGGTTACATGATGTTGCTTAACGTCTTTTTTATTAATAGATTTCTCTTTTCTTATTTATTTCGCAAATTATCGCTATTAGTGGCGCAGAGAGGGCAGTGAAACCAGTCACTAAACTGCGTTTCTCGATGCCATTTTCTTTTTCTAACTCCAGTAGCTCCATCTGTGTCTTCATTCATGAGCTGTTAGATGATGGTACGTGCTACGTCGCCCCGCTCACTGACCAGTCTTCCCGATTGCTACTCATTACTTAGTTAATGCGAATTAACATTATCCTCAAGGGGTTCACTGAATCACATTGAAATTCCAATGCATTCCTCCATTGAAGAACGACACTCATCAACTGACTAATTCCACAACCCTCGCTGTACTACTACCAGCTGTCATAGATCTGTTGTTCTACATACACACTATGCTTGCCGAACTTCCATGCGACACATAAAGTTTGTGATCCGTTAACATATCTACAAGAACAAAAATAATTGCTATCACTAATGCCCTAATGCCTCGTGTTTTTCATATTATATTTATATTCTTACTATAGTTTTATTCCATTGATGACTTAATCTATTTTCTAAATATATAAATGTCTGTTCTACAAGAAAAAAAAACATATTTATTGGGAGGAAACTCATATAATATTATCTATTAACACGCTTATATTAGCCTTATATCACCTGTATGTGGGTTCCTTTGTTTGTTTCTAACTCTCCTTTGGACATAGAACAAGTGGTTTATCTATAAAAAATTTCGTTCGACAGAGGATTCGAACCTCGGATCTCCGTGTGGGAAATCGAGCAAATTCAATTTTTGATTTCTTCCAAAGCACACTGTTACCCTCAACCATCTTTCGAATTATATTTCTGCACTGTTTCATATGTTATCTCAAAATATCTAGAATACGACTCTGTCTGTACTAGAATAAATGCTCTGCAAGTTTTGCTGCGTACATTCGCACGAACCGCATTGGTTCGTAAGTTGAGTTTAGTTGAAGAACACTATGTGCCATATCTCAAAAAATAAAAATTATTTTTATATTACAACTTGTTATACATTTTTATTTTTCAAATTCTCCAATCAGTTGTTTCTTCATAACCCTATTACAAAGAGGTATTTCTTCACAGTTCATACTGAACAAACGTGTTTAAGTTAGTTCATAATTTTAGTTAAATATTGAAATACTAATTCAATCGTAAGAATTTTTTCCTTTGGAAATGCTGACGAAAACTAACTTTTCATCTCATAAATAGTGTATTATTCTTATTTCACGCATGTCGATTTTTCTAATATGTTTCTTGGAAAATGTAAATATTTCATGCCAAAATATTCGTGCATCCCTGACTGTGATATTAAAATATAACAAAACATCTTAGGTTTAGGTCATTTTTACTTATATACAATATGGATAAAAGGATTCTTAAATAAAACACTCTTCATTACCGATAACTACGAGGGCCGTTTTTTTATCAACCTCCGATAGGCTATAAATAAAAGACTAGTTCATATAAAACAATAATTTTATTACCGAAACTTTTATACACTTACGGTTACTTTTCGACATAATAACCGAAGAGATTGAGACATTTGCCATATCTGCGGACAAGCTCTTCAATACCCTCTTCAAAAAAAGTTGCCGCCAATGTAGACAAAGCAGTAATGGTGAATCTGCGGTTTTCTTTAACCATTCTGTCAACTCGTTGAACCAGGTTATCTGAAACGACAGATTTGCGTCCTTGGTCCCCTTCATCACGCACAACATTATCACTCATGAAGTTCCCCCCATACACACGACTCATTATTCGATGGATTTCTGCAGCACTATGACGTTCAGCCTGTAGTAAATGAATCACACTTGGCGGAAGCATCAATAATGGCGGAATTGTTTACGTGGCTGTAGCACAACGCCGACTGACACTTAGGCGAGAAACGTCTAATATTTCGACTCGATAAACTGTAAAAGACAACATTTCGTCTTTGGTACTCACATTACTATTTAGTACGTTAGTTTGAAAGTACCACATTTTCGTATTTATATTGAACGTCCAGCTATTGATAACCCCATAAATAAATCATTCTAAAGTTCACTATCAAACCTAATTTATAAAATATGCTGTATACAGGATGCTTCCACGAATCTCGATATTTACAATCAGTGTGGTAAGTCTCAGGTGTAGTTTCTGAAACTCTAAAACTAATTGTCGATTCCCATTATTAAATCCTAGAAAGGATGTAGACGACAGGCGTTGCCACAAGATAAGTAATTTATGTACAAGGGACAGTGTTAAAGAGATATATAAGAGGATTATATACCTATATATTTAGGTTTATGATTTATGCCGGGAACTGAGTTTGCAAATTTCAGCTTCTATAGTAGCCATCACTCTGTTTTCTGTAATATTTATATTCTAATGACGTTAAATAGTACAATAAATCTGAAAATATGTCACAAAATTAACAATTGCATTACATACGACTTTGAAAATAAGATATTTTTGAAATAAATAGTAGGAATGCAATTACAACTTTGTCATGATTTTTGATTTCTGGCAAAAATTCTGTTTTTAATTAATTATATATTTTTTATATGGCGCTCATAAAATCCTCATCAGCAAAAAACTGGACTAGGTGCGATTTAAGATCACAGTCATTTGTAAAAGTTTTATCACTCAAAGAATCTAGAAACTTCGAAATAAATGGTATTCAGGTGGTGACAGATCAGGGAAGTATGAAGGATGTGGCATCACTTCCCAGTCAAGTTCCAATAGTTTCCCACGAGTTGCCAAAAATGTGTGAGGCCTTGCATTATCATGGTGGAACTTTAAACCTTTCCGATTCGACAATTTTGACCGTTTTTCATTAGTTGCTGGATCCAGTTCCATTGATTGTTGACAGTATACATCGTAATTGATCGTTTAGTTCTTTAGAAGTAGCTCAAAAAGCACAAAAGCTTTGTAATCTCACCAAACTGACTACATGAGATTTTTTTGTTTTTTTCTCAACTTTCGATATGGTTTGTGTTGGTTCATCGTGTTTGCTCAATCATAGTTTTCGAACTGCGTTACTGTACAGGCTCCATTTGTTATCACCACTGATTCACCAGTGATGATTAGTTTCAAGAAAGGGTCGGTTCCATTTCGTTTAAGGTGCATATCGCCAATATTGATTCTTTGTGTTAAATGAATTTCTTTCAATTCTTGAGGTACACATATATTAAGCTTCTCAAGTTTTTGTGAGTTTTTTTTGAAGATTTTATGTTTTTTGTAACATTTATATGAGTGCGGGCGGGTGCAGCTGCGGCTACGATAGAGAACAATGCAGCCGCAGCTGTACCCGCCCGCCACCAATCTAAAATTTTCAAAAACTTACAAAAAAACCAAACCGAAAAGAACCCTTTTTATTTGATAGAGATCTCTTTTTGTTTTCTTCAGGCCAGGGGTCTTAGTTTTCCTCTTATCAGCCTTACCTAACCACCACCACTCCAGTCCTGCAGAGGAGCAACTCCTATATCAGGGAAAACTCCAATAAACCTTCCTCCTATAAAAAATTTCCCTTATATTACCTAAAAATACTTTCTGTCTCTCTCTCTTTCCATATTATAATCGTTAATAGAGAATTCACTTTGCAATATTCATGGTGGTATAAACAAAACAATTTCAATCTATGGTAAGCTTCACCTAATAAAACTAAGTCCAGTGTAGTTTCTATGAAAGTTTTAAAGAGACATTTGAAATCAATTTATTCGTAGAAATTATAACCCAAGTTCAGATAGTTCACTTATCAGCTGATTAAGGATCCTAGCCCAGAACGAGATTTAGATAACGTGATTACAAGAAATTTTGATTTTTATCACTTTTTTGTGCGTTAATTCTTCCATGATATTATTTCAGTTGTATAAGTGATTCTAGATGTTTTATATTTTTTATTCAGCATTTATCAAATATACCAAAAAATTTTTGAAAATGATATGCTATTTTTATGCTGGAATGCCAAAAGTATAAAAACCGCAAATATCAGTAACCTATCAATGACGCTTTTCATGAGAATCATTAATGGACAGCCATTTAAAAAACAATAGACAAATCAAACAACCCTTCAGCTGATCGTATTTACCCACCGGTCTACCAGGGTAGAAAGGATCATAACATATGACCATGACCACTGTCCGAGCAACAATGAACGTGATTACTTTCCCAACATTGAGATCATGATTAGCTAAATCCAATCGTAGTTTCCGAAAAGTCCTTGAGATAACTTCGCTCTCAAGCAGAATTCATTTTGTTTTGACTTATATGCGATTTAAAAATTAATATCTGACAATTACATTTTGAGTTTTAGGTCAAGCAGAGATTTTTATTAAATACGTTATCTCTTAGAATCTATTATAAAAAAGTTTTTCATATGTATACTATTTTTAGAACACCCTTAAAAACAATTTTTGTAATATCATTTCCATACTAATTTTAATGAAGAATTACTCTGTAATCGTTTGTTTCACTGATTATTCAATTAATGTTTATTAATCGACTTGCTTGAGTTTCTGCTATTTCTCCATTAAATGAATTCTACATAAAATACGTTATACACTATTGGAGATATCCAAAAAGCATGGTCAACTAGGAGATAACACTTGTAACAGCAAAACCTTCATTGCTAATGGATTTATAATGCTTCTGTTGCCATTAGTATTCTATTAGTTTTCCAAGTTGATCACTTACATAAATTTAATACCAAGTTTTTATCAAAATATGCTGTTTGGCTATTTGTGGGATCGTGATATTTAAGATAAAATATTGATATATTAAAGAAGACACCACCAAGATCATGTACAATATATTTCCAATCATTAGCCCAGACAAATACCTTTTTTAACAAATATAATAGTCTCATTAACTTTTTCATTGCTTTCATAGAATGCTTCTAAATAGATGATCCGACCAAACTCAAAGTTCTTATTCCTACGATTTAGTCTATTTGAGGATAAAATTTTGTTTCTTTATTTAACTACATATATAATCAGTGATTTTTTAAAAGGTATAGGATTTGAGTTTGAAAAAAACCACAGAAAATTTGAAAAAATTGATGAAACATTTATTGAAATGGTTAGAACGATCAGTATAATTTAAAGTTTGAAGATGATTTCACGCAAATATTGGCCGCGGCTCCGCTTTAAATAGCCCATGCGCAAGGTTCAATTTTGGCACACAAATCGGTCGGTATTTCACGAATAAATGCTTCAATATTGGCTTCCAGTGCGTCAATCGTTGCTGGTTTATCCCTGTAGACATTAGCCTTAACATGGACCCACAAGAAATAGTTCAAAAGCGTTAAATCACACGATCTAGGCGGCCAATTGACGGGGCCCAAACGTGAGATGAAGACGGCTCTCAATTTGGCCATTGTTTCGAGTGCCGTGTGGCATGTGGCACGGTCTTGTTGAAACCACAAGTAAGGCATATCCAATTCTTTCATTTTGGGCAAAAAAAATCGTCAATCATCAGTTTCGGTAACGTTTCTCCGTCGGTTGATCGTGCGTTGCAGAGTATCGTGTGAAAATGTTCACCCAATAGGTTGGATTAGCTTCATCTAATAAACCACAGGTAAATTTAACTCGCTACATTAAGAAAAGGATCTGAAAAAAATAGACAACACGGATCTAGATGTGTCCAATAATACACCTTTGCAGTCATCATTAATTCGAACTATTGAGGACTGTGGTATCAGTACAGGATGATCAAGACGAAATCACTGAAACTCTTACAAACTCAAAATAGCCACACATAATTGAACTTACTAAAGGCAATAATAATGTTACTGTTCTTCAAGATCCATTACCTTCAAAAAATCAAAAACTAACTGAATAGTATATTAATTCTTATATAACTCGAATACATAATACAGGTCATCGAATTAGTTCTGTGTGTTGTTCGCTCCAAAGAGTAAGTAGGTATTCATACCTGCATTGATTATAATGTTTGTTCATGCAATTTGTGGTGAAGAAGAAGGGTTTGACAATCATGTAAAAATTTTTTTAATTTATAAACATAGATGGGTTTCAAGTTTTTCTATCAGTTATCTAGAAATGCATTTTTTGATTCTCTATCAAATGACATTAAAAATCAAAAAGGCATTTTTTGGACTTACGCGGCGTTAGAACACAACATGAGAAGATCAAGGAAGGTTCGCAAAAAATGCCAAGAACACGAAATCTGTCGAAGAAGGAATTACAGGCAGAATAAAAATACTCAATTTGGAGTTTATTAAGAAAATATGATGTTCCTGATGTCAAAATTTCTTTACGTCAAACCACGACAAAACAGTCAATAAGTCATGATCATGGTTTCAGGAAACATGACATGATGCTTTGTCGTAAAAATATTCTTCGTGTAATTCAAAATGTCACCAATATTTATATCGGACTAATAAGTAATGTGGTGGAATTTTGAAGTTCTATTGCCTGTCAACTTCAGATTGTTTATATTGATTTTTCTCTAATTGATTTGATTTGTAACATTCTATCATTCCTTAGTTTATAAGTCTCTATAACCTAAATTACCTCCAAGTAATTAAAATGTTTTATTCAAACAAGAACCTGTTTAGAATTTACCCTATGCATGATCTTGGGTCTACAGATTACGAAAGTATTCTGCAGATTATCTAGTTGATGTAAGAATTCAATCAATCTTTTTCACTTTAACTCACCTTGATAATCTGCAGAATACCTTGTTAATATACATTAAAAGGTTAACGCAATTTTACGGTAAAATATAAATCTTCTACATCGATAAAAGAGACAAACCAGGCATTGCGAAACTTTTAATGTCCGGTAATTCAAACACTGACGAGACGGAGCAGGTTGTCGAAAATGCATACTCGTAAATATTTCACTGAAAAAACGAGCGGCTTACGTTTACAAATTGAATTAAACATTCGGTATACAGAATCAGTCTATGAAAACAGTTCAATTCGATATCTGTCGCTTGTCAGTAGATTATAAATAAATTCTGAAATACACGATACACATTTGTCAATTCTTACACTTCTATATCTTCGTTTTTAAGAGGAATATACCACGCGTGACACATCATTTGTGCTTCAAATATGGAGTAATCAAAAGAATTTAACCATATAACATATATATTTCTTCAGTCCTCTTACTATGTTAGTTTGTATGTCGTTTGGCTGTCTAATCAATATCTTCAAAAACGTAATAGTGATAAAGCTCCTAAAAATATGAGCGATAGCTCATTCGATCCAGACTGACAACTAGAAAAAGGTATTTTGAGGATTCTACAGCACGCAAAAAATTCCAATTGTTATTAACAAATTAAGACGAAAAAAAAGGCATTTTGTTTTTTGTTTATAACTCGAGAAATATTAAGAGTTAAGCAATTTAAAAAAATTATTCGTAAATAGGAGGAAGTTTCCAATAAAAAATTTTTTGTTCCCAGAACCTCCATTATCAATAATTTTAATCTAACGCTGAAAATAGGGCTCCGCGCGTCCGTTACGGCATGGAGAGAGCACACCGCAATAAATAATTGTTTTATGCGTTAAATATACATTTAAAATTCTGAAGAAATTATAATGTCTTCAAAACATTTCAAACAATAAGGTCCCGTTGGAATTATACTTTTATCGTCATTTTTCAAAAGGTTATGCAATTGTTAACTTTCACATTTTTTTGCTTTCTCCATTTACATAAATGACGGTCTAAAACTTTAAATAATTAACCTATACATTTTTTTCTTCGTGGATTCTTTCTTATACATGTACTTAAGAAGATCACGTAATAACAGTTTAAAAAAGTTTATTATTTTGTTTATAATAAATTCTTAAACTTAAAAAGTTATTGCCGTTTTTACATTAAGTAATGGCTCAGTAAAAAATTGTGTAATATTAAATAATATCGCGTCAATTGATTAACTCAAATTT
This sequence comes from Diorhabda sublineata, assembly GCF_026230105.1. Classification (NCBI taxonomy): domain Eukaryota; kingdom Metazoa; phylum Arthropoda; class Insecta; order Coleoptera; family Chrysomelidae; genus Diorhabda; species Diorhabda sublineata. The sequence continues at coordinate 41,782,732 of NC_079474.1, forward strand.
TATATGAAAACAAATGAGGTTTATAATTCTAATTCTCTTTCTAATGTATCGTATTTTAAGCCTTTTGTTATTTCCCCTACTAATATAAAATCTTGGCGACAAGTTTTATTTTTATACAATATTTGTTATAGAATTATAAAAACTGATTCTAAACAATTGCAGAATAACTATAAACGATAACAAAAATTAGCTTACCAACATGTGTTATGGTTTCACTAGCCATTTCGCGAAGAAGTTTATCTACATAAGGACTATCCTCAGAATATAATTCGTCTTCCGATATTTGAGCATGGAATTTTTCTAATGTTGTTGAATTTTTCCTACAACAAAAATAAAGATTATATACTTTAGGACCGTTTTGCCGATCTGTAATAGAAAGAAAGATATCCATAGATTTACAAAAGCTACCAGTGAAGATACACGATAAAAAAAATAGAAATGATCATTAGAATCATATAATCAGACAAAGAAGTTCAGGAATCGACATAAATCCATAAGCATATTTTTTACTACAACTAATCTAGATAAAAAATTACAAAACAATATTTTTCTATTTTTCTTTCACTGCCGACTTCTACCGAAGGTTGGCGGCCATCATTTGATAGACTCTATTTTGTGCCGCATGAATTATATTCGAAGCATCTGGTATTTGGGGTAAGCTACCTGCTATCTTGCTTTCCACGATAAGTTGTAGCGAGCCGTATTTTTCATTTCAAAATATATGGCCTAGGTAGGACGCTTTTCTTTTCTTAATAGTTACAAGCAATTCTAAATATTTGGCCATTCTTCTCGGTACCTCCATAGTGATTATTCTATCAGTCCTGGGTATTCTTAAAATGCGTCTATACAGTTACATTTGAAAATTTCTAATTTTCTGTCTTTCAATTTTTGCATTGTTGCTACTTCCACACCGTAAAGCAGAGTGGAGAGTACGTAACATTTCGTGGGTCGCCTTCGGGTACCAATGCTCAAGTTGGGGTTGCTCAAGAGCTTTCTCATTTTTATGAATGTGGATCTAGCCATTTCAATTCTAATCTTAATCTCTAAATCAGGGTTCCATTCATAATTTATTGTATATCCCAAGTATTTGAGGCTATGTTTTCTCTCAATGGGATCCGTTTCTATATACAGATCTACATTTTGTATTTTTCTCTTACTAATAACCATAAATTTTGTTTTCTTTCTGTTAAGATCAGATTTGTCGCCTATTGTAGTTACTCTGTTGAGAATCATCCGTAGATCTTCGACGTTATCTGCCAATAAGACAGTATCATCCGTATAGAGGAGATTGTTGATTGGTACACCGTTAATTTTGATGCCCTTACCACATTCTTCAGTGCCTCTATAAATATTTACTTTGAGTACAAGTTGAACAGCAATGGCGATAGAATGCAACCCTGCCTAACTCCCCTAGCAATACCTATGTCCTGAATTTTCATGTCTCCATATCAGCTATGTGCAGTTTGATTCCAATACAGATTTTTTATAATCTGAATATCCTTGGTGTCGAGCCCTAAACGATATAATAGTTCTATAAGTTTGTCTTGGTTGATAGTGTCAAATGTTTTCTCATAATCGATAAAGTTGATCATGACATTTTTGAATCAAGAGCTACATCGCAAAGAGGGGCTCCCGTGTCCCATAGCCAAATATAAATCTAATGAGCGTATGACCTATACGCTCTTTTAATTTTGTTCTTATTCTGGCATGAATAATGCTTAAGAATACCTTCAGGGTGTGGCTCATTAAGCTTATCAGGCAATATTCGTTGCACTTTTTGGAGTTTGCTTTTTTGAGGAGTTATAAACGTAGATATCAACCAGTCGGATGGATTTGGACCAGTATCGTAGATCTTATTAAACAGGTTTAAAACGATTTTCATATTGTTCTCATTGATAACAAAAATTCAACTAGTATTTCATCGCATCCTGTTGCTTCTTCATCCTAATATAGGTAAATTCTTTGACTCTTTTATGTATGTTAAAGCTGTCTGTCATGTTTCTCTTCCACCTCTTCCATCTCTTGAGATTTTTCTCTTAACCATTTTTCTTTAGCCTCTTTTTTTCTATTACAATCTTAAATACTGAGCTGTTCCACCGAATTTGACCTACTAGAGTTTCATCAGTTTCATTCTGTCTTTACTATTATACTACAAATCAAGCACTGTCCTCTGCTTTTCCACTACTATAAAAGCCAAAAAAACTTTTTTGATTCTTCTTACTGTTCCACATTCTTACAATAGTTACTTTCCTTCGACTTTTTCGTGATTGCGAATCCTTATTCATGCTTTTTTGCAAAATATCTTGTTTCGTTTGTTGATCTCTCCAATTCTAGGTCCCTGTGGTGGTCGCTACGTCTTATAAATCGATGACCGTTAACTATACCCCTCAATACCTTGTTATAGAATTTTTGTATGATTCCAATATTGCTTAACACACCGTAGACTTTGAGATCTATCTGTATATCATGAAGAAAAAAAATAATACTTATTATTTCTAAATAATGTTCAAAATGTCTGCTAGTATAGAAATGTCTTCTTAGTTGCGGGGTTCAGTTTTTATACAATACTTTTGACTTATCCCTACAAAAAGAAGTCTAATGGCGTCAGATCAGAATAACGTGCAGGCCAATCTATCGATACGCACCTGCCTAACAACGCACTTGGGAAAATTTGGTTCAGGACATTTATTTGGTAATAGTGCCGTACTCCACCTTATTGAAATCATATTATATTCGCCGCAACTTAGGGGTTTGATAGATCAGGATACAAGCTTGTCAAAGTTAGCACGACATTATTTAGAGAAGTAGATTAGCGAATTTTGCTATCAATGTTAAAAGGGCCCACGATATGATTTCTAACAATTCCTGCCGAAACATTAATTTTTTCAGGATATTGTGTTACTCATCCAGTGAAGATTCTTATTCTTTGATCTATCTTAGAATTGTTATCTGACATTGCTATTATTTGTTAAAAAAATACGTTCTTTTATTAAAATCTTCTGTCATGACCTCCGAGTTGGTATAATTCTATGAGATGCATTTAATTTTTATTTTATTAAGTGTAATGTAGCAAATATGTGAATTTAATTTTTGTAATGGTAATGGTTATAAATCTTAAAACACTTATTATTTCCGAAACAGTTTATGAGAGGTATAGAACATTCTTCATCAATTATGTCTAGAATGTTCTGAGGAATCTAAAAAATGAATAATATACACAAGGTTAAATTTGAAATGAGAAAGTTCGTATTGGCTAGTGTATAATTTTTAAGCTAGAATTTAAAAATATAAATAGATGTGTTCAAGCATTTTCCAAACACGTCCTCATTTATTTATTAACGAATACATGAATACGTGATTGTATCCCGTTAATATTTATGTAATATTTCCACTTTTAAACCGACCGGTAGAAATATTTCTATACCGAACATATCCTTATCTTTTTACAGAGACCCATGAATAATTTCTATGTAGACGACGTGTTCCTGTAATACAGCCATAATTCGGTGACATGGTGCGATAGATCGGCAGGATATCTGCAGTTTATATGGTAATCTCAAAAAGGATTTTCTTACAAGCATATCATGACGGTTCACAGCTTGTCGTTTATCTTCAGCCATTTCCACGTAATTTGATGGGTCACCACCGCTATGAAAATATATTAGATATTCTTTCACGAATATATTTACTCAAGAGAGTAATATTTAGTAGAGCTAATGCGAAAAGAGCGATACATATTTTGTTGATGAATGAAATGAAACGCTTTAAAAAGCATGTGAATTTTGTTATCGCTTGGGTTATTTTCCCTATTGTGCTAAAATATATATTTTATATCTCTTTTTGTATTGAAATAGTGAGTCGGTAACACTGAAAGTCCCGTCCTAGCGGAACCAAAAATTTTTTTATTTAAATAAAGTATGGGAATAAATTAAGCTCGGTATGAGTGGATTATTTTTTTGTAATTTTTAAAAATATCGCGATATGCGCGCTCTAAAACTGCCGAAAAAATCCCGCATACCATCTTGATGTGCATCTACTCTAAAATGTACGTTGTTCAATACATTTATTTTGGAGTAAATTCCTTTGGTCGAATTACCGTTGTTACATAATTATTATGATCTGATATCTTATCTGATATTACATCAATAATAATTATGTTTCTTGTTGATCAATGTTTTTTTACATAGTTTAGAACAGAGTACTGTTTTAGAGGTAAATCGCAAGAACTGAAATAGTTCAGATAAGGTTGTCTTTGGGCATTTTAGAAGGTAGAAGCTATTATGTCCCTTCAGTCTGTTTCACCTTCAAGTGTCGAATGTTTTGTCATTTCGTTTTCTATTTTGGAAAAAAAGTGTTGCATTTATTCATATTATTAACACAAAATGAAAATAACATACCATTTGTAATCGCAGGACCTCTACAGAGTAGACCAACTGATTTCAATAAAAGTTTAAGTAACCCTAAATTTAAAGAATCGATAGTACAATTTTTACATAAGCATTGGACAGAGGATTCATTCAGCTCCATTCTCAATGACAAAAAAATTTTTGTCTGTTGAAGATCAATACACTAATATGTATAGAGCTGCCTCGCGGACATTAAACCAGGATTATACATGTTAACTCGAAGAGGCTGATACGATAATTTTCTTCCACTTGATAAAATGTTAATGTGTTAATCATTTGTCTCGGAAATATTCACAAATTCGAAAACCAAAAAATATGGATAACAAATAAATGAGGTAACAAAATTAATTATAGAGTTAAATTGCTGATCTTACACGAGAATTAGGTCCTCCATTTTGTTGAGCTCTTTTGTTCGCAAAGGAAAAATCAAACCAATCAACATTTTAATACAGAATGAATAATACCAAAATATGTTTGAACATTTGACGGATCCGGAAGATATCAATGACCAAGAGAAAACAGATCTTATGCAAAGATTTTTCAACGAAATGTATAATATAGACAAAAATAATGTTGATAGTGCAAGATTTGAATTATTCTTGAAATTTTTAGCAAACCCCAGTGACAAAGAAGAGTTTTACAAAGGTCTAATAAATTTCAATTCTAGAAATTCCCTTGTTGGAAAACTCTGTCACAAAAAGTTTTACGCACCATATTTATAAATGCAATGGGGCAAAATACCACTGAGCCAATTTTTATTTTATTCGAACCAACTGAATATGGATGACAACTGAATCAAGAAAATAAGTTGGAAACCATTGTGGTATAAATGCACAGCAGTACCTTCAAAAGTTGAAGAAATTCTTCTACTTCTACTGTCGAATAAAAAGTTTTTTTACATTGTTTCGGCAATAGGAATCCATGCATACCGAACTTAATTTATTCCTATAATTATTATGTTCTATTTATTCAAATAAAAATTTTTGATTCTGCTATAACAGGACTTTCAGTGTTAACGGATCATGGACTATTATTAAAAGCGGACATAAAAAAATAGGACAAAATTACTTTAAAATATTGCAATATTATCTACTATAAACACTAGACACTGTATAGCATTGTCAAAATGTTCTAGCAGGGCACAATATTTTTTTTTTCATTCGCATTATCGGTTATCAATATGATTATTTATTCGAGTCATTGATATGTTCATTATTAATTTATTTCTTAATTACATTTTGATATTTCAAAAGTAAATAATACTCCACTTTTGCAGATGGCTTATTTACCACGTTACTATATAAGCAAATGTTTTTGTCGTAAGATTACCACTGTTATCTATTTCTCGTTATCTTTTCGGATTTATCGACAAATTTCCAATTACATCCAAAATTTTAATAAATCTGAAAATATATACATTGCATTTTATTCAATAAATACATTAATTAGTTATTATTATTATATAATTATTATTCCATTCCTTCTCATTTCATTTTTTCTTCTCAGGTGCTTCTTTCACATTTTCAATCCATATTTTTTTTACTTCATATATCTTATGGTTTTATCTTTAGTATTTCTTTATATGTTTCATTTCTTATTCTATGTTCTTTTATATTCTCTATTTTTCTAATAAATTTCATTTCCATTGATACTATTTTATTTGGAATTAATGTCCTTGAAATTTTTATATTGTTTGGTACTTTTTTTCTCGAAGAATGCTTTTATTTAGTGAATAATTTTAGTTTTTCTTTCGTTTCCTGTTCTAGTCTGCCTTTAGTTTCTATTATTGCACCTAGATCTTCTCACTTATTCATTTTGTTTCCCCTAAATTTTATACTTTATCTTTTCTTGCTATTATATTGCTCTTAGTTTTATTTGTATTTGATTTTATATTCTGTTTATTCATTATATTGTAAATCCTCTTCTTCGATAGTAATACCAAATCGTTTGCGAATTCAATTACTTGATAAAAATTCCAACCAACATTTTTGTGTAAGTCTGACAAAAACCGAAATATTAGCCAGTTAATTATTTTATGAACATACGTAATTTTATGTGTGAAAAAGTGTGCATAGGCATCGCGATATATCGTCTGGTTTTTTTTTAATTGAGTTTTTATTAAAAATTCTAATTAACCCGTATGCTATGAAAGGTAAATCTTTAGGCATTTACATTTTTACACCGTCTTTGATGTCTGTTGGAGACATCAATGAAAATCGAGCTTGGCATAAACTCAACTTCAGTGACGTTGAAGATGCTTTTATCGACATTTTATGATTAATAACGGCATTGTGTTTGCATAAACCATGACAAGACAATCCGGCTCCGGTATTACCGGATTTTCTTGAGGTGATTACCGTTGATTGCCAAGTCTAATCTATATTTAGTAGTATATATCAGAAAGCAATATAATTTACCTTGAAGGAGTTTTCAAATTGTGTGGATTGGAGAAATTAAAATACTTACTTTCATGATGGGTTACGGATGGTTGTTGGACATAATTATTCATAATCAATCATTAGTTTTAACTCTGAATACAAATAAAATAAATCAGGAGCATTCATTATCAGTAATCACAACTATGGGTAATCAAAATGCGACGTATTTTGGCTAATAGTTAACTGTATTCATAGTTTGTTACGAAGAATTTCATATAATATGGCAATTTAAATATTATTATTCAATTGAGGAATCAAAAGGAAAAGGCCGATTTTCTCCAAAATGAGATATTTGTAGATAGAGGTTCTTTGTACCACCAACTATATTCTATTGGCAAAAATCCCGTGTCACTAGATGGCCCTCGGATGTTTGATGCTGTTTGGTTTTTGATGTGTTTTTAGTGATTTTGGTAGTATTTTTTTGATTTTTTTTCAATTTCGTTATTTCCTAAACGAGTTTGAGTAGTTGAAACAAAAAGTTGTGTTTAAGAATCGGACTAAAAATGACGAAAATTGAAGTAAACCCTTTCTAACATCATACAATATATTGAAATCAGAACAAATAACTAAAAGAATGTGAAACGGTTTTAAAGCGGGACATATAATATTATGGGGCCTAGGAGGAACAAAAATCATTAAAGTTTGTGTCTACAGACGTCACATCTAACTTCCCAGCCACATGAGATCACAATTAATCTAAATGGTGTACTTAAAGATTGGAAATGCATTTGTTCATTTGAGTACGGGAGGAAGAGACTTTAATATCTACACGAAACTATCAAAAAGGTGCCCAAGAGTTTTATTGGCCACTAGAATACTATTACCACGTTCTTATGAATATTTGGTTGTTTTTATCTCAGAAAAGCACTATAAGATACAGTTTGGCAAATACAGAAGTGAATGTCGAGAAACGTACGTGAGGCACGAAGTTAAAATAGTGAATTAGTATGATAAATAACCAAAGTACTAAATTCTGTAACCCAGAATAAAATTTATTTTCTATCTCGATATCCAGTAAAAACAATGAAAGTAGGTACACACGCAGTGCTCTTCAATATCTAACAGACACAATAGAACTGACAATAGAAGTCAAATATATCTACTTGAGGGACCGTACTAATCCCTACTACCATCATCTAGTAACGCGCATTGACGGGCGTGGCTATTTCATATTCATTCCTGTATTTGCCAAAGTGTATATTATTGTACTATTTAAACTTATAAATAAGTGCCATAGAACGTAGCGCGCATTGCTGTGTAGTGCGTGACTTCACGCATTTCGTGCATCATCCAAATATATCGTTTTATGGCTGTAAAACAGATTTAGTAACATCGCAAACAAGGAAACTAAGACAAAAAGACTACTAGAGACAACGGAAATGAAAGTACTCAGGAAAATAGCAGGGAAAACACTTTTAGACAGAGAAAGAAGTGAAAACATAGGAAATACGTGCAAGATAGAAAATGTAATTGACTGGGTACTAAAACGAAAACAAGAATGGAATAGTCACATTAGCAGAATGACAAGCGAAATACTAGTGAGTATCGCAAGGGATAAATCGACCAATAGAAGAAGTATTGGTCGACCGAGAAAGAGATTGTGTGACAATCTGGATCCAGGATGCTGAAACTGAAGAAGTAACAGGTTTCAAACCTACCATACAAGAAGAAGAAGCGAACAAGACTTAGGAAGAATGCGTGATCAACAAAGACAACAGAACAATGCAGAATAGTTATATGAACAGAGAAATAGATATTCTGTAGGTGAATAAATAAAACCTAACCTAGAAGCAAGTTATTGTTTTTGATATATTTAATCGTGCATAAACAATACCACGACTAACGTATAAATATATTTTTGGTTCTGGTTTCTAATATCTACAGACGACTCATCAAAAAAATTGTATTGAATGATAAGCCCTAGTTGTCTTTAGTGACAAATATGTTTATAACTATTCCTCTTAATAGCACATTTGTTTTTTATTGACCAAGCGTTCAGCGTCTTTTGCTCGTATGGTATATAAGACTTATTTGCTGTACAAACGTTTTTTTTTTCTTACAGGTTACATGTAAATTTAAATTCGAACGGATTAAGCTTATAGACGGACTCTTTTTGAAAAATACTACGAGTGCAGATCTGACGTTCGTAGAATATATATCATGGGCTTAATACAGTTGACTGACGTGACAAATATGAAGACAGTTTCAACAACAATGATCGATAATCTACCATCCACTACACTCGTCCGGACGGAGAGGTTAATATTGCGGTTATTTGTAAATCCATTTACATGAATACGTTTGATGTAACAAACATTTGAAGATAATTATACAAAAGAAAAGTGGCAAAGTAGTTTTTGGATTTTGGGATTTGCACAGCTTTTGGAAACTTGACACAGGATGATAAGAAGTTTATATAGAGTTAATAGAGTACATTAATTCTGAGAGTCTCATTATTCTTGCGCCAAAATCATAGAGGAGTAAATGAATCCAGATTTGATTGTGAACCGAATTAACAAAGCATTATTACAGGATTTTGGAAACCTCCATTAAAATTCATTATGTAGCGAAGTGTGACTACGATTGGATTCAGAAAACTAGCGAAATCACCAAAAGTCGAATCAAGTTGATCGGCACCACGCTGCTGTTGATTCAATACATGTCGAAATTTAAAGAACATCTTCGCACGGAAAAGTTGGCGATTTAATTTCATTTTTTGACAAAAATTAATGTTTCAAGTATCTGTAAACAACTCTAATAGCACTCGTATAATAACACGTTCTTAGGTGAAACTTGACAAATTAACATCAATGTTGCCATATCTCGAAACTAAGTAACAGCGCTCGTATTAAGGACAGACGAAAATACAATAATTTTTTAAATTCGTCCTACGATCCTGAATAGGATAATCACAATTAGCGATTTTTTATATCCAATTTCTGCTAGTGCTTTGAACTACCAGGATCGAAGAAAACGAGGTTTTTCAGAAAAGGAGCTTAAGAACCACTTATTAAAGGAAGGTAGTTTAACAACAATAAATGATATTTTGAAAACATGCTTAAATAGCAAAACAAATTAGAATTTGGAATATATTTTTCACACTTCAATAAATAATATTAAATAAAAAACAATATCTTTTATTGATTACTCTACCCTTATTTGTGTTAGTGTTAATAAAATTAGTGGTAATTATTTAGTTTAGGTTGCATACGCCCGATTTCCTTGAAAGTTTAGTATGTTATACAGTTTTTATTGCCGAAAAAGAAAATATATATATATATATATATATATATATATATATATATATATATATATATTCCTTCATTCCTTCACATATTTTGGAGGGATTAGTTGAAAATTTAAAAAATTTTTTTACAACCCTTCTCCCCGCCCCCAATCCTCACCAACATTAAATATAATTTGTTTTATGTAATGTAATGTAATGACACAAATCAATTTCTAACAATAATCATTTATTTACACGTGCAAATAATCATTATTTCTATTGGATACATTCGTGACATTCCTAGAATAAATGCTTCAATTCTATTTGAATATGAATAATGTATTTTAAAATACTGACGATAATCTATCTAAATTTTTAACCTCGAAAAAGTATGTGAAATAATCTTATACATACTATACTAACTGGACATTTTTCTGAAAATAATAAGTATTGTCTCAAAATGTTGGAAGAGCCCGAACTATTTCTCTTCATAAAAGTTGGTTGGCTCATGCCGAATGTACAATGATTTAGAAAAATATTACGATACTACCAACAGACTCGTTTCTATAACTTATTTTTAATTTATATCACAAAGTTTAATATAAACGAAACGTTACCGAGCTACAGCAGCTTACCAACTCTTTTAACCACTATGTGGTCCATTCGTAATTGAATCAATAAGAAGTTTTCTTCTTAGTAATCACCTAGAGTTTATTATGACACTAAGTTAGGCTATTATAGAGCATTATTAGTGGAAGTTTGCATAGAAATTACAGCGAGAACTAAACTATCAGCAATTTCCAGATTTTGGGGCAATTAGGGAAATGTCTTAATTTGATATACATCACAATTAAGAGTTAATTTAAACCTAAGAGAGAGCAAAGATTATCTCATAGCGTATTTCTTTATTTTCCCAGGGAAGGAATCTGATTAATTTTCTCAACTCTTGAAAATTTTTAATGAGAACAGAGCACAGAAGGCAATCAAAACGAAGTGATATATAATTCTTGTATACTATTAATCCTACAAGCGTCTGATTTGAAGGTTCTATTTCCGGTTTGTTTTGTTGTTATCTACTTTTTACAGCTATTGCCATTTTCTTTGTATAGATTATTTAATTACTTTTGGAACGATAGATATTTAATAATTATTTTTAAACGTAGCAATACTGAAATAGCTATACTACTAATAAAAGTAGCGAAATCGAATGAGACCACTTTTTTGTTATTTTAAGAGTATAGGGGAATTGACACATCTGGTTTTAAGATTTCATCACTTATATATAGAAATAATAATATTTATTATTATCAGGTTAACACAATTTGGCACATACTGCAAGTTATCGTCTTCAGAAACTGAAGATAAGAATCAACGGTTTCGGAAATTCTAGCTTTATTTGGCACATTTAAACTGCATTGAGCGTGTTATTATCCACCTTTCGATCATAACGACAGCATGGCAGCCACATAGTGAGATAATTAAACGATAATAAACCTAGCTCAATATCCTAGTTTCAAGATCTTTATATAAGACGTTGCTTTATACCGATCATCATCCCTGCAGAAGAGCAACTGCTATATCAGTGCCAACTCCAACAAACCCCACTCTTACTGATCCTCACATCACAAGACAAAAAATCCTTCGCAATATATCAACAATGTTTACGTTATCTTCTTTTCAAAAATTTTCAACACTTTTTTCTAAAACATCTGGTCGAAGATGTCAGTGGATAAAATGATGAAGACAATATTATAACTATATCATTGCATGGGTCTTCATACCGGTTATAAACAAAAGCAAATCTGGATTACAATGGTTGTCTTGAAGTTTCTATTTGTGAATTCGTTAAGAGATTTTCACTAGAAGCCATTTTGGACAGTTCTTTATTATTTGATAATGGTTCAAGTCATTGAATATTTGTATTTGAAAGGCAATACAGCTACGCAAATAAAGAAGAGTTAGACACTGTATACGGAAATTCTGCTTAATCATTTACGACTCTAAAATTTTGGGTAAACGTGGCTGTATCAGCTCACGAAATAGTATTTAACGATCCTGAAGAGAAAGAAGAAACGGCATATTGAAAGAATGCATTTGCATATACTGACTAGATGATTAAGCATTCGTAAACTATCCGCGCGTTGAGTGTCACGTTTGCTCATTTTATACCAAAAGCGCATTCGAATGAACATTTCCTAGTCCTAGTTTAAGTCAAATGAGTCGGATTTTTGCATCTGTAGTGGTAACCTGGATCCGCCATAACACTCCTGAAACGCAAAATCAAACAAGACAATGGATTGCAATTGGCGAGCCTACTCCAATAAAGGCAAAGACGATTTCATCAACGGGAAAAGTAATGACACAACCGTTTTTGGGATATTCATCGCATTGTGTTCATCGACTATCGAAAAGGAATAACAGAATAAATAGAAGAAATAATAGGAAATCAACCAACCAAACATATTGTTCATTTTTCTAAACAGAGACTTATTCCAAAATTTCAACATCATGTATCCATAGAAATCAATCCAAAATAAAAAGGATAATAAATGGTAGGTCTATATGGAAGTCATGATCGTAAATTTCGCAATTTGTTTTCTGCAAATCTCGCTTGCTGTATATATTTAAATATGAGGTCTTCCCTTTTTAAAATGGTCACTTCTTGGTATTCTTCATTTTTTTTCATAAAAAATGATTTGGTGCTTTCGGCGGTAAACTGGAAAGTAAAAACTGGAAATTCTAATTTTTGCTCATTAGAAATACGGACACTTTTAGTGATACCTTAAAAGACGGCTTCAAAATTAAACAAGTAATTTTGCTGCATAACCGTAAAAGTAGAATAAAAAATTGCAAAAAATTGATAGCATTTGAAAAAAAGTGCTTTTCCATCAAGAGAACATACCTTCCCTATCATCATGGATAAAATTCACGAACTGCATCTCGAAAGGGTTGACCACCTATCACATTCACCAGATCTGACTACCAGCAACTTTCTCCTGTTACTTTACATAGAAGTTTAACTCGCTGAAAAGAGATTTTTATCAGACGAGAACGATATCGCATCCGTAAATGCTTTTTGAGGAGACGGCAACTATATTTTGGAAAATTTAAAGAGTTTAGTGCTTCGTTGGAATAAGTGTATAGAATTAAAAGTGGAAGGTTATCATGAATAATAAAAATGATTATGAGGATTATTTGTGAAGTCAGAAACTTTCCAGACAACCCTAGTATATGACGTGAAAGCACGATGTGAGAAAATCTATAACCTAAAAACGCTTAATTCTATTTTACAAAACGTGAAAATTATTAAAAAATTATTTACGACTCGATCAAATCTTTAAAATATGAATAAAATTTTTGGCAATATCGTAGCTTTTCAAGGAATCCTCGAAAATTCACGGCAAACCCATTTAGAAAATCTGTTGGAAAAGAGAAAAGTGTTTTAACGCATTTGGATGTTCTAAATTGAATTCGATAGTGATGATTTTTTTAAAGTAATCGATAAGTTGTTACTCGGATGAGAAAAAGTCATAAAATATTTGATACCTGATCGAAATTCTACCAATCATTCTTGGCATCATGATAGCTAATGTCTGTGAGGTAGATTTTTTATTATATTAAAAAACAATTAACGAGAATACATTGGTTCAGCTTTTGTTGGTTAAAAAATTTAGAGAGTAGAGAAATATATAAAATAATCCGATTCAATAGCAGCTTCGATGATGAATTGTTTTGTTTAGAATCTTAGCTAGAATTAAGATCTCGAAATACGGGTCTCACAAAACTATTCAAATATAATTTTTATAGAAGCAATCATGATATTGCATTCGATTTTCTGTTATTATATCGGAATTCGCACTAATTCAATAGGTTTGAAGGTTTAACGTTTATCCTAAAGTTTGTAAGAATCTGTTCAGTATTAAAAAACACAAAATTCTTCTTCTACTTTGGTAATAAAACTTTTCACTGTAACAAATTCGAAGTTCTGGCGCTTTGTATTCTTATTTAGCCACCCAGTACAGTTCTTGGTAATTTAGTAGAAACAAGGGACGACAGTGACACACTCGTGAGTTTCCCTTTAGGGCCGTAGTTGACGTTTTCGTTACTGAATACCGCTGTCGCGAAACGCTTGTAAAATACGACCGGCCATCATGGGTAGCTACGCATCAAGAAACATCCTGGAGATCAGGTAAATGTTGTATATAAATTATACCTCTGGAGGTTGATTGACTAGCGAGAAACTCCACGAAGACTTGAAATGAGTTTATTTGGTTTCATCTTAAAAAATTGTGTACGTACTTTTCGGACTTTTGTGGGGAAAATTGAATATTAGAAAATTATAATTGATCAAAAGATGTGTGTTAAAGTGTTAAATTTGGTTAGTAAACTGTTAAATTTTGGAACTACAAGAAAAGTTCTTGTTTTAGATCAATAATTTAAAAAAACTATTTCTACCATTCTATCAAAATATCTCAGACTTCAATCCGAATCATATAAAACACCATATAAGAAATATATTCTCGCTTTTGATAAAAAAAATATCGTGTGAATTTATTAACTTAGTTTTTTTATGATACAGAACGTTACAGTACTTTTAAATCAAACTGTACCTGTTCACTAATAGTTGGCGCTATGAGCAACAAAAGATATTTATACCTAAAGATGGCAATACCAGTTTCGAAGTAAATTTGTTGAAATAAACTGAAAACGATAAAAAATAGCAATAGCAATGGCTCGATTTGAATGTTTATTGTCTGTTAAATATTATCAATTGAACTAACTTTGATTTCATATGTGATTTTTGTAATGATTTATAACAGGTTTGTTAGATAGTGAATGAGAAATTTTGAATTTTAAACTAGTATTTATAACCATTTATTGTAAAATAAATAATTTCAGTTTTTGTCAAATGATGTATCATGTGGTAAAGCTTCGGTAGCTCAATGGTTGAATCAAAGTTCATTTTTTTCCATTATAAAACTGTTTTCATTCTCATAAAACTAGAAAAGTATATATAGTTGTTCATGTAGGTACTATTTCTTTCTAATCATCAGAATCTAATCCTCTATTGAATAGAGTTAAAATTCATTCTCATAAATACTAACATACAATATGATAAAGTGAAAATTATTTAAAAATGGTTGCGAACTGTAAAATAAATAGTTGAAGACTAAATGAACACAGTAATACCCTAAAGTAGATGTCTTAGTTCGGGAGGAGTGGGAGAAAATTCAAAATGTTCATACTTTAAGATTTTTTAGAAGAAAAATGTTTGAACAGCTCAAAAAAACAATCATATTTGTTGAAAATAGAAGGAAATTTCTCTAAAATCAACCCTCCTTAAAACTATTCGTTATTAACTCAATTTGGAAATTTATCATTTTCTTTAGAATGACAATAACCAAATCATTTGAAACCAAATATTATTGTATAAAATTAGCTCAATGCGTGATTTCATTAACACATTAGTTGAAATTTATACTAGTAATATTAAATAAGATACAAGAAAGAGTGATAAAAATTCAAGTAGACAAGTAAAACTAGAATTTAAATAAGTGTTTGGTACTTGAACAATAAAGAGCTCACTGGCTTTTTCAAACTTCTTCAAAATCATCATCACCAACGTTCCAATCAACTGGAGGAAAACAAAAGACAATGTTGTAGGCAAAGATATTAACCGCATCTTTTATATCTGGTGAGCTTTGTCAATTTCGTTTCTTTTCGACAAAAGCGAAAACGCTTTCATGTTGTTTTCGTAACTGCTGAGCTGCAACTGCCAATGCTCTGATGGTAGAAGGAACTGAGTTAAGAAAATTGGAGAGATGGGGTTGAAGTAACAACTAATAATTTTCAATTTTCCTCATTGTACGTTGGCGGATTTTTTAGTTATTAGAATTATAATATGACCGACTTTCTTTTACATTTCTGAATATAGTTTATAGTTTTGTCAACCACATAGCTATTATGTAAATCATTCTTAAAGACCAATTGTACCAAAATTTACCACAACAATTTTATCTTACAGAGAATTTTAATTGTTTTCACATCCTCTGAACTATGAACTATTTCAAGTTTAGAGGTCGTATATTGTAATATTACGAAGTCATATACTGTAGGTATAACCGTCCCCACAAAAAGCAAATTTAGAATTGTGGCGGCCGCGCCGGTTTTTATTACTATTGTTCATTAGAGTTTCAGTGCGGCTTCGGGGCTAAAGCATCGACGAAAACAAATTGCAAATCTCTTACCATGCCTTTTTTTTAAATTACGAACACAAAATTCTATGCTTTTTTGTTCCCATATTACGTACCATCAATATACGAATCTCCCAATGATGCAATGATGATACGAGCACCTACGTCCTCTCACACTCGTGTCCCGTTACAGGCTCCTATATAGACAGTTGGTATGGGAAAAAAACGTACCTACGTTACGGTGCCGACAATACTCATTTTCTCTCTCGTGTGAGACACTTTATCTATGCTGCGCATGCTTGAGAATGTACAGAACCGAGCTGGAGCCTTGTAGGATAGAGAAATCGTTGCCATTTTGTTTTGCTTAGTCGGAACAGCTTTCATTTATAGAAAGTGTCCATATAGAAGTATTACATATATGGGTTGGCGTCCACGCTGCGCGTGAGAGGTTTGATCATTGCGCGCCTGCTCCAATTTGAAGACGCTCGCAATCCTCTAGTATGACAAGGTCCTTAATATCAAGAATAGTGGTGAGGGTAAAGAGCTCGAAACGCGCGCGGTCAATATTAATTAATGAATAGTTTGTAGGTTAAGTGAAGTGTGAGATGAATTAGAAATAAAAATATATAAAACAATGCATAAATTTATCACACACATCAGGATAAACAGTAAATGAATCAGAAATAAGAGAACAGTATAGTACAAAAACTGAATTTTTGTCATATTTCATATTATTTTCTTCCCATAATGCGCGCAAGTAACGGATCAAAGCAATTAATCTCTTGAGGTTTGTTTGTGGCATGTTGTTTTTTCACTTTTTAATCATTTGGGATACCGTCCTCGGTTGAATAGGTCGAGAGAAAGCTGAAATGACGCTAGGGGAGTTATCTCTTTCCTTACATTAGATGTCAAGTTAACAATGAAGTAACACATTTTACTTTTACAGTTCATATTTTATATTATATACCTAATGTAATTCGTTTTTACGCCGAGAGGTTGATACAAATGTTCACGGTTCTCAAAGACATTTACGATGAGTGACTCAGAATTAGGATATTATACACTTTTATTGACTACTGAATAGCTCACAAAGAAATACGAAGAATAAGCTGCCACATGAAAAGTACACGTCACATCCGACAAACTTTAGCATCGATTGACATAATAGAACAGGTCCGACTTCACGTTCTATATCAGTGGGCTAGTTCGTAACATTTTTAAAATCGATTTGAGACAGAGCAAATCATTTTGGACACTATTTAATGAAACAACTTTTTTATAATCGGTGTCGTAGAAGTGTTTACACATAAAGAATAATTTATCCATTCGATTCTAGATTTTACATCGAAAATAATTAGTGAAAAGTCAATTAACATTTACTTAGAAAAAAGATAAATATACAGCTGAATACCTTGGAAATCACAAAAATCGGTACTAGATACAATCCAGTGATACTCCATTCCAAGCAACTTTAAATTCTCATATTAAGTCCAAGATATGCAATAAAAAAACGTGCTAAAAAATACTTTTATTGCTGCGATAAAATGATATGTAGAGCATCATCAACATAACGTTTCTCTGTGAAAGTGCCTCGAAAAAAGTACAAGTGGTGGTCAACTACGACAAGCATTAGTCCTAGCAGCTAAACAGAACTGTGATTCGTCACCGATTATGATATTATGTGATTATGGCTATAAGGGTTGCATTTTTTTGTACTGGATCAAACGTTGACAAAAATGGTCTCAATCAAGATAAGCAGTAATCATGGACGGTTTGAAAAGAGGCCTAAGGTTGGAATGCAGCCAGCTAGTATATGTTTTGCAATAGATTTATCTTCTTTTCCAAACCACTGGTCAATCACTTAACGAATAGTGGCAAAAATATCTCGTAAAACTAATTACCCAAAGCGCAGGTCTTTGCCTCTAATAATATATAGAGTCTTGATCTTTCATAGTTAACCTCTTTTTTTGAATCCCGCTAATTTGAATATACATTTTTCAATAACATCATCTCCAGAAATATGATAACAAACTTCGGCAACACTTGATCATATATTTTAATTTAATTACTTTGGGCCGTATTGACTAGATTTATATATATTCACTTCAATATTGTACCTTAAAAATCACGGAACTTCAAAACACACATCTTCAAATGTATTTATAATTTAAATACTTTAAAAAATTTGAGTTAGTTTTGCATTTACATCTTGGTATTGCCAACCTTCGACTGTTCTTAGTCTTGATTTTGTATATGTTTAATACATGATCGCATATACAATGTAACCCAAAGGATCTGTTTGTGTCCTCTTTTCTGACTGCGGTACTGGGGATGGGTACAGCAGATCTGTAAGTCCCATTTCTACTAGAAAGTTCAGTTACGGAGAATAGCACAAGCTGGCGCCAGAGATCTCCTTCCTCTATTTCATAAGACTTTCAATGCCCTGAAGTTACATAATCTCTAGCACTACGACAGAATGTGAATGAAGGTTGCGTCCTTCACGTAGCAAAATTTTAATGTTGCATTGCTAAACCTAGCAATCGTTAGGTGTTAATTGGGGCCGCAATGCCCTGACAAAGCTACTATCAGTATTATACATTGTACTTGTTGATACATTCAATACATCATCTTTAGTTATAGGTTCCCGCAAGTATCTATGCCTATCTCAACCTCTGTAGATTATTTCAGTAACTGATGTTTTTCCTATCTACTTCCTTTTCTAGTTTTTTCTCTATTGTATTTTAGCCGATTCCGCAGAAGGGTTCAGGTCTCACAAAGACTTGATCCACCCCTAATTTTGAGTTGAGCTGAACAAATTTTTCATATTCATATATTTCTGCCTGAAAAATACTTGGTGCAGTGTATAAGCTATCACAGTTCTGTCTGCTATTTCTGAGCTCACCTGTGTATCATTTAATGACATTATGTTCATATCTAGTATTGTAGTTTGATCCTATTTTTCAGCTTAGTGATGAAGTACATTTTTTTAAAGCTAGATATTATCGGTATGTCATCCTGTGAGGAAGTTTTTGATTTATCCCTGGTGATTCCTTCTCTGAACATTCTAATTGAGGTTATTTTCTCTACTTTCCAATAATATATGAAGAGGTGGAAGATTTAGAAACACTGCAATCTTTGGGATGTTCTCATGGCCACGGTTCTACATATGCAGGCAAGTCTTTGTACTTTCTAGATATTGATTCTTGCGGTATTCAGACCGGTTCAACTGCTCCTTATACGTGATGATTGGTCTCACTATCACTGTATAAATCCACAGCAGGATGTTTGGGCTACAACACTGATTCCCCCTGACAAGTTTCTACACACTATCTTCTTTTCGTGTTTGTTCCAGAGTAGTAGTATTGGTTTTGCTTTTTGCAGAATCATAACAAATCCCAGTGTTAACTTCTTTCAACATTATCATTATCATTACATTTATTAGTGAAATATTGATCTAAAGATTGATTCTTTTTCAATTAAACATTCAGTTACAAAAAACGGATGAGATTTTAAAAATATAGGAATCCGGAATTAAGTTTTTTTAAGAGTTTTGTCATATTGCTATATTTAACTTGAAATCATATTTATCTAACCCAACCAATAGGGTATGAACCACCTTATATTATCGATTCTTTAGGCTATAGGGACTTGATAGGCAGGCCTGATACTTTACAATGGAAGATTTGGTAGCAATAAAAAGCTTGGGTAGATGGAACTTCAATAATCAATACTATTTGCATTAGAGATTCATTTTAGTTTTTTTTTTGTTGGGATAAGGAAAAGATGAAAGCACTCAAACTGGGCTCCAATAGTTATAATTATACAATTATATAATTATACGAGCCTCCAAGTACGAAATTATGATTATGAAAAGCGAAATTCTCTACTGAACCTTTTTTAGTTTTTCTGTAAGCTAATCTTGATTTCTTCTCAGTCATTACCGGTAAATAAAGGGGAATACTGTAAAAAACGGTCCAATCCTTGACTATTATTCTCCTTCTCCTTATTCTTACTATAATTATTTTTAAACTCTTCATTATTCTATAAATATTTGATTCAACTCGTTATTAACAATTTAGTTTATTCATTACCTGTACTAGAAGCTGGTATTTTTACTTTTCGAAAAGAAGTCCTAGATCTTATAAGTGAAATGTATTCACAAAAAACACTAGTATTTTATAGAAGAAAAGAGTTTTAATCAAATTATTGTTATGACATATTCTACTGAGAATACTAGAGGATCGAATGAAACACTAACTAGAAAGAGACACAGGGTTGTGCATACGAATAGCTAATAATACGCAAATATATATTCCTAATATTACCACACTGTCTTACTGATACCAACCGTATCTGCATAATTCATATCGATAAAAAGCGAACACCGCGTCCGTTTGGTCCCTCCGTAATTATCAAGAATTTGATATAGTGCTATGGAGGATATTTGAATTCCATTTATAGGATACCTTAATTATCTGATATACGATCATGAAACGATTTTACGGTAATGGACTTTTTTCCGAATGCTTACATACGTGTACTAAACGTTTTTATTTCCATAAAGAAATTTGTTCAGTGGCCGCAGGCTAATGGGAAGTTGAGTAACATTACAGTTTCATTGTGCTTTGCAAACGTTGTGTAGAAAATTTTTCTCGTAATACGCAGTTAATTTCGGAATTTTTAGTTTGTGTTCCAATGAAGATGTTTAGCAAATTTATAAATATATAATAAAATTCACTTCTATCCTTTATGATGTAGAGCTACAAAAATGTTTACAATATTCAATAACTCAATTGTATAGAATTTTCGTTTTTTTCTTCTTATTCATAGCAAACTTTTTTGCTTCGTTCCATGTCAGCTGTTTCTTGTTCAAAACTTTTCTTATGACATCGTCCATATTTCTTTTGGTCTTCCTTTATTTCTTGTTTGTTATTCTTTAGCTTGCCAAACTTTTTTTACTTGTCTTTAATTACACATTCTCTATATACGTCCCCACCAGCTCAACTGTCGTCTTTCAATGAATTCTGTGACTGGTATTACTTTCAGCTATTCTCTAATACTATCATTTCTAATACCGCCCTTTCGTGTCACTCTTTTTATTCTTCTCAAATACTCAATCTCTTTAGCCATATCTTAGTATAGGCCTAGATATAGTTCGAAATTTCTCTCTTTTATTAATGAATCCATTAAAATCCATATATATCCATATATAAATCCATATGTATCCATATATAAATCCATATATAAAATCCATAGTTAAAACTATGTGTATATGGTATAATACTTATAGTAAAATCATGAAAAGTTTCGGTTTTCGGATACGAAAGTCGATTCTAACTTTGTTATTTTAAATAGAACACTCTGTATATTAATACATTTTTAAAATCTACATAAAATTTAGTATACTTTTCCCTAAGAACTTTTTTTGAAAAATGCATACTTTTTGAGTCTTTAATTTTTTTGAAAAAAATTTTAGCGTTACAGACTATTATAAATTATTTTTCTACGAGGATACCCTTAAAGATATGAAAGGTCTGTCTATCTGTTCGGTTGCTGTTATCACGGTCAGATGTATTTGAATTTATGTTGAAAAATTTTTAATTTTATACAGGGCTTGTATAAAAGTGTTCAAAGTTTAACTTCACAAATATCAAATTTCTTTATTTTTTTAAATATAATCACCCGGTTTTTCCTATTTTAATGCATTCAGGGGTAAAAAATAAACCAAATTCAAGAGTACTTTCCTACACCTAAACTGTACCGTTATCCAAATATTAAATGTTTTCCGTAAATTTTTAGAGATGCAGGTGTGGTCTCAATTTTATTTATTCATTATTAAATTGAGAACGAGCCATTTTAACGATTTTCGAAAGTATCAACAATTGACTAATGACAGTTAAATAAGTGTCGTTTATTACAAAGCCTACTAAAAGTATACAAAAAAAATTAAAACTTGTTAAAAAATACAATAATAATTTAAAACCTCAAATATCTCGGAAACAACTGAAAGTTAGTAAATACAATTTGATTTGATTTTTTACAGACCTTGATAACATAAAGGAAAATACTTTTTTATTTCTTAGTGCTTGTATCAACGAGTCAATATAAAATTTAGACAACACCCGTAAATTTACAGAAAACATTTAATATCTAGATAATGGTGAGGTTTAGGTATAGAAAACTATATGTACATGAATTTGCTTTATTCTTTATCTCTGAATGCATTAAAATAGGAAAAACCGGGTGGTTCTATTTGAAAAAATAAAGAAATTTGATATTTATGAAGTTAAACTTTTCATACACACCCTGTATAAAATGAAAAATTTTTAAGCATAGATTCAAATACATCTGACCTTGCTAAAAGCAACCGAATAAAAACCATTTTCATATCTTTAAGAATATCCTCGTAAAAAAAAATTTATAAGGGTCTGCAACGGTCAAATTTTGTTACAAAAAAAATAATAACTTTTTTTCGAAAAAAGTTTTTAGACAAAAATTTCAAAAATTTCAAAAATTTATTAATATTAGTTAAAAAGACCGTATCCGAAACGTAGAAATTTTCATGATTTTACTATAAGTATTTTGCCATATGTAGATAGTTTTAACTCGTCGTGGGACACCCTGTATACATTGTTGGCATTTTTAATTCTATTTATTTCTGTCTCTAGATTCCAATCTGTTTCTAGTACACCTTTCAGATATTGCACTACATTTACTTGTTTTATTTCTTCGCCTCTTATGTTGTAACCTCAGTTATCTATTGTCATTACCTTCATTTTCTTTCTATTATGTTTTTTTATAATTTTTGAAAGACAAATAAAACGTTTCGACTACTTTCAGCCTTTATCAATATATAAATATTCTTCAATTTCTCATTTCGTAGACCTTTTCATATGTTTATGCTTCTAAATATTCTTGATTTTGGGTCTCTTCTGATTTAAAATTGGATTCTTCTATAATTTTTTAAAGACAGATGGAAATTTGACGTTTTGACTTCTTTTAGTCTTTATCAAAATATCGATATTCGTATACCTACCAAACGGGCATGAAATCCAGGATCAAATACGCGTTGCTTGTATGGAAAGCTCACAGCTCACGAAAAACTGAATCATATTCAAAGGCTGATCTTGAGCTGAACTTTCGTAGTGTCCATATTGGAAATAAATAGACTTTTTATGTAGATTGTTCACAACAAAGTTCTCGTAAAAAGTACTTAATAGACTTTAAATTTTTTAAAGTCAAATTAGGTCTTAACTTTGAATATTTTAAGGTACATGTCCTGTAAATCCTGTAAATACTGGAAGTTGTTTCTAAATTCATAAATGCTGTTATGATAATTATTTTGAAATATTGTAAAATCACTTATTCACTTTCTCAAGTGACATTTAGTTTTTTGTTTTCAACATTCATATCAAAAATCCCTGAATTTGATTAGAATTGTACTAATATGATTTTGTTCACGAACGAGTTTAATTTTCGTAGAGACTTTATTGTAAATTTACGATGTGACAATATTATGTTGATATGGAAACTACATCAGATAAACGACATATTTATAAAAATCCTTATTCTGAGTGAGAAATCTGATAAACCTACAAATTACTAACATTGTCCGCCTAGGTGAAATCCGAGAATCTAGAAGAAATGTGCTGCTGTTGACATCTGTCGTAAGAATGAACTTCTAGGTTTATTGTTATCAAAATTCTACTCTCGACGAAAGTTAATCAACTGCGGCAAAAGTCAGATTACGAGAATAATGAACAGTCTATTGAATGAGAATGTAGGTGACGCTGTGTGTACCAACCTTCGGTCATTGTTCTCGCCTCCATTTTCTAATTCAATTTATTATTCTATTATTTTTAACGAACCGTTTTTTGTTCCTGATAAATACTCAATTAGTCTATCTGGGAAATTAATCGTTTTCTCGCTGACAATAAAACGCAATACTTTGTTGTTCGGAAGAACGTATACCAAAAAAACGGAGATACAAGAGTTAATACCTTGTTTCATATCAGTTTTATTTCACGTGTAATCAACAGCCACACACAACCAACAAATTTTTCTGATTTCCATTATAAGAAAAGTAGAAATAATAATGAAAACAACCTAGGAAGAAGCTTAAAAAATAAAGGATGTGAGCTTGTCCATTACTCAAAAGAAGGAGTAGAATAGCATGTTAAATATCCCATGGGAGGAATATACTCATAGTAAAATAAATCATGGTTATGTTTTTTTTTTCATTTATACGATTTCTATTTGTGGGGTGAATTAATAAACACTGTTTCTTACGTTTTTAATTTATTTAAATACTTAACACTACAATAACTTATAATAATTCACAATTCACTTATCACTATCACTTATCTAACTAAAATAATTTATTTAAATTCTGCGATTACTTTGCTGATTCATTCTGTTCACTACGACTATTTATTATAAACTGAACTAAACTGCGCTACAGAAACTGACGTTTCGACTAATTTTAAGTCTTTATCAAACTAAAATATTGATAATATATATATATATATATATATATATATATATATATATATATATATATATATATATATATATATATATATAAATTGATTTTTTTTTCTCTAATTTCTTGGGCTGCTCGTAGGTTGCGGATGAAATAATCAAACTTCGATGAAATATTACATTTTTATGTTAGATATGTTAAAAAACAAAAATCTTAGCTCTAGTCACGAACTATCAAAAACTATTAATAAAAGAAATGATATACATAAAACAAGATAAATTTGCAATGAATGATGGACAAGATATAAAAAACGTCAGCCAAATTTTCCATAAATTGATTAATTAGTTTATTTCATTCTACCTGGTATAATATGGTTCTATTTTTAATAATGTTTTTAAGATATCTACCAAGATGTCTTTATCTATTCTACAAATATTTTAATCATCATATATTAATTATTCTTTTGAAAATGCTCCCAATCAATATTAAACAATTCTTCTATTCACCTCTGAAATAATTTCGAAATTCAAGATTTCGAAAATGTATTCTGCAGTTCTTCAAAGGAGAAAACAACTACTTTTCTAGCTAATGCCTCGACGATTATTGAATTACATCTCCTCTGAAGAGCGTCATGTCAATCGACCTTTTTATCGATATTAACATCTCCAATGGCTCGCAATTGCAAGGAGAGGTTGTAACTACTGACTAGTTTCGACGTTATTACGTGTGTTATACTCATTATATGTTATACATACTTATCAAAATTGTGGGATGCGTTTCATATCATCTGACCATGGGGCGGAAGACGTGGTTTCACCTTATATACTCTAAAATTTTCAAAAGTTTGAGGTTTTATTTCTTGTATTTTGTCAATTGTTTCTTGTTTTGTGCCATATTTTTTACATGTTTTATTTTTTGTGTTTAGTATTTGTGATACTATATCAAACCATTTTTCTTTGGTCTCCTTCCTTATTTTATTCACACCACCCTACAGCCCTACAGCCCTACAGCCCGAGGGCCAATTGAAAGTAAAACATACAAAGAGTTAACAATTAAAGTTGTAAATTATAAATAAACAATGGTATATTTAGATGAAGTGTGAACACACAAAAATACGAAAAAAGTAAGCAGTTATATAATTTGATGATAACTTTGCCAAATACGAATAATGAGAAAGTTAAAGAACGGTAAAAATTTTCTTTCTTATGCTAGAAATAGTGCTCCAACAAATATCCAGAGAGTTCTGCATTTGACAGTGATAATGATTCAAATATTGATATAAACGAAAAAAAATTGAGTTCTAGCAACTGGAAAGTGGAATAAAAAGTGGACAACTCGAGGAGTGTGTATTCTTAAAACACTTAGTAGTTCTGGACAGTTTTCTAGTGAAAGATAAGGTATAATACTTTGAAATGTTGAGAGGAAGTGCATTTTTAAACCACCAATCACAAATTGTATCTATATCGGATTGAAGTAAGTGGCAGACATCAATGTTCAATCAATGGAATGACAATGTTATTCATAAATTTTAAAAATAAAATACTGAGCCCTGGGCACTCCAGAAGATTCTAATTTCTATGGAGTTAAAACCATGGTTAGGTTATTTTTCTAGTCATATGTAGTTTGTCTGTTGTCATTGTGAATTCTATTTCCAGCTCTCCTCTTTCTTTTTGTATTATGTCTTTTTGTTGTTCGGTGGGTGCCCATTCACTTATTTGTAGAACAATATGTCTAAAGAATGAACATAGAATGTGGTAATTATAGAAGATGTAACTGCATGAGTTAACAGCGATAGCAATAGCATTTTCCCTTCTATATCATGTACAAGAACTGAGGCATTATGGCGCTGAAGAGTTTTCTCTAACTTGAACAAAATCTTCAATAATAACTAATTCAATTGCATATTACTACGATAATTTGAACATAGACGCTAAGATTGTTGAGATAACAGGACAAGAGATATAAGCGAGGGTTTATTGTCAAGAACATTTAGTGGAAAATGGAAAATCTCATTTCATGGTTTTCGTAAGACCCCGTGGAAGACTGTTGAAGTAGAAGCACAAAATAAAGACCTACAATTATCGTTTCTGAGAATTCCAAATCAAACGCTAGTAGGTTTTTTTATCTTACACATCTTTGGAGTGCTAAAATCTAGTTAAAAGTTTTATCTTACTTAGTACAAAAATTAACTTAAGGTTATATAATAAGCGTGCACTACCGCTCATTGCTCTGCTTTTTATTATCACTAAAGTAACTCAAAATTTAGGATATCAAGTTCAATCGTTGATTTTCTAAATTTCTTTTTCTTTGGGTAAATCTAATGTCATTCGGTTATTTTAGCATGTAGTGCACTGCGTCATGGTATGGTGGATTTTGTATTATGAATATTCTAAACTTTTTATGGATTTCCTTGAATCTATTTATGCTTCATTCGTTTGTGATACGTTTCAAAGAAGATAAAAATAAAAAATCTAGTCCCCTATTAACGTAATGTGGAATATTTAAAAATTCATTGTTACACTTTTTATATATGATAATAACAGAATTACGAAACAACGATCCAAATAGGATATAGTAAAATGATTAGTATTCACAGAAGCAACAATAGCCGATATTAATTAATATCACGTAACGTTTTATAATAAGCACTTCAAACGGTTTATTTTTATAATCAGTACTTTTGTCAAGACAAATAATAGAATGAGCAAACAATCGGATTTGTGAATTTGTTAAAGCAATGCATTTTTAAAATTTTCCATAGTTTGCATAATTTATATTTTGAATTAATAAGAATCGTAACTAAAATAAGAGCAGACACACAACACATGAGAAGGGCAATTAAATAAATTGGGCAACTTATAATTTGTACTAAATACAACAAGCATTAAGTTAACAAAAGGTGAATTAGAATTTACTACAACTAGTTAGTGAAAACTAAGCCATATCTTGGTACTCTTTAGTAAACACTGGGTAGAAAGTAGCCTCATCCTAAGTTAATTCTAATTCTAATTGTAATTAATAAAATAGAGGAAAAATACCTCTGTATCTATACAGCATATGTTTCAAATTTGTAGACGCCACGTTGCTTAGTATTTCTTTAGCAGCACTATTTCAATAGTGAACGTTTTCAGTGAATTTGTAAACATAGAAAAAATGTGAAACAATACTTTTATTTGGAAGGCCAACCAATATTGAAGCTGAACTAGATTCTATTCTGGGTGAGAACGAGGTCGTACGACTTGAGAAGTCCAGCGTCGCAGTCGTCGACCAAATGAGGTGACCACTCTAGAAATCCACAAATCGGTACTGGATGATCGTCGACTGAATGTGCGCGATTTAGCAGACATAGAATGCATTTAAAAAAGTGCGATACATCACTATTAATTGAAAATTAGGGCATGAGAAAACTGTGAGTAAGATAGGCGCCACGTTTGCTTACAATGAAACAAAAACATCATCGAGTGTTTCACAGAAATAAAGACGAATTTTTACGGCGAGTATTATGCAAACATTTGGGCGCAAAAACTGCCGCATTTGGCTACGAAGAAAACGTTGTTCCATCAAGACAATGCATCAGCTCGCATATCTGTTATTGCCATGGCCAAAATTAATGAATTAAAATTGCTACCTCATGCACCATATTCACCAGATTTAGCTCCCTCGGATTATTCTCTGTTCCCATACATAGAAACATTGCTTGGTGGGCGATCGATTTCAAGACTTTTGTATCATTTGTCTAGAGGTGCATCTTTCTAATCTACATCGAATGACATAACCAAAATAAAAAAAGATATATTTTAACTTCCGCGATGTTAGAACTTAAACGACGTAATGAAAATTTGAGAGAGCAGTTGTTGTTTTTCGATTATTTAGCTCTATAAAAATGTCATTTTATGGAAAACAAGTTTCCCGTGGTAGGAGGATAAACGTCAGCAATGGTTGCAAGAAAATGTAGCGTCTCTATACACAATTGTACTTCATATTATTTCGGTTATTGCAGACATCGACATTTTCTGGAAATTTTCAAACTCCTTGGATCAAACATACCCTAACAATATTTCCATTTTATGCCTTAACGAAATAGTTCCATCCCTAGTTCATTATGTTCTGGCAAAACTTAAAGCATTCAAAGTCAATACTTTCATGTTCAAATCGTTATAAGTGTTAATATGCCGGCGACTAATGTGATTTTGTGTTACAAACAGATATAAACATCGCCATCGTCCTTAATGAACTAAAACCTAGTATAACCCAGACACAAAATTGAATAAATTTTAGTATTTACATATTTATAACTATCAGTCATTTTTAATACGCCAAACATAAGTAATTACTAGCAGTTTTGTTATTCAAATTACATGCGATATTTACTTATATTTTCATTTACTTGAATCTTAGTTACTACTAACAAAATGCTTAGTTTCAGAAAATACTAACTTTAAAAATAAGTGAAATGCCTGACTTTGTCAATATCATGATTGTTGTCTGAATAGGAAGAACTAAGGCACGTGGATAGAACGGAATGTCCACATTTTCATTTATTTTGTAGATCAAAGAACGTTCTAATCGTTCCTCACCATTAATTAACGCATTTTCATCTCTAAGTTGCTTATAATATTTGGAACTTATCTTCTAAGTTGCCACATTAGGTTTTAACATTCCGAAGGCACTTTTTTATTTTAAAACAAAACTTCTTACTAAATCGGCTTTACTATAGCAAAATAACAGGCCAGAACGCATTGCAGCATTTAACTGCTTGTCTCAAGACATAGAGGTGTGAGATATACTAGATGAATTAGATGCATCATAAATATTTGTTTGTACAGAGATACGAAGACTTGGATGTAATGGAAAGATTATGAGAGAGTGGGATAGAGAACACGAATAATTTTATCGAATAGAAACCACAAACACGATCAAGGAAACCAGTGAAAACTAGATGGTCACATTATTCAATTAATTGATAACTCAATTTGAAAAAGCAACAATTAGAAGAAAGGAAAGAATCAAAAACAAACTGATTGGAAATTATAACGCAAGCAAAAAGTTGATGTTATACAGATACGAAAAGAAAATAGCACAATAGCACTTTATATAATTTTCCATAACTAGACTACTTTTTTCCATTTCCTTCGATATTTTGACGACTGGGTGCCGGGCCAATATTCGGACGGAGTCAATACCCTCTAACGAGTTTGTTAAGTTAAGTGACGTTGTAAATGACCTTGTAATGGTTCGAAACTTGTAAATCCCTTCATGGCCCCGGCGGGATCTACTCCCCGTCGACACATTTTCGGTACACAAGCAAGGGAGAGAATCCAAAAGTTAATAAAGGACCCGCCACCTGCAGCATTATATCGATAGTCGACGGGTGGGGAGAAACGACCCCAACGGAAAACGATAAACTGTCGAAACTTATGACGATTATGATGAAATCGAGGCTGTTCGTGAGATAATTTAGTTATCTCTGGATATTATCCCAAAACAACAGACACTTTCATTAACAGCGGATCTCCTTAGTTATAAAATAGTTTTGTTACACGAAGAATTATCTGGAAAAATAATTAAAAAATCTATTGATATGAATGTGAAAGTGATTCTGAAAAACTTCAAGGTGTGTTTCTAGGTACTCTTAGAGTGATTTTCAGCACAAATATAAATAGCGAACCGAGTAATTATCAGTCATAACATACGGATATATCCACCATAACGTACCAAAGAAAAAGATTTTACTGATACAATTAAATGCTCCATTAGAAATGTATCGAGTGCAGAATCAACACATTTCTGTTGAATTATCAAATTTATAACAGAAAGCTGCAAACAAGTGTATTGAAAAGTTATACATTTTCAAAGAAATACGTATAATTTCAAAGTATTACAGTATAAAACTACTTATCGATGAAAAATAAATATATTTTAGAAAAAGAATACGATTCCAGTGAATTATATGTTATGTTATAAGTTAAGATCCAAATTGGTTTATTAAAAAATATAAATCATGGCAGAAGAACCATTTAAAATTATATCATATTAATTATGAGAATAAATCAGAAACTTTGACTGGTCCAAAGAGGCCCGTTCTTAGGCAGAAATGTGTACTGGTGTGCTTACTGGACACTGCCTGGTGAATTACTATCCTAGGAACATCTTAGAAACTCCCTACAGCTCTTGGCGTTTCTGCAAGGAATGAAAGAAAACCAACAAGCACCTCTTGTGTTAGTGCGAAGTTGTCCATAAACCATTCCTGCGGTACTTACATTCAATCTTTCTAAAGATCGGATAAGTAAGCCTCCTAGCCCACTTTGAAATGCTACCTGACGTAAATAGTCCAATATCTCAATAAGTTAAAGTGTTAACGAGGTAGATTCATGACATTTATCTGATTTTATCAGACCGTTGAATTGGGCTAAACCGGATATCTGAAGCACTGAATATTTCATACGAATGCGTTCATCATATAGTTCACGTCAATTTGAACATGAGAAAAATTGCTGCAAAATGGATCCCCGAATCTTGGTGCAAGGTGCAAACGTGCAATGGTAGAAGCATCGATCTGTGCTCGATGATGAGACTTGGGTACATTTCTACGATCCAGAAACAAAGCAATAATCTATGGAATGGCGACACTCTGGTTCTCCAACACCTAAGAAGTATCGTGCTTCAGATTTTTGGGAATGCCATGGAGAAATCATGATTGATTTTTTGGATAAGGGTAGAACAATAACTGAAGATTACTATTCGATATTACTGACCACTCTACGGGAGAAAATTGGAGAAAAAAGATGTGGAAAGCTATCCAAAGGTGTTTCGTGATTTAGGGTTTGAATTACTACAACACCCCACTTATTCACCAGATTTAGCTCCGTCGGACTATCATTTCTTTCTTCAACTGAAAAAAAGTTTAAAAGGTCGTAAATTTTCTTACAACGAAGAGATAATAAAAGCTGTGGAGGTCTGATTTTCAGAGCAAGAAGAAACATTTTATTTGAAAGGTCTAGAGACGTTGCAGGTTCGCTGTAATAAATGTATCCAATTAAGAGGATAATATGTTGAGTAATAAAATATTTTGACATTGAAATTTTGTTTGGTTCTATAAAAGGCCAAGAATTTTTCAATATATCCTCGTAAATAATAATTGTCCATTGACAAAACCGAACTTTACTGATAAAAATAACAAGTCAGTTGTTGAATGCTAATCAAACAATGCTAACAAATTTAATGAACGAAGCGAAATAATTTAACCACAATGTATTTATTGATGAGTTTGTTTAATCGACAGTGTTTGGTGATAATTCAATTATCTATTTTTGTCATACTCTGACTACAAATTCACATTATCATAAACTATTATTACTATTAATCTCTTAGGTGCGTAGTAAATAAATTAATAGTTAGTCACATCAATCAAATCAATGTACAAAGAAAATTTAGAGCATGTAATAGAAATTAACATTAAATGATACATAAAAAGACCTCCTTTTTAACCAATTCACTAACTGTACCATTTAATATAGAAAACTGAAGATTTTTCAGTTTTTCCCTGCAGCTTATTTCGTTCTTTTTCTTCAATCCGTTTGCTTCATCTACCACTTCCACCCAGGTCACCTAATCTGAGTCACAGGGAGCATGCATTTATAAAACGCCATTGACAACCACAATCCGGGACCGGAAAACATACAATAAGTAATGGTGCTGTGAAATGAGGGTCACGAAGAATATTAGCTTCTTATTTTTCTTACGTGTATTAGGCATAGTCGCCTGTTTCATCTTCGACATCCTTGCCTTCTATCCTGCTTCAAGGTTGTCGCTCCACCTTTTTCTGGGTCGGCAGGTACTCCTTCGGCTCAATGGGCATTTATCGCGCGCTATCTTAACCAGTCTGTTGTTATCCATACGACTTATGTGCTTGTTCCTTTCTTTCTTGACAGAACCCACAATCTTCTGATGCTCTCTCTCATTTCCCTGTCCAGTAGGGTTTTTCCGGCTATCCTGCGTAGCACTTTCATATCTGCTGTTTCCAACATTCTTTTGGCTTTCGCCGTTTCAGGCCGTGTCTCTGCCATTTAGGTCATTATGGGTCTTACCGTGGCATTATATATTCTCGATTTGGCTTCTATTCCGATATGTTTATTTCGCCATATGGTTTCGTTCAAACATGCTGCTATTCTTAAGGCTTTATTTGTTTCCTCTCTTATTTCGTTCCCTAGGTATCCACATCCTGAAACCTCGATTCCTAGGTATTTGAATTTCATCACTTGGTGAATTATCTGGTATTCTACGACTAGCTATTCGTTGACGTCATCTATTTTGCACAATCTTCTGATGCTCTCTCTCTCATTTCCCTGTCCAGTAGGGTTTTTCCGGCTAGCACTTTCATCTCTGCTGTTTTCAATATTCTTTTGGCTTTCGCCGTTTCTGGCCGTGTCTCTGCGATTTAGGTCATTATGGGTCTTACCGTGGCATTATATATTCTCGATTTGGCTTCTATTCCGATATGTTTATTTCGCCATATGGTTTCGTTCAAACATGCTGCTATTCTTAAGGCTTTATTTGATTCCTCTCTTATTTTGTTCTCTGCGTATCCACATCCTGAAACCTCGATTCCTAGGTATTTGAATTTCATTACTTGGTGAATTATCTGGTATTCTACGACTAGCTTACATCTTATCGGAGTTTTGGATGTGGTCATACTTTGTTTTTGGACGCAGATATAATCGTATTGAAAGATTTAGCTGAGCATTTAAACACATGTAAAAGCCTTTGAAGCGTAACATAATAATGTAATAATAATAATATTAACTGTTGCTTAGAAATTCTTTTGTTTCATTATTTTATATTGACAATTTTTTGAATTTCCACTATAAGTTAAAGAAGATTTTATAATATGGTATTGGGATTCACCATTTAATCTTTTTGAGAAATAGCATTTAATATTTTTGGTTTAATATTTAAAATCGCATTTAATCAATATCCCAAACTTTTAAATAACTTTTCATTAAAAATATCACTCTGATATGATTAAACTAACATTATAATAAATATAATGACTATAAATAAATTGTGATTTTAAAGCTATCGGACTTCTAACTAAACCATAATACCAAATAATGAGGTACAAATGATATATTTAAAAAAATGTAGTACTTACTCTATATATAGTCGTTTCATCTCTCCGATGGTCCTCCTTTTCTTTGTCGATTTATTTTTCTGCTTGGAAACGACCGCGTGTATTCTATCTATCTCGTTTCGGAAGTTTTGCCTGTCATATTCGTCCAACATGATGTAATCGACAATGTCGCTAAAATCATCGTGACGATGCTGGACGGGAAGTTTTCTACCGTCTTTTTGCTTGTCATCTGGTAGAAAAGCGTCATTGGAAGCAGTAGCGATATCTTTGATGCGTCCATTAAGGACAGATATATCGTTCGGAAGAGTTTCTTTGGAAAAATTTGCGCCGGTCATGGCCGCACTGAAACAACAAAATTGTAGTGAATAATAATATTCTAGACTGGACAATACTGAATTTTTTATTTTATTTCAAAATTAAATAGTAGAACCGAGTTATATTATTATTATATTGAAAAAAAAATATTTTTTCTAGAAATATTAACAGCAATGTTAATTTAATAACTTTAAAAATGAATAATCACTCATTGATTCTCAGAAAATAGTTTGCTTATTAATATATCTAATTCCTCACAAATCAAAATAAATACATTCTGCTATGACTGAGCACTATTTTATCAAGTCAATATTTAAACATTTAAATTGCGAAAATAAGTTAGTTCTACAGACCCGATATCTCCAAAGTTATTTACCCTCACATTGGAAGATGTATTCAATGAACTATCATGAAACCAAAAAGGAAAAGAATTGACAGATCCTACCTAAACAATCTACGCTTTGCAGACGATAGTGATATTGTTGAACTTACGGACATGTTTGAAGTATTTAACAGGGTAGTCAAGAACGTTGGATAAATTATAAACGTGACCAAAACAAACATAATGAATAATTTCACCCCTGAAATGAGCATAAGAATTTGGTTCAAGGAAAGAACCATTATTAGTAACCTGAAAAGGAAGGTATCTGTCATGTATACTTCCTATAGCAGCATAGGGCTTGGAAACAATGACATTCACAGAAAAACTCGATTAAGAACAACACAGAGGGCAATGGAGAGAGAAGTGTCAGTGTAAAGTTTGAGGTCAAAAAAGTAAACCAGAGTTACGCAATAAATTCAAAGAAAAAGGATTTGGACCGAAATTGTGAAAATCGAAAAATTGGAGTATCGAGCCATCATCAAGTACCTGTGTTTAAAAGGGTTAAGAGGTAAGCAGATTTACAAAGCTATGCTTAATATCCTTGGTGATCGTATGCGACCGTGAACAATTGGAGTGTAAGCTTCAAAAGAGGTAAATTTTCCATTGAAGATGATGACCGATCGGGAAGGCCAATTTCTGTGTCAGTCCCCAAAAATATCGATGCAGTTCATGACATGATTTTATCAGACCGTCAAATTGGGCTAAAAAGGATATTTGAAGCAATGAATATTTCATACGAACGCGTTCATCATGTAGTTCAAATCAAATCAATTTGGACATGAGAAAAATTGCTGCATAATGGATCACCAAATGTTTGATGTTGACCAAAAGCGTGCAAGAATAGAAGCATCGCATTCGATCTGTGCTCGATTTGAAAGCGATGTAGACTTCTTAAACCGAATTGTTACTATCCATGAGATTTTGGTACATTTCTACGATCCAGAAACAAAGCAACAATCGATGGAATGGCGACACTCTGGTTCTCCAAAACCTGAGAAGTTTCCAAAAATCTGCTGGAAAAGTTCTTGCTTCAGTTTTTTGGGATTGCCAAAGACTAATCAGGATTCATTTTTGGATGAGGGTAGAACAATAATTTGAGATTACTATTCGACATTACTGACCACTCTACGGGAAAAAAACTGAAGAGAAAAGACGCGAAAAGCTATCCAAAGGTGTTTTGTTTTTGCAGGACAACGCCCTTCAAAGATTAAACAAATATGTTATACAATAAATTCTAAAAAATGTGTTGATATTGGGCTTCAGAACCGGCAAATCAATAATAGATGCAGTGCGTGAGATGTCACAAACAGTAGAAAAATTCAACGAATGGACCTGCATGTAATGATTGTGAACATTGGAAAAACTTCTGATAGTGTCAACAGAAAACGATTAGAACAGGTGATGAGAAAAAAATGGATGTCCCCAAAGCTTATTGAATTGGTAAGTATGATGATGAACAGCTCCAAAGCCAAAATGTTGATAGAGGACGGGCAAAGAAAGGTGATTCCAGTACAAAAAGTTGTTTCCCAACGACTCAACTTCACAATAGATGGAGTAATAGATGAGATAGATATGGGAGAGACTTTATCCCAAAACATTACGCAGATAGTAGGATATGCTGATAATCTGGCAGTTATAGCAAAGAATGCAAATAGCCTAGAAGAAATTGCAGTTAATGGAGCCAGTGAATTGGGGTTGGAGGTGAATTATCAAACAGCAAAGTGCATAATGGTTACTAAGAGAAGGACAAATAAAGAGATGGAAATTATTCTAGAAGGATCTCAATTCCAAAGAATATAAGATGAAACAATAAAAGCATAAAGTAGTGGAGAGAATTAGAGAGCACATTAAAGGTATGTGAGGTTTCTAAAGAGTTAAGAGTAGACCATGAATACAAAATACGAATACAGAATAGGAATTAAACCCGTCTTTGCATATGGAAACCATGTATCCGTCGAGAAATTCGAGCAGAATTTTCGAATAAAGAAGAGAAAAATTTTAAGGAAAATACTGGGACCTGTCAAGACCGATGACAGTGATAAAGATCCTTTTCTTCTTCAACGTATTGTAGGTCTTAGGCTTGTAATTTCCAACTTGTCATCCTTGAGATGTTGATGTCAATGAATCCATCCATATTTTTGGAGGTCTTCCTAATGGTCGTCGTGTACCTGGTTTACCGTCTATTGCGATCTTTACCGATGACAGTGATAAAAATCCGAGATCCAAAAGGCCTGATACGGAATGTAACATAGTGAAAGGAAGTCATATAACGGCCAAGCGGACGACACAAAGGACACTAGGAACAACGAGTCATGCAGGATATTGCAGCAGTGGATGTGAGGAACTGGAGACAAGTCGTAGAGGATAGAGAGAAGTGGAACAGGATAGTAAGAGAAGCAAGCCAGAATCTGTAACAGGATGGAGAGTAAACCAAGAAAACTAAAAATCAGGGTAGAATTTTTGGAAACTTTTATCATGTTTCAATTGATTTGGTTTTCCTTACTTACCCCACCTATACGTGAAAATTGATATATTAGTCTAAAACGTATACGTTATATTTGTATTTTACGTTTATCTAATGATTTGAAAATGCTTACAGCTTTACACTTCTCTTATAAACAGTTTCTCTTTACCCAGCGTGGTTTCAAGATGTTTTGATGATCAAAGACAGGATATTGTTTAAAAAATTGAATAAATCTGTCCAATAGAGAAATTTTATTGCTTTTCATTATATTCCATTCTAAGTAGAAAATATAGCGAAACTGCCGGTAACTCATAAAGATGCAATCAACTTTAATACCTTTAGTTACTTCATTTAATTAAAGAATTATAACTCACAATATATATATTTAGTAAAATCGTTTACGATGCAATCAAAAACCCTAGAATCTTCAAAATTAGAAAGCCAATATAAAGGATCTAAAATTAATTATTCATTGACAGGACAAAATAGTTAAGTGATGGTTGTATAAAACTAACAAAATGTCTGTTTGATATCTACATATCTATTTCTCAGTCTTGTGTGAAAATGACTTCCAGTTATTTAAAAGTGGTCACTAGTATCTATTCTTTATCCTTTCATTATTAAATCTTCTTCATGTTAATTTGTTTTATCTTTGTCTCGATGATTCTCGTAAATGTTTGCAAGCCAACTGCTCTTTAGTTTTCGCACATTTTATACGTTGTGGTATCGATTGATTATCTTCCATGTCTCTGGATACTTAATCTGTGTTTCATGCTATATTGAATAGTTTTAATATCCATTCCTTTATTGTTTGTCTTGAATAATCCGCTGCTATGTTGTCTCCTCCACACGCTTCCCCTGTTTTGATTTTCCCTATCGCTTCTTCCACTTCCTATTCCGAGATTTCTTGTCTTCTTTTTCCTCTTCTGTGTTTACTGTGTTTTATATTGTTTTTTATCTCTTATTCTTATTATTTCCTTTCTTTTTCGTCCTCCCATTGCTCTGATTTTGGTACTTATCTAAAAATCATTCCTATCGACTTGGGATTGCGGAGGGTAATAAAAAAAAGTGTACTGAACACAAAAAAAAATATCCCTTGTTAAATGAATAGAGAGGGTTAGGGAATAAAAATTTGAAATTTTCGGAATTACGTGTGTTAACAAAATTTTATTTGAAAATATATAAGCAAAAAATACAGCTAAATAGTGAAAATAATATGTGAAAAATATATGAAATTAATTCAGTGAAATTATGAACAATTATAATTGTTAATTGACGTAACTATTTTTTATGGTAAAATGGTGTTAAAAACTGATTAAGGGGTGTGACGGGGGGTGTTAAAAGATGGAAAGATGTTGTATAAATAGTGTTCTTGAGCAGAACCTAACCTAACCTAATCTAACCTAACTTAACCTTATCTAGCCTAACCTAACCTAGCCTAACCTAACTTAAAAACGATCACCGACGGCTACTTCCACCTTCCTTATATTGTAATTACCTCCCTTTAATACCTCCACAACCCCAAGTCGATAGGGGGTGGAAGATAATTTTTAGATAATTACCTTGATTTATTAGAAAAGATCTGTTATTGTTTTTATAGTTATTTGACAATTCTTCTCTGAATTGTTCCCATGTTTTCAATTTTGCTTCTTTAATTTCTTTCTTGGCTTTGTTTCATATTATTTTTCATTAATATATTATTTATTGAAAAATCATTTATTGACCTTAAACCTCGTAGTTCAACTATAATTCTATCTCATTTAAACAAATATTTACTTGCACTCTCCAAAAAAGAAAATTGAACTAATTCAATTTTTTTTGGTCACTACATTCTAAACATACTGTGGTTTTGTTAATCGATAAAAGTAATTCAAATTCATGGAGTAATCTCCGCTATAAATATTTATTAGATTAAATAAATGACCTTTCGGCTGCTTAGTATACTTGCGTTTAGTAATTAACACATCACTAAAAACCATATCAATATTTGCTTATCAAAATTCAGTGGTTTTGTTATTATAGAACTGAATGCAATCAAAACAACTTAATTATTCGTAGATTGCTTTATCTGACACATTTATGTAACTTTTGTCTATAAAATAATAGTTCATCATTTCGAAATATTCACCTCATGAGCCAATTGCTGAAAGAAAACTTACTAGTACCATTATAACTTCGTGTATATCAGTAATTTATTTAAC
The DNA here is from genome assembly GCF_026230105.1 of Diorhabda sublineata. Classification (NCBI taxonomy): domain Eukaryota; kingdom Metazoa; phylum Arthropoda; class Insecta; order Coleoptera; family Chrysomelidae; genus Diorhabda; species Diorhabda sublineata. The sequence goes on from NC_079474.1 coordinate 41,821,970, forward strand.
TTTCAGATAAAGTAGAGTAACCATCTCGTTCACGACATGGACGTGAAGACGGTGCTGTTCGCTATAAGTATAAAATTTAGCGAAAAGCGGGATTCGTTTGAAGTTTCTTTTTTTCACAGCGGCGATTTGTTTAGATTGTTTTTTTTTTATATAATTTCTAAGAAGGCCTTTTTATTCGTTTATTTGGAGAGTAGTAAGTTAATTATATTAGTAGTGATAAGTTAATTATTATATAAGTTAGTTAAGTCTAGGTTAAGATTTACTTTCATAGAAGTAAATGAAATTTTTGATTTTAATAAGTACTTGATTCACTGTTTCAGGCTCTTTTATTCTTATTTTACATAAATAAAAAAGTAAAAAGAGGTTTTGAAGTAATTATAATTTTCCTTTAACTGGCGACAAATAGTGAAGTACAATCTTGTGGTTTGATAAGTACAAACTAGATTAAATTAGCTAGGTCGTGATTCTACATCGCTAACAATTTGACATATTGTATAACCTGGACTGTTTACCAGTCAGGTAGCAATAGCTTTACCATCTTTGCCACCTCTGTGGGGTCTATGCGGTTTACCTTTTCTTTGGTTCTCCAGCAACGATAAGAGCAGTTGGGAGATTCTCCGATGTTCTTCAGATGGTAATTTACCGGAATGTCCAGTGAACATACCATTAACTCTTTTTTGTCCAGCTTTGCTTAATGAATGTGCCTTTTAGGACACGTTGGTAATATAAGAAACATATCTTTTATATGTCTTTAGACTTGAGGTCTTACTCTTTGTTTCTGATTGCTTCTTGTTTTGTCACTTTTTTGTGACAATCATTGGATGGCTTTTTAGGAAACCTAAAAGGTATGATCCTATGAAAGGAGTTAAGAGAGAAATGCTTTATTGTCAAAGAATTGTTACAATTTGTAGACAAAAGCTTGTAAAAACTAAAAAATAAACATAAAAATAACTAAATAAAAATTAAAGTGAAATAAAATTTCAATATACAGATGAAAGCCACAATGAAAAACAAAATTATAGGTAATAGTAATAGATAATAATTAGTACATAAGTTCATAGCAAAATTAAACCAGTATGAACCATGCCCGGAATCAAATATTATTATTAGAATAGTCATTTACAGAGTACAAGGCACTTTCCAGTAAATATACGGAAATTATTGCGGAATGCGGGAAAAAATGATATCGATTTGATTTCAATTGGCAAGTGATTGTGCATTTTTTGCATTGTAAAATATTGAGCCGTTAACTAATTCTGAACGTGGAGTAGGTAGGTAGAGGTCATGCTCCGCGTTACTTCTGGAATTGGAGAAGCTTGCTTACGAATTAGGCAAACGGATTCAAAGATGAATAAGGAAGGAAGAGTCAGAATTTTTAATCTTTTGAAGAAGTCCCTACAGTGAGCCCTGTTGTTTAGAGTAAATATCCAACAGCTCTCTTTTGTAGTTTGAAGATTCGCTCAAATTGAGTCGCATCACACGTACCCCAGAAGGGAAGGGCATATCGTAGACTGTTGAGGAGGTGGATAAGTTCAGGTCCTTGGAAACTCAGCGCAAAACAGGAGGACTTAATTTTTTGTCTACAACAAGCCCTAAGAATATCACTAAGCCTTGGGGCACTCCACATTCTATTGGCTTGCAAGATGACATCGTTGTATCGACCCTTAGAAACTGACTTCTGTTCGTAAGGTCCAGAATAATGGATTTGTTTATACTTTTCGCATTTGTGACATCAAATTTTATATCATTTCTTTTATTTTGGTACACCTATTGACAACTTTATGATGTTTTGTTCTATTTTATGTTTACTGTACTTTAGTTAAATGATAAGGTGCTGGATTTGATAAATTTAATACCTACACATTTAAATCAATATTTATTCTTTCAATAGTTTCATTTCAACCTGCAATTAATTTTTCTAAAAGTTTCCATTAATAACAATTGTTGCACATCACATGTTCCTAAGTAACCAGAGTTGAGAAATTGTCTGTTAAATGTGTCAAAACATTTTAAAAAACATTACAAAATAAGAAATTATTAAAGGTTTTGTAATATGGCCAATATTGCATTAACGTTATTGTAAAATTTTTAAGGTAATATAAGAATGTTATTATTTCTTCTGTCTTTTTTATCAAAACGGATGTGGCAAATTGAGTTGTTATTGAGAACAAGTATTGATACTTCTATAACAAATAACTTCTATCTTGTTAACACAAAGTCTATTGAAATATGACCAGGTTTTAATAATAAAAAATCATTGATTATGTGTCATAGACACTTTTTTTCACTAGTTTTTAAATATATAGTACCATGAAAATCAAAAAGAATTTTACCAAAAATCCCTCATTAGTATACTGATAAGTTGTCTTCTACTTTCGAGGAACCATTCCATAGGAGTACCACAATTACCAAAAAACTTTCATGTTCATCACATTCAAAAGCTTTCTAACCATCACAAACAAAATAATTAGATATATAAGACTTTAAATACTGTAATCGTAATAATCAATTTATGATATAATAATAATATGGAATATACTTAAACGTGTCAAATATTAACTGCATTCTATTGGTCAAAAAATAGTAATTAAAAAATTTAAAAAAAAATTAAAGGGCTCTTTTCCTCAAGTCTGTTTTTTCTCATAATAAGACCAAAAATTTTATTCCTCAACATACGAAATTGATATCTGTCTGTAATATAACAATTTGGAAATATATATTAAATAACAAGAAAATTATTTTCCTATTGAAAACGATATACCATACATTAATACAAATTAATACAAAAAAGACAGTTCAATATAAAACAATAAGCTATAGATAATGAGAAATCTGGATATTAAATGAAAGGACTACTGATTTATATGTTAGTAAAAGTTGGATATTTCGCGTTAAATAATGGTGAAAAAAACAAAGAAGATTACAAAAATATACGGAAGGTCGGAAACAAAAAGAAGTCGATGTTCTCGTGAAATATATCCGCCAAAATCCTTCCGGAATTGTTGTGAAATCGTGAGAATATCTCAGAATAGCTCAAATGCGTTCAAAACAAATTGAAAAGTCAGGTTTACAAATTCAATATTATATATTAATAAAAGTTGAACAGCCCAAAATTTTGTATTTTAAGTTTCAGTTTACTGTTTCCACTATTAAATAATTACAAGATTATAAAAACTAAGATCGTTATTGTCTTTAGAATCGGAAAGTAAACTAACACTTACTAAATTGATTTTCTTTAAGAGAACGGATCGACGAAAGAGTGACTTTTCAGTGAGTTTCAATTTTTTCCAAAATATACCAAAAGATATGAAATTTCGCAAAACACGGATTTGTCCCTTTCATTACCTTTCCTATTTTTCCTAATTTGCTTTCCACCTAGTCATTTTTTAAGTTCGAGAATAGAAAGTAAAAAAAGTTCGATAATCTTTTTCACAAAAGTAGCGGAAGATCGGGCGGGTGCATTGTCATGAAACAAATGCGGTTGTTTTTCTTTCCTAATTTATAAACCATTGATCAAAAATTATGATGTAAGAATTACGCTAAAAAAAATCATAAAGTTTACGTTTGAGCGCTGACACGCATCGTTCGTTTTGATATCGAAGCCCCAAAATTGTACCAAATTTTCTTCAACTATTGCAAAGGACAAATCAGTAAGTACCAAATTTCCTGCAGAAATAGGAACATTAAGTGATAATAAAACTGAGTGCGTGATACAAAATAAAGATTTAAAATACCGTGTATTCAAGGAACCCCTATTGAATATTGAAAAATTTCTTTATGCTATACACTACTGCACAATAGCAAAAAACTTTATTTTACACATGTTTTGATTTTAAATGTGCAACAATTTTTTGTTAGTAGGTTCCTTATTAAGTGTGCTTTGCAATAGTTGAAGAAAATTTGGAAAAATTTTGGGGCTTCGATATCAAAACGAACAATACGCGTCAACACTCAAACGTAAACTTTTTGAATTTTTTAGCGTAATAAAAAATACTTACATCACAATTTTCGATCAATAGTTTATTGATTAGGTAAACTTTGTAATAGTTAAATAATGTTTCTCTACTTTTTTTATCTTCTGTTTAAAATCGTGAAATATGTACAAAAACCAAGATTTTTTTGTCCACTTAATCTTCAATTTTTGGTAGTAAAATTATGTAACCTATTATTATGTCTCCTCTATTGACATTTGTTCAAAAGTTCAGTTTATATTATAAAAAAAATTGTGGTAGAAATCCGTGGAAATCATCACGCGGTTTTTTTATTTTTAGGTTATCGTTTGAATATTAGTTTGAATTATAAATGCGTGTGAGCTTTCTTGAGCATTAAACAATCGCGGAACCAACGTTTCCTTTTGCATATTTCATACCTCAGTTGAAATATTTCATTCATAAGCTCTGTCACTTACTTTTATTCGACGATCATAAAGGCGCTGATTTCTGAAGGAGTTACACTGATTGAAGGTCCAGGATGTTCAGCATAATCTGTGTTCATGTGACCACTTTTACAAGCAAAGAACCATTACCAAATATTTATATTACTTCAATTATCTGTCCAATTAATTAATAATGTACACTATACAAATTTCGAAAAATAAATTTAAATGACAAATGACTTCTGAGGTGGCCAGAATACCGCAATATGTTAAACGTTTGCTGGCTAAGGACATAAATTCACACAATTAATTGTTCAATAATTGGAAATGGTTACTGAAAACTGGACTTTGCGATTAATTCTACATTTTTCACGAATCTTATTTTTATCTTCCTGCTATGCGTATTACTTCCAATTCGTCTAATAAAAAAAATCCAATTGTCTCTTGTACTCAAATACCTGTGACACTTTTTGACCGAAATTACCAGTGAATTTACCTTTGTGAAACCGCAGATCAGGAAATTAATTTATATACCATAATTGTATCATTTATTCATTATAACAATCATGCAGATTAATTACTTCATCCCTTATCTTTAATAAAATTTCCGGCGAAACACGTGTTTTGAGACGATGATATTGTACCAAATCCAACCGTTTTGAGATATGAATCATACTGTACAAGTCATTGCTTGTAAAGCTTTTAGCTCTTATTACAAGTATCGCAAATATCCTCGGTATGTGAATATAAATAAGACCAAGTTATATAAATTATTATCAGTAAATATTTTCAGCTCTTGTTAATATCCCAAGTTTTATAATAGTTAAACTTCTTTTGCGATATGCCTACCTTAGCAAGATTCTTGTTATCATTCTAAACGAATAATGTTTCTAATATGTAACCTTGAATGATTAAAGTAAGATATAAGATTGTGTAATTTGCTGAATAGACTTATTATTTGCCGACATACATTTAGAATGATAGAATAAGTGTCAACTGATTTCTTAACCGTCGTATTGTAATCATATACCTAAGAATTAGTTCGATCGACAAAAAATTGTGATTAAATATTCTATTGTAATCGTTGAGTACATGAAATGAAGAATATCAAAATACGGCAGTCGAAGAACAGGCGAGGTTTCGACTCGGAAGATCAAGAGTGGATAACTAGCTACTATAGCCAACGATTGAAAACTGTATAACCTGGAATTTAATGAAAAATATGAATGGAGCTTGGAAGGTAATCTCCATAAAACTTGTTGTATTGAAACAAACAAAAAGACCTATCAAACAATTGATCGTGAAGGAAGCAAGAAAAGTGCTTAGGAGAGACAAACAAGGTATGGTAGTTGAAATTAAAGACAAAGAAGATATTGGAGACTACGGAAGTGGAGAGCGAAGACCCACAGAAAAATTTAGAACGGAGAGAAAGTCAGAGATATCATAGAAGCCGATTATAGCATAGTGAAAGATATCGGAAATGTAGATTGGAGGGCCTGCAGACTGTCGAATCATGTCAACGAAACCAGTGGAAGAAGAAAATGGGGCAGATGTAAGAAATGTTGCATGAACGAATTAAATGAAAGCTTGGAGGTGTAGATAGACAGACAAGACGTAAAATATATATAGTGAATGATAGCTTAAGTGAGATTATTGATCTATTCGATCAAAATAAATAATTGTAATTGGACATCAATTGTGCCATTTTCTTTTTGATATTTTTTGTCTATTATTATTTATAACATTTTGTCCATTTTTGGAATTAATTGATTACTTCTCACAATTTTCCATATTTTTTCTCGTTTTCTTTCAGCAAGAAAATCAACAAAGGTAATTACCGTGATATATTTTACCTGACATGTAGACATGTCAGGTAAAATATAGACACTATACACTAGACACTTGCCACATCTTCGTGTATAAATCTAAAGATTATTTTTTAAATGATATAAATTATTTATTTAATTTTATCTTTGAATGTTCTATAAACTTGTATAATATTGAAACATCCTGCATTTAAGATTATTTCGAAAATGCATGAATGTATTTAACTTTGGATAAAATCATTAGCTTGAATCAGGATTTAGTTAAATATTAATGATTTTCGTAATTGAAATCTAATGCATTAATGTCCGCTTACTGAAACCATATATATTTATAAAAAAAATTTCTATCCTATAATAAATTCTGTTTATTAAAAATGATTTTTGAAGAAGAGAAAGGGGAAAAATTTTCAAACTTATGGTCCGATTAAAAGGCTCAAATTCATTGAAGAAGTATCTGTAACATCTTGGGAAGTGATTCCCAGAAAAATAGCCTCCAGTGGAAGGAGTCTGCGTATTTTGGAAAATTAAACATAAGATGTGAAGTCTTGTACAAAATATCTTATATAGATATAGATGCAGAATGGCTGAAAAACCATAATCTCCTCAAACCAATTTACAAACTAATTCTGATGTTGATTAAAAGCTGGCCATGAGCAAGTGATTTATCAATTTTCATTAATAAATATATTTAACACTTCGAAAATTATTTTGAATAATCGATTCCCTTAGTGTAAACTCAAACTTTTTGCCAAGGTTAGAGTCAATGCTTTAGTGATCCCTACTACTTTCAGATATTAATGCATCACGCAGTAATTTCCAAAATTTTCATTGGGATTACTTGTAATTTCTATAAATAGATTAAATATCGTTAAACATTCTTATCCATTTATGAAAGGTTCTGATATGGAACTGATTGTTATGAGTTACAAACAAAAAATGACTGATAAGGAAATTAGTTAACTTACAAAATTGATTTTAGCAACGGGTTTCATTTATTGAGCAAGTGACCTAACAACTTTTGATCTTTTTTGTTATTCTTGGATAATCATGCAGCGTAAATTAATTTTTACTTGGGGTAAATGTGCTCAAGCAGTGGTATCACTCAAAGAAAGTTAGTGCAAAAATTCCACAAAGTATCTCGATTAATACAAAGATATTAGAAAATGGTAAGGCAGTTACCCACTGTCAGAAGATAATTCTTGGCATGCAGAACCACAGTCTTGGAGATGAGATGAAATTCAAATTTGTGCCGAAATATTCCATCAACGTCTCCTGGATGTTAATATAGTGTGACGTATTCAAATACGAGAACCACTTTTGATCTTGACCGTGACTAAGTTTTATAAGAAGCAACGTTCATTTATTAGAAGTTGATTGGAACCGCGTTCTCACGCAACGGTCATGCAACATAGTAATAGTCTGAGGATAAATTGATATATTATGGATATTCTGTAGAAATAAGTGTTAGGTTTCCGTTTCATCGAGAAAATTTGTTTTCAATGGAACGTCCGCAAACAGCTCGAGCGGTACAAAATTACCTACCTACAGAATATTAAAATCACTACTTGGAGTTGCCAGCACTAGCTCAGATCTGAACTGTTTTGAATATATTTAGGATATTCTTGATGGATGTTTAAAGAACCTCCCACACCAATTTAATAACCTTGAGAACATTGGACATCGGCTTATTGAAATTTCTTTTATATTAAATAAAGTTTTGGGGAATTTGATTATAGTTTGTTTGTTTATAGACTGTAATTTACAAACAAGTTATCTTCTTTCATATACTTCTGGGACTTGATGCAAAAAATTCGTGAGTGAGTAGATGACTTGAAAATAATGCTGGAGACATAAAAAAATTTTTTCATACGGCCTCTCGCTTCTGAGTTGTAGGCGTTTAAAGTTTATAAAATAAGAAAATATTTAGGAATGATTTGATGATTTTATCGATAATTAAATGTAGAAATACGAGTATGCTGTTTCGATCTTATCAAGCTAGTAATATGTTCCGATTCCTACAATTAAAAAGCCGGGTGATTCTAGTTTTCACAACTAGCTTAGAAAATGTTCCAGGTGCATTAATTCCATTTGAGTTGAAAGTTGACTTAGGTTAGGCTAGGGGTGGTGGGGGAACTAAGCCACTTATAAAAAATTAATAAAATAATTGAACTATAAATGAACTCTAAAACGAAGTGAGATAACCAAATATTTCAATTTTGAACTTTTTTGGGTCGATTTACAAAATGACATGAAAAACGTACTCGTGCCAAATATTGGTGTATTCTTTTGGAGAGCGAGCCGTGTATATGATCATTATATGAGGAAAATTTGATGGTAAGCTTCCGAGTTTCAATCGAAATCTTAAAAACCTGAGTATGTACCTTCGACTCATATTAAAGTGAAGAGGGTGAATGATAAAAATACTTAAGGCAAGTCTTTCTCCTATTATTTTATTGAGCTACAAATAAGAATATTGCTGGGCAATAATTATTTTATGGAAGATTTGGCTGCAATATTGTCTCAAAGCTATAGATAGTGATACATTATAATCCTCATCCTAAGCTTAGGCGAGAAGCTAAACAGAATAAAAGGAATTAGGAGAGATTCCATTCCTTCGTATGTTTTACATAAATTTTCAAAAACATGATACTAATAATTTGACATTGTGTTAAATTTCTAATGTTCAAAGCAAAATGATGATTATCAAACCGAAGAATTTGGAAAAATTTCGTTTATAAATCAAAATAAAATATGAATTTTATCATAAAAATCTGTATATGGGGCTAGAATAATATTATGAACAATATTTTTGTTATAAATTATTTCGATATTCCTTGCGGGATTTAAAAAATTGGCAATGTGTGTCAACATTACAAATATAAATTTCAAAAACATTTAATTATCTCTAAAACTCCTGTGCGAATAAGTGAAAATTCAAAATATAATAACAAAAACTGTATATTATTATTTCGTATGTCTTCTACTAATAAACTATTGTGCTTACCTATGTGTTTTTTGTAACAGCCTATTCCTAAACCTATTATAAACACTCTCGGGTCCCTCATCTACAACGTATTTCACCCTACCGTGAGACGCCACTAATTGGTTTCCGGATATCCCGAAGTCCATTTGAATGTCCACCACTAACAACAACGTAAACAACACTACAATTATACACAATCCGATAATGATGCGTTCTTTCCATTTCAACCCCGAACGCAACATTTTTCCGATGGCACTTTTAAAAGTGCGCGACATTATGTTTTTAGTAGGAATACTCGTCCGATTGTCCGAAACAGTTTCAACACTATTACGCGACGAAATGTCCGAGGTATCCGAAGCAAGTTCAGCAGTATCAGTTTTTGTTGACGACACACGGTGTATTGTGAAATTGTCAACTAAATTCGTGTGTGCACAATCCTCGGGAGGTGGCGAATATTTCGTTTTGACCCGACTACTATCGCTTAATGTTAACTCTTCTTTGGTAAATTCTTTGGTTTGATTTTCTCGAGAATATTTCTGCTTCTCTACTACATCTCCGAGTCGTCTTAATATTAATTCATTGGATTGATTCGTGTTTATGTATACGATTTGTTTCGAGTTATCAGCTACATGATAACATTGTGATAAGCTATCTCGAGATACAGAAACTTTATTATTACTGTTCAGTTTTATTTCTTTCGCCTTCACAGCTGTTGTCTTGATTTTATTATTAATTTTTCTGAATACATCATTAAATAATATTTTTTTATTATTTTCTTTCAACTTAGGTGCATGTGAACAGTCCTCTGACTTCGTTTTTCTTAAAGTTTTTTTTATTATCTTTGGACTATAGTGATCGTGAATGTAGTCTGGATCTTGAAGAAGTTCTTCGTTGCTTGAACCTAAGCCGTATCGTTTCGCTAGAATCACAGAGTTTTGAGGTGTGTGTTTTCTTATTAAACGTGAAGTGACGCCATTTGTAGACGTTTCCTGATGGTGTTTTCTTGACAGAAACGTTGAAGCGTTCTGTTGGAATGTATTTTGAGGGGCTGCAGAAATTGCACATTGCAGCCTGCTGTGAAGTGGTCGATCCAGATTCTTCGAGTCTAAATAATAATTTTCTGCAAAAGAAAAAAAAACGTGTTAGATAATTTTTGCTATTATCAATTAATACGCAGCAGAAAATACTTAATTTTGACCTGAAGTATATTCAACCATGATTGAATCTAACATCAAACTACAGAAAATTAGTGAAAAAATAAACAAAAATTACTATAAAAGTTGTAAGCCAATAGAAACAACGTTTGGCCAAAATTTCTCGTTTTATTCTGATTAGAACAATAGATAATGAAAAAAGGTAAGCCAAATCGATAATAATAATAAAACGTACCCAAATAAAGATGAATATATTGAACGTTTATAAGCAAACGATAAATATTGATATTGATAACACATATTATATCTTTCTTTAAATATAATAACCACAAGGCTCATTTCCCTCATATTACCCCTAGTTTGGCGTCATCAAAATACAATGAAATAATATTTTTTAAGATACATCCAACAATATTTCAGAAAAAAATTCAATGTTACCAAATACATTGCGCAACAAACGAATTAGATATTTTTTATTCTTGATTTGTAAAAGAATGGCGGTGGTTACGTGCATTTACAGCAATGTTTTCCCTTTTTTATGTTGTTATCAAGGGCAATTAGTACGTTGGACATATAAAAGGTTATTTCAAGTCGCTATGTGACCCATGGTCAAGATCGTTTTGAGAGTAAAAAGGCAATTGAAACCAGTCAAAGAAATTTTTGAGAATGGAGGCATTACTCCTATTCCGACGAATCAAGATTTCGTCTAAAACGTCTGATGGACGAATATTGGTATAAAGAAAAATAAGACTTCGATATGGTAAATATTTAAATACCTCAACAACTATTTTTGTGCAATTTGCTGACACAATAGATGACAGATTTATTTTTATTGATGAATATATATATATATATATATATATATATATATATATATATATATATATATATATATATACATATCAAAGGCTAACAAGACTGAAGTGGCCACCATATTCACCGGATATAATTTGCATTGAACACGTTTGAGCTTTAATTTCCAGGCAGTTGAACCGACTTCTATAACCTCATCAATCTTTACAACTGGTTGAGTTGGAAGTAATTTGGGAAGCAAAACGAGAAAGGTCCCAGAAGTACCTTGCCTAACAAAGAAAACACAAAAATTTTGATTCATTTTTCAACGTTATCTCCTTTTAGCTCCATACCCTTTTCTCAGCGATGTTCAATAATTTCGATAACCTTTTTATAATAAGAATTGTCGAGCTCCTGAAAAAAACCATTAACTGCCGACATAACATCTTCATTGTTAGAAAATTTTGGATACCCGAACCAAGTCTGAGAACAGAAAATAATCCCAGGGGCTAAATCCGACGAATAGAGTGCATGAGGTTCCAATTCAAACTCTAATTCATTAATTTTGGCCATTGTAATAACGTATGTTTGAGCTGGTGCATTGTCTTGATGAAACAACACTTTCTTCCTAGCCAACTGCGGCCGTTTTCTCTCGATTTCTTGGCTCAAACGTTACAACAATAAGTTACTATAATACCCGTCGTTGATAGTTATTCCTTATTCAAAGCAGTCAATGAAAATTATCCCACGCACATTCCTTAAAACCGACACCATGACCTTGCCTGCAGATGGAACTATCTCTGCCTTCTGTGGAGCAGATTCTCCCTTTTCAATCCTTTGTTTTGATTGTACTTTTGTTTCGGATATGGAGTGATGAATTTATATCTGTGAAACATTGCGAAACACTCGATGGAAACATCTTCACGACCCTCTTCTTGTTCCATTGAGAACAAACGCGGCACCCATCTTGCGCACAGCTTTCTTATTTCGGACGATCGGACTGGACGATCATCCAGTACCGCTTTGTGAATTTCCTTCAATATTTCTGAAGTCGTCACCTCATTTGGTCGTACAACCTCATTTAAACTCCTTAATGATTTGCTGTTGATAAATAGGTGCAGTCTCACCCAGAGTAGAATCTAGTTCAGCTTTTATATTGGTTAGGCTTATGTCTTTCAAATAAAAGTATTGTAATACATAACGAAATTCGCTGAAAATATAGTGGTATCTTTCAAGCAACTACCGCCATCTGTAGGTCAAGCCAAGTACTTCTGGGACCATCTTCGTACCTCAACACTATCAATAATGACACTTCCAAACAGAGCGCCAGCATCAAGAGGAGCCATGGGTGGTACTAGAAAGTATCAAGCCGTTTATATATTTTTTATACTGTAAACGTAGCTATATAAAAATTTTATTATTCTTTCCAATTATGTTCAATTATTCATTATTTTCATTTTCATATTTTATTAACATAAGTATCTATTTTGGTTTACGATTTCTTGATCTTCTTTCAAGCATTGATCATTTAATTCATGGAATCAGTACAATCACTTTACAATGCAAATAGTGCTTTGTACGCGTTTTGCATTTATAAAATATTTAGACTGCACTACCGAATAAATAGGTTGTAACGGAAAAATGATGAAATATTAAATATTGAAATTCCATTACATTGAATTGGAGAAAGTTGGGAGGAATATAAATATTTCTGTGCCGGATAATAGAACGCAAATACGTATGAAAGTGGAAATTAACACAATGGAAATGTACCACATAGGTCGAAACCACCATTTTTGTATGGTTGGAATCCATAATTTATTTCATACTTAAAAATCAAATAAAGTATAATTGTAAAAAACATATTCAGTGAGACAAAATATTTTTATTTATATCTTATTACAATTTTTACTTGTTTATACATTGAGTGATTGAAATATATTAAAACTTATAATTGAGTTTTCTAATAGAACATGTCGACTGTTCAAATTTTTGGGGATTGAGATAGTTTTCTCAGAAAAGAACCTTACAGATAAACTGCAGTATAAAAATTCACAATGGCTGAATAGTCTTCACGGAATTAGAAGTGTTTTATTTTCTTAAGGTTTTTGACTATGAAAGTATCTGCACGTCCCGTCAACAGTATTCTTGATGCTTTCCATTTCCTAGGTAGAATTCCAAGGAGTAGGCAGATTGAGGCCTTGGAAGCAACCAAAAAAGGGGTGATTCGTTGCGTGGAGTAGGCAAATTGAGACCACGGAATCGGATCACTTTTCACCAGTGAACGAATAACCACCATTTTCTTGATAACGGCTACAAAGTGGAAGCCGAAACGTCGAGAATTTTCGAAATTCCAACGTGATTCAAACCGTGAAGTCTTGAACTAACTTAATTACTTACCCTATATCACAATAGAAATTTAAAATATTTAACTGAGAACTAGAACAAAATTCGACATCGATCTTTACCTTACCCTCCTAGACATCGTTTTTCGAATGTAAGGTGCTGGTAAGATAGCTGAGTCGTTAACATGTATCCTGTGTCTGTATGAACACCAAATACCTCTATTTAGAACATAAAATCGAAAACTTGAATCGCAGAAAGTGTAAAATTACAAAGACATATCAGTTAGGTAATTTAGCGAAGAAAAAGAAAATTTGTGGTGTACTAGAATGTATCCTACCCTTTAGGATAAATGTAAGGTAAATATAGAAATTCGTTTTGGGTAGAAATGTTCTTTTAAAAGTGAACGAGGCTTTACATAGCATAGTTTTGTAATAACAAGAGTGTAAGTTTCATTAACAGTGAACATACTCATGTTGCTTTGGAAAATTATGTATGCTTACTAAAACGAGACAAAAACGAATTATCACCAAAAAATTACGTCAATGATAACGCAAACAAGTAAGACAAAAAAAAATTCCCAAGTCATTCAAACTCATCCTTCTTCTTCTCTATTTTGGACATCATTAGAAGTTATATAAATAATGATTTCCTCTGAGGACATAACCGAAATATAACAAACTTTACAGTGCAATATTATACATACACCAATAAATAATACATTCATGAGAACATTTTTGAAGTATTTTTAGAAATCTACTAACCACGTATTGGCTCGTATACGTTCTTCAGTTTTCAGTATTTTCAATCACTTGGTATATTTAGGGATCACAAGCTTTACAGATGAAGTATGAAAGCGTATCTACAATTCCGAAAACTTTCAAGTTTGAATAAGATATATCGAAACTTCGTTTTATAAATCTTATATTCTCAATACGCAAAAGTTATGTAAGAGACGAAGCAGATAAGATTTTAGATATCAAAAGTCGATATTTAAAATTGGAAACTGAATAATTACTAAATAAGCCACTAGTAGTTGTTTAAACAGCCTTTCTATGGAGGCATAAATGGAAGTTGCTGACTCCAAGTGCTCCATACAATTGGTCATCGTCACCGCGTTCAAATTAACTGTAGAATCTTAATGTAATGTAACAGTAGATCTGAATTATTATCCTTCAAGATCTACCCTTGACTAGCCAGTAACTTATCTCCATATTCAATTCACGTACAGAAATATTTCTGGAAGGCTCCTTTGAAAATAATTTCAATCTGCTGCCATATTAAAAATGGAGTTGAAATAGAAGAAACAAAGCACGGAATCTGGTCAGTCAAAACCAACTTATGGCACGGATGGTTGTCGTGCTAAAGTGGAAAGCCATAGGCCGATTGATCAGGCCGCTGAATTCACATATTACATATTTGAATCAACAACTTTCTGCTCATTTTCATCTTTTTGTAAGGTCGAAGAAGTCCCGACGGTTCTTTCTCCTTAACTTACTCAGTTCCACTTTAATATCGCTCATGCCACTTGTAAAGTCATTTGAGTTTATCATCATAGATAAATTTCAATATTTCGAGAGCTTCAATAGAATTTTCATCCAACTACTGATATTCTACTTATTCATTTAATTCGAATGCCTTTCTAGTGTAGTGCTTGCTGGAGTTATTACGAGGAGTCCATTTCCGACAACTGTTTCCATTCTTCTTGTGTCTTTTTTTTAATTTGTATTATTTCAACTCGATTTTTCTCTGTCATCTCAATTTCTTCTGACCAGTTCTTCCTTTTTTTTTGTAAGTTTGGGATTCATATATCTTCATTATAATTTTATCTTATAATGTTATTCCTGATTTTGTCGTATATTTTGATTCTGTGTGACTCTTTTCATTTGTATTGGTATTTCCATTTTGGCAAGAAACTGTGTCTTAATCACTTTCCCTAATTCACCAGCTGTTCCAGTTTTTATGTTTATCTTTTGTTCCAATCTTCCATTTTATATCAGTGTCATAACGAGGTATTTAAAGCTTTAGGCCTGCTCTATTTTTGATTATTATCTTACTTTCGGCTTAATATCATAGTCTTAGTTTTGGGTTCGTTTATTTTCATAATTATTATCTGTAGACCGTCATTGTATATTTTTAAGTTTTATTTCAAGGTTTTCTCATCTTCTGCTATTATTACTATGTCATCTACGTATAGTATCTCCGTTATTTTAATGCCATTTTCCAGTGTCCGTCTTTATACTGTTTTATTTATTTATTTTTTTTATTACCCACTAATTAATTATAATAAAACTGATTATTAATTCGTTGTTCAAGATCGACGATTTTCATGAAGCAATTATAGAAGCTGAATAACAACCTTAAACAGGATCAAAGCAGCAAGCGTAAATAACGACTGCTATGAAAATACATTTACACACCTTGTAGTTGTCACTTAAATGACAATAATACAAAAGTATTGAATTATTCATAGGTTGGACTTCCTCTCGATTATATAAAGTACCACTTATATTTCCAAACTGTAAAACTATATTTCTAAAATGAATTGAAAGTGCAATGAAAATCGATCCAATCTATATTGGCAAACTACATTATCCTACCGACGTATACACACAATAATTGCCTCTTTTCAATTGCATGGGAAAAATAAACAACAAACAAAAAGGCTTGTTAAATTGCTGTAACCACTATTGTTAATACTTGTGGCTGGCCAAGTTTTGTTTCATATTTTCTATAAACTTAAAAATAGTCTCAAAAATAAATATTCAGGTCTCTCATTTTTTCTAGTTTTCCTACTTTTTATGACCATGACTTAACGACTTCTTGGGAAACCTATGAACGGTTGTGGTCTTATGGAATTGTCCTGCCATTTTCGCCAGATAATATGTTATTCATTGCCGTCTACTCCGATGTGTCCAGATGTAATAGTAACTTTATTGTTTGCTTCCATTGCGTCAAAGATTCGACGATTTTACTTAATTTTACAAGAACCAAATTCTCTGCTATAGCTCTGCTATCTTTACAACACATGTAAGGATAGCGTATGTTTCCGCCTTAATCATAAACATAATCTTTTTCATATTTATAGTGTCTAATTATTTAAGGAATTAAATATTCAAGAACTTGAAAACGGTATTGAGAAGGACTAACAGAAAACAATGAAATTAAAGGATACATTTTCCAAACGCGCCATTTTACTAATCATAATAATATCAACAGGTCTTCGACAATTCGATTGTTTCGAATATTCTCGTATGTACTTCAGACGTTTATAGAATAACAGAAATTTCAATCACTGCCTAATCGTTTTAAGGCAAAAGACAGGTTACGACACAGAAAATCACATTACTATCTCAAGTAAATAAGAATAAACTACCTAACTGAATAATCTTTCTATTTTTTTCAATATACAGATTATTCCAATGAAAAAAAAATATTATTTTTTTGAATTTCCTGTATCTCACACGCTATTTTTAATAACATATGAACAAAATCCAATTATAACTACGAAACTTCTACTTAATTTTTTCTCATATGCAATAATAATAGATTATTGGATGTGGGTAATTTATGATAAAAACCTGGTACATTACATATCTATTAGCATCCATTTTGTAATTTCAGTGTATACATATAGTAGTAATTTTAGTTTATGTAGCTTTGCTTCCAAGTTTCATGGTCGAACGCACACGTGTTATTTTTTTATTATTAATTATTAAGATGAATTCTAATAATTAATTATTAACATAAAACATTTTTTTGTATTTTTCTAGCGTCCCCCAGTCTCTATACAATTAATTTCCTTGTTAATACATTTATCAGTAAAAGTAAAGGTCGAGTATTTTCGTAAAATATAAATGGTATTACAAAATTAACACGAGATATAAATTTGCCACCATTTAAGCAGTTAAGAGTTGACAACTCTAAAAAAATCAAATCGACAGCTGAAAGGTTACTTGACTAGAATAAAATGTCTTCATTATTGAAGAATATTACAAAAATAGTGAAAGCTTGGCGGCCGCATCTCTAAAATTTGATCGGAATTGTGTTTTAACTTCGTCAATTGGAAAGGATTGATTAAAAAAATCGGGGAGACAGGATTCGTTGGAGATGCCGAACAAACACTAGTCGTCCAAAAACAAGTTGTTTAAACGTCAAGATCGAAGTCCATGCTTACAAAATTCAACACACAGCGTAGAGAGTTTGTTTGATGGATTATTGAGCTTCAAAAAATGCACAAAGCACATTTTCACATTGATGGGTTTATTAATCGCCAAACATGCCGCTTTTGGGTTTCCAGCAACCCACATTTTATGGTTCAAAAATAAATGCATCCACAACGTGTCACTGTTTGGAGTGCATTTTAAGCTGGAGGCATAAATGGATCATTGCGAGTAAAGCAGTGACTGTTACTGGTGCCCGATATCACGGCATGATAATACAGTTCTTTTTGCCGAAATTGGATGATAGTGATGTGGAAAATACGTGGTTTTAACAAGATGGTGCCACGTACCATACAGCCTACGAAACATTTCAATTAGTGTTTGAGACATTTTCAGTTCTTGTACCTTCTCGTCTCGTTGATCAGAATTGACCCTCTAAATCGTGTGATTTAACACCGTTAGATTTTTTTATTTCTTTTTCTGAGGTATGCATAATTGATGTAAATTTCGATACAATTGATCTTTAAGGATTATTTAAATAATTCATGCTGATAATGTCAAAATCGAATAAATAGGTACAGAAATTTAGAGGAACGTATTATTATTTTATAATAATAATGTAACTGACTGATTAACATATGGCTTCAGGGCCAATAGCTTGGCCGGAGCAGGCTTCAATGAAAGACACCTCAAAATAAGCAAATTTTCTCGCTTGGGGAACATGCTACTGCCTTCAAGCCGAAGTATTCAAGTTATTGAAATGTGGACGATACTCAATTGACTCGATAGTAATGGTCAGCTCGTTTGAGTGCTCATACAACAAGAGTAATGACAAATTTGGTTTAGCAAATCCACCGATGAGCCCTGAACACATTCTTGATGTAGCCAAAACTGATGCTTTAAGTAGTCTGCTCGTAAGGCAAGCTCTACGGAGATTAATGCGAATACCTATCATGAGAAAAGCTAAAGAAGAGCCTTCTGCTTCTCTTATAATACAGCTGGTACACTTAAACAGGCGCGAAATTCAACTAACGACGGATCTTTCAACCATAAACCGGCCCCATTTCCACAATATACTCGCAATAATCACAGAAGATTCGAAATGTCGCTGGTGTCTACAGGAGGAAGAAACTG
This sequence comes from Diorhabda sublineata, assembly GCF_026230105.1. Taxonomy (NCBI): domain Eukaryota; kingdom Metazoa; phylum Arthropoda; class Insecta; order Coleoptera; family Chrysomelidae; genus Diorhabda; species Diorhabda sublineata. The sequence continues at coordinate 41,840,740 of NC_079474.1, forward strand.
CAGACCACGTCATCGGTGAATGCCCAGCATCCACACTTGGACATGCCTCATAATTTCCCTAGTGACGTCAAAAGATTCAAACCAATATACTTGATTGCCTTTTCAAATAAAATCATTCTTTGGTAATTTTAAGTTAGGTATGGTGGACCTATCGTAAGACCTATGTGCTCAAAGGTTAAAGTTAAAATTATTGAAAATTGGTTGTGATGTATGAAGTGTGCGCGATGCATACAGTGAGTTCGGGGGCAGTATGTTAAAATTTGAAAGTCCTGAAGTTTATGGTAATACCCCAGATTAAATACTACAGATGTCTCAGTAAGATGTAGAAACGAAATTATGAGAAAGATACAAATTTAAAGATTTAAATGTTCGCGGTCACAATGGCATTGTGAAAGAAATCAAAGCAGTGATTCATCTGTAGTATTGAAACTATTTTTTTCTACGACCGTGCGTTTTAACCCACCTTCCCGCACGCATTTTAGTTACGAAAGTGTCACTTTCCCGAACTAGTGCGGGAAAGTAGAATTATTTAAATTTTAACCTTATTAGATAGTTTTTTACTTCTGAGATTATAACTATTGTTATTACGGGTAAATAAATATTTACGAAATAGTCCATCAAATAAAATTTAAGCCTTTTCTAGCTTTTTGTAGAATTTTTAATTTTTTGAAAATATAAAATAATACAGATATTTTTTATATAACCATGTAATTGTTACTAAAACGTCAAAGTTGTTCAAAACGTCTTGGAAGTGACCGAATAAGTGTAATCTTCTTCTAAATTAAACCACATTAAACCGAATCCGATAGAATAATATTAATTCATCATCAACCGAGGAAGAACTTCCCGAAGCCATTTTGAAGGCTGCAAATGAAAATAATTCCGAGCTGTTACCTGCCAACTGACTTAAAACCGTTGCCGTCACCGTCATCTTTATGCGACCTGCAACCGATGCCATCCTCATCAACGTCATCTAACTTCCAGTTGAAACCAAATAACTCCACTGGACCGGCAATTCTTACTAGTCTACAGAATACAACAAATTGTGCTTTCAATATTAAAACTTATAATAATTAGTAGTTTTTAGTTAAAGTTTTGTATATTATTATGTTTGTTGGAATAAAATAATTTTAGAAAAATGGTTTCGTATAGTTTTTTGTATATACGGTCGTAGAAAAAATAATGTTCCTAACTCATGCGTAAAGTGTTTTTCCCGCACTTGACCGCTTGCCAGAACTCCGCTCCGCGTCGTTCGGGACAACTGCAGTTGCGTGCGGGAAAGTATCACTTTCCGCACTTGTTAGGAAAATAACTATTTCACGCATTACAACCACAAAATAATTTTAACTTTATCACATTATATGTTAGTATCCATGACAACTTGAAAATAGCGGATTGGTGAAATAATTATTCTAATACAATAGTTTCTCGATGACTTTCCTTTACATTTCTGTACTTATATGTTAACATACTTTCTCAACTTTGTTATCATCAACGTACATTATGTAACTGGTTCTCAAAGATCAAAAATTTAATGTTTAAAGTGCTTATTTTAACTTGGTAAGTATGTATGTATGTAAATGTTTTATTTGGATAAAAGTAGTATTATATATTTTCAGGGCTTGGTATCCTGCCTAGTATATCGGACTCGTAATATTTCTCATAGTGACTGAACAACCTCTTCTATCTCTGGCCTCTGTTACCCCCGCGAGACCACCGTTAGGCAGCACTTCGCTTTCTTATATAATTTTATAGTAACTATATTTATCTGTATATATCTACATGAAATATTAACATGAATGGACATCGAGCACCCCACGAATGATATATTTTATTAATCATTCCACCCTTATTTGAAGTATTAGACCAGTATATTGAAATACAAGTATCGGAAGGTTTTTTATTCTAGCAAGAGTTCCAAGTTCGGACACACGCGCGTAGCGGACACAAGGAACGAATGCCTTCTGTTAAGAGTGTTTTATACTATTTTCTCTGTTTCGACTTGTATTCACATTATTTATTTATAGAATAATTTATATTGAGAAAATTAGTTCGTAATGTAGGTAGCACTGATTCATGTTTGACAGTTGACTTTGGAAATATTATTTGAATTTAAAAGTTTGCTTAAGTAATTCCTTTTGAGGCTAGGTCTTTCCAAAACTTTCTTCCCTGTAGATTTGTATGTTTTATTCATATTTCACGACAATATTCAATGTGTCTAAAAACTCATTATAATTTATTGAAAACAGTGTCTTAAATTTGAATTAACTTCACACCGCTCTCCCGCATGAACCAATAATGCATCGTCCAGTCATCTGTCAAAATGAAGCTGTCATTCAGGGGCACCAACCCACTACAGAAAAGTACCAAAAATCGTTTAAAAGTAAAATCCATTCTAACACGAAAATGCGTGCGAGAATAACGTCCTAATACCCAAATAAGGAAAAATTATTTCTCCAATTTTTAATTTTGTTAACTGTTAAAGCGTGTTTTTTTAGTTTTTCAAACTATTATTCATTTATTCTCCAGTTCATTATATGGTTTATAAAAGCTTTTTCACTGATTTGTTTATATATTTATTGTTATCTTAAATCAAAACTTCGATAAGAAACATCATGTTGTCATTTGTTTACCATTATTTGTAGTTTAGTCCAAAATAGTCCTGTTAGACTCTAGATCGTGCTGTGATTTATACTTTTTGGACCAAGACATTTTTCGTTAAGTTCGTATACGAATTTTTATCGTTCTCGCAAATTCGGACTTGTAAGCTTGATCTATCAGGAGCTTTGGCGGCCTCGAATAACCACAATCGCTGGATATAAACGTATTGTATTGATCAGTAAAAGTGATAACGACTCCCGGGCTCAGAAATATCATTTAGATCAATGAATCTAAGGACCTGCATTTTAGTACTACGCGTGAGAGAGTTTTGTGGAGTGATAAGTCAATGTTTGAGGTTTTTGGGTCTAAGAGTGTTTGAGAGTAGTTCAGATGAAGCACGAATGTTAGATCCATGTGTAATCCCGCCTGTAAAACACGGCGAAGATTTATTTTGTGCTAAAATTCTTCATAACTCACAAACAAGAGTTGATTGATGACAAAGTGTCTTGTACAACACTGTTGTCTCTATAACAAATAAGGGCAACTTTAGACTAAATATAACCACAGTTTAAGTAATAATGAGAAGTCTTTTCATCACAACCTGATATAACTTTTATTTTTTCGTTTGTTCCATAAATCAAACAAATTACACCCTCTCTTATGTATTGTATAAACAAATTTTAATGTACCGCTCAAAATGCGATGAAAACAATTTTGGATATTGAATTCATGAGTCTCACTCTATTCTTTTATTTTCTGATACGTTAACGGGCAATGCGGAAATCCATAATGATGAAGTTGATTTGACAGGTTCATTAAAAACTCTCACCTTTTAATGATCTAAATAATGGAATACAGAGTCAGTGCCAAATGGAAAACACTTAGTTGAAAAATGATAGTAACAAAGAGTTTGTTTCTTGTTAAAATTCATTTTAAAAAATGATGACATACGGCAAGTCCTCTCGACTGTTAAGTGCATTTCCAACTATGCATTCATAATTGTCATACATTCTTAAGCTGAATAATTGGAATATGACGATGTTACAATACACGAGGTACTGCGATTAATAAATTTTGTTTGATTTCTTGAAATGTACAAAATGAGAGGAAGTATTTATTAGAGATTAGAGGTTAGAAAAAATACGATAAATTATATATGAAAAGACTGCAGGTGAACCTTACAATTTTATTTGGATATTAATAAAAAGAAATAGTAGGTTTCTATTGGGAGGATTTGCACTGTAACCTCAAGGTTTATTGTACTCCCTATTAGAACTATTTTGAATATCTAGAAATCGCCTTCTAGTGTCTGTACTCCCTTTAGCTTAGGTTTGTTTGGACGAGCCATGTCTTTCCAAGTAAAATCTGTAAAAGCCAGTTTTTGATGAAATTAAGTATGAAAAAGTCATTTTTCATTCAAAATTAAATTATAATGTATTTTTTTACAAAATTTCAATAGAAAAACAATTTCGTTTGGAAAAGCAATTTTTGTCCAAGTGAAATCTGGTGAGTCACTTTTTTACATTTCTGCATTTTAGTGAAGTCATTTTTGTTCAAATTAAAATTGAAAAAGCGGTTAATAAAAAAAAATTAAAAACTAAATTTGGAAATGCAATTTTTGTCCAAACTATATTCAAATCAACAATTTTTGAGTAGATTAGAGTTTAAGAAACCATTTTTCGTTCAAATTATAATCGAACAATCCATATTTTGTTCAAATAACTCCATATTAAAATAGGAAAACCCGTTTTCTATTAGAGTTAAATCCAGAAAATTAATTTTTTGACAAAACCAAGTTTGAAAACGACACTTCTTCATGCCGTAACACGAAAAAAAATCATAAACTTATCCATTAATTCCACGTTAAATTTAAACATCATCGTGGATAATAGCAGAGAATCGACTTCTGTATAATAAACAGTCTAAAAATAGTTTTGGACCGTTTAATACATACTTCTCAAAATTATTAATAAGTTCTTCTTCGTCTATAGCTTCTAAGTGTTTTTGTAATGCACAACATGTGACAATGATTGCTTGCTTCAATATTCCTATAAACAAACTTTCCTTACGTTAATTTTTATTTATTTATTCTAAAAAAATCATATTCGTAAATTGTTGTAAAATATATTCCAACCATAAAATATCGTTAAACTACCTTAAAGTACACAAAGAATTAATAATTGCTTTACCGTGATCTAAAAACTTCTTCGTTAGTACAAGTCAGATATTAATCCCTATAGATTAGATTTTGGCTCATAAAAGTTTGTTGGCTAGAACATCCCTCTCAAGTTCTTGTAATAGCGAGACTAGAACTAGATGGTGTGGAGAATTTTTTCAGTTTCTACTAGAATCCCTCTCGTCAGGTATTTCCTGGGATGATTGCACCCTATTAGGAAGCTAGCGAGTAGTTGTAGCTAGTTCTACTGATATCTAAATACTAATGGTAGCAAAATTCTGACGAATATATCCAGCCTAAAAAGGCACCTCCAAAAGAATCGGTAGTGATTGGAAATTTGCAAAAGTTACATAAAATTGATTTTGGTTCAAAATGATGAACTGATAACAAAACTTTGGTACCAATGCAAAGGAAGATGTAAATAGATTACAAAACAAGCAGTTAGATAATTAAAAAAATAATAAAATAACAAAACTTAATGTTTAACGACAGAAAAATTCGTCGATGAAAACAAATGAATTTAGTTCAACAAAAATAATTAACATTTCTGAAAACTATGACAAATGGCAGTATAAAATGAAATAAAAATTATCCGCTATACAAATGAAACTCTAGTTAAATTATCCAAAACAACCCTCTTCACAGCGGCGCATCATCATCAATTACTTATTTATTATTATGAACTCTAACCTCTTTAACTTATCGTTGCTATAAATGTGTCTATGTTTAGTCTGTCTGTAAGTTTTATAGTTTCCAATTCATCCCCATTGAAGTATCATCTTCAGTTAATTATTATTAATATGACAATAATGAACCATAAATATATTTATCTAATTTTGTAATTATTATGGTATAAGATAAGAACTAATATATAAAGAAGCCTGTGAAAATAATATTTTGTTCATTCAACTGATATTCGTCTAGTACGTTAGTCAGATTAGTGTAACTATTTGTAACTTTAAATTATGAAATTCTCAGTTTGCTAAATAAATTGTTTTAAAAAAAGCAAGTTGGTGAATTGAGTTATTTAATTCTATCTATTAAAAAATTTGCTATTCTCTAAACTAACAAGTAGTCACGATTTAAAAACATCAATATATTATCCATATATTTGGGCTATGTTTACATTGTGTAACCTCAATCATATTATAACTTTTCAAGGCTACGTACTATAAATAAAATTCGAAAACAATTTAGTAGTCAAGCAAGGAAGTGATTGCATCACTTACAAAGTGTCATTACAAACAAAAAAAGACATCTTACACAAATCAATTAATGAGTATCACTGTAATACTATATTTCGTGTGTTCTGATATAAAAAATATATTCAAATATTTGATTTTAGATAATGATAAATAATATTTGTTTTTGTGCATGTGCTCATTTGCTTGTTTTGTGATGTTACGTTTTATTGCATTAGTTTCGATTATTATTTATTTAAAAAGTACTTGATGTATTATTTATCATTGAATATGCCCCTCTACAAGCAAAATATTATACAGTGTATCACCGAAAATGTTAATAAGTTGTGAATGGCATGTTTACATGGAGTTTTATAATAAAATTTTCACAAAAATCGTTTGGATACTTTGTCGCTTTTGATGAGAAATATGATTCAATAAATAATTGGTGGGATATTTTATACTCACATTTCCAAAATTTTTGCCACCCCCCCTGGTTATTTAATAAAAAAATATTTTCAAATTTATAAAATATGCTCAATCTTATACTTTAGTGTAATAACAATATATGTGAAGCAAAAAAAATTAAATTTACGTACAGTAAACCAAAAATGTGCAAAATACTGAAGTGTGATGATTTTTATTTTGAGAAAAAGATATAATATAATATAAAATAAATTAATATTTAGTATGATCACCTCTTCTTGCAATCAATTGGTCAACGCGTCTCGGCATCCCGCTAATCCAGTTATCGATAACATGGTCGGCAATATTGTCCCACTCTTCTTGAACAGCAGCAGTCCGGTCTTGAAGGGTTACAGGTGGGTTTTCTGTTCAAAGGAATTCATGTCTGGTGAATTTGCTGGCCCATTCATTCTTTGGATATCTCCTTCCTCTAGGATGTTTTGTATCATTTCTGTGCGATGCAGTCTGGCATTATCATCTTGAAAAATTAAATTTGCTCCATCAATTCTGTCTACCTGGACCTCTCCAGATCCTTTCCCGCCGACCAACACTGTGGAAACCAAATCGAGACTCGTCGGAAAAAAGAACCTTACGCCATTGTTGTAAAACCCAATCCCTGTGCTCTTGAGCACATAGGAGATGGGCAGCTATGTGTCGTCGTGAAAGTCTAGGCATCCTTAAAGGTCTTCTTGCTCTTAGATTCAATTAATGTAATCTCCTCCTGATGGTACTTTTCGAAACTGCCTTTCGGTATGTTAGCAAAAAGTGGAAAAGGGCAACTTTCCGCATCACCGAAGTCCGCGACATAGTCAGACTATTCTTTCTCGATCAAACTCAGAAATCATTTTACCCGGCATATTCAACAAAATGTTATTGAACTCACTGTCAAGTTAAATCTTTAAATCTTATTCCTTTTACAAAAATTCATATATTCACGGACGAAAATAATTTTTTGTTACGATATTGTTTTCATTTTTATGATAAGGTGCTACGAAATTTAAAAACAAAAAATGGGCTCTATACATATACAAACTTTACAAGAGGGGCTAAGACTTTTGGAGATGTGTGTAATTTTGCGGGAGTTAAATATTCATATTAAACAGAATATTATACAATTTTTCAAACAAACTTTGAAGTTGCCCTGTTAGATGGCGCTATAAGAAACGAAGAAGATTCATAATTTCACCAAAAGATGGAAAACATTCATATATTTACAGCATTCATTAGCACGACTAGTATTTTTTTTTTAATCAACTGTGTCATCGGTCGTGTGCTAGGTAGTTTTGGAGTCAAATTGTCGCTGGTTCAAGTCTGACAGGTAAATAGGGAATTTTGCATTTTTCTCACACTTCAATAGTACTTTTTGTAAGATTTATCATTCATATGAACTATTGTCAAATTCGATTTCAAATGTAAAATGGCCTCGAAATCTTAATGGTTTATCAACGTGGCTTAGAATCCCATTTGGGAGGTTTTTATCATAAAACTATATACTCTCAATCTCATTCTGATTTCAAAGTGAATGACTAGAAATAGAGAATGGTAAACTGATGATTTTTTAGTTACTTTCCAATTCCAATTGTCTCCTTCACTCAATTTTGTTATATATGTTTCGAAAATTGAATTTTGTATGGTTAAGTTGCCTGGTTCTGTGCCATTTACAACTTGTACGACTGTTATTAAATCTTTTATGTATAAAAGTATATTATAGTTTCTTTCTGCATTTATAATTTGTAATGATGTGCTTTTCCACGTTGCTTCTTGAATTATTGTTGTAATATATTTAACAGCTTTGTCCACATCTTCTCTTTCTTTTAATCTGATATTTGTTTGCAGGTGCTCTACTAGTTAGAGCCTAGAAAGGTCCTAGTTTGTTTTAAACGTTGTCAGTCTAGAGGAAACAGGTCTAAATACATAACAATTTTAATTAATTACATAATAATTTTAATTAGAATAAATTGTAACTGATTTTCCAATTTAGACATTTTGCATTGATAAATGAAAGCGTTGTTTTCGATTTTGAGCAATAATAGTGTTGTATTTGATGTACCACTTCCCTTTGCTATAACCATTAGCGATAACTAGGTAATTTCAATGTGATTATATAAATCTGATTAACCGGCCGACAATTTCCTGTTTTCAATGAAATTGACTATAGATCTAATAATAGTTCAAAAGCTCTCATCATTACTAAAGTTATACCAGATAATCTAATAAATATAGAAAAACATACAAGTAAAAATATTCTAAATATATTTATCAAATAAATCGATTAGAAGATTTACTGGTATTTTCCCGCAAGAAATTCTTGCATTGATTTGAAAATCGAGAATCGAATCAACCTGCTGCTTCTACACAATTGAAATATTGAAGGAAATTGTTCTACTTGTCTTAATGACTTCCTTGATAATTGATCTCCGAAGTTTTCGGTTATGATATGATATTTATTGACAAGAAAATGAGAACCCACTGTGCTTCGACTTTAGTCTGATCATATTTTTTATTTCTACAGGGTGTTATGGGATGTAATACGAAAAATTCGGTGTGAGAAGATGACGTGATATAAAAGAAATTTCTCATACGACCCCTCGTTTCTTATGAATTTATAATGGATGATTATGTGTGTTCAAATAGTGTATTTGACGAAATAAATAATTCTACACTATTAGCTAAAGGCCAGGAGCCAGAATTTTTAATTGATTTTTTAACAAAAAGGTACTCTAAAATTTATGGTTTAGAAGATAAGTAGATTTTTAGATCGTTGTACTTGTCAGGAAACCATTCGTCGTAAAGAGACATTCTGAAGAAATATTTATAATTGAATTGCAGAGTGTCTAACATCGTGTTTCCAACACCCTGTATAAATATTCACTTGATATTTTAGGAATGTCAAAACGTACTTTATAATTTGTATAATTTATTAAAACCGTTAGCTAATTCTCTATCCGTTCAGCTAACTAGGAAGGATTTAAGTTGCATTTTGAAATACAGAGGGTGTCTCATAAGTAATATCGACTTTTATAAAAATCCCTACGTTCTAACTTTAACACATCAAACTTATTACGACTAATCTAAGAATTGCTTTACTTTCTTTATCATTCTTTTTCTGTTTTTAAATGAGTACGTTTTTATAATAAATACAAGGTGTCTCAGAAGAGAGTTTACAATTAAAAATACAATTTTTAAAAAGTGAGTTAATTGAAAAAAATACATATTAAAATACTTGGAAATTTATTTCTTGTAATAGCATATGTCAAATGTAAACCGTTGCGTACACGGCAGTCATTTAATTCGGCACTAAAATGCTTATGCTGGCTCGTAGTACAGGGAAGATGGAAAACTAATATGGTGAGCAGTAGATATCGAGATGCGGTTTTTTTTTTTTCGAAAATTGCATTCTTTGCTTATCAAACGATTGGAAACCCGAAAAAATTTATCAAAAATCTTCTCTCGGGGGTTTTCGTGCATGCTGAGGATTATTTTGTAATTAAAATTCACCGGGAGTGCTCGGGGGTGGTTCTAGGAGGTGCTCGAGGGTTAAAAATCATTACGTTGGTATAAGGGATAAAAATGTAAGTTCAATATTAAATTTTATTATGAATATTATAAATTATATTAATGCAAATTCAATCTAATTATAGATTTTAGTCATATTATAGATATAAAAATTATTTTTGTTGAGAAAAATAGCTTATTACATGAAATAGCTTATAGCTTATATAAGAAGGCGACAAAAAGGATCTGCAACGTCGGCAACAGAAATCTGACGAAGAAGAAGAGGATGAAGAGGAAGATGAGGAAGAGGAGGAAGAGGACGAAGAAGAGAAGGAGGAGGAGAAAGAAGAAGAGTTGGAGGATGTTATAGATGATTAAATAAATATATCATAAATGAAAATACATAGAATTATCATAAATAATTGAGTAAGAATACAAAAATATATTATTGTAATTTGTCATTTTTCATTTTCCCCATCACCTTTCCCTTACAGACATCCCCAAGCGCCCTCGTGTCCATTTTCAGTATGCCCGAAAACCCCCCGAGAAACGATTTTTGGCGAATTTTTTGACCCGTATAATTTTTCCGAAATGGATCCTCCGAGCATCCCCGATGAATTTCATTGGCAAAATTGATCTCAACATGCCGAAAAACGATTTTCGGCTAATTTGTTTGACCCATGCAATTTTTCCAAAATTCACCCCCCGAGCACCCCAGTAGTACCACCTCCGGCAAATTTTAATGACAGAATTGGTCTCAGCATGTCCGAAAACCCCTCGGGAAACGAATTTTGAGCAATTTTTCCGAGTTTCCAATCGTTTAATAATTTTTCGAGAAATTATGCAATTATTGCACCTAACGCGAAATAATGATTTTACAAATATCTTAAACGTCATGTTGAAACAATGGGTTATAATTCAAATATTAAGATTTTTTTTGTATGATTATTAAATAAACAAACTGACATAATTCATAAGACACCCTCTAAACAGAATCATCAGTAAATTAGTAAGTTAAACTTCACCTTTCTTATTTTTTCTTTCGATCCAATAAACCATCGAACACCCATATAATAAAATAAAAACTCGTCCTGAAATTTCATTGTTTACTTAATTTTTTGAAATCAAGTTATATTTTTACTGACCCTTTCATTTTGCCGGCTGTTACGACATATCTCCTTCCAATTTTAAGCTCTCTTAATGGAGTGTCTGTATTGTTGACGAACGGCACTAGAATACGGAAAACAATTCCTTGATATGAGAACGATGAACTTTAGATAAAATGAGTCATCATGAATATTAATTTTTATTTCGTAATCATATTGGAAATTAGAATGGTTAGATACATTCTTTTATCTTAATGATAATAAACATCATATGAAATTATAAATTATTAGAAGCAAGGATTTAAAACCCATATTCTACTATCTAATCTAATCTAATTTCGGTTGCTTCTTCAGAAACATAGGATTTCCAAGAAAGACCAAACACTTTTCAGCATCTTTCTTATATATATTTATTTTCCACGAATACATCAATACTCACTTATAACTTGAGCTTCCTCTATTTAGGCCCTTGTTCCTTCAAAGAAATATAACAGCGACACGTTTTCAACATGACACAAACAGTCAATTTAGCGAACAATGTCATCATATGATGACTGGTACTTACTAAATAAAAGGTAGTCCAAAAGGAAATGGTTGATGCATCCTTTTACCTTGCACGCAGTACTGCTTAAATTATTTTATATGATGCGAAAAATTTTTGGCTACTACTGCACAAGCTATCTCAATCACATATTTGCGAAAATATTATGCTATTTATTGAATTCTTGACCATAGTTTTTTTGTGCCATGATGATGAAATATCACAAAGCTCAAACTTAAATCACACAACTGACATACGAGGTCTGGCTATTAAATAACGAGACTGGTTACCAAAAAGGGTTTTATTATAAAACTTATTCTACTTTCGAATGCTCTCCTTCAATATATTCCCCTCCCCTCGACACACGCCTTTCCATGCGGTTTTTCCATTGATCGAAGCAGTGCTGGAAGTCTTCTTTGGTGAATGCCTTTAGGAGCTATGCCGTTTTTTGCTTTACCGCTTCCATCGACTCAAATCGGGTCCCTTTCAAAGCAGATTTTATCTTCGGAAGCAAAGCAAAGCAAAAAAAGTCGCACGGTGCCAAATCTGATGAGTACGGCGGGTATGCGAGCACTGGAATGCACTTACTGGCCAAATATTGCTTTGTAGATAGCGCGTTATGGGCAGATGCGTTGTCCTAGTGCAAAATCCACGAGTATTTCTTCCACAACTCGGGCCGTTTTTAACGAACTCGTTCTTGCAGTGTTGCGAAAACTGACAAATAGTAAGTCTGGTTAACAGTCCGAACCTCGGGAACCCATTCATTCACCACGATACCGTTAATGTCGATAAAAACGATCAACATCGCCTTGAATTTATGGCACTCAGTAACGAGTTTTTCAACACACATGGTTTTCGGCACGAAAAAAAAAACGTTCGTTTCTAACCGCTATTGCACAAAAACTATAATAGTGACGGAAACGTGTTTTGGGACGTTCATAGATAAAATAAGTATATACCCAATGCACTACTCATTTTTTACCTTCCCCCCCCCCCCGTCTAGGGCGTCCTCTAGGCGCGCAGTCTCGTTAGTAATTTAAGAAGTATCTATGTTAGTTATTATAAGGTAAACTACAGGTAAAAATACTCTAGCAACATCGTTATTTCACAACTTTGGTGAAGCTATGACCAAATCAAGCTAATAGGATGAATGTTTAATGTTAGGTTAGGTACAGGTATTTTTCAAATCCGTTCGAAAAATTTTATTGAAATTTGTAGATGATTGTAAAGAGAAATAAATTCACTCACCCCCTTCTAGTTCTAATTTTTCAAGGGGTTGATTGTTGTGTAGGGTAGAGAAATGAGTTTACATATATAAGTATTAGCTAAGTCGTCTCCATTTTTAAATCAAGGTTGTTACATTTCATCATGATTTAGAAAGTTATCACCGCATTTATTTAGGTACTTTCGTTGGAATACCATGTATATAACTTATATTATTCGTATTGGACTAATTCTATATAATTCAATTATAATCCTTAGCTAACAACCGTGAGATACGTTTCTATTTAACATTTCTCATCTGGAAGTTATAATTATTTCGCTCATGCTTCACATTTTACAGGGATATGAAATTGAAATTAATAACAATAATGAACTAGCAGAGAAATAAAATTTTGAAATTACTATTTATAATTAAACTTTACAGTTATTATAATAGTTATTATTTCATGAAATTTTTACTTTTACATTATGATTATGCGAACCCACACATGTTCCATCTGATATTGGAATCCTATTGTTCAATAAGTTTTCGTAAAAGTTCAGTTTAAAAGTGGTTCCATTTACGAAGAAAAGGATACTGAAGAATATGATAAAAGAAGCAGGAAAAATATTGTGAAATGGGGATGAAGTATTTTGGAATTACCTTGGATAGTAAACTTCAGTGGAAGAATCATATCAAAAATATCTCCAAAAATCCTACAACAGCCATCATGGAGTGCAAGAGAGTGGCCAAAGTGAAAATGTCGTCTTTGTAAACTACAATGGGTGATAGACCGATAACAACCCATGGAGCAAGCATCTGGCAAAGAAAACCCAAGCGATAAGGCGATCCCTCAACAAAGTGCAAAGACCAGCTAGCATCTCTATTACCATACCATGAAGACTCGTCCAACAGCAGCAATAAATATTTTATATGATAGACCATAAGTTTTTTATGCAGATCCGTTAGATGATTTACCTAAAACAGAAAATTTCGTGAAGAATTTTTCAGTGCCGCTGATTTACAAAGAGAGCTGATAAAACATACTTCGCTGAATCAGGTATTGATAATTCGAAAAACGCAATTGAAAAGGGTATGTATGGAGCAAGATCCCATTCCAAGAACCCATCCTATCTTCTTCTAGGCGTAGCCATTGAAAAATTTGTAGACATAAATTTGGACAGTAACTATTAGGCAGTCGAACAGAATGATCAACCTACAGACAATCAAGTCAAAGTTGATCAGTTGAACAAGGCAAAAAAGTCCTTCTCTTTTGGATTCCAGCATACAGGCTCTTACGGGAAACCGAGAAGGTGAAGAGTTTGGAAAGAAGTGGGTCTAAAATGGTTTTCCCAAACCAGTACCGTTCTGTTTCTTACTTAAACGAGGACAGAAAATCTCAATAAATGTATCGAGCTGGGAATAACCCACAAATACTCATAGAGATCCTAAAGGGAAACTGTTACTTAAATGAATAGCTTGAGATAATTAAATTGGAAAGCACGGTGACTGCAGAGTTTGTAGAGAAGATATGAAACAGAAATAACCTTCTTGTTCCAAATAATAATCTGATACTGTACGTTCCAAGAGGCACAATATACTTTTCAGGTAGTCATATCCATATATTTTTGGATTACTGGGTTTTGCTTTGAAGATATCTTTATAATTATAATTTTTATTCTTATCAATATATTATATTATATTACCTTCGAGATTTGATACTGCTATATCCAGAAAATTATTTGTATTTGAATAAAGATAAACTATACCTTCCCACTGAGATTAGTTTTAACAGAAACTGACGAGCATAGATTCTGTGGAGAGGAGGAAAAATTCCAATTCAACTAGTTCTATAAAATTTACCATAGTAAACATACACAAGGAATTTTTTGGACAAAAACCTGTAGAAGCAAAGATCCAACTTCTTTAACACGAGTAGTAAGATTTGAACCCATATCTTTCTTATTACTTATAATTTTTCATTTTACAGCTCCGTTCAAAAAAAATCAGACATTCTCTTATTAAATGTATCACGATTAAGCAATACAGTATGAAACATTGATAAAAAAATTTGTAGTATTTTTCAAGAAGACAACACTGAATTGTTAAGATTCAGAAATTTCTGGAACGTCTCGAGATGTTCAAAATTATTTTCCAAGCGGTCGATTAAAAGTCTCTAGCAAATATCTGTAGTTTCCAATCTTTTTTTGATTTCAGTATCTTCAAGTCGTTTGTCTTAGCTTTTCTGGCAAAGAAAAAATGTGTTCTCTCCCCTGGTCCTTATAACAGCTTTCAATCGCTTTTCCATGGATCGAATAAGTTGTTTCTTTACTCCATCTTGTTCGACGCTATCCCATTCTTCAGTGAGCGCCGTTTAGAGGTCCGATTTCGTAGCTGGTGCAGAATTTCTAGTTCGAACTTTTCTCGTTCATCTCAAACATGCTCGATACGCTTTAAATCCAGGCTACGCGACAGCCAATCCATAGCGGCAATTTTGACAAACTGTAACTACTTTAGTACGGAACCTCCAGTAGTTTCCTAAAATTTCTTCTATGTTACAATAAAGACCAACTTGGTTTTGCTTCCATGGAAATGCACACTCACACCATCCAGGAGCTTCCTCTAAAAGTCACGTTTTCTTTCATACAACAGTGCGCGAATATTTCTACGGTATTTTGTAAACTCAACCTCTTGTATCGCTTCCATGCAGGCACACTCTATTTTCTGAGGAAAAACGTAGATGGACTGTCGGTGGTTTGTGATTGATTTGATGCCAATAGCTGGCCTTTGTGCTCAAGGTCAGCTGCTTTAAGTTTTCTTCTGACTATCCAGCCACTCAAAGCCACTTCTCGAGTTTCTCTGAGCTCTTGTTAGACATGAACAACAGTAAAGGCCCAATTTCTTAACGATATGCTGACAATTACTTGATCATCTCTCTCGGAAACGACGGTGAACGCTGGAAACAGCAAACTTACTCATTTTTAGCGCCCTGGCCACTTCTCCGCTGACTCTGGCCTTTTTCACATGCAGTGTCCATTTTCAAGTAGTGTTCTTGTTGCTAGTGGGGTGCGTAAGGAAGATAACCTTTTATGAGGGTCAATTACGCCTAATTATCATAATAATGAATAAATATAAAAAAGATAGTTACCGATCATAATAAATTGTTAGACTGTGATACCAAGAAACATTACAATCATTTTGAAGCTACTGTTTGTTCAGTTTCTTTTACCAGTTTGTTTTGCTCACAACTGTATTAATATAATCTTTTTTTTTGTTACATTCTATTTGGAATACTCTGTATGTAATCTTAATAATAGATGAACCCCATTTAATCTAAAACATCAAAGCCTCGACCGTTTAAACTGTTACTGAACCATCAACAATGAAAACAATTATTTAATTATTTAAAACAATGGTATAAAAATAGCATCAAGGTTTGTTTGCCACTGCCAAACGTTAAGTACAGCATCGTTTGCACGCATTACTTAGAGAATGAAGAAGTAAAAGGAAACAACATTCGCGGAAATGTACTGTTTGGAATACATATATAAACCTGTTATTTAATATAACGTACACCAGAGAGTTAAAAATGCATAATGAAGTGTTAAATTAATCTGCAACTGCTTCACAACCAGATGTTTATTTTCATAATACAATCATATTTGTAATCTAATGAGAAATTAGATTAACAATTATTGTAAAAAGAAAAATAAGCTAGTGCAGTGTCTCAAATGAAACAAATATCAGCTACGGTGCCAAATGCGTTTTATTCTGGTGAAAATATTACATTAATTTAAACGATTTCTAAAATCCAACTGAAAGTTATCATTTTTCATTTATTCATGTAATAATTAGCCGGAAAGAATAATAACAGTAATATTTTGTAACATTTAAGATTTAAGAAATACTTTATTACTTATACAACTTGGTTAATTTAGTATAGTATACATAGTAACTTAATATTTGGAGTTGCTCCGGCGTTTATGGTTTGTTTGCATAAACCTCGCTTTTCAGATATTCCACAAAGATAAGTCGGGAGCAGTAAAATCAGGCAACTGTGGAGGCCAATCAACATCACAATTTCTTGAAGTAACTTGTGGAAAGAGGTTTCGCAGTAATTCCATTGTAATCCTGGCTGTATGCAATGCGATCTTGTTGATACCACATGTTAATCAAGTCCATGCATGCAGTCGTGGCGTTAAAAATTTTTCAATCATATCACGATATCGCCGTTTTCAGTTTTAAAAAAAGTAAGGTCCTATGATTCCTCCTGCAAAAATTGTACACCAGACTGTAACTTTTAATGGATGCAAAGGTGACTGATGAATAATTTGAGGATTTTCTATTGTCCAGGAACGACTATTATGTTTATTCACATATCCATTAAAATGAAAATGTGCCTCATCACTCATTATGATTTTTTCATGGGCGAGCTGTAACATCCTATTAGCATAAGCATTGTTGGCACGGTGTTTCTCCCAAAAATTTCACGTAACTTTCTCATCGTCACAGTAATCGATGATTGATTTTGATAAAATGTTCTAACGATTAAAACACGTTGGTCTACCGAATAATTTTCAATAATAAATTTACCACGTCTCTACTTCACGACTGCCAAATATAAACTTTCAACACTAATGTTTACCAAAATGGCGGCAAAACAAAGTAGTATACCTTCTCGGTATTTTCATCCCAAAAATTGAAATGAAAACCCTTGTTTATAAAGTAATTCAAATCTAAATGCAGGAAATGAATCTTCAAGGACGTGTTCACTCCTTTCTATTGAAATTTTCATTGTTTTCCCAAAAACTTATCAACAACCTTTCTGAATTAGATCCAAGCAGCTTTTTCATCAACAGATGAAAGACTTTGAAACTGATTTTATAACTTTAGCGATCTATGGAGAAATATTCACTCTTTTAGTTTTCCTTTTGTAATATTTGGAAGCACTGTTTGCAAAGTATAACAATGTTTCGACTTATGTTCGATGTTTATTTTGGCCAAAGTATAGTCGTTTCGAATAGGTCATTCTTTTTTTACATAAAGATGATATCTGCTGGACCTGTTATGGTGAACCCAACAATAAATCGATAACTTTGAGGTCGCTAGACTTTTTCTATTGATGCTTTTCATACTTTATCAATTTTATCAACATACACATTGATTCATAGCCCTCTTTACAATTTGCTCGTGTCTTATTGGCATAGCCAGTTTCTTATTCCAATTGTGCAATAAAACAACTTTTAGGCTGTATTTTGAGAAATCAATGAATAAGTGCCATTCTGTGTTATTATAGTTTTTATTAATTGCTTTAAAAGTTCTCGGTTTATCCCAATAACAATTATCCTCTTTTCTTCTGTTCTGTTTCTGGTGTTAACAAAGTTCACTGTTGTAAGCAATATCGAAAAAGTTTTGCTTTAGATCTTGATAATTGTAAATCTCAGATCATTTAATTCGGCTTCGTTAATTAAATGTGGAGCATTTTCTAGAAAATGAATCGCCCAAATCACCAGAAATCGATTGAACTTCAACATGACTTCCATTGTAGTCTTCTAATATATTGTGACTATAATTAGCGGCATAATATTGGATATGGAAGATGTTTTGAATGTAGAATGGGTTGAGAAAGGAACATATCTAATAATTGCCTTAAATTTTGTATCTATTTTCGGTTCTCCGTAACATTGGTGAAGTTATCTCCAGCTGACCATTTTAATAAAACAATTTCACAGCTTTCACAAAATACATGTGCTACTCATTTTTTATTTTAATTCGCAATAGGAAATCCAAAATAATGAAGAGTACTTTGAACAGGAAGTAAAGTAAAAACATTACGCTTTATTTGCACTTTCTACTAGCCAGTTTAATTGAGGCTATGCACATACATACAACTTTCCATCGACTCAACTATTGAGGCAAAATCGATGGTCATCAACAATTTCACCTCTACTTAAGTTGTGTAGACACAGACAATCAATAATTAATCTAAGAGCTCTGTCCAGTGCTCTCCTTCATTTGGAGAATATGAAGAGGACAAAAAACGAAGATGCTCTGTTCATCCTATTGTCAGCAAAAGATTAGTAAATGGGAAATCCCATACTTTACATGCGAATATGAAGAATTACCATGAAATATGTTTCAGCTTTTACAGAATGAATGAAACGAGTTTGATTGAGATCATTTTGCTAACTGGTCCGCCCATTCAAATATTCCTTGACTTGAGATCCGAGCTGGTCTCTTCTCTATTCACTTAATGAAGTACTCGACCTCTTCTATGAAGACAGGACCGGCCATTTCGAGAGTACGTAAGTATGAACCAGATCGCGAAACGGGTCCTTACGCCGGCCCTGTCCAGCTATAATGGAATTTTAAAATTCGGCGAATCGCGCAGCACCTTCCATCTGCTCTCTATAAATAAATGGCGGACACGTCTTGGATGTTTCCTTTTAGAACTTTTTATTATAGCAGGCGGTTTATTTAGGGTATTTCTAGGAAAGTCTTTTATTTATTTGTTGTTTGTTCTTTGTTCTAGAAGTTTGTAGAATTCTATTTAGAATAGTTAAGTGAATTGTATAATGTGTAAATAAATTTAGAACGTAGGAGGCATCGTTTATTAATTCATAATTCACCCCAAGAATAGAAAGAGAGTGAATAGAACGTTACATGATAAAAATAAAAGTAAATAATCGATTTTAAAACAAACAAATTTTCCCAACTATAATATAATATGGCATTAATCCATTATAAAATAATAATCTCGTTTTATTTGTAAAAATATGATTGGTTCAGATTGTATTAGGAATACATTAACAAAATTACACACTTAAAGGACAACAAAATTTTTATTTCTAAATTTTGTTAATTTTTTATATAGTTATTTTGTAATTTTATTCTTAATTTTTATTCGATATAAACTAATTTTGATATACCCCATATATGTTAAAAGGGAAATTGCCGACTGTCATATGCAACAACCATCCTGGTCCACCAAATTTTTGTTTATTGTTTGTTTGTTTATTGTTTATTGTTTACTTTAAATTCAATGGGTTGGGTTATTGTAAACAAGTTGGGTAGTTGATTTATATTGTTACGTGGTGTACAATAAAAGTCAAAACTTGTAAAAACCACTGTTATCATTTTATAATTCTGTTTTTAGGATATAAAATGTTACATACTCGTCTACTGACGTAGATCATGAAGCCGGTTCCATTCTATTATATTGATAGCATCTAACGTTTGGCGGATCCGGCGGGTTCATTTTTTTAATTTAATAATTTATATACAGTAAGTTATGACAGTTTATATGTGACTGTATGAATATATTGAGAAAGTAAGCAAAAATACCGTGTGTAGAAATTCACCCCACCATCAAATTCAGTTTAAATGAATAAGAAAAACATTACAATAATTTAGTAATGAATATAGAAAGGGTATAACTTTTTTCCAAGTAAACTTTTTCATTTTAAGACTTCTGTTTCAAAGCTCTTCCCAATCCTTGAGGCACTTTTGATCGCTTTTTCATATGCTTTGAGAACTACCAGAGATTGATTGATCTTTCCTGCTTTTTGTAATCTCAATGTTTTTAAAAAGTAATATTTAACAACCAAAACTAGATTTGAATTTTAAACTAGTGCGTGCTAAACGTATTTTGGATAGTACTTTCATCGGAATTCTTGTGAACATGACTTTAACCAAACAATTTCAGTTTTAATATAAATATTTCCATTTCATTTTTGCAAATAGCAATTTAAAATGCGTTTGTTACGACTCTGTCACCGATTAGAAAGTAATAGAATGAATTGATGTAGTTTTCCATTCTAGTATTTGAGGAAAAAATAAAGGAAAGATAGTGTTGGTGTCAGAAGCATCCAGTGTGAAAGATAAGAGTAAAGCAACGAATGATAAGGAATTAACGCCGTTTCCTTTTGTTTCTGATAAGGTTTAATATATAGACGGATTTTGATTGTCGTTAACTGACTTTTCATTGTTTGAATTTCTTCCACCAGAAAATACTTCGACAAAAACAAACAAGCTACAGTACAACGAATGGTATTAAAGCTACTAATTGGCAAGTATAAGTATAACCATGAAATGTGTTTCATTGTGGAGTGTGGATAATAAACGAACGTGCTTACTACAAAGATGTCATACGTGCGGGTTGATAGAAATAAAACAAAATATTTGCAATTAATATTAAATTATGTTTCAACTTATTTCGTCTTAACTAATACAATTGATCAATAAACATGGAAAAACCCATATTATATATATATATATATATATATATATATATATATATATATATATATATATATATAAGAGCTACACAATAATGGTTGTTTTATCACCTAATTACTAATTACAAGTTATTGCAGTGAAATTATTTCTTTTATTACTTAATTGTGAATATAGTGAATTGATTTTCACTGTTTCAGATCATTACCAAATGATATTTTATGATTAAAATAATACATATTCAACAATATGTGTTAATCTATAAAATTTAATAAGTTAAATAGTTGTTATATATCGATAAATGGTTCATATATTTTGAAAGTTGTGTCCACACGGCGCTGGAAGATACGCATTACTGACAGACAACAATATATGGGAGACTTCAAACTTGTTATGCTGGATAGTCAAAGCAGAACAGCTAAAAATCTCGTAAAAACTAAACTGGTGTATTTTAGACTTATTCTGGAGTAGAAAAAACTTGAACTGCTGTACAAGGAGCGGCTTGATAAATGAGATCAATGACGAGGCTTATTCGCTCGCCATACTGAGATCAAAGCAAAAAATGTAGCTGAAAGTCTGGCATGGAATATGTTAAGGCACACATAGTTGAGCTTTCTGCTTCTCTCACGAATCCATTGCTCCTCTTAGCAGACGGCCTTTAACCGGACACGATAATCTAAGATCTATAAGCACCATGAACGAACCGGATTGTCGCTGCCTCACAGTTTGACAAGTGACGTTAAAAGGTTCTAGCCAAGATACCAGATTAACTTTTCCAAGGACATAAGACCTATGGGTGCATGGCTGCCCACTGTCATAATAGAAAGTCGTAAGAGAGATATTGAGTTCATATTTCTTAATTGGAAAAATGGAAAAATGAAGATATAACTTGAGGAAACAGGAAATATAAGTATTAAATAAAAATATTTACTTAATTTCTACTCGTTGGTACATTGTGCAATAAAAATATAATAAAAAAATTTTATACAAACAGTATTCAATCCCTGAATTTATGAAAATATTTCTTTATAAATGAAATGAGCTACAATATATTCTAAATTGTGAAAATATGAAAGTCTTAATGAAAATTAAATAGGCTTGTGGCTATGACAGTTTAAAGTACAATAAATTTGAATTTTACAAACTCTTGCCTAAACAATATGTAAATCTGTTAGAGTCGTATAAAAGAGAACGAGCTTTCAGAATTTCAAAGGTCTACTCGACAATTGATAATATATTCGAATTTGGAAAACTGGAAATAAAATGCTGGAGCTTTCCTTTTGGAACTTTTTATTATTCAATCTCGATACTCTTAGAATCGATTTCTTCTAAGTGTCGTTTGGTTTTCTTTTTAATTTATTTTGTCAAATCTAGATATTGATAATGAGACTCTTTCTTTATTTTTGTACTAGTCATTATGCATAAAATTTTTGTCCAATCGACCTTCTTTGCCAAACTAGGAGTAAATCTTCTATCAAGATTCAACCATAGAATAAAGCATCGTAGCGCAGGTTCCTGATGTCAACCTAAAGCTTCTAAAGCTCGTATCTGTTGCTTTGCTTGACCATAAAACATACTTATTTTCATTTATTTCAAAGTCTCGATAACATTTGGGTAATTTTATTTCTACTAACTGTCCAGCTCTACTTTTGGGTACAGTTGCTTGTATCAAATATTGAAATTCACCTACATCTAATTGTGTATCCCCATGAATTTCAATAAAATGTCTCCAAAATCCTAGTTTTCCAAATCTCCTCAAAATTTTTCAAGTTCTATATTCGGCCATTTATTTCTACTTTTTGTAATATCTACGTAACTGTTACTATTTTTGGGTTTTACCAGGTTTCGTTAACTCAATTTCTCTATCATTAATATTATGATATGGTACGAAGTATATTCATCAGCAATTTCTACTTCACTAGGAATTCTTCATTTGAATTTAATGAATTTTTCATTATTACAGAATTCAATTTATCTTCATTCTTCTACTCAAGAATTTTCATTTTACTATGGACTTCTATTATATTCTTCTTTGTTCAGTATTTCATGAATACCATCAAAAATATTCGTAAAACTGATTCTTTGTACCCTCAACTACAGTTTTGCTCTTTCCATATTTCCAGGGTTCTGTCACTGTCGCCAAGAAATATTATATTTCAAAGGTATATCCGACAATCGATAATATATTCGAATTTAGAAAACTGGACTTAAATATCAGAGCTACTCTTTTCGTAACTTTTTAGTATTAATTTTGCTATCATGTTTTTAAAACTACTTAAAAATCCAATACATTAGAACCTCGATAAAATAAAGACCTAGGGAGACGTTAAGGGTTTAAGTTAAAGAGTTTTTATTGGTTTATATTTTTACTTACAGAGGTTCGAATAAGAGCTTTCTTTAGGACTTACAAAGATAGACGAGGTTAAATGAAAATGAAATACTTTATTTTACATTTGTTAAAGGTAGTTTTTTTTGTTTCAAACTATTCACACTTTCTAGATCAATTGTATTTTTAATCTCAAATAAAGTGAAAGAGAAAATGTCATCCTCTGTATTACTGCATTGCTCTACAAAAGATCGTAAAGTGTTTATTGCTTTCCTTGCGTCGCTAATAGATGTAGTCGGTGGATCTTACGGCTCGACATTTAAATCTTCGTCTATATCATCGCCCTCAGTACCATTAATAACGGTATTAATTATTTTTTCTTATGTTAACGTTGCTGCTATGGCTACTTCATCATCGCATGTGACAAATTCTTCGAAAGTATTTTTACATACACTTATTCCATCTTCTCCCTCCACTTTAATACTTTCTTGCGTAGGTACAGAAAAACTACATGCTTTAAATCAGTTTTTCACTGCATTTGTTAAGCAATGGACAATAGCCTTTCTTGTTTGTACATTCGTTCAAAATCACTAATTGATAGATGATTGAAGGTTGTCGTCGTTACCACTTTAAGTTACTCAGGTGCGAAGCGCGAATTATTCGTAATTTATAGACAGTTCGTACTTTGAGTGAAAGAGATTTTGGACTCAGAGGGGAAGGGAACACAACATTTTATGAATTTATAAAGGTTATTACGTTATCGAGAATCAAGTTATCAAAAATCTACTGTATTATTAATAATATAAAATAAGTTATAGGCACTTTCACAAGAATAAAACAAAAAATTGCTAACGATACCGATATACAGAATATATGTTGGTTGTTGGGAAGAAAATCCCGAAACCGGTTTGAGCCTACGGGATTAAGTTATGGGGATATACTAGCGAAAGAAACATCCAAATAATCAAGAAATTCATATATAATGAATCACTTATATATAAACAAATCCCGAAACCGATTTGAGCCTACGGGATTAAGCTATGGGGATGTGCTAGCGAAAGAAACATCCAAATAATCAAGAAATTCATATATAATGAATCACTTATATATAAACAAATCCTGAAACCGATTTGAGCCTACGGGATTAAGCTATGGGGATGTGCTAGCGAAAGAAACATCCAAATAATCAAGAAATTCATATATAATGAATCACTTATATATAAACAAATCCTGAAACCGATTTGAGCCTACGGGATTAAGTTATGGGGATGTATTAGCGAAAGAAACATCCAAATAATCAAGAAATTCATATATAATGAATCACTTATATATAAACAAATCCTGAAACCGATTTGCTATGGGGATGTACTAGCGAAAGAAACATCCAAATAATCAAGAAATTCATATATAATGAATCACTTATATATAAACAAATCCTGAAACCGGTTTGAGCCTACGGGATTAAGTTATGGGGATATACTAGCGAAAGAAACATCCAAATAATCAAGAAATTCATATATAATGAATCACTTATATATAAACAAATCCCGAAACCGATTTGAGCCTACGGGATTAAGCTATGGGGATGTGCTAGCGAAAGAAACATCCAAATAATCAAGAAATTCATATATAATGAATCACTTATATATAAACAAATCCTGAAACCGATTTGAGCCTACGGGATTAAGCTATGGGGATGTGCTAGCGAAAGAAACATCCAAATAATCAAGAAATTCATATATAATGAATCACTTATATATAAACAAATCCTGAAACCGATTTGAGCCTACGGGATTAAGTTATGGGGATGTATTAGCGAAAGAAACATCCAAATAATCAAGAAATTCATATATAATGAATCACTTATATATAAACAAATCCTGAAACCGATTTGCTATGGGGATGTACTAGCGAAAGAAACATCCAAATAATCAAGAAATTCATATATAATGAATCACTTATATATAAACAAATCCTGAAACCGGTTTGAGCCTACGGGATTAAGTTATGGGGATGTACTAGCGAAAGAAACATCGAAATAATCAAGAAATTCATATATAATGAATCATTTATATATAAACAAATCCTGAAACCGATTTGAGCCTACGGGATTAAGCTATGGGGATGTACTAGCGAAAGAAACATCCAAATAATCAAGAAATTCATATATAATGAATCACTTATATATAAACAAATCCTGAAACCGATTTGAGCCTACGGGATTAAGTTATGGGGATGTACTAGCGAAAGAAACATCCAAATAATCAAGAAATTCATATATAATGAATCACTTAAATATAAACAAATCCTGAAACCGATTTGAGCCTACGGGATTAAGTTATGGGGATGTACTAGCGAAAGAAACATCCAAATAATCAAGAAATTCATATATAATGAATCACTTGTATATAAACAAATCCTGAAACCGATTTGAGCCTACGGGATTAAGCTATGGAGATGTACTAGCGAAAGAAACATCGAAATAATCAAGAAATTCATATATAATGAATCACTTATATATAAACAAATCCTGAAACCGATTTGAGCCTACGGGATTAAGCTATGGGGATGTACTAGCGAAATAAACATCCAAATAATCAAGAAATTCATATATAATGAATCACTTATATATAAACAAATCCCGAAACCGATTTGAGCCTACGGGATTAAGCTATGGGATGTACTAGCGAAAGAAACATCCAAATAATCAAGAAATTCATATATAATGATTCACCTATATATAAACAAATCCTGAAACCGATTTGAGCCTACGGGATTAAGTTATGGAGATGTATTAGCGAAAGAAACATCCAAATAATCAAGAAATTCATATATAATGAATCACTTATATATAAACAAATCCTGAAACCGATTTGCTATGGGGATGTACTAGCGAAAGAAACATCCAAATAATCAAGAAATTCATATATAATGAATCACTTATATATAAACAAATCCTGAAACCGGTTTGAGCCTACGGGATTAAGTTATGGGGATGTACTAGCGAAAGAAACATCGAAATAATCAAGAAATTCATATATAATGAATCACTTATATATAAACAAATCCTGAAACCGATTTGAGCCTACGGGATTAAGCTATGGGGATGTACTAGCGAAAGAAACATCCAAATAATCAAGAAATTCATATATAATGAATCACTTATATATAAACAAATCCTGAAACCGATTTGAGCCTACGGGATTAAGTTATGGGGATGTACTAGCGAAAGAAACATCCAAATAATCAAGAAATTCATATATAATGAATCACTTATATATAAACAAATCCCGAAACCGGTTTGAGCCTACGGGATTAAGTTATGGGGATGTACTAGCGAAAGAAACATCCAAATAATCAAGAAATTCATATATAATGAATCACTTATATATAAACAAATCCCGAAACCGATTTGAGCCTACGGGATTAAGCTATGGGGATGTGCTAGCGAAAGAAACATCCAAATAATCAAGAAATTCATATATAATGAATCACTTATATATAAACAAATCCTGAAACCGATTTGAGCCTACGGGATTAAGCTATGGAGATGTACTAGCGAAAGAAACATCGAAATAATCAAGAAATTCATATATAATGAATCACTTATATATAAACAAATCCTGAAACCGATTTGAGCCTACGGGATTAAGTTATGGGGATGTACTAGCGAAATAAACATCCAAATAATCAAGAAATTCATATATAATGAATCACTTATATATAAACAAATCCCGAAACCGATTTGAGCCTACGGGATTAAGCTATGGGATGTACTAGCGAAAGAAACATCCAAATAATCAAGAAATTCATATATAATGATTCACCTATATATAAACAAATCCTGAAACCGATTTGAGCCTACGGGATTAAGTTATGGGGATGTATTAGCGAAAGAAACATCCAAATAATCAAGAAATTCATATATAATGAATCACTTATATATAAACAAATCCTGAAACCGATTTGCTATGGGGATGTACTAGCGAAATAAACATCCAAATAATCAAGAAATTCATATATAATGAATCACTTATATATAAACAAATCCTGAAACCGATTTGAGCCTACGGGATTAAGTTATGGGGATGTACTAGCGAAAGAAACATGCAAATAATCAAGAAATTCATATATAATGAATCACTTATATATAAACAAATCCTGAAACCGATTTGAGCCTACGGGATTAAGCTATGGGGATGTACTAGCGAAAGAAACATGCAAATAATCAAGAAATTCCAAAATAGAAAGCCAAGGAGCAGCGTTGATACACCCTGGTACTTTCGAAATAGCAATCTTCATCGGGACCTGGAGATAGAAACAGTAATTCAGATATCCACTACAGCGACTCTCAAAACAAGTGAACATCAAAGCAATCAAGCCCCTCGATAATCTACGGAGAAGACTGAAGAGGATGAAGACTTTTGAATTAGTTTTCTAAGTGTTCAGTGTAAAGGCAGAGCAAGACATTTATACTAATGTAGAATAGATTAAAACTGTTACATACACGTTGATAATCAGATGACAATGTTAGGAGTTTTCTTAAAAGGAAAAATTTTATTGACAACAAATAAGTCCAGCTCTGTATAATTCAATAGTATAGAATAATGTGAATAAATTGGTCAAGTATATGAAAAGTTGATTCCAAAATCATATTTGCATATTTTTTTTAACACATTATTTCAGTTAGTCCACCCCAAATTTACATGTAACGACTTCACTACATGGTAGTATTTTGCAGTATGTATCTGAAAAACGGCGGAGTTGCCGGCATGACATCTGGCATAATACAAATTACCGGAAGGTATATAAATCATGCAGGCCATTACAGAGACCACCACATATCTAAAAAGACATATAACGTGATGGAAACCCATAAACCGTGAAACAGCAACAACGATTGGTTATTCGAAACGTTATTTACTTTTGTTGGCATATTTCAAGGTCTCTTCATGCACTATGAAAAATTATTGTAGAAACATTTTTATCTTTAAAAAGATGATCCAAATCTAGCAGTTTACATATAATTCATTTGTTGTAAATTATCTTTTTTTAATAAATATGCTCACTTTTCAATATTTATAAGTTGTTATAGTTATATAGAGGGCGTCTCAGAAATAATCCTGGTTCTCAATATTAGCTTTGTTTATTAAATAAAAATACAAAAAGGAAACCTTCCTACACATCTCCAACCTAACCTAACCTAAATTTTGCGGTATGTAGTATAGCATTGTCTTGTCGTAAGAGAACCAACCACCACAACCATAATGCCCCCACAATACACAACAAGACTTGCCGTTCGAATCGACGGTTACTGCTAATTGTCCTTTGTCTAACTCCTGATTTCCCATGACGTAATAGCACGTCCAATAAAACAACCTTCTTTCGGCAGTACAAGTAGATGTTTTCACACCTCTACTTGAATATCGATTAATTCATATTCGACAACTTTTATAAACCTTATATAACAATTTTGAATGGCGATGTATGGTAGGGTCCAAGGAAGTCCATAATCGGCGTGTGCTGGTACTAGGTGGGTTTTCTACTGCTTCTCTTATAACCTCAATATCTCAAGCAGGTTGACGAGCTGTGCGCGAATGAACTTCTAGCGTCAAATTTCCACTATTTCCGCTCATTAACCAGGTCTTTCCATTCTGCACCTTCTGGTCCTCTTAACCAAAAATTATGTTTAAAATTGTTATCGAAAAGCTTTGATTTGAAAATTACTATTTATTTTAATGTTCTTCATTTAGTATTTAATAAAAATTTTGTCATAACATACTAGTAGTAAATTTGTTCATTTACAATCCCTTAAAATAAAAATACTACTTATCTCTCTGATCGAATATTAAAATAAATTGTTGTTATAAAATAACTAGATAAAGCTAAATAATATAAAAAATTAACAAAATGAAAATTCAGTCAAGTTTCAAGCTATTAATCAGACCTGTCATTTGTTAAATTTGTTCGATTTTTTTATTCAAAAATCAAAATAAATGTAAAAAAAAATTATTTAAAAGTTATTTAATGTATCAACAATAAAATTAAGGTAGAAAGACTGACCCGAAAAGGTTTGTCAACCCCCTCCCCCCGGAGCAAT
Organism: Diorhabda sublineata; assembly: GCF_026230105.1. Lineage (NCBI taxonomy): Eukaryota > Metazoa > Arthropoda > Insecta > Coleoptera > Chrysomelidae > Diorhabda > Diorhabda sublineata. The sequence goes on from NC_079474.1 coordinate 41,870,170, forward strand.
AAGGATCTGACCCACAGTTAACAAGGAATTTAAATGGTAACATGGGGGAAATTCTATAGCCGGTTTCCTCAGAAACATACGCTATACTGAAACAATAATAACATGTTTTTTGACTAAGCTGTTGATCAGAATGTCTAAATTTTCATTAGGAACCTTCTTGATGCTTCTGAAATATCTTCGAATATTTTTTATTTTATTCCCATGAGTATTTTAATATGAAATATGGCATTTTAATATTCAATTCAGTAATCGCTCCAAATTCAAAAAGTGTTTATTTAATGGTTACGCCGAGTCTACTCTTAATCAGCGAAATTTGTTTGACATGTCTATCAATATGATGACTAGCACTTATATCGATTAATACATACCTAATTGTAGTACTATTCTGAATTGAATGCCGATATTGTAATGACAGTATGAACAGATGTACACATTTATATTTTATTCACAATGTAGTTGTCACTCGAAAAATTATTGATTACGTAAACAAGTGAACAAATTACATAGCAATTCGTATTATGCCGAAACAAAAAAAAAATGAAAACAGTGCTACCCTTATAACATATTTGATTGACATGCTCTCAGATAAATTGAATTAATATTATATAAATGTGGCACCATATCAGTACTCCTGTAAGAATAGTAGCTCAAAAATATTTTTTAATCCCAGATATACATAAGACCCGGACGGGCGATTTTGACCTCGCGTAAATCGAATCGGTAACATTATTTTGCATAAATTTGTAAAACCTTTCTTTGATATTTGTACGAAGTTTCAAAGCCATATCTTAATTACTATGTGTTTTTCAACAATTTTAACAAGTTTGTTTGATATTTTGTGTTTCCAATGAAATTACGGTTACGGAATCTTTACAAATATTATAGCATCTGTTATGAGTGGACTCAATGTATTTTGGTTAATATTTTAGGTGAAAAGCGTGCCGAAAAATGTAAAGGAAAACGCTCCAAAAATAAACCGAAATCAAAAAATAACGTCAAAGTCGGTCGAAAATCATGATGATGTTCTTCTTCGATTAACGTAGTGTGGTTCACCATAAATTTCCTCCAAAGGGTCAAACTGTCATTGAGAAGTACTTAGCTTAGTTTTGAGGTATCTAAAAGCGTAAACGATAGACAATTTTCACTACAGTGCTTCGCATCCACATTTCAGTATTATTGTAAATTTTGTGCTTAACACAATACGATATTCATTGCTTTGTTTCGCCATATTCGCCATATTTGCCTTCCTGTTACTTTTTTCTCTTTTCGAAACTTAGAAATTCGCTTCGAGAAACGCGCTGAATCTAGAAGCCGCTTTAGATAATGAAGGCTATTCCAACCGAGGTTTGCATCGTGTATGGAAATTTATATTAAACGTTGGCATCCTTGTATCGGTTCAAAAAAAGCCTATTTTGTATTTTGATGACGATAGTACAGTTAAAATGTTGAAGCACAAAACTCCAAGCCTAAATTAAAGCGTCCAAGACCGATGAAATTTTAATATATAATTATGCGATAACCGCCTCATTACTCCATTTGAGATACAACGGGGAAAAGGAGAAGTATATTGAGAGGCATGAGTTAGGGCAATCGCCCAGGGCGGGTACAAAAGTGCCTGGGTATTCTCTACTTGCCCAGACTGAGCTTTTCTCGGAAGACAAGTAGTGGACGATCACCCGGCGCCTATTGAACACTCCAATCCTTACAAAATAGTCTTCGAAATAACAAATATTATTTGGTGCCGTTCGGATGCTTAATCATGACGTCTACGAAAACAGATATGTTCATTTGTGTGATTTATTATTGAGCCTTGTACAAGAAAGCTAAAGTTTGGAACAGAACACAGATATTTATAAGTATAAAAACAAAATGAGGAACAGTTGGAGAATTATCTTCAAAATAGTTTCTCATATTGGTAAATTGCCCTTGAATGTGTACATTTATCTTCACTATAAGTCCATCAAATGACAATGATGAATAGAAAGTTCCATAAAATTATCTTCTTTCTCAAATATAATGAACCCAAAAACTTCTGCGGAGTTTTTTCCTTCGATAGCTAAGTAAATACAGGATAGCTAGATTTTTACGTTCCAACAATTCCATATTTACAAAAATTCTTTAGAACTATTGATGTTTAATTAGAGCCTAGCACAATCTAGGAGTCTACCTGGGTCGTGGGATAGTACTACAATTTTTTCCCGCAGTAAAATCTGAACTGGAAGTTCTCCTGGACCATGAGTCCTCGGCTTTAATATAACAACCACTGGAACAATATTTGGCATAAGAAATTATTTGTTCGAAGAAAGAGGAAAACAATTATGTGATAAATTAATGTTGCAGTCAATCATAGTGCCACCGAATGGACTAATTTTCACAATCTTTTATTTAGTTTCACCTGTCCCGCTGTGTATAAACAAATCTTGTAAGTTAAATTTGAACCACGGTCTTTGATTCAGCTGAAATTTGACATCCATGTATAAATCGGATGACAATGCATACTATTGTGTTGTAGGCAAGGTCTGATGATGAGGAATATGGCCACAAGAACTCCGTAATTAAATAAACGACGCAACCCCATTGAAGTTTGGGCTCGTTTGATTCGTAATGACGAGAACTTTGTTACTAGATGATAAGCAATGGCTAATATGGCCATAGGAACTCCGTAATTGATACAACCACGCAACCCCATCGAAGTTTGGCTTCTTTGATTCGAGTATTTCTCTAACTCGACTAAATTTGGAAAAAAGTTCATTCCATTATAAATGTGGATTATGTAGTATTGATTCGATGGATAAACATTCCATATCGCTATCGTTGCGTCTCAGGGTCCCAGGGTGATACCTCTGTGATACTGAAGCCCTTATCCGTCTACAATTTGGAGGGATGGACCGTGGGAACAACATGAGCACAAAATAAACTACTACACAAAGAAAACGACGTTTAGAGAAGGCGAAATTGAAACGGCAGGAGAAGATTGCGCCAACGATTAGATGAAATAGTAAATCTCGAATTAAAAATTGTTGAAAATAAAATTAAAGAAAAAAACCTATTTTAAAAACGAGCTATTGTTATATGATATGAAACTTTACACCTTAATTATTGATTCTTCTCGTTTTTATCATAGTCCCAATTTTATAAATAAAAGGTTGTTACATTTTGATGGTATAATTAAGAAGATTTAGCACCTTCTTTTTCCTCTTACATTCACAATCAAAATTAAGGTGTAAAATTGTAATGTTAAAAATATATAATTATGAACTTATAAAGTATATTTAACATTTTAGTTCATTTTATCAACAAATAATAAAAGCTTTTTTTAAGAAGAGTTTTTTTACTTTTAATTAATAATAACAATAATTAATTAGTTGTTGTTCATAACATGATTTAAGGTCTCTTTTGATTGAAAACTAATATTTTGGTAGGGACCGAATAGGTCAATATTTTTACCTGTTTCAAAAGTTAATTTGTGATCAATCAAAGAAGACCTAAAATATAAAGGATTTATTAACAAAACAAGAAGTGCGAAGATCTATATCAGGGCTTATCTTTATCAATTTTGTAATTAAATTTTTTTTGTTTCCATTTTCTCTGGCTCGAACTTGGATATATAGCAGCCAGTAGTCCCCCCACTGGCCATATCTCGTTCTGGTACCTAGTTATAGTTTTTTTTCCGTAAAACGAATTTCTATTATAATTCTAGGTAAAAAACTTGTAAATATAACTCCTTATGTCACCGTAATAACTCAATAGAACTACGAAAACAAATAATCTCTGCCATAACGAGAAAACTTTTTAATTTAGAACATATAGGAATAAATATAATCTGGTAGACCCCGATTGTCGCTTGTAGTCTGAAACAATCCAATTTTTATAAATTAAAACCGTATGTAGTGATTGTTCACGGTTTAATCAATTTTAATTACTTAGTTTTCTGTTTTGAAATACGTAAATATTTTATCCATTAATCGGAATTAATGAAACTGCTCTAATATTTTGCACAGATGCAATATGCTAGAGTACAGATTAAAATGAATTTGAGGGATTTTATTTCTAAACTAAAGCAAATGCCGCGTACATAAAAACTGAGAACATGAAAGAAATCAATAATCTACTGCTGCATTAATTCCTTAAAAAGTAGATTTTGAATGTTGTCAATAACCTAACTTCAAACAGAACAAATATCGTTTATTTCTTCAATATATATATAATTTACTGGTAAAGTTTAATGATTAACATATACGATGTTTCGAATTTAAGATTCGAATTGAATCTAATTGTAGTTTCGTTAACATTGTTGTTAATGGCCAAGAATTAAATAGATTTTGGGACATCGGGAATTCGTTATTTGGTTAACCAACGACTTTAAGGAAAAATCCTGAAGCCCATCGATGTCAGTGTCTTAATACATTATCTGAAAGTTCTTTCTAAACCAATTCAGCCGTATCAATATATCTGAGTAATTAATGTTTATATTTGTATAATCCTATCAATAAACTATATTTATTACAATAAAGTGTATGTATGTAATACCACAAAACCCAAATTAAGTGGTTAAATTATTAATATTCAGCTGCAATTTAATGAGAAAGACGTACCGTGAACATTTTCTATAACTTCCATAGTTATTCATATTACCTCAATACGTATGTTTTCTTTAACTTATCACTTTCTTTAACTTATCGGTGATTGGCTGTGATAATATGACAATACTTTTTCGAAGAAATCTTAACAAGTCCTCGATATTTAGCATTTCACAACTTCTTGATCTCCGAATTGAAACAGTTTTTCCAAACAGAAATGATTTATAGTGCAACTACTTTAACAAAGTCTTTCGAAATCAGTAGATAGATAAAAAAAAACAATAGGATTCCTTTTTGGAGATATTTGAAAGTATACCAATATAGACCAAAATATATCATTAAACTCGGAGAAAGGATACATATTTAGGTAACGCAAATAATTCCGGAAGTTAAAGAGAAGGTTCGAGTTCAGCTGAAGATTATCAATTTGAGCCCTCAATTTTGGTTTCGTTGTATTTCTGACATAATGATATGGCTGAATAAGTATAAAAAAGACCTTCCAAAATAACATACTAAATCACCCATATTTCTATTTAAAAATTTTAGCGATTTCGTCAAAATAAAAAGGTATCTTTACAAATTAAAAAGAAAAATCGATGAGTTGCAAGATTTTTCCTTAAAGCCGCAAGTTTACAAAATAACGAATTTATTCCTTTCGTTTGCATCATACTGTATAATAATAATTTACAGTGTGGCTTTTTTGAAATATACATATTCCTTTAATTTCTTTTTTCTTAGACCTTTTGATATGTTTATGTTTCTAAATGTCTTGATTTTTTGTCTCTGATGATTTTTAAAAGGTGGATAAAATTTGACGTTTCGGTTTTTCTTTAAGTCTTTATCAAAATATGTTCTTTACACTGACAATTTGCGTATTTATATTGACCAATAGATCACCTACATTATGAACATCGAAATAAGGATAAAATCAAACTAGAACTTTGAGCTGAAATATATTATTTGTAGTTTTATTAGAATTTACAAAATAGAGCTATACATTTTACTTAAATTATTTAGGTCTTCCAAAAAACAAAAGAGGTAATATTATATATCAAGTGCCTTGTACTAATTGTGACGCTGTCTACATAGGGTAGACATCTCAGTATTTAGAATTACGATATAAAAAATAAAACTGCATTAACGAACCATGAAATATCAAAGAAATATAAATTCAATTATAAAGATAAAATTATAAAGACAGCATTTTTTGTCCTATTAATCTTCAAATTTTGATACTAAAATTATGTCTCCTCTATTAACATTTTTTCGCAAGTTTATTTTACTTCGTGGAAGAATTCCATGGAAAACTTCACACGGGTTCAAGCCTGCCGTGTATAACAGATCAAGTCGAACTTCAAAATTCTGCAGAATACGCGGGTTCTTCTGTAAAAGGGACATTCTCGATAAGGCTCACTAAAAGTCAGTAAAACAATAATGAACGAGAGCTCAAAGCGCGCAAGATTAATATAAATGAATTTATTCAAAACATGAAGCTCGCAATTATATAGCTTAAGTGAAGCGTATGAACAAATTAGTTATATGAAAATATACCGTGTGTTTTGTGTTTATCTCACACACTATTATAAACAGTAAGTGGAATTTTAATGAATTGAAAACGATAAGACGTACTAAAATGTTCATTAAATAAATTAAACTAAATATATTTAATAAATAAACTAAATAAATAAGTTTGTTCTTCTTCTCACGTACTTATGTTAAAAACTTTAGAAATTTATACGCATTGACGTTCTTCTTCACCCAATAAACCGATTTGCTACGTTCATTCTTCAATTATCAATGCAAAAGAATAAGTCAATGTAGAAAATAACCGTTGTTCACGGTTCGGTTAACAACAGAAATAGAGTAAGCAGCGATTATTTCCAATTACTATATTAATTACCTGCATGCGTATTTTCCCTGACAAAAGTAGAGCATAAAACAAGAATCTCGGGTCAATGTATAGACCGAGTTTTTAAAGTTCCATTAAAATTGTTTGAAAAAAAATCACGTAAACAAGATATAATCTACATGGAAAAATATTAGATTGATTTCATACTTAGGATGTAATAGATTTTACTTCACCTTCCAAACAGAAGTTAATGAAGCAAATTTTACTGTAGCAGCAGGGGTGCCACATGGTAGCGTACTGGGCCCGCTATTTTACATACTGTATACATTACCATATACCACAGACACAGTATACGACAACAGGAACTTTTGCTGACACAATCATCCTCTCTACTGATCAAACAACAGCAAAAAGTGTCCAGACTCATCTTGATCAATAAACAATACGAAAATACCACAAGCAAATAGTGCTATATACTTAGAAATCGACCTAGACAAAAAACATAACTGGAAATAACACATCACAAAAAAAACAACTTGTCACTTGAAAATGAATCTGTCATCAAGCCTATATGGGATAGAACTGTGGGGATACGCTTCCAAATCTAATACAAATATTATTCAGAGATTCCAATCTAAAATACTCCATCAACTAGAAGATGCTCCATGGTATGTAACAAATCATACCATTCACGTGGACCTGGTAGTGCCTACTGTACAAGAAGTTATCCAAGAGAGGATCATCAAATACTACAAAACTATAAAAACCCACCCAAATCCACTACTAGAGTTGGCCAATAGACCTAATATGAGATATGAGGTTGCACCACAGGATGTAAGCCTCGCCAAGACATTATAGATGTTAGATTATCTAACACTCGTGAGCAAATTAACCCATAAAATGTAAAAAATATTCTGATTGTTTATAAAAACTTGTTATAATGAAAAAAACCTTCATTTACGCGTACGTTTCATAGAGATATTACAGATAGAGTGGGCATGCTTATAGAAGTGTCGTGTGAATAAATAGAGAAAGGGAATAATTTATATATTTCTATTTCTCTCTCTCGTTGCTTACTGCAAATACGTTACTATTTTGTTTAAACCATTTCCATCACAATTGTTTATATAGCAACAGTTCTTAGAACAAAATTTGTTATCGTGGATTATACTTTGTTTCGTAATAATTTATTATACAACTCCATGTTCATATTCAACATGATTAGCTTGCTTCCTTGCACGGTCAAGACTTCTAATTAGGGTTAAATTTGAGAGAAGAAGATCTATTCACCCTCAGGGGTGAAGTCTATAATTCCATTTTCTTAGTTACTTGTTTCTCGGTTTTACAGTCCATGGACGACCTTGGCTTCCTTTATCACACAATTAAATTTCGCTTGTATCTAACCTCGTTTTCCAAAATTTAACTCTTATTGTGTTTAGATTTCATTCTATCTTATCTAACCAATTTTTTTGTGGCGTACAATCTCTCTTCTTCTTCTCATTTTCTATAGATTATCTTTTTGCTCTTTCTTCATTCAAAGCTTGCAGATGTCCGTGCGACTGTAAAACTTTACTCTAAATTACTTCTAATTCTTCAAATAATTCTATCCTTTGTTGGTCCAAATATTTATATTTTTTTTCAAAAATGATAAGCATTCTGAGTGGTAGTTCAGGTATATACTGTTTAATGCTTCTAAATGTTCTTGACTTTAGGTCTGTTCTGTTTCAAAATTATTAAAAAAAACTAATTTTGAAACCTAAAATCAAGAAGATTTAGAAGCATTAAGATATTAAAAGGTCTAGAAAATAAGAAATTAAAGAAATATTGTTTAAAATAATTTTAGTTTCGACTTTCTGGTACCAAACAATGAGGCACCTTACTCATTGAAAAATAGCCCAACGACTCCCAGTAACCAAAGCAGCTCTTATCTCCGAACTTCATTTCTGTTAGCAATGATGTCTCACTATCTTTGCATCTTCTTTTAAATCCTTTAGATTTAAATTAAGCACTTTTCTGCTGTTGCCTTCAAATCCAATTTATTAGCGTTGCAAAAATTTTATTAGATCGGTTAACAAGATAATGTTTGAGAGAATTAGTGAAGACCCAGTTTGCTACAAATCAGAGATAGACGATAAAATAATAGAACAAGTTATAAACTATCTAGGAACTGTACGTATACAAGCCATCAATGCCGCCATCCAAGCAAAGTGCGTATATACAGAACAGCTGTACGTTCCATATAAACCTAGGCAGCTGAAACGAGAGTGGATACAAGCAGGAAAAACAACTTTTCCTTACAATATTGATGGAAATCCTTAGATCAACAGCAGGAGTAGCCCTCTAGGATAGATCCGACATTAGGCAGTTCTGCAATCAGATAAAAGTTGAAGTCAGATGGTTATGAAAGAGATGGCGAGAGTGGAAGGTACGCATCGACAGAATGGGAGAGGATTGGCTGGAGAAACAAGGATTCAAGTAGAAGCTTACCACCAGAAGATCAGCAGACAGACCTCCGAAAAAATGGACCGAATCATAGACATCGACATCCCAGATCGAGACTGATAAAATGGAGGTTATAGAGCAAGTTCTTTATCTAGAAAAACTTGATATTGTTTGTTATTTGGTTTAAAAAACTTTTCCAAGAAACTTATACAAAAAAACTAATTAGTCGTGCTAATTCTGAAACTGTACTGATAGTCGACCTTTCTCTTTTTAACATAGGGTTGTAATCCGCTATAATCCTTGAAATCAAACTACTTTCACGATCGAATATGTCTCTTTTATTATGTATAGAGCAAATAAGGACATTTTGTCATCAATTTGGATTGACTCTTATTTTCAGCTGATTCATTTTATGGCGTTTTATTAAAAATAGAGTCTACGTGAATGAACCAAGAACAAAACAAAAGAAGAGTATTCATCAAGAAATGGATAATACCCTGTGTTATACATCGAATTTTTAGAAAATCAAGTCAGGGGAATCGGGGATTCCAACAGCGAGATGTCGGCTATTTGGACTATATTATTTTTTTAAAATAATAGTTCTTTATTTTCAATAAATACTTGTTCCCTTTTTTCTTGGAAATTGCAAAAGTTAAAAAATTTGTGGCCCACTGTATAATTGTTTCACTTTTGGAAAATGAAGTGTGCCAATTTACGTTATTGAATAAAAACGATATTTTATTTCGCCTTCTATTTGCGCTCATATGAATTCAATAAGTTCATTTAAGTAATTTTTTAGTTTATTTGTACTAATTAAATAAAGCGAGAGTCAGCGAGGCCATTAATAACAATATCTGTAATTGTTGTAAATTCAAATCCGTCCCTAAGCAGTGGTTAACAATCGAGTAATCAAAGTGGATAAATGGAACCCGAAGGGTATGGTATAGTCCTGCAATTCATAAAACATCCTATTAACCACAATGTATAGAAGAAACAGGAAGTGTATGTTTGAATCAAACACACGAGAGACCCATTTTCGATCGTTTGCTACCACAAATAGGTAAACAGTGTTTATGCTTTGTAAATATATATATAAAACAATAGATGATTATGGTTTGTTAAGTATTATTTCAATATTCGAACATCCAAATTTTTGATAACCGTATCTTCCATGTTAATTTTTTGAACCACTTTTTGCGTTTGCTCGCTATATTAATGCGAAGTTTGAGAGTTATCTGTCTTTCAATGCTGCATTAAAATTTTTACAATGAATAATAAACTTATTAATTTGGAATTTCTGGAACTCTTGGTGATATTCATACTGAATAGACTGTTTACACTACCACTACACCAACACTCACAGTTACCTGTCTGACTCGCGTTTCGATAAGCAAGTTATCATCTTCAGCCTCTGAAGACGATATCAAAAAGAGTGTTGGTGGTGTAAACAGTGTATTCAATAAACTTATCGTAGTACATAGGCACTAAAGTAAACCAATTTCAACAAGAACAAATGTTATTAGTGCTAAGAAAGGAATCTAAGTAGTTCTGGCTTAACAAACAACCAAATGTCAATCAGATCAGCTTATCAATTGACTTATATTAAGCTGATGGGGCCATTTGGAGGGTACTTCCCGGTCTCGACTTATTTTTTACTAGTTTGATATTTGATAATAGATTTTTTTGCTACAGTCGCTCCCGACAAATGAGCGGTACCGTACCACAATATTATCTTAGGGTAGCCAAGTGCAAGACCTTGAGAGCTAGTGATACGAGCTTGGAGGCATATTTTGTTGCCAATTTGTTACTTCAGTGATGAATTTTTCACGGAAATAACTCCCGATCGTTTAACTTGATAATTACCAGTCTGGATATTTTGTTGCTTTAGGTTAGTATGATCAGAAACCTTAAAAAAATATTTTATTCGCCAAACCCACCCCTTACTTCTGCGGAAATAGTTAACTAGGCAGACTTGACGGCATATTTTGCTTAATAATTTGTTGCTTCAAGACGGTCATATATGGAATATTCCAAAAAATTCAGTACCAGTCAAAGCTACTTCGATATTAACCGTATGTGAGTTTAAGTTACGAAAGTCGTTTTTCTATATTTGTATGTAATGGGCTTGAGGGCAAGACTTTAGCCACTGAAGAACAATTTATCAAGCACTATTTTTGCCTCCTCTACCTCGCATAGTGACTACCGTAGTTTTATACCACAGGAGTAAAGGATAGGTTTGACGGATAGAGGATTTTGTTGGAAATTTTAATTATACCATCCCAACAATACATCAACAAATTATGGCGCCTGATTCGTGTCGCCAGCTCAACACGCTTTTGAGATATCGCACTAATTTGATACTGCAATGGATCCTACTATTTGAAAGAACCAAAGTAGCAACAAAAATGCCATCAGACTCGTATCGCTAGCTCTCTTGCACTTGTCTACCCTAAGTTAATATTACCAAACATTTCTCGGGAGCGTCTGGAACAACAAAATCAATTACTAAGTAACACAATAGCAACAAATTATGAGCCAGGTCCGAAGCATGCCCTCCAAAATGACCAATGCGGCTTAATATACGTGATCAATTGATGCACTAATTTTAACGTCTTCTATGATAAATCTAGACTTGTTAATTATTGATTTTTGTTGCTAGCATATATTCACTTCACTTCTAATTTTGGAGGTTATTAAACACATGAAAGCAAAAATGGTTATTGGTTAGTGGCGGTCACTAACTAACCTTTCAAAATTACGTTATATTGCAACATGTTAAGAGGCACATAGAAATTGAAAGCTGAATCTCATTGAATTGAAGTCTCAACTCGGTTATTTGGACACGAAGCAAGTTATCTTTCATTGAATTTAGAAAGACATTAATTTTTTCCTATTATTCTGATATTTTTGACTACTACAAACTGGGTTTTAATTATATTTAGATAATTATTTCCAGCCGATTTTTACATAATGTCCTTCCCTATGAGTATATAAAATCCTTACATCATCAGTCAATTATGCATCAAAAACGAATTTGTTATTGTTTCATTTCACAATGAGTCATTAAAAGTTTTTTCTGCAATCTCGAAATACTTGCTAATATTTAGAAATTCCCACAATCTAAACAATACTTAACGTTTACCAAAGATCGCATACATCTCAAATGCAGGAATCTGTTGTAGAACAAACTGATTATTCATTTCATTATATTCAATAAGTCCTCCATATACTCGATATGTGATATCGATGTATAAAACTTTTGGCAAGGACTCAGAACCACGCATTTGTTAATAATACTTATCATAACTAATTATCATTTCTACAATATATATAGTCACCTAAAAAGTATTACTTCCTTCCTTGACCTTTTCGAGTAGTCTAATAATTTCAGCCACATACAACTTTTGTGGTATAATGGCAAAAAATCCCACATCCTAGCTATACAATAGATGCATTAAGACATTCCAACCAATTTTTGGCGAGTCTCAGAAGATGTGTGTAGACAACATAATCACTGAAAATCTTGTTCACACTAAATAACTTCTTATCGATCCATATAAATCGAATCCAAGAATTTTAACTTCAAATTCTCGCTTCCATATCGCTTCCCCAAATTATACAGATGAAAATTCGGTTTTTATCGCTTTAAAATACTCAATATTTCTATTAAATTGAATCAATAGACGAATATCATATTTATTGATCACTATTGTGATATATCCAATATATCAAATATATACATATTAACACTTACCGATGGCGCATTCGAGTCCTACCAAATGAAAAGAGGAAAGCGCTTCCTGAAGTTATTCTGATGATACAATTCCCACACACCTACAACACTTCATCTGTCCCCTATTATCTAGTGGTGATACCAGTTTTAGAAGAATCCATAGATTTGTTTTAGACCCTTCAGATACGTCTGTAAACCTTTTTCATTTTTTGGAGTATTCTCCTCAAGTACTACTCATTTCGTGTTCGTTTCCTCCATCTTCATTTGTGAGTCTTGGAGTTATTGTAATGGATCAAAATTCCAGTTCTATCGACCAGCTACGGACGTTCCTTTTAAACTTTGAATTTCGATACCTTTCATTCAATTTCCTGCATTGAACATGCGGCTCTGACATACTAAATTTTTGAAATGGATCCAAACTGTTCGATAGGTGCAACAGCGAGATCTTAATACCTTGGACGCCGATATATCTCCTGGTACCAAAATTCCATGTAGGTATCTACCAGAGCGAGTCAAATATTTCGAAATAAAATTTCCAACTCGGAAACGTTGAAACCACGCGATACGCTCAATGACATAACTCCACCATAAATAGCACAAATTTCTCTGCATATTTTTGATGAGTTATAACTTTTTTAAGTGAAAAAGCATCACGTAGCGGAAATATTTTTGAATGTTTAGAACTTTTAACAGAAACAATTACTAACAGAATTGTCTTCACCAAAAAATTTCATCATATATCACCTTTCTACAGTAAAAATCTTTTTTAGAAACATATGGCTTTCAACTCTTCTAAAGTACCGCTATTGGAGAGCCCTTCTGATCCGCTTTTCGCCGTTTTTTTCTCATTGTGGTGTGGTTTTTCACTCTTATTTCCTGTCCCTTGCCATTTTCTTCCAACCAACCAGTAATATCAGGTCTTTCCCTTGGTCTATATTCTTTTGGTCTCCTTTTTATGATTTTTTTAAATGGATAAGTCATCTTTTCTTTGTATAGTTCCAAATATCTTAGTGTCTGTAGTTTGACGCACTTTACGATGTGTTCTTCTTCCATACAGTAGTTTTTTCGATCCTAGGCTACTTCTCAGTATTTTTCTTTCTTTCATTCTTAGTTTTCCTTCATCTTTCAGTGCTTCTATTCTAGTGTTTTATATGAGATTTCTGTATTTTAGTAATAGCTGGTATTACCAGTATCTTCTCTTGCCACTAGCTCTAGGTCTTCCGCATATCCACTTTGTACGATTGTTTTGATAATACCTGTGTTTCGTATGACTGCTTCTTGTGTCAAATTAAAGATAATCCGTCCTATTCTCTGGCTCCTCTTTATATGTTTTAATTTCCGCTGTTGAATTTGCCTTTAAATGCTATTGAAAGGCTTGCGGACGTCAATAAAAAGAAGATGTAATTCTATTTTGTGCTCATAGCTTTTCTATATTGTTTATATTAGTATATTCTTGGGGCGTTATTGAAAGTAAATCTAATTTGTAGTGAACGACAATCAAAAGGTCGAAAATTTTTTCCAACAGATTAATTAATTATGTTTAAACAGAAAATAAAGTCAGCTAAGTTAACTATCGTCCATAAACATTCAGTTTATAGTTTAAGCAACGAGAAAAAGTAAATATCGGTGCAGATTAATGAAAATTTGTGCAAAAAAATAATTATATCTGAAATAGTATGTATCTTCACGCCATATTAAATTGTTAAGAAATGTGATTGACAATTTTATGTTAGAAACTAAATATCTGTTCTATCATTTGATATAGTCTAGGACACTCTTTACATTGACTACAGTTACTTTGGGTAGAATATGTTACTGTAAATTGATAAAGAATGTTATTGACCTATAAAATATGCTCTTGATTCAATGTTTAAGGATATTTGGTGATATTGTCTATTCAAGTATCGTCTATTTGGAAACATACTTATCCTTAAAAAATAAAGTAGCTTTTCGAAAAGTATCACGAAACCGTATAAAATGTAATACCATACGATGTCTGGGCGACGGCGGAGGCGGGACTAGAATATAAACGATTTACCTACTCAACTAGTAACGATTGCAAATTCTTTAAACGAAATTTTTATAATAAATAATGAATACGAAATCTAGAAATAACGTTTAGAACTGACACGAAGGAATATGAAATTACTAATTTATATTTCAAATACAATGTTCTATCATAAAAAATGTTAAAAGGTAAAATTCGAAAAAGTTTTCATCTGCTCTTCCATGGCATTTTCAAATTGCAGCATGGAGCATCATGAAGAAGAAAACCGTACATTTTTCCAATATTTTTCTTCCTACGCGTTTCGTACACGTCAGAGTACTACAATCACTTGTTTGAACGAACGAGTAAGTTCACTTTTAACACATTCTCGTCTGTTATTGAGGATCCCAGTCTCCAATTGATTTAGTTTGATGTAGTTAAAGAAAATAACCAAAGAATTCTTCCGTCTTCAGCGGTGTCCCAGGATTAAATTAACTTTATTATCTCAACAGACAATTATGTAGAATCGTAGAATTTCGTTTCATTCATTCATTCGGATTAGTACCAACATCTGATTCTCTTGGGAATGCCCCCCTTTTTACAGGAAACGCTTGCGGAGACCGTGTCTCAATTAAAATATGGAGTTTTTGTGTTCATCCTAGAAGCCCTCAGAACTCTGGAATCCGAGCCGAGCTCCCTCACTGATGTGGGAACTAGAAAGCGCGAGCACTTACCGATAAAAACCAGATAGAACTGGATAAACCATTGTTAACCGATCATAGTTCCATTGTGAGACCGTAAGAGATTATCAAAAAGTTGATGCAAAAAGAGAGGTGTTAACATCCTCAATGACACATTCTGTGCAATCAAAGCTCACAGGGAATGGTAACAAGAAACTACCCAGAACATGCCTTGATAGTCACGCGAAGCTTCTATTTCCGTCCCGTGATCATCGTAAAAAGTAGAGGATAGGTAACCACTTAGAAAACTTTAAGGATGTTTCAATCCCTCACCTTTATATGATTTCATCGAGAAGAGCTCCTTACAAACAAAGTTAGGGTAGGTTTGTTTAGATTAGGTTAGGCAAAGTTTGATTATGACAGGTTAGGTTGAGCGAGGATCATGCCAAATATCGGTTAACCTGCATACTTCAAAAAATAAATACTTAACGAGGTAATAAACAGTATTCTATGCAGTGCCTATCTGGAAAGAGGAGTTAAAAAGCGAAAAACACATAGACAAATTAATAGCAACCCAAATGAAATGACTCTTAAAGAATGGTGTCAGCATATTGGACGGTGTCAGCAGAAGCAATGCTAATAATTGCGTGAACCCCACCAATAGATCTAATGGTTGCAGAGAGGTGCTTCCTATATAAAACTGGAAGTTAAACAGAGAGAGAAATGAAGGTGGCACGTAGAGGAAACTAAGAAGTGACAGGAGAGATGGGATAAAGAAACTACAAAGGCGAAGTGAACAGAGAGATTAATCCCAAATATAAAACAATGGGTGCAATGCAAACACAAGCACACATTATACTATTTCACGCAATATTTAACGTGAATTAGCTCCTTTCGCCCGTTCATTAAGAAAAATACGGAGTATGTAAATGCCTGGATGATACGGAGTATGTTGTATACAAATGTGCCCGTTGGGAGGAAGAAAGAAAATAGAAGAGGAAATAGGAGAACTGCCAACAACTGAAAATATAATAGCAAAAATGATAAAAGCCGAAGAGTTTTGTAAGAAAATATTTAATGCACGGCAGTGCTCAGGCCCCGTGCAATTTTGGCATGAGCTTCCAATCCACCTCATAGGGCAAAAAAATAGTTAGTTCAGTTAAGTTCCCTGGATTCACTCTTTGCGTATAGATGTCGTGTCTACTCTCTTCATTTAAAACTACCCTTGAGGTCGTGGCCCAGAAACCCCTTTTCCCAAATACGAAACCAATCCAGAAACGTGGAATTCTTCTCCACTGGAGGAGAGATGAGAACAAATCAGCAGTCTCTTTAGCATTGCCTCCACCCCCAACACATCACATTAGTTTGATCGAAATCAGATGTTGGTACTAATCCAAATTGTTATATACCCACGCTTCGATAATAAATATATGAAACTATTTAATTTTGATAGAATAACTGTATTTTTTATTATTTCGAATCCACTCCACGAGAGTTTATTAAACATCACTTATTATGTATTAGTTTCTTGTCTAAGGTACTGAAACATATTAGAAATCACTCTTTGATATTCAACATGTAAATATTTATCTCCCTCGACTGACATAGGTACCAAAGCCAAAAAGCTCAATGACTCAAATAGTTAATAACACTAAAATGCACTTTTCATAATTAATTATTTTTATAATTATTAATTGGGAAAAAGTCTTATAGGCGCTTCTTTAGAATTCGCCTCGGTTTTACTATTCTTTTATTTTTTCCTACATCATCATTATAGACATACTTAAACATTGATTTAGAACTTTTTTAAACTTAACTCACAAAAGCTGACGAGCCGGAACGGATTCAAACTTCACAGCTACCTCAACACATGAGAGTATGAATTTATTTATGTTCTAATACGTATTCCATAGTTGTAGAAAATTAAATCATAAGCAAATGAATGTTTGACTATATCTTTACCATTAAACCATCTGATTTATGTTGTTCGCTCTATGGTATGCTATGGTGGATCCAAGTTTCGTCCACCATTACCAAATCGAGCAAAAATTAGAACATTGTGAAGTTGTACTCTGCGAAATTGTCATATATTCGCGTTCGAGGTATATGATAATTTAAAATTTCAAACTCTATTGCTTCCCAACAGGTCAGTTTGAATGGTCAAAAAAAATTTAGTAAACCAATAAAATCGACGATATTCATTAACCTCAACTTTGATTTGAGTGATAATGTTGATTGGTCAGACGAGATAATCTACTATCAATGGCTGTCGAATATAAACTAAATGAAATAGTTGGTTGAAATTTTAAGAGCCTCTTGGTTGAAGAATATCGGAGAATGAACTGGGATAAGAGAAACAGGACAGTTATTTCGACTAGCTCAAGATAGAGAGAGTTTTGCTGCTTTATCATTTAAGAGTTTGACTAATTTTAAATATTATGAGCTTCTTGACCAAACCTCGTACTATTAATTTATTCCAATATAAAAAAGAGGATACATAAAATAAGTGAGATACGATAAATAAGAACTAAAACGAAAAATCATAATAATTAAATCAATATTCCAAAATATTAATAATGTAAAGTCAACTCTCGACAGAAAATCAACAAAAAACTTGCTTTACAGTATAAAATTTCAATCAAAAGTATACAATAAGTAAAATTACCATTTCATCACAAGCACTTCCATTTATTTAATTCTTCTCCAAAACAAAATTCACGTAGTTGAGCAGTTTTGATGGGGACACAGTGAGTTGGTAATTTTTAATTAGAACAGGATAGCCGAAGGCATGTTTGAAATATTCTTTACTTGATTTAAAATTCTTGGTGTTGTATTCTCGAACGGCATTGTCGTTACAGAGCGGCTTTCGAAATGACTATATTATACCATAAATATAGAGCCGTGCGGATTGAAACAAAAACTGGAACGCATGACAGATCTCATTAAAGCTAACTCGATGAGCAAGCATGCGAAAGAAAAGTGTTGAGGTTCACGGTTTCTTTTATACTACTTATAAAATTAATGAAAAATTTGAGATCTTTATCAATTATTCTACATAACAATATGCTTTTAAAAAGTTTCTAGCTTCAATAATAGTATATAATTCTTTTTCATTTTGTTTATTCATTTAAGTTGTATTTTCTAATTGCAGTATCTTTCTTATTCCTTTCCGTATCATCAACGTATCCGTCAGCTACAGTAATTGATCATCAACCAATTAATTACTCAAAAGCAGTTGAATCATTAATATACGCTCGTCGGCAGAGAAATCGACTCAGGCGACATTCCTGCAATCGCAAGGCACTTGTTATGTTTCTTGTTCTCACAGCCCAACAATATGTTATGATCGGTAACCACCTTTTTTATGCTTGTTTACAATAGTGTTAATAAGGGGTAACTATAAAACGCCAACCGATACACATCTGTGTTAATAACAAACAAGCATTCTACCTGAAAATGGACACAACAAGTGATAAAGCTGCTCAAGCAGTCACCCTACTGCGACAAGGCCAGAGACAGCGAGAAATGGCCACCTCGATGTTTCCAGAGTTTATCGTCTTACCAAGAGACTGATAACTTTCATCGAAGACGCGGTTCCGGAAGAAAATGGTGCACATCCAAGATATATGACCGTTACATCGCTGACAAATCGGGCCAAGTCCAACCAGAGCTCGGAGAAATACGAGGAATGGCAGGATAGTCAGAAAAGATGGTCCCAAATTAACCCCAACTCACCGAGTAATCCGTGTACGATTTGTCAGGGAGCACTTTAATTAGACGGACGAACAGTGGTGTTCGGTTATCTTCTCAGGAGAAAGCAGAGTCTGCCTGCACGGCAGCGCATGAAGAGGAGTCTAATGTTGCATAAAAGAAAACGTGGTTTTTGGAGGAGGTTCCCGGATGCTTTGGGCGTGCATTTCAATAGAAGCAAAAACCGAGTTGTTTTTCATTGAAATTGGCGGTAAAGCAAGGGGATTACGGCAAACCGATACATAGAAGAAATTTTAAAGGTTCCCGTCGTTCCCAACTCCAGTTTCGTCAGCAAAAAATTCATATTAATACAGGACAATACCCATTCACATACTGCAGGTTCCGTACGACAGTATTTACAAAATATGAAAATTGCCACTCTGGATTGGTAAGCACGTAGCCTGACTCAAATCCTATCGAGCATTTATTGGATGAACTTAGGAGAAAAGTTCGGGATAGAAATCATACATCAGCCACGAAATCGGACCTATAAACTGCGCTCACTGAAGAATGGGATAGCATCGAAAAATATGAAGAGTAGAAACTTATTCGATTGGAATATAACCTTTTCATTGCTTAAGATTTTTTTACCACAAAAAATAGCTCAATATTAACATAGACAACGCATAATAAATTTGAAACTAATGGCATTGAGATGCTAAAATCAGAGAAAGTATGGAAGCTTTATATTTTTTTCTAGAGACTTCGCGAGCTTGCAACTTGAGTCGATTTTTTAGCGAGTGTATAAACTCTGGGCTTAAATGAACAAATTAAAAGACGAGTGACTCAGAGTCTTCCTCATAAGTTAAAACTATGTTTCTTCAAGGGTTACCTAGGTACAGTTAAAATGGTGAAGTCCAACTTTTTTACAATCTTATAAATGGTGGTTTGGTAGTACAAGTGATTGCTCGTTTCTCTTTAGCAATTTTCGTTAACCGATTTGCGTAGTCTTCTCCCGAATCTCAAGTTTTGTTTTCTTCAAGTGAATTAAGTGATATACTAATTGACATGAAACCACGATGCAATCCTCTGCAACTATCAAGCTCTTATTAACACACGGGAAAGAAGGATATAACCTATTGGAAGAGCATAGTTTCAAAGCTAGCGACACTTGAGGGATTATCTAGTCTCTAGAGAGCCTCCAAAGGGCTATCCACGCAATTAGGACTCACCAGTACCAGTATTAGTTTCAGGGTACGAAAGTATCAACAATCAATCCGTGGTGCTTTTATAATATCGGGATGAATTCCAATTTCTTTGGTTTTTATAACGGATTGTTCTCTATATAAATTAGTTTAGATAAAAAAAATTGAAATTTCGAAGTAGTACCACTATAATAGTCGGTGTATGTCAAACATTTAAAATGTGTTACATACTAACATATATATTCGTTATCTTGCTTCTGAATTATTAAAACATCGCTTATACCCGTATAATATAGAATGAGATCCATTAAATGTATCCACAATGCAACTTTTCCGCATTATATCCAACAAACTAACTCTCGTTTGTAATATGGATTTTAATCAGTTTTTCTTTCAATTAACACATTGTATACTATAACGGTTTCGTTAGAGCATTTTAATTTCAATTAAATAGGACGATACATGCTCAATACCTTCCGAAAACAAAAATTTAGGTACATTGAATCTGAAACAACAAGTGCGTAGTCTGAACTTGAACTGTACGTTGAAGACGTGCCTTGGAATGTAGCAGATAAATACTTGCATTTACTTGATCACTGCCTCTTGAGTTGGTGAGCTCGTTCCAAATAACTAATGATAGGGGATAATACAGCCGCAGATGTACCAGCTTCTCGTTTTCTATATCCCAAATCAAAACAACCAAACCTATTGAGCTTCTCCATAACTCATCTTACAAGTATCCTTTGTAACTTGAATTTTTACTTCTTCTTTTAGATTCTTAGTAACATCACTTGTTTCAAACTCTGATCATAGATTGCAAGTTTGCATCTTCTAGAATATTTACACATTATAACTTTCATTTCGAACAGAATTGGGCTCATGTTGTCGCCTTGTCTGATTTGTGTTGTCAGAGCTTAATTTGTTGTTGTCGCGTATGAATCATTTTCAAGTATTTTGAGATATTTTAGAATAAATTCAATATGATCTTCTGTGTTTTGGAAATTATTTATTTTACAGGCTTTTTAAAAGGTTGTTGTACCTGAGTTTTGGTAGCCTACAATCTGGATGTCTTTTGTTAGATTTTAACGTATCATTGTTTCGTATTCAATCGTGAAGTGTAGTCTCTTTTGGTTATACATAATATTTTTATCTCTAATCTTCTCATTTCAAAGTAGAATTGGTATCGTAACAGATATTAACTTCATGTTCTAAAAATAGTAAACATTTGATGCTGCTTTTCATCTAGCCCCGCTTTTTCCTAAAATGTTCTAAACTTCATTTTTTATAATAGAAAGTATATCTGAATGAATCGGAAGATATCACAATAATAATCTGAAAATTAAGATGTATGTTGATGCATCATACTACTGGTAAAATTTCCATAAAACTGCATAATTGCGGAAACTTATAACCCTTCTTAACATGCTTCCTTTCTGCATTCAAATTTCTCAAAATTTCTTCAGTTTTAGAAATATTAATGGTTTATATTCCTATATCCGTGGGGATCACGATAACTTCAACATTTGGGTATGAACTTCATCGTTTTATATGAATGTAGACATCCTGTATAATGAATTTGTAGCAAAGTTTCTGTAACAAAACCGCCCCTGGTTCCAGTACTAGATGAATTTAAATTATGAAATGTATGAGAATGAAATCATATTGTTGGCTGAGAATTGTTCTCAGCAACTAGCTGGGAAAATTATTTACAGTGAATGCAACTTTTCCTCAATAATTATCTCTGCTTTGATTTTATTAATCATGCAATTAAAAAAGCTACTGAATATTCAAGAATAATAAGATATTACTTTTGTTTTCCTCTTATATTGTTTCATTTATTTTTCCATAATTAGAACCTGCAATTTTCTAAAAAGAAATAATATCATTGTCGTGAAGTGTCTCCCGACGAGTTAAAACTATCTGTATTTGAGAAAAAAAAATTCTACGTTTGAGTTTTCGGATACGACCTTTTTAACTAAAATATTTTCAAAAATTTACATTGAGAAAACATTTAATATCTGGATAACGGTATGGTGGTTCTATTCAATAAATAAAGAAATTTTATATTTACAAACTTAAACTTTGACAACTTTCTATACATACCCTACATAAAATGAAAAAATTTTCAACATAGAATCAAGTACGTCTGGCCTTGCTAAAAGCAAACGAAATGAAACAATTTTCATTTCTTTTAGGGTATCCTCGTAAAAAAAATTTATAAGAGTCGGCAATGGTCAAATTTTTTACAAAAAAATTAATAACTCAATAAGTACGCATTTCTCGAAAAAAGTTTCCAGGCAAAAGGATACTAAAATTTTACGTAGATTTCAATCCGAAAATCAAAACGTAGAAATTTTCATGATTTTACTATAAGTATTTTGCCATAAACAGATAGTTTCAGTCGTCGTGGGACACCCTTTATACTATTTAAATGATATGCAGTGAATCAAACTGATCGAAATGTATTATTTTGAAGTTAAGTAGAGGAGTTCTTTCACCATTTCACTACAATTTTACATTTTAAAAATCATAATTAGCTTAGTATTACAAATTGAAATTTGGTGGTCGGTCTAGTATTACTAAAATAAAATCGATTATATCGGGTTCTTTAATATAGTTTGCAAACTTCTCCATTTTGGAACTAAAGAGGATACAAAAAATATTTCGTACAAATTAAAGACTGGGATAGAAAAAGTTGCCCAACTTATCAAAATTAAACATTGATCTCACCATTCAAATTATATCATATATATAATTATATAATAATTGATTAAAAAATATATTTCACTACAAATGCATTATAATGCAAACATTGAACATTACTTATGAAATACCCTGTGTAGTAAATGTTCTATCATAAGTTTCCAATCTCAAATATTTATCTAACAACAGTTGTTGATGTTAAAAAATCAGTTGAACTAAAATTCGAGCCAGTTATGCCATAAAAACCATAAATCATTTCATCTCTTTATAACCCAATCATGGGCAAATTGTTTTTTTAAATTTACAAAGTGATTTTTAAAAAGACTACATAGAATTCCAATATAAAAATTTCAGTATAACACTATTAACTAGTATAACTATATACTTAATTATTTCAATATAGGGACGCCGCTGAATATGGCTGAATCGTTTATTATTTTGTACTTCAACTGTATTATTTGCCTCTTCAGGAAGGAATAGAACGGCTATACCCTTAAATATCAATTGTTTGAACTATTTTATGGGCCGAAACTTGTTAGAAGAATTCTAAATGTGCGTATTCACTTGCAACAAAACAATTTGCAGCGTTCCCACCAGTTTGTTTGTGTGTTTGACGACATGGATACATCTGATATTACCCTAGCCGCTGGTACTTTTTAAATTAAAGAGGCATTAGCGGGTAATAAAAAATGAACGAAAAATGTGAACAAGATGCACGGTCACAATATGGCGTTACTGTGTGATGTGTAATCTAGATTATATACATAAAAATTTCACAATGGAGGCTGCAGAAAATTTCGAGAATCTAATATGTTAAGTAGGTACAAGAATAACCAAGAAATATACCATATTTCGAAAGGCAATTCCTGTACAACTGCGTTTTTTTAGCGACTGAAAACTCTTACAGTAGTCTACAATATTTATAATTATTAAAACCTACATCGCACTTATACAAGAACTTAATGATAAAATAAAGGTCTTTTTCATCAAATTTCTTTTATTTTAAACATTTTTTGGATCCCAAGTAGACTGTCCTTTCAAACTCTAAACACTTTTCCATAGCTACGCTCAGTTAAAACACCGCAAACGCAACGAACATTCAAAACTGCCGTTTCCACTGGATACAGACGAACGAATAAATTATCTTTGAACAAGTCCCGTTTACCGACAAACCTCCGAAAATGTTTTGCGCTTTTTGTTCTGTTCAATGAAACGTAGTAATTAGACGACTTTGATAGAGCGCGCGCGGCGCGTTTGGTTCGTTCGGAGTGTTTTGTTACAAGTGAATACCCATCATAAAATGAAACAACTCTAGTAATATCTGAAACTATTGTATATTATTACCTATAAGAAGAAATCAAAACAAATTATTAAGACGGCGGGCCCCGACCATTGGTATTGGTAAACTTTCTCCGGGGCCCAAAAATGTGTTTGTGTTTTTACACTCCATATGGGATGTGGATCTAAGGAAAAATAGTGGAAAAGTTTAGTTGAAAGAAAAAGTAAAAGTTAAAGTATAGTGCTAAAACTTCCTCCAGGGCCTGCAGACGGAAAACATTTTTGCACTTTTTAATCGAAATATATTTTTTTGCAAGTACACCCTACTTGCTTTTTTATCCTTTGAACGATGTTCATACTTTTATGTGAAGTATAGAAAAATGTTTTGAAAAATATTATTTAAGGTCAAGGTAGCACAAATCAAAAATTTTAATCAACTGTTACTTGAATTGTGTTGAAAAAAACAAAAAAAATATGAAAAAAGGTTTTCTGAGATCATGAAAAAAATCAAATGGAGCAAGTGTATGATGTTTCCAGGACCCAGGACGTCCAATCAAACTATGAAAAACATTTAAATACGGTCTTTTGGGCCGTGGAGTAGGTTTGGAATAAAATACGTCCTTAGAACCGGTCTGGGCTGAGGGGAGAGTTCAGTTGCGGCCCTATGAACCCCACCGGGACTCAACGTGTTAATACATATTAAAAAAAAAACAAAAAGACTATTTTTGTTATTAAAAACGATAATACAATGAAAATAATTGAATAAAACAACCTTATGAGTTAGATAATTAATTCAAAACTTTTATTTTTCACCAATACAAGTAATGACACGGACTGGACTATTCCTTGTTTTAATTTAGTCCTATGAAAATATCAATATAACTTTTCTCAAGCGTTCACTAGAATGCAGTATTCTATTTTAAAAATTAAACATATTAATGTATACCTACACTCAATTTTCTATTTATAAAAACATCTATTCTTTCAGTGGAACGTTTATTTTTCACATTTTCGATCAACTTTACTATTCACTTGAATCAGATGATGAAATATGTATGCTCCAGCACAATTTAAGTTTCATCACAATATTATTTGACATTGATAAATTGAAACATAAATTTTATTACTTTCTACCTGAATATCAAAATATAACCACTTATATAAAAACATCAAAATCAAATTTCAACGATTGAAAACATTTTGATCTGAGTGATAAACTCAGTGAAGTCAAATTATATTGAATAGTCAAAAATATACTGTGTCCCCGGATAGATAAAACGCCTCCAGAATTTTTCATCTCTTAGAAGGATCGTTCAACCCTTCCGGGGGCAAATTGTAAATTTCTATGAAAAACACGATTAAATTAGACCTAAAATCAAGAAATTGTAATTCTTATTCTGAGAAATGAAGGAAACAAACATATTTACACAGTTACAAATACTGAACACACTATTTATTGTTACGACTCACAATTAAACTGTTTGTGGCGCGTTTCGATAACCAATTTTACATCTTCACGAAAAATCACAAATTGTTTAACATTAAAGTTTAGCTACTTGTAATGAATTATCTGAGGCTTCATATAGATCCTCTATTGTGCAGGTAGCTGAATTGGATAATGTTGACAGTGGGATTTTCTCCACAGCCCAATCTTGTCATATTAGCCCTGAATCTACCGACGAAACTATTCAGGAACATCCTCATCCATGCCTCATCATCTCCTGGTGGTAGTAGAGTGTCATATAGTATATTGCAGCCTTAAGAAAGCATAACTTGTTGCTTTTTGATCACAAGGTGGTGCTTTTCGGACGGGATGGAAAAATTACAAGAATAATACGTTTAAGAATTAAATTATCCATGTTATAAAAATAAAATTACAGATTATTACCCCCCAGAATGGTTCGATCGCCTTACCATTACTTAATGCCCTTAATAGCCTCATACACTGTACCAAATTGGATAATTTTAAGTTAAAAGGTTGCAAAGAAATTTTTGGAGATTTTGGGCCCTTCTTTCACGTCGTATAAGTCCTCAGGTATACAATTTGGGATAGAGGTAAATTGCCCCAATCGTCATATTTTGTGCACCCTAATGCACCTCTGCTCTGCGTCGGTTCTTATGCCAGGACACCCTGTATATATACAACTTAGACTATAAGTAAGAATTATCATGTTCACTCTGAAACGATTATATAAATATCCAATGATAAATGATTAGAACAAAATAAATACCGTATAACGGAAGCAATTACCAAAATTATATTATTCAATCTAATGGACATTTTTAAATTGTACCTCATTATTGTTTCAAATGTTTAGTTGATTCGAGGTATTTATGTACCTGCATGCATTTTCGCTTCGATATGTGATTGTAATTACTTTTCATATTAATACCAATATGGAATTTGGTAAAACTACAATGTACGATTCAAACTAATGAAATGTATTTTTATCAAATTAATTTTAGAATTATAGATAAGGGTGTGCAGCTTGAATTATTAGATTATAATATAAGTTTGCAAAGAAAACTTGCCCCTCACAAAAGTCCCAAAACCAAATTTCTTCAGAATTTAAACACCACATAAAATTTTTGAAAGGAGACTAATCTTCATACTTGAACCCCCAATTTTGCATGATTTTTCTATATTTTGTAGTTAGTTAATGTTTTTTTATTGTATTTATGACTTTTACATCACAATATTTTGGGAATAAATTAAAACTGTAATTAGCATTTTCAATAACGTACCTTTAGAAACTGTCTATAAAAAAGGAAATTAACATTTCGAAACAATGTTTATGGATAACCCAAAATAACTTGGATCAACTAACAAGTGTGTTATTTTTAAATCATCAACACGCATTTCAAAATTTTATTGCTAAAAATAAATCCGAGGTTTTTGTCCCAAATTATACATGGTGGATGAGTATACTTGTTCCAAAGTTAATACAAATTAAAACAATACGAGGGTTGTCTTTCAAAAGTGAAAAAAAACCATATAAATTCCAAACAAAGTTTTTTATTAGTTTTCGAAATATTAGCTCTCAAGATACATTTTTGTATACTCTCAAACCATTTTTTCCACTGAAACTGATATCGTAAAAACTTGGTTTTGAAAGTCTTCAACAACTTCTTGAGATGATGAAATTCGATGTCCGCGCATATTTTGTTCGACAGTGGGTAAAAAGAAAAAGTCATTAGGCAATAAATTGAGTGATATGGTAATAAGACATAAATTCAATCTTTTACTCAAATATTCAATTGTTTGCTATGCTTTATGGAAGTTGGCATGCAGAATCTATCTTTCACACACGTAAATGTTTATCTAAAATCAATTGTATTGCCGATCTTATTTGATCATGTTGTGCACAGCATCCATGTTTCTCGGAATAACATCCGATTTTGACCAACCTTCTCGACATTCCCCACTGACATGACGAAATTCTACAAACCAGTTTTAATCAGTCTTCTCTGCTTATTACCAAAAGTTACACGTAGCGATTCTAAGCATTGTTGTGAAGTAAGGTCTTTTTTGAAATAATACAACGTAAGCCTTCACAGGTAATTTCAATTTGTGCATAAACTTTCACTATCAATAACTTCTCTCTAAATTACCACTAGCTTCGCAACAACAAACGTCAATGTTCACAAATTCAGTGGTGCAACGACTCATTAACGCTACCTATTGTTTGTGTTAAGTTGAGGGATTCAAGTTTTTACAACTTTAACACCCTCGTATTTATTATTGCCTATTAAAATCTCAATCGGTAATTATACAATGTTTTCGTTAAGTAACGTAATTGCTAATATTTCGTTTTTTGTTAAGTGTACAAAAACACATGATGACAAAAAGGTTTTTCTAATAAAAGTATGAAAGTATGAATGCACCGTTACTTTATATACAGGTGTTAGAAAACTTTTGTATTTTAGAGACGACTTAATCTAAAGATATAGTTTACGAGCGAACAGTGTAGCAAGTGTTTCTAAAATTCATATGATATGAACTTGAGACAATTCTCAATATGTTAATCCAAAAACCAAAAAAGGTATTGCATCGTGCCAACTTATACAAATATCTAGACATTTATCTTTTCAGGAATTACAACCAGTGACTTAAGATTTATTTCACATTTATATGTATTATTTTTTTTGGAACTATGCTAAATTTGCAGAAAGTTGTTTATATTTTGAGCTAAACTTTCAATATCAATGTTCAATGAACAAGACAAAAACTGGAAAAATCATGATCCTTACTTAATGCCAAAAATGTATCAAATTATTTGAGAACCAATGTAATAATATCAACATATTTGTTATAAAACCTTTTTTTTATTTTTAGCCTTATCAGCCAGGTTTTGATAATACTTCAAATCATGACGTTTTAATTGCATTGCGACCATTTTTAGTTTCTCTCCAAATGACTTCAAATTACTTATTCTATCATTGGGGTTTTTCAAGTCGAACCAAATCCTGTACAAGTTGTTCGCGCACGAAGCATTTGAAAGCAAATAGTCGCCTATTTTTTCGAGGTAACCGCAATCGGAATGGAAAAAATGCCTCAACAATAGGTTCAATACACATGTAAAAGTGTATTGTTCTTAATGAAGAATATTATGAAAACAACAAAGCCTTATCCAATTATAAATGTTTGTTTTTATTTGTCTATCTGAAAACTTAAATAACAACACTCGTAGTATTTGATACTAGTTAGTTTTTGGTAGTTTTGATAGCAAAAGTGTTTAATTGCTACGTTTTATATTAACTGCGAAGAATAGAAGTTTTCTTGTATTCTGAGGCTATGGGAATAGGTCTAATAGATTAGCCCATCTATAATTATGTTTTCTTAAAAATTTAGTGTCTTCTGTAAGTCATTATGTCATTAAAACCCCAGGATAGGTTTATAGATCGAGGATGAAAAGATGGTGCAACAAGGATGATAGTAGAGATCTCTTGGAAACTACAGCATGGATGGGATAAGCTCCTAAAATCCTTATTTTAATAAAATTTAATCTAATGTTCACATTGAAGTTTATTATATATTATTTATAATTATTATTATTATACCTAAACAAATTGTGAAGACAACACCACAAAGATGGTAAAAGGAGCGATGGGAAGAAATTAAATTTCTATAAAAAGATGGAGATAAGAAGATATATGTGAACAAATCTTTCAAAAAACTATTTAATACTTCGAATATAGTAGTCCACTTTTAAACATTGGGAATATTTAGTAATAACGAGATTCATCCCATTTATATAATTGAAGGTTAAGTTGAATTTCTTTAGAATAAGTAAATTTCAATTAAAACTTGTAAATTACCTCAGTTGTCATGGTTCGTTAAATAAGAATACATCTATGTACTAGTACTACTAATTTTTTTAGAATAGAAGCATTCAAAAAAATTGAACAAAAAAATAATTAAATACCAGAAACAGATCCATAAATTGACGACTTTCATTTTTAACCAAAACGACACTAATTCAATTAGCAAGTCCCCCTTAGTTAATTGTTCACGTGCTTTTTCGTCCTGGCGATCGCGTGCGCACACAACTAACCCAGCGGAGAATCACACTTCCACCTCACGAAAGTTGAACCATAACTGAAACAGAAACTTTTGCTAACGTACGTATTGCAGTGATGCACGCTTTGAACCAACCTACTAAAAAGAATCTACAATAGTGGAAGGGCGTACAATAATACAACTCGTGCCTGCTAGTAATGAGATTTTTATATTTTTTACACAGTGCCAACAAGCAATTGACAAAATAATGGAGGAAATTAGATAATCTCGCATTGAATTGAAACAGTCTAACAGACATTTTCCAATTGTTCCTAGTTAATTTTTATGTGCAGAATCCGAAAACAAACGGATGGATTAAGTGTTCTATGTGACTATTACGATTTTGTAGAAAAGCAGGGCCGATCTTAGGGTGTCGGCTGTGCTGAAATAATAAAAATAGGCAGCATTGCACTAATGTAACACAGACCTGTCAATCATCTAGTTAAATGATACAAAGTGTCCTTTATTTTACCCTCCATTAATGTATCGGATTAATGTGACTGTGAAGAATCATAAATTTACCTAACTTCAGCTTATTATTGTATTCATAAGGATTTATTGTAAACTGTCCGCTCCTAATGAGAACTGACACTCGAAGCTACATTAACGTATCAAATTACTTTTATTTTATATTGATGTGACTCGAACAACCATAAATATAATTATTTGTAGCTTTTGTCTACAATAGAATCTTGGTATTTAAAGCGGTTTGTTAACTTAATAGTTTTGGAATCCGTCGAGTACGGTAGTCAAATTATTAAAACAAAGTTAAATAATTATCTTCTTGCATAGATTTTTACAAAAGTAGTTTTAATTAGTGAATACAAAGATTGTTCTAAATTTTTCTACTACTTAACATAACATAAACTTATGTACCTTGTGTTTAAGAGCAAAAAGTAAGGTATTATTGGAAATACAAATAAATTTTGAAAGCTATAAGCTTAGTTTTTAGCCAGACAGGTTGTAATAGTGAAAAAATACCAAGGTACTGAAAAAAGTACAACCTTCTAAATAGAAATAGATATTCTATAATTAGAAATACAAAATAACGGTATTCATTCAGAAAATAGAATCTTATAAAAACTTAAACATGAATTTCACGAAATAAAAAGTATATAAATCAATTCTTCTACAAATACACCTACACCTAACGAACTGCCTAAGTATTCGTAATATAAAAAAGGAACTAAGTAATTCTTTAAACAAGGTCATATTTTTTACTAATATTTTAATAATTTTGAAACCTCACATTGATTTTTTTTCTCATCCATAACCCTTTTGCAAACATTGCCTTAAGATTTGAGCTCAATATTTCTAATTTTGCAGCCTGACTTATTTTTTAAACGTGCATATGCTCTTTACTGATATTTGAACAGCTTTGAAACCTCCAGAAACATAAGCCCAAGTTATCTCCTGATTTTTTACAACACACAGAAACCCTTTGGGAATATAGCTTCGGGATTTCAGCTGAATATTTTGTTATTTCAGTCAGATTTATTCTTCTAAGGTGTGTATATTTTTTACAAATATTTGAACAACTTTGAAACCTTGTTTTTCCAGAATCATAACCCCAATTAACGTCCTGATTTTTTACAACACACACAAATCCTTTGGAAATATAGCTTCGGGATTTCAGCCGAGAATATTCTGTTATTTTAGCCAGATTTATTCTTCTAACGTGCGTATCTTTTTCACTAATATTTGATTAATTTTGAAACCTCGTATTTCCACAACCACAACCTCAACCATATTTTGATTGCTTTCCTCTCCCAAAGATCCTTTTGAAAACAGTGCTTCAAAAGTTAAGATTGGTGTTTCTATTTTTTCAGCCTTTATCCTTTTAATGTACATATATTTTTCACTAATATTTGAGCAGCTTTGAGGCCTTTATTTTTAAAAACGTGACTAAAAGCAACGTTCTATTTTTTTACAGCTTCATAATGTGAACTCAAAATTCCCGTTATTTTAGCCTGATTTATTCTTTAAATGACCTCATATTTTTTACTTTGTATTACCAGAACCGTAACCCTAAGCGAGATATTCATTTTTCTTCTCATACATGGACCCCTTTGGAAAACATTGTTACAAAAGTTGAGCACAAGATTTCTATTTGTCCAGCCTGAATTAATCTATAAACGATCTCATGTTCTTCACTATTTGAACAACTTTAAAACCTTGTACTTTTAGAGACATGAGCCCAAGTAACGTCTTTTCACAATATACAAAAACCCTTTAAAATTTGAGCTCAATATTTCCGTTAATTTAGTCAGATTGGTATATTTTTCACGAAGATTTGAACAATTTGGAAGTCCTGATTTTTTTATCTCATATAAAATCCTTTCTTCGTCATCAGTTATTTTTTAAACCTTAATCCAAATTTCCACAACCATGACCCTAAACAACGTCCCATGTTTTGTATTAGGTATAAAAAGGAAACTATAGACTCTGGACACTATAAACACACTTTATCGTTTTTCATTTATTTTGCCTGAATACTAATTATCATAATTTTTAACTAAAAATAAATTTTTACTTTATTACTTTATTAGTTCAGACGGAATATTTTTTTCAACACCTTGTATCTCTAAAAGTAGTCATATGATTAAATTGGGTAATTGATAACTTTTTGTAGGAAGGTTAAAATCTACAGCATACTAAAATTTAACAGAAATCATCCACAAACCCATAAAATGCATGAGGGGTCGTTTTGAACTTTCTTGGAAAAGGTTACCTCTAGCGTTGTTGAAGAATCATATATTCTGTTGCTTAGAAAACGTGTAAGAAATATTCAATTTTAGTCTTTTCTTCATCATCAGTGATTTTTTAAACGTGAATATGTTTTTAACTGACATTCGTATTTCTACAACCATGATCCTAAGCAACGTCTTATGTTTTTTATTATACAAAGGAAACTTCCAACTCTGGACACCCTATATAAGATTGTTAGTTCATATGCATAAACACGCGCTATTATTTTTGCTTAGAAAAAATGTAAGAAATACTCAATTTTACGCAATTGCCAAATATTCCCTAATACCTAAATAGGCAACATCATAAGTAACACTTCATTCATAAATAAATTTCATTGTGAGCTTTTATACAAAACATTTTCCTTTTTTCAAAAATTTAAAGGCGAACAACGAATGAAGTTATATACTTTCCACAAATAATACAAAAAACAGCTTTTATGTAAAGGAAAAATCGATTAAAACACATTTTTAATAACTTTTTTTCCTTGCTTTCATTATGTTATTATCAGTATTATTGTAAGTTGAATCAGAACTAAATAAATATGTTAAAATGGGAATGGTTTCTTTTATTTTTCTTTTTATATACTGGTGAAGTTGGAGAAAAAATACCAATGCCGCATCCTTTTAATTTTGCCGAAATAATTATTTAGCTCTAAATCTACACAGGAGTCGCGTAACCCCACGAATAAGCCGACGCCAATATCCCTGATAAGCAAAAACGCCTTTAAATATTGCTATAGTTCTTCCAATCTGAATTGCAGATTATAAAAACCCTTGCCGACAATTTTGTTTGATGTACCATAGGCGTAGATACCTCATTTTATAAACTTATTATTTTTATAAATACTTTTAGAAATATTTATATCTTGTGCGAGAAAGTATTCGTTAGAATGCAATCAAATTATCATAAATTGGACGGTATTATACGTCGTTATTTAGACAGATGCACTTACTTATAGCCCTACTTGGAAAACTTAGAACTTACACTTAGAAAAAAATTATACCTCCTTAACTCGCTACAACTGAATATTAATTTTTAAAACATAAAGAAACGAGTAAAATGTAAGGGAGTTTGGTTTAAACAGGGTACCAGACGTGAACTGAACCACATTTGTCTATTAGATCTTCCGTAGTCTTGCAAATAATCTTGTCGCCATCGAACTATCCTTGACGATTCGATTATTGCCATCCGTTTATTAGGTTTTTATTGTTTAAAACCACCTGCTGCCAAAAGTTGACGCAATGTTTCTACACTGGTATAATTGTATTCTGGATCATGTCGCAGCCCTGTTCTCTTTATATAAACTATAAATTGTTCTGCGTATGAAATATTGAGTAGCTTTGTCAACTGATATCAATTTTTCTTTACATGTTTTCGCCCATAGTGTAAAGTACGTCATATTTATTTAAAGAAATAAATCTCATCAAACGAAGCCAATGCTTATTGCAGACTGTCTGGAATATTTCGAAGGAATTGTGTACATACGCCTTCACACAGCTTCGGTCAATAGAAATGCATTTACATTTACGATTCGATGTTTTCATTGGTGAACAATGGAAACGATGAGTCCACAGGGACTGACGGTTTGTTATATTTTATACGGGGAGTAAACATTATTTTTATTTCTTAATTTGGTATGAGTGCCGTGCGTATTTATGAAATATTGATTGTTCCTCGCACAACTGTCTTCTGCAATTGATATGCGACTATATTTTCAATTATACTCTGTATATCTTAAACTTAAATTTAGTTTGATTGATAAAATCAGATGCTGTCTGCGTCGCCCATTGCTTTGACCATCCGCGTGCAATGTGTATACCTGCTAGGATCGGTCCTGTGAACGAATTTTTTCAGAAAAATATATTAATGTTATCAATCATTTAATTATTGCCGAAGGAATTACCCTCTCTGTATGTAATATCAATTAATGTAATTTGCTCTCACTTATATGAAAATGTAGAACAAAAAGTGTCTTTTCATAAAAAATTCACCCTATACTGAGAATTTAGATGAGGAAAAGTTGAAGGAGTATTTCTAATCAAGTAAATGCAAGAAACGTTTTGAGAATTGTAACCAAATTTGTTACTTCTTAACAAGAAAAAGGTATATTTATTGTTCCCAAAGTTAGACTTCATTAATTTCGACAGCGTCGTATTACGTCAACTAATCTTAGTACAGTCATTTCAACATTAAATTTTAATAGCATGCTAACTCGCAATGAATAGAATACCAGCGGTTAAGATTTACGACAAAACTTTTTATCGTGAAGATCCCTCAATTGCTTTGAACATACTTCCTGATGTATGGAAAACTTACCAATTCGAAAAAATGATTTTGATGAAGCAGTTATAAGAAAATAAAATGATTACAAGAAACACAACTGAAACTCATTATTATAATTTTCATATTAAGATTTTTCTACCATAAAGAAGCTTTAAGTATTAAATTTAATACAAAAAAATCACATACCGGTACAGTCCTACTGACCACTGTCTAAAAAAACATGTCGAATGTACAAACAAAAGAAGTAAAAACAACTAGTTGTATTAACAGAACGAGTAGTTTATTCATTAAAGACCATCGAGGATACTAAGCAGCAGTGCCGTGGAAGATTTTATTAATTAACAATAATGTTAGAAACCATTACGGAAGAATTGCTTTAGATATCGTTAAGTCTTCACCGACAATAGAAAATGGTGTGGATTCTCGTTGAAATGTATTATTTCATTGTTGGTTCAATCTTAAATCAAATAAATATTACTGCCGTGGAAGTATTAGGTCAGGATACAAAATATCATGATCAAGACACCGATAGTAATCTATCAAAACCAACAAGCCTCATTCGAAGAAAACAAGACGAAGAGGAAATAGTGAAACATATCCGAAAAGATTCTGTTTTCGAGGAATTTATGAGTAAATATGGAGATAATGGAATATTTGATTAAGTAATCGTAACAAAACAATGACAATATGTATTCGAGATCTGAAAACTAAGAACAAATATTAATATCGAACCATTTATTGAAATATGAGGGTAGCACTACGTTGCCTCCGGAACTATATCCTGGAACTTAACGTGAAACTGGCTATGTCCAAGATAGAGATCAGCAGCAGAGTTATTGGAATTGGAATTGGAGTTAATCTTCTAATATACACTTGTCCACATTTGGATTTTCAGCTATTTTTCCAATTATCAGAACGCGATGAAGACCGTGTCTGTTATTTCACCTGCAAATGTCTTTTTGAATTCGCTTGTGAGCATTTGTTTATGTTTGTACAGACAATAAATTTTTCCATGCCCCGTATCCTACAGATCTTTGTGAATTCGCATTGGAGTTAACTCTTCCAAACGCAAGTATTTAATTACTGTGCGTTGCTTGACACGATTCATTTTAATATTAAGGCTCACTCTAGCAGATTCAGACTTGTCTGCTCCTAGCATGGATCTACGTATAATAGGTTGGTATTTGACGTGATGATAAATAATTGATTAGATTTATAAATGTCATGAGCGGACAAATGAATCAGCCTAGGTACTTGGCGACAATAATTTTTCAAACATAGAGATGATAAGGTGTGGAGGAGTGTGTGAGAATAAAGTTTAGAGCCAATAAAGTTTAGAGCATCGACTTCGCGTCGAAAAAATATGTGGTTTCAATATATTCGGACACTTTTGGGAAAAGTGAAAAAGCAGAATGAACCCATTTAAGGAATATTAATAAATTGATAAAAAACCAAAGCAGCTTGTAAACCCGTTCACCAGCCAACTGGATGAAAAAGGGGACTAATACAGCTTCAGCTGTACCGTTGTTTCCATACCACACTACCCTCCAAATCTATCTCTATTCGAGCCCTGTAGAGGAAAAATTTTCCTATATCTGGGCCAAACCTAAAATATCCCTTACCTCACATAAACAATAACTCTATTCCATTCACAAACAATCCAATAAACCTCTATCACTTAAGCAATTTTTGAAATTCTCCAAATCCTTTTGCTTTATCACTGTTTGCACAACTGTTCTTATCTCCGAGATAATGCAAATTATTTCCCGAATATTGTCGGTTCATACAACTATGTTTTATTAATTAGTTCCATAGGAAATGAAGTTGTATCAAGTGATTGAGGAAAAACCACGCAATCAAATCCATCTTCTGGAAAATAAATTAGTAAGCAATAAAAACTTGGAGTATTGTTATTATTCAGAAGTTTTCACTTATAAAATAAATGTTAGATAATTTAAAATACCTAGTGAAGATGAAGATAGTGTTCCCGTTTAACGATAAATTATAGACAAATATTATTTTTAAAACATTTGTATACGATACTTAACATTCTGTACTGTAAGCGAAATAGCAACACTTTCAATATCCGCATTAAAATGTTTGCCGAGCTTCAAAGTTTTGAGATGTTGTCTTTCATAGAACCCCTGGACATTTTCTTTTAATTTATTATTCAAATACCTCCTTTTGTATGAAAGCGTTTATTTGTTCTAATATAGATACTCGAGACGATACACGTCCTTTGTTCGACAGAAAAGAAATTCAAACGGGTTTACTGTGAAGATGGATGGATATTGAGGATGCTGTTTTTTGTTTTATAAAAGGGTTCAAGAGATTATACAAAATAATAATAAAACAACATGCGTCGATCCCTTTGTGGACAAAGTTTAACAAAAAATGCAAGAAACAGAGTATCAAAATGAATTAAAATATTTAATAAATTTACAAAAAACTTCGAAAAAAGGGATCGCTGACTATGTGAAAACTATCCTGGAGTATGTGTCATATCTTTATATGAATAAACGGAAGAATACTTAGAAACAAGATTGAAGAACAAATAAAAGAAAAAAGGATTTTCACAGCAGGAAGGTTGATAACAGATCACGTACACAATTCGATTGCTTCTAGAAAAGAAAAAGGCCAAAAAGAAAAATATGCACCTAGCCTTTATAGACCTAAAGAAGGTTTATGATAGAATGCTAAGAAAAGGAATATAAAGGGCTATGGAACAAAATAGCACTTCTCAGAATATAATAGAATATACAAGCAATCGCTATAAAAACTGGACTCACACACCCCTAAAGGACTCATACAAGGATGATCCACATCACCTAATCTGTTCAGAACTTTCATGGAATACACTAAAACATTGGAAAAAGAAGTGCAAGATATTGGGAATTCCAATCAAAAATGAACATCTATACCCAGTAAATTCTGCGGACGACTAAGTAGTCATAACACAGGATGAGGAGGATCTGAGTTATATGGTGAGGGAGTTAAAGGAGGAATATAAAAAAGTAGCGCTGGAAATAAATTTTGAAAAACAAAATATCTAGCAATGACGGATGTAAGAGTAAATAATCTGGAAGTAGATGAAAATTTGGAAATTAAAAAGTTAGATAAACTCAAATATATAGGATTTATCGTCAAAAAGGAGGCAACAACGTTAAAAAAAATCAAAAATAGATTAAGAGAGACACGAAGATGCATTAAACAACTAAAAAGTGGATTATTGGTATAGATCTTAAGAAGATCAGAGAATACTAGATGATGGAAGGAAAAGAGGAAGACTCAAAAAATCTTGGCGAGATAATGTCGATAAAGCAGATAGAGAGAACTAGAAGACGGTGACTGGAAGTACAGAGATAGATTGGGAATACGATTGAGAACAGGAAGACAGCGGCAACTTCATTTAATAACAGATAAAAACATGACCCTTCGGAATCTGAAGAAGACTTGAAATCAAGATAATTTATCAACAAAAGTATACTCGTATAAGAAAAAGTATATAAGAAGGTATAAGAAATAACAAATTTGAATAGCAACGAAGTCTTTGCAAGCTAGTTTATGAGCGTTTTCGTAGTGGGAATAAATTCCGTACGTTCGGTACTTTAAGTTTAGAGGTGATTTTAAATTGTTTGGTATCGAAATAATCATTGATGTATATTGTCTTTTTCCACATTGAGTAAATAGGTTAAAGTGTAGGTGACTTATTTACCTTTGCTGTTTCTATCAAATAAGCTAGCAATATATTTTCAGGAAATATTGCAGCTTTCTAATAGCACCAAGTTTCAAATAAGCGGTATTGTTTTTTATATGTGTTTTCAGACTTTTCTGGAAGTAATTAAAGTTGCAGCTTGGACTAATTCAGAAATATCACGAGGAATGCTAAAAGGTTGGTCATTTACTATAATGAAATTCACAAACGATGTAAAAAAAGTTTGCAATTATCTTTTTGGGTTTTTCCGATTGTAATGATTAATAAAGTATATGCTGTAATATTATCTAATAACTTGACGTTCAGTTGTTGTTTTTCCTTGTCAAGGTCAAAGATTCCCTTTTTTGCTCAAAAGCGTAAAGTAAGAATTCTCGGAATTTGTCAACTTTACAGTTTCATTTGAATGTAGCAATTTGTCATGGTAAGGGCAACTGTAGAAAAATGAACTTTTCTTATTTCTCAATACGCCAACTCAATAAATTTCTGTAGAAGGAAATTAATTCTGAATATATGATTAAGTATCAAGATATATAACGTCAAAACGTTGTAATTTGTGCATTCATTTTCATGTGAAAATGATAGTGCTTATTTTATCTAATCACTGGCTAACGTGAGTTTTATTTTAATCGAAATAGAATATTAGGAACAAAAAATACATCTATTTTAAGTCAATATTTTGAGTTTGAAAAAAAAAACTGTTTAAATATTCAAATTTAAATTAACATTGTGTCACGGGAGATTGCGGGTTCACTCACAAACAAATAAACAAAGGAACCAAATAAATAAGAAAATAAAATAAGAATTGGTTTTCTATAGTTTCCTAGTTACCACCTTTTTTCGCCAATAACATACAACAACCTTTCTAGCATAAACGAAAACAAAATCGTTGATCTCATTTCAAATATTAAGGAATATAAAATATTTGGAATATTCGCAATAGAAATTGTAAAAATGAAAAAAGAATATTTTGATAACAAAGGGCCATAATCTTACAAATATCTCTGGGGGATTTTATCGTTTAAGAAATTACCAATTCAGATTGACATTCTATTTTTCTACGTGTATCCTGAGCAACCTTTCTCGAAAATATTTTATTTCCTGCGTCTGATGCGTATCATTTTTATTCAAAGGTCAGCGGTATTATATTCCCATAGGAGTTTTTAAAATACAAAGATAATAAATATTTAATTACACTAGTTTACTCGGTTTTCGTATCCCAGCACACAGTTTTCATTTAGGTAGAATTATCCAGAAAAAATAATAAAAAAATTCTGTCACGTCTAGTTCGAAAAATATTTATTACCTTGCTTTCTTTTTATAGCTATTTGAATCAATTTCTATTTTAATAGACCAACAGTAATACCCTAACATGTTTTTATCCCAAAATCCTTGATGTCATTTAAATCTGGGTGAAAATGTTTCCCTTGTTCGTCACTCATACTTCTTAAGTAATCATTCCCGTAAAAATTTTCCAATAAATCTAATAATTTCTTGGTAATTTTCACCTTTATTAGTTCCCAAAAAATTTTCCACAATCATTTTGAATGCCTTCTTATTAACAGATAAAAAAACTAAAAATACTCGTATTTCACAATTTTACGGATTTATGGGACAACAAATATACCCTCTGTCAGTTTTCCCTCTGTAATGCTAAAAGAATTTTTGTAAATACCGGAAAGCATCACTGTTTTTGTCAAGCGCCTTCACAAAATTCTTCATGAGTCCCAATTTGATGTAGAGTGATGTTATTGGGATATATCAACAGCACGTGTTTAAAGTTCATTTGTCCTGTATGTCCTGTTTGTCCTGATGTATATGGAAGATTTCTGAAGACAAAGTTAGAAGACAACAAAATAGTGAACAACAAATCAAGATACTTGTCGAATACATAACTCAAGATATTAATCAGAAAGAAAAAAAATTACAGGCGCAACAGAATATAATGATAAAACAAGTTATACAAAAAAGTTTACCAAAAACATTAGTACCAAGACGACTAAAGGAGCGTCGACGCTCATTACTCAAGGAATAAGCCAAAACTATCCAAAAAGTTCTAACAACGTGCTAGAGCAAGCTTGCTCAACCTTTTGAATAGTCGGGCCAAACAGTGGATTCAGTCGTTAACGACGGGCCACTTACATTTACTGTTTCAGTTACTCTCAGGACAAGCAAAATAAAAAATTGATTATTGTTTATTAGGAACAAATTGTATCTTATTCTAAAATCTAAATAAAGAAACAAAATTGAACTTAAATCTAGGGTAATTTGTTTATACAATCAATGTGATTTCTGCCATCGTTTGTCTTTTAATAATTTACTTATGTTTGGCGACAAATCCGACGTTGACAGTAACAACAAGTCACAAATATGTTGCTCAGTTAAGGACGTGCGGTATTCATTTTTTACATAATTAATATCTGAAAAAACCTTTTCACATAAATATGTTGATCCAAAACTACTTAAAAACCGTAACGCCAGGTTAGTTATTGCTGGAAATTCTCCTTTTGGTACCAATTTCCAAAAATCTGCAAAATCTTCTGAAGAATTTTGTGCTTTCGAAAACAATTTGTTAGCAAAAAGGTTTTTCAACGTATCATGATTTTGCAGTTCAACAAGTTCTAATTGAATATTGGTAGGATAAGTAACTATTTCAGCCAAACTTATTACGAAAGGATTAATAAAAATTTGTACATTTTGTTTTTTACTCTCGAAATCTTGAAATCTTCTCTGAAATGACTGTGATAAGTATTTAATTTTAGATTGGTTTTTAGAGTAATTAGCAGAAACAATATTGAGCTCCTCTTTCAAATGTTTAAGTGTGGGGAAGAGAGCTAATTGAAAAGAGATTCAATTTTGCTTTGAATCCGCTTATCAAATTAAACATAGTCGGAAGTGAACACTCTTTACCCTGTAATTTGAGATTCAAAATATTGAGGTAATTCGTAAGGTCAACAAGAAATGCAAGATCACTCAACCAGGATGTATTCTTCAGTAAGGTCAACAAGAAATGCAAGATCACTCAACCAGGATGTATTCTTCAGTAAATCAACTTCGAATGGTAAAGCTCCTTTCTGCTCTAAAAATTGCGACACCTGTTCTCGCAAGTTGAAGAAATGTTTCAACATGCTGCCCCTTGAAAGCCATTGCACAGCCCAATACAATTGTAACCCTCCATATTCTCTGATTTCTTCTTCAAATAATAGCCTGAATTGACGTCTGTTTAGATTTTTGATCGTATGTAGCCTACTACTGGATCCATAATGTGCGCCGCGAGATTTTTTAATTTGGTGCGTAATTTTAAACCACACTTGCACGGGCCACTTAAAATTCCGGGCCTAGGGTTGAGCAGCCTGGTGCTAGAGTGATTCACACACACGTGCATACCTACACTCTTACCTTAATAAAAAGAATTTAATCCAAATTATTCTGCTCGTCTACACGCTACGCATATAGAGTTTGGTCTGAGACCACTGGCAGACACTCTCAGATTTACCGATACGAGTAAATCATTTAGATATTCGGAACGTGTGCATCAGGTCTTTGGAATATTCATCATGCTGATTTCTGTAAAACACCGACTCTGCTTTTGTAAAGTTTACTGCATTTCCCAATACTAGTACGTCAATACAATTAGTATACACTTTTTGTACGGACATTGTATAAAGAATTCTTTATACAATGGTACGGATAAGTGAATGGTAATACCCAACATTATTCTTATAACGACTTAGTAAAATGTTTACAACTTTCAAACGTTTAAACTTGTGCAATATTATTGAATTAATATGCTAAAATTCGACAATTGGAGGACTACATTCTTCAAATTATTGACAAAACCGCAGAAAAGGTCCCAGGAGACTTGATCAACTAGTGAATGTTATTAGAAAAACTAGTTGAAGTATCCCAAATGGAAAAGTATCCGTGTCACATTCAATATTTTCTACCTAATGATTTATGTACACAAACTGAGGCAATGTCTCAAGACTCGGCATTGTACGTTTTCATAATAAACACATTTGAGTTTATGTAAATACACATCCCTCAAGTACAACAAGATTCCAACAAACGTAAATGTATGCATTAACATTATTGACAATTATTTAGTCCTTCCTACCGGTAAAACAAAAAACTAGATGTACCTCGTAATAAAAAGTCGTATGGGGTTAATGCTCTTTCATATTTTGCACTGATTGTACGGGAATCTCCAAATGACAGGTAACAAGATTGATAAATCGTAAGTTTTGTCACAAATTAAATTTGTGAACGCAACTTTTTTCACTTCGGTGATCTTTGTGATAGTGACATTTCAAGTTATGTGCTCTTTTTTTATTATTCTTTTGTAATAGTGACACTTTACAGCTAATATGCGAGTATTTTTGCAACAATTCAATAACCATAATTGGCTGGGTGAACGAGCAATAAAAATAAAGATGTCGAGGATCTCAGACCATTCAGAATTTTCTTTAGGATTTCCTTCAAATCAGCCGACACCGGTATGAACCAGGACGCCGCAGTCAACAATCCCACGGAGTTTTTAAATTCACTGGAATTGCCTGGATTACCACCTTACAATTTTCAGTTAAAAGTAGGATCGGTTGTCATCATGCTGCGTAATATCAATCAACTTCGACTGTGCAATGGAACAAGCCTGGCTGTGAAAAATATGATGAATAAGTCATTAAGGCAATAATCATAAAGGGAAAATACAAAGGAGAGGATGTCTTAATCCCAGTACGTCTGGCCTTTGCAATGACCATAAATAAATCGCAAGGCTAGTCGTTGGAAGTTTGCGGAATCAACTTGGAGTTTCTGTTTCGCGCATGGACAATTATACGTCGCGTGTTGGCGCGTTTCAAAACCATCTTTGTTTATTTACACTCCACAAAACAAAACAAAAAATATAGTTTATCTGAAAGCATTAAATTGATTAACAGACTGTGTTACAACTGTGTGTGTCTGTCAATATTAAATTGAAACCTTATAAATAGCCAATATTTCGGAAAAACTCTGTTTTGTAAGTAAGCATCGTCATGTGCAATTAATCAAAAATAATAATGTAACTTCATTCATAACGAGCATTTTTTAACTGTTTTTATTAAAAAAGAGATTCCTTTTGTTTGTTTTAAGTTTATTTTATACAAAAGTTTAAGTCTTTTACTTATCGATTGAGCAGTACAAAGTCTGCCGAGTCAGCCAATCAATTCAATACATATTTTAGATTGTGTATCGTGCTTTATCAGGTTGTAAGATATTTTTTAAGATGGAGATAGAGAATTTAGTTATACGAGTATACTATACGTATATATACTATACAGGGTGTTCGGCAGATCGTTGAACATAGGCGTGGTCATTTTCTATCTATTCAGACAATAAAAAAATCCAGGTCTTAACAAAAACTTTTTATAGAATTTTTTTTGTTTTTTAGAAATTTTGTCACTTTCGTACCTCTGCCCCCCTGTAACTTTTTCATTTTTATAACTAGGCCCAAAGTTTTTTTCTTTATTAGAAACTTGGAGAATGACATGTCCAATAAAAATTAATATTGGTCCCAAATTATTGCTAGAAATTAACTTGTGAACCGCCGAACTCCAAAGAAAAGTTAAAAAAATTTTAAACTTCAACTTTGCGTTGTGTTTAAAAAAAGTAAAGGTGATAGGAAGCTTCTGATTTTTTTTAAAAATTGCTAGAGTGTAGGCTTTCTAAAGGTATTTGTTTCGATATCTTTTTCCTAACCGGAGTTGTAATTTTTTTACGTAGTTGGACTATTTCGACGAAATTCTACTTAATGTTCAAAGTTACATGTTTTGCGAAATTTATCAATACAAAGGTGAAAACAATGTAACGGCTTTTTTGGGATGGTTACTGAGCAGGTAGATTTTTTTTACATTCTCGATCAACCATAATAGCTATCTTCCCTCTCTTTTACTTTCTGTGGAATGCTT
Organism: Diorhabda sublineata; assembly: GCF_026230105.1. Taxonomy (NCBI): domain Eukaryota; kingdom Metazoa; phylum Arthropoda; class Insecta; order Coleoptera; family Chrysomelidae; genus Diorhabda; species Diorhabda sublineata. The sequence continues at coordinate 41,914,568 of NC_079474.1, forward strand.
AAACTGGTAATAGCACGGTTATTATCATATCTTTTTTCTTTTTCACTTTTGGAGTAAGTTCCACGAGTCCAATTTACACTACTGGGCAACAAAATTCGCAAACCTACGCGTCAAGAGACATAGGGCTTTCCAAAGAAGATTTAGCGTAAATATTTGGCCAGGTGTGATCGGAAACCGGTTAACATGGCCGTACTATTTACCCGACAATTGGAATGGACAGAATTACTTAGAATTTCTGATGAATGACCTACCTGAGTTAGTGAAAGAAGTATTTCAGGATGATGCGCGAATTATATTTCAACATGACGGCTGCCCGGCTCATTGGAGCTTGAATGTGAGGGAATTCTTAAACAACGCCTTCCTCATCTCGTGGATTGGTAGGGGTGGTCCAATTCCTTGGCCCCGCGAACGCCCGACCTTACCCCTATCGATTTTTATGTCTGGGGAAGGGCCAAAGATTTAGTACACATCACAGTTGTCACAAGCCGTGAAGAAATGATTCATCGAATTGACGCTGCATTTGAAACAATGAAACAAGAGATGCGGGCTACTACAGTGGAAATACCCAGCGGATGCAGGGCTTGCATAACCAATGAGGAGCGTCAGTTCGAACAAAATTTAAATTGAATGAAGATTTTAAAATAAATAATTCAAGTTTTGATACGTTTGTTTCATTATTTTAATCCTTGCATTGATTTTAGAAAAAATCTGTAACTTCTCATGTCTCAAGTCGAATTTCGTCGAAATGGTCCAATTACGTAAAAAAAATTACAACTCCGGTTAGGAAGAAGATATCGATCCTATGTTCAACGATCTGCCGAACACCCGGTGTAAAAAGAAAAATGATTTTCTTCTTTTCTCTAATTATACTAAAAGTGGTGTTACAGCAGCAATTGTTGGATACATGTTCGTAACGGATTATAGCCATACGAAATGCACCAAAGTTCGAAATATAATTAGAGCATACTGCAGGAACAAACGTTTTTCCAATCAAATTTGTTTGTTAAAGACTATTCAAATCAATAACCTCACGAGATATCACACAATTATCGACTTGAAATTAAACATCTAATCACTAGAAGCAGTTTACTTCCGGAACACACTGTATTTTTTATCCATTTTGCTATAAAAAGTTTTCTAAAATAATGAGTAAAAATACATATTCAGGGGATTAAAATTTCAATTTTCAAAAACATTTCAGAATTTAGTTTAGTTTCCATAGAGTCAATGTTAAAGATAAAAAGAGTGAGTTATGTAACAAGTTTGTGATTAATTTAAATTCAAAACAAATCCTTGAAGACTAAAAACAATTTGTTTACCTAACAGTTGTGTATGTCACAAGAAAACTAGATTGAAGCCATTATTGGAATTGTTGATAACACGAGTTTCCGAACTTTTCCAATAATATTATCATGAAGATTTACAAGGATTATTTTGTCAAGTTATAGAAATAGAACATTCACTTCGAAATGAAAACTTTTATTGTGAAAATCTAAATATAAAAAAGATTGATCACAAATTTCGGTTACGTGGCTATTCACATATGGAGGTCGATGGTAATCATTCAATAATTGAAGGGGTAAGTGAATAAAAATGGTAAGTATAATCTGGAAAGTTTTGGCATAAATAGCTTGAAATTTTTTAAACTGGAGGTTTTTTTATTAATGGATTTAAAATAAAAATATTTACACAGTAAAATAAATATACTCAATATTTTTATTGTAGTAATACTTAAATTTAAAAAAATATTATTTAAATTAGTTTTTTTAATTGTTTTCACTTATAGGTTGTAAGTGATTCACTTTTTTTGAAAAGTAAAGCCAATTAGAGAGATTGGCGATAATTTAACATACAATTCCAATATTATTAAACTGGAAAAAGTTTATTACATAACTTCTAAAAGAAAACTAAGAACCATTATACATATGTTTTTAAATCTTAACTTATTAGAAAAAGTATAGTTTTTTTATTAGTTTGCTTTGTTCCCAGCGTTAGATTGAGAATTGAAATCAAATCGATTTCATCTTTTCCCGCATTTCTCAATAATTTGAGGGCATGTTTACTGGGAAGTGCCTACTACTATGTAAACGATTTCTATTCTAATAATAATATTTAATTCCGGACATACTGCATACTGGTTTAATTTTTGCTCTGGACTTATATACTAATTATTACCTATTACTATTACCTATAATTTTGTTACTCATTGTGGTTTTCTTCTGTATATTGAAATTTTATTTCATTTGTAAGATACAATTGTACAATACAAAGATATTTAGTTATTTGTATGTTTGTTTTATAGTTTTTACAAGCTTTTGTCTACAAATTGTAGCAATTTTTGACAATAAAGCATTTCTCTCTTTCTCTCAATAACAAACTCCAGTTTTAAGAATAAACCTTTTAATGTATTTTACTTTAAAACACATTTCAAGGTAACCACGTTTGAATAATGTGTCCATCTTAAACGAAATGGCAAGTATGTTGTTTGTCCTTAGCTTTTATCTCAAATTCGGGAACAGACAAATGAAATTTTGTCCAAGAAATATAACCACAGTCTTTATTGCCTTGAATTTCAAGCATTTTTGACGGTTTTTATGAATATGTAGCTCATTCTGATAAGGCAACGGATGATATTTAATAATCAGCAGTATTTAGTTTTTTTGACAATGCAGACATTAAAATTAATTGCAGAATAAATTCACAGTATTTTATTGCCCATTTTCACATTCTAAAAAAGTATTAAATACAAAGAATGAGAGGCTTTGAAAATTATATTAATTAATTACCTATAAAAATTGTTCTATTGTAAAATTTAATTTTTGTGAGTTAATACAGTTTAGCTTCCGGATACAGATATAATGTCAATAACTTGTTGGCCGAAGCCAAAAGCTAACTAAAACAACTAAAACAAACTCAACATTAATTAATTGATACATTATAGCTAACCATAAAATTATTTCTTTATAACTAGCATTAATATGGGAAATGAAAATGGCAACGTAAATCTAGTCTAACAGACAAGTAGGTATTATATCTCTGTCCCACAAATATCCAAAATTTTTGACCGATAACAACTACAAATACAAAACGTTCAATGTTTTTTAAAACATTACCAAAATGCGAATAAAGTACATATTCTTAAGGACTGATAACAATTCCTGATTGGTATTTTTTTCAAAGGTCGATAGTAACATCTTATCCTGTAAATGTGTAATTGAATTCTTTACTAAATTATAAAATTGAAATAAAAAATAAATAAATGAAAAAAGTATTTATTTTCAATGCATTGTTTTGTACATCATCTATATTATATAAATTATAACCTGAAAATATGCAGCTTATTTCAATTACAAAATATTTCTTCAGCTGTCTAAGCTAAAAATATTTTTTCTAATTAATTAGTAGCTGTGTCTAAAGATTTTTACAATAATTCGTTTATTATAAAGCTAAATTGTTAAATACAAAGTATATATATACAGAATACTTCCAAATTTAATTTCTGAAATTCATACTGAAGCTTGTAAATAGCAAATACTGTAATTTTTGAAAAGCATAAATTCAGAAAATGATCAGTTAATGATTATGTTGAATATATACAATAATCTTCAATGTTGCCTATGAATCTTTGGTAATCAGAATATTGGAATAAAATTTGTTACAAATTTAGAAACATTCTGTACAACAATTATCTAATATCCACATGATATGAATTAACAACTTATAAATACAACAAAGATGAGCTAACAAAAATGAAAATCCAAATTCGAATATCTTCGTTACGATGTGAATTGTTCAAATTATTAAAAGTAAATGTACACGTAAAATCCTCCTCCACATCTGTCTATATGTATATGGAACATATTTTCATACAGTTTTCATGAATATAGTGATTCTTGACGAAGATTTAGTTATTTAATTTGTTAAAGTTTTGTGTAAATATAAGACGTTAATTGTTGGAAGTCGATCCAGTGCCTGATACAAGAAAACAATGAATAGTGGCATCTTACTATTCTTTGTTATTCTTGTTAGCTACCTTGAGTAACTAACAAAAATAATTATAATCTTTTACACAATATAAAATTCATAAGTCATAATAATAAATACAAATTTTCTTATTTCACTTCATGATACCTAGGACGGAAGTTATTTTGGATGTTGTTAAAATTTGAGATTTTAACTTATTCTTTTAATATATATTATTTATTAACAAAAGTACTCCACTTGTTTCAGTTACTCTAAAAATTTTTTAATCTTCCTTATTTTGACTGTTTTGCTTCCCAAATTTGTTAAATTGCCCATTTAACTTTTTTAAATATTTCCACTATATTAGTTATGACTTTTGAATGTTCATTTGGACACTTTTAATACTTGTACTATTTTCTTGTTATAAAATAAAATTTTTCTGTATAATCTATTTTTATTACCTATGTGTTTTTCAATTTTTTAAATAATATAGAGTACATAAAAAAATAAGTCAAGTTATGTTTCGTTTTTGTTAGATCATCTTGAACTAGAAGAAATTTGTTCCCATGATTATATATGATAAAAAAATAAGACCGAAGATATAAAAAAATATATAAAAAATATATGATAATATATGAGTCATATTGCACAAACCTTGGAGGCAATAAAAAATCAAATAAATTAAAATTAGTGAGCACATAGGCATTCATAATTCCGAAATTTACTGTATTGGTAATTAGTTGTTGTAAATTTCCTTTTGATTAATTGAAAAATCCAAATATGAATCCCAAAATTTAGTTATGTAGTGTTTTACACTTTTTTATCGTCGTTAATATTATTCAAATTTGATATATCTAAAAAATCAATGTCAAATTTTCAAAATTATGGACGTATCTGGAAGAGACTCATTTTCATGAACATTATTACACTGTTGTAGATAAATTATTTATGAAAAAGAAGTTTTTCCTTTTATTTCAAACTCTCAAATTTTGAAAAATACTAGTAATTGTTTATAATTATTTATTTTCTATTCCAGGACAACAAGAGGGATAAATTTATGCCAGCGAAAAAACTCATTTCTTTGTAAATATATGACGATTTGAAATCAGGAACATAATTAGAAGTGTTCAGGATGACCAGCATAATCAATTATAAACAATAATTGATGAAAATGCTCGCAATAAAATTTGAAAGTTGTATTCATGTCAACAATAAAATAAGTAATTTTTGTATAGAATTCCACAAACAGCATTTGATTTGCTATTGTTAACAAATCAACACTGATAAAATCAATAAAAATTTTGAGCAAGGTTATTAAATGATAATTTAATTAAACCACACATCCTACCTAATCTACTTTATTCTTTTTACACCCTCCTAGATCACCAGATCAAAATCCTTCAAGATTTTTTTCTTCTGGAAATTTTTTAAATAGTTTACTTTGAACCTGTTTATGGTTTGTATTAAAGCTATATATTTATATACAGAACATGCTTGAAAGGATTAGTGATTTATAAATAAAACGTGCAAATGTTGGATCAAAATTCCCACTTGATCCTGCTTACAACCTCCCAAATCACCAGATCTACATTCTAGGAGAATTTTTTTAAATAGTTTACTTTGAACATTTTGGAGGTTTGTATAATCAGTATATATTTCTATATGGATCATTCTTGAAAGGGTTCGTGATTTATAAATAAATCGTGAAAATCTTTGCATAAAAATTCGACTTTTAGATATCTGTTTTTTATCAATCACGCAATTGCCGAAGAAATAACGCAAAACTTTTAATCTGGACTCATATTCGGAAAGAACAAAGGGATAATGGTAGTATACCTTCTATAACCTCAAACAAAAATTTCTAGAAAACAATAATTTAATACTGCAAATCCCGGATATTTATTTATTAACTATCAATTTAGACGCGCACAATCGTGTACTAATACCTCTATGTTAATATTACAATATTTTAATAGTACCATCGATTTACAAGGATATAAACACTCCTCACAATATGGAGATTCAAACAAATATCACCGATTATTTCGGCAGTTACAATTCCTTTAATAAAATTTAAATAAAATACTGTTCAGAAATAAACACTACTTCGTTAACAATTAAAATTATTTATCACACAACAAATATGTTTGCAGTATACACCTGAGCTCATTTAATGTAGGCATCAAAAGACAGATGGGAGCATTTAATGATGATAATGATTTTAATTTTTCAAGTCTTCTTCTTTCTAACATGGATGACCATATTATTAGGCTACTGTCTGTTCATTGTCAACAAGTCTTCCCCGGAAGACGAAGTCGAGCATTCTCACCATAGTTTACTTGGTACTTGCTTATAAACAATGTTCTCTCCTAAATAATTTATTTGGTAATAAAAATTTGGTAATATTTTTTGGATATTTTAATATGCTCAAAGAAGAAGAACTGTAGACATTTCAGATATGTCTTTTCATGAAGAAAAGTTGCGTAATGCATCTACACCTACCTTGCAAAGGATATTAGGTAAAATTCATTAATTCTAGAATCAGTCTGTAGATAAATATTTGAGTAATAATTTGTATTTTTTCACTCAATTTCAATATATTTCTACTTTAATATCTGTCTTCTGCGCCAAAAATAAACTCAGGTTAAAGAGCCTAATAGGTCAGTACATTATTATTTGCTGTTGGTATAACAGTATGGCTACTAGGAGGTGGCATTTGCATATGTGAAGATTGGCCTAAGTTAGCATTGGTGTTTTGTTGCAGTTGCTGAGCTTGGCTAACGTGAACTTGCGGTATTTGAATATTTGATGTAGTTACTGCGGGTTGAGTATTTTGTGATGCGTTATTACCTGAAAATAATATAACTATCTGTATAAAGCCTTGTATTCAAATTGATCTATTCAACAAAAGATAGAGAAGTTCACAAATATTGGATTTATGTTAAAAATAATTAACTGTATTATTCATCCAGGTTTTGTCTGTACTTTCTATTGAATTCTAATGATATTAAAGTAGATACAATGGCTGTCAGTGCAATTGAGTTTTTTGAACTTAACAAGTAAACTAGTTCCAAATTCATTTGGTGGCTGATTTATAAAATTCTTCTGCGATGTTCTTCTAGTGAGAACAACGCTTTGTTCGCACTCGATTGACGGAAAAAGCAAGAGATGTTATTACCAACGAGAAAAATATTAATGACATAATAACTAAACTTCAACAAGGTATTAAGGGAGAAAAATTTAGCCTTTCATCAACCAAATTATTAAATCTTAGGCAAAATATTAAAGCGTTGCCTGAAAAATTGAAAAAATCAGTTTCAGAAGGAGTACCACTTGAAGTAGCCGAAAATTATATAGTCTAGATCAAAATTGATAGTTGAGGTTAGATCATTTTCCTCTGTTCAAGAGGTACTAAGTAAATTTTAAGGTAGAAAGAATTATCACGGAAATAATAATTGTAAGCATAGATATAACTTTAACAATAATAATAATATCTATACGATACATGGAGAATAATGATGAATCAGGAAACCCTATGACCCCCGAAAAGGATCAAATAACGTTGGGGTCATGGAAACATTTATATATCTGATCTAAACCTATTCAACTTCGTGATTTTGACCCTTGACCGGCACTAAAGCATCACTTTTAATAAATACAGGTGCAGATATATCAGTCTTTAATTGAACAAATATATTTTTAAATCAAATTTTAGACTGCTCTAATACTAGTTAAATTAAGGATGTAACAAATGGAATAGTTAATTTTTTTTTAAATAGAAGTCAGGAATTTCACATAGTCGATTTAAATTTTCCTATACCCATAGATAGGAGAAAAATATATCCTGGCAGAATCGCCATGTAATATCGAATTAACCAAGTGTAACATTTGAATGATCTTTATTGAATAATTGAATATTAGGCATCTCATTACCAATTAACAAGGGTGCTGCGTAATCATAAAAAATTCTAATAACAAGTGGGATAACCTAGTCCAGATATGCAAATATAAAATTATTAATTAATGAAGAAGATGTAGACAAATGTATACTGAGTGATACAATTTATCCTCTACACTTATCTAACAAGCCAATTTTTCTCCTGTGTATTTTTGCCCCAATGTAATTGTTTTGTTTTATAAGTTTCAAGAGTTCTGCTACTTTTTTTACTTTCATTAAATATTTTGTTCATTAAAATCAGTCAAAACCTAGTGTTTAATGTCAATCAACTTACCTTGGTTCTGTATTTGGTTGTTGGACTGTGCTTGGGCTTGATCTGCTGTGTGTTTTTTAAGATGTCGTAATAGATTTCCTTTTTCTACAAACGCTTTGCCACAATCAGGACAAACATGTGGTCGTTCGCTCATATGTGATCGACGATGTGATACTAAATGTCCTTTGCACATGAAATCTTTTTCGCAAAGGTCACACCTAAAATAAAAACACTGAGTTTAAAAACAAATAATTCAAAAAAATTTTCAAGTAGGAAATACAATTTGTAAGTCCTAAACTTGTCTGGATTTATTCAAATTTTATTTAACATTATTTATATTCTTCTTGCAAACCTGTATGTATTAAGTTGGAATTTATGGATATTAGTTAATCAGTGTAGTGGTAGTAAACACAATTCACTACATGTTTCATTTGTTTTTGAAAATATGCAAAATACCTAAACTACAAATTTTTAGTAAATTAAATATATTAAATAGTATACTTAAATATACTATTATATTCGTATATTCCTATATTGAGATTATTACATGATTATGTACAATAGTTGAGATTAATATACAATTAATTTCACAGAAACAGCAAAATCTCATGTTGCACTCAATGTTGTTTTTTTTTTCATTATTTTATACATTAATAACCCGTATACATAGTAAAGGAGCCCAAAAACAGTATAAAAATTACATGGGAACGACATTACTAAATTATGGAATTGAAACTGGTCTAGAGAACCAACTGTCAAGAGACACAAAATGGATTGATATAAGAGAGAAGTCCTCAAGATGATGATATATTCACAATAAAACTATAATAGATCTTGAGAAAGTGTTTGATACTGTCTCTAGAATTAAGATATGGTAAGGACGGCAAGAGATGTTCAAATATATATATATATAAAACAAAATTTCCATAAAAGTTATAGATGAATTTGAAGTCACTATACAAATACAGAAATTCTAATGAGAACTTGTTTATACAACAAACTGCACATCACATTATATATAATATATTTATTAAATATTTCGAGTATATCAACATTGGTGATATGACAAAATATCAATTTAAAACATTTGCGATGTCATTTTCATTTAAAATATTGTTTTGGCACAATTATTGAATTTTTTGAAGGAAGAACCAACAACCAAATCTTGATACGTAATTTTTGTATGTTATAATAATTATAGAAAGGATAGAAAAATAAGCATATAGAAACCTATTGTGGAGAAAGGTAGCATGAAAATCACCACAAAAAAACCAAAATACTGATAATAAGAAATCCAAAGGTGTAACGGGCACAGGCACTGCTATTGTCGGATCCAAATGACGTTTATAAAGTACCAACTTTCAAAAAATTATATATAAAATTTCATGAGATTTCGATTAGTCGGAAAAAATTATTGTTAAATTATTGCTTTTTAATGAAAAATTCTGTACAAACCCCACAAGGGTTTCAAAAATGTTATCTGCTCTATCGAAAAGAGCAATTTGTTATTGGGTTGCCAAATTTAAATCGATGATGGTGAACGTTCTGTTCGCCCAATTGAGGTGGTTACTCCAGAAAACATCAAGAAAGCCCACAAATTGGTTATAGAAATAGGAAAAGACAATCAATAGCGAATACTACATAAAGTTGTTGGATAGTTTGAATACAAAAATCAAGAAAAAACAGTCTCATAAAAAGAAAAAAAACCACTGTTTCACCAAGGCAAAGCACCGATTCACAAGTCGATGACAATGATGACTAAATTGAATTAATTACGCTTTGAATTGCTTCCTCATCCACCATACAGTTCAGATCTGGTCCCAGTGACTACTGTTTTCAACAAAATGCTCGCCAGTAAGAAAACTGAAGCCTATTTTGAGGCAAAAGACAAATCCTTCTACAAGCACGACATCGAGAAGTTAGAGAAGCGTAGGAATTATTGTATTGCTCTTGAAGAAGATTACATTGATGACTAAAATCAATTTTTGCAAAAAAATATGTTTATCTTAGTTAGTCACACGACTTATTGAGTAATGTGTTAGACCATATACATATAGGACTAGTAATGTTAAAAAATCTCTTGAAATTTGGTTTATTTATTCATTAACATGCTACATTCAATTATTGGTAATTATTGAATTATTCGCATATGTATGTACATACCTAAACGGTCGTTCTGCATTAGCCCCCTTATTATGAGATCTTTGGTGGAATAAAAGATTTCCTTTAAGTGGGAAGGACTTTCCACAGTCATTACAAGCGAAAGGTCTTTCTCCAGTATGTGATCGCATGTGATTTACAAGATGCTCTTTTCTGGTGAAAGGTTTAGAACAAATATTACAGCAATGTGGAGTTTCTCCTGTGTGCTGCCGCAAGTGATTAGTGAGGTGTTCCTTTCTAGTGAAGGTTTTTTGACAAAATTCACAACGATGCGGTGATTCGCCTGAAATAATTTAGCACAATTGTAATTGCAATAATACATAGGGTTATGAAAAAATAAGCTTGGCAATATCGCTAAAACTTATACAAAACAAATAAGAATCGAGGTTGGCTCCAACAAACTACTTGGTAAACATTCATACATATGGACTTTAGTGTATTACTCAATTTGTCCACGCATGCCTCACAAGTTATATTGTAACCAATTTATATCATTTTCTCAACATGCAAGTGTAACATGACATGAAAAATATATAAAAAAATATTTTATTTGTGAATTTTCAAACCAAATAATTGGAAATTGTTATCATGCAGAAGCTTGTATATGTTCTTACAAATACTCAGATTTTTTTATGATTATTTAATAATTAGTATATTAGCATTGCTACCAAGAAAAATTAGAAGACGGTTCTAAACAGCTGCTAATTGTATGGAACTCATGTAATCTACCTATATAAAAAAATGCATTGATTGAAATTTTTCTGCCAACAGAACATTTGTATATCCATAAGTTCTTGATTTTTTTGCTATGTTGAGAACACCTTTCTAACACTTTAGTACAATTCATGAAAATATTTGAAATGTTCGAAGCACCATAGAAAATACTCAACTGATAACGGTTACAGTATTATAACTCCCCACTCTTGAACTAAAGATTAGTATAAAATTCTGTACTCAAAGAAACTTCAGTATATAATCTCAAGAGTAACCAAAAAACTTTTTTAATTACATATCAAATATGTAAAATTAGTGACATGGTGCACCAATTGTTTCCAGATTCGGATAATTTTTATTGTACATATATTATAGACCTAATTATGTGAAAATAAGATATGCAGGTCAAGAAGAGTGAAGCAAATTAGTGATATGGCCGAAGAGATGCCAAAGCTTATCACTTTTGGATTCAGATCAGTACAAATCTATCTAGAATATCAACTAAATGAGACACGTATCGTCTTTTAAACAATTTAGTGCAAAGCTTAGGTTAATTTTTTTGCTTATTAGTTTAAGGTTATAAACAATTTAACAAAATAGTCTTCACCTGTATGTTGATGTAGGTGATTGGTGAGGTGTGCTTTGCGGGTGAAAGTTTTTTGACAATACTGACATCGATGTGGGGATTCACCTGGAATAATAATAACCTTGTTAGAAATCTACCAACTTGTTAGGTAAAATCCCAAAGGCTGTAGAAAAATATTATTTAAATATAACTATTACATTTTATAAGAAAAGTTAAAAAACGAAAATGAGATGTCAGTATAAAAATTTATATAAAACTTCACAAATATAATTAATTGATAAAATAGGTTTCCAAGTAAATATTTTTTGTAACAAATGACAACAAATACTAATTTAATAATACGTGAAAAAATTTTATTTACCGATTTTATAAAAAATGCCATAATTTTGGGACTAATCTGATAGACATTTATCATTTGATTCTAAAAAAGAAACCAAAACAATGGTAAAGGTGACTAAATCTGACCGAAAAGTAACCAAATTTTTCATAAATGTGTAGATAAAAACTACGCATTTGTTACATTACACATTGTACCATCAAAATTGTCTTTTGAAATAAGCAATTGCCAAAAACAAAGTTTGCATTTTTTTATTCACCATTATAAATATGGCCATTAGATCATCTGGAATAAACATGAAAAGAATATAACCAACAAAGCCACGAAAGCCCTGATGGTGTACAGAAATTTCACAGGGAGAAATTGGGTCTATAACCCAATCTCCCACCTTTCCGCACAGTACTGGAAAGTTTAGCGGAAAAATCGTCACTTAGAATATTCAGAAAAGAAATATTAACACTTAAAAACCATCCCCAAAAAGAACCAAATTTGGAACATGCCTCATGACAAAATACCAAAAAAGTTTAGCTTCGAGAAAAAATTTACCTTAATACCAAGCTGTAGAAACAATTGAGATCAAAACAAAAGAGAAATGAACTAAAATGTCATCAAATGCAAACTATCGCAAACAAGAGATCATCCATTATCCAAGCAGCGATTAGAGCTTTGAGCTCCAATTAGTGATATCCGAATTGGTTTGGGAATGCCTGGACCGATTAAACGAGCTAGGTAAAGAAAGTAATGCATTCTGGAACACACTGGATAAGAGGGAAACAAAATGGCGGACAGACTCACTGAAGTAGAAGCAGACAAACCCTTCATATGACCTAAACCCTTTGGTGGTGTCAGCAACAGAACAATATAGAAAAAATTTGAAAATAAGCTAGATAGGGGTAGAACCAGTTACTAGAGCAATCTACAGGGATTGAGTCAGGCAAAAACATACCTGGGAAGCTACAACCAGAGAAGATCTGCTAATGTATCGGCCTAGGTAAGAAAAACCTACTAACAGAGGTCGTGGACACATCAAGTCGCTAAAATTAGGAAAGAATATAGTATGCAGATTTTGCTGTGCAGAAGATGGAACGTCTAACAACATTGTCTCGAAGTGTAAGACACTAGGGAGCTCCAGAGCGCTACACCTGGGAGTACATTAATTTAGAAGGCGAAGATCTCTTGCAGCTGGAATCTTCCTACATTCTGAACTTTCTAATAAGAGTGGGATTAATAGATCACCTGAGAACACTGAGTATCCCCAGTATAACAACATGAAAGTGGGATATAATAAATATTTTGGATTGTAGTGTACATGATCCCCTAACATACAATCATATATGACAGTTGGAGCTCTTAATTGAATATTACTAGGTCAAAATAACTAAGGGACTATATGATGTATAAGTTAACAAAGAAATTGGATTGAAAATGAGGCAGGTAAAGTCAAAGATGCACATTGAATTTAAATTGTATAGTGAAAATTCAGCTACATAGTATTTACAACAATTTTTACAACTATAATGCTATATCAGAAGATATTATAAGGGTTAATAGCTCAAAATAAATGTTATCATGAATATAAGGTGGTAAGGCTGATAATAAACATTTCCTGATAAAAATTTATCTACAAAACATAATGATTTTAAAGAAAATAAAGCTGAAATACTTGGAAATTGTTAATTAGAGAAAAATATAATATCAATACTTGCTGTTCCTTTCACACTTATTACAAGTATTATCAGATTCAATTGATTTTTTTATGGGCTCCGCATGTTGCTTGTAGTTATTGTAAAAGATGTTTGGAATTTTCAATTCATCATTAAATCAAATCTTAACACTAGACAATAATATTTATTTCTTTACTTCAGGTTAGTTAGATTAGGTAAGAGAAGGTCTATGTCATTTGCAATACCAAGAATCTGGTGACAACCGAAAGACCACATCCATGACTGCTACTTTTCCATTGTAAATATGAGTAAAAGAGATAGAGGGAAAAAATGCAAAGTCTATCGAATATCCCAACCTTGAATATTCGTCTGCTCCAATTGCATATGACCTTACACGACCAGCACCTGAGCCACCGAAAAAATTATCTCAAAATGAGCTCATCTCTTAGTTCTAATAGTAGTAATTCTGATATGGAGTTTTTATCTACACCAGAACCACCAAAACACCATCTTACAACTACAGAAGATTTTAACGAATTGATAAGAGATGTGAATTTGCAGAAAAATAAAGCAGAACTTTTAGGCTCTTGTTTAAAACAGTGGAATTTAATTGCCGATCACAGATCAGCGAACTAGGCATTAAACGTTCCCAACGTGTCGGAAAACAAAACGTAAAATATGATTCGATTGTTGAAGCATTAATGCGGCTTTTGCCTTTAGCTAGGGTTAATGAAACAATTTGTTAAAAAACTGGCTCAAACCTTAGAAGGTTTTAGATATGAAAAAAAATTTTCCTAAGTTATCAGAAGCAAAGGTTGAAGATGGGGTTTTTGTTGGTTGGTTAGAACAATTTTCACCAATGAAGAATTTCCAAAGTTACTGAATCGTACTCAAAAAACAAGTTGGAACAGTATTGAAGCAGTAGTTTCTGGATTTCTAGGAAACAACAAAGCTGAAAACAAGGAAAAGTTAGTTGAAAATTTTAATGCCATGGGCTGCAGGATGTCATTGAAAGTTTATATACTCCATGCACATAAAAATAAATTTAAAAGCAATATGGGAGCCTATTCAGAAGAGCAAGGAGAACGTTTTCATCAGGACATCATGAACTTTGGACAGTGTTATTAAGTCCAATACAATGAAAACTTGATGGGAGACTATATCTGGGATTTATTGAGAGAAAGTATTTATGAACATAGAAGAAAAAGTAAAAGTGGATACTTTCAAAGTGTTTTTCATTTTTTTGTAATCTATTTTAATAGTGAAACTTGATAAAAATTATAAACATATTTATTTGTACGGTTCTATCTTCAAATAAACATTAAAACCACAAATTTTCAAAAATATCATTTAGTCGGTCTTCTAAATACAAAAGCAAACTATTCTATGTTATATCATTTTTTTTCGTGTAATTACGACTTAAATTATCGAAATTTTATACATTGGAGTCAAAAACAAATTTTGTGTTGACACAATTATCAACACCAAATCTGTACGTCACTTAAACGCTTTTGTAACAATGAGATATTGAAAAAATTACAAATGGGCTTACCTCAGGATTTTACCTAATTATAAAAGCAAGCAATAGATGAATTATTATTATTGAATATTTAAATCAGTAATTTTATAATTTCTTCCGAATTGACATTTTTTTGCAAACTATTAAAATTGGGTAGAATTTACACTTTTGCGAAGATTTTCACTTAATGCAGCATAAATAAGTTAAAAAGTATACGATTATTAAGTTGATGGTTAAATGTCAATGTTATAAAAATTTATTACAATAGTAATAAGAATATGAAACTAAAATAATAGTAATTCCTAGTGAACTATGATGTAGTGAAATTAGAAGATGTATTTTTATTAGCTTCACACAAAGAAGGGTCTTTGGCAAAATACCATGAATCTACACTCAATATATTATCTATAAACTATAAATTAAAAAAATTTGTACGTTTTTTTTTTCTCTGAACTTAAAATTTTATAGAAAACAGGTTTGAGAAAAAATTAAAACCCAATTAATAACTATTATGAGATGTTATCATGGAAATTATATAAAATTTTGAAAATTATTGTTTGTGCATAATTCATACATGTAAAACGCATTCCAAAAGTCATATATTATAAATATATTTTATCAATAATATTAATATATCAAGATTCATCTTTGAATTTTTAATTAAAAAAAAAACAATTTTCATAAACCAGAAGAATGATTTACAATTATCCTCACTTATACATGTTCCTCTATTATTGAGTTTTACACATAAAGTATTGTCTCGATTCTTATTCTATAAAATGTATTTTAATATGTATTCATTAAGTCAAATGAAATATAATTAGAAAATATTAATGATGATTAATTGAATATAAATTAAACGAGTTTAAAATTTGAGTTGAGATATTATTTAAATAACAATCTATAAATATTATTTTTTTCTCCAATAAAATTTTGTTTATGATAATGAAAATGACGTTTTAACGTATATTGCCTAACTATTTTTAAAACAAACGAAAAAACAATACTCAATAAAGGCTAACCTGTATGTATTCTGACGTGGTTTGTAAGATGTTCTTTTCTTGTAAAAGACTTGGAGCAAAAATGGCACCTATGAGGAGATTCCCCTGTATGTTGTCTAACATGATTATTCAAGTGTTCTTTCCTGGTAAAAGATTTAGTACAGAAGGTACATTTGTGAGGAGATTCACCAGTATGTTGACGAACGTGATTCACGAGGTGATCTTTTCTTGTAAAAGCTTTGGGACAAAAGTTGCATCTAAATGGTGTTTCACCTGGAAATATTAATAGTAATTATACTGAATCAGTATTTTTTTCTCTAGCTTTTGTACCTGTATGCTGCCGAACATGATTAATCAAATGTTCCTTCCTGGTGAACGATTTTGCACAAAATCCACACCGATGTGGGGATTCCCCTGTATGCTGCCTCACGTGATTCAAGAGATGTTCTTTCCTAGTAAAAGTTTTAGAACAAAAATCACAACGATGAGGTGTTTCACCAGTGTGCCACATTATATGATTCGTAAAATGTTCTTTTCTTGTAAATGATTTGCCGCAAATTTCACATCTGGAAAAAACACATTAGGAATATTGTTAATAATGTTTTACAGAAGATATTTGAGGACAAAAAATGTTATATATAACAAAAAAAATAGGCAGATTTTATATGCACTGAAATAAGTATTGTAGTATAATTAACAAAATTTGTTTAGGGTAGCTTAAAAACTGACTTTTTTCATGTTTTCAATTGGCTCTTTTTATTGAAAAATTATAACATGCGTGTTTGTCATTTTTTCAATTCCTTTTTACTCTAAAGTATACTATTACTCAAAACATTTAACTGAATTCTGAATGTTTACAGTTGGCTGGACTCATAGCTCCGACAATTTTCAACCTATTGACTTGAAATTTTGAATATATCTTGGAAAATTTTTGAAAATACATAGGATTCTTTCTTTATATTGCATAGTTCATTTATTATTAACAATTATCTGACTTTTTAGACAAGTTTTTCACTTTCCTCTTTAAAAGTGTGCCATTTGACCAAAAATCAATATATCGCAAAAATAGTACATACTTCTATAGCAGTTTTTATAGATAACCAAAAAAATTCATTGGCTCATGATTAAAAATTTACAGGAACCGTTAGTCCAGCCGTGGACCTTCCTCCTCCTCTACAGTGACCAAAGGCCTTAATGCTTCAAATTTAACTATAATTGAACATTAAACTGTGTATTCATTATTAAATTTAACAATTCAGTAAAATTCTGTTTCTGTCAATTTTCACACCACAAAAAATCAATCTAATGTAGAATATTATTAATAATATTATATATATATATATATATATATATATATATATATATATATATATATAATATCATACTAACCTAAAAGGTGTATCATGAGTATGGCTTCTCATATGGTTTGCCAAATGTTCTTTCCTAGTATACTTTTTTCCACAAAATGTACAATGATGTGGAGTTTCTCCCGTATGCCACATAACGTGATTCATAAAATGTTCCTTTCTTGTAAATGATTTCTTACATATTTCACACCTGTGAGGCGTTTCTCCTGTATGTTTTCTAACGTGATTTACCATATGTTCCTTCCTCGTAAACGTTTTTGTACAATATTGGCACCTGGAATATAAAACTAAATTTAAAAAATTGTAACTATACACAAAAAATATACAAAAAAAAATACTACTTGAAAAACTAACTTGATCTACAAAACCTGACAAATGAAAAAGACATTCATCACTGTGCCAAAAGTAATTGAAAAATCTGATTATTTCACTGAATTTAAAGAGGAAAATTGGGGTTGTTTTAAATAATTATATTTATACTAACCTATAAGGTGTTTCCCCTGTATGGCATCTTGTATGGTTATCCAAATGCTCTTTCCTTGCAAAAGTTTTTGAACAAATACTACAAGCATATGGTTTATCTGTAGAATGTCTTTTCATGTGTCTCTCTAATGAAGCATCATTTGCGAATACATGAAAACAAACTGAACATGTAAACATACTTCCTCCTAAATGACATTTTCCGTGGCGAGTAAGTTCTTGTGCATTAGTAAAAGCTTTGCCACATACTTGACAAGTGAATGGTTTACGTTCTGTATGGTAACGTCTGTGTACGATTAATTGGTAACGATATTGAAACATTTTACCGCACAAGTCGCATGCGTGTGTTGGAACTACCGTTGGTAGGTTTTCGTTGGAAACGTTGCTCGTGGACGGTTCTTGTTCGTCTTTGGTGATAATTATATTAGAATTTGAAATATTCAAGTGATTTGAATTTTGTGTTACATTTTGGTTATTGTTAGACAAATCTGTACCTGAAACAATTAACAAACGCTTTTAACAACTATATGTATTGAGAGACAAATTTGTCAAAAAGACCCCTTCAATCCATACAGAAATTAGGTTTTAGCCAATTTTTCTAAAATTTGGCACATTGATAATTTGAAGCAAGTTGACTAAAAGTCTCAATGATCACGAAACTCAAACCCCGCCCAACTCCTTCAAAACTACCACTGAAGGGTCCAAAGGTACCCTGGGAGGAAGGGAATTGGTTTTGACCAATTGTTCTGAAAATTTACACAATTATAGTTTCAAGCAAGTTGTAAAAAATATCATTGATGAACACAAAACCCAAAAAGCCCCTAACCTCGCCAAAACTACCATTGTAGAGTCCAAGGAGAGGGGGAGTTTCGGCCAGTTTTTTTGAAACTTGTCTCTTCCAGAATAACCTTTAATATTTAACAAGTGGTCTTGAGGTGGTTAGGGAGATTTTAGGATTTTGTGCCCATGGAAACTTTATTCAAACTGTAATGGTACCAGGTTTCAGAAAAACCAAAACCCAATTTCCATAAGAATTGAGCGAGGTGTTTTCGGGAGTAAAGAGATTAGCTCAAAAAATTCATAAATACTGTTCATAAATAGTTTGATATAACTTTAATAACAATATAACAGTGAGGCTTAATGATTCCTGGATGGACTGAGTATATTTTTTAACACTTGTAACACAAAATCTCTTTCTCTGAGTGTTACATTTTGATATTTTTCAATGTATTCCATATTAAATTGTTGAGAATATCCCAATCCAGTATTTCCTATTCTTAAAAACTGAAATAGATGGTGTAATCCTCCTTTTTTTTTGCCTTCCTGTTTACCCCAGTTAGATAACACACATTTCTAAGTCAGTCGCAACTGAAACATTTTCTAATACATGTACTATTACGTTTCTAGAACTCCAGTGATTGAATGAACTGTATATGATATTTTGAACCTCAATGTTATTGCTAGATAATCTCAAAAATTGTCTATATGTTAGCAAATTACAAGTATTATATTGGAAATATCATATAATGGAAACCAGACACTATATCAAAGTATACACTCTAGTAAAATAGATAACAAAAATATAACAAAATATAATTAAAATGAAACAGTGAAATATTGATATCAAAAGGTATCTAAGTTAGTGAATTGTGCAAAGTAAATCTGTTTTCAAATTCAATTCTACTTTATTAGCTTGCTTGGGGAAGTGTCATATATGATGTGTACTATATATCATTCAATATTCAATATTTAGATGAAAAAATTAGATCTTACCTTGGTTGCCCTGCAATTTTCCAAAAATCTCATGATAAGCCAACAACTGATTCAAATCATCCACATTAACTTTATACATGTTGTTTACAATATCCAGCCCCAATGTTTTTACCAATTCCTGTTCTTGCATATTAGTCTGTATTTTAACGATGCTACCATCAGCAGTTCTGACGTCCATCATGTTACTCTTGAGATCCTGCAAACCGAATTGTGAGCCCGATACTAATTTACAACTAGGAAATGATTTTTCATCTTTTACTATTTGTATCGACTCTGTAAGAGAATCCTGATGATTGTTATTTGATTGGTTCTGGTTGTTTTCTACAGAGTTCTCCAGTCGCACCTAGAACATATCCATGTATGTATCCAAGAGAAAAAGTAATGAATAAATTAGAATTATAACAGAAAATTGATATGATTAACATTTGTTCAAAATTTATAAATACCACGTTTTCCAAAACTTGTTGAACCTGCATGTGTTGTAGCTGTTGAACAGTCAAGGACTGCTGAGCTATATTGTTTTCTGAAAGTTGTAATTGGGCTGCTTGTAGTTGGGCCGATATATCTTTTTGATCCTTGGTATCCTCGATCACTGATACCAAATTATCCTGGACTTGTACTTGAACTAAATTTTGAGAATTTTGTTGTTGGTGCTGTTGTTGTTGTTGCTGGTGTTGTTGTTGTTGCTGCTGCTGGTGATGCTGTTGAGATTGCTGATTTTGATGTTGAGTATGGGTTATCTGAAACATCAGTTATTGATGTACAAGATTTGTTAAGCAGCAATATTTAGGAAATAAAGAAGATGTATAAAATTATAATCACATTATTTCAAATATATCCAAAGTTCAAAGAACTTATCAGTTACCTTATAACTCTGCAATTGATATGTTGTACTCAATTGGCACATAGGAAATATAAGGGAAATTATATTCACAAGGTGTTGTAGACTTGGCAATATACCCAGATCGCAATTTGGGTAAATTTATCCACATCCGTTTATTCATATATTTTTGGTAATAAAAAATTTTCAATTTTACTCTTCTTTATACATATTCACTAATAAATAAATTTCAACAATATTATTAAAATTTAAACTTCTTCAAGTTTCTGTTTAGATTCATGAATGTGTTGCTGAGACAATAAGAGGAAATCATGGACAGAAGTAAAATCATCAAACTATAACTTAAGCCCACAAAAAGATCATTTTGAAAAAACTGATGAAATAGTTACCTTTAAATTCTATATTTTGAACAGAAAAATAAGTTTCTTATAAATAAAAATTTAGTACAATGTCACATATATCGAATGCATGTAAAATTAATTATTAAATAAAACAATAACTTACTCTCATGTCCCTAGATAACTGATTCATATTCTGTGATGATATATTTTCATTGGAGTGGTGACTAGATACATTAAGGGCATTTTCAAGATGCACAGCATTTGTTGGCAGTCCAATATTACCTTGTGATGTTGCAATACTAACTGGAATTTGAGTATGCTGTTGAATGAGCAGTGGATCAGTTTGTAGAAAACTATGCTGGCTGAGAACAGTATCCTAAAAAAATATAAACATGTCTTATAATGTCACCACAATGTTTGGTTGTAAGTTTGCCAAGTTCTCCCAACAAGAAATTGTAGTTATATTAGTGTTTTTGTTCAGAAGTAACACTCACTTGAGAAATTTTTCCTTGGCTCTCCCTAGTAGCACCTGGCAATCCATAAACTGATACTTGTGGTATTGGTCCAGGAAGCAAGTTTGTTAACACCCAATATTTAGCTACATTACTCAAAGCAACAGCATTTAAAGCTGTAGTATTTACTCTCAAATCTGTAGGTACAGAAGTAGTGGCAGGACTTCTATGGGAAGCTCCCTAAAAATTCAATACTTAGATATCAGCTTATTTAAAAAAAACCAAATAATTGAGAAAAGAAAGTAAACAATTAAAATTATCAAATATTTTTTTATAAGATATTTTTCATATTTAATGTAAATATACAAAAACTTCTGCATTCAATTTCATCTCATTTTCGAATTTATGGTTTTTTAGTTTATTTCACATATACGATTTGTTACTAATTATAATTCGGCAAAAAACTTGAAGATATAGTGATAGTGGAATAATAATAGACGCATCTAAATACAAACATTCAATGTCATGTAACACAATTTGAATTGTTTATTTCACTTACCTCTGAAGTTCCGTGCACTGTTGGTAAAACATTCTGATTATCAGAATTCATAGCTGTAGTAATTAAAAAATTAAGAATTAACTTTATTTAATACAAATAAACATTGTTAATAGTTTTATTAGTTTTTAAATATCACGTGAACATTTTCACTGTCAATTTTAGTTATTAGGGGGGACGCGGAGGTAGCCATTGTAAAACTGTTCATAGGTTTTTGAACAAATTTACAGAATTTATACAGTTATAATGTGAATAAGTAACACTAAACACTCTTCAATATACATTAATATGTTTTATAAGGTTTATTAATAGCACTAATGTTTTAACTTTTTAAATATCATAGTTTAATATAACAACGGTAGCGGGGCGCCGCAAACAATAAACAGTCAAAAACAACATGGCGTAGAAGGAAGCTATGGCGAATGCGTAATAAACATAACAAAGAAGAAATTTCAAGACATTTCAAAAGAAATTTATTTTTGCTTTATTAAGGAAACAATTATGGTACTTTTTTATATGAATAAAATACTGCTATTATTCGCTATTTTATTTATCAAAAAATATTTTGTAGTTTGAATATGTGTTTCCCTCTTTTTTCCCAACATTGAGTATTTCCGTCAACAAAATAGAGGGGATGAATTTATCACCAACTGTCAAATCATCTTTTCCCATCTTTCAGTTGTTTATTAACTGTTTTATAGTATACAGGGCTGTTTTAAAAAAATTCTTCGAACCATGTGTGTGACATATCATTGATATTGATAACTAATTTAAAGTACACTATGTAATTATTATTTTTGAATTATATATTTCACACAATTTATTTTTTATCTATTTTATTCGACTCTGATATTAATTAAAACTAAGAGAGAATGATAGAACTAACTGTCAACATAGCTATATGTATTGTTGAATATATTAGAATGCACATAATTCACACATAGGTACTTGTGTCGCGCTTAAGTTTGTTAGTCATTGAAACTTCTTTTTTAAAGCCAGATATAACGATACTTATTATTTATTATATTAAATTGTTACTATGTACGTATATAGTATGCAACTCAAAAATTCCTCACGTGGTATTTATAAGTTCGAATGTTAAAGTATATATATTAAGAGAGAGACGTACATCCAAAATCCTATACTTGTTGATATAGCAAAGACACTAAACGATATAATTGGGCTCAAATTTTTACAACTCCGATACTGTATGAAAATAAGACAAACTAATTAACTATGTAAGTTGATATACAAGTCATTATAGAACAAAAATTGAATATAGACGTTGATTGATTACTTGCCAAAAATTTCGCGTAATTTCATACTTCACAAAATTATCCTCGCCATACAAGTTTTCTAAGTTAATTATGATTGTTATCATGAAAGTCGTAAAATCACTTAATTTTTAGATTAGATTTTATATAATAGAAACGAAATAATTATTTGAATCTACTTCATTTAAATGCCAAATTAAATATACAAAAAGTTAGATAATAGATGTTTATGTTTTCAAAATAATAGTTATTTACTCGAACTACAGGCCCATAAAAGCCATACACATGTTTGTATCATGGTTCATCTATGTTAGTAGTTGCTTTCTGTCAAAGCAATTTCTTATAGGTCATCATGAATCAACAATTGCTATTAAATCAAACTACAAACAAAACTTTAGAATAATCTATAATTTAATCGATTATCCAATTTGTGTCGATTATTGGAAGTTTTCAAATGAATTCGAAAGTCTTCAGCTATTAACTTTGATCTTTTGATTTTAATTATTGTCAATATATGTTAATGTATGTGAATCAGTATTCAGAATTACGTAATTGTAAGAAATTCTTTCGTTAAGTACTTGAAAATAACAGTAACTAAATTATGACTTGAGACGTTCGATTTATTTGGTGGTGTAATATGATGATCGATTTTGAAGTATCGATATTTAAAATATTTATGTCGAATTTGGTTTTTATACTCCCTGAATTGAACAAAATGCTTGGAGGTACGAAATTATTTAATTTTAGGAATCCTTTCTCCAAATTAAATTTTAGAAAATATGAAATAATTTGGAAATTGACGTGTCCACGCATGCGCTTAATTAAATTTACATTCCAAGAGGATAGGAGCTTTTTATCTCATTTTTTATGCAAAATCTTTATAATACCATAAATCTACAATACCTCCATGTTCAATTACAATTTTCAACACAAAATTATTGAAAATTTCATAAATTCTCATAATCACTCAAATTTTTTCATATTGCAAGTGTTCAATCACGAGAGTGCTTGCTCCACGCAAAGGAGCGCCATTTTCTTAACCTTAAGGCGGGGATATGTGAATTTGTTATTAAGTATGTCTGCCTACATAAATGATACAAATTTCGGTCCAAAAAGTCAGTGGTTGTCGTAAAGGTATGTGGAATTGTTTTGTACATAAATATATATTACAATAGATTGATCTACACCGTAAGCCCTTTTTCCTCATTTAGTGGCTTTGCATTGTGGCATATTCATTATGAAACGGTAAATATTTTTAGAATTACATTATATTTAATTATAATAGTTGATTGTTTTAATTTCTATATAAATTTGACAGTTTGTATTTGTAAGGAGTTGAAGAATTGTTTACTATTCACAGATAGCCAAGAAGTAAGCGGAGTCGTTATGGAAAATGGTCCAAAGGACCCTCTATTTGAAGTCCAGGTGTCTGAGCACACAAAGAATGGAGCAGTTAGCACCGTAATGGCAAAATTCCCTGATTGGAATATTCCTATTAATCAAGAAAATACGACAGAACATTCTAAAGCTGCGAACATTAATGGTGATGACATTAATTTTGTGATTAACGAAGAAAATTCATTAAGTTCTGAAAGTGACGCCTTAGTAATTGATGAGAGTGTTAATAAGATACAAAAAAATAATAAAAAACCTGATCAAAAATTGACATTTAACCCAGAAGAAATTTCAAATAATTGTAGTGAAACAGTGACTCATTCAAATCCGTTTTTTAATGAATCCCTTTTTGAGTTAACACAACTTCATCAAAATAACCAGGAAGATGCAATTAGTAGTTCAGGAAACAAGTTTGAGAAGAATATAAAAAAATATAAAAAGAAATTGAAGCCAAAACATCAAATAACAGAATATGCTCAGTATTTAGGACTTCAACCATCAGTTCAGTTCAAGTGTCCCAAGTGTAGTAGGACAGGTTTTGATACTCTACCAATATTACAAGAACATGTAGCTCAGTGTAATGAAGAAAATGTACAAGATATAATACAAAATCGTTCTAGCTCTGGATTTAAGTTAACTCGTAAAGTTTTTCTTTGCTCAGCATGCGGTACATACTATGAAAATTGGAACTTGTATATACATATGCTTGAGTTCCATAAACGATATATATGTTTATACTGTTTAGGAATGTTTTCATTGTTAGAAGATCTTTGTCAACATATTCAATCTAAACACAATCTTCAACCAGGATATAAAAATACTCTTGATGAGTTTTTTAGTGTTTATAATGAACCCTGCTATATAGCGTGTTGTGAGTGTGATAAATTATTTAGTGAGCAAGACAATTTTTTTTATCATAATTGTGTTGGCAAAAATAAACCTAAGAAACTCCCAGTTAAACAACAAATTACCCCTGAAAATCACGTAACAGGAGAATCTGAAACTAATATAGAGAAGGTAGAACCAGAAGTAACCAAGGAACAGATAACAGACATTATGGATTCCGGTGTTACTCAGGGTAAGTTATTCATTCAACTGAATTTTTGTTTTCAAAAGATTCTTGATTATTGCCTCAATTAATTTCTAATAACTATTCAATTTATCTATAGCAAATCAACAAGGGGTATGAACCTGATCCCCTCAGAAAATAATTAAATTTCCTATAAAAGTTGTCCATATAGAGATTAAGAAATAAATTTTTTCCAAATATCTCAAATGGTTTAAAAATCACGGCTATGTGAAGTTTCTCAAAAGCTTTCTTGTAATTGAGCTAGGGATATAGGAGTTTTTTCCTTCCTTTTTTTATTTTTACAAACACCATCTAAAGTTCTTTTTCCAAAGTGAAAAAACTCACAGCATTTATTGACCTTCTCCACACAAGAAATTTTTGAATACCCATTTCAGCCAAGAAGTAAAAGGGAACGTAGCAATATCATGCTTATATGCCTGCAAATTTAAGTGTATCAAATATATGTTTAAAAATATTCTCTGAAGATACAACATAGGAAACAGTAACAATCCAAAAATGCCCTGAAAAGCTACAAATGGATATATAACCGCTATATATGACCAAACATTGTGGCTGGCATATGTGTTGGATAAGAATGAAGATTAACTAAAAGTGACTTTCCTGCATCTTGCTGGTCCTTAGTCATCAATTTCATATCCCAGAAAACCGGACATATTGTAGATCCTACCGACAGATGTTGTAAAGTTGATGCCACCACTCCTACAGGAAGGAATTATATAAAAACTTCACAAATCATCAAGTTATGAATAACTTTTACCTAAGATGTAATGTTAAAAATTTAATTTTAAGTTCATGATTAAATGTTATATAAGTAGTAAAAGAATCTGTAGTAGCTAAGCTGACTAATAGTTTCATAAAATATCCTTTTTAGCCTCCCACTCTGAAATTCCATTTATTGGAATTTTTTGAAAATTTAAAAAATACAATTTGAGAAAATCCAAATTTTTAATGTGAAGTTTCACAAACACTTTTTATAATAAAGTACGTTGAGTTGCATATCAAAATAAAGAGCATTTGAAATTGAGTAATATGACATTACTCCTATATCTCCAACATAGGAGAAAAGCGATTGAGATTTTGGATTTTGGGAAACTTCACATAGCCATAATTCTAAAAATGTTTAAGATATTTGAAAAAAATGTGTCTATTTCATATGGAATGACCTTATCATCCAATACACCAGTATTATTCTCTGGTTTAGTATTTTTGTCTTATATTTAGATTTGTACAAAGAGCTATGGAATGAGTGTTTCTTCTTGACTCCTTAGTAGTTTGTTGGAAATAACTGGATTCTTCCTTTTAATTTTTAAGTGCAAATAGTCTTCTATATTTTTTTATACAGAAATCCTTTATAGCTTATCAAGGAGGAATTTTTTTAATGAGAAAAGCAAGCACAACAGGGTAAACCCTTCTACACTCCAGTAATTTGAGTGGTGCCTGCCTTGTGGATATGTCTTTGGATATTTATTTTTAACTTCTGTAGGTTGTAGTGTTCTGAAATGACTTGCTGATTCCACAGGCTTGCACTTCTCCAAAAAAAAGGAGAACCAATAAATTGACATCTGGACATCTGCAGGCGAACTCTGTGTTCATGAACCACGTCCGCCTGTCAAGTAGGTCTTGCAAAAACTAGATGGGACTATGTTGGTTAGCCCGAAAGTAGAAATTTATTATCAAAGTATCCAATACAGTTTTCTAAATTCATTTCTTTCGTTCGCTTATAGAAATTAAATCAAATGTCTTATCCAAATATTTGTGGTACTTTGATATAAATTATGATATGATTTTATATCGCCTCCATTTTTTATCTAGCTATTACTTTTGTTAGTTGCTGTTTCCAATTCTATTATTTCCTATTGACATTATAGCTGTATATTAAGGCACACTTAAAAATCTTGTATCATGTCAAAAAGACAGTGGAACTCAATTTCTATTCCTTTAATCACTTTTTAACTCACACTCTCTCTCTAAAACTACGCTGATGTTACAAGGTTCATTCAATGGCATTGGTGTGATAAATTATTATGTGAAGCAATGAAAAGTTATTAGTAAGTATATAAATACCTATATATAAGTACAAAGTAAATCTTGGAATTACCTGTGCAATGTTAAAAATGCTATTCAAAAGTTACTCTTCCTCTTATATTTGGAACATTTATACATAAACCAGTGAAATTTGAAAACTGATTATTAAGGATTGCGAAGTTCTCAACTAGTGATAATAGATAATGTTTAATATTAATTACAGATTGAGGAATCTACTGTGATAATTGCTCAAAGTAAGCTTCATTTACTTCTCATACATTTTCAAAAGTGTCTGCGGGAATAGCCCCACATTCTACCAAAATACATTGTTTTAATGTCAATATTGTCAATTTCAGTGGCGATATCCCCATATAAATAAATTCAAAGTACCAATTGTGTGGAAGAGCACCATCCTATTGGAATGTTATTTCCAAATTACCAAATCCTTCTAGATTTAGAATTTTTTTTATTACCAAAAAATTCTGATGAAATCTAGTTAATAAATTGTAGGATTTAAGAAAAAGTGCCAATGAGAGAAATTTTTATGTGCGAAAAAGAGATATCAATTTTTTCACAATACAAGTTTAAAAAACTTAATATGTAATAGGTATTTAATGATACTACATGTGAGTATAGAGGATAGTTAATGCCCTTGCCCGTGGTATTTCCAAAATGCCAAAACGAACTGAATGCCTGTCTTTGATTTGACAAATATTTTGCGTTGAATATTTGTTTCAAAGTTATCATTGCGAAAAGAGGAGAAAATAAAGATACAAATAATAATTAATTTATAGGCTGACACTAAGTATAAGCCTGTAAATCATGGTTTTGTATTATCTCCATCATACATTAGTCAGCAAATGTGTTTATCAAGTACATGGGAGTCATACAGAAGATATGTTTTTAATGTATTATATTGATTGTGTGAATAGTTGGTAACAATAAAGGTATAACTAATTAGTATTATTGTTTACATTTTTTAATCTTAAGAATGAAAATGAAAAACACATTATTTGTGAAAATCATATTTCTTGGAAATTTAGTAGTAAAATGTAAACATACATATACAAAGCATATTACTGATTAAGCAAAATTGCTTCAATTTATGAAAACAGTAAAAGAACAGAGTATGTAAAATATTTGATATCTTTATAAGATTATTGATTTTTAAAATATATTTATAATAAATATCAAAAGGGATTATTGATATGTTGTTTTTAGTTGTAGAAAATGCAGAACCAAGCATAATAAATGGTAAACATTTAACAGAGTCCAATAATGATGAAACAGAAATGAGTATAGAAAAGGAAGAAAGTAGCCTTTCTAATGGAGCTAATAACACCGAGTCTCAATCACCTAAAGAATCAATTTGCCCTCTATCCGAAAATATGGATGATAATAAAGAAGATTTTGAAGAAAATCAAAGTTTTGAGGATTCCATTAAACAAGAAAATACTGAAACATCAACAGATAACTGTGATATCTCAAATAACAAATCTGATTATCAAAATAACATTAATGAACATCAAGCTGATTATAACAATTCCATGAGAAAAGATGATCAAGAAGTTTTGGACGAATCTGAAGAAACCAGAAAAGTGCCAAAATTGTCACTTAAACTGCCTAAACTAGATTCTTATGAACCAGAGCCTGAGGATAGTGATGACAGTGAAAAACTTACTATGGAAGTAGACCAGGTGGAAAGTGATGACAATGAAAATGAGAATGAGTTGGAAACAAAAACCAATAACGAAGAACAAAGTACAGAAGAGATTAAGGCAGAATCACAAGAAAATGAAATGCAATCTTCTAAAAAACAAGAAAATCACCTTCAAGTTGCAGGACCTGATATTCCTGTGATTGAGTTACAGTTAGAACAACCTTTGGATAAATTTGATCCTAGAATTTTACTGCAAAAGTGCTTAAAAATGACAGTTCCCACTTGTATTTATTGTAATCATGCAAGAAAAATAGCAGTAAATGGTAAACAACTAGGATTGCATTGTATTGCAGAACATAGATTTTCTGCAATAGTAAATAGTATAACTGCTGAAGAGTTGATACCACAAAACTTTGTTAATAGGTAAGTAAAAAGTGAAAATAATGAAATATATACCAGCAGTCCTGAGTTATACATTTAAATAATTAGTAGTTAATAGATCTACATATAAAAAATATCCTTATCATTTTTAAGAGCAATAATACAATTTAATAATTTTTGCACAAATCTAAATTATTTATTAAATATAAGGAAGTACTTAATATATAATAAACTTATTATCATTGCTAACAATGTAGTATATTCTTGAATTGAATAATCAAACCTCATAATTGAAATATTTTCATAAATATTTGATTCATTATGTTTGTTTCAGGATATCGGAATGCTTAGATGAATTATCATCAGTCTTCTTCAACTTGGAATCCAGTTTCAGTAATGAAGCAATAACCTTTTCACATCTGTTTGAATGTTTTCAGTGCCATTTTAGCACAACAGTTCACAAGGAGTTGTACCTACACAATCGGAAATATCATTCAAAAAATATGCTGTTGTGTATTATGTGCAAATCAAACTTTTACAGTTACAGTGAACTCATATGTCATTTATGTCCCGGTTTATACGTGTTAGATTATGAATTAACATTTAAATGTTGCATGTGTGTTCATGATGATTTGCCCAGTTCATTTCGGTTGATGGTTCATCTAAGGACAAAACATAATGTTTGTGATGTTTGTTTGGACAGTTGTCATACCCAACATCGGTTATCAAATCATGTTTGGAAGCATAAGTTACATCATTTTTGTTACAGGTATGTTATATGTCTAATATTAGTCTAGTTAATACCATAAAATTGTTCCATATTATATATAAAATTACATAAAAATTTTAATATTCAATACCAAATTGTTTACAAATACTACTAGGCTAGGTAGGAATTATTCAAAAAGATTTCAGTTTAATATTTTAAAAATCACATAATTTCTTTTGAAAGTGATATGGATATTAAATAGGCAATCCAGTTTTTTAACAAGTATATATATGTATCCAATAGAATAATATAGAGCCACTTTTGTTGGTATTTGATATGTTTTTCTTGTCGCCATAAATATGAACTTTCAAAACTTTATTTATCCACAGAAGCAATCAAAATTGATAATTATCACTATTTTTTTTATAATGGATGGGTTGAAAATTATAACTTCTTACGATATCTCGATCTCTATATAATTACACTAATGTGTAATTTGTTTTATTGGGTAAAATGGTCCAAACATCATTTTTGGAATTTCTGCATTTATCCCCTGTGTATTTTGCATCCCAGAAATATTATTTAATATTATAGATTAATCCAATAATATCATTTGTGTACACATGATATACCTAATTGATATTCACAGAAAAAAACTCCCACTACAGTTTTCGCAATAATCTGTCTCTAGTTTCTTATTCGTTTCCATTGAGACATCATCAGATAATGACTTGGTATTTGTTCCATCATGTTGTCAAATTTTCTTTGCAGCTTATTGATCAACTTGGAAACTACAACAACCACATTTGTTTTTCAAAACCAAAGTAAAATTTAATAACTTCATCCAACATTTTTCGAAACAAATAACAAGAAACATATATAATGCTCTTTGCTTCTTCCGTGAGAACGTACTTATACCTGCTTTTCGTTAATAATTTACAATCTTAATATTTTAAAAAATGTAAAAGTATTATCTCACAATATATTACCATTTTCTTTACACAAGCAAAATACAATATAGACATTTGTTGGTGGCCAAGAGTCTGTTGACACATAGGCCCGTCGTGCCCATACAATATAGAAGTCAACTTACCAAAATAGTTATATTCAATATATCTCTTGGGTTTATCTGTCATCAAAGATTAACTCTTGTGATAATTCTTTGATCAACTTTTAGTTCAGTAGCTATCACGCATATTTGCTTAAGTGACATTCTTCATTGTTAGCTTTAAATGCAAGGGAGGTTGAGTATAAACAATTTTTTTTATTATTATGTAGTTTTAGGTTTTATTTAAATTGTTTGTATTGATTACAAAAAATGTTGTCTTACATATTGTTTTTGGTAATAGGTGTGGTATAGCATATAGAAACAAACCAGACATTACCAGGCATTTATTCTGGAAACATGGTACAGAAAGCGTTCTTTGTAAGAAATGCTTACAGAAAAAGTGGCCCCATGTCTACCATTTTTGTATTCCTCCCTCGAGCTTTGGGTGTGATGAGTGTGGATTAACTTTTTCTAGAGCAGTTTACCTTAAAGTTCATAAACGATTACATACAAATGAATATAAACATGCGTGTACATTTGAAGGGTGCGAGG
The DNA here is from genome assembly GCF_026230105.1 of Diorhabda sublineata. Taxonomy (NCBI): domain Eukaryota; kingdom Metazoa; phylum Arthropoda; class Insecta; order Coleoptera; family Chrysomelidae; genus Diorhabda; species Diorhabda sublineata. Next base: position 41,946,667 of record NC_079474.1, read on the forward strand.
AAAAGTTTATATCTAAAAAATTGTTGGCGACGCACGAAAGGAAGCACTTTGAACCTTCCGAAGAACCTAAAACAGAAGAAGTTGAACCCAATAAAGATGAAGTAAAAGAAGAGGTATGCTTTAAACTATTATTATCAATAATTAATAATTAGAGTAATTGTTTGATATCTGCATAACTGCAAAAATTTTCAAAATTCAACACAATTTCTCCATATCTTTAAAATATATACATTTGTATTATATTAAAAAATATACTGAATATCAATATATATATACCCTGTCAAAGTGTCATATGATTTAAAAAATATTAACACAAACAAACATGTTTTATATTGTTTCAAACAAAATTTATCTCATTTTAGGTAGACCGGAATGATCAGGAACTGTTGAAGGAAGATGAAAAGAATGGAGAGAAACCAAAACCGAAAATTGACGTTCTTGAAGATTTGCCAGCACTGAATCTTTCTGAAAGTGACAGTAGCAGTGAATCGGAAACTGAGGCTAATCCTCCAATTAAAAAACAGGACTCTGTAGAACCAAAACAAGAGACTTTAAATCCAGAAACTGAACTGGAACCTCCAGGAGAATTGCCTCCTTTGGATATTCTCCAAGAGCATAAATCAGCTATTGAAACTCCAGAAGAAAACACCAGCATTGTTATGCAGGGCATATGGGACAATTTCAAAAATTATCAAGAGAAACAGCATAAATTGGATATTATGTTTAATGATCAGGAAAAAACTGATAATTCTGAAATATCTGTTGTGGAAAGCGAGAAACCTGATAAATATCTAGTTTTAAGTGAGCATAATTATTGCGCTTCCCCTGATGAGATTACTAAAGATACCACATTGGTTGAAGTTAAACTTGCTCTCACTGAAAGTGTTGATCATGATTATTGCTTTTCCAAACCTGAAGGTATGTGTTTTTTTTTTGTTGTGTAGGTTAAATAATTCATAATAATTATAAAATGGTGTGTTTAAGGTTCTGGAAAGGAAGAAGAACCAACTGTTGAACAGCCAATCACTGCCGTAAAGGACGATAAAAAGGAAGCAACAAAAACAACAAAAAATAGCTCGTCAAGTAGTAGTAGTGATTCAGATTCATCAAGTTGTTCTTGCGGATCAAATTGCAGTTGTAGTTCTAGTTCAGGCAGCTCGTGTTCATCATCTGACAGCTCTAGTTCAGATAGTTCATCAGAAGAAGGACGAAAAAGGCAGTTGTTGAAGAAGGAGAAAAGAAAGGAGAGGGCAAAGAAACTGAAGGAAGAACAAGAAAAAGGTAATATCTCAACATTTTTAAATTCAATTTGTTTTGAAAGCTTTAGCAATTGTCTTGACAGTTTTGTAATTATTTTAGCCAATAAAGTGGACATAGTATCAGATGCTGTTCCTATTGTTATTGAAACTCCGATAAGGGAATCCGATTTAGAAACTACTGAAAGTGAAACTGACGAAGAATTTTATGATGAAGCACCCCAAAAACTAGCAAAAAAAATTCTCGAAGAAAAACGCCAACAACTTCTCGAATTAATGGGACCAAATAATATTCCGAATGGTTCATTCATAGAAAGTATAAGTCGACCTCCTACTCCACCATCAGAAGTTATAGAACCGGAAGAGAAGAAGAAGAAAAAATCGAAATCTAAAAAAAAGAAAAAGAGAAAGAGCGAGAAGAAACTGGCAGAATATAGTGAACCCATTGTTAATAATATTATATCACCAGATATTCCTATTCCTCCATATTATCAACAGTTTCATCAACAGGTATTTGTTATTATTGTATTATTATTATTGATTTATGCTTATTAAAAACTGTGGATCAAAATATGAGGGGAAGCTTTTGCGAATTTATTAATATAGAATTATAGAAGTTTGTGATTAAATTGATCGATGTTTTTCTTATTTTTATTTCTACTACTGTAGTTCTACAATTTAATAACATTGTAAGGTAATATTTGTGTTTTTTCATCTTATACATAGATAATTTTGCAACCATATTTTTATAGTATTTCTAAAATTATTAATTGAAATGATAATCAAATTGGGTGTTCCAAAAAACTAATATTCAGTCAGCAAATTTGATATCAATAGAAAACAAATTATGCATAAATAACTAGAACAGTAGGTGTCATATCTGTTACAACTCAAATTTTTTTTAAAGATTTTGTATTTACAATGCAAAAAATTGAGTGCCTATATATTTATTGTATTTAATTTTTATAGCAACAACTGCAACCTCAAACGCCATCTGTAGCGCCCATTACTTTAACAATATCAAGAAATTCCCCAGTATCCAGTCCATTGCCATCTGTATCTACCCCAGTATCTCTAGCACCTTATTCTAAAGTACAAACCGAACCTACTTTTAGTAAACAAGATTCAGTAGAAAAGAACTTGAGAGCGTCGAAACGTCGAAGAGTACCTAATAAATTTTACGGATATTCTAGCGAAGAAGAAGTCGATAAACCTGTATCTAAACAGCGTAAGACCGAGGTTAGTTGTACACGCTCAATATATTATGTTCTATCGAAATTTCTTGGCATTTTGTAGTTATTTTGATACAACATTATATTTTCTTGAGTTAAATCCAAGAATTTTTGAATTAAAATACAAATAAGGTGAATTGGACATAATACATGTTTATATACTCTTTTATTTGCAGTCATCTCAAACCCCACGTTCACCTATGGTAGTTCCTCCTATAACAATAAAAACTCCAACGCCTACTCCACCTCAACCACCTATTGAACCTATTTCCATCCGAACTGGAACACATCTTAGTGATTTTAGAGTGCAACGTCCCAGACCGAAGCCTAGCATTCCACCTATAAGACTGTTGAGCAGTCGCGGATTAGGTGACGGAGATAGCGAGAGCGATTCCAATGATTCTAGCTCGGATGAGCAAACAACTGTTACACCAAAACCTGCTCAGCCACAATTGTATTGTTACTGCAGGTGTCCATATGATGAGGTTAGTTAATTTTCTTCTTGGTATGGCATCAAATATGCTGGTGAGGAAATCACTCCTTTAGAGCCAGATTTATGGGTTACAGTTTATTTTATTCAAATATTTCTTTTGTGTGATAATTTGTTTTGTTTTAAGCTTATTTTTAATGAAAATCAGTTTAAAATAAAATAACGTGCAGAAATACGTTTCGACATATCAAAATATTTTGATAAAGACCAAAGTAGGTCATAAGGTCACTTTTTTACTCAACTTTTTACTTCTTAGACATTTTTATGTTTTTCGTGATAATTTGTTTTGATTTTAGGTCTCTTTTCTATGAAAATCAGTTTAAAATAACGTGTAGAAATTGACGCCAAAATATTTTCATAAAGACCGAAGTAGGTAGAAACGTAGAGACCTAAAATCAAAACAAATTATTATGAAAAGCATATAAAAAGGTCTAAGAAGTAAAAAGTTATAAAACATTTCTAGTTTTTGCCTGATAACGTGTATATTGTATAAACATATTTTATTTAGAAGTTAAACGAGTCTCCATGGATGTAATAAACGCGTTTGAATTTATTTTCGTGCGCGTTATTTTTTAATATATTCACTAAAATTATTTAACATAAAGGTTACTACAATGTGCATGAAATACTTAGGTAACTAACGCATTCAAATGAATGGGGATTAGTCATGGACCTAATAAAGGTTATGGACTCGCTCTATCTATCTTTTTACAGGATGTCAACATTAGAAAAAGATGTTCGAGATAGGCAAAAAGCCAAGTAAAATGACACTTTTTTGAAAATTTTAAATTAAATACTAATTAATACTTACTCAATATTGGTGACTAGCGATATTTAAGGAAAATAATAGATAATAAACTAAAAATTAATATATAATTATTTTTTTATTTCATTAAAGGTAAGACATGCTTTTAAACTAGTTTATTTATAAATTTAAAAAGATTTACTTTATAATATAATAATAATATTTATTAATGCTTCTAAATGTTCTTGATTTTGAGGTCTCTTCTGTTTTAAAATTAGTTTTTTTTAATAACTTTTGAATGATTCATAAAAAATGATGTTTCGAATTGCTGCTGCATTGCTTTTGGAACCTGATGAACAGGTTAGTTGTTACGGGAAAGGTAACTAGACTTCTCCCTAGAATTGCTACTTGCACGAAATAAAAATGGCACCAAATCTATAATGTTGCAATTGCGAGATTTTGCATGAAGTATCTTATATTTACAATGATTATTGTCATATTCCTAACCATTTACTCAATACCTTGACAAAATATATATCGGAAACTTTCCACTACTTTCTTATATACTTTTTTATGTTTTACCTCTTTTTCTTAATAAAAGGTCTTTTATCATTATTATTTTCAAGGTTTCGGAGATGATTGGATGCGACGCTACCGATTGTGAAATAGAATGGTTCCATTTCGAATGCGTTGGAATTATGGTACCGCCTAAAGGACAGTGGTTCTGCCCCGACTGTCGAAAAAAGAAAACAAGAAGAGAGATAATGCAGCAACATATGAAAAACAATTAAATTAAAAACTGTTTTGAATTGAATTATGTGATTGATAAATGTTTTAAGACTAAGTGAGTGGTAAAGAACTTGTAGTTTTTACGTTTGGTTCATTGAATTTGAATTATTATTTTCCCATGAAGCTCTTAGATAATTTGTATAGGCGACTCAAGTTACCTAATATTTTGTTAAAATAAATTTACAATGATTATATCTGAGAGAGTAATTTGTAGTACTATATATATTTTTAGTTTTTGAAATTGTATTAATAAAAATTGAACCTATATTTTCATAGGTTCACAATTATATAAAAAAAATTGTTTCTAGTACATTATTAACGTTGAGTTCTTATACTTTATATGGCATATAGTCTATTTATTGACAATGAATATAAAACATAATATTTACATTATTAGTTTAAAAAAAGTTATTTATTATACTGGTTAGGAAGTCTTTATTATAGTATTATAGTTTTGACAAATAATTTTTTGTGACTTAGGTATTGAGGAATTCTGTCATCTAGAGGCTTCTTTCCAAGGAAACGATACTAGATTATCAGTTAACAAATTTTAAAATGATCTAATTCATCGTATATAATCTGGTTGAAGGTAATGGTATTTTTCATAATTATATATATTATATAATGTTCTAAGATTGAAATGGAAATTATTAAAAATAAAAAAAAAAATATTTATAACAAAAAAATAAAATTTCGATTAACAAATAAAGTTGGCACTGTATGTGGGTGGAAAAGATTAAAATTACAAATCTACATTTTCCCTTGAAAGTAAAAACTTTTAATCATTTCTTCACAAGAAATATCGAGATAAGTATATTATTAATTTATCTATCTCAAATGTATCAGACTTTCAACTTTTTTATATATATATATATAGTAAGACTCCACTTAACGCGGTGAATACGTTCCATCAAAGTAGAGCGTACTGAGAAACAGTGCTAAACGAGTCTATTCTGTGTTTCTAATTTTCTGCCTTTTGTCAAGAAGGCATCTAAAGTAGCTTCCATTTTCCTTTCGCATTCTGTCAGAAATTGTTGATAAGTGAATAAAGCACTATAATACCCGTCTTGCAAAATTTGGATCATTTTCAACCAATTGGCCTATAATTTCAGTTATAGTAGTCAATTTTCTTTTTACAAACACCATTGAAAGTTCTTTTTGTTTGTCTTCGAAATTACTACTATCAATATTTTTGTTCATTTCTTGCCCAGTTAATTCATGATCTCATCATTAGAGAGACTAGTTGCTGTTTCTTAAATTATTTCTTCAACGTCTTCCACATTTACCTCATCTCAACTGGTTTGTTTTTCTAATTCAACCATTTCATCCATAAAAACAGAATGTCCAATGTCATCGCTCTACTTAAATCTGACCAAATACTCTTCCATACTCCTCTCATTCCAAGAAAGGTTCATGTTTTCTACAGCATTCATGATATTGTAGTTTTTCCAAAATTCTCTTATTGATTGCTTCTCTTCTCCGTCTGATTTTGAAACATCTGCTTAAATATTCGCCGCACTTAATAAGCCTTAAAATTGGATATAACACTTTGTTCCATTGGTTGGATTAAGGCAGTTATGTTAGGCGGCAAGAACTTGACCACTTCGAGTGGAATGCATGTTGTCAAGTCTGATAAATTTGTTGGGTGGTTTGGAGCATTATCAATTAATATTATTGCTCTTTGTTCAAGTTTTTTAATTTCGCAACATTTAACTGACGAGCAGAAAATTTTCATTAATATCCATGATGTTTTATTAGACTCCCAACTTACAGGTAAAATTAATTTAGATATGCCTTTCATCGCTCTTGGATTTTTGGAGTGATAAACTAGTAGTAGTTTTATTTAAGTAAGTTTAATTTGAAATCTCCGCTTACATTACCACCCAGTAGAAGTGTTGAGTGATCTTTTGCAGCTTCAAATCCTCATACTCGTTTCTCTTCATGAGATAGAAATCTTGATTTTGGTATTCTTTTCCAATACAGGTCTGTTTCATCAAAAATAAAAACCAATTTTGGAGTATAGTTTCCTTGTTGAATTATTGTTTTTAATGTCGCTGTAATCTTTATGTTGTGAAGATTATTTCTATGTTTAAATCATTAATCTATCCTCGACTAGCAACGAAAGTTTCACTTAGATCACTTGCCTCAGCCTGAATGTAATTAAAAATTCTTCCAGTTTTTTCCATTGTGATAGATTGGCTTATAGACAATCATTTTTCCATTTTCTCTATAATGTTATTTATAAAACGGTTAATTCTAGTTTAACTTAGTTGCAGTTGCCGATAACTAAGTATTTTTTCTTCAATCTTAAGAATTGAACTTATTGTTGAAGTTACCAAATTCAGTGCAGCACTAATTTTAGATTGACCTTCACCGGAATCTAATCTTCTAATCACTTGCATTTTAGTGTCCAGTCAAATGCTTTTTTTGGTTGCTTTCTTTTTATATTTCAATGTATTAATCGTTATAGTATTATATAAATTTATACACTTACAATAATGTCAACAAATGTTTCAATTAATAAAAATGCGTCCTTACAGCACCGTACCTAAACAACACAACTACATACACTGTTGATGTGATATTTGGAAACCTAGCGCTGTACACAATTTCGGGGAATTCCAGAGTTGAAATAAAAGAGCGCTAAACCGAAAAAGCGTTAAGGGGGGGTCTTACTGTATATATTTATAATGAAAAACATTCTATTATTTAACTTGAGTCGTCAACTTAATAATTTCTTGTGATACATTGTCTACGCTTTCATTATATTTGATCATGTATTATGTCTATTATAGGCATTTTTTTGTGTTTAAACACTATACTACTGCTTCAGAAAGCAACTGACGTAATTTTTTAAATATAAAAAATTCAAATATTGTAATGGTGGTTTTTATTGATCTATATAGTCTTATATACAGTACGTTTACAAAGTATTGTAATTGCTTCTTTTCTGTTTCTGAACATATTACGTTCTTTAATAGTTTAAAAATAATGAGAACATAAAACAGATTAAAAAATGAATGTAGAATATTGTTTTGATAATTGTGTTAACTAATATTTCATTAACTAAATATTCAAAATGTCCTTCACCTTTTGTTTGGCTATATCAAAGTATTTTGTAAAATGCATTCAGATAATTTTGAACTGGTTTATAAAAATCTTATTGAAACTAGTTACATTCTATTTGGAAGGGTTGAGGATTTGGGACTGTTGTTATTCCAATAGTGTTTATTAAAAATACCATTTAAAAAAATTTTTGTTGCGTAAAAATAGTATTAACAAAAGAATCTTGCATTATTTTTTTTTCATATTACTATAACACTCAAAATTATAAACAAATTAATATGCAGCTTCTCTTGAAGAAATTCTTCTAGTTACTCTATCTACTATTGACTTCATTTCTCCATGTTGTTCCACTTGGGATTTTTCCTTTATTCTTAGATGTTTCATTTCCATTGCGTTTATTCTTTCTTCGCTTTTCTCTTTCAATTTTTGCTCAATAAGAGAATATTTGGGATTTCTTGATAAAAATAATTTTTTTTCTCTTTCTATATCATTGATCTTATCTCTTTATATTGTCCCACTTGATTTTTTTTCTGTTTTTTGTTATTTCATTGCGTTTATTTTTGTCCTGTTCTAATTTTCTGTTGGAATTGCTACCGAGTCATATATTTTCGTTTCCATTTATATTCGGATTAATTTTTGTTAGTAAAACTAATAGAAAACATTTATTTTCTTAAATATTGTATAATAATATTCTTAACCTTTCGAACATGTGGTAGAGTATGATTTACTAGGTAAAAATTTGTGTAAAATAAAGCTGCTCGATATAAACCACAAACATACATATTGGATATGGTTTCTTCTGAATTCTAACTTACTCCATATTGAAAATAATCTCTTACTATATCAACAATATCAATTATTATGTATTGACTTGCATGTGCCTAAATGAGACCTGATAGTCTAATCTCTTCCATTAGTTGCAACATATTTTGTAAAGTTATCACTTTAAACACAAATATCATCAAGAATTTGGTTATTGTAAGCAAATTTTAGATTGTTTCACTTTGAAAGTTCACCGATTTATGTTTCATATTGAAACAAATGTGAATGGAAAATATTGAGATTGGTGTCTTTTTTTAGTCTTATAACAACATTTCATTTCGACTTGTATGCAGCTCCACAAATAGGCGTGAACATTACTGTGCCATTTTACTTGTGATTACAAAAGCTTATGGGTACAGGTATTACTAAAATATACTATAACAATTTCTTTTATTAATTAACTCACTTGAAGTGAGTAGTACAACAAATAAAAAATTCAATACTTTCATCGTTACATCGATCGATTGCAATGTATTTCCATAATCTTCTTCCTTTAATACTTTGTTTAAATGTTGCAACAGCAAGTTATTGTAGTAGTTTCCACATCCATTTTATGGTAGGTTTTACACCCAAATTTGGTGTTAATATGCCAATTTTTATAGTGATTCTTACTAAATACATTGTTTTATTTCATATTGTTTGGTGATTTACAATAAAAAAAGCTTTAACAAAATACAGAAATTCAATAACAATAATATAGAATTTATCGTTACAATATCATCTTATTCAATCAATAACAATATTAATTTTCCATACTAATTAACAGTTGAATTAAATTCCTAAGAAAACATTTTATTATTGGGTCAATATTATATCGTGTAGAAATATGGCTCATGTTTATTATTAAATAATTTATTGTTTCCATTTCTTTTTTCTTTTACACAATGCTTTCAGCGAAAATTTCTGAAGAATATTTTTAAGTGCGACTACGGCCCTCAAAGAGCCTTGGTCTCGTCCACCACATTCCTCATGTCATAACGGTCCAACGCTCGGCGTGTCCATTCACTAACACCTAGCTCTCGAAGATCCTCTTCGACATCATCTAGCCATCATTTGCGCGGTCGCTTTCACACGTTCTCTTATTTCCATTGAGTTGTCATTATTTTTGATCACTAGTGTTCCCAGGTATACATTTTCGTACTTATACCGGCCTACTTCGAAAGCCATTGAAAATTGAAAATTTTTCATGTTAGGTATGAGTTTAACTGAGGATATTATTTTTGACTTTTCCGGAAGTGAAATTCAGACCTATTTGTGTAAATAATTAAAGTAATGTTGACTATCCACTCTGGCGGAGTTCTAATGACTTCCTAAATAAGACGCTAATTGCAATATTTGTCATCGAAGCAGTAGAAAATATTTTATTTCAAATTCATTTTGGATTATAAAGTATGAAATCAACTTTTCAAATTTCTTCATTAAAATCGTCTCAAGTATAGTTTATATAATTTAGTAATAAATAAGTGTTTAAAATTTGGTATTTGTATAAATCTTTATTTGACACTTTTGAATGTCTTACTATTTTGATAACATGTATATAAAAATAAGTACCTGTATATAGTAAAATTAGGTTTGTACGGATAGTTGGAAATTAAAAAAAAAAAAAGTTAAAAGGCAGGTTGCCAAGGAATTTTCATTATGCTGTATATTCAAATCTAATCGAGAAATGTGATTAATAATTAGTTAACAAAAAAAATTGCTTAGGTTAAGTGATTTTAATACAATTTCTTATGGATGTGTGATAGATCATTTTTTATAATGTTCATAGATTTTAAGACTTTACTGTCTTGCAAATTTAATTTCCAGCTGATTTGTTCAGAAGTGGATCAACTTTATATTGCTCTTGCTCTCACATCGGCTGCTTTCCATTTAAATCAAAACTCAGATTATTCTCACTTGTCATGACTCAGTTCAAAGCACGTTCCTTTTCAGTTTCACAAGTGAGAACTAACTGAGTTTTTATCCACAATCTGCACAAGCTTGAGACCGTGAGCTTCAATGGTTTTTGTAAACTCCGATTGGAAGTGGGGTTGTGGACATCACGTTATCAGATATTGTCATTAAAATAAGCATAGGAAGAATTATGGATAGATGATATGATATTATCACCGTATATGGAAAACAATGGAAGGAGCTAAAAAGATACATACCTAACACTGGATGAAGAAAAAATTGCGTATATTTGCTGTTTTCCATTTAAATCAAAACTCAGATAATCTCACTTGTAATAATTCAGTCCAATGCACCTTCCTTTTCAATTTCACAGGTGAAACCTAACTGAGTTTTTATCCACAATCTGCACAAGCTTGAGACTGTGAGCTTTAGTGGTTTGAACTCAGATTGAAAGTGAGGTTGAGGATATCACGTTGTCAGATCTTGTCATTTAAATAAGTACAGATTACCGAATTATTGGAAACATTCATTGATATATTGAGAATATTAACTCACAGGACGGTGTTCCTTTTATTCAATGAGCAGTGACGTGATTATTTGAGTATAAGATAACTGAGTGTCTCAGCTCACTTTAATTTAAATGGAAAGCAGCTATCAATTTGTACATTTAACATAGAGGAATTTTTTGAACGAAGCATATCAAGTGTTAACAGAGGAACTTTTAGTTGGAAAGAAATTTAAATGACTCTATTTTCAATGAAACCTCAAAGCTTTAAAATTTACGACAGAATCGAGCATAACGACTAAAGCATAAATTCCAATGGCGGTCAAATGTTTGAAGCTGCAGCATTGACCATAAGCATATTGATATAATTGAACAAGCTTTGTAGCTTTGTTGAATGCTCCTATTAATTATGAAAGGTTATAAAAAGCAGTAAATATAAAGGAAATATTTTGAAAATAAGAATATTTTAAAAATGGTATATCACTATTGCTGCTTTCCATTAAGCGTTCACGGCGCACGATCCTCGTGGTCGCAGCCAGATCGTTATTCACGTTGTCATGATGAACGTTAACGACGACCCTTCTCATGAGGTGAGTCGTTCAAATAATTAGGGGAATTTTCAAAGCTCAATCAATGCAGATTGCAACCATGAGAATCTATCTCATTATTTGATGCGGTATGGGATATTATGAGTACTATTAAAGCATTCTTATGACGCTCTACCAAATATTTTACTGTTTTTACTCCGCAGAAAATATTTTGATTACTTCAATGTAAATTAGTTCCGCTAAAAAATTCATTGACTTACAAATTGTAACATAACCTCTTAAAGCTTTTGCTTTATTTTTTCTGTGATTCCATTTATTAATATTTTTCTCGAACACACTAAACGCCTCGTAATCCAATCCACTTGGGTTTTCGATTATACCGATCAGGACTAATTAGAACGGGAAATATCGCGGTCGTGATTGTCGTAAGTGATTAGTGGAATGCAGCCTAAATAAGGCAATGTGTAATTAAATTTAGAGTTAGCCGAATAATTATTGTATATGTGTAAATAGAGACATACAATTTTGTTTTTGGCTCTCTGGGAGGAACGGTAGTATTAGTTTTCAATTAGAAGTTTGACAAAACTTATCAATGTACATTTCCGAATATCCAAATATATTCAGTGAATACTATGTATTGTTATTTTATAATCAATTGCCTCAATAACCTAAATCGTGTGAGATATTGTTTAGAAATTATAGTTTAGCTACAGGAACAGCAAATATTTCGGTCAAAACTGATACCATTAAAAAATTTTTGAAAATTTCAATAATTTCTTCTCTATAAATATTGATCAAACAATTGAAAAAAACTTGAAATAGAAGTTGTATATAAACTATCCAAAATAATTTTTTTCTCATACCATGCAAGTACCCTAATTTAATAAAATATTTAGTACTGCTTTAACAGTGAAAGCAACATGTCCTCCAGTAGCGAAGATGAAGTTATAACGATGTTTGATTTTTAACAGAGTCTTATTTGGCTATGGCGTATCGTTCTATAAAACTACTGGCGGCCTGCGATGCTGACGGTTTATTTACACTTATTGATATAAGTTAAGCTGGTCGTAATAGTGACGACTTCAAGTTACTGATTAGAAAGAGACGGAACCATCCGTTGGCCAACCGGAGCTTTCTGTTGAAAAATTTGCGTTGGCTGCACTGAGAGTTCAATTTTAACCAATGAAATCCGACTGAACTGACATTTGCCAGGTAGAGTCAGTCAGACGTCGAAGTATAGTTTTGTTTGAATTTTCCACGTGTAGTTTCAATAATATATAAATTTAAAAACATGAATTGCAAAGAAAAAAGAGTAATCAGATGAATCAGCATTACTAATATCTTTCCAAAGTAGTCTGTTTCGTGAAATTTTGGGAGAAGATGATGACGACATCGTTCAAATGGTTTAATTAATTTAAAATAATATATAAGTTGAGTTCATCAAATGCAAGCCAAAGTAAACCATAATTTTGAGGTTAGATAGTACGATTCGGTTGAACCAACCGACCTGTTTGACCCCTGGTTAACGTATATAATATGTAAATTCAGCTAGAACTAACAGTTGAATTTCAAGCTTTGATTAACCGGATTTTATAATACCGACCCTTAGTCTCTTAGTCTCTTTATTGTGTTTACAAAAAGTACTACTATTAAGTAACTTTTGGTACATTATAAAAATTAATTTATGTAAAACAGTGTATGCAAAATGAAATAAACAGTACGATTTCCATTAAATATGTTATTGAAGTATTCTAAAGTATAGTAGATATTGTTCGAAATGAATACATTTCTAAAATAGAGAAACAAAGAATTTGAAAATGTATAATAAACATATATTGAACTATTTTGTGAAGCTATTTGCTGCAATAACATTTATTTGAAAATTATTGAAGAGTGTTTGAAGGGGTTTATTTCTTGTTTCTTTTAGTACTGGATGAAGTTGTAGGGAGGGATTGGTTTTCTCGGAATCTTTTTCTCTCTGAAAAAGGGATGTTAATTATGGGGTTACAAATAACAATTTCTCTGGGATCTAAAACGCAAATGTGAGTTGTTATTTGTAAAATAGTGGAAAAAATAGGAGGAAATGTCTTGAAGTACATCATTAAATATCCTAAGATTTTGTAATTCCAATTAGACTGAAGATACCAGCCAAGAAAAAGACTTGCCGCAAGGCTCTTCAAATATATTTAGATGATGCTAACCTGCGTATTTAACGTGATTTTGAGACTGCAAAACTGGCCAAAAATATTTAAAAAATCTGTAATAATAATTATTCCTAAACCAGGAAAAGACCTAATCAATGCATGTTTGTACAAACCAATAAGCTTGTTACCCACCATTTCGAAACTTATTGAGAAATTGTTAATGTAACAAATTAATCCACAACATCAATTTGGTTTTTGGCAAAAATACTCAACAATTCAAAAGTGCCAACGAATTGCGCATGAAATAAACATAGGTAGCCCTAGAAGAAAAAAAGTATTGTTCAGGAGTATTTTGAGACATAAGACATTTAAAATCAGACTCTTTTTTTCAACTTACTGGAATCAGACAGACTCTTTAGATAAAAAATAAAAGACAAAACTTCACAATTTGAATCTTTTAAATCTGGAGTTGCATAAGGCAGGGTCCTAGGGACAATACTATAAATAATATTCACGGCCGAACTCTCAGTCTCTAATTAATACCATAACAGGCACTGTTATTCTCTCGACCAACAAAGATCCCCTAGTAACATCCTCTAATCTACAAGAACATATATTCAAAGTAGAAGAATGTCTCAAAAAGTGGAGAATAAACAGTAACGAAAGCAAATCGTAACACATAACTTTCATACTAAGAAAAGAAAAAGTCTTCCAATATACATCAACAACATAGAATTTCCAATATCTAGGAATGCATTTAGATACCAAATTAAACTGGAGAGAACACATTAAAAAGAAACTCATACAAATAGGCCTTAAAATGAGAGAATGTATTGGTTACTAAGCAGAAAATAAAAATTGTCTTTAGAAAATAAAATCTTATTGTACAGGACTGTCAGCATTCCAATCTGGACTTAACAACAACATAGAGCTAAGGGACTGTACCAGCTAAGATTCTGCGAGCACTTGTCAATGCTCCCTTGTATGTTTCAAACCAGATTATACACGAAGACCTTCTAATTGCAAAAGTACAAGAAACAACATAATAGAGAAGCCTAATGCGTTTCCAAAGGCTGGAATTAAATGTTAATCCCCTACTCCCTTCATTGATGTTAGGAAGAGATTACCTAAAATGAGGTGTTGAGGAGATTTCTCATTGGAATCTCATCAGGACATATGTGAGGTTCTTTTTTCATTGTAACCTTCAAGTTAACAAAATAGCCTATATAATTATAAATTGATTATGAACATTGAAGGTTTGTGGAATATACAGTGTGTCTAAAATATTGTAAAATAGATGCAGTATACAAGAAACCTTGGTCGGTATTTTTCATAGTAGTCTCCTCCTCCTTTCTGGACCTCAGAATAATATCTTCTTCTGATAAACTACTCAGTCTTGCACAATCTGGCAGTTCACTTTCAGGTAAAAATTTTGTTTCTGTACCAGTGGTACCAATTCTCAGTACGTTCTCTTTGAGATCAATGCAACATTGATGCCTTTTTAGCATATCCAATCCAAGCAGCATATCCATTGGTTGATCTTCTAATACAGAAAAACTAGTTGTAAGAAAAACATCCTCTATTTGGATTTGTACCATGTGGATTCTTCCTATTATCTTTTGTACACCTACTCCTTTAGCTATACCTGCCCATCGAGTATCAACTAGACGCATCAGATGGCAACGTTCTGCACAATGGCTAGACATTATTGTTGTCTGTGCCCCTGTAGAAAATGATTATTAGAAAACTATTAATCAATCAATATTTAAACAAAAGTATTGACTCACCCGAATCAATAAACGCTGTAACTGGGTGTCCATTTACTTTACAATTAATATAAAGCATAACTACAGTACCAAAAGATTCAGGATTATGTTCCATAGCTGCTTCCATATTTGCTTCAATATTTTTTTGTCGTATTTCCTCAGCAATGAGACGCTGTGCCTCTACATCAAAAGGATCAGCTTTCATCATTCTCAGTCTCTGTTCTTCAAGTTCTTTTCTTGCTCTATTTTGTTCTTGCAGAACTATTGCAAATGTATCTTAAAAGTAAAATAAAAGTAACAGATAGTCAATTCAATATGTTCAATTCTTACTTATGTTACCACTAAGAAGAGCATCTGCTAATCTAGGATTATTCTGTTTTAAAAGAGCAAGCTGTTCAGGATTTGCAAGAAACATTTCTCTAATAAGTACAGGATCATCTTCAACTCGTCTACTTCTACTATTGGAAATTTCTATACTACTGGCGTCAAAATTTACTGAAATATTTGTGTTAAATATTAATGTTACAAATTATTCCAATCTACAAATTCTAGATAACCAAAAGTACATTTTTTTTGGTTTTCCAAGTTGTACGACTAATTTGTTTATTATAATATCTTAAACTGTTATCTATGTAATAAATTGTCTAGGACAAAAATATGTTCTAAAAATAATAATGATAAAGAAAAATTATAATCATAATGAAACACACATTGATTTGTTTTGAATTTATATATGAAAATACGGACTAAAACGTGGTATTTATTACATTCATACCAGATAGTATATGTTGAAGAGTGACACTATCTCCATCCTTAATTCCAAGTTCTTTTAGTGATTTGGCATTTTCCATCAAAGGTCTACCTTTCAAGGCTATTGCAATTTCAGAAGCCGGAAAACCAGATTCAATCTCGCAGAGCGCTTTAAAATTTTCCAATTCTAAATCTTCAGACACGTCCAAATCAAATGTAAAATCAGTCATAGTGGTTACTTTTATCTTCATTTTATATATTATCTAGCAGCAACAGGGTATATTTAAATATGTTTAAAGTTTACTAAAGATTTTTCTTTTCATATATTCTTTACCTAATTTGAGATTAAAACAGTTTATCTTAAACAATGACAGTGTCTTGTTGACCCAATGAATTAACGTAGAATGAATTACAACTTGACCGTAGTCAGTATCGTGAATGATTTTTTCTGTGGTGTAGCTTATGCCTCATCCACAATTTCATTTCTTGCCGCTGGCTTTCTAAAACAAAAGACAGCGGCTTTTTTTTCTGCCGCCTACAACATAACCTGATTTGTGTAGAACACATTTCGAAGCGTAGGAATCCGAGAAAAAATCTATATTATAGTATAGCCTTATGCAATCGCCTGTAGTTCATTCTGAGCGACGAATTTGACCAATTAAAATTTTCTTATTATCTTTAGTTATGAAATTGTACCAACAAAGTTAAAAATGTTAAGCTTTATGGCAAGTGAAAGTAAAAAATCGAATAAATTCTATTCCCCAATCGATAAATGATAATCGATACAAATATATCGTCATGTCAATAATATAGACAATAAGTGAGGTTATATCATTTATTGCTTCATTCTATAAGTGCCAAAATTTTTATTTATTAGTTAGTAAATAACTAGTGCATTCAATTACTTTTTATGTTGTTTTTAACACATCTTTTTGGCGTATTATAATTACTTTACTTTCGTTTATAGATGAGGATTGATTATTGTTTATCAGAGAGGCTAGGAATGAAGAATATCAAATAGTATTCATATCGTTTTCTCGATATTGATATTTTTATCGTACTACGTGCTACTGTTTGTCGCCCTAACGCACATCGCTATTACAATTTGTGGCAAAAAAGTCACGTGACTTATTCGTCATATCAGATAGCAGCTGCGCTCTTCTATCTCACCTATTCAGACTCTTTGTGCGCAAGCGTTGCGACTGTAGTAAGAGAAGCTCCACCCCAGGCCTATAACAAAGTTTTTCAAACCATTTCTGAGTCATGATTTCGAATCACGCACGGTCAATTTTTTTTCATTTGTTATTATGAATTATTCATATGTATGTATATATAAAATTATTTTAAATAACTAAGGATTGTAGTTATATTTTCAAAATGTTTGATTGTTACATTCAATATTAAACATCTATATATACAATTGTGCTTGTGAACATGTGCTATTCTCGGACATGCGCATAGCATTTCAAGTTCAAACTATGGAGACAGATGTATGTATATCTGTACAGTTGGGTTGTCATCCTGTTATTGAGAGTATATTAATATACAACCATAAACGAAACAGTGTTAGACTCGGCAAGAAATAAAGTTTGACTAGGCAACGCAGGTGTAATTGAGAGAATATGTATTGAGTTCTAAAAATTAGTTGTTGTCATAAAGTATTGGTAAAATAAATAATACCAATATTTAATATTTATAATTTTATGTTGAAATGGTGATTATGCATCAACTGGTAACGCTGCTGTTACAGCCTATTTGGTGTTGTTAAAAAGTTTTCTTGATGTACTGTGTCATGTGTTGTGTACTGTGATGTACAGTTTGCGCATGCTGACACTTATTCTCAACTTGTTTCTCTGCATTCAGACCATTTGATTTTGACGGAATCAAGAAAACTACCGAAGAATTAGCGCACAAAAAGTGATAAATATCAATCAAGTTCTTATAAGTATATCATGTTTTGAATTTGAAATTTCCACCGAAAATTTAACGTGACGTTCGGAATATTTTTAGGGTTAGGATCCTTAGGGTCGGTATTACAAAGTCCGTTTGACCGTAGGTTGAGATTGAACTGTTGGTTGAAGCCGAATTTACGTATTTTAAACGTTAGCCAGGTTGGCTCAACCGTAACGAAAGTTCAGTTTGAAGTGTTAACCGAGAGTTGAAAGGTACTTTCTAATCTTAATTTTTGTTTACTTTGGCTTGCCTTTGATGAACTCAACTTATATATTATTTTGAATTAACTGAACCATTTGAACGATGTTGTCATCATCTTCCCCCGAAATTTCACGAAACAGGCTACTTTGGAAATATAGTAGTAATGATGATTTATCTGATATCTGATTTCTTTTTTTTCCTTTGCAAATCCTCCCGGAAAATAATGGTTGCAAATATGTTATAATACCGAACTTATGTTAACCATCGGTGGAATAAAACTTATATGATTAATACCTTAATCAGCTGATAGATAATGTACCCGAACTTGCAGTTTCCGAGAAGTCCTATATCGTATCAGATGACGTTTCTTTACCAACCAATTTGTAGAATGAGTTAAATTATTTATTTAGGAAGAGGCTTATACAGTTAGTTTGTTGATACATCATAAATTATTAACTAGTCCTTCATTTTATTTTGTCATTAAAAAAAATATTCTCGGTTGGTTATGAAACTTAAATTTAGTTTCTAGTAAACAATAATCTTCCTTCCGTGCTTGTACGACAAACTGAAGTTAATGAACCTTTCGATGTGGACTGATAATTTATATATAAAATGCGCAATTAAGTTGTATGTAATTGCATACGTATTACCTGGTAGGAGATGAATTCCTTGTACAAACAGTAATTCTGTTTGTACGATGACCAGAATTATTTTGTTAAATATTACAGAATCATCAATATATTTTCTAACAAGTTGAAAGGCGAATTTCATAAATTTAAAAGAAAAGAATGTTTAGAAATTGATGTTACTATCTAATGACCTTCAAACGATATGGATTGGTAGGTAAAGAAATAAACGGAAACAACTAAAAACAGTTCTTTATTAAATTAATATTAATAGAATACAAAAATATCATAATGAAATCATCATTTTGTTCGAATTTGTTCCAACTGCCACGGACGGATTGCATTGTAGTTCAAGTTGATTGAGAATAAATAGATCAACTTTTTCTAGGAAGAGTTAACTGACCCTTCTGCGGTTTACTAAAAGTGCCTTGAGAGGTCCCACTGGTGGGATGGAAAGATTAATAGTATCTTCCCTAAGAGTGCACCACATTTTCATATATTAAGGAATATTAAAATTAATAAAATATTATATCACATTTCTTTGAATAAAATGAAAAGTTCTGAAATCATTATTAATTATATTAACAAAAACATAAAATAAAAAATAACAGTATTTTTGAGTGATATTAATTTTGAATTAAACGATAAATTCGATGAGTGTTCTTCCCACTCATGATCTTCTTGACACTGTAATATTCTTGTGAACAGTCATAAGAGCCAATCCTTCCAATCTATGTCTGTTCTTGCTTAAATGGAACTAAATTTTCAAACATTTCAACAATAGACAACAACCTTGTTTGCCCCACAGTAAAGGGTCGGACAGTACTCCATATCAAAAAGTGTTTATAAGATTAATGCAATATCATATTGATATATTTGTAGGAATCACTATCATGTTGTTCATTTGATTATTGCCTCTCTTTCCCCCAGATATTCAGCATAGGATTAATTCCACGATGTTCTTTTCCTAATGTAATTGCACGTGTCCATCTTTATTTGTTTATTTTTTTTTAATTTATTTTAGTTTTCAACTTTATCAAAAGACTAACTGTGTAATAATGGTTAATAGCTTGGGATAGATTCTTGTGAAAATAAATGCAAATCCAACAAGTATACAAATCAGAAGAAATATGTGGTCAGCAATTCAAAGTGGTCCAAATAATAACGTTACCTTTGGATTACCTTCAAATTGAATTTTAAATGAATAACTTTCAAATATGCACGTTTTAAATTTTTTATGTAAATTATTATCATCAAATGATTCAGAAATTGTTTTTACTATTTTATGTCAGCAAATACAGAATTTATTTACAACGTTGTCAAACGAGCTGTAATATATGCAACGATGCCAACCTGGTTCTAGTTTTTTTTATTTAACTTCTTCTACATGATAATGCTATTTATTGCAATTAATATGAATTTAGATAATTTTCATATTACAAGGGTTGTTTGTAAACATTTTACTTTTACTACTACGATATAATTCAAATTTTTAAACATCATTTTCATCAATAAACTATGCATTATTTCTATCTTAAATATATTGACGTGTTTAAAAGCATCACTGACTAGCCGTGTCAGCATTTAGGCTGAAATACGAGTTTTTTGTAATCGATACGTTTGTTGACCGTTTTTATATGTACTGTTTAGTTTTTCGTTTATGTGTATGTTTTGCTAACGACAAGAATGACGCTTTGTCCTTGTTTAAAGAGGTCTAAAAAGTGTATCGTATTTTTACTAGAGTCAGTCGGTTATTTACTTTTCTTGTAAACGTTGGAGTTACCAGTTTTAATTAAAGTATTCAGTTTTCACGAGTTTATTATTTACTTCACCTGATCCACTTAAAAATTTTACAACAAAATATATATTTCAAGGTTCGCACCTCATTTATAAATATATGGAAAAAATAACTAGAATGTTTAGCGGTTTACGGTCAATAGATTTTTATCAGAACAACAATAGACCGCACATATATCTTTAGTGATTTTTGAACACCATTTACTTCAGTTTTTTTTGACGAAAAACCGAGCTTAAAATTTATATTAATACATTGTAAATCGAATTTTCTTTTTTATTGTTTATTTACCCTTATAGTTACAGTTTGCTGAAGATAAAAGGTGAAGTTGGCATACTATAATACTATACTACAGAGGTCGGCATAAGTCAGGTAACGTTCTCGAAAAAAAATCGGCAGGTATCCATGCTGAAGGTCTCGTGGATTTGTACTTTTTTGGGGGTCACGTGTAGGGCCAAAGTTATCTGGAAATGCTCGAAGATTTACGTGGATAATTGGACAGCGATCCAACACTCGTCAACATCCATCATTTCATGCAGGATGGAGCTTCGTCGCACTACGCGTTATGTGTGCGGGATGTTCATTTTGGATAATGGATAAACAGACGAGGATTCGTTGAGTGGCTTGCACGGTCATGTGACCTGACACCCTGTTTTTCTCTCTGTAGTGCCTTCTCAAGGACCGCGATTTTGCGAAGGGACCACCCGCCCTTACCGACTTCCGAACTGCAATTAAAGAAGAATTTGAACCTCTTAGCATGCCTCGCCGTTGAGAAACGTTGCCGTAAATGGGTATCAATTTGAACATTTACAGTAATCCTTTTTCGAATCCCTTTTGTAATTTCTTTTAATAAATTCATTTTGAAGCTGCATTTTTCTCTCTTAAAATGCATATTTGTTGTATTATACCGATTTCTGTATAAACGGATATGTGTTAGTAAACATCTATTATAGAAGAGTGTGTGACGACTTATTGTTATTGCTTTCAGTCAGATAATTTAAGTTAAACGTATTAGCTAAAAACTATATATTTATTGTGAAACAATATGTTTGGTAAAAAAAGAAAACTGTCTCGTGTACAGTTAACTCCGACTAGTAAACGTTGATCTAATTTCAATCCTTTTATCATTTTTCGATGACTATTACTTTTGACTAGAATAACGCATATAATGTAAATACAAATCATTCGTTAATTAAATTTTGACTTCTTCTCTACTTCCTTCTTCTTTATTTAATACGCTGTGTTTAATTCCATAAAAGAAGTAGACGACGCAACCTAAAACAAATATGACAAGAGTAACCCATTTTATTTGGGATTGTGTAATATTCTTAACATTCTATTACATAAACTACGTTTATATACGGTAATGAGAAAAAAAATTATGGAATATGGGATGTAAACTGTTTAATTGGTTTCCCGCTCCATTTTTTGACTTGTTATATAGAGAGGAAGGAGAACCGTCTTGTACAGGGGATTAGTTGAAAAATTGTATTGTATATTAATAGTTTCTTTGAAATAATTATGACTTTCAAAAAAGAATTTAATTTAATTTTCTACTTTAATAGTTTGCGGCGCTCTTTTCAAAATTCTTCCACTTGCTACTATAACGCCCCCTTAATTTGCTTCCTTTCAACAGACACTTTTCGATACACCGAGATGGTTTTCCTTACCTCTGCCCTCCGTAACTTGTTAGAACTTGTTAATACCTATGTAACAAATTAGTACAAACAACAAAGAAAATATTTTACGACAACGAAATAAATCGGACGGAATTTTGTGAAATTATGATGGAAAATCATAAAGAAAACATTTTCGATATTATCTGTCCACCGTAAGATATTGATCTCAAGAAAGTAAACCTGTACGGACTCAATATTTTCAAAAAACTAAAGATTGGATGAGATAAATATACTCCTTTTGGATTGATAGGAATTTAATGAAAAATATGTGAAACTTCTACAAAAGAAAATTTTTGCAATGATTCTGTCACTTCCTGTCGCGATCTGAAAATTAATTTTGCTTAATTAGCATATATTTGTTACTCCTATATGGACAGTTGGTACGTGAAAAAACATCCCTAAGTTACTGTGCCGACAATATTCATTTTCTCTCTCGTTCGAGACACTTTATCTATTCTGCGCATGCTTGAGAATGCGCAGAACCGAGCTGAAACCTGAGAGGATAGAGAAATCGTTGCCAATATGTCTTCCTTAGTCGCAACAGCTTCCACTGTCCATATAGAAGTATTACATATATGTCAATTAGGTCAAAATAAAAAGAAAATGAGGAATACAATTATTTGATATCTCGTTTGGTTTTCGAGATATCGATACTTAAAGTCACAACCAAACGTTAGTTTGAGATTCGCTTTATAGAACATATGGCGTTTAATATTTCGTTCAGAGGAAGATTTTATCGCATTAAATTCAACACGAGACTTATATAGCCCCTGATAAATATTACATAATGCATCTAAATGTTTTCGATTTTAGGTCTCTTCTGTTTTAAAATTAGTTTTTTTAGTAATTTTTGGTTATCAAAATATTTTGATAAAGACTTAAAAAAAAATCAAAACGTCAAATTTTATCTTTCAAAAATTATTCGTTTGAACTCAAACGTAATGTAGCATGATATCTATCAATTGAGCCATAAAACTTTTATTTTTGCAAATTTATTATAAAGACGCCAGGGTCCAATTAGAATTAAAAAAAAAACATAACCTAAGTTTGCATTTGACGTTTGACGCTAAAGGAGACTTTAATCTGCTAAAGTGAAACATTTCCGACTTTATCTTAAAGTTCAAATGGCAATTATGAAACGCCCGATTTAATTTAATCGTAACTTTAAATTAAATGTGTTATGAAACCGACAAATAATTACAAATAATAGTTATACATAATATAATAAATCATTTCCTTGTATACCACTTGGAATTATTCAAGTCTTATTCCTTTCCACTCTAACACGCCGACGCCGTTAAATCTGCGCTCTGTGACAGGGCCGGAGCGAGCGAAAGAGTTCATAAATTAAAATTCGTAACAATTACAAATGCAAAGTTTTATTATCTGTCGTTAACCACACCATTTTTTAAAATTATTTTCTAAAACACTTACCTATTCCAATCCAGCCCAGAAATCCCATCCACGTAAACAAACTTAACTGCATCATCAAATATAAGTTAAATAATATGCTAAGGCATGGTATTAAGGGTACTAATGGAACCTAAAAAAATGATAAAAATATATTTATAATAGTACAATAGTTTTAAATTTGAATGTTACAATTATAACCCTTGAAAAATGTATTAGTTTCATGTGGATGATGCAGAAATACATTTATTATTATTGTTATTACTATAACGGACTTCTAATAGTTGTTTTATTACAAAATTTGTACTGGTGACCATTATTTGAATCAAAATTTCAAATATAAACACCCCTTAAGAGTTTTTGAAAAAATGCACACAAATGTCAAAAACCTACCCACTTCCCAACAAATCCTAACAGCCTTGTACGCTGACGACACTTGTTTTGTAGCATCGGAGAAACATCCCGATCACGCACTCAAAATCATCCAAACACATTTAAGCAACAAAATTTCACCATATTTTCAGAACAATAAATTATCTATAAACGCCTCAAAAACAGAGTATTTGTTATTTAGACGTATAGCTAGGAAAAGCAGCTCATTGCAATCGCAGCTAGATATTAACGGACAAAATATCCTGCCAAGCAGTACCCTAAAATACCTAGGGTACAAACCATCGTAAATTGCAACTCTCACAAACAAATACGAATTATAATCAACGTCAGCCATGTTACCTTCTCGAAAACTGAAAACACGATCGATTTCTGACACCGTACTTTTCAGCGTCTTTTCAGGGATATTTCAGCCGAAATATTCTGGGTGTCACAGCTACATTCCAGGGACAGAGTTATTGTATCTACATCAAACTTTTGGATAATGTCCCGTTGCAAGGAACCACAACATTGCATCCAGACATACACATGATATCTATGGATTGCCAGCATATTGGCCAACGTATTTATATGTTAATCTATTAGATGAAATGTAACTAGGAATTAGAACAGAAAATAAAGACATTTCTTAATAATAATAGATAAAGTAATTTTTAACTTCAGTCAAAGCTACACTAATGACAGATGACAAAATATGAATAAGTACCGGAAAATCCATACATTAACGAAGTACGACGAGAGGTATTGTCATGACTATTTCCTTTTCGTTTTTGACAATTTTTTTTTGACCAATGACAATCCGGCGTCATTCTTAATATATGTGCAGCGTACGCGCCCGCTCCATTTGGCAACCACCAATTTCTACGATTGTCATTGTAAAAAGTTATATCTTTTTGTGTTAAATAGTCTAAAGGTAAAATTATTACTCCCAGAATTGTGGGATTCATCACATGTAAAATTAGATTCTTAAACATTGCTCAAGTATTAAACTTTAGTACCTAATAATGTTTTCACATTTTTGAAAAATATTTGTTGTATTAATTACTTTTCCTCTCGTGATACTCGTATGTTCAAAGTTTTTCATTTTACACTACTATTTATAGTTCTTTATTTTTTTGTATTCTTTCGAAAATAATTAGTATTAAGACGATTAAATATTTGATTCATAATGTCATTGATAATTTTGGTTTCAGGTCTAGTTGCTAATCATAGGATATCTTTTATTTTCATTTGTTACAAGTTTGAAATAAAAGTAACTCTTTGAAATATAATAAAAACAAACAAAGCTTACCTTGAACGATATCTTTGCTTCGGATTCTGGTTGCCTATATATTACCAACATTATTATAATCATTAGTAATAGAGCCGCTGAACAAGTTATGTACTGCATGTTTTTAGAAGAGAAGAACGAATCATTGATTATTATTATGCAGAATACCGCACTTATAATAGCTAAAAAAATATTTTATTAAAAAAAAATCACAGAAAATACTCACATAAGTATAGTCTTTGTAAAGTCAATGTAAAGAGACATTTTTAATACTATTGACGTAATTGCCGGCCAAAAGCGTCCATTTACTATTTATAAATATAAAACTTTTTACTTGCTTTTTAAAGTTTTCACATTGACTTTATATATACTAAATCTACTCTCTTTACGACCTTATGAAACTGTACATTTTTCACGTTATATTTCTGTCTGTATGACATAATTTTCACAATGATTGTTTGTTTCTGTGAATTTTGTAGATACCAATGTTCCAATAAACTCCTTCAATATATACAAGGTGTCCCAAAACGATGCATTTATTTCAAAAGTAAGTGAGAAGCGTTCCTTAAATTTTTATTTGCCATCATGTCGTATACGGAAGAGCAACGCTAGTTTTGCGTGCACGCGTATTTCGAAAATAATCGATCACTTATTCGAGTTCGACGGTTGTATCGGTTACATTATCGACTGCGCAACATTACGAAAACTCCAAGCAATCCAACAATTTCAGCTTGTTTCCAGACATTCAATACTACTGGAATCGGTATTGGCGAAATTCATCACGGCCGTCCAAGGACAGCTAAACATTCATTCAGTAGCAGATTCTATAAGCCGACAGCCTGAGTCTCAACTGGGATTATCAAGAGTAACAATTCACCGCATAATGCGATCTGATTTACACCTAAATGTCTATAAAATTCAGATTGTCGAAGCTCTACATGAAAATGATTACGTTATAAGTTTGAATTTTGTGAATGTAATGTCAGAGAAATTTAACAATGTTAACAACATTTTCTTCAGCTATGAGGCACATTTTTATGGATACGTAAATCACCAAAATTGTTGTTTTTGGCGATAAAAGAATCCACAGACCTTAGAAAAACGTTGCATTGCCTAAAAGTCACCGTGTGGGTCGCTATGTCTGGAAATGCATTATTGGGACCTACATTTATGAACATAACAGAGGACATTCAGTGATTGTAACTTCTGCACGCTATGTCGACATGACACGCAATTTTTTCGGGCCTCAACTGCAACAATGTGAGCTTTATAACTGGCTGACATGGTTCCAACAGAATGGGGCCACATCGCGTACCACTAACAACTCTTTAGCTGCATTGCACGAGTTATTCCCAGAAAATGTGATATCACGAAGAGGTGATATTTAATGCCCACCTCGGAACCCCGACTTAACCCCATCGGATTTTTATTTGTGGGGTTATCTTAAGAGCGTGGTCTACGAGAATAAAATCACGAAATTTTACAGATTTAAGAAACAATATTGAAAAAAAGATCAGGAGTATTCCTGGACCACTTCTTTAAAAAGTTTTTGTAAATGAACGCAAACGGTTTGAGAAGTGCAGTCAACTTGATGGCCGTCATTTAAACAATGTCGTGTTTAAAAATTAAATTTTATTTCTTATCTTTCAATTCATACCAATACATATAAAAATAAGTATAATGTATTTTTATCCAATTAAAGTAGTTGAAGAAAATTAAGGACAAAGTTATCGAAACTTGGAGTTTGGAAGATTAAATAGTAAAGTATCGTGATTTTTTATTGACAGCGCTATTACTGATGAAAATGTCGAGATTGGCAGAACCATCGATTAAATTAGAGGTTGTGGAAGCTGCTAAGACGTGTTTACTTCTTCCTTGTATGGTAATAAAATGCAAAATTTATTTAAAAAGCACAAAAGTCCATGCACACGCTTATTTGGCACATAAAATTTTATCCATAAGGTTAGAGAAATTTGTTATTTCTGCGATTAAAAGCGAAGTTGCCAAATGTATATTTTGATTAAATTTTCAATTTTTTACTATTAATATATTTGCAGGAAATAAAATGGGCAACTGTCTAACCTTTAAAAAAAGGTGCCACTAGAAATACCGGTTCAATATATATGATTTGTGTTGTTGTGAAATCATTTTTTGTAAACTAGAATATCAATATTAGATGCTAAGAATCGATTTTTCACCAGCAGTCTTTTCTCATAACTTTCATTAATTCAAAAAACATCGTACAAAAATTTGCAGGAAAAGAAGAAGAACTAACTACGAAATGAATGGTTATAGATACCCATCAAAAACAAGATACATAAAATCTCAATGAGTACGAAGTTTAGGTTAGGTTAGAACCGAATTGGAGTGCAAGTACAGGATCGCAAAGAAGAAGAATTGCAAAATCAGTTGAAGACCAATAAGTCTTTGACTTTTTTTAATAAATAAGATAATGGTAATGGGTAATGATCCGTAACATTGTGAATGGAAAGTGACTTTTCCTAATTGATGGTTCCAAAAGTTATGTTCTTATTATATAAACACTAAGTTGAAATTTCTGGAAACGTTGGTGATTTTCATTCTGAATATACTATTTACACCACCACTACACCAACACTCACAATTACACCGTCTGACGCGCGTTTCGATAACCAAATTATCGTCTTCAGAGACTGAAGGTAAACTGTCAATCCCTGATGACGATAAATTGGTTATCGAAACACAGCTCAGACATTGTAATTATGCTGGTGTAGAGGTAGCTAAACAGCGTATACAATATACCACCACTATACACCGTCTGACGCGCGTTTCGATAACCAAGTTATCGTCTTCAGAGACTAAAGGTAAGTTTACCTGGTGTTAACAGTGTATTGAGTATAAACACTGCATAAATTTAATTTAAAAGGCCGTATGATGATTAGCCATATTACCCTAAAATATCCATAATATAAAATAATTACTTACTAAAGAACATCGCACTTATATTTACAACAATCGATGTGGTTTTTGTAGGAACTTTACTTTTACTAATATTAAATAGGCTTTCCAGATAATGCTGCTTACTGTGTATGTAAAAATCTTGCCCTGATGCCACTTCTATTACAGTTTGCTTATTTTCATATCTGAAATATTTAAAAAATGTATTTAACTTCAATATATTTAATAATATACATATCGTAAATGTTATATGGCGTTTAAAACCCATAAAGTACATACCTTAAGACTATGACGGAGGCAGCTACTACAATATAAGAAAAAAATGCTCCAATCGTCATAAGATCCATTAATGCTTCTAGTTTTAAGAATGCAGCAAGTATACCTGTTTTATGAAAAAATGTATATATGTATAGTATATAGCATCAATAATCACCTGATTCGATAAAATAGAAGAATTTTATCTAGTCATTTGGCTAAAGCATAGTTTAGGTGCACATTAATGAAGAAGTATACAAAAAGGAGGTTTCAAATATGAAAGAAATCCAACTAAAATAGATTCATTCATAAATTTAAAAAAGAGCGATCTGTTATGAAACGCATGATGTTTTATATTGGCAACAATGTTTCACTATAACCTTGATTTGACGTCTTTGTCTTTCATTTATATTAAAAATCGATAATTCTCGTTTGAAACTCGTAAGGCTTCTCTTGGCAATGACGCTAAAATAATAAACTGCGTTTTATAACTTACCTGCGATACTCCCTGATAAAACCGTGGATACCAGAGGAGTTTTGGTAGTGGGATGAACTTTGGCTAAGAATTTAAAAATCAATCCATCTTCAGCCATAGCGTAGAATATTCTTGGAACAAAATACATAGAACCAAAAACACTGGAAGACAACGCAAAAACTGCTCCTGCGGTTACAATCCATTTCACTTCTACCCAACCAAATTGATCAAAGACATAAGTAAAGGGTGCTTCTTCACTCTAAAGGTACATAATTAACACAAATGATTTAAAAGTTGTGATCTATAAATTCTCGTTCTATTGTACCTTCTAACATAGATATAATATTACTATCATATTTAAAGTTTTCATGAATGCGATTTTAAAGTTCGATTGATAACCTTTATTAAATTATTCTTAGAACAGTACTCACAAACAGTGACGGCATTGAACACAAATATAATATTACAACAATTTGTTATGTATATTATAAATGTGTAGGCGTCTCTGTTTAATAGACATTTTATATTTTGGCGAATACGTTATTTTTTTTCTCCCGTAATAGAATTTAACTGCGGAGGGACGGTAATATATTTGTATTTAAATAATAGAGTTAACACACCTTGCTGTAACAACATATTGAAGAATCTGCGAAGAAACCTGCAAGGATATTTCGGTTAACAAAACTAGACAGAATCGTACTGGTTCATATCGTAAAGCTCACTTTAATGTGGCAACCATAGAAGCTATTTTGAATGTAGAATATGTTGGTTGTTAGTTTTGTGTTTTTCTGGAAATTTTTAATAATTTTTTGTATGCTTCTGAGAAACTCAGCAGTTTTGGGAAACTGACGCTCTTTGAAAAATCAAAATATTCTTATATGTAACAATAATGTAAAATAATACCGCATATTACTATCAGTTAATGTGTGACAGTGGGGAACAAGAAAAACTGATTAGACGATAAATCGAATGAATACGAGCAATGAGACATTAATTCGATGTTTTTCTCAAACAAATATCCAGTTGTTTATGAGAACTGGTATTGGGAATACATCTTTCCCATACCTAAATGGTTATGTGAAATCGTTGTATTGCAATATCCCAAGAGACTGTCTGTAAGTCATATGCTAATGTTCTTTAATCCAGTTTGGTCCAGCATCGATGTTTCTCGGAATGACAATTGATTATAGCCGATCTTCTTGACATTCATCACTGCAAACCGATTGTAAACAGTCTTTTCTGATAGTGCTTCATTACCAAAAGTTGCACACAAAGCGATTATATGCATTGTTGTTGAATGAATCCTTTTTTGAAATCATGAAAAATCATCTAACGTAAGCCTTCACGGGTGATTTCCATTTTTGCACAAACTTTCGTCTTCTATTAACATTTTAGTCAATTTCTCAATGGCCTCTAGTTTCGCAATAACAAACGTCAATGTTAACAAACACAGTGATGACACGCCACTTATTGTTCGATTGTAAAAACTTGAAAGGCGATCCTCGCAGGATACTTTCAATATATTTGAAATTGTATTTTACGTCTAATTTATATTATTCAAAGTTGATTAAAATCTGTACAATATTTCGAAATCGACTGCTAAAAAAATCAAATCAATTAAATTTCTTACGGAAAACGTCATTTTAATAATTGTGAATTGTATTCTAAATACGACAGAAGTTAAAACGGAAAAACCTAGAGAAAATCACTTATAAATCTTTCCATGGAATCTAGCACTTGCTATGTAATATTTATGTAGCTTTTCTTCGGTTTTCCTAACTGCTTTTCATGAGTATTGAGTATGAGTATTGACACTAATCAATCTCTTAGATTTATGTAATGAAAGGAGATGTTATCAGAATCATGGCATAGTAATGTCTATGTCTGAAGGTTACATCCCTCGTAGAAATTACATTAACTGCGGAAAGTCGGATATGAATTTAATTTTTTGAAACAAAACTTTTTTTTTATAATAAATATATTTACCTAACCTGTAGATAATATGGCCAGGCCAATGTTAGAACTGTTGAGATGGTGAAGTAAACCACAAATACTAAAAATAAAGTGATCAGAATAGCGAGTGGTATATCCCTTTTTGGATTTTTAGCTTCCTCGCTGCATCCCGCAGAAGCGTCGAAGCCAGTGAAACCATAGAAACAATTCGGAGTTCCAGCTATTACACCACTTATACCATAAGGAAAGAAACCACCACTACCTGCTTTTTCTTTATACTTTGGTGCTATTTGGTCGACTGCAATTTTCCAATTTTTGATATCCGCTGAAGTTAAAATAATCATTCTTTGAAACTATTTTCAAATCATATAATAATATAGTTTGCTTACCTTTGATTGTGCATGCCACTATGACTGTCAAGATGGTGAACAAGTTTAAAGCGGTACAAACATTATTGAATATTGACGATTCTTTCATTCCAACGGATAAAAGTACTGAAAAAGTAATCATTTATGAATACGTGACCTTGTGTGTATAATTTGTTCACTGATACTTTTGTATATTTATTTATTTTTATTTGCTTAATGAAATGTGCTCGTTCAATTAATATTAAAATTTGAAAATCGCCAACGCACCTCTACACCGCTAGGTATTGGCACAGAAAATATGAAAATTACGTAATAAATCACATAGAAGACTATTACAAAACTGTCGTAATAAATAAATTATATTTTGTGATAAAGGTTGGTAGCCTTAAACTTTAAGGGAATCCAACTTAACTCTAAGGCTTAAAGTTAAGCTCATTAGTGATTCTCCACGAGGGAAGGCGAGTGCGAGAGTGTAGACAGTCCGTTAATGTCTTCTCGCTTTTCCTCTCTGCCGCTCCGCTAGTCCGCTTTTCGGACGAGAGTCAAAGTGAATCAAGCGTGGGATATAGAGGATTGATTAAAGAATAAATCGAGAGTGTGAATGGCAAGCACTCCTGCCGGCTTCGCTCGCCAAGACTTGTGTCGCGAATATATGGGAGGCGCCCCGCGAGACTGGATTGGTTATAAGATTTTTGTGGTAAAATTATTATCTGTAATTGGTGATGGTGAGGATGTGCTCGACGAACACACACTTTTGTCAAACAAGACGACTCTCTTGAGACATCAAATAATCGTGAGTAAGTTTGGTATGCTAAAAATATTGTCACAGCTCCTATTCAAAGAATTCCGTTAAAGGTAAGAAGTGTACGAAAGATGATACCTTTTTATAATAAGAATCGTAAAGCTCCTTAAAATAGCCATTAACTGACGACATTCTTCTTCATTGTTGGGAAATCTTCGACCATCGAGCCATTTTTTCAAGTCTGGTAACAGAAAATAGTCCGAGGGGGCCAAATCTGACGAATAGGGTGCGGAGATAGTAATTTAAACTAAAATTCATTATTTTGGCCATTGCAATAACGGATGAGTGAGCTGGTGCGTTTTTTCGCTCAAATGTTGCCATACGTTGATAGTTTTTCCTTTTTCGGAATAGTCAATTAAAATTATCCCATGCTCATACCAAAAAACCGACGCCATGACCTTGCCTGCAGATGGAATGGTCTTTGCCTTCTTTGGAGCCGGTTCTCGCTTTTCAGCTCATTGTTTTGATTGTTCCGTTGTGAGAAAACGCGACATCCATTTTGCGCACAGCTTCCTCATGTCCAAATTTTTAGTTATGCCGCACTTTTTAATGCCTACTTTAATCTACCCAATATTTTTCTATTGATAACTAAGGAGCGGTGTTACCATGAAGCGAATTTCGTTCAGTTTTTACATTGGTTGGGTTAATGCCTTTCAAATAAAAGTATTGTATTGACCAATTTTTTCCATGTTTACGAATTTTAATACAGTGGTATTTTTCAAGCAACTTCCGCCATTTCTAGGTCAGGGCAGGTACTTCTGGTATCGTCCTCGGAGTGTAGTACTGAGGCTCCGTAGATTACGCCTAGTTTGAGACCCAGTTGGACTAGGACTTCTGGAGGATTGTTAGAGCGTAGAGATCTGCAGTTTCGTTTCCAGTTATTGTACGATGGAAACAAGATTAGAGAGCCTAGTATGTTTTGTACTATTAGATGGTCAGTGACAAGTGAATACATATGGCGATATTTTGGGTGTTAGATAATACATCAGAGATTATATAGAAAATGTGATAATAATATAAGCGACTCGCAATTTGGATTTAGACAGGGGTTAGGTACAAGAGAGGCAATAGTCGCAACACAGGTCCTTGTACAGAACTGCTATGACCAAAGAAAAAATGTTTCTCTATGCTTCATAGACTACGAAAAAGCTTTCGATAAAGTTCAACATCACAAACTTATGCAGCTCCTTAAAAAATTGGATTTGGACGAAAAGGACATTCGTTGTATCGAAAATCTATACTGGCACCAAAAAGCGCAAGTCAGTAAATCATGGTCTAACTGAGCAAATTCGAATTCGAAGAGGAGTACGTCAAGGTTGTATATTGTCGCCGCTCCTGTTTAATATATACTCTGAAGCCACCTTTGGAGAGTTACTTGAAGATAAAAACATTGGGATCAAAGTCAATGGAGTCTGGGTCAACAACATACGTTACGCCGATGACACAGTACTGATTACAGATAATATAGATGACCTACAACAACTAATTAATATAGTAGGCGGACATAGCCAAAACATGGGATTAAACATCAACATCAAAAAAACTAAATTCATGATTATCACTAGGGAAGCGAATACGTTTAGAAAATCTAGAGTAACATATAATGGAAAACCTATAGAACGGGTAGAAAAATTTAAATATCTAGGAACATGGCTCTATGAAGAATGGTCGTCGGACGGTGAAATAAAATGCCGAATTGAACAAGCTCGAAGTACATTCATAAAATTCAAAAATGTATTTACATGTACCGACTTTGATCTTGATCTTAGACTGAGACTTGTGCGGTGCTACGTTTGGTCAGTGCTTCTTTACGGGATGGAGGGTTGGACCCTTAAGGTAAAACACATCAACAAATTAGAGGCATTCGAAATGTGGGTATATCGTAGAATCCTGAAGATACCATGGACTGCCAAAGTGAGGAATGAGGATATTCTCAGGCGTATCAATAAAGACCGTGAACTCTTTAACATCGTGAAGAAACGAAAGATTGCATATCTTGGCCATACAATGCGAGGCCATAAATATCAATTCCTTCATCTGATGGTCGAGGGCAAGATTGAAGGTAAGAGAGGATTGGGACGGAAGATGATGTCATGGTTGCGGAACGTGAGGCAGTGGACGGGTATATAAGATATTCAGACATTGATCCATACCGCTAGAGATAGAGAAGCCATGAAAAATGTGGTCGCGAAAATCCATTAATGGATAAGCATTAAAAGAAGAAAGAAGATATATATTTGAAATCAGGAAAATAGTGTAAAAATCGCCACAGTATAAACTACACGTCGAAGGTAAGTGGAAGGAACTTATGAGTTTGTGGTGACTGCGCAATCGTTAGCGAATTAAGTTTGAAGGCATTAATATAAAAAACTAATTCTAAAGATTTTTTGGAAACATTACTAGTAATGATTTTTTGAGTAGTTGTGTAGTTAACTTAAACTACAATCCCGAAATTTTACGTCATAAATTATAATTGATCATGAAGTTTTTGATTTATTACTTATTCTACTAATAATAATGACAATAATATTCACCTACCTGTGAGTAACATGATTATTCCAAGCGCCAAAAAATCGGGTGAAGAGACCAAATATGGAAGATCCATTGGAAACCAATATCTTAAAGTTGTTGATATTTTTCTATCTACCAAAGTATCTAAATAACTGCTCATTCCACTTGCCACACTAGAAGCACCTAAAAAAATATATATGATATTTAAATCTGAAATAATAAGAGTTGTAAGTACCTATTACACACGAATTTGTTTGTACCTCATTAACGGTGATGAAAGGTTCACTATAATTATAGTACCACACAGTTTATCAGAAAATGAAAACTTTTGTAATTGTCTGCGTTATTCGTAATGCGTTGTATTTTGCATTTATAAGAGAGTAATTCAAATAGTCTTCGTCCTCAGGACAACGTACCTACTTACATGGTCATTACCAGGGGTATTATTCACGAATTGCATTTCGAATTGGTTGACCACCCACCGCATTCACCAGATCGGACCCCAGCTAGTTTTTCCTGTTTTCTAACCTTAAAGTTTCACTTGCAGGAGAAATTTCCATCAGAAGTGAACGTAACCGCATACGTTTCAAAGAGGAAGATCGCAATTATTATTTGAAAGGGTTAAAAGGGTCATAACATTGCTGGACAAAGTAAATAAACTTATTGTTATTACAATTTGGCGATAAATTGATTTTGAAAAATGGACCTGTCAACTAGACTTAAAATCTCTTACAAATGTCAGTTTTATGTTTTCATTTTTGGAATAAAACCAATTTTTGGAATATTTTATAATTTAAAGTTCTATCGGGTTAGAAAAAACTACTGTTATATACGTATATTCATTACAGGTAATATATTCAGAGATTTTACCTAATACTGCTCCTAAGAGTAGATTCCATCCTACAATAAATGCTACCAATTCACCAACTCCGGCGTAACAATAGGCATATGCATAACCTGTCCGAGGAACTCTTGCAGCAAACTCAGCATAGCATAAACCTGAAAATATTTGTAATTCAACCGTTTATAGATCGATTGAGGGTGTTGAAATATCCGTTAAGCTGAATTGAGATCTTTCAGATTTCTCTGAAGCTTCATTACTTTGATTTATCTTGAATTAAGTTCATTCAAAAGAGGATAAAACACAAAATTTTTATTCTTAAGAAATAATTTCAGTCTACTTATTCATATTCGGAAGGGATGGATATTTTGAAATACTCTTTATAGAGAATTTAGAGCTGGTAAATTTGTTTTTGTTGGCGGAAAGTATAGATTTATAAAAATGATATGAACGCCAAGAACAAATTTGTCTGTTACATTTAGATGGGTTTAATTAATTTATAAAAGAGTTCTTTGTCAAAATATTAAATTTCTGTTATCACCGATTTCGATATCTATTCAAACAATTTTATAAACAAATACCATTTTTATTATGTACAATAAGAGAAATTCCCTTATCGGCGTAAAACTATTGAACTAAACAATTTCATGCCTCGTTCGTGATAAAAGTAAATCTATTCAAGGCGATAATTTTTTGTCTCCCACAAGGTTTATTCAAAATAAATTCCTGAAAGTTTAAATGAATTAATCGATATTTATAAAATCACTAACCTCCAAATAATGATATAATAGCTGCTATTAAAAATGAAATGGATACTGCAGGACCTGCATAAAGTTTCGCTACTGATCCTGCAAGAATGTAGACTCCTAAACCCAACGTAGATCCAGCTCCTAACAATACAAGATCAAGTAAATAAAGCACTCTTGCTAGATTTGTTTTTGGTTCTTCCGCGTCTAGTTTTTTCTTTCGAGTTATTGCTGTCAACAACTTTGAAACCATCTAAAAAAAGAGACGATAGGTAATAATTAGTTTAGATAAGGAAATACCAAAATTAGGATCATAGATGCACATAAGCAAGAATTTCTGGAACCGTTAATAGGTTCTTCACAATGAATTGTTCAAGCTATCATTACACCAATACTCACAAATTTTGATAGTTAAGATAAACTTAGGTCTCTGAACAAGATAAAAACTGGTTGATTTAGGTTAAATACACACGGAGAAACTGAAGTCATTAATTAGTTGCCAACAGATTAGTGACATGTCTCTGCACACACAGCATACAGTTCATTTGAACAAAGTTACAGGAGCTAATCTACATCCCCTTTTCAATATTAACTGTAGATAAAAATTACCTTACGTCGGACCAAACAATCCAGTCCAAACTTCTTCCGCAAATGTACAAACTATTTGTTCATCTCACTCAATACAGAAGAGAGCAATTCGACTTATAGAGTTGACCAGAAACTTGGAAAGCTTAGAGCAAAGAAGACCTGACCTGCTTTACCGATACCACCACGGTAGATGCTCTTCGCATCTGTTCAACATAATCCCACCAAGAGCAGTATTTGCAAGACCTACTTGATAGACAGACGTGGCTCATCAACACCAATTTCACCTGCCGTGACCCAGAATGTCAATTTATTCTTTTGGAGAAGTGCGAAGTGCAATTTATGGAGACTCCTTCCTTTGGAGGAGTACAAGCCTGTGGAATCAGCCACCAAGGCACATCTTTACCGAACACTACAACCAAGTTGAATATCAATATCCACAGGCAGGCACCATTCGAATTATTCGAGTATAAAAAAGTTTAATCCCTTGTGCTTGCATTTTTACATAAGAGAGAGAGAGAGAGAGAGAGAGAGAGAGAGAGAGAGAGAGAGAGAGAGAGAGAGAGAGAGAGAGAGAGAGAGAGATTCGTTGGTCTAAGTTTGGTAGGATAAGGAGCATGTTTGTAAGGAATGTGGTTTGTTTGAGTAGGCCCTGATATAGGAATAGCTCCTCTGCAGGGCTGGGGTTGTGATGATTTCGTTAGGTTATGTTTGCCTAACTATTCCTAATGGGATATTTTGGCCGAATGAAAATGAAGTGAAGCTTGTATTTTTGAGGGGTTTTATTACGGTGAAGCTGCGGCTGTATTATTCCCCATCGTCGGCCATTTGGAGAACCGGTTCACCATGTTGCAGGGAAACCGCAAAAAACCTGCAACACCGACGATCGCTTTTTTATATAAAAAAATAACAAATATAGTTCCAAGAAACTCGTGTTGTCGTGATCAGTTTGAAAACAAAAAACCTTCGTCCATTGAAACCTTTGTGGAGAGGGTGATTCAAGTTGCCAGCGAATCAATAAGTCGAGTTTCTTTAAACAGGTTGCCAACACGTTGCCGATTGGTTGGCTACAGGTGTGTAGTTTCCCCCCATTCAAATACAAATTCATCATTCATCCGTGTGTAAGCGGCTTTAGTTTAAATTTTTTAAATAAATTGGCTTAATTGGAAATTGTTTCTGTCTCACTTCCAAGAATTTTGTACCTGGTATTATTTATAAAGTAAATTTCAATGAACTCGTTAAATTTATAAAAAGAGTAATTTTTTAAAGCAATTGTTACAAAAAATTGAACAAGAAATTTATAAATATAAATTTTGATGGGTACTATAATACGATATACTGTTAAACACGTTAAAATTAGTTGTTTCAATTCGATAGAATACGAGGGAGGATCGAAAATAACCAATATTATTTTTGAAAAAAGATTTAATTCAAATTTTTCCTAAAACAACTTTATCTTCTCCAAAAAATTCTTCAATACAACAAATACATTTGTTCCACTGGTACTTTTATTGTTCGAAACATTTTTGGTACTCATTTGTAGAATAATCACCCTTTCACTAACTTCTGATCGTTGAAAGTTGATACATGATGGAGTGGAGAGCTGAGCTTCTTCGTTCCTCAGAAGGGTTAAAATAATTCAATTGATCTAGTGGTACTTTATCATAAATTAGGTACTGCTAGTTCGAAGGATACAGTATTGATGCCTTGTGATATCGGTTACCCGGCTAGGAAACCGGTGGAGAAGTTGTATTAAAATCCTCAACATCTGCGCGAAGAGATCTTCATGATTTCGTAAATAGGGACGGATTGGATGACTGGATTCATTTTTGGAAGGTTGTAGTAGTTATGTTTTAGTTTTTGCGGGTATAGTTCTAGAAAAGAGGGGGGACCAAGATAAGGCAAGCATGGATGACGTTATGTCACAACGAGATTACAAAGCAAAGTAATTACATTATTTAATCTGGGTTGTTTTTTATTCGAAAGGTTAAGGTTCATCTGGACATTTATAGTTGAATGAGAACCCATGTATTCCTGAGAATTTTCTATCATATATATTACCCGACTGGCGTTCATTCATATTGCAAATCTGTCGTTTCCTTAATACTTTTGGGAAGATGTATTTTCATTGTTTATTCATCATAGTGATCATATATTGAATATTTTCAATTTCCTTTGACCTTTTAGACTTTGATTTGAAGTGCATTAAATATGAACCAAAGCCAAATACCACTTAGAATATCGTATCAAATGCCTAACAGATATCAGTTTTGTCTATTATAGATATTCAAAATATATGAAAATAAAGATAATGAAATGAAAAATGCTGAAGTAACGAGATTATTTGCAATATTCATTAATGCTTCTTGGATTATTTATAAAAAGTACCGGGCTATTCATATTAAACGCTTATTTTGTTACAAAAATATTTAATAAATTTTTTATAGTTGCCCGAAATCAACTAATTTTTTAATAATAATTTGACGAAATGAAATATAAACAGGGTAGATAACGCATTGTATACAATTTCACTCTTTCTAATGAGAAAGTTTCTATTTTTTGCTACTGATCTTCAACATATCATATGTCGATCTTTATTTCTTATTTTGAGAAATTCTGTCCTACATATTTTAATAAAAATATGAAATTCAATGATTATCAAAAAATCTCAACAGTTAATTATTAATTTTTTACTTGTCTGATTTTGTTGTCAGATTCCACACGAAAATTTTGTCGAAATCTAATTATCATTCACAGTACCAGGGCCCCTGCCGCTAGAGGCCGTGGGCGCAGTCCTAGTTCTCGGCTCCTCGATGATGTACAATCATTATTATTAGTTAAATTGTTATCACTATCATTGAGTTAAAGTTTAGGGTCATCAGATTCCCTATGAATAAGTTTACTGAATCTAATAATGGATAATAATAGCTCTCAATATTGAAGCATCACACTTAAAAAAAACTCAATATACCTAGATAAAGATGGGTGCATAGTCTTGGTCCTGTATTCAACACCGGATATGAAAAAATATTAAGAAAAATAATATTTTTCTTACAATTATGATTGTTTTCGTTCTTGCAACCTTTCTGTCATGGTAGAAGTAGGGAGCGGGTCATATGTGAGTCCGACAAGAACCGCCCGCGCTAAGCCTAGAGACTCGGCTAGGACCGAACCTTTTAAGTATAAACCAAAAAGAAGCAGCATGATTTAAGCAGTTTTTTGTTTCGTTACTTAAAGTTGGTAAGGATGGTTATGGACACAGAGACCATTGCGTCTTCTGATACGCCCGTCGTGGTCCACTTAAAATTACCAATGAC
Organism: Diorhabda sublineata; assembly: GCF_026230105.1. Lineage (NCBI taxonomy): Eukaryota > Metazoa > Arthropoda > Insecta > Coleoptera > Chrysomelidae > Diorhabda > Diorhabda sublineata. The sequence goes on from NC_079474.1 coordinate 41,986,787, forward strand.
CGATGTTTTTCCAAAGTTAATTAGGTACTTTAGCTTGAACCTTTTCCTGTCACTAGGCAAAATTTAAGTGCTTGAATCTCGCACGTGTGACAAATTACGTCTTATAAGACCATGTTCAGCTAGAAGTCCAGTTATCAGTCGTATCTTCTATCTAGTGCTTCTATCCATTTCTGCTGAGCTTATCTTGGGAATAGTCTACTCAAATATGTAAGAGCTACACTTTTAGCAGTGAAAAACATCCTTCTTATACCCTAGACTATTAGACTCCATCCACTTTTTAAGCTACTAGCATCTACTTTTCGTAAACTTTGACGATTTCCCTATCACAGGAGCGACAACTTCCGGCTCTTTTGGTGCTAAATTCCAGCTCTTTAGCTACATACGAAAAAATTAATAAAATATTATCAAAATCCTATTTTCAGTCAGTCATTCTTGGAAGGCGCGGTCGTTAAATTCTACTCTCTCGTCAAGATCAAGCCATTTAAAATTTATGTCGGATTTCTACAAATGACATTGCTAAGTCTGAAAACCAAAGAATTGTGAAATGGCCTCAAGAGCAAGTTGAAAGTTCAGAAATTTATTGAGGCCCTCGTATTCGGCGTTTGGAATGCTACAGTAAGGTGAATAAATTGATATATAGCGTGCTAAGGATCTTTGGACCTTCTCCTGCATGAATATTATAAAAAGTAAAACCAGAATTCAACTAACAAATACAAATCTAGAGTCGTGATTGGAAACTTAAAAGTCGTTATCCAGATTTAATTAAATTTTCAAGACATGCGAAGCCAATGCTCCATTGATTTATTTTTATATGAAAAACTATTTAATCTTATTTGTAACCGTTTGTTTTGAATCAAATAGAAAAAGGGAAATAATATAAAATGTTTAATCGTTCTTTAAAAACTGGAACTTTTTGTCAATTGGCTATTTCGTTTCAAAAGGTTTAAGGCTTTAAAGTATAATCCCAATCCCAAACCCCACTTAACCACTCAGCTTTTCTGCGATATCACTGTAACCTGACAATTTGTTTATTAGTCTAATAGTCGACTATAGGAAATAATTCAGCCCTTCTGCTTTACTTAATCTCATTTAACTAAATTTTCAGCGAGACATTTTTCATTCATACCTCCGAAAATATTTATATATTAAGACTATTCCAAATAAAACCAAATTCCGTATTAAATAATCTTCAATTAAATAATACAACTCTCTTTGAGTGGTAAATTGGAGTCGAAACCAATTTATATCTATTAGTTATTAAAGAGTGTTTGATAAAAACGCAATTCAATTATCTCTATACGAGGATGGTCTCAGAAGTACCTGCTCCAACAAAGAAAACACAAAAAATTTGGAAAAATATATTTATTTTTCAACGTAATCTCCTTTTAGCTGTATAATAAATTCGATACTCTTTTTATAATAAGAATCGTCAAGCTCCTCAAAATAGCCATTAACTGTCTACATCACCACTTCATTGTTGAAAAATCTTTGACCATCGAGCCATGTTTTGCAAGTCTTCTAGCAGATAATAATCCAAGGTAGGTAAATCTGGCGAATAGGGTGCATGAGGTAGCAAATCAAAGTTTAATTCATTACTTTAGGCAATTACAATAACGGATGTGTGAGCTATCTCATTCGCATTCAAAAAAATCGACACCATGAACTTGCCAGTAGATAGATCGGTCTTTGCATTCTTACGAACCGGTTCTCCTTTTTCAGTCCACTATTTTGATTGTTATTTTGTTTCGGGTGTGAATGATGGACCCACGTTTCATCTAACGGGCCGCCAAAAATTCGGCTTTATTTCTGTGAAACAATGCCAAATACTCCAGGAAACGTTGTTTTTGTCCCATTGTGAGAAAACGCGACTTCCATCTTGCGTACAGCTATCTGAGGTTCAAATTTTTAGTTGTACCGCACTTTTTAAAATGCCTGCTATGTCTGATACCTCGCGCAATTTCAGTCGACGTTCATCAAGTACCACTTTTTTTCAACATTTTTGGAGTTGCCAACTCATTTGATTCACTGAAAACGTTTACTATTGATGTCTGCCAAACAAATACTAAATTACGTGGCGTTTTCAAACTTGAAACATATGATGTATAGATTGTGCACTTTTTAATACAGTGGTACTTGCAAAGCAACTACCGTCATCTCTAGGTCGTTCTGGGACCATCCTCGTACACAAATATGAACTTATATATTTTACAATTACTGTAAAACGCTGTGCTATCTTTTAGGAAAACTTTTTGTATTTTTTCGATTTTTAATGAATGGTTTTAGAAAAAATATATCAAAATTTTTCTGAAAAAGTAGTAAAACTTTCTAAATATCTCCTAAACTATAAAACTGGTAAAACTTTTTTAGAAACATAATTTAGATTATTTTATTCCCGATCGTTATGTCTTTTTGTTGATTCAATCGAAGAGCTAGTTTTTGAGTTATTGCAAATTTAGTATATAATAATGGTGAACCAGATTCAGTCCAAAAAAGCCAATAACAAACATTAACGCAGAGTACCATATGTAAAATAAATATTGAGATCACAAAATTTGTGTCAATAATTATTAATCACTTAAATACATATTTTCGTGTTTAGTTAATTAATTTTATTATAAACGAGATTATCATATTCGATAGTATGTTTTTCTAGTTTGAATATTTTTTTTCTTACTGACTCAAATTAACAAATAGAATAAATGTTTATTAAAATATAGAACAATAATATAATTATAATAAATGAATTGCAAACTAAGATGACGTACCTTGCTTAATGTTATAATTTGCTTAACAAATCACCATTCTCTCAATAATAAACTAACAAGTACCGAGCACCAACCAACCTCACGTTCTGTGTAATGCCCGCTGATATACCGTTCTACGGAACAAGTTTTGATTATGTTATATTTATTGGTCAGTGCTGTACACTGCAAAAATGGAGAGTATTGACAGTATGCAAATGCATGGCTATCCGTTTGAATGCCATTGAAACTATAAATTTTTAATTCAAAAATATAAAACAAACTCATAATAATATCTTGTTACAACATACTTGATTGATATAATACGTAGATTGATAAACAGGGCAATTGTATGTTATTTATTCCTTACTACACCACTGTTTTTGTTGATATGGATATAATTAAAGATAATATCCCAATTATTATCAACAACAATAACGCAATCAAAGTAAATGTATTTAATAATCAATATTTTCATTTTGGTACTTCTGCGTTTGTTAGACTGATGTTTTAGCCTTCTTTGGTCTAGTCTTCTATCTGCTTCCAACCAAGCTGAAGAAATCATGTATTTATACAGTGTGCTTATTTTCAATTGGTATGATACAAATATGTAGCAATACCAAGATTATTTTTTGTAAGACCAGAATAACAAGTCGATGAATTTGTTCTATTTTTTGGAAGCATATGTTCTCTTCCTATAGTCTAATTTTTAATTTCTTTCCGATATATGAAGGTATTCTGTAAAGTTTCCAACCTTAACCTGAAGATGCCACTGCAATTTCAACCATTTTGGACCTTTAGTTTCTACTTCAGAACCGTGTAATTGAGTCCTTGTGAAGATTTTTTTGAGAATTGAAAAAATTTAGTATCGAGTTGTTATTAAATATTTGTTTTTGAAAGGCAATACACAAATAAAAGAGGAGTTATATACTGTCTGTGTAGACTCTGCACCATCACAAGCGTAAAATTTTTGGGACAGCTGAATTTAAAAGCGACCGTATCAACTTGATTCATGGCGAGTGTTCGGGATGGCCAAAAATTGGACGACCATCGAAATAAGGTTAGAGAGGTGGACGAGGCATCTTTGCTGATAAGGTAAAGGTAGACATTGCATTAGAGCGACCGCATTTGAAGAAAAATAAAATGCTTTACCTTCAGGACAACGCAGTTACACTTCATTGATCGACATAGCTAAAATTCTTCAATTGCACTTCGAATTTGTTGTATACTTACCGTCCTCACAAGATTTGCCCATCAATGAATTTCCTAGGTCCTAATCAGATGAGGAAATTATCGCAAACATAAACGCCTATTTTGAGGAGAAATATTCTTATTTGAAAGGGATAAAATATCATGAGTTAATGTTCGTACTCTTTCCTTCTTATTCTTCTTTCTTCCATAATAAGCCTAATGCCTTTTTCTTCTTGGATATTTTTCCTTATCCTGGCTCTAAGCTTTCACTCCACCTCTTTCGTAGTCGACCTCTACTCCGTACTCCAAATGGAGATTTATCACTTGTTGTTTTGACCAGTATCATTCGACTTATATGTTAGTTTTTTCTGTTTTCTGCACACCATAATTATGTTCTTTTCATCTATTCTATTTTTGAAGTGTTGTATATTTTTTTAATAAAGATTGGTTTACTGTGAAGTTGAATTTTGCGTGAATGAATGAAGCGTGCAACGTGTGACGAAGAAGTGAAGTGACGAAGAAAAATGGTTTGCAAGCGTATAAATAAAGAGGAAAATAATATGAAATAATCAGTTGGTTGATGATGAGAATCCAAATACTACAATTGGTTGTTGGTTTTCTTATAAAATCCCCGCAGGGAAATCAAGCTGGGAACTAAATACATCCTTTTTACCTGCTCAACAAAAATTGTGATGTAAAGAATACTAACTGAGCAAATAATAAAGAATTCAGATAATTGATTATATTTTTCATCAATCTTTGCCAAATAGAGCGAGATACAGTAAGTTTGGTTGTTTGGCAATTGGATAAGGATATATGTAATTCTAGTGGGGTAGGGATATTTTGGTATGGACTTAATATAGAAAAATTTTTCTCTGCAGAGCTGGAATTTAGGGAAATAAAGTGGTGTGAACTGAAATGGAATAAAAATAACGAAAAAAGAAGAAGATGAAGTAAATAAAGGCTCGAAAAACAAACGGTTCTTCGTAGTTTGTAATATTTTTTTTTTATTTATTCAGGCAAAAGGGTACAGCTGCGTATTATTCCCTTTCGCCGGCCATTTGGATGGAGAACTGGTTCATCAGGTTACATGAAAACTACGTAATTCCTACAAAACCGACGATCAAAGAGGTAGGAAATAGAGGGTTTCACCTAAAGGCGACGAGGGAATTATCCAGAAAGATAAAGTATATTTCAGGTAGGTTTTTGTAGGACGTCTCTTGTCACCGAGGGAGGAATAGGGTAGTTTCTTCTTGGACTTTGAGGAACCGAGCCGTCTAGTTGCGATCCAAGTGCTAAGAAGGATGCTTTGGCAAAAGCATTGTTTGCTTCGATGGTATGAATCACGTATCAGGCTTGTAAGTCATTTAGACGACTTGAGATGGGTATGATGTCAAGAGAATATATTGAAAAATTCTTGGCCTACTATAGAATTATATAGAATTTTATTACTCAACATATTCTCCTCTTAAGAAAATTTACGACCTTTCAAACTTTTTTTCAGTTGAGGAAAGAGATGATAGTCGGACGGAGCCAAATCTGGTGAATAAGGGGGATGTTTTTGTAATTCGAACCTTAAATCACGAATTTTTTGCATGGCACTTTTGGATAGCATTCCTCGTCTTTTTTCTTAAATTTTTTTCCGTAGTGTAGTAATCTCTAGTTATTCTTCTATCCTTATCTAAAAATCAATCATGATTGCTCCAAGGCAATCACAAAAACATTTTCAGCAGATTTGTGGACACGAAACTTCTTAGATCTTGGAGAACCATCGATTGTTGCTTTGTTTCTGGATCGTAGAAATGTACCCAAGTCTCATCCATGGTAACAATTTGGTTTAAGAAGTCTACATAGTTTTCAAATCGAGCACAGATCAACGCGATGTTTCTACCCTTGCACGCTTTTGTTCAACATTCAAACATTTGGGGATGGATCCATTTTGCAGCAATTTTTCTCATGTCCAAATTGCCGTGAACTATATGATGAACGCATTCGTATGAAATATTCAGTGCTTCAGATACACCTTTCAGCCCAATTCGACGATCGGATAAAATCATGTCATCGATATTTTCGGGGACTGACAAAGAAACTACCCTCCCAATCGGTCATAAATAAACGGTATTACTGGGATTGAGCTAGCACTTGTATTAGCAATTTGCCAAATTGGATTTAATTATTTTTATGCCTAACTGTAACAATGCTCATGGTTATAAATGTAATTTTTTGCAATATTTTGATGGTTCATAATGAAATCTTTGATTGTAGCGAGAATGTTGCAAATTTTGTCAAGTTTTTCTTTGAAAATGAAATTTTTTTAATGTTACTTTCCCACTTTTTAATCTATTTTTAACAGATTTATGTCCTAGTATATGTTTTTGTGGTACTTTTGCAATTTTCTTTTTGATCTACGAATTATCCTTATTTCTTTAATATTTCAACAAAATTTGAGCTGGTTCACACAATAATTCTTATATTCAACTTTATCATTTATAAATAAATTAAATAATTCGAATTATTTGCCAAATATTATTTGCCACAACAGTGATCTGGGTATTAATTATACCAATATTTGATTAGGTCATTTTTCAGACTATTTATTATACAAATAATTACATATTTACTACGAATGCCTTCGATGACAAATTCTACGAAAGGTTCCGCTTCCAAAAATCCACCACTCAGTTTATTTTTCAAGAAATAGAACAAAGTTTACAAAACGAAATAAATCGGTGGATTGCTCCAAATAAATACATACTAAACTGTACTATCGATGTGCTTTTGTGCTATATTTTTTTAGAAATTTTAGAAATAAATAAATTATTGAAATGTGAGATTTCTGGTTACACCTAATTTCTATATTGGCGACTTTCATAGAGTTAACAACTCAACTGTGTCACACTTTATACTCTTAACAAGAAAGATTGATAAACTTTCCTTTTACTATCTATGTTAGTAGATAAAATAAAAACTATTGAGAAATTTTAAGAAATTACTCGGTTTCTCAGAGTATCGGGAACACTAAATTATATACTTATATATATATATAGTCCAGTTCAAGTTCCTCCTAATTCCTAGGAGGAAATCATGCTGAGCTGTTTAAAAGCAGAAAATCTTTTTTTTAATCAACACATAAGTCATGTGTGATTCTAAGCTTAAAATTCTAAGTATTATTGGCAAGATGGCAAGAATCCAGTCACGATAAACACATTTTTATAACAAATGAGATTTGAAGCGAAATGAGTATACTTGGAGATAGAGGATATCCCCTGCGTTCTTATCTTTGAAAAGATATTGTCCTGTATTATCTGCGGGGACGAGGTGCAATATTAATTTAGCAATTATAATACAAAATATACGTCAAATGTGTAATGATATCAGAATAATTATATTCCAGATAGTCCATCTATGCTGATTTATTTTCAGGTATACTGGTTTCATATTCTTTTGTATATGTTGTACTATAATAAGGAGTCAAGTGTCAAATGGCTATTTGTCCATTGTTATTTTTTTGGTAATTGCTTTATCACTTACTACAATTTGGAACAGTGGCAGTTAAAGATCTTTGCTTTAATCAATAATAGAGTATTCAATGATACTTTTCTTCTAATACTTAGTATAAATTACATTATAGCTATCATAAATTGATATTGTTAATATTTAATCTAATTAGTAATTAGGTCTACTATCTTCAGCTTGGAATTTCCGTTATTGACACAAATATATAGCAAAACACGCGATTTGTTTATTATCTGCAAGGTCAATATTATCAAAATTAATAACAAAATTATAAACAGCATTTTAAATGTTTACATTCGTCAAAAATCATACATAGGTGAACCCTATAGGTGAACCTTTGTGATTAAAAGAACTTAGTTGATCTTTCTCAACAATTTAAATAAAATTTGAGATCTTTTTCTTCTTTTCTACTTGTATCTTTTTAGGTATCGGAAAAAAAACAAAAATTGATAGCAAGCAATAAAAACTCAAAAGTTTGATTATACGGTTGCGGTTAAACGGAGGATAACAAAAAGTATCTCTACACTATCTATCTTTTTTCAAATCGAATAACAAATAATGGACAGTTTAGCAAAATAAGCGCCACCTCTTGTAAACTCTAAAATCTCTTATCACCAAGTCAGCCAGAGCAGGTAAATATGGTCGCTGAGGAAAGAAATCCTAACGCAGCTCGGCTAATTTCAATGCAACCATACTGGACGAATACATACGTGCATTATCCAGAACTCTTCAACTCTTCAAATTTAGCCTTTTTTATCATTTCGGCTAAAAAATCTTCTTCTAAATAATCAGTGAAGCTTTGGATTGTCAAAACACTATCCATGACTTCACTGGCGGAATGATGTTCATTGTTTAAACTGCATGTTTGTTTCGATGGTATAAAGGTTTACATCTTTTTATCAACAGATAAATTCAATTAAAGATATCCAAACAGTTTGAATTTTTAATGCCAATCGACCTGTTTCGCCTTTCGTAATGCATTTTTTCTATTTCATTAATTAAAGATTTTGATAGTGGTTACTTCTGTTCTATATCTGATTCCAAAGACATTGCCAGAAGGATATTTTAAATTTTAAACTAATTTAGAAATAACATTCTTTACTATAGAAGGTATGTATTCGAAACCAAATTCTTTTTGCATAACGTGTCACCAATATGGAATTCTGTAAATTGTATTGTTTTGCATTTTCGAATTTTTTTGGAACTTCCACAAAAAGTTTCGGAACGATTTGATGGTTATTGCTCAATTGTAATTTATCATCAGTGTTGAGTACGTTAATCACTTTGTCGGAAACATTTTTAAAAATCTGAGAATCAACCCGTAACGTCATATTTCGTTGTTCTGTTTGTGCAAAGAAGTTTTCCAGTTAGTATGAGATGAATTATCATTTGCTTGACTACGATAACGATCTCATTTAGCAGCAATACCGACACCTGCCTTGCAAACAGCTTTTCAATATAAAGTTTTTCATGCACAATGTTGTATTTGTGAGATGTGCGTCAAAAATAACATATGATGCTTGGCAATAGTTTGCCATATGTAAATACGTCTAAATAATTTAAAAACTATATGCATTAAAAAGATGATACATGACAACAAGTGTTGCATTTAGTGAAATTAGATTGAAACAAAGCAATCGTTACTTAACTCAAATATACATACAATTTTACGTAACTGGATGTTTAACTGTAATTTCTTTATTTATTTTTGAGTAAGCGATGGCTCCTTAACTTAATCAGTTGTCGGGTAGAAAAATCCTTAAAATTTTGATTCTTTCTTCTTCATATCACCGACAACTGAAAAATTGAATCATTAGTTATTTCATAATGCAAATTTTTGGTGCAAGTCAACACTATCAATAATTTGCAAACCCAAAGAGTTTAAAAATATCGAATAAATCGCCACGATTTTCTAAATTTTGAATATTATGTTCTTGATATTTATTAAAATTAGTTTGTAACGAATGTTTACATGATACTATTACGAGATATTGTCCTCAAATTTTTCACTTGTTTATTTATTATTAAGAGCATGATTTGACCACATAGAGCCATGTGCTCAATTCAGTTGTTCGCACTATACACTCCGCTCCCTACCAATATTCGTTTCATAATAGTCTGGTCAATTTAGACATTCGAAGTTACATAAATTCCCATCAAGTTGAAAATCAGTAAAATTGTTTAAAATCTAATTAAAAATAAAATTTTAAAGCTTCCCATCATTCCCTTGTGTGAAAAAAAATTATAATAAAAATACCTCAAACAAAAATTGTAGATCATAAAATTATCTACAAAAAATGCATCAATACTTTTTTTTCTACGAGTTTTTGAGATATAATGATTCAAAAAGTCGTAAAAGCTGTAAACATCATAATAAGCGTGGTTTCCTCAAAAGGTCTATTCCACGGGTCTGTTGCGGTCATGTTTAATTTTAAATTAATGTAAAATAATAGAAATTAGCAGAGATTGAAAAGATAAAAGCGATTTAAATTAAAAAAAAGTTGTGAAATTTAATCCGAGTCGTAACTTTCAAATTGTTCTTCTTCTTATCGCCTCGTTGTAATCAAACGGATCCTCCACTGTTGGTGATTCAATATTAGAACCTTGACAAGGTGTACATGCCAGAGAACAAAACAGTCAGATTTTTTGCAACCACCTTTAGCACTACATTCCTAATGCAGTTGCAAAAAATTGTATGTGGTGGGAGTAAAGTATAAACGGATTCTAACGTATTGTTAACCAACTCCAACACCAGTCTGTTGGGTCTAGCTGATAACCAAGCAACACTTGAGCTTGTCAATATACCCGAGAAATATATTGATGAACAGCAGCTAAGGTTGGAAGAAGACAAGCCGATTGAACTTGTTTTTTTACTTTTAGTATTTTTAACTAAACATGCATATCGATATTTATCTAAGTAGGTAGTTTTTTAGGAGCTCCGTACATAGAAAGAAGAAAGCGAATGCCGTTGGTAATAACTTCTTGTCGAGTTGAATTATTGTTTTTAAAAACTAAATCTTGTTTTTCAAACATTTTGAAAATTGTTATTTTACCCTTTCTGTAAAATGCAGATGTCGAGTCACATCCAGTTATTTTGTCACTTTCCAAAAGTAGATAAATTTTTTGATGAATAGATTTCCGATTGATGTTGAGCTTTTCCTGGTTTTAAGAAGAAAATAGTTATATATCTCAGAAACGATAACTCATAGGAAAAAAAGTATTTATACGGTTTTTGTAAAAAAAAATTCCTTCACCTTTGACCATGAATCACATTTTTTCCACACAAGGCAACTTGGATGGGGAACTTTAGAATTTTATTTTAATTATATTTTAAACAATTTCATTGATTTTCAGCTTGATGGGAATTTATGTAACTCACTCTTTTTTGGTCTAATTTGACCGAACTATAAGCTCACGATATTCATCGCTAAATACATACAAGTATACGGATTTTATTAACCTTTTTTGAAGTAGTAAATGAGGTGCCCGAATTATAGCACTGTCTGTATTCAGATGACCACTTTTAAAAACAGAGAACCATTTACAAATTATTCTTTTGGACCGAGTACTTTTAGCATAGTATTTACGTAACGTTTCCTCGGTTTCCATTATATTTTTAAACTCATGTCTTTTATTTTTTGAAATTACATTCAAACAAAGCATTGAAGTTTATTATTATGGATATTCGTTCGATATTTCTCTTTCTGGGAGGCCATATTTCACCCACACTATGACAAAACTTCCTTATAGGTGTGCCTGGCGTCTCGAATATTCGATGGCGATCGAGCAAGATCGGTCCTATTACCAGTAACTTCGCTGTGACCTTTTATTTAGTGTAGAATTTATTTATAAAAAAATATATTTAGAACACCATCCATTAAATCTTTTCTCGGAAAAAGTTATACATACCTTAAAAACAGACTTTCAATTCTCTAATTTAAGTATAACATGGTAAACAAAAAAGTATTGGGGTATTAATCTGATATATATATTAAGTATATTGAAAACTGTCAAAACAGTAATGATTGATGAAAGATATATAAAGTTACATAGAACACATTCATTATAGGTGTTCAGGAATACACACTACTCTCTGAATATTTAATTTATTGTGAAATTTTTGTTAAATAAACTCTTCTCATATCACTTGAGAAGCTGGGTGGTGAATATCCTATCTATTAGGGAATTCCCCAAGATAGCGTGTTTGGACCCATGTTATACCTTCTATACAGAGTAGATAAAAGGTTAGATAATTAATGTAATGTTTTTCCGAGCTCGTGGTAACTCTGGAAGAACAAAAATTTTAACGTACAGTGAGGTAAGTCAATGCATCCTGACATTGCGGTTTAGTTGTGATATAGCTTACAGATTTTAGGAAGTTTTACCCCTTAAGTACCAGATTTATCACTCAGCGACTTATTTCTCTCATCCAAAAGCTAAAACTATATGAAAAGAGCGCATTTTAAATCGATTGGCGACACCGGAACAACTGTGGTAGGTACCGATACTATCGGATGGAGAAAATAATTTTTCCACAGCATATGTTTCATTCCGTATTTGTCAGACCTCGTATACAATAACAACGAATTACCATGGTGAAAATCAGGATACACATATACTGGTATGCTGACATATCGGCTCAAATTTGACACGCCTCGCGCATGACGTCACGCTGGAATCAGAATGTTTCTTGACCACTGTACGTATTTACTGGGTCTATTATGAGGTTAAAATGCCGTCACTACAAGCAAAAACCCTGAAGGAAATACCAAAGGAACAGGTATTAAATACTTTGATTACCAAAAAAAAAGGCCTTGGCGAAGCAGTGAACAGGACCCTGTGGTCGAAAGGATATAACGTATAGATTAATCGCAAATTAACAATAAGGTTTAGCCAATCAAAGCTTGTGGAACGTTCAAGTTCCTCCCTATCGAGCGGTCGAGAGAGCCATAAAAGTATTTAGCTGCTGCCGCATTTTTGAACTTACCTTTGTTTCTATAACGTACTCGGCGCATATTATTATCGATCGTTGAACTGCTGCGGCAGCATTGATATGATTGAACTTTTTTTGTTTTGTTAACAAATAATTCAAATAGTTTAAATAGAAATAAAACTGATTTCGGAACCGCTGTTTTCATTCCATAATTTCTTAATGTAAATTTGTAAAATATGTGGTTTCACAGTAGAAATGGGGGTATCACAAATGTGATCAGTTGTGACTAAGACGGGGAAAATTATAAAATTCGTGTGACGAAATTTATGGATGAGATTGACTGTGCCAGGCAGGGCTACTGAACTGCTTATAATAGTTATGGATGATATGAATAAAGCAGAAAAAAATTAATCTACAATGGAAGATTATAAGTTAAGCCCACCAGTAATTATCGGAATGTGTCTTTGCAGATGACCTCATGATATAATTAGATGTTAAGTCAATAGCTGTAACGATAGAAAATAACATACTGAAATGTTTTAGATTCATGGATATAATGATAAGTAAGACACCAGTTAAAGCTATTTGGAAAGTGGTAAAAATTTACTATTAATGATGTTTTTCTCTATGAATTAATTAGGATCAAAGGAAGGATTTAAATAAATAGGAATCACAACTAGAATAAGTAATAATTTAGTTTATTCCTGTAATAATTAATATAAAAAAGTAGATACCTAATACATGAACTGCAATGATCAAAACCAAAGTTTACAAATAAAAAAATATTACGAAACAAAATTACATACTCATAATTTTATGTCTTATTGTTAAAAATGTAGGAGTGGCTTTCCTTTCCCTTATTTTTATTAATGTGTGTGTTTCATAGCTTAGTTAATGTACTATCAAGTCGTTTAAGAATTAGCTATTTATGATTCACTTGGGTACAAGCCAACTGAGAGAAAATTATTTAAGTAATTAGTAAAATTATTTATTAGAAGAATCGAATATTATGAGCATGTAAAATATTGCATAAACTATCTACATTTATCACAATAAATGACATTTTAGGTGCTAAGACAAAGAAAATATTTTAATATTAAATATTTAGAGGGCGAGCTGCGACATACCAGCCATACGTTATAGTTTAGAGCAGTGAGCGCTGGAACGATAAGCTGTGAATGAAGAAAAAATAATGAATTGAAATTTAAATTTAAAAGCTGTTACATGGCTACAGAGGGAAATTGCTATTATTAAAATGATTTCGTATCGAACGTATGTCTGGCAGGCCGCGACTCTTAGTTTAATTGTTCGACGATTAACATTGAACGTGTGTAGAAATATACTTTGTTTGCTAATTACTTCAACTAAGACACCAAAGCGCTGTGCCTACAAGTACAGCGAACGATGAAACCATATTTGCAACTGCGCCATTGGTGGTTGTTTCTACAGACGATTGTGTGGGTGTTGCTGAAGTTGAAGACGACGCTGAATTTGAAGACGAGGATGAGGCTGTGAAATAAAGAATAGTTACTATAATTGATAACAAACATCACCATCGGTATATTTTATGGTGCTGATTACTTAACAGAGCGCACGTCACGTGTCATAACCGAAGAGAATTGTGATATAACTGTTCGAGAGGTTGCGAATAGGCTACATGAATCGCACACAATAATTGAAAAACACTTTATATTTTGAGCTAGTTAAGAATCTTGATATTTGCCTATTTCACGAATTGAAAAAAAAATTATTCAACACAAAGAATCAACATTTGCTATATGCATTTTAAACGAAATCAAACCGATCTATTCTTGAAAACAATCATCATTGGTAATGAAAAATGGATCCTGTACAGTAACATAATTCGAAAATTAGAGCAAACCACATCGAATAAGTTGGATGAAGTTGAATAACAACAAAAAAGCCCATTCTGTCAATTTGGTGGGAATACAAAGGTGTTGTGTTTTTTGAGCTGCTTCCCAGATACCAAACGATCAATTCTGATGTTTGATATCAAAACAAATTATGAAACTGAATGAAACAATCAAAGAAAAACGATCAGAATTGTCAAATCCGAAAGTTTTAGTGTTCCACCATGATAATGCAGAGCATCACACATCTTTGGCAACTCGTGGGAAACTATTGGAGCTTGGCTGAGGAGTGATGTCATATCTCCTATATAACCCTGATCTGGCACCATCTGATTACCATTTATTTCGAAGTTTGCAGAAATCTTTGAATAGTCAAACTATCACAAATGACGATGACCTTCAATTGCACCTGGTTCAGTTGCCAGAAATTTTTTGAGCGCGGAATCAGAAAGCTGAAAGAGAGATGGCCAAAGATCATTGAGCAAAATTGGAAATATATAATTGATTAAAAACTATTCTTTGTTGAAGTATTTTATACTACAAAACCGAAATTACTTCGTCGCCAACGTTCTTAAGATGTAAGCCAAGAAATATAAGTTATGAGGTCATAAATATTTTTCAGAAGGAATATAGGTTTTTGTAGCATTAATTGATTCAGCTTATTTCTCTGCATCATAAAAAAATTAGAAGTCAAATAAGAGAAAAATGAGAAAACTACTAAAAATCTGAAAGTGGAACCCCACTGAAAAATAATAAGGAGTTTAGATCAGGTGACCACTCCATTGATTCACGTCTTTCAATCCACCTTTCTTCAGGTTGGTTATACAGAAACCTACGAACATTAGGACAATAATGTGGTGGTACACAATGAACCAAATACTGGGATTCAAGTTTTCTTTATTATTTGGATCCGGAAATGCCGCAATTAGGTCCGGAAGCACTGCCATATGAAGATTATTTAAATATTGCTCAGCTGCTGAATTCCCGCGAAAGAAATGAGGATCAATAAATCTTCCCAAACAGTAATGTTATCAATAATTATGTGTTGTGTTTATGCATAGTTTGGATCTATACAAAAGACGTAATTCTTTGTGTCCCTTGGCAGTGGACAAAAAACTTGACACCTCAAAAAATACTCTATAAATGTATGATTTTGATGATGAAGTAAAATTACTCGCTCAAACTTTCCCCAGGGCCCAGAGCGTGAGGTGCTTTCTACAAAGCATGCAGATGATACAGTAAGGATTGATACACGATCAGTAGTGGTTGTGAAGCCTCAAACCGTGGTCAACTATAACAAAGGCAAATCTTCTATACTTCTATCTGACCAAATGGCAAGTTACAACACTTTTCTCAGGGGGACGTTGATGTGGTATAGGAAAATTGCTATTGAGCTATTGCTATTTGGCACAGCAATGGTAAACACCCATATTTTTTATAAAAGAATAACAAAAAAGAATGTAGCAATTACTAATTCTCAAATCAGTGTAACAAAGAAGTTACTTATGAAAGAAACTATGAATGTTGCTGGTTAAGAGACGCCAAAACAAAAAAAACCATTACCTAGTGAAGAAAGAAGGCCTAAGTCAAAAGGTGAGAGGGCATAATGAAAAAAAAATATTGTAAAATCCAAAGTAGAAA
The DNA here is from genome assembly GCF_026230105.1 of Diorhabda sublineata. Taxonomy (NCBI): domain Eukaryota; kingdom Metazoa; phylum Arthropoda; class Insecta; order Coleoptera; family Chrysomelidae; genus Diorhabda; species Diorhabda sublineata. The sequence continues at coordinate 42,002,680 of NC_079474.1, forward strand.
GTGTGATTAATTATTGCTGTGTTTGCTTTGGAAAACCACATTGTAATCAGTGTTTTGTGGAAAACATAAATAATTCAGATTGTAATAACAATTTTTTATTGTTGTATTTATATTGTAATATGTTGTTTGTCATGTTTTTTATACCCTTAAAAACAATATTAACAAAAACAGGTACAGGTAATATGAAGCTAGCACAAGTTAAAAAATTTGAACAAATATTATTTGAATTATGTCGAAGAAAACACAAAAAGTATGAACTAAAATAAAATCAAATGAACCAAGTGTAGGGTAATGATCCAAGGATTCAGAACAGTCCAACCAAACTGAAAAATATATTTAAATATGGCTGTGAAGGAGCACTTTGGGTGGTGGAGAAAGTTCAGTTGCTGGCCTATGGACCGCACTAGAGCTCAAATTGTTAACCATATGATTGTAAGCCGGCCGTATTCACAACCTATTGAAGCTATGTTACATTTAAAACCTCATTTGGCAAACGCTAAAATAAATGATTTATTCTACAAAAAGTCGTAATTAGGTTGGTAAAATTAATTGAAAGTACCAATATAGATTGTCAAATATGCAAAATTTTTCGTATGAAAATAAGTTTATTCCCGTGATATTATTAAATATTTCAAAAAATTTTTGTTATATTATATATTGTCATCAAAAGTCAGAAAGTATGCGGAATTTCAAGTTCATCTCAACAGACAAAAACTTAATATAAGTGTGATAATAGGGAACCGCATAGACCACACCCTCATCAATAATTATAACATATGAAATTAAATTAATTGAAAATAGTTCTCTTACCACTTGTAGTATCGTCATCACAGTAGATAGCTGCCACCAAGGAAAAAATTAAGATAATTGCCAAAAATTTCATTTTGTATTTTTTCTGAAACTTTAGTTGCGTTAAACTTTTGTATTGATGACTACTGTTAATAAAAATCAATAGGTATATTTATTTAATATATATATATATATATATATATATATATATATATATGGCTCGGGGGGAGATTTCGTTAAGCCAATCAAATTTAGGATGGTTATCTTTCCACTTGAACTGAAAATGAGGAAATATATAGATAATATCTTTACGATACTTGTTGGATATTGCGAATAAAATAATTAGCAACCTTTTTATTTATCTTAATCACGTATATTAAACAGAATATATTGATAGCAAAACGGATTTGGAATTATACTTCTAATTTTATTAGAAAATTTTTGAAAAATACGTGGATCGAGGAAGCTGAAATTATATTTTCATTGAAACTAGGTACTATTAAGTAAGTCAAATTTACTATCGCCTTTGATCTATTTCTTCTGTCTGCCTTTTACAGATGAAACTTCAATATGTATTTTTTCATAAAATCAACAAACAGAGATATAAATTACAATTCTTGATTCTCAGACAGGGTAGGTAAGCACCCGATATGACGCTATGTGATTTACACCTTTAGTTGTTCATAAAAAACTTTTATATGTACCCCCCTACAAGGTAACCCTCAAATGAATGTACAGGGTCCTTCACGACGAGCTGAATCGATATGTAAGTATATGGGAAAGTACTGCGACTGGTGTTCTGAAAATTTGCTTGCATGGGTTTTCCGGAATGCTCCTTTCAGCAAGAATATTTTTATTAAATTTTTGGAATCTATGCGAAATTTCAATATAACTTTATATGAGGCATCGTATGCCTAAATTACACCATTTTTTAATTATTTCACATTTTCGAAAGTTTTCGACACATGCAGCCCTCCACTAAAAGTTTAAGTGAGTCAGGTCTAATATTTTTGGGATTTGGACAAATAACACTTACAGCTTTCAAAATCTGTGGAAACCTTGGCAAAAATTTATACAGAGTGTTCAGAAAATGGTGCTGAATTTCGCTATCTAAAAACTTCGAAAACTTAATTTTTTCAAATGGCAATCCCCATATTTCTCTTTACCATTGGATTGTACGCTTTAATTTAAGGGGACTTAGTTAGTAAATTCATATATTTGAAATTAACGGTTTTTGTAGAAACTTAAAAAAACTGAAATCTTTATGGTTTTTAATTGTTGGTTGTCAAACAATGAAAACAGCTTGACGTTAAAGCGTTGCAAAAGTATTCATCATGTCCCGTTTAGGATGATAACACTATCACATTCCCCGTATATTACCAGCAAATTGAAATAATCTTCATTAATGAATCCTAAACGGGACATGATGAACACTTTTGCAACGCTTAGACGTCAAGCTGTTTTCATTTTGTCCAAATCCCAAAAATATTAGACTTGACTTACTTAAACTTAGAAATATAATTTTTTTAGTGGAGAACTGCATGTCCAAAAATTTCGAAAATGTGAAATAGTTAAAAAATGGTGGACTTTAGGCATACTATGCATTCTATAAAGTTATATTGAAATTTCGAGTAGATTCCAAAAATTCAATAAAAACCATAACATTCCGCTTAAAATAACGAAGTTTGGATCCACTTTCGGTATAACCGGAAGTTCCAGAACACTGAAATTATTTTAGCTGAAACGAACATTTCGGAAAACCCATGCAAGCAAATTGTCAGAACACTAGTCGCAGTACTTTCCTATATAAATATCGATGCAGCTCGTCGTGAATGACCCTGTATAGATTTGTGAAATGAAGTTAACTTTTTCCGAAAAATAAAAGCAACGATATTACTGATTTTAATGTAATTTTATGTTTCTCCTGCAAAACTATTCACGCTTCAGTAGCGAAAATGCCACTAAACGGGTTGAATTTTTCATGTCTTAGTACTGGTGGTGTTATGGCCATCAATCAACCTAATGTACAGATGGTGAGAAAACTGCTTCTTAAGGGTATTCGGTGATTTACTGGGAGATCGAAGAACCTTAGCCTTTACGGACGAGCTTTGACCGACTGAGGTTTGTTTGCACGCCATTTAATCCCACTTTTCGTACGTTCCTACTTCCGTTTTGTGCACCTTTTGTTTTCTACTCTGTAGCTACAGAGTAGAACCCGTAGAATTTTTGAGTTTTCAAAAAAAATAATTGTGTTTAACAGTCGTTTCACTTTGTCCTGCAAATCCATATTTGGCAAACTTTGTATGTATGTATACAGAGTGAGTTTTATGTACGGAACGCCTCAATTATCTCGAAAACGGCTTGTACGATTTTTATAAATTTTTGTGTACAAGGATCTTGTGAGATAACCGGTATTGTGGTGGTATCTAACACTGTTGTCAGATCTCTCCTTTTTCCGGAAAAATAATTAAATTTGTTATTTCAAATGGATCACCCTATATATTTTGTGTTTTTGGATATCCTTAAGAAATAACTGATTATTTTTCATATAAGATTCTCTATACCTAAATGCCATAATTTCTCCACCAAAGTTACCAGAAATATTGTACATTTAGATGGCTACGATTGAATAAACTCGTTTAATTTGAATATTCCTTAGTAATTTATGTGCTAATACAAGTTTCGTACCAAGGTCTAGTGTTAATAAGTTAGTAAAAAGTTTATTTATCCAAATCATTGCGCAGAAAACCTACAACAACAGAAGACAAATCTTTAAATGTTTGTGTTATGTTAGAAGTAGATCCACATTTGTGAAGTAGAAAAATTACGAATTTTAGGCGATTACAGCATTACATTTAATTCTATACAACAATCCACGCGATTTTGAAAACTTTGCAATACATTTTGCAACATCCCTGACTGCTCAATTCTTTTTATCTCTGTGGTAATCTTTTAATTCCTGAATATTGGCAGGTTTTGTTTTATGTTTTTCAAGTGACCTCACAGGAAATAATCTAAAGGATTCATGTCGGGTGGTCGCGAGAGCCATTCGATAAAACCAAGCCTTCAAATCCATTTTCATAGAAACACATTATTTAGGTATTGCCTCATCACACATGCAGAGTGGGGTGGGGTCGTTTAGAAAATTGTTATTGTCTGGAAATTTCTAATAATGAAATTTTTTTAAATGTAATTAAAATAACTTACTTGGATTTCGAAATATTCAAGCCAATTCAGCTATAATACTATTTTCCAATAAATCTAAATGCTATGGACCATTTAAGTTACCCTCAATGAAAAAGGAACCAACTATTTTGTCGCCTATTATTCCAGCCCATACATTCAGTTTTTCGGGATAATTGGTGTGGGATTCACGCATCCAACGAGGATTGTTACGTGACCAGTATCTACAACTATGACGATTTACGTTTCCATTAATACAAAAAGTGGCATTATGGCAAAACATAACATTACTTAAACAATTTGAATAGTTTTGATTGTAACATTTTCCATCATTAGGTCAACAAACTCTTCACGTCTATTAAAATCGTCATCTGACAACCAACGTTGCTTTGTATAGATGGATAGATGCGCGTAGACAGGAAGATCTAACAAAGATGATAATTGAAACATATAGACGACAAGGAAGACATGATACTCATACGGATACCAGATTCGAAAACACACATTGAAACAATATTTGTTGTAATTGGCAAGAACATTTGATTTTATACATTTATAATTATAAAAAAAGAAAATGTTCGATTCATCCTGTTGGTATTCACAGTTTTGGAAATTTCTGGCTAAAAAATGTAGATTTTTTAAAGCTACTAATTGAGTATAGATCTGTCATTAAATATTTGTTTTCGAAGAGTACTATGTTTACGCAAATGAAAGAGAAATTAGATACTGCATACACAGACTCTGCACCATCATTTACGGCCGCGAAATTTTGTGTAGCTAAATGTAAACGTTAAAGTACGGTTTATCTATAACGATTAATTTGTTTAAACACAAGTGTAGAATGCTCACAATGAAATATTAGTATTAGAATACTAGTCGTTTACTGGCCATTAAATTGCTACGAAATGCGGGAAAAGATGTTATAGATTTGATTTGAATTGGCAAATGATTGTGCATTTTTCGCGTCGTACAGTATTGGGCCTTTAACTAACTCTGAACGTGGAGTAGGTAAATAAAGATCGTATTCAAATATAAATAAGTAAGCAAGAATCGATGTTTTGAATCATATATCCCACTGTTTAGTTTCAATAAATATCAGTTCTCTTATGTAGTTTGAAGATTCACTCAAATTGAGTCACACAACCACAGAAGAGAAGGGCATATTGGAGGTGTGACACAAAAACGGCATCATAAACTGTTATAGAGGTTGATAATTTTAGTTCCTTAGCCTAAACCTTAATTTTTAAGTTAAAGTGACGATATGTAACTGCAGTTTCAGAGAATTGTCTACAATAGGCACTTAGAATTTTAGAGCTTCAACGACGTCAATGGTGTTATTTGTTACAAAAGGCTACGACGTATTTATAATATGACAAAACTTCAGTCTTAGAAACGTTAAGACACGACAGAAGATTGGAATTGCACTATGATTTAGATTAATAGACCGTACATTTAGGAACAGCCATAAACTGCTAATATCAATGATATATTTTGCTATATTCTGACTGCATTATAATTATACATGGGTAACCTACTCGTGCATTGGGTGTCGCTGAACATTTCCCAGGCATTATTGATGCGGTTTAAGGAAAATGAGTCGAGTTTTTGCGTCGATTTATAAATGTAGATGAAACCTGGATCCACCACTACATTACTGTAATATAAAAGAGTATAGACAGTGGATTTGCAGAAGGACAACCTACCCAGAAAAAGGCTAAGACAGTTTTTTAGGAGAGTCATGGGATTATGTTCATCTACTTAGAAGGACTTTGTTATGTCGGAAACTTTTCAAGCCGTTTCCATAAGATAGTTTTAGATTAAAAATTCCATATTTAAAATAAATAAATTAACTTTCTTATACACGTCTCTAATTAGATTCGATCTACGAGCATAAGTTTGTAAAGCGCATTCACGAACCTTTGAGCTTTCGATACTATTTTACATTTGGTTAGACCAGGATGATTTATTTTATAAAACATCGTTATGAATTTTGTGAAATCAGATTAGTTCAAAATATCTACTAATTATACAATGAACTTAAATTAAATGTAAATTAGAACATTCTGTTTCATACAAATCGCGATGTTATTAGAAAGTTCAGCATTTTTTTTCAAATTAAGTATGCATTGTTATCAAAACGAAGAAATTATGCGAAATTTCTAATCAATAGGTTGATTAGAAGTTATCAAAAAATTCCAAGACAAATACACAAGTTAACATTAGATAAAGTGTGATAAAAATGATTTCTTTCTATTAAAAATATCACCTTTAAATTCCGTTATCATGAACAATTTGCGGCCACATATCTATGCTTTCATCTTCATTTGGAAAAAATAACTCATATTCATTTTAATTATTAGGTAAGTGGTTAAGTGTGACTCATTATTTTTATATCTTTAATTGAACTCTTAAATTTATTATATGCAATCATATGACGACTACTAAAGTAACTAGAAGGATCAATAGATTTTGATAAAAACCAATTTTAGAAAAATTATAGAGTAATAAATCATTTTTGTCGTTCATATATATACTTAGTAATAAGATAACTAACTTGAATTATCTCTTCTTATCTTTATCTCCTAACATAAAGCAAAATATTGGTCGCGATTGAAAAAGCAAATGCTTCCATTTCGCAATAATCTAGTAATCTAGTCACTAAGGCAATTATAACATACATTTCTATCTACACGTGAATACCAATATGTGGGTCTGAGCATTTAATTTCTTATTTATCGTCTAATCAGATTAAAGTTGAATTAAACTTTAACTAAAGTTGCTAGTTACGTAAGGCTAACTCAAAGGTTCCAATAAATTTCGATACAGTTGATTTGGAAAAATTATAGACAGATCAATTATTATAGACATTATATCTGCTCCTCGTTGGGCTCTAATCTATAACTTTACGACCTAGCTGGAAGTGGTATTTGATATAATTAAATACGAGGGCTGATATTTTTATTTTTTAATATAGTGACATTTTTCTCATTGATGTTACACCATTTCTAATATGTATGAAAAGAAAGATTTTTTAACAATTGCAAATCTTTGATTTTGTGATGGATCTATGACTCATTCGTTGTTAGTAATTTTGCCAGAAAATTTTCTAGTGTAATAAATGCAGCGTCGGATTAGGAAGTAGTGAGGCTAAAATCGATCCGGTGCTCATTTAAGGAAACCAAAATCACATCGAACTCTTTTAAATGTAATATAGTAGTTAATTATTAATTAAATATAAATTATAAGTAAAGTAAATTTAAATCTTATTTCTTAAACTATTCAAGACTTTATTTAATAAACTTCTTTCTCTAATTTTCAAATCTCATCAAAATTCATATTCTGTAACAACTCTTTTTGTGCAGGTCTTTTAATGACAATTATCGCTTATTTATTACCGCAATCGAAAGGCTATATAAGCATTCGGAAAAGTATTTAAAGTAAACTAATTTATTCGTTTCATTTGAGTTACCAACAAAATTTTTGTAAAAAATGCAAATTTTGCTATATATCCAATATTGCTTCTAAACTAGAAGATCAAATTAGTAACTTTGCGGCGCCTTTACGTGCTAGGGGTCTGTGGCTTCAGCCCCCGCTAGACCCGCCCTAAATCTGATGCTGAATAAATGGCTATTCTAAAAAAATCAATTCCTTTCTGAGTAGCAACTGCTGTCACCACTGTCAAAATGAAGAGTGGACTGTCGGCCCGATCGATCAAGGAATCGTTAGGGGTTGTTACACTCTCCTAGGTGCAGTATGTTTCATTTTGATCGTAATGTTTTTAAAATTCTATAAAAATGTATTTCACTGCAATACACTAATTTGTCAGAATGCCACACTCTATCCTAAGTCTAAGAAATTAAGGAACCGGTAAAAATAATTCATCAGCCTAACTTATCAATAGTAAATTTCGATTTGCATGAAATTTTTTTCTGTGCACTATCCACTCGCGTTTCGTCGGAAAAGACACTTTGCACTACTATTCGAGACCCTGAATTCCACCGAAATATCCTCTCAATTTCCTTAGGCTGCGGGGAGAAACAATTGAAAGTCATGAAAATGTTTTCCGTAGATCCCTAAGATGACTTCGCTTGGAACCGCGGAGCGATTCTATTCGAAGTCGCAAAATCCACTTTCCTGATATATCAAAAATCTGTCACTCAAAATATCTTCGTTTATATATTTTGACCCATAAAACTTTCATTAGTTTCGAAAAGCTTGAATCGACGCTTGACCCCACCAAGTTTGTTTTAGTATAGCTATAGTAATACTAAACTAACTTTTCGTTTGTGATAGCGATTATGGCTACTTCAGCTGCATGATTGTCGTACATTACATTGAAACAGATCATTGTGAAGATGCGTTGGGGTGATTTCATTCAAATCAAAATCTTCAATCACCATACGATCTATTTTGATATTAATATGCGAATATCTAGATCTCGAGTCCAACAGTAAGCACGCTTCAATAGATAAGAAGCTTGACAATTTCTAGTGTGAGTATATACATATATAATAGGATACAGCATAGACAAAATGGATCAGCTCTGGTATAGAGATATTGGAATGGGACGAATTGGTACCTACAGTTTTTTGACGAAAGTAATTTATAGGTCAACAAAATAAGAAAAAGTAGAAAACACATTATAAATAAATAAGAAAATTAAGAATTCTTAATATATAAACCACAATTTGTATTTCGGAAGCGAAAATAGCGAAGATCCATCTATAAAATGGTACGGTACAGGTTAATTTAACAATTCAAACCTTTACCAAGTTGGAATGTTTGGAACCGTTGATGATATTCGTACTGAGCAAGCAAGCACACTGTTTACCAATACTAACACTGTGTGACGCGCGTTTACCTTCAGTAGCTGAATATGATAACTTGGTAATTATCAAGTATAGTTTATTTCTTAATCTGACAGCACAGTGGCCTCATTAAATATACAAATAGAAAATTATCTCTTACAGAGTAATCCTAAGAATTTTACAAGTAAGTACTAAAATTCTAATGCAAAACAAGTAGGTGTCTGTATTGGTTATCTGTACAACCCTGTTTCAGCTCAAAATACAATATGGTAATAAAACTGAACAATGCCAGCTAAACGATAAACATTGCGGCAGTGGCGGAGATTACGACATTAGATATCATCTTCAAATGGTATATCTTTTACGATTAACCAGTTTCTAACATCAGCTTTTCTCCAAGAGGTAGATGGAAGATTTTCTGTTAATCGCGAATGATAGATAAGTGGCATTGTCCATGACGATTACAGCATTATTTGGAATTAATTCGACCATTTGTGTAAAATACTATTCAAAAACATCTGCAGTCATTTCTTCATCATAGTCTTTAGTTGATGTTGACTGAAACTCCAGTAAACCACCTTCAACAAACCCTTGATTGCATCCAATATGCGTTATTATTAGTCGGCGACCTTTACCGATACGAGTTTTCAGTCCAGTAGATAAACCTGTCCTTCATTGAGCCATGTCTCATCTAGATAATAGATTTGTCTTCCCTCCTCTCTGTATTTTCGGATATCTCGTAAATACTGGCGTCTCCAACATATTATTTCTTCGTTGTAGATTAGCACTGATTTGCGGCCAAGTAAAATTGAATTTGTGTAATATTTTCGCCCTATGTCAGCAAATTCTCGTCCTCCTTCTCCATTCTTAGAATAATGTCAAGGGTTGGGATCTCTTTTTTAAAATATAATTCATCTATTTTTCGCCTTATTCAATTTTGCATATGTTCATCAAGGTCAAGTGGTTTTCTTCCAGTTGTTTTTTTAGGTGGAGATATATTTCCATTTTTCCTCTCTCTTAGAAGCCTGTAAATAGTAGATTCACTAACTCCTGTCATATTGGAACATGTCGAAACTTTATTTCTAACAGTAGCAGCCGGCATTTGATGTACAACAGCATCATGCACATTTAACACTACAGTCTTCGTTTGTAAGCTAAGGGGGACGCTCTTACACTTTACTGGGGTAAAACATTTTTTACAACACAGTTAACACTTATGGAACGTAAGCGACTCTAGGCAAAACAAATCATACAAATTTGGGCGAGACCAAGTTTCACCGTATATACCTGCAAAATTTCTAAGTAGTCATTAGGACAATCCCTAGTATTGTTTCTTGAAAATGTTATTATCTACATTTGGAAAATCAGAAAGTGATTATCCGGAAAATGAATTGTTGCAAGTTAGTTACAAGATTATTTCAAAAATAATTTATAGTTTTAACTGCATGTACTCTACAAATGTATGAATAGTAAATAAATTCCTTAGATGAACGGTAACGCTTATGGTTTACTACCTGACTAGCATCTGTGACCTTTTCGCGTGCTGTCAGACAATAAGCAACAGATTATAATTACAATACTACCAACTTCATCTCTTCTCTCCAAGAATGTTCCAATTTGAACTACCCGATCTTTTGCAAGATAGAGAGAAAATTGTTCATTGGTTTTTTTGGTGTTTTGAGGAAATTTTCCATGTTGAGGAAGGGATTTATTGGGTTTGGCTATGGTATAGGAATTAGTCCTCTGATGTTGTAGTAGATGGTAATGTGATGTGTACTGAATAAAAAAAGCGAACTATTAAAACGAGGAGTTAAGGAAACAAACAAAGAAATATTCGATACAAAATATTTTCAAATATTGGCAATATTTTTTTGTTTTTTTAGTTTATTTACGTAAGTGAATAGCCAGATAGACGGTTATAGCTGCGGCTGCATTATTCCCTCTCTCATCTGTATGATCCTGCTTTATATACACATTTATCTTGTTCCAGGGCATTGTAGAGTCTTTCAAAGGGTCTAGTTGTATCCAATTTCTTTCAGAAACATTTCGAACGTTTAACAGTTACCCAATATGTTCAACTACTTCACTTCACTATGCTACTTCTTCTATTGTTTCTATTACATTTACTTATGTTGGAAGTTTTATTATTGGAAGGAATAAATAAAAATCAAAGAATAGATTCTATATAATTTTATTACAAGGTTTTGAATGTAATAAAAAAAAAACAATTCTTAAAAAGTTTTTATTTTTTTTTATTATAAAAATCGTGTTACTGGAAAAGACATTGTTCCATTAATGTTACTTGGTCTATTTTGTAACAAAAATTATTTAAATACCAAAATTTATGAAAATCTATGGAATACTAAAATGTTATAATAACAGTTATTATTTTGTGTACCTAAATTTCCTATTTATAGCTTACTAAAGATTATAATTGCTGATTTGAAATATCATAATAAAATTAAATCACAGATCTCCTAAAATTGTAATATAGAAATAGGTGCTATCACAAAATAATGTTCTAGTGACAAACTAACTAATTAAAATTTGTCATAGCCCAGTAAATGAAATTCAAATAACTTATTTGATATTTACGAATACAGCATTTGCTTAAATATATTTTTTATTGGAAAAAAGAACAAAATCATTTTTAAAATGATTTAATTATCTTTTCTGTTTTTCATAATCACCTACTCCTTACTCTTCATAGAGGTCACATATATACATAGCTATCGACATTTTTTTTTCAGCACTAACTGCTATTCAACTTTCAAGCTAATCCGGAAGGTTTTCAGTTAGCATGGTCAAATAACACAATCATCAACAGATCCACATAATTCAAGTTATTCTCTGTTTATAAAACACACATTTCTGGAGGTACCAAATCAAAAAGATCCGTTTAATAATAAAAACTGGTTTTTAAGAATGATTTATGTAATAGATGGTAATAATGATAAACTGGAAAAAATATATTGTGAACACATAGATACAGCAATGCAAAGAAGAGATGGTAATTTTTTTGAAAATGGAAAAAATTGAGTATAGATCTGTCATTAAATATTTGTTTTTGATATGTAATATCTTTACGCGAATGAAACAGGAACAGACACTGCATACGGAGACTGTGTACCTTCATGTAAAGCCGCAAAATTTTGTGCAGCTTAATCCAAGCGTTAAAGTACGGTTTATCTATAACGATTAATTTGTTTGAATGCTCACAATTAAATATTTGTGTTAGAATACTAGTCTTTACAGAGTAGAAAGCACTTTCCAGCATATATGCCCTTAAATTCTTACGAAATATGGAAAAAGATGTTATAGATTTGATTTGAATTGGCAAATGGTTGTGCATTTTTTCCTCATTGTACAGTATTGAGCCTTTAATTAACTCTAAATGTGGAGTAGGTAAATAAAGATCATGCTCCACGTTCGTAAGTAGGATTAGGCAAAAAAATCGATGTTTTTAATTATCTCAAGAAATCTAAAGAAAGCTAAAGTATAAAATTACCAAAAAGAAATATTTAAATTTAAAAAAATGTTCCGATTTATAAAAAGTGGGCCAATTTCCTTTCAACTTTTGTACATTTTCGTTGCTAATTCACCTAATTTTGTTTTGTATGGTAGTAAAACAACTCGCTAACCATTATCATCTTTCTCAATGCTGAATCGCGAAACTAGCTAAAGCGGGTTTGCCGTGGAACTAAATCAAGTACAGGGGTTAGTAAACCTAGATAGGCTGCTGGCAGGTATGAATATATTTTCGTCTTACGTATTTTGCAGTGAAATTTTAAAGTTTTTACGTCGTCTAATTCAAATACTATCCTCACTGCCTAAATATCTCTCAATATATATCATATAAATAATTGAACTTTCTATTTTCTATTGATAATTGTAGTGGATGAAGATAATTTGGATATTACTTTAGTACACAGGTTTTTATCATCCGGAAATCATCCCAAAAGATTTAAAGAGAATACAAAAGTAAATCTCCCCTCGTTTTCATTGTATTATTATAAACGTTAGATTTTCTATAGTTATAGTCAAATATTCTTTTAGTTTGACTTTGTACACCGCTTTAACCGTTTGTTTTCCTTAAAAGGTCGTTACTTCCTTTTCTTGTGCTCCTTTCCCTTCTCGTTTTTCTTTGATAAATCGACCTTCCTCACTATGTTGTATACCATAGGTAAAGTATATTACGAAACCTGAAAATGAAAGTTAATCATATTATCTTCTGCTCTGATGATAAATATCTATATTTACTACAGATTATAGAACTGATTTGCTTATTTTCGGATACTAAAAATTTCCAAGTGCGTTCTTAAGAGCAGTGAGACGTGGCGTGGGTAAAAAAAATTTAACGATCTTTGTTGAATTGAAGATACTTTAATTTATAGTTAATTTTACTCGAAAAATTCTATACAATCTTGCAGCCTATTCTAAGGAACAATCAATGGCGATAAAAAAACAATTTATCTTGATGTAGATATGTTATTTAAAATTGATAATTTTGATATATGAATTAATAGGTAACTTATCAATACTAACACCGCTTGTGATTAATTTTCGTGATGTTTGTCGACCTATTACATAAAAAAATTGATAGTTAAATAAAATGAATGGAGAAGAATCTTTAGTTTATAGAAAATTATTTGAATAATTACTAAAAAACGTTATCGGCAGTTTTATTACGAATTTTATTTTTATTGTGGCAATAAGGCAACATATTCATTCATAAAAGCTGCAGCGCTGAAGATTTCTCAAAAAAAAGAACAGATAAAATTATAATTACATGATTTCAACAATAATCGTTTAAACTAATATAACATTTTCTATTGTTTACAAACTATAGTACTCAGCGCGCTCTTTCGATGGTCTATGCTATATTTTCGGGGGTCAGAAACATTGTAGCATGATTTAAAGGCCGCTTGATATGGTGCAAGAAATTGCATGCAATTTGTTGCAAGATCAAATTATTGTTTAGATGAATATTGAAATTATCCAAGTCTTTTGCCTTGCATCATGGTTGCCACTAACAAAAATTCCATAAGTGAATTAAACAAATATTTAACCTAAAATTTGATTCAATATTTTGTGACTGGTTTAAAAATAATGATAACAAAACTAAGTAAGAAAGTAACGAAGTGATCAGTGGATCACTGTCAATAATTATATCTGCTGCTGCCTTGGAAGTGAAGCCTGATAGACGGGTTGGTTGTTAAGCCTAAAGTAACTAGATTTAGATAAAAATGGTACCAAACTAATGATGTTGTAGGTGCGAAATCTTGCATGAAACAATGAGCTGAGCTTCATCTGCGCATACTTTTTATTAAAGAATTTTGCAAGTTGTATTGCATCATGTCAAGCAGCATTAATGTTTGCTGCAGTCAGATTCTGAGTAAATAGCTTTTTATCTGTCTTATTCTTTGGGACAAATTGAATTGAATAACTATATGTTGTAATAGACTTTTGTACAGTATGGACGTCTGGTAAATACTTGAAATAGGATCGAGTTCATTTTCAAACTAGTCCAGATAAAAAATATTCGCTTATTTCAATATAGATGGGGTCTCATAAATAACAATGCAATTTACACAATACTTGGATCATATGTCAAAAGTCTGATCAGAAATCTGCAGTGTTGCCAACTTAATTTCGGATTACTCCTCCTAATTTATGAGCACGCTTTGAATGCTATGTTGTCTACCCCGCATAATTTAAATAAATTAAAAACTCACCGATCGCTAGCCACGCTAAAAATCGTATCCATGTGTTTAAATCAAGTTCGAACATCAAATATAAATTAAAGACTACGCTTAGACAAGGAACATATGGAACTAAAGGAACCTGCAAATGAAAACGTACTTTAGAAATACATCATATGATCAAATTTAGCCCCGGATAGTTCATTTAAACTGCGCAACATATTTTTATCTAAATTGGTACAACTTTGTGTGCCATATCTGGCGATTGTCTGGCGATATTGACTATGGAAAAAAGTTGAGCAAGGAATTTTCTTGAAATTTTATATTTTCATTGGAATTGCAGGTAATGTTTTGGGTAGTGTATTTTATCGCGAACGAAAGTATTAGATTCGACATCCGAGAGGTAGGAGAAGCTTTCAAAATCCGTTATGAATCAACTCATCATATTTTGTTAATGTTTCGGATATGAAGTATGTCAACAATAGATTCGTTCCAAAATACCTAAATCTTTCTAAAAAACAACGTCGCGTATAGGTTGTGAAGAGATAGTTAACAACGTAGTTACCGACACTAGAAACACCACTGGTGACGAGACGTGTGTTTATAAATATTACGTCGAAACCCGCGTGTCCTTCGACTCTTGTGAAGTTGTTCTACGTAAAGCAAATTTTGATTTTTTACCACGATAACGACATATCATAATCCTTCAAGATTGTAATAAATTTCTTGGACAAAATTCAAAAATACACGGGAAAGACATAAAAAGTAAATCACTTAATGTACTGAAGGTCATCTTAGCCAAAGTTTTCAACAAGTTTATGGAAATTGAAAATAGCGTTGCCAAACTTGTATTGAAATAGATAAAAATGTTGTATTTTCGGTCTGTCCTGGTCAAATTTAATCACATTATTTATTTATCTAAAAATATCGAGAAATAAAACCTTGTCGAGATTCAAACAAAGAGCCGGATGTCATTTACGTAATTATTCATAGTCCAGGCGATGTAGCCAAAACTTTAAGAAAAAAAATGTTCTGTGCGCGAGCGGCCATGAAAAATGAGGAAATTCACCGGAAAAAAATTGTATTTCGTCAATATCTTGAAAGGGATTAAAAATTTCAATAAAATGTATAGAAACATGTATTTAGACCGTGAAAATTCTCATAAAAAAGGTATCTACATGTTTTTTTGAAAAATAGTGCATTTTGGAGATACGTGGCGCATGCTCAGGTTAATTGAGCTGTAACTGTGTGGATTTGTGATTTTAGTAGACTGAAATCAGATTCTTATAATAATTGTTATAAAGTTGATTTGTCGGTTATACACAATTGATATTTGTTAGTTCGCTCCCCAATTCTGAAAACAGCTTCAACAGTATTTAAAAAAATTGCATAATCTTTTATTATTGAAATAAATTTCAAAGAATGAAATCGTATAGAACGGGTAGAAATTAGAATTCTCGTAATGAAATAAGTGGAAAAGAAAGAAAAAAATTTCTAATACAAACCAAAATGTCTGAAAATATGTTAATTCACTAATCTATTAAATTATGGTAAGTAATAACCCGAAATACATCATCTTTATTATTAATATCAAAATGAAACTATCCTGAGATTACCAAGAAAAGATTGAAGGCTACTGCCAGAAATAGCAGGTTCTGAAATACGGATTCTCACATTGATGAAGCTATAGTCAATAAGATAGACTTACTAACCTTATCAGAAAAATTTCCATGTGTTTTTGGAAAATTTCTGGAAAGTGTAAAGAAGATGAATGAGAACTTTCTTATCGCACGTTTTTAGACGCATATTCTGAACAAGCAAGGTATTGGGACTCGAATGACAAGTGGCCTTTTTCAGGAATCTGAACTTTGATATTTTTACGTCAATCGCAAAGATATCGATCAGAAAAAATGAACAAACTAACGAACAACGTGCTTAGAAAAATGTTATTGAATCTGACCCAAAACAAGGTTGGAATGAATACTATATTCTATTTGTTCAAATTTGACCTACTGAATATTGGAACTACTTATCGAAATTATCCATTAAAAAAATATCAAAAATTAGTAAAATTACATTGTTTATTTAGTAAAAAAATTATTTCATATTTGGATAATAAATAAAAACTTTCAACGTCACATTGCCAGCTGTATATATCAATTACTGAAGGATATTCCTTCAAAATCCTGTTTACTTTGGGACTTTTCACCCAAAAAAAACTGAGATTTAGTAGAGCGTCTCGGCAAGAAAGCATTTTTCGAGAAAATACGTAGAGATCTTTTTTGTGCAGGTTTTCATGTTCTACAAGTTTGTTCATATACAATGTATTGAAATTTCTCCTTCCACGTTATACACAAAAAACCAATTTTCTGAGGTTTTCCGCGAGTTTTTTCCAATTTTCATAACCGCTCGCGAGCAGAACAGCTTTATTGTTCTTGACACAAACTACTCGTGTACTAAAAATCATTTCTATTGGTTTTAGTGTCAGGTTAAAACACTTGGTTCTTATATTATCAATTAAAAAACAACATGATAATTTCTTTTTTGTACAGATACAATGTATCAGTAGAGTAAGAGAATGTAAAAAAATTAAGATATTTACTCACTTTAAATGATAGCTTTTCATCAGCTACAGGTTGTCTAATCATAATCACCATTAATACTGCCATCCCAATAATAGTAATAATAAAAGCCAGAATATAAAGAGGCTCTGTAAAAACAAGTTTTCTTCCATTTGCTACTGTAGCACAAAATAAAGCAGTAAATATGCCTAGAAAAAAAAAACAAAATACCATAATAAATATAAAAATAAAAATAATCATATAAAAATCAAAATGGTTCTTCTTTGTCTAGAGGAGTCCAAATAATAGAATTTATATAATCAAATAAATAACGGAAAATGGTGCCATAAATAATATGGAAGAGACTTCAGATTGCTGATGGATCTCTTCTGATACTTACTGAATAAAGCTATACTCCAATTTACTATAATTGATGATTCCTTTGTGGGATACTTTATGTTATGTAGATTAAACAGATTTTTCAAGTTCTTCATCATGTAATTTTCGATACTTTCAATTTTTTCATTCGTTTCCAAACCGGGATACTTGCTTTTCTCAATTGGTTGATACCTAAGATTCAATATTATAATGCCAAAAATTTATAGTCACTGTCCATAACGTGTTTATCACGTCAAATTTACAATTACAAATGATACATGAAACGATAGAGCAACACAGAAAATTTTGTTTCTTTGGCACCAGTGAGAATGCGCACACAATGTTTTCTCAGTATCAGTTAGTAGCATAGTTGATGAGTAGGGACTGGAAAGCTTTTTTTGTATTTTATCGTTTGCATAAACGGAATTTTTAGTTACTTTGCAGCGTGCCTTTTGTACCAAATTCTGTTGTGATCCTCCAGATAATATAAACATTGTTTGTAAAACAAAAAGTACGAAACGATCAAAAGTTAGTAAAGAGAACATTGAGTGGAAGGAAGAGTCTTTCACACGTATCGCAAAAACTTCGAATTAACATCTACTAAGAAGACTATCTGAGAAAGAGGCTCCTACAAGAACGTTCTTATCGCTTCCTTTTACTATAGGCACTAATCTCGCTAGCATAACGTTGTCCGATGACGATTAAGATTTTCTAGATCATATCATCTTCAGTTATGAATCGATCCGTAGTAGACACTCATATACTTAACAGGAACTGGTACTTCTTATTTTGATACTATCGCTCAGTTAAAAGATAATGAAATCCGCTACAGACTCTTCACGAGGTTACAAAGAAGATAGAAAGTGCGCCAATGAGGATATGCGCTCGTATCACTCAGCCTTACCTAGCGCGCATAATGAAACTAAAGTAGTCAATTGGATCAGGTACATTTTGTACTAACATAGTGGACAACTGTATAAATTGAGGGTGTGAGTGCTAGCACTACCGCCTCAACTAGCAAAGACATGTACCAAGACTCTTTAAGATGCACCTCGCGAGAGCCTGGAGCAAGCATGAGGCTATACACTTACATGAACTGCTACTCTCGCTAGGACAACCAGTGGGAATTTTTACTTCGCTTTCTTAAAAACGGTAATTGAATTTTTCAACAATTTAGATAGAATAGAAACATTACTTTCTGATTCTTTTTTTTAGGAATTATAATTGATCTTGATTCCATGAAACAATTAGAATTGCTGATTCTTCTCAAACAAGTAAAATTGTTTATAATTTGTGTCTAAGAGTCGTAAACTACTGACTATTTTAAAACATGCATAGTTGAGCAAGATCGTTTTGTCGTTAGTCCTTTTGGATTTTTTGCCACTTTATCGGCCAAAGAAGCAGTCCACGTAACTACACGGTTACCTAATGCAAGGTATCCACAGTCACTCGATCTGATGCCGTATTATTTCAATCTTTTGAGTTCACTACTAGCTGACCTTTCGAATCGTGGAATAGTATTCAAGCAGCAATTACTCGAGAGACATTAACCAACTTTGTAGATGGAAATCGCAGAGTATAAAACTATTTGAACTATTATTTGGTTTGATGTATCATGTATAAGTAATTAGGCTTTAAACCCATATTAATGAAACACACGGTATTATGAATTAATAGTTACGAATGAGCTTATGTGATAATATGAGTTTGCCAACTAATCAACGATAATTCACACTCAATTCTAGTTGGTAGTAGGTTATATCTACGTAATATTTTTAGTAAATTATTGCTATTTTTAGTTTATGTCATCAATCAATTATTTATTATTTGTTAAGTGAACAAATAATTCTTCTAGTCTAAAAAATAATGGCTCCATAAAAGACATTCACAAGAACAAAATTAAGTTGGAATTTCTGTAACCGTTGCTGATACTTATATGGAAGATTACCTTTGGTCTCTGAAGATGATAACTTGTTTATCGAAACGCGAGTTGGACAGTATAATTGTTAATGTTAGTATAGTGGTAGCTTGAACAATGTGCTCAACATAAAAATTACCTTAATAACAATACAGACACAGCTACTATGGTGTATGCCATAAGTGTTCCTATTGACATCATATCAATCAACTGATCTAGATCAAATAAAATTGCCATTATCCCTAAAAAACGTTTAAAGAATGATGAAGTAAGAGATTAATGAATTTATATATTCTATGAACGATAGAGAATGAAGTTATTTTAGACTGACTGAAAGGAGCTTATTGAGACAGATCATCATTACTTAGTCATCGAAAAAACCTACGTAGTTTATTGAGATAATAAATTTGTTCTTAAAACTAACAACAGGTTTTGTTACTTAGCGCCTTATCAGAATTGTTCCGGAAAATAGATTTAGTAGAAAATCCTTCAAGTTTCATATAAATAATAATGGGATTTAACAGAGAATCTTACCTGAAAAAAGTCCCGATAAAACCGTAGCAATAATTGGTGTTTGCGTTCGAGAATCTACTTTCGATAAAACTTTGTAGATAACACCATCGTTAGCCATTGCATATATAACTCTTGGTAAGGGAAACATTGCTCCTAACATACTAGTACATAAAGCAAAAATGGCACCAATCGTTACGATCCATTTAATTGAAGTCCATCCTATTTGATCGAACACATAAGGAAAAGGAGCTTCAGCATCCTGAAATGGATGAATATAATAATAATGTTGACACTGGCAGGTTTAGATCACTGTGATCACACTATTTATTGTCCCTGCACTGAAAGTTACGAGCATTTCATAAAATACCGAGGAGAGCCTTCACTATCGATATCTAGTACACAAACTATTTGCTTACATCTACTTACATCCAACAATTAAAATAAAATTCTTATAAATTATGTTTGGTAAAATACCGCTTAACACTTTTAAATCTTTAAATAGATTGCTTAGATGAAGGGGATGAAAAACTAGAAACACTTGTTAACCTTATTGTGGCTTCTTGGTATCGTCTAAAGCAAAAATAAAAAAGATATCGAAGATACTCTGTCCATCGAAAATAACTAGGTTTAGACATGGTAACTTCCTGAAAAAACCAGTTTATCAACGAATACATAACACAATGCCATTTTTTGTTCGGAGAAACCAATTTTCTCAACTGTATATAGAAAATTTTGAAAAAGCTGGTTGTGAAATAATTGATCCATTAAATCCATATTGTGTTCACTACATTTTTACAATAAACAGTAAATTATAGCATTTAATTTAATTTTTTGAGTTTTTTTCTTCAATTTCTTGTCATTAAATCAAAAAGCGCTGTAGCACCAAGAATTAGACATAACTAGTTTTGATGCTTAAAACTTAGTTGGTGATTCCAGTGAACAATCACAAGTTTAAGGTGGTTATGATATCATCTCGAAAATATTTTTCCCGATCTCTTTTGTTCACGTAAGTCCAAAATTTACGTCTTTGAGACTAATAGTTATCAAAATACAGAGCTTTTCACTTTTATTTGACTACCCTTACACATTTCAGTCCATTTCTAAAGTCCATATATACCAATGTGTATTCATATTTTAGGTGTAAACTCTTTAGTTGTGGGATTGTGGCAATCAAACATCAAAGTGTATTCTTTTTCCTAGTATTTGAATACTTATGTATTCAACATGGGGGAATTAATCAATAGAGAATTGTGGTGTTATCAAAGTTTGTATAAATTATTTAATTCTAGCGAATCAAAATACAATATTCAAAATTTGATATAAATAAACTAGTTGGCAAAAACTACATTCCAATTTAAGGTGTAATATACACTGCGACCTTAGAAATTTATTCTGACCCTACTTGTGTATTTATATAGACAGTAATTTGAATTGTCGTTCATTTCTTTTGAAATAAAGTTGTATAATTCCGTGTATACAGTACGTAGTCTTTAACTTCCGGATCTTCATCGATATTTCAATAATATACAGAAAATAAGTCCATTAAAATCTTTCTAATTTTTACGATGTTGCCAATCGTAACTACTTCAACTTGAACTAGACTGATCCTTTCACGGTACATCGAAAATTTAGCGGAGTTAATTAACTAGGATTGTCATTTCAAAACGGTGCGTTTGGGTGTTAATCATTGTAAGCTAACCTGTAGATAATACGGCCAAGTCATTGTTAAAACTGTGGAAATAGCAAAATACGCGCCAAATATAATTGATAATGATATCACAATTGCTAAAGGAATATCTCTTTGAGGATTCTTAGCTTCTTCTCCGGTTGTAGCGACGGCGTCAAAACCAACAAAACCATAAAAACATTTGGCTGCTCCGGCCATTATACCCGCAACTCCGAATGGTATAAAGCCTCCTGCCCCGGCAACTTCTTTATCTGCTGGTGATAGAGTATTCGTATCAATCTGCCAATTTTTTACATCAGCTTAAAGAAAAATTATATAAGTTATTTTCCAACAATTTTTTTGTGATGTCTCTTACCATTTATTGATCCTGCCACTATAGCTATACATATCGTAACCAAGTTTATTATCGTGAAAAAATTATTGAAACTTGAAGATTCCTTCACTCCGAAAGCAAGAAGACCTAAAACATACAAGCTGCTGAAAGATTCTGGTCAAATTATACCTTTTAATTCAAAATTTATTAAAATATTTAGAGAATAAATGTCATAAATTAGGAGAGTACTAAATAGTTAAGGCAGATTTGGAATATTATTCATAACATTTCTTTAATACTGTTACTTTGTTAGAAAAAACTTGTTTACTTTCATAGATATTATTCTTTTCTCAATGTATATGTTGAAGAAACATGTTTGATTATTTTTTTTTCTGACCATTGTTGAGAAGAAAATGAACATTTTCTCATGGATTACGGCTTCAAAAAGTCCCGAATGTAATAAACGACAAACTCTTTCCTCCCACACATGCGGTTCCAGTAAATCATCATAATATTAACATTTTCTCCTTTTGTAAATGATTAATAAGGATTACACCTTTGAAATGCTAAAATACTACAGCTGTTATTTAAAGGTTATAAAAACGGTTCTTGCTTTCTTGGAAATTTCTGATAGAGTTCATTGTTTCCGTTGTACTTTTGTTTCAGAGACAATGTAGTTGGTTTGAAGACTTGTTTCGACTTTTCATCCTCTCTACACCTATGCCTAGAAGATATTTTATGAAAGACTCACATTTTTCTGTTTCCAAAATGTCTATGGCGTAATGGGTACACCATTGTGACACATCCATAAAAAAATTCACTTGGATAACACTTTGAAATATCCGAAAATGCATTGAAATTTTTAACGCGGAAGATATTTCAGCAATAATAAAAAGAATGTACAGAGTATTCTTCAAGAAAAAAGAAACAAAAGGTACAAAAATTC
This sequence comes from Diorhabda sublineata, assembly GCF_026230105.1. Classification (NCBI taxonomy): domain Eukaryota; kingdom Metazoa; phylum Arthropoda; class Insecta; order Coleoptera; family Chrysomelidae; genus Diorhabda; species Diorhabda sublineata. Next base: position 42,025,478 of record NC_079474.1, read on the forward strand.
TATGAATCTATGAATCAGTACCACTACAAATGTTGAAACAAAGTATTAAATAAACGTTTAATGCAACAACAATCTTGCTCAAAATGTGTTAATTTTCAAACTAACTTTTCCGTTTTTGAGGGTCAATGATTTTTCCAAAATCAAAAACCATTATGTTTTCATTTCGTGTTTCTGTTTGTCTCGTGTGTAGAGAGCAGAAAGGTAACTATTTTTTTTTTAAATTTTGAACGAAGTTATTAAGTATTCCAGAATCTTCTCTCCCAAAGTCTACGCCACTGGGTCCACTCTGCATTTTATAAATATATTTGGTTACATCCGGTAAGTACTACGAGGATAGTCCGAGAAATACCTGGCCCAATAAAGAAAAGACAATTCTGGAAAATATATATTTATTTTCCAACGTAATATTCTTTTAGCTTTATATGTATACTTTTTCCAGCGATGTTCAATGAGTCCCAACTCCCTTTATAATAGCCATGAACTGCCACCATCTCCTCTTCATTGTGGGAAAATCATTGACCACCGAGGCATTTGTTCAAGTCTGGGAAGAGAAAATCATCCGAGTGAGCTAAATCTGGCGAATAGGATATATGAGGTAGCAATTCAAACTTTAATTCATTCAATTTGGCCGTTGCAATAACGGATGTGTGAACTGGTGCATTGTCTTAATGAGACTATACTTTTTTCTTAGACAAATGCGGCCGTTTTGCTTAATTTTTTCGCTCAAAAGTTGCAATAAATTCGCATAATACTTGCCATTATGTTATGACCCTAAAATTCAGCTTTATTTCTCATTGCCAAGCACTCGAAGGAAACAACTTCACGACGCTATTTTTGTTCCATTCTGAGCAAACGCGGCACCTCATGACCTCATTTGATCGACACTGCGATGCTGGTCTTTGCAGGTCGTACGGTCTCGTTAAAACTCTGCTACGCAATAGTTTACTGTTGATAATGAAGGAACAGTCTCAACCAGAGTAGAATCTAGTTCAACTTTCATATTGATTGCACTAATGCCTTTCAAACAAACGTTTTGTATAACATAACGATGACCAATTTTCAAGCAACTACCGCCATCTCTTGGTCAGGCCAAGCCATCCTCGTATATTCCTTCAAGGCTCTTGTAATTATTCCGATTTCCGCATTTTATATAGTTATATAACATTTTCTTAATTAGATATTCGATTTGGAATTGTGTCAGATATATAATTTAGCAATAAGGTGTTCTGTTTTAAAATGCAAATTGCTTACGATATTTTACTTGAAAAATCCTTGCATGTCACATTTCAATTACAGAATAAATATCATAAAAATGAAGGGGTATTATTATTTTATTGTTTATATTGACAATTTCTTGTTGCATATATTCCTCATTGAGCTCGAATGTATCACCAGAAAATATATATATATATATATATATATATATATATATATATATATACACATTCACTAATTATCTGATACAAGTGAAAAAACGTATGAATAAACATGAAGGTCAATCTTTATTCTAGTTAAGTTTATTTCAGAATTGGGACAAGCTAGAAGTGTCATTACTGAAGCCTCTTGTTTTTTATATATGTATATTTTGTTTCAAAATGCTGCAGTCACATGTCCATATCGTAAACTAAACAAAATCATCAACAAACACATCGGAACATGTTTAGTAGGGCACAAGCTGCAAGTGAAACATCTTTTGACGTGATTACTTTGAAAAAACGAAACTACCAGAGTATTAAGTTTTATCCAATATATTCCACATTTCTGGTTAATCTTAATAGTGCTGCGTCTCATGGAATGATTTGATGCTTTTAAAACTGGTTCTGTAAACACGGCGTATTTTTACACAGCCATCCTCATGTATGTAAGATAGTGAATATTTCAACCATATACATATCTGTGAGATGGGGGGCCGCAATAAATTAATGCTGATCAAAAGCTCGCTGTCTTCAAGAATTGAAACAAATCTGTGGATACCGTGGAATATAATTGAAGTGAATTTTTCCGTCGATATGTAGATGAAACTTGGAAACACCCTCATACCCCAGAAACAAAAATACCGACGAAGGAGGTTTTTTCGTTGTCTCAATCTAATGAAACTACTAACAAATTCTACATATTTAAACCGTTGTTCTCAAGTACTTTGATATCGTGAGAATAATTGCCAATTGAAGTCTCTCTTTCATAACTTAGGATTAATCAAGACGGTATTAGTATATTACGAGTACATAACGAGTTTGGAAAGTGATACGTAACGTAACGAGTGCGAAATACACTTTCCAATGAGTTGTGTACACTATTTTTCAAATAAGAAAGTCAAGTAAACAATATCCCACAAGAGATGAAAAGTAGTTAAACACGTGTGATGAAAAGTTAAAAAATCCTACAAAATATTTTTTATTTTGTAATAGTAGAGATAACAAAAACGAAAAGAATGATTATGAAATATTTTATAATTAAAGAACAGAAAAAACAAACAATAGAACAATAAATTTCATATTGTCTACTTCTTCAGTATTCTTAAACTTAGCCTTTTACCTCTCGGTACCCAGCCAGTTTCATATTGTATTCGCGTATTTCCTCTATCGTTCGAGACCATATATAACATAAGAAAAAGAAGCATTTCAAAACATGTATGTTTTGTTATTTTTTAGTACATGCGTGAAATAAACTACTTTTTAGGTAAAAATAAGTGTGCAATCTATCATTTTCATAAGTTGTCGTAGGAAAAATAAATTTCTGCATATCCCGGCTATCGATATAGGAATATTACAAATGAGATGGAAAAAACCTGTGAGTGGATTAAATAATCTACTTGTGACCATAGTATTGATTGAACGATTACAGATTCAACTATAAGTGAATTTTATCTTACCTGTTAATACCATAACAAAAATAAACGATAAAAAGTCTGGGTAGGGAGATAAAAACGAAATATCTATAGGCATCCATTCTGTTAGTTGATTTTTGATTTTTTTGTCTACCAGTGCGTCTAAATAACTACTCATTCCACGTGCCACACTTGCCGTACCTGCAAGGTAATATTAAAATTTTCATTTTATTAGACTTGAGAAAATGATTAGTAAATTTGAACACCTAAATGTTTTTAATTTCCTTTTTCTTTCAGAAGAAAGGAAAGTTAGAATTCATTGAAAATGAATAGGTAAACTAGCAGTTAGAAGCCGATAACGTGGTTTTCGACACGTGCCTTCGACAGTGCAATTTTGAGTTAGTTAGTGTACTAGCAGCCCAAATTAAATTACTACACATACAGGATATTTATAAATTTATGAGACAAAATTCAGGAGGTAATTGCTCGTATGAAATTAAGATGTTTTTTTTTCTTCCTCAGCTCACCCTTTTCCGAGATATCACCCTTAAAAGAAAATGACTAAAATTTAGATTTTATTTGTTTTTCTAGAATTCTCTGTAAAACTAGAAACTTGAAATTCTGTAATTTTCGTGCACTCGTAGAAGACTTACTACGGCTATTTTTTCAATATTCCTGTTACATATTACGGGGGTGCAATTAGCAACCCTTACTTTTCATATTTCATATTTCATATCAAAATTTTTTTCAAGATGAAGTTTCATAAAATTCGACTATTCATTTACCGTGTTTACCTAATGTTTTTTAAAATTATAGTAGAATGATGTCTAGCACTATTGTTGATAGTTACCAATCGAGGTCTGTAGGATATTATGCGTTATCTGTGTATTGTAACATGTATAGAAACGCTGAAAAGTCCGACATGAATTTTGTGTATGATATTGCAAGCTAGACGTCTTTATGCTGAAAAATATCGGCAACGATTGACGCCTCATCATTCCATATTTGCAGTTAGACACAACCGCCTATCTGAAACTGGAATTTAATGGTATAAACAGCAATTTCAGATGAAGATTGTGTACAATTGGAAACAAGGACTAGAACAATTACCAACACCCTAAATATCAGCCTTTCATCTATGTGGTGAGATATGAAAGAGCAGCAATTATATCCAATGGGTTCAAGCTCATTTATATGGAGATTTTCCTCAACGAGTTAGATTTTGTGAATGGTTAACACACGAAATCCGACACAGCCCTCAAATTTTTATATAATGTATTGTTTTCAAGAGTATCTTGCGGATATAGTCAGACGAGAATTCCCATATAATTATAGAGCACCATTTTCAAAATATTTTTTGATGTATGGATTGATATTGTAGGGTATAACAACATTTTCTGCCTCAGCCATTGAATGAAATTTCTTATACAAGTTTTCTCGAAAATGATTCTCTCAACAGACTACTAAGCAATATTTAGATGCAGCATATCTCAACCGTTGGATTGATCGAGTTTGGCCCCAACGTTGGCCTTCTGGATCTCCAAAGTTAAATCCTTGTGATTTCTGTTTATGAGGTGACCTTAAATCATTAGGCTAGATGACACCGTTAGTTGATATCAACGATTCGAATAATCGTATTCAAACAGCGTGTGACACTATAAGAAATACACATCTTTGAACGTGTACAGCAACTCATGACACGTAGGCTACCTTCATGTATTTTGGCTTGAGGTGGTTATTTCTCATTTATAATGAATCGTACTACATTTTACATCTTTACTGTTGTCCATTCAATTTATTAAAAAATTATAAATTGCAGTGTTTATTTTTTTTTCTCTGCAGCTATTTGTTTATTTCATAAAACTTCTGCTAATTTCACTCCCGTAGAATGTAAAAAGAATATTGAAAAAATATTCGTAGTTAGTCGTTTGCGAGTGCACGAAAATAAGTTTGAAATTATTCCGGTTTCTCGGTCTGTTACTATTGCTGTTTCAATGAGATCTTCAATTTTTCGTATAATATATATTTTGGACGCACATATTAATAATATTAAGTTTTTGAAGACTACTTGCAAGTGATATTTAGAAGAGGAGTCAATAAAGTACAAGAAACAGTACTCAGAAGACATTTGCTGACGACACAGCTAACCTGGCTGAAGGCGACAAAAACGAAGAAGCAACAATCAACATACAGACGCCAATCGATAAAATTAATTATTGAACCAAGAAATGGAAAGTTAGCTTAAACAAGAGGATACCATATGTATGGTAATACAGCAATGTATCTGGAACTAACACTAGATGGGAAATTACGCTGGAAACTTCACATAGAAAAGAAGCGATAAAGAAATAGGCACTACATACAAGAATATGTTTTGATTGCTGGGAAGAAAATCCACTATGTCAATATAATAAATTAGTAATATATAAATGAACTCTGATGAAGTTACGGAATTCAACTATGGGGATGTTTCAGCGAAATCAACACAAAAATAATCCAGATACCACAAAATAAAACGCTGAGGAGTATTGTTGATGCACTCTGTTGCGGCGTGAACGTGAACATCGAAGCAATTCGGTTATACTCAATAACATCAATCTAGATAGAAGACTGGAGAGAATGAAGCGTTAGTTATCTTAAGTAATTAGTGTAAAAGTTTACCAAACTGCGAAATTACATATTGTGTAGTGTTAATTGTAATACAATTCAAGGAGTTTCTACTGAGTAAAACCCTTAGGTTCGGGACATTTATGGTAACTTTTTATAGAATGAAACTATTTATCGATCCCGCTGATAATCAGATTTCAATGTTAGGAAATCCCACAAGGTTTTCTTAAAATCAAAAAAAATCATGACCACACGCAATGCCACAAAACGCCTTTATTAATTCGTAAGTTTTTGGACACTTTTGGATTCAACAGCTGACACGTAACTATTATTTTGAATGAAATAATTCACTCTATAAATAAGCTAGCTAGAGTTAAGATTTGATACCATACATTTTGACAATTGACAATATCTATATATGGGGAATTTTATGTCCGATTAACGACACCTAACTAAGATTTTCAGATAATTAATAAAAACATTCTGCATTGATGTTAGAACAATTAAAAGAATCAGTATTTTGTAACTAGTTGACAGAAAATTAACCTCGGCACTATTTCGAATGAAAAATGGTTTGATTAGAATTGCTAGTTTTTAAACTGAGTATTAAACAAGTGAAACAAGGCGTGAAATATAACGTAGTTTAGATTTAAATAACTCAAATTTAGTATCTGTCTCTATAAATCTAATAAATAATTTATTTTCCACTATTATTTGTACAAAATCATTGATATTATGTTCTTAATCAGTTGAAGAAATTAGAATAAGAATTTGAATTACAAACTTACATAATAATCATCAACTTAAAAGAATATTTTAATCACCTCCGAAGAAGCTGGTTTACTAAGTTTACAAAACAAATATCGGGCTAGATTTGTATGGAAAGAATAAATAAAAAAATACATTTCAATAATCCCGCGTAGATTTCTCTAAATCCTATTGTGACTAACCTATTTTGGTATGTATCAAATAAAGGATAAAAACCGAAATTGGTTTTAAAAATCAATTTTTAATTAAAATAAACTTAATAACAAGACGACTTTTCAATAGAAAAATTTAAGACCATATTCAGAATTCATTAATTTTCATTTATTTCCGATTATTTGAATAGTGATGATTCTGTAATAATTATATTACCGCGTGTGATGAATCTACAGAGATTCAAAATTTTAACCTCGCGATCTTAGCACCCCTTGTGAGGAATTTCGATTGACCAATTATACCATCTGAAAGGTCAGGAATTGTCATGAAAGGTTAGTTAGTTTTATTAATTGGTCAGCGTTACAAATTTTTTTAATAATGCTCAAAGCTTTTCATTGAGAAATAAAATGAAATGAAAAAAATCCACCTATGCGTGATCGTGGAGCACACGCTAATTGGTCAGCTTATATAAAGTATTACATTGTCAACTTACCGATCACATATTCTAAAATAAGGTTCCAGCCAATAACGAATGCTACAAATTCTCCAACACTAACATAACTATAAACGTAAGCTGATCCGGCTTTCGGTACTCTCGCGGCAAATTCTGCATAACACAAACCTGCCGAAATAATAAGTGATAACCCATTTTGGTTGAGAACGATTATTTTTCCGAATCTACATATCACGTTTAAAACAAGATAGCAGTATTTTTGATCATAAATACAATTGGTTATCAATTCAAATACGTTGTTGTAAATTATTGAACAATTAATAGACCAGGGTCGATAATATTTGGAACCAAAAATAATAACGGATAGGATGAAACTTATCGGAGGTGAGTTTTTAAGGGTAAAAATTAGCAAAGTTTTAAGTAATACAACTTTTGTATTTTCAATTTTTGACATAACATGAAAATTTAAGAGAAACTTTCAATTAACCAAGTTTTTTTATTTTTATCTTTTTCAGAATACTCTGTAATTTATTATTTGAGTTAAAATATTTATTTTTTTACCTTAACTTAATATCAAAAAAGCAACTTAGCTTTCAATCGAAAATTCGCGTCAAAATATCAGCTTTTTTCAAAAAGTCGGTGTGCTCTAATTTCTGATGATTTAAAAAATGTACATTTTGATAGTAAATGTGCTCAGAAAATGCAAAAAATCTAGAAAAACAACAATGACAGTTTTATGAGTATCTCTGGCAATTTCTATCGAGGTTTTAATTATGGTGTCACCATCATCTTCTACTTGTTTACAAGAAAACCCTTGAGACTGTAATATTTTCCTTGAAATTTTTATTATTTTGTCGTTGGTTTTTTCTATATATGAAAATTTTTCTGCAAACATGGCATATTTGTATGGCTTTGATACGAACTCTAGAATATTGTCTGAGGTTTTTCTACCACTTCTCTTTTAGTAACTGATTTTTAAATTTCGGGGTAGTATATTTCAATTTGCAATTTTTTCGTAGATCAACGTAACATGTAATCTTACGTTTTTTGATTAATTAAAGTATAAATTTTAATAAGTAACTCAAAGCACACCGACTTTTTGAAAAAAGCTAATATCAATATTTTAAATCAAATAAATTACAGTGTATTTGGGACGTAGAATGGTGAGTTTTCCCCAGAATTCGTAGAAAAAATTTTTTTTTTTAAAAAAGAAAAGTAACAAACCAAAAACTTGGTTATTTGTATTTTTCACATAAATTTTCAGGTTATGTGAAAAAATTGTAAATACAAAAGTTGTAGATCTTTGTATTACCTACTACTTTGCTATTCGATTTTTTCCTTAGGAATTGTAGTTTTGCTGTATATGGAAATAAACCATTTTTCACCCTAAAAATCCCTTCCCACTTTCCGAACACCGATCGCCCATAATTTATTTTTCTTTTATTCTTTATCATATTCTCCTTTTTTTATCCTACTATTATTTTTGTTCAGTTTTTATAATTTTTGAATGCTTTGACCTTGGTCTATAAGGTGTATTATAACATTTAAATTTATAATTATTTAATTGGTTTTTATGAATAAAATTTCGAAAAAAACGTTTTTTCAATAATAAAAAACAAGGTATTTGGAAGTTATTTATATTTTTGAACTTTTTTATTTAAATAAATTACATTATTAAGTAAAGTTACTTCCTTTTAAGCAGAAGTCAAATTTTCTACAAATCTCTTATACGACTACTAATTTTGATATGTGATTTATTCTATTTTGGGTTTTGGACCATGCCGAACTGTTTATAAAGAATACCTTTTTCACGTAAATACACTGTATACATAATTTGCTTCGAATATCGCGTGTTATTTATTATACAACATAAGTTGTGACTGAATCTAATCAATATTCTGAATCGAAACTGATACTGGCTCATAAGTTTTTATGGAGCTTACATACAAGGTTGTTGTGTAATGTCAAATCAATTAAATTGTCTTTGCTGAAATCGATTGCATCATGGTGCTATATTTTTATCCAAGATATCACTAGAAATTAACCATGTATAAAAACAACAACTTATTTTCCCATGGAATGTGGAGGTTGAAATACCGCATTGCAATTATATAAACAATTTTGTTATTGAACTGAAATACCTACTATTCAGGTACTTTTTAAATTTTTTACCTGCAACTGCAGACGCTACAGCTGCCACTAGAAACGAAATACAAACGGCAGGACCAGCTACAGTTTTTGCAACAGATCCGGCGAGAACGTAGACTCCTAACCCTAAAGTAGACCCAACGCCTAACGCAGTCAAATCCACAAGTGTTAAAACTCTAGCTAAAGGACTGCTTCCTTCCCCATCGTTTCTTTTTTTACGACCGAGTGCGGAGAAGAAATTTGTCACCTGTTTGATCTTCATCTGAAAAAATTAAAAACAGGAATTGAAAATATGAGAACAAACATAAAAGAAATAAGTCAGTAATAATAATAACAATGATCTTCACTATCTTTACTATCAAATTGGTTGCTATTTATTAGACACTCACTTCAAAAAGCTAGAAAGACAGAAAAGTATGATTAGGTAAAAAAAACGATTCTCTTTATAAATCATGATTGTCGCGGAAATGTTTGTTCTTATTGCAAGTGACCAATTAAAATTGTATGTGAACGAAGAATGAATTGAACAATCTAGAAAATTATTCACTTCTGAAGCTATCCATGAAGCATAAGGGCTCTTTGTATCAGCTGATTGTGGATCCTAAGCCAGAACTAGATTCTGATCATAGTTTCCAGATTTTAGATCGTCAATAATTGTTATTGAGCATTTATCAACGATTTACCCCCTCAAACTGATTTTGCACTAAAGATTAACAGCAATGAACTATTTTTATGCTGAAATGGTGAAATGTATAAAAACCGCAAACCTCGTTAACCTAGCTATGACGTTAGTCACGAAAATCAATAGTAGACAACCATTTGAAGAGAATAAATAAGTTCAGAAAACAAACCATCAACAGATAGCATTTACCCATTGGTCTATGAGGGTAGAAAGGATCATATTATATGATTACGACTCAATTAATTAACTCCGAACAAAAATGAACGTGATTCGAGTTAGTTTCCGAATATTCAGTTTCATTCATAGTTTCTGAAAAGTCTTATGGTGAACTCTGTTGCAAGATTGGTCAGCTGTTTGAATAGCAATAATAACTTTAATCAATAAACATTACGGTGCCCAATGTAAGGTAAAAAAAGTGGTCACCACTTGACCACCTCCACCAATGGGTTAACAAATGGTAGAATCTTAAATACATTTTGAATTGAAAATAGATACGACAGAAGGTAGAGTTTCTGTGTCTGAAGATGATAACCTTGTTATCGAAACGCGAGTCAAACAATGTAATTTCACCCCAAGTGTTTTTTTTTAATAATGGTACTTTTTCAATGACTTATTAACTCTGTAATGTAATTAACATCACCATTTCTTTGTAAATATTAATAATCTCGAAAAACTGTAGCTTTCATTCCAAGTTTTTCTCTAACTTCTAACTTATTCTGTTCTCAAAATACTGAAAAAACACTTTTTTCAATTTTTTTCATCCAAACCCGGGAAATGATTCCGAAAAATTCTATGTCAGGCACTTCAAAGTAAATAATATTGAAAATTAAGAAACTTCAACAGATATAATCCCGAAAAGATGATTTTGCTGAAAATTTTACCGAAGTTTGTACTTCATTACAGAAGAAAATTCCGGATTTTCATCAAAAAATATTTTTGGAAGTATCAAGTGAAATATGATAGTTTTAAAAGTGGCTTGGTGCAAAAAAAGCTTTTCGGTAAAAATTCTTATAGGGAGTATCTTCTCTAATCAAGGATAAGCTTTGGCAAAACAAAAAATCACAGCAAGATTGGAGGTTTTCCTGAATTCGAAACTATACCCGAATTAGTACCTGAGGACCCATTTCCTTGAGATGGTTACATTAAAAAAAATTACCAAATAAAATAAATATATCTAATGTTTTACTTCAATTGAATATAGATATGAAACATTCACCCGAGTGAGATTCACCTCCTAAATAAACTACAAATTATACAAACAAAAGTTTTCGCTTAAACAAAATGGACTGATGAATTGATATGCTTAGGAGTTCATATGTTAAAACGACCTTCATTTTTGTTGTTTTGTAGAATAAATATAATAATTATTAATTGGAAAATACTTTTCCATGGAAGTAGAAAAAATAGTGTATATTTCCTTTAATATACGTTATCTTTATGTAATACCAGCAAAAATTTAAATATATAATTACTTTGAATATATTATAAATATCTTTGACACTTTATCTTAACAAAGCCTATCTTTCGATAACATTTGGGCATGCAGTACATATATAACAACAGAGGTTATAAATATGTATATATATATATTTATTTATTTTATTTTTCCAGCAATGTTCAATGAGTTCGAATACCCTTTTTATAATAAGAATCGTTAAACTCCTCAAAATAGCCTTAACAGCCGACATCACCTCTTTATTGTTGAACCACCGAGCCATTTTTTCAAATTTGCGGCCATTTTTGCTTGATTACTACGCTCAAACGTTGCAATAAGTTCGCATAAGGCCCCTTCACACCAAACGAATCCGAACCAATCTGGATCACTCCGAATCAAGTTGAATCTAATTCGTCATCTCCACTCTTTCACATCAGCTGAATCAACCTGAATCTATAAAAATACTTTCATCTTCTTTTTGTTTTCCTTCTTTTAGTTGCTTTTGAGCTATCATCATAGACAAAGTTGTTTTAAATGCAATAGTGTTTCGTAGGAGGCAACGGCCTGATTGAACCAGATTCGTCCGGTCTGAAGACGGGAAAAGAGTCCCTTCACATTTAAACGGAGCGCTCGAAGCCGAATCTTGGTCAATCAGATTCAACTTGATTCGAAGTGATTCTGATTGATTCGGATTCGTTTGGTGTGAAAGGGCCCTAATACTCGCCGTTGATGGTATAAAAATTATCCCACTCGCATCCCAAAAAATCGAACGATCTTTGCCTTCTTGGGAGCTAGTTTTCCCTCTTCAATCCATTGTGTTTTAAGTGATGGACCCATGTTCCATCCATGGTTATAAAACGGCGCAAAAATTCGGTTTTAATTCTGCCACTGCCAAACATTCAATGGAAACATTTTCACGATACTGTTTGTGTTCCATTGTGAGAAAACGAGGCACCCATCTTAAGCACAGCTTTTTCATGTCCAAATTTTCTACGATCATCCAGTACCGCTTTGAATATTTTCTTCAACATTTCTGGAGTCGTCACTTCATTTTATCGATCACTGCGATGCTGGTCTTCGCTGGTCGTACGGCCTCGTTTAAACTCTGATACCCAATATTTTACTGGGAATTTTACGAAGGGAGCAGTCTCACCCAAAGTAGAATCCAGTTCAGCTTTTATATTGGTTGGACTAATGCCTTTCAAATAAAAGTTATGAATAACCAATTATTTTCAAGTTTACAAATTAACGTTCACTATTGATGGCTGCCAAACAAATACTAAACATATGATGTATAGATTGTATATTTTTTAATACAATGGTTACAATTTTTCAAGCAGCTACCGGTACTTCTGGGACCATCCTCGTATATTTAACGTCTTTGTCCTTCATACTATATTCTTTTCAGTAACTATTTTTTCTATTTACACCGTATTTCAAAATTTATGTGGCTTAAAATATTTTACAAGTAGTCAAATTTCACCGAACTGCGACTGCGACGTAAATAGTGACATAATATTTTATAAACAATTGTTTAACATTAAAATTATCTTCACAAACGGTTGTTGAAATCAAGGATTACACTCGTACATATTTTCGTAAGGATTTTAGTTCATGACTGGTCATAAATGCCAGACGTACAATTAAATTAATAGCTAACAAAAAATGTTAATAACAACGCATTTTTCACGTGCTTGGTAAACGAAAAAAAAAATGTTTTTCATTCAAAACAGCGCTGAAAAGTTACCTTCTGGTATAGATAACATAAATTAAAATTGTTCCTCGATTGTGAATTGAATAAATATGTATTTCAATCTGAATAGAAAGTTAGAAACTATGTTACATTGCATTGATGGAGAATGCGTCATCTCCAGAAAGGACAGTGTACAAAAATTTGCTAACAACAGATCAATAAACATTATGAAACTGGAATACTACAAGTTGTTGACATTAGCTAAGCGCGTGCTTAGATTTTATATGGTAACTGAGTATACTCCGAAATTGTATGTGCTTGTATAGTTAAATATTGAATTGAAATCCTCATCTATTTGTGGTTCCTAACATATTTTTAATCTTATCTCACACTCAAACTATCTCGAACTCAAGAAAGTTTTAGATTAATTAGTATTTTGCTGCTCCCGAAAATCCATGTACATGTTGTGTCATCACCTCAAAGAGAACTTGTTGACGACATATTTTGAAAGCAAGAACAGAAGCTAGGGGAACTCTGGAAGTTCTACTTATATACAAAAAATTACGTAGATATTATGTTTCGATCTGAAAATAACTGTACTAAACCAGTCCCTAGTATCTGAATCTCATCCAAATGGGAAAATTGATCCCACAGTCGCTTTTTTCCGACTTATTTATCAAAGGTATTTATTAAGATTATTTGGGATCCATCTTTGACATTTTTGCGTGGCTGTAGATGAATCTGATGTTTTGAAAACTCGAAATCGACTTTTTAGAAATTATTTTCAATAGATATAGACAAAGCTAATAACTAAAAGCGTCTTAAAAAAATAGAAGTCCTACATTCAAGTAACTAAGTTGGAATTTCTGGAACCGTTAGTGATATTCATACTAAACACACTCTGTATACCAACACTCACAATTACAATGTCCGACGCGCGTTTCGATAACCAAGTTATCGTCTTCAGGGAATTAAGGTAAAGTGAAACCTTATTGACTTACCTGTTTTATACTAAATTTTCCCACCAATAAATCTTCTTCCGCGGAAATTAATTCCAGCGGGAAAACCTCCTTGGCAGGAATCTTTACATTTATTCCTTGACAAAGATATGGTGGGAAAATTTTAGTATAAAATAGGTAAGTCAAGTCATTAGGTTTTACTTTACCTTCGGTCTCTGAAGACGATAATTTGGTTATCGAAACACGCGTCAGACAGTGTAGTGTAGTGTTGGTGTAGTGGTGGTGGATGATAAATAGTCTATTCAGTACATTTAAGTAAACTATTATTGATGATATCACTTGAACCTTGTTTATCCTGTATCAAGGACAATTTAAATAGTCCTGGACCGTAAATTTAAGATAATCGTGTTTTTTATTCGTTTGTTTAATTATGATGACATTTTCAAAAAGAAAAACCAAAATGACTGATTGAACAATTGACCGATGGAAATAAAAAAAATAACATAATAGCAATATACCTAGTGAATATACATTTATAATTACCTAGAATCAATTTCTTTTTACTTTTTACTTTTTACTTATTATTTGATGCTTCTGGTGATTCCTATATAATTAAGTATTAAGTATTAAGTATTCATTCACAAGAAAAGTGGAATGTATAGCAATTTAACCCGAAATTGGCCAATCAAGTTTATGTGGTTATTCGGCGTGATGTTACCGTTTGGTGCTCTGTGAGATACTTGCTTGTGTGGGCCCCAGGTGGCTAATCGAATGAAATCGTTCTAATTTTTTGTTAATAAGGGACTTTAATCATTGCTACACTCTTTTATTGTATTCCCATCAAGCATTAGATTCTAAGTTTTTTGTTTTCGTCGCAATAGTTATTCACTGATGAACTTTAAAAACCATGTGGTAACTTTTTACAGTAGGAAGATTCGTATACACGTATACTGCTATCTGACAGAATCTACTAGTAAATTAAAACATAACATTTCAAATGCTTCCACTATTCCATTGATTTTTGACATCTGGACTTGCCCACATCTCGTTGGGTATCACATATGATACACAGCACGAAACCTCTCTTTAATTTCATAGAAAATACCTATACAGCAACTAGCTCAACATTCTCTCGAATTTCAGGGATATTCCAATACATTCACTCATTCATACTCATAAGAGAGTTCGACTGGTGCTGGGGATCCTTCCTTACTCGGCCGAGCTTTCGGTAGGTGTAATTGGGCCATAATCAGAGTACTCGGTCGACTGACAGGCGAGTTATTTCATTCCAATTTGTTTTGTTTGATTTTCGATCGACCTATAACTATATCTCCCATAGAAGGAGAAAATTGTAGAATCTGGCTCAGGCTAGAAGGAAACATAAAGTAAAGTGTAATTCCACTTTTATTAACATTGCAGGTTGCAGCACAGTGTTAGATATTGCCTTAATTCGACTGCTGCACTTCCATCCTTATAAATGATCTTTAGTTATTTATGTTTATCTTATTATTTTACAGAGAAATGTTAATATGTATTCGTCGCATCGAAGTAGATCGCCCGAGTACTTGGCCGAGATACATTTACAGCGTACATGAAATGATTGTATTAAAAAAAAACTAGAAAACACTTTAAGAAAAGAATTATTGTAACAACTCTAAAGGATTAGGATGCTTTGTAGGACAATTTTAGTTTAAAACTAGTAAAAAATAAAGATAAATATTGACAGTGAAATTAATTATGGTCAGTTATTTTATCCTTATTCACTTTTTGTTTAACTAAGAACAAACATTTTCTTAGTTGTTTGTAAACTTTTTTTTATTTTTATTTTGACGAATATTAATTTAATGCTACTAGATATAATTTCCACTAGTTCTGTTATCAATCATGTTTGATAAAATGACGAAATAACAGTAATTTAATCTATTTAACGTTGCACTTTTCATAGAAAAGCCTTGGAAAAACTTAAAAACAATACAAATTTAATCTTACCTCTCAGTATATCTGTATTCGAGTATTCAGTCACACGGGTAATCAAGAAAAAATGACGAGAGGTTTAAATTACGATTGAATTAAGAAACAAAATCCTATCGTTAAGATAAGAAGATTTTATCGGAACTTTGTATGTAAAGTGCAATAAAAATGAAATAAATCAGAGAGAAATTATTTTACAATGGTAATTGTGATTAATTGGTACATACTGAACAAACATAATATAATTCTCATATTGATAAAAGACAGTGATCAAAAATATTATTTATTTTTCATTGCTTTCAAAGGAATACTGCAAAAATTCAATTTCAGTTAAAAAAACGTGAAGCACGCCAACTGAATCAGAATTATATGTTTTAGATGAAGAATTATATTGTCTGGTATAGTTCTTTCAATATCAATTACAGAAGACATTTATGCGATGAACAATCAATATTTCCAAATACGCACGGCAGTCACACCAAATTTAGAAATGAAAAATAATGTTTACTTCCCGTATAAAATTCGGTAAACATATAACAAACCGTCAGTCCCTGTGGACTCCTCGTTACCATTATATTCCAATGAAAACATCGAATCGTAAACGTAAATGCATTTCTACTGGCCGAAGCCGTATGTATACAATTTCTTCGAAATATTCTTGCTAGAGAGTCTGCGATAAGCATTGGCGTGGCTGACAAACACAGCAAGTTATTTTAAATACATTCCAATATTCAGCAATCATAATAAGAATTGATGAAGTAACTAGAGTAAATAAAATTTCCATTTATCGAGTAGTCACGAAAGGGGTTTCTGTGGATCAATCACAGAATCGAAAAACATGTAAATTGAAACTAAGCTACTCAAGATTTTATACGTTGGACAGTTTATATAACGAGAACAGGGCTGTAACATTAGAAGTAATACAGCAAAAGGTAGCAGATTATCCAGAATACAATTATACCGGCTTAGAAACATTGAGTCAAGTTTTGTCAGCATGAGGTTCTAAACACAACAAACTGAATTAACGGCTGGCAATAACCGAATCGTCAAGGATCGTTCGATGACGACGATAAAGTTTGTTTACACTCCCACACTAGTTTAGCTTTCAAAACCTCAAAGGTCGCTTGGATATTTGAGAGAATGTGTATGAGCTTTTTAGAGAGGTTTTTATTCAAACACTCCTGAGCACATTTGTTTATTGCTAGCAGCTCTACCTGAAAAACGGTGAGTGATATTCCTAGAGGTATGAATAACTTGCATTCTGGTCCATAAATTCCTAATCCACGTTTTTGTGCTAGCTTCGAACCGTTTGTGTACCAGAGAGATACATTTAGTGATTTCGAAAGATTTCTGTTGATTCATAAATAACGGTCATTAATTACAACTTCGAATGGGGTATCTTTGTGCAACATGCTATGCATTTGGTCCATTGGATTGTCACGGCTTTCTAACTTTATTAGATCTAGAATCCTATCAGATTTCTTGGCTTTAGTTTTACTGTCTGGATTAGCTTGTGGGCTCTTTCTTCACTATGAGGTGAAGAAGAGGCAGGTTCAGTAGCGCCTCTAAGGCTGTAGTGGGGTAAGTTGACATTGCCTTTGTAATACATAGACAGATTAGCCTTGGAATCTTGTTTATTTTTTTTTTTGGAGCTGTTGTTTACTCAGTTTTCGACCAACAAATAAGCACATGTAATTATGGGTTTGATGACTGGTATATCCATTATGGGGTTAGGGATAGTCCGAATTTTCAAAAAATCAAATTTTTTTGCATTTTCGTTAAGTGTAATATCTTAAAAATATTCCCTGAAAATTTCAAGTTGATCCGATAATTAGTTTTTGAGTTATTCGACAAATAACAAAGAGAGCTCGGGCACTTCAAAGCGCTCGAGAGCAGGTAGCTGAAAAAATGGATGCTGCACGTGTGAAAGTGGCAGATCAGCGCGCCAACGACAACACTCGGGAAGGCAGAATGCTTCGTAGGCAACAGCAAATTGATGTTTTGGAAACTTCCACAATGGCAGACGAACTATTATATGGCTAAGGAATAGATGACTCGGTGTAAGTAATTTAATAATTCGTATTTCTGTACGTAAATCCAGTGTGAAACTTTAAACGCGTTTTTCTCAAAACTATGTTTTTTGAACTGGTGACAACTCGAAAACCGCTCAGTAGATTTTAATGAAATTTATACAGCTTTTAGAATACATAATAAACTCGGGCCTGATCGAAGAATTTTTGTTTGAATGAATCTTAGGACTTATGATTGTCACCGCAAGGACCTCTTTTTGGAACTGGGTCAACACAGACAGTTATATCTTTGGAAATTAAATTTTTTTTTGAAATTTTCATTACTAGTTCCAGCTAAGTGTTTTATCCAGGATGACTGCTAGATATTTTGCTTCATTGAAAAGTATTAATTTAGTTCCATTAAGGATGTATGTGACTTCCTTCTTGTAACTTGTGGAAATATTAATTCTATCGTATGTGGTCCGCCTCGAATTTTGAAGAGTTAACACTATTAATTTATTGTGTTGAAAAACGAAGCTTAATAAAATAATCAAGTAATTTTGAAGAAGTTTTGTTTACAACATCTAAATACCATGTAAAGTATATTATTTATTGCGTGTGGATATTTTCAGTATTAGTTTTACTCTTATTGTTTATTTTTTAAGATAATCTTCATATGAAATTCAATGTTCACTATATCTGTTATTATGTATTTGCTTTGTTGTATTTGTTTCATTCAGTTACAATATAAAAAGTAGGCCAATGTCGTATTTGTATGAATTCGACGATTCCGCCTATAGTCAACACAATATAGTTTAATCCATCGTTAGATTAGATAATAAAAGTTTATATGGTTTACTGGAATATTGTGATTGATTAAAATAATCCCAAATATACAGGGTACTTGGACAAGAAAGTCGATATTCACTTGCAGGCTCTTCAAATATCCGTCTGCTAAATGACGACATGTACCAGGATTGTTCTATAAGTTTTCGACCTAATTATTAAATAGCAGTGCACGCTTTTAAATCAAGATATTTGTATACCTTTTTAAAACCCGTCAAAATAAGAGTTTTCGTATTACTCTACAAAATAGACGTGTAACTTATTCAATAATCGGAATTTCAAACCAAATAAACGCTAGGCCTCAAATATGGAGAATATGGTGATTCGTAAAACAATTTTATCTGCACATTTGTTTGGTAGAAACTTTTCAAAAGTAATGTTTCATTTTTCATAAATTACCGAAGCGTAGTGGTGAATCAAAGTTTCATCTACATATATAATAAAACAACCAAATTGTGCAGTGATTTTATGTCAAACTTTAATCTTAATTCATCAAGTACCATTGTGCTATACTAAATTTCACGATCGTAGGTTTCGGAGGTTCTATAAATACACTGTTCAATCCATATTTGATCTCCGCGGAGTATTGTCTTTCAAATACAAATATTAAAAGGCAGCTCGGTACTGACAACAACTTACTCAAATGAACTTTAAACCATAACTGAGTAAGAAAAATGGGGAATTTCTGCAATTTTCATGATCGGTGGGAAACTTTTGGAATAATCGATTTAGTGTAAAAACAAAAAACAACAAAAAAAATTAAAACAATTAAATCAATTATAGCGCAATCAGATAAGATAATTATGTAAAGTAATCAAGAAAGAAAATAGTATATGAAAGTATAAGTGGATATTAAAATATTTGAAACACGCGCGATTTTTCGAGTACAATGGTGCTCAAAATAGAGCAATTAGCACGAATGACGTAGCCCAATGAGGCCTATGTATTCATTTTTGAAGATGATATCCATTTGCGGTATTTTAGGTTCTTGCAGAAGATGTGAATTATGCTTACAAGATATTAAGGAAGAAGAAAACATATTACTTATTACTTTTCGACTAAGACACTGGAAGCTCGACGTCTTATAGTTGCCAATAGTGATGAGATTAGTTATGTATGTGCATTTGGTGAAGTTTAATCATTGCGCCCACGAAATGTCAGTACAGATCGAGTTTTCTTAAGGTATGATAAGGGTAAGTACACAAATCAAGTGGGTAGTACTCGTATAATACTTTTGTAGCAGATGTACGTTTCGACGTACTATTATGTCAAACAGTGGTATGACAATGGATCAAATCCAACAAGTGGGATGGAAACGGTAACTGTGGCAACTGGTTACGTTGAATAAAAGAAAAATATTTCGCACATTTTTAATTTAAACATCATTTAAAAAATTGCAGTATTAACATTTCAAACAATAAACACTAATTCTGAAAATTTTGATTAGATTGTTGATGATTTAAATAAGATTTTTGCAGTATTTGTATTTCATTCAATATTCCAATATTCCGCTTTTCATAGATCAATAATTAAAAATTGACGTTTAGATTTCGCGTTGTTTGTTTTTATAACGATAGCAATCATGAAATCATCAAAATAGAATACCAGAAATAATATTCTGTTAGTTTATCTGCCTAGATGAAATGTTCACTAACTTTTAATCTACCTATTGATTTGAAACGTCACATATTTTCTCGTTTTTAATTGTAAAATTGGTAAAATGTTTGATAATATCAGTCAAATTTATCAATTCCATATGAAACCTGTCCTATTCAGACATAAAATATCCCCATCATTCAAATACTCCTGTTTGGTGCTAAGCTACAGAGCAATATGTCCTGGCAAAGTCGTGTGGCTGAAATAACTAAGTTAGATTTACAAAAATTTGGAGCAAAGAACAACGAACAAAAAGCTGTATACCTCGCAGCAGCTCTGATCCTCTACAAGACCCAAATTCATCCTTTGAATCTTGCTCACCTAGAGCACGGCTCTTAAATATAGGTACCCGGAGCATGCTCGACTTAATACAGTAAAGAATAATTCGACTTCAAGTGAACCTGAGTTAACAAGAAACTTGGATATAAAAAAAAGTCGATGTATGAGTTCTACAACATAATCCCACCTAGAACGGTATTTGTAAGATCTACTCCACAGGCAAACGTGTCCCATGAACAACGAGTTCGTCCAGAACGTCAATTTATTCTTTTGAAAAAGTGCAAGCCTGGCAGAAAAGTTAGTTTATCGCGGTATATAAGTTGGATCGCAGAATTACAAGTCCCAAGACTCTTGAGAACAAAAACAAAACTTTAGAAATAAACAACACTCTAAAGCCCTGTAAATTACTATACTTGTCATGTAATGCATGCCCTAATAAGGTGAGATATTCACTTAGTAATGCATGGCAAAGTCCTGAGTAGGAGTTGCATAGTTCCGCGAATAACATCGTGGTTAAAAAATATTCGTCAATGGACCTGGAAATCAACAGCGTAGCAATTCCATATAGTAGAAAATATGATAGTCAACATGGGAGCTAACGATCTATAACAGTCACGTCACGCGAAAAAGAAGAAGTCTATAGAATCAGCTACCGAGACACGGCTTTCCCGAACACTACAACGTAAAGAATTTCAAAATCAATATTCTCAGGTATCTCCAGGCTCAACTCGAGCTACTCGAATGTAATAGGTTTTAACCTCTTATGCTTTTTTGCATAAAATGATCTATTCTGTACATTTCTCATTTTATAATAGTATTCTTAATTACATTAACTTCTTTTCCAGAATTCAACACGACTTTTTGTAATCAATTATGAGCTTTTCGCTCAGTCCGGTTACAAATGTAAAATAGCTTTGATAGCTCAATGGTTCATGAGCGCGGCTTAGAAACCTATTCAATTAAAACGCAATAAAAACTAAAATATTACGGCGAAAAACTAACTTTTCTGTTGTACTTTTCCAAAAGAATAAATTGACGTTCTGAGCATCTTCAGGCGAACTCGTTGTTCATGGGACACGTTTGCCTGTGGAGTAGATTTTGCCAATACCGTTCTAGGTGGGATTATTTTGTACAGCTCAGATGAGCAGTAAAACAAAATCGAGTAATCGATCCGGTAAGCCCGATTCAGATCATCGACCTTTTTTCTATGTCCAAGCTTCTTGTTAACTCTGGTTCACTTACAAGTCGAATTATTCTTTACTGCATTAAGTCAAGCATTTTCCGGGTACCTTTGCTTAAGAGCCAAGCTCTAGGTCAGCAATACTCAAAAGATGAACGAATTTGGATCAGAAGCTGCTGCGAGGTATAATGCTCTTTGCTCAGCAAATATTTGGCTGATTTTATGATTACTGTCGTTACATTCAAACAAACAACGCGAAATCTAAACGTCAATTAATTTTAACAAATGGATTTGGAAAATGGTTTAGAAAATAAATTTGATTTTGTACGTTAACAATTCCACAAATATCGTTTGTAATTGTTGAGAGAAGAGTTCGAATACATGTTATAATCGAAATATTGGTAATCAAGAGTAATCATTTGTCACGTATGGTAGGTGAATGATAAGCATCAGTATAAGGTATTTATTTTCTCTACTGGGATAGTATCAAGAAGCCTCTAATCACACAATCTCATCTTTTAATTTAATTAATATTATAACGTTAATGTCAGATAATGAACTAATTTTAAACCTCCTTTGAATGACAATTTCTATCACCAATTTTGGACTTGTTTGACGTAATATATCCTTTCAAACTTTTTTTTTTCTTCTTTGTTCCAATGTTATCCTTCTTAAGTTCTTTGTAGAAATCAATGAAAAAATAAAATGGAATATTCAACTTCAATTTTTGATTGTTAAACTCCATGCTTATCATTGATGATTTCGTTTGATTGTCATACAAACCTACATTGTTGATATTAAGATGTTTTGGTAGATACTGTGTAAAAGTAGTTTTACCTCAACCTAAATCTTTGTAAGAAATATTGCATGCAAAACAATACAACTGAAACATTTATAGCCTCAATATTTAGCAATTTCATAATTTTAAAACAATTTCGACACGAAATAAAATGTAAAATTCATAGTCGATAAATATATTTATCTGGAACATTAAAATTTGAATATGTCCATTAAATTGGGTATGCACGTAATAAATTCTTAAAAATCAATATTTTTAAATGCAAATTAAGTGCCTGGTACTGTAGCATAACGAAACAGATGAAAAACTAGATTTTTAAAAAGCTATACAAGACAAACAAGTTGTATTCAAATAATGTAACGATAATAATTAATAAATATACATACTAAAAATTACTACATTCGAATATTTCAAATAATATTGTCACAAGAAATTCTCCTTCGTCATTGGAGAAAATGTTTACAAGTACGTTGAAAGACGTTGGCGCTCGTGTTGGGAGTTGACAGTATTTTGTCAGTTTTTTGAAAACATCGAAGGGATAGTTGTGTACACATTTGTAACGACACGCTCATTTAATTATATAATTTCAATTTCCAATAGCTTTCAGTACGTTATTGAGCGCACTAGTAGTTCGTCTAGTGGCCTAGAGTTTTTAGAAGAACGTGTTGCTTTGATTGTGGTTTCGCACAGCTAGAGAAAAAGATTTTGGATCATGGTGCTTTTCCAGTAAATCTTTAATACAAACCCAAAGCGATAAAACTTTCCCATAGAATAGCATACAAAGGCAAGAAACGGTCTTTCGCACGTCTTAACATGCGTCGGTTACATCTGAGAATTTTTAATCGTCCCACATGGGATGGCGTGGCGTGGGGTGGCGTGTGGTGGGCTGAGTGTGTACGCAGACAATTGAATCAAATAGAAAAACATATGCACACATATTCGACACGAGGCGTGGGGTGGCGTGGCGTGTTAATAGGGGATTTCATCCTTTAAGCTGGTCGTTCATCTTACCGATCACACATTATTTAACAGCTTAACTTAAAATAATATGAATGATAATCTTGCTGTTCAATCAAGGCGGCTTTGAACTTGTGAACCTTAACTACTGACGATAGTCTTTTTAAACTTCTTCGACGATGCTAAAATTCTTTTTGGGCTTTGGCGTGTTCAATCCAAGAACTTAGTACGGTCATTTTAAATATTATTATAGAATAATCTTAATATTACATAAATTTTTCATAAATCTACCTGAGCTTACACAAGTTTTCGGCCTTTTATTGGTCTTTTATAACCAGAGCTTTATAGAAAATAGAAAGAGGTTTGTCTCCTAGGCCAAGAGCCATGTGTAATAAGATTACGTAGCCGTATCATACATGGAAGCCCGATCACCTGAGATCCAGAAACCGCATCGCAAGGTAATTGAAGTGGTACATACAGATTTTTTGAATTTTAAACATGTCAGTAGTAAATATTGTCCGTCTGGAAATAAGGGAAGGAAAAAGTGGCAAAAATTTGGACGATTCCAGTATAACAGCAAAAGCTCAGTGACTAACTTTCAATCACTGAATACATTGCGACGACGGTTTCGGAATTAATCTATTGATAATGTACCTCTACCACTACAAATGCATATCCAAGATGAACATCAAAAACTACAAGATTTATTGGAACTAAGTAAAAAAGGCACCATTGCATCCGCCTACAACGACTTCTACAAAAGACAGAAGACGAAATTGATGAAGATAATAATTGTAATATTTTTATAAATAAATAAATAAACATTTTAAAATCATTTTTGTTTCTATTTTAAATAAAAATTCACAAAATATTATTAGTTTTTTAAGTAGTAATAATTGTGGTGAGGTGAAAATTAGATAATCACAAATGAATGCTGCTTTTACAGATGAGATTATGAAAAAAAAAATATCCAAATAATTACCAAATAATTTCGTGGTCAAAGGTAGTAAGATGCCACATAATTTTGGAAATTCTGATTTATGGGTGGTAATTATTGAAAATTTGACAAGATAAATAAATGAAAAACAAACTAAAATTTGATTTGTGGATTACATTACATTCCAAATTGACGATATTCGTTATATTTATACAAATGTTATTTCCGACGAAAATACCAGAGGTATTAAAAATATTTTAACTGTCTACTAAAAGAAGTAATAGACCATAGTATAAAACTTGAGAAATTAAGTCACGTTTATTTCTAAAAACTACTGAAAATAATTAAAATATTTATGGAATCATCAAGGTATAATTAATTTGTTACGCATAACCATCTATCAATATAAATATTGACAGATAAGCGGATATAAAAAGTTACATTTTCATAAGTAGGTAATATTTCGAAACAAATTGTATATTAAAAAATTGACAGCTTGTTTTAGAGGAAATAACTTTTTTTAAAACACTTTTTTTAATTACTTGACAAATCTACTTGAAAAAATAAATTGTATTATTCCAATTAAGTAAAATAGGACGGATTTTGAAATAGAAACAATTAAAATAAACATGGAACAAATTGGTTTTATTTATTTGTGTGTTTTCAAATTGCTTGCTTCAGTTAACGTCATGTTTTGCTACACAGTTGCTGTATGAATGTTTGATTGTATCATCGACAGAATTGCAAACTCGACCTATAGCTTCGCGGACTATAGCACACTGGTGTTATCGATCAAATGAACTGCCCCAATAAACTTGGCAAACACCCAAATCCGTAGGCAACAACAGACTACCAACATCAATACCGATCTTGAAAACATTCTGGAGTAGGGTGGAAATAATGTGATTGAGTTTAATGCAGTAAATACCCAGGCTTCTTTACAAAGAACTCTGACACTGCGGCTTAATCCTATGAGGACATAAAATATCACCATCACCGTAAATTCGCTTGATGTGTGCTCAAGTTGGAAGCAATATGTCTTGGCATATTCACGTGGCGGATTTAGCAAAGGCAGCTTCACAAAAACTTTATTCCAAGACCAAAAAGCTATATACTCCGCAGCTTCGAGTCCTCTACAAGGCCAAGATTCGCACATTTGGAGCTCGACTCTCATGCATACCTTGAGGATGCTCGAATCAATACAGAAGAGAGTAATTCAACTTATAAGTGATCCAGAGTTGGTTTAAAACTTACTTACCGATACTACCATGGCAAATACTCTTTCGAACTGTCCAACATATTCTGCCTGGAACAGTTTGTGCAAGACTTACTCGACAGGCAGACGTGTTTCATCAGCCTCTCTTCATTCCTTTTGAAATTGATGGAAAAAATTATTAATTCTACTCACAAATGATCCTCTACATAGAAATCAATTTGTATAATACCAAAACTGTAAGTCTACTGTCTTTGCCCTGCATACTCTAATTAGAAAACTGAAAAAAACTATAGAGTATAAAGAGATAGCGCTATTGAAAGTGCCTTCTCCAATAAGCCAAGACATTTCATCCATTATGCATTGGTAAGACGAGGAGTCGAACCAAGGAGACGGATGCTCACAAGGCGGCTGCCTATCGCCACTATTATGATGATTAGTAGTCCATAATAATATGACGATAAACGGGTAAGCATGAAGTAGTATGAGTTCAAATATAATATGCCCTAACAATCTTTCAGAGATGTGTGTTAATGAAGATCTTAGCATAAACCCGTCAAAGAAAACCCTAGTTCCATTCACTAGGAAGAACAAATACTTTCCAAAAACCCTCATAATCAACAACATCGAACTAACCCTAAAGTCAGATATTATATCTCGGGGTGACCTTCGATCAGTGAATGACATGGAGACAACACCTTCAAGCAGTAATCATTGCATATAGAAGAAATAAAAAACATGGAATAAGATCCCAGAATCGAAAATAATTTCTTTCTATTCCACCAACTGGTTTCAAAAGGCACTTGAACATTGAATAAAGATGAACTAAGGAGAGTTTTACTGGTATGCTCACAAAACATTGTCTGATAAACTAGAATCTGAAGAGCACAGCTTTTATCCTGTAAGGAGCCAAGAAAAACCGCCGAACACCACCTTTGTGAGTGAGAGGTAATCCATAGACAAAGATTACGGTACTTACATGCAAGCTTTTTGTAGCCTGAAGAGGTAAGCCGCATAGTCCTCAGACAGTCATTGGTAGCTGATTGGTAAACAGTCTGGGGTACACAATAGTTCAATAGTCAAAGTGAGGTAGATTCAAGGCCTTTACGACCTGGCTTAGTTCTATCTTATCTTATCATTATTTTAAAAAGGGCTCTATCTGTAAGAATCCATATTAGCGTAATGTAATTAAGAACCAAATTATTATCATTTTGTAATATAAATTACTTTACTACAAAGTTAAATTTGGTTCGGTCAAAGTATTTTTTTTTCGTTCAAAATGAGTTTTAATTTATAACTTACCTTGTTGTTATATCTTATATTAAACATACGAGCAGATAATTAGTTAGATTTCAATTAAAAATTTATTGTTTTTCAAAACAGCCAATATATAACTTCACTTCCACGTTTGAATGCATTGATATTTCCGGAATTATGTACCAAATTACACATTTTTTAAAATAAATAACAATTATTAATCAATGTTTTCATGTCGTTTACTAGAACGTATCACTAGCAGTAATAAGTAAGCATTATTAGAAGATGAATGGTTTACGCTATTATATCTTGATAATATCTTATAATTTTATCTTTTCTTGTAAGTACGTGAGAAGACACACACACACACACATAGATAATCGCAGTAGAATGTACTCCATTGTCCTGATAATCCTTTCAGAATATTCTCTTGATTCTTCGTTACTTTCAACGTAAATAGTATCATTTTGTCTTAATGCGATATCTAATCTCATTTTATTGCTTATGTCACTTTTGGGGGCTACCGTTTCTCTGCTCGTTTATTGTACTTGAAAACAATACAATGAAAATGATTTTTTTTTTGGTTGAGGTGGCATTTTCTTTTTTGTGCTATAACGTGCAAAGCTTACCAAAATTCTTTTTGTGTTCTTAATTTTTTCTTTATTGAATAATAAAAAGATTAAGAATTAATATTTCAGCATATAATTTAACTTCAAACAGCATTTTTTTCAAATATACGTTGAATTTGACTCTAGTAGGTATAGAAAATCATCTTTTGGAGATACAACTTGCGTTTATGAAGGGTCGTGAGACCTTGAACAGCTAGTAGAACGTGAACGGGAAGGAGAGAGGGTAGGTTGAAAGGACGGCAGCTGCAACGTGCAACTAAACGGACATTTTCTGGATAGCTTACTTATAAATGACACGTGTCCTGTATATGTTGTTTTATTGGAGACGAACTTTTACTGTTAAATTTCTGTTCAAGACTTTTTATTTCCTCGTGTGGTAATAAGGTAATTGAATTAAAAACAGTAATTAATATTAAAGAATTGAATAATAGGTAGATGTTGTAAGGTCAATTCAAGTAGAATAAAAAATTATAAAAATGAATGAAACTCATTAAATTTTGTATTATACGTTTCAAAAAACGGATGAACCATGTAACAGTATCATGGCTGATAAGTATACGAGGATATATTGAAAAATTCTTAGCTTACTATAGAACTAAACAAAATTTCAATGTCAAAATATTTTATTAGACCTTTCAAAAAAATGTTTCTTCTTGCTACACAATCCAGACCTCCACAGCTTTTATTACCTCTTCGTTGGAAGGAAATTTATGACCTTTCAAACTTTTTTCAGTTGAGGAAAGAGATTATAGTGGGACGGAGCAAAATCTGGCGAATAAGGGGGTGTTCTAGTAATTCAAACCCTAAATCACGAGTTTTTTGCATGGCAACATGAGATTTATGGGCAGGGGCGTTGTCCTGAAAAAACAAAACACCTTTGGATAGCTTTCCGTGTCTTTTCTCTTTAATTTTTCCCATAGAGTGGTCAGTAATGTCGAATAGTAGTTATTGTTCTACCCTTATCCAAAAAATCAATCATGATTACTCCATGGCAATCCCAAAAAAATGAAGCAAGAACTTTTCCAGCAGATTTTTGGACACGAAACTTCTTAGCTCTTAGAGAACCAGAGTGTCACAATTTCATCGATTGTTGCTTTGTTTCTTGATCGTAGAAATGTGCCCAAGTCTCATTCATAGTAACAATTCGGTTTGAGAAGTCTACATCGTTTTCAAATGGAGCACAGACCGAAGGCGATGCTTCTACCCTTGTAGGCTTTTGATCAACATTCAAACATTTGGGGATCCATTTCACAGCAACTTTTCTCATGTCCAAATTGACGTGAACTATATGATGAACGCGTTTGAATAAAATATTCAGTGCTTCAGACATTCGTTTTAGCCCAATTCGACAGTCTGATAAAATCATGTCATGAACTGCATCGGGGACTAACATAGAAGCTGGCCTTTCCGATCGATCATCATCTTCAATGGAAAATTTACATCTTTTGCAGCTTGCAGTCGAATTTTTTACGGTCGTATGCGATGGATATTGATTACTAAGGATATTAAGCACATCTTCGTAAATCTGATTACCTTTTAACCCTTTTAAATGCAGGTACTTGATGATGGCTCGATACTCCAATTTTTCGACTTTCTCAATTTCGATGGACAAATTTTTTCTTTTAATTTATTGCGTAACTCTGGTTTACTTTTTTGACGTCAAACCTTACACTGACACTTCTAATAAGTTATTGTTCGTTGCTAGGGTAACGCAATATTTTGTTTATGCATGGAACTTACAAAAATAAACAGGGGAGTAACCACTTTGAGAGCTGCTTCGAGCGAACAACAGGATGGATTATTACCTCACCTGCAAAATAAATTCGTTTATGCCCATGTAAGTTGTCATCAATATTTAAAAACGTGAATGAAAACTCCAATAATATATTTCAAGCAGATGTAGCATGTATTTTGACTTTATATGGGGCTCCGGCAAAAATTAATGACTTAAATAAATTGAGATACAATGTTTTCTTCATTAAAGCTACAATTAAAAATACAAGTGTTATTTTATTATCATTACCACCTAGAACTGATGCGGCATTTGAACACCTGAAAAGAGTGTACCTGCAATCCCAAATATGGTTAGGAAACGACATAAATATTGGTGATTGGGGGTGGAAGTATCTCAATAACATGTTTATTCTAATAACGATGAACCAATTACCAGCACCGGATAATCTACTGCAAATGTTATTTTGTAATTGTAAAAAAGGGTGTAGAGCTGCTTGTAGATATCGAAAGAGTGGTTTAGCATGTTTACAGTGCAAAATTTTATTTTAAATGTTAATTTTTTTTCGATTATCCTTGCTTATCCTTGGATGGAAGAGTTCATCAGTGGCTGGAAAATATGTGAAATAATCCGTCGAGAGCAAAAAGAAAATTGCACAAATGATACAAGGGGGTGAAACTTTTGTACAAGTGTTAAACCACAACCACACATCTTCCAACATTATTGAAAATAAATAAGTAATTCCTACAATAAATGTTTCTGGTAACAAAAGTTGCACCATTACTGTTAACATTCAAAAATTAAAATTAAAGTTTAGTTTACTGATGTTATTTGATTTCTTATTTCTAATTATTTCAAACGGGATTGGAAGAATTTAACAATACTGTAACTGAATGGTGTGAAGTGCCATTTTTCGGACTCAAATTAGTACTGTAAAGTCGACTTCACAGTACAGTATGAAAAAAATATATTAACGAATTATGCAAGACACCCAGTCAACTTCGTGGAGTAGCCGGTTGAAATTTATTCATACGAAGCTATGTTTAGTTGCCCAGCTAGAGTTGGACTGCCCACAACTGCCATTCCGAAGGAAGCACTTAATTCGTTGGTCGACGTAAATCAATTTCAAAATACTTTGAATGCAATGGATGTTTCTTTCAACCTGATAATGTAAAAGTAATTGAACAAACAGTATTAAATAATCTCATTACGAAAGTATGTGTTGTCTGTTTAAGAGAATGCAGTGAAGATATAGTTTGCTTCAAATGTATGGAGTCTATCCGTATATCATGTTCGGAAGATTATGTTTCTGAAGATCAAGTTGAGCGGAAAATCGGCAAATTGTGTTTTAATGTACTTAATGTCCAAAGAAAAAGAGAAAAATCTAAAAAATATTTAGAAATTCAAGCGAAAAAGATGAAATTAATATCGGATAAAACTCATTCTGAAGCCTCTGTGGGGTTTATCGCAGTGTCGACAGAGGAAAAAGTGAAGCCAAAAGAATGATTTTTCCAATTGGGTACAAGAAAGGGCCGCATAAAACAATTATATTCCCGATTTCGGTTCAGTGTCTGTGAACAAAAATTAATTAAAATCGAAGAAGTACCGGATGTAGAAATATCGCTCCGGGTGGTTGTTACAGCTCAAAGTTTAGGTACTGATCAGGCAATCAAAAAACGTGTAAAACCCAGTGTATCAACAAAAAATGTTTTTATTTTAGAAATTATGTCCTTTGTAATTCCAAGTGTCATTTTAGTAATCCTTGTTATAACAAATAACTAGTTATAACTAGTATTATATATTTAATGGTAACATATACATCACCATATACTAGTACACTCAATATTTCTAAAAAGTGAGTGAGAAAATATTTGTAATAACACATTCTATATCTCAGCAAGGGAAAATATTTTATTAATTATTTTAGGTTAAATCTTATCATTTTGTGTTAAAATTGCTCCAGTTACTAATGAGCAATTCCTAATAGAAAAATTAACTCGAACCGATTCTCTTAAACATGATATTTGTGAGTTTGTTTCGTAGCACATTAAAATTTCATTTGTAATACATTTAATATTTTTGGTTTCTTTATTTATTTATTGACAAATGACTTAATGGACGAGGTTATTTTTAGAATTTTTTATTTTGAATTAATCTTATTTACAAACTGGTTAATGTTTATCAAAAATAGAGGTAGAAGACAACTTAAGTTGATTGGTTTGTTTGTTTGCTTCGATAAAGTTAAGGTAGGCTTTGTAAAACAAATGATAATATTTGCATTTATCGGGTGAAAATGCTTCCCAAGTCGCTGGTGGTAATAAATCCAAATATACCATTTGGTATTAAATTATACAAAACAAAGGGATAAATGGTTTAAAAACCATGAATTGTCATCTGCATTATTCCAAAATCAACGTAACGTAAAACGTAAATAGAATTATTAAGCAAAATTGATATACTAGTTATAACTAATACTACGTGGAAAATTTTGCGAAAGGATTTGGGGTTAAAATCCCATAAAATACGGCTGGTGGAAGAATTGAAGCCACACGATCTCCCACAACAACGTCTAACATTTAGTGAATGGGCGTTGGCAAAGTTGGAGGGAGATCCACTTTTTTATTTTTGGTTAAATAGATACGTCAACAAGCAAAATTGCCGCATCTCGAGTGAAAACCAGCCAAGAACTACCAATCCATCCCTAAAGAGTCACTGGTTGGTGTGGATTATGGGCCGGTGGCATCATCGGGCCATACTTCTTCAAAAGTGACGATGGCCGCAACGTTACTTTGAATGGCGAGCGCTAACGTGTGATGATTGACGATTTTTTCACCCAAAATGGAAGAATTGGACATGCCTGACATGTGGTTTCAACAAGACGGTGCTACATACCACAGGAAACGCGAAACAATAGCCAAATTGAGAGCGGCCTTCATCTCACGTTTGGGGCTAGTCAATTGGCCGCCTAAGTCGTGTAATTTAACACCTTTGGACTATTTCTTGTGGGGTCCTGCTAAGGCTAATGTCTACAGGGATAAACCAGCAAAGAATAATGCACTGGAACCCAATATTGAAGCATTTATTCGTGAAATACCGGCCGATATGTTGGAGAGAGTGATCGTTCTATCGATTTCATCAATTTTTTCGAATTTTTTGTGGTTTTTTCCAAAATTAAATCTTATACCTCTTAAAAAATCTCAAGTCATCGGAGCTGTGAGGGTTAAACGATACAATTACCAAAAAACATCCATAGTTGGATTAACTGAGAGATTGCTCGTATATACAAATAAAACCCAAACCAGTATATGTTAATCACTTTGTACTACCATAAAACTTGTTCCAACTGATATATTGGAAAAATACCAAAAACATTAAGTTATTAAAACGTTACGAAAAACGTTTAATTGCATCAAATTAATCGAAAAGAAAGTCGAGTTTGTAAACAAGTTTTTGATTTCATAATATCCCGTTTCGAGTAGGGTCACTCACATTAAAAGGACGCTAACCAAATGAAATAATGGCCACTGACGAATGCAAATATATTTTCTGTATGGGATTAAAGGTATTAGAAGCTTTAAAATTTTATTCTTTATAACTAGCTGACCCGGCAAACGTTGTTCTGACATATAAATTATATCTACGAAATATTTTTCTAGTTCAATAAAAATTACTATCTTACTATGTATGCTTTATTTAGGTTAATAAAGTATTCTTTATTAAAGTAACTAGTATATTTCAAAACTTGAAAGCTGTCTAAATGTCAAAAATAATCATATTTTAACTACCAATTGGGCGAGATTATGCTACATATAGTTGCCCAATAACCACTTTGAAATTAGCTTAATAATCTACATCAGACTCATACTGGAATTCTAGTCGAAGATATAAATCTGATGTGAATGTTCAAAGAACTTCTTGGCATTATTTGTCAATTCCTCTACGTATGTTTACTATGAATCTGCGCGTTTCTCTTCGTTCTAATTGTCTGTTGATTTTGTTCATCTCGTGCATCTTGTGATTCTATATCTTGCAGGTGTTGCTGGCATTGCTGACTGTATATGTAACCTATAAATAAATCAAGTTAATATACTTATTTGCAAAAAACACTGATTTAATATTGTATTCGTTTGCTCATTATTTGACTTACCTTTTACAATAATAAAAAACGTACACGTTTTTGTTTTGATTTAAAACTATTTTCAAAAAATGTTAAGTACAATATGTACAGGTACGATAATGGCCGTTGTCAGCGGAAGCTCAAACTCAAACATTTACATGTGAGTAAACACTGATTTTTCAGTTATTGATAAATAATTATTACATTGGAATGTAATTGGAATGTAATTGGAATGAGAGTAAAATTAACATGAGAGCTGCACAGAAAAATCAAAATGATACGCACAACAGTCACTGCTATGATCGATACAAAAAAGACATTGAAATTATATATAAGAATTTATCGTACTATAATTATTATATTCGATTGCCATCTTGCAATCCTATTGCGGATCTGTGGATAAAATAAAAGTAAAAATATCGATGGAAAAATAAGGGTTGAACGTAGAAGGGTAAAAAATTGAGAGTAATATGATTTTTTTTAATACTTATACAAATAAAAAATAGGGATTGATCGTAGAGTTGAAATTTTGAAAAATTTTATGTAAAAAATAAAAAAATAGGGGTGAACTACCCTTGACATTTAGGGGACGAAAAATAGATGTTCGATTCTCATACCTACCCGATACGTACACAAAATTTCATGAGAATCGGTCAAGCAGTTTCTGAGGATTTCAATTACAAACACCTCGACACGAAAATTTTATATATTAGATGATTTTACGAAGCACCTCGTACAATCAAGGATATCTACTTCACATTACAATTACAATACAGGTAATTATATAAAAAGTAAATCACTTATTACGCTATAGTTGAAACATGATGAATGAATGAATAAACAATAATTTATACAATTTAGTAATACACAAATAAAATTATCATTAATAGACTTCGTTTCGAGGTCTATAGAATCTCATATACGATTATTTTTCACAAATCCCGTTGCATGTTGTTAATATTTTGCAACACAAAATGACCTAACCTTACATTTACAAAATTGCCTTTTTTCCTCGACTATTCTAACAATCAGGCAACACTGCAAACCAGTGAAGACATATTTTAGGCGATCTGTGACGCACGTATTACGTCTCTTACGCTAAAGGTCAAACATTTTTGTTCCGCATTGAGGTAGCTATTATGACTGCAGGTTGTTTCTCTTTCACTTCGTATGTTTACAATATAAAACATAATCACAAAGTTTCAATCTTGTAATTAATGTTATTAGACATGATTGTATTATAAGTAATTCAAACTATTGACCTAGGCTAAGTATTCAAACCGTCGGTCGGTGGGTACTCTACCGTCATTGTCATTGAAAAACGAAGTGATTGTACTCCTAGTAGGGAGGCCCAAGAGGGGATTTTGGGATTTACTCGAGCGCGTCAGATTAATAATAGGTAAGGTACATTACAGATTTGATATGTATGAGTCCTTAATCTAGTGGGTGCACACTCTGGGTTAGTAGAAAAAATCGATCTTCTGAAATACTCGAACGTGTCCGATGAAGATAAGGGGGATTCATTACAGTCTCAATTTCCCTAATATGACGGTCTGAGCGTAACCTAAATGTGTGGGAGGGTAACAAAATTACAAAAAAAACGTCAGAATAACAAAATTATATCATATTATCGGGACTGTTTGAAAAACACAACAAAAATAAGAAGTTTATTTCTTGAAAATAGCTCCCATTTCGTGATATTTCCTTTTAATTGGGCCAGGGAAGATCAGTGTGCCAGGTAAATTTTTACGAGCTCGTGGATGTTTGCGAAGTTGCCCCGCCCTGCTAGAACCATGTTTGTCGGTTATAACCATTAAAGTTTTGTAGTCCAGACACGGAGAAATCGTCTAACATCTGCACATAACGCTCTGAATTCACTGTAACTATGCGTCCCCTTTCATCTTCGATAAAGTAAGTACCTATAATTCCTCGCGTTAACATCGCAACCCATTCGGTCACTTTAGGCAAATGTGATGTTTGTGTGTGACCAGTATCTTGAGGATTCAATTCTGACGCAAACTGAATTTTGTAAGGATGCTACACTAAATCTTTGTATAAAATGTGATCAATTTTCCGGTCTAGAGACCAGTCTTCGCCTTCTTTGGATCGTGGGGGAAGTCCACTGATTCGACGATTTCTTGGTCTCTCGTAAGTACATATTAGTGAATCCATGTTTCATTGCCTCCTCAGGATTGCATTTAAACAGCTTCAAATACTACTCTTATGTGTTGTTATGGCGCTTGTTGTCAGGAGTGATTTACATATACGAGATCGTAGATTTTTGTCACGTTTTCCTCCACGGTAGCCGTCTTCGGGACATCTGAAGATGACTAATCAAAAACGAACGTGCCACCACATTTAAATTAATTAAAGCAATTTTGACGGTCGCCATCGAAGAAGAGTTACCATACACAGCTTCCAAACTCTCTTTGATTTCGCAGCGTGATCCTTTTCAAATTAAAGAATCTAAAATTACCGTACCCAATGACTTCCACGCGAATTTATAGGCTTTAAGGCTGTGAGAATGAAAATTAAGTGAATATCTCGTGGGATCCAACAAGTAGAGAATTAAATATATGTAGGAACAACTACAACTACTATAAGTAAAAAAATCCTTTACAACGACTTTTAAAGTGCATCTGAGGAAAAAATCCAGTAACTTAATAAATTAAGAGTGTGGATGGCTAGAGCTCTTGTTGCCTCTGCTCGCAAAGACTCGTCTCGGGAGCCTCTAGTCAAGAGAGGTAGCATAATTGTTTGATGGCCGAATTGAATGCAAATGGGACTTGATAAACACCTTAATATTGGTGTAATTTATACAGAAAAGTAAGAAAATAAAGTACAAATTTTCATGAGAAAATAAAATTACTAAAAAATGTTCACTGTTTTTTTATTTCAAAACGATATTCAACCATAAAACTCGTATGAAAGAGAATTAATTCAAGATTCCTTTTTTTTTAATTTTTGGTAACAGAAAGCCAAAAGATCGTTCCTTGAATGTGACTTTACTGGAAGCAAGTGTGTGTGTGTGTGTGTGTGTGTGATAGTTAAATAATTTAGTAGTAGTGGAAGTAGTTTTATAAAAAATAAGTATATTACAAGAGAGCAGGTGGTCCTAAATACCTTTTTTGAATTACTAACAAAGATACTAAGTTTTTTTTTATTTTGGCTATCTATTAACATAACAAATAAAATTCTGTTGCTTAGTAAATCTAAATAAAAAATAATAAATATCTTATCTGTTTTTAAATAATCTTTAGTTGACTACTGATCTAAACTTCTGATACATAACAACAGATAAAATAAATTACATTCATTTTACTGAATCATACACTTCAATTCTCTAAATTCGTGTTGTTAGATCTTGTAAATATGACATTAGATTATGACTTAATGATTTATATTTGTGATATTATTTATTGCCACATCATAAACTCGATAATAATGAAGATGGAGGTATATCCCTTTATAGATTTTTATGGTAACATAAAGATTGATCAGTTTTCAAAAGCAGATGAGCCAGACACTGTGCGAAACCATTCAAAACTTATGCTCGAAAATATAAATACATAAATATAATAATAATAATAATCTACAACAGCACAGCAGGCCTTATAGGCTCATGGCTTGAAGTCTCTCTGCTGCTTAGCTCAACTCCTTTTGTTAAAGGCTGCATTGCGCTAATTCACTATCCCTAGCTTCTGTCTCCCTTATATGCATCCAGCCATTTTCTAAGTGGACGTCCTCTTCTTCTTTATGCACCTTCCCCACTTGTTAAGCCTCTATGCCCCAACCAATGCAGTCTTTTGGCTTTTACTACACAGCAGATCTCTCCCTGACCGTACATCCTTTTAATCTCTGCATTCGTTGTTGCCTCACTCGTATCCTTCTAATTTTTTTCTCAATACTTCTTTCTCCCATGCATTTAGCCAGTTTTCCTCTTTCTTATTCATGACCCAACATTCACTAACATATAACACCGTAGGTCGTACAACTGTCCTGTAAATTCTTAGCTTCGCTACTCTTGATATATCTTTGGACCTTAATAGATTTCCTAAAACTCAAACTGTTTTATTTCCTCTTCCCAATCTCTTGTGGAATTCTTTAATTTCGTCCCTTGTTACCGTCGCTCCCGGGTATTCAAACTCTTGTACCCTATCAAAACTATTCGTTTCGCTCCGTTGTTATTTTTAATTGGTTGTCACTTAAAAAGTCGTTACCCATTTCCATAAAATTGGTCGTATCTTCGTTGACACGTAGGCATATGCCTTGCACTTGCCTTTTGGGATCGTAATCCACTATCCATGAAAATAACCTAAGGAAATTTTTTAGGATAAGCTTCCTTCTGTGGCTACTATGTTTTCAGCTTTGTTTAGTGTCATTTTCACCAATCGTATCAATATCTTAGGTATTCAAGGCTTTGCTAGAGCTGGTTATAGGTGTTCTTAATATTGAATCGTAAACCTATTTAGAATCGAAAAATAATAGCTTCAAATTCAGTCACTGCTCTCAGCTATCATTCTATATTTTTTGAAATTTTTCTATTATTTAACGAAAAGAAACTAGACGCGTAGATGCGTAGGTATTTGGCAGTCTAAGACACTGTATTGTGGTTTAACCCTAAAGGTTCACAAGCATTCAGGCCAGCGCAACGTGTAATACACAGTGGGTTGGGTCTCAAGTAAATTTACCAAATTATCTAGCTCTGTAGATCGATTTGTAATAAATAACAATATAAAATAATGTTTGTGGAGTGTGATTTTGTGCAGTATGGAAGTTGTTTTTAACTTAATCAATACCAAGAGATTTCATACGAAGAAAAGAATTAAAAATGAAAGGTGGGCTATTACCAAATATTATTGTAAAAAAACTGATGTAATTAGGTGAAAAAGCTACATAATTTACTCAAGATGCTTATACCAGAAATTATTTTATTTGTAGCTATAACCAACATTGCCGAAAATCTAAACTTTTTACTGCGTGCCACCACTGCGTCTGGGTATGTTAAAGATTTTGCTGATAACGATGAAAAGTATGAAATTTTTATGTATATAAGTATCTACTTACTAACTTTTGAAATTATTGCAAAGCATACAGAGTGTTGATAAAAAATCAAACATAAGATTTTTTAAAAGAAAGAGTTATATAACAGTAACTAATAGTTAAGCTCAAGAGAGTCCTCAGCTTGAATAAGCATGTCTACAACTTCACAGCAAAATACTATTAATCATAATAATTTCACTTTTTAACAAGCTTTACCTGTATGCAGGTTCCTTTGTTTGTTTGTGAGATTGTTTGTAACTCTCCTATGTGGTTTATTGGTTTTAGTGTATCCGCAAACTTGTTCCAGAAATTATCAGTGAAAATTTTCTCGAAAAACATCGAAAAAACTTTTAGCAATTATCAATTACTTCTATTAACTTAATATTTGTTGACGTAGATAAAATTTTTAAAGGTGGATCTATAGGATCTTGAATGAATACTTCTTGAAGCCGGTGAAAGAATCAAATTTAACATTTTTCAGTTTTTCACAGAAAGTCAACAGTAATCTCCCAATAATGTGAGCGTAAATTATTTACAAACCCCAATGCCAAGGATTAGCTTTTTTTTTCGAAATAATTAAGCAATATTTGCCTTTATTTTATCTTACCTCGAGCCTGACTACAACATAAAATTATCAAATTTTTTATAATCCAAAATAGGCAAAACATCAATCACTCGCGTCGTTATTAGTTACCGTTAATTTCACTCAATAGGACTGCGGTACTGCTCTTACTGTAAAATACCCACCATTTAGTTAGCTAAAATTTCTCGTACTCCCCACCTACCTTTGTACATTTGTCGTTCAAATATTATTAATTTATTCATTCTTTTATAAATTAATATAGTTCAGTAAATAAAGTTGTGATTTCTAATCCTTCAACTGGAAAAATATGGGCAATAAACAAATTTCTAGGTTAGAAATTTTTCACATTTTCACATAATTAGATAATATCATTTATTTACTATTGCTAGTTGTGGCAAAAATTTCGGCTGAACTTCCAGGAAAACGCCAATGAAATTTTACAAGTGACGTCGATATTTTTGAAATTCCTGCCACCTCGCAAGGTCGAAAATCGCGGTCATCTCGTGCGCAGGTGAGTAGGAGCAGAAATATCCAACCACCAAGAGCACTTTGTTGACCCTAAAACTTTGGAGGATAGAGGTAATGAGGACCACCTCATATGGGAGCTTAGCTTAAAAACTGTCCGCTTGTAGAGGGTAAATTATAATTCAAAATTTGACCAGAATTGCGCTCTTGTCCGACGAGATATCATATGAGTTATTTTAGATAGAGTGAAGTATGCAGTGTTAGAAAATTTAATAACTCAAATGACTAGAGTCGTTAATTAAATATTGGTATACAAAATCTAAACTATTCACGTAGTAAAAAATAATTTTGTAACATAACATAGAAAAGCTATTGTGAGATGCTGAATGTTAATTAATTATTGTCAATTTGTAAGAATTTTTGCAAGTAATTATAAAGTGTCAAGTATCACAAAACTTTAATAGATAATGGACACATAATGGGAGAAATTTTCTCGGTGAAAAGTTGTCCGAGAGGACCTAAAATAAAAAGTAACACAAGTAGTACGCCGAAGTCATTATTTTTCTTTAAACTCATGCTATAGTAGCGCCTCCCTAACGTAAAGGATTTGAAGGACACTTTCTGTGTCACAGAGATAATTCTCCTTACCTCTACCCTCCATACATGAAACAGGGGCCTACACCCAAAATATTGAATCCAACTAGAGGCACACGAGAAGAAGAATATCGATGCAATCATTTTAGATATAAAATTTTTGTATCCTGGAAAGAATGATCGACCTCCAATGGAAGAGGATGAGGAAAGTGACTAAATTTTTGTGGAATAAAATTGCTTTTCATTATTTCTATTGTTTTTATTGCTCTTTCGGGATAGAGAAATACGTCGATGCTATCGATTCGGTTAAGTTAGGTTAGGTTAGGTCCGGTACATTTACCATCATATTTCTATTTTTCTTTCTTTTTTCGTGGCACGAATAGGCCTTTTTTGACCGATCCTTATTCGATTGTGACCTTTCCCTATCATTTTTACCTCTGAAAAATAACTGAAAGAGTTACCTGTTGATTTAATATTTTCTTTTAATTAGACTTAATTGAAGAATATACTTAGAGTATCCAATGTTTAATTAATAATAATCGAACCAATACAACTCAAGATATAATATCATGTCTTAAACCAAAAATAAATTGATAAATAAATCTAATTCAAACAAAACGCAGAAGCATAGCTATTGTAGTATCGGCAGTTTCAAAGATAGGAAGCCCTCCAACTATAAGAATCCCGAGCCCATCTAAGATATATTCGAAAAAATGTAGCCCACATATTACTCAAATTTGGACAATATTACTCGTTTCAGAAAATTTCTACATACGGCATCAATGAAAACTTATAAAAGAGGGTTTAATTTTTAATTCGTATTAAGTATAAACCCTTTTATTTTACAACAAAGAAAAAGAAAAAATGAAGACATAAAAGTTTAAACGAAACTATATAGATTTCTAAAAACTTTATAAGTATAATTAGTAATAAAATTAGCGACATCTGCTGTAACGTAGCGAATTTAATTCAATTTTCTTAAAAAGTATGTGCCTGAAAATAATAGGACATCTATTGAGTAGTAGCAGCACTATACGTATATTAGGATCTAGTAGTTAACTTCAGTCGGTAAAATAGAAAATATTGCAACAAAACATCTTCCAAATTCTTTTTCAGCAGTTGTCATAGCACTGTAAGTATATTTTCTTAAATCTTCATGCATCTGATGTAAATACACTACTTTTACTGGTTTTTCGTATTGAGTAAGCTAATAAAAAATGTCTTATATATTCCTTATTACTTATTTTATAAAAAATGGGATAATTTCAGTTCAAATAATTGAAAAGTATTTTAGAGGTTATGTTATATTAAAACAGTTTTCTTATTATTTTTAGGCCAAAATGGGTAAAATAATGAAATCTGGTAAAGTCGTATTGGTCCTTGGAGGCCGATACGCAGGCAGAAAAGCCGTAATTATAAAAACATATGACGATGGTACTTCTGATAAACAGTATGGACATGCTCTAGTTGCAGGTATTGATAGATACCCAAGAAAAATTCACAAACGTATGGGCAAAGGTAAAATGCACAAGAGGTCCAAAATCAAGCCCTTTATCAAGGTAATTTTTAGAGTTTGTCTTGTTAGGATTAAATATAAACATATAGTCTATAGTGTTTAAAAGTACACTATTCATTGCACTCTTTTTGCATAGGGTTTTGTTGCATTTAGTACAGTTTATCTTGCAACATGTAAGACTAAACAATTTTTTTTAATTTGATCCAATTTTATAGAGTAAACAAAAATTATTGGTACACTGCAAATTTTTAAAATAGAATAATTGTTTTGGATATTTTTGATTAAAAAATAGTTTTGTGTTCATAAGTAATCATGTATTATACTTTAAATTTTGACATGGTTACTGTGATGCATCATTGCATATTGTTGCCAGTTTTGTCTTCAACATAATTTCTTCAAAGTCATCACTTCTCTATGTCAACTGGTATCATACTATTTATAATTTATATGTTGGATCCATTCTTGTTTTCTCTACTATACAGACTACACAAATTATTTACTTACCTTAAAAGTAGAACACAGTTTCGTTAAATTGTTTCAATTTAAATATTCAGACCATGGAGTACTATTCCCCTTTTGATGATTTTAAAGTCTTGATTTCAAAGTGTCAAACACCACAACATGCACAATGAAAAGTTGAAGTTAATTTGTGTGGTATTAAAAATATTTATGTGTATTTATCAAATATATTGCATACTTATATATTTTGTAGGTTTTGAATTACAATCACCTTATGCCTACAAGGTACTCAGTAGATTTGGCATCAGATTTAAAAGTAGGACCTAAGGACCTCAAAGATCCCATGAAGAGGAAGAAAGTTAGATTCCAAACCCGTGTAAAATTTGAGGAAAGGTACAAACAAGGAAAGAACAAATGGTTCTTCCAAAAATTGAGGTTCTAGGCTATAGATTTAATTTTATAATTATACACTTTTTATTTTGAGAATAAAATGTGAATAATGTTTTCGGTTATTTTATTTACATATCTGTCCTCTGCTTATTTTAACTGAAGTGGATACATTCGTATTCCCAATGTGGGGTGCACGCCCTACAGGGGGCAATTTGATAGTAAGGGAAGGCAATTTGAAAAAGCAATTCTAGATTTTGGTTTCCAGTTGGAAGAAAAATGTAAAAAATTAAATGATTGCGGCCAATAAATAAAAATTTGTTTGACTAGACCAAAATATTAATAGGGTTTTTGGGGTCATCAAGTTAACGGCAGGCACCCCCGGATGCTTTTAAATCTCTACACAATGCAGTTGGCATTTCAAAGTACTTCAATTTGTGGGGGAGCCTCAAAGCAATTGAATCAAACAATTGGCGCGGTAATGGCATGGGTCAGGTGACCAACGCCGACTGAGTTTGAGCTTTTCTTTTCACCTACGCGTGTATTAGTCGTATAATTCGAATTAATTTAGGCTATTTTATAAATTAATGTTATCATTTCTTTTAAAGTTCAAGGGGTAAAGGAAAATTCTGCTTCTAATATAAATCTTTATTAAAATG
This sequence comes from Diorhabda sublineata, assembly GCF_026230105.1. Lineage (NCBI taxonomy): Eukaryota > Metazoa > Arthropoda > Insecta > Coleoptera > Chrysomelidae > Diorhabda > Diorhabda sublineata. The sequence continues at coordinate 42,068,492 of NC_079474.1, forward strand.
GTTTCGTTTTGTTCAAGTTTATCAACTGAACAATTCAATTCTTTAATATTAGAAATTATGTATATGTTTCATAGGGGGAATAATAAGAATTTTTGTAGGGCTTGGGTGGGGCATGGAACAGAGGCTGGACTATATCAAGGGCCCCCCATTGATTCTTAAGAAGGATCAGGACTTATAGTCACTAGTGGATTAACCAGCAGATTTGAAGCGGTGGCATATTTCGTTGAAAAATTTTCTATTTGGATTAACAAAATTAAAATATTTTTTACATGGAGGTGAGTTTTGAAATTTTTACAGAAATGAAAGTAGCAATAAAAATTGAAATACATATACAATATACTAAATCTATACATATTAACAATTGCTATGCTATGTAAAATGTACTATGATCATGAATTATTAGAATATTGTAACAGCAATCCTTTATTATAATTTAAATTCAGTTATTACTTATTTAGTTCTATTTTTTCATTGATAACTAATATTTTTGGAAAGATTAGGTTGCACCCCTCCGATTTCGTTAAAATTTTTGTATGCTATAGAGAAAATTACGCTGAACAAGAATATACAATGCAACCTCGAAAAAGCAAACTGGAAGGAAACAAGTAAATATTCGTAATATCAAGCTTGAACGAATATTCGTCCAAGATATCAAGTAATTCGTTGAATTGAGATTTTTTATTTGGAAGTTGCGTCGTTATAAAAAAGTAAACAAATTGTTTTATTCACATCTAAAGCGAAATCCAATTTCGTGATGGACTACATCGTCACTCAAACCTCCTTTTTCACATATGAAATTAAGAGTCATATATTGGTTTTTGGTTAACAAAATTTGTTAATCAGAGGTATCTATACTTTTTATTACTAAAGGCCGATGTCTTTTGAAAAACGAATCAGGCATTTTAGCTTGAGTCTTTTATACGTCACAAGGCAAACTGAGAGGTTTGCCCAAGTGTTTAAATCTTGTACGTGTGAGTACTGGGGATGAAGCGGACTCTGTTTTTGGCTCCTGCATGCATCAGCGGTATAAGAAAAGCAGTAGACCCTTCTATCTGTGTCTTAGCTTGTCTCATACTAAGTGTTCCTATTCATCTCCGCAAATCCTTGCAAGCATATTATTGAGATATTGAGCAACACCAATAAAGGGTTGTAGTCCCATTAGTGGATTTGCTTGTTCCAATCTGGTGAGCGAGTGCGCCTCGTCGCTGCCCGAGTGACTAGCATTTAAGGGGAATAAACAATTTTCAAAGTTCAAAAAACCATAAACAAATAGAACAACTCGTCAGCTGATCGTATTTACCCACCGGTCGACCACATGACGACCTAATTAACTCGATTAGTTTCCAAACAACAATGAACGTGATCCGGGTTAGCTTCCGTACATTCAGATCATGAACGGGTTAACCCACTCATAGTTTTCGAAAAGCCCTTATTCAATATAACTGGATCTTGTGAATATAAACTACATTTTTTCTAGTTCTTAATAAACAGATTTCAAATAATGTCTAAATTAATCCACTATTTAAAAACGCACTCGATAGTAGACAGTTTGACATCAGTCAATGTCAATGGTATAATATTGTACATAACCTCTTGCATTTCCATCAAAAATAAGAAAAATTACGTAATTAGTATTATTTTACTTTAATAGAATACATTGTTTCTAGCTAGAAAAATATGGGGAAATCCTCTTTTACGGGGGGTGTTAAACCCATGTCCATAACAGGACGATTTACTAATGAAAGAGAACGTTTAATTGGAATGACAGATGCTGAAAGAGCCTTTCGTAGACAATGGTTAAAAGATCAAATATTAGCTCCTTCGGAGCCAAGAGTTGTTCCTGAAATATATACGGCTACTCATAACCCAATCAGAAGATTTTATAGATGGCCTTTAGATCAATTAGGTACAAATGCATTGTTTTGATCTTGTCGAGGTTTATTTTTTAATACATTGTATATTTCCTTTTAGGTAAAGCATTAGCACCCGTTCTCGGCGAACAACGTGCAGGGAGAATTAGATACTTCACTGGCAAGATTTTATTGGGATTAGCAGGTGTTTATGCTTTGACTTACTATGTAAAATACAATACAAATGATTGGACTCGTAAAAATGGTATGAGAATATTAAAGTCTAGTGTAGCTGTCCATGAAGGAGATCCTGGTTATCCTCGTGTATCTGATAGAACCAAACCGTCTGATTATGGTGATAGAGGGTTCAATAATGTTAAATTAAACTTATAAATATATCTAATTATTTAGTGTTATTAGAATTTGTTTTTGATTACTTGCTTGGTTTTTTTGGTAATCTAAACAGGTAATATATTCAAATACAATAACTTAGAAGGAGTATTTTCTCATTTTTTAAAAGTGGATAGAAGATATTTCACTATGAAAGTTTCACACTTACATTGATATTTTTTAACTAAACATTGAATGTTCTGGTCAAAATATGTAACTCATTACATTTGTAATGAAATCACAAACTAAAATCATATAAACGATAAACTATTAAGAAAACAAAGAGTAATCCACCTAAAAGGATTTTAAAATGCTAAAAGCAATATCCATAATCCAAAGGATGGAAAGGTTGATGATTTAATCCTGATATATACACGACACATCTATATTCATATACTTTTCATTCAATGTGATTGAAATCTTTCTATATTAATCATTATTTCAAGGGTTCTTTTTACTACAAACCCTAAAATGTCATAATAATATTTTGCGCAAACAATAATTTTGACTTCAATGCTTTGTTAGTAAATACTTACTTTCTAGATAGATAACTCACTAAAAAGGTGTTAAGACTGATATCTTATAAATAATTACGTAGTTAATTAGAAATAAATCTAATATATACTAAAACAAAATTGATATATTTAGTAAATTTTTGTGAACATAAAGTATTCTGAAGTATATAAAGAGAAAGAAAACAACAAAAATATTTATTATCTTTAAAAAAATTAATTATCAACTAGTAAATTATTTCAAACTTTATAAATGCTATAAAGGTCACTATGGTGCAGTAATTTACAAATTTTGTGATTCCCAAGAATTTGAAGACATTTTTTATTATATAAACAAAATGTACATGAACATTAGCCAATATAGAAAGAGAATGCACAAGATGTAATAATATTTAGGTGAATAGATAAACTATTTTGGTTAATCATAAAATAAAACATTCATTTTCCATAATTTCATATATGTACAAATTTTAATTAACGCTTGAAAGTACTCAGATCTTTTAGAAAGAATACAAAAATGTTGTACTTTAAAAAATTCATCATAATTGATATAAAATAATCATTTAAATATTAAACTTGGTTAGTACAAGATGATACTGTTCACATAAGAATTCACTTTTACTAATTATACATTAGAATAACATTTTTTATATAAAAATCTCAATCCCAGCCCAATCTCCTATATAGTTCTTAAATTATATCTCAAAAATGTTGCTTCTAATGCAACATGATACATTCATTACAATATTATTTAATATTGCCTACCTAAATTTTAACACGAGGTACAATATAAAAAACACTACGATAGAGAATACAAATAAATACAGTATATAATAGTTATGAGAACCTTTTGATAATTTTAAAACTTTGGACATCGTCGTTCCTAAGAATCCACCAGTTCTGTCCATATCATCGTCAATATCCCTAAGTAGTTTATCTTGGTATTTAACTTCATTTCCAATATCTATAGACAGCGATTTTAACACACCTATTTTTTCTTGTAATTCACTCGTAACACGATCATTTTCGTCTTCGATTTCATTTGAATTTTGTGGTAAAGGTTCATAATAATTACCAGCATGGGCTCGTCTCATCTTAAACGATGCCAGGTTTAATTTTTATGTGTTAATTTAACTTTAATAATAATATTCAAGTACGTGTTTTTAGTTTTCTTTGACGTGTACTAAAAATGTCAAATTAGGTGAAAGTTGGGTTAGAAAATCCGTTTATTTGATCGCGCACAGTACTTTACGTTTAGGACGCAAGATACGAGATCATGTGTTTAAAAATTTGGAGCTTATATGACTAGATTAAACAGTTTATATATGCAGATGTTTGAAATTTCTAAAAGTTTATATCTTCATTCACGGATTCGAATGAAAAATAAACTTTTTTGCATAAATTTTGAATACAAAAAAACCGACTTGAACTACGCGATTCTGGTGCTTTTCGGAAACAATGATCGAGGCTATCGATCATGATATGAATTTTCGGAAGGTAATCTGAATCTCGTTCACCTGCATTTGAAAATTAAAGAAGGGGAACGGGTCACAATCATAATAAAATCTTTTTTACATAATTATATCAGTGGGTCAAATGCGATTAGCTGACAGGTTCCTCTAAATTTTACACCACTGAGAAAGGTCTATAAAAAAGAGATATAATAAGATGTAAATATGGAAATCTATAGAAACATTTAAGCACAAAACTAAAGTGAAACAAATAAAAAAAAATTGTAGTTGATTTTTTATTTGAAATTTATACCGAAAAAAGAACGCATCGTTCGGAATCAAATGATAAAAATCTTGTTCTGAATTAAGCGGGATTTACATTTACGAGTACTCGGATCCGAGTTACCCTACTTGGAGACAAACTCTGAAATGTAAATGTTTACTTGTACAGTGTTCCCACTTGGATACGAGTTAGTATCAAGTAGAGCGCAAACCGAGTCCTGTCTCCAAGTAAACGTGGTTATTGAGAGTTAAAATGGCGGAAACTAAATTTTCGGCGGAACAGATGGAACAATTTATTGATATTTATCGATCTTTTGATTGTTTATGGGATGTGAAGTGTAAAGAATACCGAGACATTAACAAAAGAAATCTTCAGTTGCAAGAAATCTTAATGTTATTGCAAGGCGTAATTCAGAACTTATAGCACTTCGTAAATATGTATTCTGTTTTTTTATATAGGGGGAAACCTAAAATTAAATAAATAATAATTGCTAGGTCATGTATACCCAATCATTCTCTTACCTTTATATGTAACATACAAAATGTTTCGTAGTCCATCCGCATGAAATTCTTAAAATCTTTCCCGTCTTGGGTTAACAAATCTTTTAGCAGTTTTTCTTCATTTCCAAGTCTGTGGCGCTCTTGTAAATGTTGTTTAACCCAATTAGTTCTATTTCGTTTAACTTTGTCATATTCTTTCCTCTTTTTAAACACCATAAACAATACTAAAGTTACAGCGGCACGTTTTTTTCTTGAAGGAGCCATTTTTAAACACAAAAGGATTTGAATTTACTCGGACGTAATGTAAACGATTGAACTCAACTCGCAAATATAACTCGGATCCGAGTACTCGTAAATGTAAATCCCGCTTTAGGTGATGCTAATATGTGATCTATCTGATAGTTGTCGAAAAGTAGTCTATTGGATTGAAGTTACACAGCTGATTGTTATGGTTATTGTCAGATTTTAGATAAGTGAAATGACATTACTTTGTTTAATCAAGATAAATTGATTATTACGTGTTAATGTAGTTTTATTGTATTTGCAGTAATCTGCAATGAAATTTTCAAATTAGGTAAATGTACAAATATATTTAAAATTAAAATATATCAAGAATAGAAGAGAAACCGCATATTCCTATAGGTAATTCAGAATTTCATTCAAAGCGAATTTGTCACGTAAAGTAATTACATAGTGAGTTATCTCATTAATAATTTTTATCTATATAATTTCATTGTTTGTATTTTAGTTGAAATAGAGATGTGAGTGTAGAAAGCGAGATATAGTGAAAAAAGCTTCATCATTTACATTTGACATGTCTAAAATTTGGGGAGTATTAACAAGAAAAAAAACGCTAAATCCAGTATCTATAGAAGAAACTAGATTGTCTAGAATTTTGGGCACTTTTGACTTAACCGCGCTAGGTGTGGGCAGTACTTTGGGTGTAGGAGTTTATGTATTAGCAGGAAAAGTAGCCAAAGATACAGCTGGTCCTTCAGTTATATTATCTTTTTTTATAGCAGCAGTAGTTTCCGTTTTTGCAGGTAAGATATCTTGAGAATTTAATCATTTGATTAATGAATCATCTCATATACATCAGATGATTAATTAGTGTGTATTCTAAAATTAATATCTATTCAATTTTAACAAATATAGTAAAGTTATAGGAAGTTGATATACTATCAACAATAGAAAATAAACATTATTAAATTATTTAAAATTTTTATTTATGACATTATGAGCAATATTTTGTGTTTTTTTCATATTTAGGATTGTGCTATGCAGAATTCGGAGCTAGGGTGCCCAAAGCTGGATCTGCATATATTTACAGTTATGTTTGTATTGGAGAATTTGCAGCATTTGTGATAGGATGGAATCTTATTCTGGAATACATTATAGGTAAGTTTAATGAAGATTATTAAGTGTTTATGAGGTTTTAGGTGAAGGGAAAAAGTAAATAAGACTTATTTCAGTTTGTTCTACCAGAAATATATTGATATGGCTAAAATCTGTATTAGATTGTAGGTATATGTATTTATTTGTAAATTCAAAGTTACCAATGGTTAGGTTAGGTTAGGTTCTTTTCATTTATTGGTAGTTATTGGTTCTGATTTTTGTTCCTCAGTAATTTCTTTATTTATTAAATTTTTTTGCTAGTTTCATTTGGATTTATATATTCAAACAATATATTTTTATGGTTTTGATGGTTGATAAAAGTATAGAATTGGACAACTTCATTTTATTTTACACAATTTTTCCATTGCTAATTTCAGTATGTGAGTGTTACGGGATAATTGATAAGCATACATTCTATGTTCCATAACATATATACATAAAATAATAAAACTTGATAACCATATCGTATTGCATTTGGTGGTTGAATTGAAAAGCATACAATAGATAAGGAACATTTTTTATCTCTATTAATTTTGTGATATAAGTAATATTCATGTTACACATAAAGCAATATGTTTATGAAAAATTCTAACAATATTATATATTATATATTATATTAATTTTTTGTAATAACATTTTTAATGTAATTTATAATAATTTACAGAACAAGAAGTGTTAAACTGATTATAGTTGAATTTACTGAAATATTGGCAAGCTTGCATACAATTTTTCTTGAGGAAATAAACTCCTGGACAAAATTAATGTACCATTGAGATTTTCTAGATATTCATTATCACTTGGTTCCTTCTGTACATTGCAATGGGGTTTCCTTTTTGTAATTTTTTAGATTTTATTTCAGTTGGAGCTTCCTTTCTATTTACTCTCATCAATCCAATACAATCTATTCGTCTTCTTATTAATTTAGAAGTAAGATATGGATTGGTTTAATAATCATCAAGTTATAAACATTAACCTTACTAGATACATGTTCATCAAGGTAAATGGAATTCCCATGATCTCAGCATTTTGATACTATTCATGCATTTTTTATCATTTTTTATTTTTGTATTGTAAATATAGATACATACATTTAAAAAAATCTTAAGAAAAACAATATAATTGATTTATCTTATCTTTTACAAGCAAAGATTTGGATTTAAATTATTTTTTTGTATTTTTAATAGGTTTGGTAATCAAATATTCCAAGATTTTTTAAAGATGATAATATACATAGTTACTCAAAAATATTCGAATTTCTTTGTGAGAGAGGATCTTCACATTTTTATTTATACAAAAACCACTTTTATTTTTAAATTTGTGAGATTAGTTTAATAAAAATTGACTAAAATACTAGATATTACAAATTTCAAAATCAATTGGAAAAAAATAAAATGCAAATTCTCAACATTTTATATACTATATATAAATTTTTACTTTGATACTCCACTTCGATTTTATTATCCAATGTTATATTTCTTGGCTATCTGTTGCCATAATCAGCATCATTATATCAACTTGAATAAACAAATCCTGAATAATTTTTTTTCTGTTCAAATAAACTGTTCAGTATTAAATAACAGTTTATTTATAGTTTCATTACCATGTTAATTTCTGGGCAAAACAATCTCATAGAAGAAATAATGATATAATTATTCTATGAACTTAGTTTCAATTCCTGACTGCATCTTTATATCCTATGTTTCGCATGGAAGATTTTAAATGAAAACTTGAAAAATAATTTATTTAAATTCATTAAAAACAATTGATATTTCAATTTTTTGAAATTTATTGCAGTTTTGGTTTTCAATTTTTATAAAATTATGCAAAAATTTCAAATTTGGTGCTGCAAGTAAATGTGATTGCTTAGTATTACTTAATATTCAACATGAAAATAAATAGTCTCATATGTTCTATGAAACACAAAAGTTTTAATGTATTTCCAGTTTAATGGACTTAATTCTTTTTTCAAAAATTGGTATGGTTCTAGAACTTTTCCTTCTATGAGATCGACTGTTCCAACGACTTTAGTTATTTTAGAACAAAAAATCAATTTTCTGTTATCCTTTTAGCTGTATTTCAAAAAATAATTTATTTTTCTTATAATAATTATTTGTTGTGGTATTTACAATTTTTTTTAGGTTCTGCCAGTGTAGCGAGAGGGATCAGCTTATATTTGGACACTCTACTTAATAATACATTGGAAACAACTTTTAAAGATATTGCACCTATTCATCTTTCTTTTATGTCTGAATATTTTGATTTTCTCGCATTTGGACTCTCCATTATCTTGGCAAGTAAGTTATTAAATTCAAACTGATAATTGCACACATTGTGTCCCTTAACAGGCTTCCTTTTAATCAATATAACTACCCTCACAACCTTTTTGAAATCCAAAAAAAAATTAGGTATATCTAACCCAAATTGATGTGATGAATAAGGCTCATTGTGTCTATGACACTCAGTGTTAAACCAAGAAATTATATTTTAGCTGAAACTCTAAAATAAATAGTGGTACACCATTTGAAGGAACACCAACCTCTTGATTTAATCTTTTGCCAGGTGCTATGTTGTCCGGGAAATGGCAGATAGGTGTTTTCGTTATTATTAGGAAATGGAAATTCCTGCTGAGTTTTTGTGTTCTAGTTATTCTAACTGCTGTTCATCCTCTACAACAAAAGGGTAAAAGTAAAGCTCAGTCGTTCAATGAACAGTGAACGTTGATGTGAAAGTTGTCAACTGCTGTTTGTAGTACTGAAAATTGGTATTCAAGTGACTTAGCTGAACGCAATTCCTGGACACCTTGAGGAAAAATAAATCGGTTATCCCTCCAGAACTTTTGCCAAATAATTCAAAGGCTGTAGGAAGTTCCCAGTTCGACATCCAAAAAGACTTGACAATAGTTTCATACACAAAGAAGAAAAATAAAAAGCGGCTAAAAGGTCGTGTAAACAGTGCAAATAGAAAAAACACATCACTACAAAATCGTGTGGAAAGTATTTAGCATATGTGTGGGAAACATTCAAAAATAATACACAAAGATTGCCTTCTTTGCAAATGTTAAATTAATTCTTTTTATTTTTATTAATTTATAATTTTTTTCACTTATAAATGAATAATATTAAGGTAATAGCAAATAAAATCATCAATAATAGTGAATTAGGAAGTGAAATAAAATAAAAGTTATACATCGTCTAGAATATGCCTACCTCCTGGTGGTGTTGCTACAGCCTAAGCACCCTAACCAGTTAACGTGTCAGTATTACTTAGTTCTCAGAAATCAATGACAACTTTGGTTCAGTCGAAAGTGTTTTTTGTTATAGAAAAATTGATCATATTCTTTCTCTTTTAATGATATTTTCTTTTTATAGTTGCAATGTCATTTGGATTAAAGGAGAGCAGCTTAGTGAACAATATAGTGACATCATTAAATATTGGCATAGTATTATTTGTTGTTATACTAGGATCAATTAAAGGTAAGCCATATATCATAAGTTTCAATTGTAATTTACATTTTTTGAACTCTTTATAGCAAATGTTGCAAATTGGCACTTTCACCCCGACAATACTACAAACTCCACAATAGTAGGAACGGGAGGCTTTTTCCCTTTTGGTTTAGATGGTACTATAAAAGGAGCAGCAACTTGCTTTTACGGTTTTGTCGGATTCGATTGTATTGCCACTACAGGAGAGGAAGTTAGAAATCCCAAGAAGGCAATTCCTATTTCCATCATACTTTCTTTGGCAATCATATTTTTAGCATATTTTGGAATATCTACAGTACTCACCCTCATGGTACCTTACTATCTTCAGGTAGGTTTAATTTAATAGTACCAGATTTTTAGAGATTACTTAGTATTCAAGAGTATTTATAGGACTCTATCATATGATTTTTTCTTCAAAAGATTATTTAGACAAATTACAAATCACTTTTTTTACTATGATACTGTTGTTATTTAATTCAAGAAGAGTAAATCTATTTTCAAAACAGTACTCAATGAATCGACAAAAAAAGTATCCTCTATCCTGAGTTATGGTCAGACAAGAATCACAGGAAACATACACAAATGTCAGAAGTCTTTCTTTGGTGAGATTAGTCTAGCTGGTCTAGAATTTATGTTTAAAACGAATCACTAGATATATATAAAAAAATGATTTGGACCGAAAGCCGTAGAAGATCTAATTTTCTTAAAGGCAGTAAAGACATAGGGGATCATTAGAATTCTATAATTGGAAGGCAAGCTGAAGTTATACAACCTTATGATTGCTCAACATCTTTCATCCTTGTTGATTTATTTATTATTACTGATTGTTTAAAAAAAAATTCAAAATTTATTCTAGGATGAAAATGCTCCACTCCCTTACGCTTTTGATTATGTTGGCTGGCACTGGGCTAAATGGGTTGTTGCAATAGGAGGAATTTGTGGCTTGTTTTCAAGGTACTTTATAAATTTATTGATAAGTTTATGTCGAGTGCTAGGAAATAACATTGGAAAGCAACAGAGTGACTTAATAATCAATAAATTAGACATTCTGAAAGGTTTTGGTTCAAAGTATATTATCAATATTTTTTTAATATAATGATAATCATGATTAGAAAATATTGAAGTAATCAACTGGAAAAATAAATATAACCGAAAATTGAAGTAAATTTAACAAAGAATTAGAGAAAAAACTCGTACATTTGAATCAAATACCAAAGATAAATATCTAATACATTTGCAATATGTTAGCATTAGTCTGAGAAGAATCAATGCAAAATACTAATACCTTTTCATTGGTTCTAATTAATATTTTATTATTTTTTTGTAGTTTGTTTGGTGCTATGTTTCCTCTTCCAAGGATCATTTACGCAATGGCATCTGATGGTTTGATATTTAGATTTCTCGGATCAGTAAGCAGCAGATTCCATACACCTGTGATTGGTACTATACTGGCGGGAGTATTAACAGGTAATCATCATATTCGGTTATTCATTGTGTTATTATTTATGAAAAAATCACAAACAAAAAATCTATTTAGTATTCATAACTCAAGACATTGAATTTACAATAAAAAATAGACATCAATGAGATTTGATTGTCATAAATATCTTAGTTGTTTTGTCCTACATATTTTCAATAAATTAACTAACAATTACTCATTGATTATAGATTTAATTGTGACTGGAGAGTAGTTTATCACTGATTTTTAAACAAATATTGAAACTAAATATTTTAAATTCACTAAATATGGAAATGATTAAAATTAACGTGACTTGAACTTAAATTCCAAAAAAACATGGGGTTAGTTACTTGTGCTTTTGGTTTTATTTTGTTTTTGATAGGAGTGGTTTTATTCTATTGGGTGGTTGTATAAAAATATTGTATTTAAATTTTTTAAATTATTCAACTTACCGTTTATTTAGGTTCAATGGGTGCCTTATTTGAATTGAGCCAGTTAGTTAACATGATGTCGATAGGTACATTGATGGCATACACTGTAGTAGCTGCTAGTGTTTTACTTTTAAGGTAGAGTATAACAATTCCTTTCGATTTATTTTTCTATGTAGTGTTTGAAATATCGCTTAAATTTGATGTATTTTTAATTAGATATTCAGTGGACAATACACCAGCATATACACCCTTAAGGGTAAATACAGATTCTGACGACAATGAGCCGCCGTAAGTGTATGTTGTTTGTCATATATGTGGTATTTCTTGATTAACATTTTGTTTATAAACTCGATCAGTAGTACAAGTTTCTTAAAACCTTTAACTAACTAAACATACTTTGCATTATGGGAAAAAATTTTTTCACATTCGTTTCTTCTCTTTTCTGCGCGTACTATCCCTTCTTCTCAAAACTCTCATATATCTATGTTCAAACTAAGGTTCCACTGAAGAATCATTCAGGAACTTTTGTTGTTTTTTCTTTTTATTTATTTTAAAGAATATTCCACAATGTTACTAAACTAAATGTTACTAAATTTCATCTCCAGTGAAAAGGTAATTTTTGAATTATAACAGAAGTCCTATGGAGACACTGTCGCGCGAAATCTCTATCCACATTATTTCAAAGTGTTAGACACTAAGGAACTTCAGAGCACTACACCTGAGAGTGCTTGATATAGAAGCTGAAAATCTCTAGTAGTTAAAGCCATACCACATTCTAGACTTTTTAAAAGCAGTGGGTTTAACGGATCAGCTGTAAACAATGAGTTTTCAATATTGCAGCAAGAAAGGGAGACAGAATAGATCCTTTGGGTCACAGTGTATATGATACTCCAAAATCCATACATACACACATACAACTTTTGAATTGCTCCTATCACTCTAGAGGAAATTTATTTAATTTCATACTAAGAATGTACTGTTGATTACATTCCTGATTACTCCAAGGAATATATTTAATTAGTATCAAATATCAAAAATTAAGTTAAAGTTCAACTGCTGATCGAGTTGTACTAATGTTCTATGTTTGTTATAAATTGAATGTGATTTACTTTCTTCTATAACCACTTTCATTTTTATGGGTCATCACATTACATAATAAATGCTTCCAATACACTCTCCTTTTTGATATGCTTGTAGCTTTGTAGTAATAGATGTATATTAGGAATTACATTGCACTGTAACCTTAACTGTTTATTGAACATTTGCAGCTTGCATTCTATTTCAAGAGATCTATTAAACTCTACTACATGGGATGGCTTCAAGGAAGTTAGACCTTCACTCCTGCAGATTGTTTGAATCATTTTCAATATATGCTTTTAATTGCGATGTAGCTTGGTTTTACTTCCAAATACATTGTATCTAGCGATATCAAAGTTGCAAAGGAACTTGAAGTGGGAAACATGTTCCTATACTGTAGTAGTGCTCCGGGTCAGTAAACGACATTTTTACTTCTATACTGGCGAGGGTATTGGCTTTCCGATTTCCTCTCATTTCTGTATAGCCAGAAACTCTACCTTATTATTCTTGATTATCTAATCAAGATTTTTTCAGCATTACAGTGTTGGTTTGAACCAATGACATGGAAGTTTTATATCATTCCTACTTCTTTCATCTATAAAAATAACTGTAACACACCTTTGCTTTTAGTAGATTCTTTTTTTGTCATCAGTATGTTATTTCACTTATTACAAATTTCGACACCACCAGTAATATGTTCTCAAACTTGTTGATATGTAATAGCTTCAATTTTTCGTATCACTGTGATGAGTATTTCATTTTTTCATAATTTTTTTAGTTAGATGGGTCTCTAAAATTCTCTTTTTTATATACATTTTGACAAATGCTTTCATTTTAACATTAAAACTTTTGCATGATTATATGCATGTTGCTAGTAGTAAATATTGTGTTACTTCTGTTTTGTATATTGCTTATGTTGTTCCACTAGCGGTTTTTTTAAATTTTACTCCAATTTTTAAAATTTCTTTGAAGAAACTGAAAACAAATTCACCGCACCTCGAACTTACTAAAAGGTAACAAGAAAGGTTATGGAGAATATTTAAAAATTTGTTATTTTCATTGCTATGACCACTTATATATAAAAACATTCTGACTACAAAATAATATGATGTATATTTTATTACAGAACCATTATGTTTAAAGCAGTCTTAACGGTTTTATAATTTATGTACATGTGTGTACAAAAATTATATCTATGTATCCAAAACTTTATAATACTCTATTGCAGCCCACATGTAGGACATAGAAAACGTATAAAATTTATTCAGATGTTAAAGGAAGCAAGGATTGGTCCATATTATTATATTAGAAGTACTAAAATATCGAATAGTTTCTGAAATCAGGCTCCAGAAGGATGGTGCACTACAGGATCTCCACATATTTTATCTTCACATTAATTTTCATTTTTCTAGCTGAACACTAGTGTATCTGAAACAAAACGTGACCGTTTGAATGATATTGGCAATGTAATAATGACATACATGGATAAAAAAATAGATGAAAAATGTATAAACATATTAGTATTTTAGAAAATACCTTCACCTTGTCCAATAGATAGTGCATGCTTTATACTAAACGCACTGTTGACACTACCAATGCACCAACACTCACAATTCGACACAAGTTTCGTGACCAAGTTATCATCTTCAGAGAGTGATGGTTAACTCCATTTTTGTGTATAATGCCTGTAAAACAGAGACATGCGTTTCTCAATAAGTTAATATAGTATTGAAAAATAAGTTTTATGATAGTAATACTATTGCCTTATAAATACATTTCAGATGAAACATTAAGTTATAACATACTGTATACGTATTATACCTTTATGGCCAATGCCTTATGAGTTTGTCAGACATCTTTTTAGTATTATCTTGTTATTGTTAGTGTTTTTTTAGGTACACTGAAAATAGTTTTAACAATACAAATAATGATGACAGTTATCTTGTTGAAGAAAACAAAAGTAATTCAAGTGTGATTGCACAAATTTTTAACTGTGGACGACATTCAAACCCGACGAAAGTTTCGCAGAACATTGTGGCATTTAATATCGCATTATACTGTAAGTTAAACATATTAGCGCAAATCACAATAATTACATAATTCCAAGTAGGTTTGTTTTCTTTGTACTTACTTACTGGTTTGTTTATAGGAATTGAGTATATTGGTATTCTTTTCCGGCTCTTCCTCTTATTTGTTGCTACCTTCACATCAATGCTATTTTTGGTCTTGTGTACTTCTTAATTGCACTAGTTTCAGATACTCGTTTCCATTTCTATCGTCATTTATTGTATCTGGAGGAACCATCTCAGTTATCTTTTACTGGTCTGGATTGTTTGGTTTGTTGTATAATAATAAACTCATACTCATTCAGAGTTGAAGTATGTTTCAATGAATTGCTCTAAACGTTATATAATCATGAATTAGACATTTATCTTTTAGTATAATACTATTATCATAATAAGCATTAGTATTTTAACATCTTAAATTATTAACTTTCAGTAATTTGTCACTAATATCAACGAACGTCAGTTTTAGAACTTTTCTTACTACTAATTTATTGATAGTAATAAATCTATACGAAATTAAAAACGTCTATGGCGGAGTTGACGTTTTTCTAGATTGAGACAGTTCTTGTAAACTAGAACTAAACTAAAAAGTAAGAGAATTATTTTTAGATATTACACTTGTCCATGTAGCTTCATAAAATTTTCTATGACATTATAATTGTTACTTTTAACTGTAGCACTGACCTATCCAGACAGAGCAATCGATTTTAAATGAAGGAAACTTCAACCTCGACTACTTGTCAAGTCTTAAAACTTTTGGTACTAAAACTAAATATCTGAGCACCAATGTTAATACAACACTTGATAAATAAAATTTAATATATTTAATATTCTTTGTCTCCTCGAATTTGTTGATGGTAAATATTAAGTTATATCAATAAAAACCAGGTGTCTGGTAACTTCAACTAACAACAAAGGTGTCTTAGGCATCATTTTATGTTCATCTAACCTAATTCAACTTTATCCAAAAATTTTAACATAACACTGTAAAATTCAATACTGTGATACAATGAAACGTATCTAGGAAGAAATCTGTGGAATTAGATGCATTTAGTATCTGTAGTTTGTCTTTTGTAGTAGAGTTTTTAGACACCCTTTATTAAAATCGTTCACTTTTCAGGCATTGCTTGTGTTGCTGTGGGACTATGTGCAATTTATCTTAAAGATCCTATAGCTGAAGGTAAAACATGGGCAATAGTATTAGTCTCGATAGTCATCTTATTAGCTACCATTCTAATAATCTCCGTAGCTATTCAACCTACATCAAATCGAGATTTGAGCTTTAAAGTAAGTGAAAATTTTACCGTAAAGTAAATATTAAAAATTTATAGAATCGTATAATTAATAACTAATATAACTCAACCTATATATAAATTTTTTAAATGACAATAACAATCGTGATGTTGCATGATTGTCCAGAGCTATAGACAAGTAAAGGACCAAATATTGTAACATCAAATGCAAAGCAAAGATTTTTTAAGTTTCCTTCTCTTCACCAAGATTTTATTTAGCGCTATCAACAATAAATAGCAAATACTATAAAGTGTCGACTTAAGGGTTTGATTTAAGGCCCAGAGTGTCTGTAGCTGGTCTTCTGTTAACCCTGGCACATCGAAGAATATTATTACAGTTTACTGGAGGTAATTTGTACTTGTAATCATTTGTAGTCGAATATAACCATTTCAGATTCTTTCTATTTTGAAATGGTCGACGTGTCCTAATATAGAGAAGAGCGGTATGCTTATTATGGCCTTAATAAAGAAGGTTACACTGATATGGTGAATGATAATAGAAATGAGACTCGAAGCATTGTCATTGTAACTTTTATCTGTGTATTTATGTATTTTTTAAATTAACTTAATTTCCTATAATAGTGGTTGAAAATATTGCCTCGGTCTCGGTTATGTGTACAGTCCGTGCCCAGCTTGGTCACATATGCATTAAGCGTAGTCTTACCGCTCATGTCACAAAACTATAAATAATGACGCAGTGAGCTAATTTGCTGTTTGTAATGCTTGGTGCATGTAATATTATTTTAGTATTAGCAAATAGACTATTAAAACTGGTTTTCTTGTATTAGTGGTTAATATTATAATACTACGGACACGTTAAATCGCATACTTTCTGATTATTTTAATTATTTAGACTAAACCGAACAAGTATTCGGTCCCATTTAGTTCGAATTAGCAGGACACAACTGTATATAACTTTAGCTAATTTTATTCTAGGTTCCTGTGGTTCCTCTTATACCTGCTCTCAGTATTTTAGCTAATATATATTTAATGCTGATGTTGGATTACTTGACATGGATTCGTTTTGGTGTATGGATGGCAGTCGGTATGTACAATTTTAATATTTGAATGCGAAATAATAAAAATTCTTGTCACTACTATTAATTTACCTCTGAAGTACAAGCATTTTGTCGATTTTTGTTTGAGTTCAGGGGGTATTCTGGTATAGAAGGTATTTTTGAAACTAAAGAAAAAAATGAAAAACAATTTTACATCTATTTCTTTAAATTGTATTTATTGACTTCTGATTTCTATACAGGCCGGTAAAGTGGAGGCTACAAAAAAAAGGTACTCTCTGGTTGATATGGTTCCAGCCCTTGTAGTGATTTGGAACAACAACATTTGAAAAATTCTTTTCTGTAAAGATATAGCTATCGCATTGACCTTAGCTAAAAAAAACATGAAATATCAATTTCTTTGACCCTTTTTTAAAAATACTCCAAATTAAATTTTATACTATTTAGGTATGTAGCTGCTGCATCTGGGTCTGCAGGATCAAATTAGTGTAGGAACTGAGTGTCATCAGCATATGAATGAATGTGACAGTGTGAGACACTGTCACATATATCAAAGACATATACGAGGAACAAAAGTGAGCCAATACTATTTCGCTATCCTCAAATGAATTCTGATTCGTGCGTACTCTCTATCATCTTCCTGTTAAGAAGATTCAAAAAATTTACAAGATATTTCTTCAAATCCCAGATATTTCAGTTTTGTATAAAGATCATGATCCAACACATCAAATGCTTTGGAGTAATCCAAGTAGATGGAAATGACAGCCTTCTCTTTATCCAATGCTGTGATATATTTAACATTGCAGTTGCTGTGCCCCCTACGAAACCCTGACTTATGCACGGGAAAATTATTTTCGTGTAAAAACGAGCTCATCTGGTTGTGCACTGCTCTTTCGAGGACTTGAAAGTACTGGTAACAAGCTTATAGGATGCAAACCTTTCAACAAAGTCGAATTTTTAAAAAGTCTTCCAAGGACATATTCTTAAGTGTCTAAGCTTTGCAAATATGAAAAAAATTTTCAAATTTCCACACCAGAATACCTCCTTAACGAATACAAAGCAGCAGCATTTTTTTGTTAAAAATATATTTTTTGTGATAACAACAATTCTTTGGCTTGAAAAGAAGCTGCAAATACCTGGTGTTTTTAACCTCAGTTTAAATAAGTTAGTTGAAATTAATTATTTACAAGCACCAGTTAAAAATAATATTTATTGGGCAAAATATTTCAAAGGAGCACTCAACTACAATGTGGGCTTTACAATTTTTAGAAATATAAAAAAATGTGTACAATACAAAAAAACTAACAAAATAAAAAGAAACGTACTGAAACTGTGAAGTGAACTAAATAAGTGAACACGTAGTGGAATCGAAAAGGATAATTTTGAACTCTTCTAAGTTAGTTGTTATAAATGATATTTCCATTGAATTATTGAATATATAGATAGCAGTTATACTTCATTTACTTTTAATTTAATGGATATTTCAAATATTTTCATAAAGATTCAAAAAATTATATTGGAGTCTATTAATCGAAGAAAAATAGTAAATCAAAAAAATGATCAGTGCGTGATTAGCACGTGAATATCTCAGTCAAAAAACGCGGTGCAGTATCTTTATTTATATTACAAATCAGAGGCATCGTAATATACCACAAATAGAAAGCCGCGTGGGAGGAGCGAGCGCAACATCGCTGAAGAAGCTGTTAAATCAGATGTAGTACAGGGACGGCATCGTACTGCAGTCAGATTGTTTACATTTGTCTGTTGCATGAATATAACATGTCTGTAACGAAGACAGACGATGAAGTTGTTGACATCAGCTACAGCTACAGCTTTAGAACAGAGCTTCAAGTTAACGCTAACGAAAAATAAATGACGGTGAAGATTTATAAAAATGAATTACATGAAAATGATGACAAGACTGTTGATGACGTTATTTCTAAAAGGGTAAATATTTCTGGAGTATCTTCTTCCAAGTGTCTACCGAATCGTTTGTGAGTACAGTACAGAGCTAATCATTCGGTGGCCGACCCAAAAAAGAATCCATCAAGAAAAAAATTAACAATCCGATTGATTATTTCGACAGGAGCACCATCAGAAGAATGCTTACAAAATGAGTTACCTACAGTGGATAAAGTTCTGAGAGTAGTTAATGAAGATAAGGATTACCGGATTTTAAAAGGTTAAAAGGCTAATACCTTAAAAAAATTGAAAAATTTCGTGAGGAAAATAGGAAAATTTACTACCTGGTTCTGGTGGACTCTTCTATACAATTTTCAAGGCAAGCATTCTCGGTTTTAGATGCTATAATCATTAGAAAAAGTGAAAATTCGGATATTATCAATACCTTATTTTTAATTGAGTGTATTCCATATTTTGGCCGTTCACTTTTTATCTATTCCAAACTTTTAAGCAAATTATTTCTCAAGTTCAGAGTGCGGTCCTGTTATAAGCTCGGCTTTGGCGTTTTAAATACTGATCATGTGCTCTATGTGTGAATATGTTTTGGTTTACTATTTTTCTTCGATAAATAGACTTAACATGAATGAACATTCTGAATTGAAGGACTTTTCAAAACAACAAAAACTTCTTATTAGCTTGTAACATGCCATTCGGCTTGTTACGTTTTTTTTTTCAAACATTTTGAATATTTCTTTGTTCACGTATTCTGGTACAGTAGCCACTTTATTTATTTATTTATTCTAACAATTGAGTTTTTGAAGAGGTCGATCAATTAATTTTATCAAAAACTCAATTGTTAGAATAAATAAATCAGAAGTGGCTACTGTACCACAATACGTGAACAAAGAAATATTCAAAATGTTTGACAAAAAAAACGTAACAAGCCGAATGGTATTTTAATCACATCCTCCTTTTATATTTAATAACTAATTACCTTGTATTTATAACTACTAATATAGTACTGAAAATACGTTGTTTTTATTAAAAGATAATTTGTAGTATTTATCTTTGAATTAGAAAAAAACATTAATAGCGTAGATCAAGCTTTGCCATTTTAAATTCTTGCTAGTCCACTTCATTCAGTTCATTTGCATGAAGAACAATGCAATTGAATAACGCGTATGCTGTAAATAAATGCATGAAAACACTTTCGATGATATTTCCTTTAGGCCTTCCTATTTACTATATTTCTCTAAAACCAATCGATGAACAAAAACCAAAAGCATCGGCAATCGACGAACATAAACCAATAGAAACAGGCAACGATCGAAACCAAAACGGAAAAGTAAATTATTATAACAACGTCGCGTTTGTTGATGACACTTTTAACTATCCGAAAAAGAAGACAGCACCACTTCCACCACAAATTAACGAAGACAAAACGGAAGTCAATGAAATACATTATGAATTACAAAAACTCGATGAAATGTTGGACGAAGTTTCTAATAATTTAGAAACTACTCGTAAATCATCTGTTTGTAGTGTAAATGTGTCTATGTCTCGCGAAGAAAGTGTTGTTGCTGATGTTCATTGTAATAACGTCACTACCCCAGCAATTCCTTTCCCAACAACAACATCCGTTGAAGATCCTACAATTTTAAACTATCAAAATGATATAAATGAACACTTGGAGCCTTTAGAAGTACAAAAGGAAGCCCCGCCTGTTGAGATACAGAAGAAAAAGAAGAGATCAGGTTCAATCGACTCACCAGCTCCTCCAGACACACCTGTATCATATAAATCAGTAACAGCAGAATCCGAAAGCGAAATTAATGACAGTTCTGCTTCTATTTCATCTCAACCTACCCCACCGGAATCCCCTCTATTTATTAACAAAGTCGAAGAAGTTTTTGATACTCCTATCCCGCTTTCACCAAAATTAACCCCACCACAATCACCTCTACTTGTTAAAACTATCAATGAAAGTGAGGAAAACATTTTCGTACCTCCATCTTCTTCATCACAATCGCCTCTACCAGTTGATAAAATCGAAGAAGAAAATGTTAAAGTTTCTGTCACTCCACCTCCTCCACCTTTCCCATTATTTGTACCAGGACAATTGAACGAAACTACTTCAAATGACATTATAAAACCTCAATCTCCAGTGCAGAGAGTTACTTCAAGTGCCATCAAAGGTGTAACGCTGAAATCTTGGCGCAAGCAAAACGATAAAACAAAAAACGAATATGTACCAGACGACGAAAATCTCAAACTAAGATCAGAGAAAGCTAAAAGTTTTAAGGAACAGCTAAACAATAAACTTTCTACAAATTTTCCGAATCATATTCCGTTTTTGAAGTATCACGCACCGCTTCCTCCCATAATCATCACGGCGACGCCGATTGAGCCAAGAAAAAACGAAAACGTTATAGAAGAGAGTATAAGTAGGGAGAGCGCTCGAGAAAAATTGGGTTTATACATCAACGCTAGGCTAGTCAATTCTTCTAATAATATTTCTAGTAATAACAAGTCGGAGGAGATAACTGATATACCATTGCCCATTTCTAGGCCTACGTCAAATGAGGTAGTACAAACTGATGAAATAGTACCTGTTGTAGAAACAGTGGACGATGCTTACTTGGCCCATCAGAACAGAATGAAAAATGTTTTTAGAAGTATGAAAATGATGGATACGCCCAAGGAATTGAATAGCCCAACGAGAATAGTTAAATCTTTGGATCATAAAATCGATGATCATGCGAAACATAGGCAAGCAATGAGTGAAATTTTCGATACTATTAATTTACGACGCAAAGAAAGTACGAAACAGCAATCTAAAGTATAATTTGTTGTTCTCAAAACCGAAAAGATTCAAATACCAAAAATGATCTGATCAAAAAAAAAATGTAGAAAATATTACCGATATTATTTTCAAGAAGAAAGAGGGAAATTATGTAGGATTTAATAACGGTTTTATAGTTTTGAAAAAACCGGTTTTTGGCATCATCATCTGGCTATTGGAACATTGAAAAATGTTTGCCTATTTTCCCATATGCTTCACGCTTCTAGTATTGTCTAGCTTTTCTTACAATAATATACCATTTTTGATAAAATTTGAGTCAGCGTTTTATGTCAGTTTATTATACAGGGTGTCCAGAAACTTGTCAAGCACAAATTATAGATACTAGATGCGATGATACCGTAAGATTTAGATTTAGATTAAAAATTTTAAATTATTACAGTAAAATAATAAGTGTTGATTAAAAAAACAAGAAAATACGTTTTTGAATGACGAAAATCGGAGTAGAGTATTACTAGGCATAATCGTAAAAAAATAATATAATCAAATGAGTAATATTCTCAAAGTGCTCGAATTTTCGTAATTCAAAAACTTATTATCTTGTTTTTTTGTAATCAGTATTCATTATTTATTGTTATAATAATTTGAAATTGTTGATAAAAAAAATTGTTTTTCACTGTAACATTACTAAAAAGGTACACAAAAGGTCCGAAAAGGGTCGAATGTCGGAGGGCGCTCGGGGTTAAACAGAACAGGTAGTTGATTTAAATTTAACATATAATTTAAATGACAGTGTTTCCTATGTTTCCTCAAAATCTAAATGAATTTATTTTCAATAGTCCCCCTTAAAGAAGCTCCATCTCATTGTTGATAAGTTTGAAATTTGTGGGGGTAACAGTTTTTTTCAAGATATAGCGTCATCTTCAAAGGGCGTTGTCTCTTTTAGGCGGAACTTTTTGATAAAAATAAATTAGGTTAGATGGACATTAGGGTGATTAATTTCCGAAAATTTTTTTCGGTGCTTAGGTAAAATATAGAAAAAAAAAATTTCACCAAGTTTGAGCTCTTAATATCAATTTTAAATAATTACTATTTAAATATAACGTTTCACCATTTTAAAATGCATATAAAAAAATGGGTTTTTTCAAGTTTTTACGAGTTTTTTTTGTAACTCGCACTGGTTCATCAATAGGAGTCGTTAAAACACAGTTTTTAAACTTTAAAGCTAATTTGAAGAGCACAAAATTCCCCACAAGGTCCATCAAACCCATTTGCATTATTGTAAAAAGTGACTAAGTATTAGAAATTTGAAAAAAATAATTTTTTACATGCACTTTAAATGGCAAAACTATAAATTTAAATTTTTTGTTAAAAAACTGTGCTATAACGACTCCTATTGGTGAACTAGTGTGAGTTTACAAAAAAACTCTAAAACCATTTCGAAGAGCATAAAATTCTGCTCAAGGTCCATCAAACTGATTTGCATTATTGTAGATAGTGACTAATTATTAGAAATTTCAAAAATAAATTTTTTACATGCATTTTAAATGGTGAAACTTTATATTTAAATTGTTAGTATTAAGTGCTCAAATTGGTGAGAATTTTTTTTCTATTTGTAGATTAATATTTTGCTTCCGCATCCCCCTAATGAACATATAATTAAACCTTGTATCTGTAATTTGAGTTTTATATGATAGTTTCTGGATACCCCATATAGTATTGACTACTCGAAATATTTTGGAAATACTATTAATTAAATGTAGCCTATAAAATAAATTTCAGATATATTGTTATATGGAAGTCCAACATGTACTTTATATTTTCTTCTTGGACGTATTATGAAAGCAAAAAAATATGTTACTATTTAAAAAAATCTTGTCTAACCCAATTTTTATTTACAATACAGTCAATTTTGAATATATACGGAAATTTACGTTTAATTTTAGTTGCTTTTATCTTTTCTAGTACTATAATGCAATGTTTTTCATTAAACACAATTTCCTATTATGAGTATTCTCCTTTTTACGAATATTTGAATAACCTAGGCACGAATCCTTTCAATCCAATCAAGTTTTGATAAATTTTAAATACAAGAATAGCAGTATTGAAAGATACTGGATCTGTTTTTGCTTAAACTGCCTTTTGACCAACTTTTAAAAATGGTATCTTATTGTTTCCTGTCTGCTTTATACCTGACTTTTGCTCATGGTATTTGCTTTGGTACTGTACATAATTCTTCATATTCAATTATATTTATTTCGAAGTCGTTTGTAAGTGATACGAACATATTTGACACCACATGAATGAAATTAAAATATAATTAATATATGAACTAAAGATCTAGGTTGGATCGCGTTGGAATTTTGAGAATTCTCGCGTTTCGGCTACCACTTGGATGGGGATAGGGTATTTATTCGTTCATTGTCAAGAAGTGATCCGATTCCGTGGTTTCAATCTGCCTACTTCACACAACAAATCACCACTTCAATAGTTAATTGTAATAGAAATAAAATATAATGTTTATCATCGAAAACACCATCTAACACTATCACTATCACCACTTGACTAGAGCTAATCTGTTTCCATTTTACTATTGGGGTGTAAATTTTCTTATTTAACTAATTACTTAAAAGAACTTTCCAAGATGTTTAATTTCGTTTCGACCCATGAATTTCCCCTCTTTTTTCAGATTTCTCCTAAAATATTGTCCCATGTTGCTCGTGATCTTCCTTTGTTCCTTTTTCCTGGTATTTCACTTTCTCAAATTTTCTTAACTGGCGCTGTGTTATCTATCCTTTTTAGTTAGCCCCACCATCCTAGTTGTGTCCTTTCTATGTATTCTTGTATGAGTTCAACTTGTAAATCTTCTCCCTTCTCTTTTATGAGAGTCTCTCGAGTCTTATCATTTCTTGTTACTCCTTTTACACCTCTAGGTATTTCATCTCTTACTCTTGTCTGCCAATACCTGAAATTCACAATTCTTTGTTTCTTACGATTATTTTTTTTGTTCATGAGCCCCTTGCTTAATGCATTCTAAACATTGTTCGGCTTCTCTATTCTATGTTTAATTCTAAATCCTCTCTTCTTGTTTCTTCCAACATAATTCCTAGGTATTGGGAGCTACGAACTTATTCTATAAGTTCCTCTTTAATCCTATTTTTTTCTTATACATTTGCCACTACCATAACTATGTCTTTTTTTGTTCATTTTCATTTCGTTTTCTGTCAATATTTGGTTCCAACTATGTTGGAATTTCTGGAACCGTTGGTGATATTCATACTGAACACACTATTCACACTACTATACACCTACACTCACAATTACAATGTCTGACGAGTCAGATAGAGTAATTGTGAGTGTTTGTGTGGTGGTGTTCAGTGTACTATTTGGTTCCAGTTGCTTAAATTTTCTTGTATATCTTTTATATTTTATGCCATGATCATTACATCATCTGCTAAGGCGCATTCCAATATATAAATGCGGAATCCAATATGAACTGGTGTAATTGTTAGTGTTGGTGAAATGGTTGAATCAGATGATTATCCTCCTCCTTGTCGTACTCCTTACAGGCATTTAGGGATTTCGTTAATTTGCTGCTAATATTTCTTGCAAGTTCTTCCATATTTTCTTTCTCTTTCGTGGAACTTCATTTAAAATTTTTTTCCTCGTCTTGGAATGCGATGTTTGGATCTTGCCTTTTTTCTGTAAAGGATTTATTTTATAGTGAACAATTGATCTTGTGTGGTCCTGCCGAAATCCACTTTGCGTCTCTTTCAAAGTTGGTTGTATTCTAGCTCTTAGTCTCTTCTCGATTATTTGATCAATAAGCTTTAGCGGTGTACATAACAGGGATATTAATCTATAATTATTGCAGTTTTCATCCTACTTTGGCAGTAATAAGTTCGCTTTCTCTCCCATGTTCTTTGAAATATAATTTTGTTCAAAAAAATTTTAGCGGTGTACATCACAGGGAAATTGATCTATAATTATTGCATTTTTTGTTCTCTCCAATTTTGGTAGTATCAAACTCATTTTCCAAACGTCTTCCGTACTCTATTGAACATTTCTAGCATTAATAAGGTCGCTTTCTCTCAATGGTTCTTTGAAATTATTTATAAAAATAAGTACAATGTTCTCCTCCAGTTCCAGTTTCATATGTATCTTCAGTTTTTATGCTCACCAATGGTGCCACCAGCGAGTTAGCGATTCGAAGGAACAACTATCCATCCCTTTAAGACATTCGCGAATTTTCAGAAAATATTTCAACCTTGAACCCTAAACAGTGTCTAAACTACCCTAGTGCCTCTAGTGACTAATGTAGTATGGGGAGATTTTGATAAAAACGACGCCTTGTATTGAGTATTGATTCTAATTAAGTAAAACATAATTCGGGATTCAATTTTACATGGTTTACTCCAAATATTTGTGTCATAAGGCAAAAAGTTCGCTAAATATTTTAAAACGTTTCAAATACCACATCGGCGATTGATGAACTATACAATATACAAAAAATATATTTAACAATGTGTCAAATATATTTGTATTATATATTTTAATTTGATGTACCGGTGTAAAATATTTATACAGTGATTTTCCAAAGTAATTATTATCATTAGGAAAAAATTACAACGACTTCTTGTTGATATTTCTTGATAAGTGAAGAGAGTTAAAAAACCTGAATAATGATAAAATTTATCACGCTTACTTATATGGTCGATTACTTTGGAAATACATTGTATTTTAATTGTTTGTTGCATGTTAAATACAACTCGAGATTATGTTATACTCATTTAAAATTAACTTTTTTTGTTGATATTACAATATGTTGTGTACGTGTCTTAATATTATTTACAGGTTTTACAGTGTATGGATTGTATGGTTTTCCAAATAGCTTAAAAGACTATAGAGGTTACGAAACTTTAGATTAACCACTATTCTAATTTTAAATATGTTTTATTTGTACGACTGCAAAAATTAAAACAATATTTATTTATATACATATATACACACACATATATATAATAAATAGTTTATGTATCGTATTGTTTGTTTTATTCATTTCCCTACTTTTCCAATTTTTCAAATCAATTTGAACATATAAGACATAATTATCTCAATAGGGTACTTGCAGAAGATTGTGAATATTTATATATGCAAGAACCTGAGGACAAGACTGTTGATGACTTTATCTCAATGGATATTTCAGATATTCTAATAGAAATTCAAAAAGTCTATTTATCGAAGAAGTAAACCAAAACGATGAACAGTGCGTGATTAGCACGTGAACATCCTGGGAGAAACGCGGCGCAGTATTGTTATTAGTCCAAATCAGAGGCACTATAATATACCGCAAATAAAAAGCCGCGTGTGAATGACGAACGCCGCAGACAGACGATGAAGTTAGTGATATTAGCTAAAATCGCCTTAGAACAGAGCTAAAAAGCTTCCTGTTAACGTTAGGTGACATTTTAGCTCAAGGTCAAAAGCATACCGTACCATACGATTTTAATTAAAAGTTTACTTTTTTGATTTTCGCCAGATTAAGTGACATTATTGTAACATAACAAGAAAATAAGTTACTTTTTTAATATTAATAAATATTTTTACACTTTATTTTGATGAAATATGCTTCGATGTTTATAAAATGGTATGATATATTAAAAAAACAAATGCATTCGAATTTAAAGTATTTACATTTATAAATATATTAAACCACAATACCGTGAATAGACTATGTGGGCCAGATAGCATAGAAAAACAATAATATGGTAAATTTTACATAAAATTTGTCTATAGACCAATGGAATTCAAATAACGTATATTCACCCACAAATAATTTTGTGTATGTTCGTATATACTGAAGTTTTGAAAACCATAAGTTGTTACATAAAATATAAACCAATATGAATTCAAAGGCGGCTACTTTCAGTTACTAGAATGACACACCTCTTTAAAAAATTATACCTACATTTTTAATCAGGGGCGGATCTGCAATATTAACAAACAGTTTTTAGAGTCAGGTTAATCAAATTCCAAGAAAAAGTCCTTGAGTAATTGCTAGAAATATCTGTGGTGTTTAAATAGATATATAACTACTTTATTTTCAATAATATAAACAGTATGTCCATAAATTTAGCGTATAATTCTACATTTAATAGTTCCAAATAGTCGGATAAACTGATTTAAACTGCTATCCAAAAGGCAAGTCTGCATTTTCCAATATAAGTTGATATTAGTGTAGATTTATAGAATTCATAATTAAATTTTATTCGAAAGGTAAAAAATAATGAAAAACAATGATAACTATTACCTCATCGTCTTCTCATTTTGACAATACTAATTCAAATATGATTCGCTTGCAATTAATTACTTCCTATTTTACTAAATCAGTAGTTTTAAATAACTTCAAAATTTAATAAATAGTCCTGATGATTCACCTGCTGTTCTGCTTCGAGACTGTGCGTCAGTTCTTGCAAAACCACTGTGTTATCGTTCAATATTTCGTTAAAATCTGGTAAATTCTCATTGATATGAAAAATGATGGACGATTTTGTCGTAATTAGAAAAAAATAAGTTTTTAATTGATTGTGCAAAAATATTTGACAAAAAAAGGAATCCGACCATCACATACTCACTCTATAACCCTGATATTGCCCCCTATAAGAATCATCATGGTGGATTAGAAGAAGTTGTGACCGTTATTCTAAACGATTTAACTTTAGGCAATTAACTGGGATGATTTGAATCGTAGGAACAATTTGGGAATCTTTAAGTAGAGTTGAATGGACCATAATAACATTTTATTGCTTATATCTCATTTGAACTTCATTGCCACATCTCGTATAATGCTTAGTATACTGATAAGATAATACGTTGAGATATATTTTGTTGATTCTGTAAAGAAATTATGATGATGAGTTGAAGTTTGGAGGAAGGTAGATAATCTGTCATGAGGACTTTAATAGCAAACAGAATTACCAAAATTGAACCCTTCTGTGGCTACAGGACACAGAAAACACAGATAGGCACAAAAAATCGTTGGAATAATCTACAACAGTTAAGATGCTACAATGCTATTTGAGTTGTTCAAAAAATTGAATTGAATCGCAAACATTTTCGTGTGATGATTTTCTATGACGGGGATTAAACCAACATTTCGTGAAGATAGTCCAAAATAGGCTGTTGTGTCAGTAATATATCGATGATGAGCATAAATTGATATTGCAAGATCGTCATGTGACATACCACGAGTTTGAGGCACACTTGGGCATTAGTTCCACTTGCATACTTTCAAGATTGCATGAATATTTGGTTGTCAAAACGATTTGTTCGCGTTGGATACCGCATAATTTACTCACCTAAAAAAAACTCGTGTCTATTGGTTCAAAGAAATGTTGATGTGATCGTAGCAGGGGAGGAATCATGGATCTATGCATATGAACCCGAAAATAAACAACAATCGACTGTATGGGTCTTTCAAGACGAGACAAATCCAACAAAAGTTGTTCGCAGAATAAGAATCATTCTCCACCACAAAAATGTTTTTGGACAGTTAAAACATCGAATTGATGGGTCATCCGCCGTACAGTCCCCTTGTTTGGCACACTTATTCTCGCAGATCAAAAATAAACTGCGAAGACAACGTTTTTCTACACGTGAAGAAGCGGTTAAAGCATTCAAATCACATATTTTTAATCGGAAAGAAAAATGCTTCGACAATTGGTTCGAAAGTGTATTGATCTTAATGGAGAATAATTTGAAAAACAATAAAGCCATAACCAATTATAAATATTTGTTTTATTTGACTTTCTCAAAACATTAGTAGCAGCCCTAAGATCAAATAATCTTAAAAAATATCAATTTTGAATATGAAAATTAAACCAAGCAAGACCCAAAAAGGAGCTTGATTGTTATACAAAAAATGCGAGAAAAAAATTTGTTTGATCATATAAATTCGACTCGAAATAAAGGAGAGTGAAATAAGTATTAAAATTATTGTTACAAATGAAAATCCGAGCTCATTATCTATGAAAATATATAAAAATAGCGAGACCATCTCTGCTTTGAAGTAACTACATAATATTTCTGGTTTTTCAGCAAAGTGCTCATTTCGAGAGAACCTGTCTGACTTGGTTTTATAATTAAAAAAGTCACACTGCCTCATTATAGAATCTTCTTATTAGTTTCGTAGCTTTTATGGATATATATATTTTTTTATTATGGTTGTATTTTATGATTTTTTTAATTTCGTACTCACGGACAATTTACATAGATTAGTAATTAACATTTTCGGAAATTTTGTTATTCGCTGTAGTTCGAATATAACGACTTTTCGCTTCAATTTTTTTTATATACTTGGATTATACCGTGATTCATTTTTATCAAAAAATACGCACATAAATAAACTAAATGTTACTGATTTAAGATTCGTACCTAGAACTGCAGACTGCAACTGAACAAAAAAATAATAATTAGCAAACGGTGAGTTCATTATTAAAATATCTTTCCAGTGGTTTTTAAATACGTGGTTAGCAAGCTTTCGCTAAAGTTAACTTTTTAATTTCCGTCATGATCTGATGTCATCTGTCAAAATTATAATTAAATCCTACAGGTAATTATACGAGGGTAGTTCAAATATGAACCGGAATTTTGCTATAAAAATTTTTGCCATTGAATTACAAAGTTGAAATTTTTAACAGTCCTCACCACCTTTTCTCCAGATGAAGGGACATTATTGTAACATAATATGAAAATAAGTTACTTTTTTTAATATTAATAAATATTATTACACTTTCTTTTTCTTCTCATTCCATCTTCTCATTGAAGGTTGGCGACTAGGTTTTTAAATGCGTCTCTGTGCCTCGCAACATGAAACAATTTTCCGACGCTGAATTTTGTCCATTCTCTTATGTTACGGAGCCAGGATTTCTTTTTCATGCTGATGCCTTTCTTTCCCTCTACTCTGCCCTGCATTACGGGGATATATTAAAAAATTCTTAGCCTACTACGGAACCAAACAAAAGTTCAATGTCAATAATTTTTATTACTCAACATATTCTCCTCTTAATTAGATACATTTATTACAGCGAACCTGCAACGTCTCTAGACTTTCTTCTTGCTCTGCAAACCAGACCTCCACAGCTTTTATTATCTCCTTGTTGGAAGAAAATTTACGACCTTTCAACCTTTTTTTCAGTTGAGGAAAGAGATGATAGTCGGACGGAGCCAAATCTGGTGAATAAGGGGGGTGTTCTAGTAATCTTTTTAATATTTGAACGACATTAACATATTAACACAAATATAACATATTTATAATATCTGTGGCTAATTACCACAATGGTAGAAACGACATGCTTGCCAAATAAAAAAAAAATACTTCAATTTATTTCCTATTTCTATGAGCCTCACGTTAAATGTTGGAATTTTCGTTTATATAGTGGTTTCTAGATTTGATCATAAATTTTTTTCTTTTTTTTTATTTATATTTAAACCCATTGTTTTGATTTGTTCTCCTATTTATTGATCAAATCTTATCAGCGATTAAGACCGTTGATCCACACTCCATTAACCTTAATTCCCATGTCCAGGTCCTCCAGAGACTATAAAAATCGCCTCCAAAATAAACTAAACAGGGACGGATTAATATCTATTTATTCATGTACTGTTTGGTTCAAATATAGGTTTCCAATGCATCGATTGTCCTTCTGATCTATGTCTAGTCTTTTGAGAAGCTGCATTAGTTTGTGGTGTCGTACACTACCTTCTCGTATTTGATTAATTTTGTGCGCTCATGGCAATTCAGAACTAATAGTTGCCTGGCGACTACTGCTCTTCGTGTCCTGGTCTAAGCCCAAATTGTGAGTGGCTCAATATCTCTTTCGCATTTTTGTAAATTCTTTGGTAATTTTTAAGGCTACGCTCTTTTTTGCATTGGTATTCTTAGGTATGAAGATCAAGTTAAATACAACCACCGTCACTGGAATTTTGCAGTATTATTAAAATTAAAATCTATGTGTTTCAATTCATCCCGTACTAATTTAAACATAATAATTTTACGAATCTTTTCGTTTGTAATATTTATTAACAAATCAACGGTTTTTTGTCATGTAATTTTGCGATAAATCGCGTTTTTTTTTCGGGTTTCTGAAATTTGAGTCTCTTCAATTATATTTAAATGTTCCTGCTTTCCATATCAAAACTCCGCTATTGTACATTATCCTCCAACGTATAATTAAATACGTTAGAATGTGCAACATATGTTGAAAACCAACGCGTTGTTTTTTTTATACATAGAGCTTGAAATTAAACTACCCTAGTTAGCAAAAACAAGTGAGTAATGGTAAGCATGTGTCGTATTTTATATTCTAACGTCTTGTGAACACTCAGTATGCACATATTTCTCATGTTTTTTTATTTTATTTTATTCTGACAGGTACACAAATTTTATATCTAAAATATCCACAGTTATTTACTCATAAAGAATTTATATTTGTCTACCTACAGGGCCATTCATCTCATTCTTATATCATTTATTTTTTTCACTTTATTGTCCATTCACTTTATGATTTATTGGAAGCGCTAATTTATATTCGTCTTTGTTATTAATGTCAATTGCTTAAAAATATTTCCATTTTTATCTAAACCTATACAATCGGATATTTCCTTGCGTAATCACATTTATTTGTAAAAATTAGCATGTATATGAGTGAAATTGCACATTTATTTGATTCACTTGACAAAAATTCAATAATTTTCGCCACGCGACATGAAAGTAGACCTGGTGGAAACGATGGTTATCGTCACTTTGGTGTATGGGCGTGCCGATGCCGTCCACGAGGCACATTACCGACGGCAGTCCGCCTCTGACCTTCCGCGACCTTCCATCGCAGTCACTGACCTTAACAGCAGACACACGATTCCCAATTCTGCATATTAACTAAGTGATCGCCGCTCCTGTATGACAACTACCTCATAATATAGGCTGGTGCAATTAAAGCTCAGTTATGGTATTAGTACGCTTTATATTTGTTAGATGTCCTCGTCAAACGGTTTGTAACAAAATAATGTTATCCCGAAAATAAATGTGTAATAGAGGTGAAATGACTAGAGAGTTGCAATAAAACAAGACAATGTGAAGGCAGTAAATGAATTTTGTACTATTTATATAGTTCATATTTACAGATAGCTAGGGACGGATCTAGAGAGTTTGCACAAAATTTTTTATGAACATTATCGGAACATACAACCGTTAGTAAACGCAGTGGCAGAGGGAACTCAATTATTTATAATATTCCATAAAATTCAATGTATTGTTTTGTTTCATACATCGCTTGTAGGTTTGATTTCACCAATGCAATTTTTTTATAGTAAATACGAGCGTAGTCCCACCTCAACCTGAAGATGTCACGGTATAATTTGAGGGATATATTTGTGCGTAAGTTGAGAGATTATTAATAGAATTTCAGCCATTTTGGACGCTTAGTTCTGAGAAATTGGATTAAATTGAATGTATGAACACTCTGCATGATCATTTACGACCGTGAAATTTTTGGATGGCTGACTTAAAATGTGACCGTATCAGATTGACTGACGACGAGCATTCAGGCCAAAAACTGCGATACTATCGAAAATGGTCACCAAATAGTTCTGGTCGAGCGTCAGATTAGGGTTAAAGAGTTGGAAGAGGCTATAGGCAAGTCAAAACAAATTTTTTGCCATATACTGACCGAAGAATCATGCATGCGTAAATTATTCGCGCGTTGGGTGTAGCGTTTGCTCACTTTGAATCAACAGCTATTTCGAATTAACTTTGCCTAGTCTTGTGACGCAGTGTAAACAATCCCACTACACTCCTGTACCGAAAAAACTGCCGAAACAGTGGATTGTAGAGGGCGAATCTGCTCCGAAAAAACAGGAAAGCTGGTCGGAAAAGTTATGGGACTGAGTTCAGCGATTATCTTCAAAGAGAGACAGAGAAGAAAAAGTGCTTAAATTCACGAATTGCACATCAAATTGATTGATTTCCCACTGTTTTCACTAGATCTGGCTTCCAGCGATTTTTTCCTGTTTCTTAACCTCAAAGTTTCATTCACATTTTAATCAGATGAGGTCTTTATGGCTTAAGTAAACACGTATTTTGAGGAGAAAGACGGCAAATGTTATTTCTTCTTATTTATTATGTTTCTCTTGGTATGTGCCTCCTCCTTCTTCTTATAGCTCTTGCTTTCAATATTTGTTATTTAATTTGTCTTGTTTAATGCTTAATCCAGTTTAAATTATCTTTTTTATTCTTTCTTTGATTGTTTCTTGTTGTAAGTTGTTTCTTATAATCTCATTTCTCATTCTTTCCATTTTCGATTCTTCTTCATTTCTATTGTGGTTACTTTACTATCTATTTTATCGTTATTTAGTCACGTTTGACTTCCATATGTGAGTGTTGGAATTGTTATTGTATTGTATATTCAACATGGTTTTATTCAATGCATAGTATATATTTGTTGCTTTTATTTATTCTTTTTGTAACCTCCGTTCCTATTTTGCTGTCATCTGTTTTTACTGTTCCAAAATATTGCTGTGACGCGTTGCCATTTTTTTTGTTGTTTATCATTGTTTTGCATTTGTCTAGGTTAATTTCCATTAGCAGTTTCTTTACCTCTTCTATCAAAATTTGTGTTATTGCTATCATCTATCTGTGATTTTCTTTTATTATTAAGATGTCGTCTGCATATAGTAGCCTTCTAAATGTATTTCATTCATTCTGTCCCATGGTTTTATCCATTTTTCCATAATCCTCTGATCTTTGTCCATTCATACTTTCCCTTTTACTCTTTTATATTCACTTCTTGTGATTGTGTTTTCTAATTTATTTAATATCTTCCACATGTTGTTTCTTTGGATTGAGTCAGATTCTGCTCTCAGGTCTATGAACATTAAGTGCAGTATTTTTTTTGTAACGTTTTTGCAATTTGTTTGTTCTTCTTTCTTGTGGATTGGAACTAGCAAATTCTCCTCCCATTCTTGTGGTGTCAATTCTGACCTTCCTGTCTGGCCTTCTTCTCCCAGATATTTGACCATTTCCAGAACTATCTTATATGTTTCTCTCGCTTTGTTAATTTTGATTTTCCGGATTGTCTCTTTGACGTCTTCATAGCTGATTTATTCCACTTTTGTATTTTCCTTCTTTCTTCCTTCAGCCATGATGTATGTTTGATCTGCTTCTTCCTTGAATTCCTTCGAGTAAATGTTTTTATATTTCCATGTTCTAAGTTTGTTCTCTATATATTTAATTCCTTTTATCTCCCTCCCAATGCTTTTATGCTATGCCATAATTATCAATTCTTCCAATATCTATCATATATCAATTTTTTATCAATATCAGTTCAGCTATTCTCACAATTCTTCTTTCTGTTTCACTTACTTTTTTTCTTTACCTTCTACTCTTCTCTGTGTTGATCTTCTTTGAATTGTGTATATTTTCTCCATTCTCGTATTTTTTTCTTTATTACTTCCTGTATTTCTTTTGTCCACTATTTAGTCCTCTTGTGCTGTTTTCCTACTAACCCTTCCAACTATTGGAAGGGTTAAAAAGATTAGAGCATAGCTGGACAAACTATATATGCTTAAAAAAAGACTTCAATACATCAAAAAGAAAACTACACGGAGCAAATATTTGAAAGTACTTTCAATTCTAATTTTTTTCGTTTAATATATTCCTTTAGTAATTGTTGGACTGTTTATAATACAATTTCGTTGTTTCTTTTTATTTATATCCGACCCTAAGTGTAATTCATCCACCCAATGAAATATGAGACACTCAATCTTCATACTTGACGAAGGAGAAAAATTAATTAAAAAAAGTGAGCTTTTGATGTACCTAGCAGGTGAAGCCGCTCCCTTACCGAACAAGGCGTTTCCCGATCGATGAACAGGGTGTGGTAGTTACAACCCTTACAATATAAACGACAACAACACCCTTCTGGACCCTGATATATTTGCGTAGAGGCCATAATCTCATTGTATCACAAAATAACTGTTTGCACGCACTTTTTCCTTTTCCCTTATTTTAACCTAAATTGATAAGGTTTGAAGGAAAATGTTGGAAACAAGAAACATAACATTAATATTTAGGGCGTTATATACATGATGCAATTGGAATGTCTTTGAAAATATTCAAGTGGAAGAAACAAATAAAAACGTAAGCTTCTACTTCGAAAAAAGGCTTCCGCGTCGCATGGTTTTTATATCTAATAATTTTTTGATCCCTACTAACTTCTTTTAAAATTTGGTAGTTCCGGATGAATATATACTATGAGATTTTATGCAGAATGATTTTTATAATCCAAAGCCTTCGGCAAATTTCGATTTATGCCCTATAATTTAAATGTGAATTTGGTTTTGTATAGAACCAAGTGGCCTTTAAAGTCCTAAAGGTTAAAGAATGCATGGGTCTGAATAAAAAAGCACAAGGCAATGCGGAAGCAAACAATATTACAGCTAAAAAGGGGCAACGACTCCATATTTTAGACAAGAGATTTACTGTGTCTCATAAGATGTCACATGGAGTATTACTGGAGACCAAGATAAAGACCCAGCAGAACATCTATTCTGTGAATGTCCCACTTATTAAAGCGAAAGGCTTGGGCTCAGTTTGAGTTCTATCTAAAAGCCAATTCATTTCAACATTATTAATTTTTTATCTCATACATCTTCTACGAACAGTCGGTAGTTCATGTCTATAAGTTGGAGAAATACTATAAGATTTTATATAGAACCAACGATTTGTATAATTTAAACTCTTGGATAACGTTCTGTTTCTATTTATACCTCATAATTTAAATGTGATATTTAATTATTCTGCATATTAATTTTAATTCAAGTTTTGTATAATAAACTGGTAATCACGCAAGAAAATAACGAGCAGGTGTTTCAGGGACTTAATTTGTAATCTCCAAGTGCACAAAAGAGAGGAAGATGTGCTCCGAGGGCTTCGCTCGACGGGGTACACAACCAGTCTCGAAACGGAGACGTCAATGTAAAACAAATTGTTTTTGTAGGGTTCTTAATTATCCACAAGTATCAATTATCAATTTTTTAGCATTATTTAGATTCGATTTTTTACTCCCCCTTTACCCATTTATAATAAACAATTTTTCAATAATGCCAATCAATTAAGGTTAAAACGTTTTTCAAATCGTTGCCCTAGTATTTTTGATTCAAATTTTTTGAACCATTTAAACAAATAGAACGAACAATCTTCAAGTTGTCATGTTTGTCTCTAATTTATTTAAAAGTTTTTAATCTCACTGTATACTTCAATGAACAGATATCATGTTTTATATAAAAATGTTAAGAAAATGATAATTTTTTTATATTTATAAAAAACTTTTCTAAATCAAATGTTTATATGAGTATATAACTGTTCAATATATTAATTGAAAAAAACTTTGATTTCAAAACAAGTTGAAAATTTCACATCATTTTATATGTCATACTAGTAAATTATTGTTTTTATTCCTAATATCCAATCTACACAATGGATTACTTCATGCCCGTGATTGCACAAAGCACACATTATGGCCTGCGCAGTCATTTGGCCGAAAAAAAATTTTATTGTCTTATTTGATTATTATTTGATTATATTCACATATTCATTCGAAAAGGTACGCGGATAGCTAAATTTCCTGCAGCGAAGGTTGACGATAATTCATCGTCTGGGTCTCTATTTTCTGTAAGAAGATGTGAGATACAAAATATCTTTGGTTGGTACCTTTTGCTTCAAATACTCACAATAAATAGGGCTTAGATGCACAAAATTGTTACCGTGTATCTCCTTTGGATTCAAATTTATTCCCACGCAAAAATTTTGCCATGGATCTGAATGAATAGTAATCAGACAATGAAAGATCCGGACTAGATGATGGATGTACTACGAGCTCAATACGTCAACAATAAGTTTTTCGACCTTATTCCGCTTATATGATAATTGCATCAGTTCTATATTATATATCTCGATATTGATAGTTCGACCATCTAGAATTGCAATGAACCTTCATTATTCCACTAGATACAAAAGACTTTCCACACGAATCGAGTTTTTTGTTCGACGGGTTCTGATAATCATTCTTCGTATAACCACTGATTTTTCATGTTCGGATTGTCCATTCAACAATGAAACAATTATCTTCCGGCAAGGAACTCTTTAAACATTTATAGATCATACCTAATAATTTAAGGCATCTTTAGAAGGTCCAAGGCAGTCCTATACTCAGCGATCTTCAAGCGTCAAATATCCACTATTACAACGATTTAACCAGTGCTAATTAACTGTGTACCGATGAGACTGGATTTTTGTGAAACCTTACAAGAAATGGAAGTCCTCAGTCCAAATTTTTTTAATGGGGTCTCATTTACGCGACAAAAAATTGTTCACTGAGTAAACCCCAAATATTTTTCAGTTTTGTATCATCTTCTTTTGAATTACCCTTTATATCAAGATTGAAGCTTAATTTTTTTGAACCGACTTTTTAATTCAAAAGGTTCAAAATTTTCCGAAACCGACTACTTTGGAGTCTTGTCTCGCCTTTCTTAAGTAGTTGCGGACCTATCGACAACTCTTACATTTCAGTCATTCACTATCTCTCGAGATTCTAACAAAATCTTATTATGCTTCATACGTAGGTACTTCACTAATTTCAACTTTGTTACGTAGTTATAAATCAAGTTATCTCTCATTTCTAGTTGCCACTTCAATCTATATGCATTACTTTCCTTTGCCTGAATCATGAGGACTGTAATCAAAAAAAATTTATTACGTGTCGAATTAATTTAACGATACATAATAATGCAAGTAGCATTGATTAAATCTAGTACGTGTCGATAAATAAACTACATCTCATCATCATTTAAAACATTCATAAAATTCTTGGTATTTTCAATTTATTATACCTAGTATAATTTTGATTTATAATCTTTAAAAAATTTACACGTTTATAAATTAAAATTTCATATAACGTGTAATTGATTCAAATATTACCATCTTCATGTCAAAGGAGACAACAATTCCAAGTTTAAAAATAGTTATTATGAAACAAGTGAGTAAAGCAATATATTTTTTTCACGAGTAGGACGGTTTGACCTACGAGTGAAAAAAAGTTACTTTACTCACAAGTTTTATACAATATTTAGTAGACTTGAAAAAATTCGACAAAACTAACCCTCCGCAGCTGTGTTGGATTTCCACCCACCGTAATTCTTTAGTTCAATTATATCACCATCGAATCCACTAATAGAGAAGTTGAAGAGCGTCGAAATATATGCCTAGTGTAGTTTTTTGGATTTGGTAAATTCAAATATGTTGCGATAAGCGAGGGAATTTTTGAAAAGTTATTGATATGTACAACTTGGGTTTTGCATTTTCCATTTCTATACTGCAAAAAGGAATAAACTGTTTTGATATTTGTGGGTCATTGGTTTTTATATTCTTTATAAATGTTTACCAAGTTTAATCTATTGTCAGATATTTCACCAATAACAGTAAATCGACGTTGAACATGAGTTTTTGTATCTATAGACAACTGATTTATTTTTCAAATATGCAATGAGTTTCGAGTATTTATTGATGTTTACGTCGTTATTTACCATTTAGGTGCCTTTCATTTTTGAATAAGTCGACCAAAGTCTTGAAGACTTCCACATTTTGGATTTAGTTTCAAAGTAAACTAGTCAAACTCTTTTTTTACCACGCCACTCCATAAAAAAATTATATTCATTCAAATACTGTTCCCTGGATTTCTCAGGGAGAAGATTCATAGTCCGTGCAGTTTTGCCTATTGAACCAACATCTTCTGGTGTGCAGTTTAAACTTTCTTCACTATTATTCTCCATCACAAATAATAATACTACACTCCTTTTAATTAGACCCGAAACGGATTTTCCGAAACGAATATCAAGAAATAAAAGTGGGACAGTTTATCGGAGAAACGAATTGACATGAGAAACGTTCACACCCCACTATTTTGATAAAACAATTTTATAATTGCGTTGAAAAAAGACACGTTGAGGCACTTTTTTAAAAGCAAAAGCGTGACAAAATGAACCGCTACTTTTTTCTTGCTTTTTGACCGATTCAGAAATTACATTCTTTATGTATGCAAATGAATGAAAAAAAACGTGAATATTATAACGGACGTAGAAAAAAATTATTTATGTCCATAAATATACTCGTACGTCACACAAAATAATGATATATGATTTTTATGGTTGTGGCTACTTAAGTTTAACCACGTTCAGGTTTTTTATGATATCAGTGCTTCTGTAAAAGATAATCACAATTGAAGGTTCTAAGAACAAACATTTGTTTCTTTAGGTGATTATAAAAATAAATAATAGTTATAAAAAAAATTAAAAGACGTTTTGTTAGTAAACCGAATTACAAAATGAAAAATAATCAACAATACACAATATCCCATCACTGTAATTTCTGATCATTGCAACTATTATTATGATTCATATGAATATTTTCAGTCTTAACTGTTGCCTGTATTTGAATTTGTGGCGACCCCACCATGTGTACTCGTATTTAAAAATACATAAAGGAATGGTCCCAGAAGTACCTGTCCCAACAAAGAAAACACAAAAATTTTGCAAAAAATATATTTATTTTTCAACGTAATCTCCTTTTGGTACGAATTTGATTAATCATTATTGGAATTGTCAAGGTATTCAGCATATTCCGTGTTAATATGTCCACAGAAAATCAATTAAAATAATTGTCTTCGTATTAGTATTAAGAAATAAAAATGGATAAAAAAAGATATCTCAGCAATAATAAAAAGAATGAGGATTATGAAATATCCAAAAATCGAGGGACAAAGTCTTGAGATGAGTTTGGAGAGGTTGCCAATGGGTTAAATAAGACAATATCTACGTATGCAACCCTGTACAGAATATTCTTTAAGAAACAAGAGGCAATAAAACTTACAAAAACGAAATCTACAAATCAGTACTACTACAAATGCTGAAAGTATTAAACAAACGTTTCATTCAACCATAATCTTGCAAAAGAAAAGGAAAAAGGAGTCAGTAATAAGCCTAACTTTTACGTTTTTGAAAGTTCATTGATATTTCTAAAATCATAAAACCCTATGTTTTTGTTCATGTTTATGTTGATGTTGATGTTGATTTTTTCGCTCAAACATTACAATAAGCTCGCATAATACTTGCCGTTGATAGTTTTTCCTGTTTCAAGAAAATTATCTCACACGCATTCAAAAAAACGACGCCAAACGCAGTACCCATCTTGCGCACAATTTTCTTATATCCAAATTTTCAGTTAATATGCGGTGTATTGAACTTTTTGAATACCTACTACGTCTGCTAGCTTGTGCACTTTCAGTCGACGATCGTTCAGTACAGTTTTGTGGATTTTCTTCAACATTTCTGGAGTCGACCCCTCATTTGGTCAATTACTGCGATGCTGGTCTTCACAAGTCGTTTAAAGTCTGCTACCTAATATTTTACTGTTTATAATGAAGGAGGAGTCTCACCAAGAGTAGAATCTAGTTCAGCTTTTATATTGGTTGGGCTAAGGTCT
The DNA here is from genome assembly GCF_026230105.1 of Diorhabda sublineata. Taxonomy (NCBI): domain Eukaryota; kingdom Metazoa; phylum Arthropoda; class Insecta; order Coleoptera; family Chrysomelidae; genus Diorhabda; species Diorhabda sublineata. The sequence goes on from NC_079474.1 coordinate 42,109,989, forward strand.
TCAAGTTCATTATTAATGGCTGCTAAACAAATACCGAACAACGTGGCGTCTTTAAACTTATATGCTGTATAGAAGATTCCTAATACAATGGGCTTTTTTCAAGCAACTACCGCTATCTCTAGATCAGGCCAGGTACTTGTGGGACCATCCACAAAGCGATACTATATGTCAACTGAAAGTGTGCGAGCTAGCAGACATTTGGACATGAGAAAGCTATGCGCAAGATGGGTGCCGCGTTTGCTCACAATGGAACAGAAACAGCGTCGTGAAGATGTTTCCATTGAGTGTTTGCCAACAGAAATAAAACTATCGACGGCGACTATTATGCGAACTTATTGCAACGTTTGAGCGAAGAAATCAAGCAAAAACGGCCACATTGGGCTAAGAAGAAAGTGTTGTTTCGGCAAGACAATGCGCCAGCATACACATGCGTTTTTGTAATGGGCAAAATTAATGAATTAAAGTTTGAATTGTAACCTCATTCGCCAGATTTAGCCCCCTCGGATTATTTTCCGTTCCGAGACTGAAAAAAATAAAAAGGGTATCGAACTTATTGAACATCGCTGGGAAAGCTGTATGGGTCTAAAAGGAGATTACATTGAAAAATAAATATATTTTTTTCCAAAATGTTTGTGTTTTCTTTGTTAGGCCAGGTACTTCTGGGGCAATCCTCGTACTACAATAATATATTATATCTATCAGTATAGCGGTAAAGTTTTAAACGTTTTATAGCCATTTTATAGTCTCTAATTCATCCAATTTCATGTGTATTAATTAATATGTGGAATGCATAGCGAGGTGGGTAAATTACATATGATTTTCAACAAAACGCATCATGCTACGTTTCATTCACGTTGGTAAGAACAAAAAATTGAGTTCTTTAATAGTGAGTATATACACGGAAGATATCTTAACGTATTATTTACAAAATTAAATATTTAAACATCAATTAGTAAAAACTATTATTACTAAGAGCCAAGTAAAAAAATGATACATCACAAAATTGTTTATTTGGGTAAACGTTAGGTACTAATCTTGAAAACTACTAGTTGGAATTTATTCATCGAGGTGGACGATAGGCCCAGATTTCTCCAACAATTTTAAACAAGGGCCCTTTTACAAATGGAACAATACGTTAAATATTTGAGAAGACAGAAGTGACAAATTATAGAGTAGTAGATTGAAACAGTAGAAACATAGTAGATGGAAATTAAATGTATGTTGCCTACCAGGAATCCTGAAAAAAATTGTGAATTTAGTCAATATGACATTAAATACCTCACACAGTCGACTAAATAATAAGACATTGTTTCAAAGAAATTTAGGGTTGAAAAGGGAAATCCAATATCGACAGTGGTTTCTAATCTGGTGTACGAAAAAATTTTAGAGGTAGCAAGATATAAACAACGGCGTTTATTTATTATTATAATCAGCAAATAAATTAATATGCAAACAATTTAGCTTTTATAACCAAACATAATGGAAAGAGCATTATGGACTAAGAATAAATCAAAACAAAACAAAGTATATGGTGCTGAGACAGAATGTGATTGGTAGAAAGATTGTGAATTCGAATACCTTGAAGCAACACATAAAAATGAAGAACGGACTGAAGCAAATAAAAGAAGAGTGAAAGAGTAAAACATAATTTTCTCTTCAAAATTTAACAAAATAAATAGACATGAAGTTCAGTAATATCAAATGTATTTGATAATTATTTGTACAAATTACCCCAAAGTACTCAAGAAGGTGATTTTTTTGTGAAAAAAAAACATTAAAATCGCAAATTACAGATAAAAGAATACCGTATTTTTGTGTGACAACGATCAAAATCATTTAATTATCAAGTTTTGGATATGTGGAATTTCATTACAGAAAAACACATACTCAAAAAAAATCCAAAATGATAATATTTCTTTTTGTTTGGATAAGAAATTTACCGTGTAATTAATGATAAAGATTATTGAATCTTGGTGTCAGACATAAATTTTTTTGTGATACTCCACATATATTCTTACATAATGTGAACATTTTAATGTTACATCCAACAAAATTGACGAAAGAGTCTGATAAGATGTATATGAGGTCTTAGACTTCTGACTTTTACCCTTGATAAAACTTATCTTTTTTTGTTCTAAACGTATTCCTTCTTGTATTTGAATATTAAGTTAATGGACAAAAGTTGAAAGTTCCTCTGCTATCAGAAATGTTTATATTTGTTTTAGTCTCTTATCACTTTACAAATAGATTTATCGTTATATAGAAATAGGATGGAAATATTTTACAAAATATCGTCTGATATCGTGAATTCGTGTACAGAGGCGTACAAATTACTGAGAAGACAGAATTATTATTTTTTTATAGCGCCATACAATTTTTCTTTACGTTAGTTTAACATAAAAATGTTGAAAACTAGAAAAAGTAGTTGCATTCTTCTGTCCCTTTGACCAGTTTTTTCTTATTTCACATATTACAATTTCAAATTGTTGGCATTCATTTTACATAATTATTCACCTCTTCATTTCTTTTTTATTTATTCTAAAAAAAAATGATTGTTTATGAATGCATAAGTACGTGTTTTTAAGAACGTGGATATAATATTCTTATGTAATATTTCCAGAGATTCCAATAACAAATTTTATTTGAAATGCAAAATTTGAGTCATAATCTTGCTGAGAATAGTATAAACATTGAGATGACTATAGAAAACAGAGAACTTATAAACAAACTAAGTAACAGATTTTGCTCTTGATTTATCTTGATCCCAATAGCTGTAATGTCGGATTGGCAAATAGTAATTTTTTTGGAAAAATCGTAACTTTTCGTTTTTTTAACGTTTATCATGAAAACGACAAGGAATTTCAAAAAATTTTCAAATATTGGTTGTAGATCCTCCATTTATGCGTGGAAAGGTGTTAATTGTGCGTTTTCTTGAATGGAAAAAAAGTAGAGCGTGTTTCCACGACGCTCTTGCTTCTTTTTACTTTCTTATTGAACCAATGTGAAATGATGTATTGTTGCTTTTTAAATGACAAATTCCCAATACCTCCTCGAGGAAATGAAAGTTTTACACCGTTAAAAATGCATTTAAAGTTGAACGCAACGATTTTCGATATTATATTTACCATATTATAACCTTTCTAAAGAATAATAATTCTTGACAATCATCTTGTTGATTTACGATATCTTCAAAAATTAATCTTAACAATCACTTTCCAAATAAATTGCTATTGTGTATTTACGATTTGGATACGTATTGGAGTGCCGTTGAATATTGTTATCGTAAAATTTTATTTTTATTATGATTTATCTAAGCTATTATTATAAAAGTAGTACATTATTTTGTATAGCAACCGTCTTATTATACGGCTATTTGGCTCCTGTTAAACAACTTACCGTAAATAATGATCATTTATTTTGTGGCTTTTTGACCATGCAATAAATTAGATGTCGACTACTATTCAATACCAAAAATTGCAAGGCACTTCAAAGAAATTTACATTTCATCTTCACTATCAACAAGCAAAAAATCTCAAATTTCGTTATTTTCGCTTACTGTAATTATTTATTCTACCACTGTAGAATACTTTTAGGAACTTTCATTGTCAATTTTTCTAATTAAATTTACAAGATCGACACCGGCGATATTGTTTTTTAACACTTCCGTTTTAAGGAGTTTCCACACCATCTCGCACACTAGTAGACTATCAGCATTATGTTTGTATGAATCGTAAATGGTAATTTTCATCGTAATTTTCATCAAATCACCAATATTTGCAAATTTTTCATTTCATTCGTTTTTGTATGTCGAATTTGGGATAACTTTATATTTTGTACTGTTGAGAGTACATTAGAAGTTTCCCTTGTATGTATTTTCAGAGCGAGTAAACACAAAATACTGGTGAATATAGAAATATAGAAAAGTATTTTTTTCTTGGCGTTAGAAGATAAATTTTTTTTAATGTCCACTTTTATAAATTTGCGTTTTATGGTGTCTCTGAATTGAAATTTATCAGGTTTAAGTATGTCACTTGTTACAAAAATAGCTATACTTTCATTGGGGAACGATTCACGTGGGCGTTTGCTATAGACCAGGCACATTGGATTCAATCCAAGCAGATCAAATACATCGTATTTTTTCACATTAAATCTCAGGTAAATATACAGTGATTTAAAGAACAAGAAATTGCCCGGACTAGGTAACATGCACTAAAATTAACGCAATTCTCTAGGAATTCGGAAGAGACTACCTTACCCCTATTCATAAGAAGGTAGCAAAGAAGATTGTAGAAATTATAGAGGTATTGCACTAATGACACCGATAAGCAGATTATACTACAAAGTACTCAAAATCAGAATACAAGAGAAATTGAAAACTAAGCTGAAAAACAAGCTGGAACGGGCAGACTTTACCCTCTCATTTGTAAACACAGTAAACTCACCACACAAAACAAACTCGAAACAGGCAAAACAACAGTGGACTTTCTATTTCTGTAAAAATTGCATCCTTAAATTAGTTCAACTATTGTTTGTAGATTTAAAAAAGCTTAACGAACCACTGGGCAAATTATGAGAAGCCTTGGAAACAATAACAGAGATATAACTTTGACGATCATAAGGGTCGTTAACAAAATTTGTAGAAACCCCCATTTAAAAATAACAATCGTTCGTACCAGAAAACTAATGGTACGTACACACGATACAGACTTCCATAAAATTCTATAGAATTTTGTCTGTGCTAACTAGACAGTACAGACAATTGTCGGTGCGATCCAAAAGTCGAAGTATGCATGTAAGTCTGCGTATTTATCGTAGCTAAGAATTTTAAATTTTTAGAAGACTGTAACTTGGGAAAAATGAAAGTCTGAAATAATGAAAAGTCTGTACAGACATTCTACCCAAATGTTTGTGTAAAATTTTTTACTCCGACTTCATAGTCTGTACAGATATCTGTACGAACAAAATTCTGTATCGTGTGGATCCACCATAACAGCATTGAATAATAACTAATGCAAGAAAAGATCGCAATCTAACGTGTTATGTTCGTCGGAATCGAATCATAATAATTTTAGCTGCACGAATTCATTTTAGAAGAAAGTGTTATTCATTGCTAGTATCAAAATACGGCGCAAAACTGCTGGAATAAATTTGCGATCAAGGAGATTATTAAGAGTACCCAAACATATAGCCGCTCGTCTTCGGTGGGCACATGAACGCAGAGACTGGCTTCGGATTAAGCCGGGGCAACCTTTTGCCAGAAAAGTTGCTCAATACCAAAGATGAACATTGATTGACAAGTTTTTTTAAAATTATATCCATACATTATCATGTGGAATTCTAATTATAGTAATCTTAATATCAGTATTTTAACTTCAAAGTAGAGGTACCAACAAATAGATAATGCCACTACACTCGAAAAACTTTACTATTATTTTACAATAAAGAAGGACGTAATTTCTTTTTGTTCGTTTGTTACATTTAGTTTACTTGTTTAAGATCTTGGATCAAATTATATACTCTGATATTTCTTTCTTGTCTGGCCTATGCTATTGAGGCGTTGTGTTATGTAGTTGAACAACGTGCCATGTTGTATGCTGTTTTGTAGATCTCTGTCATTTACATATTATTTATGTTAATGCTGTTTACAAACCAACTTCAATAGCAATAATTACACCTCCGCATTTTCATTATGTTGGAACTTTCAGGGTAACGCTTGTTTATTGAAGAAGCTTTATTATCTACTTTTACAGTTTATGTTGATTAATTATTGCTGACTGAACTAGATATAACAAAAATGCACAGGTGAATTAAACGTAGTATCATTATTTACAGAATTTACTTTACGGTACATATTTATTTGAAGTTTTTGTTTTATTTCGCAATTCCAATTGCGTCATAACTTTCAGTTATTTACGAGACTATTCAGCGTTTAGGGCGACTTGCATATAAAGTGATTCTTTACTGCACGAACTGGTATTTAAAGCCAGTAGTGCAACGAGAATCCTTTTTTATCTCCGATTGTGCAGCAATTTTCATTCAACGAATAAAAATATTTTGTCTTGACGTAAAGTTCATATAACAACCGCATAGAATCATGAACAAATTTGTTAGAGTAAGGGCGGATAAATGTTCTGGATTGGGTGGAAAGTAATAGTCTCCAGAAGCTCTACCACTTCCTCAAAGGGATGAGACCAAAAACTCGATGGCTACTGTCCGTCTGCTCTAGAACTCTCATTCTATTAACTACTGATGGCCATAATGATGAAGGGTGCCAAGGACCCAAATCTGTCGTTTCAGATGACCTGGTTCAACGAGTTGATAGAATGGTTAAAGAAAACCGCAAATTCATCATTACTGCTTTCATCTTTTTCCTGAACTGAAGACGTGGCTTTCAAACCAATGAGGTCCTTCAAACCAAAGTCAAAGGCTATTTGAATTTATTGGTGGCAACTTTCTTTGAAGATGGTGTTGAAAAGCTTGTCCACAGATATGACCAAATGTCTCAATCTCTTCGGTGATTATGTCGAAAAATAACCGTAAGTGTACCAATCTTTTGGTACTAAAATTATTGTTTTATATGAACTTGTTTTTTATTTATAGCCTATCGGTGGTTGAAAAAAAAACGGCATTCTTACAACGAGAAAATTTGCACAGTTGTTATTCGCTATTACTATTTCTGGAAATAATCCTCCTAGAAATTTTTTTTCCCCGACAAATATTACAAAAATGTGTTAATCCGCAAAATCAACATTACAATACAAAATATAGTTTTCGTTTAATGCAAATAGATACTTTTGTGAGTATATAAGTCTTTTTAGTTACCAAACGTGGATTTTCATAGGCGAATTATATATAATCGTTTCATGTCATATTTTATGTCATTATGTTTAAATACAACTACTGCAGTCACACAGTTTTGGTTTGAAACTTAGGTATGAATTAATAGCATAATATGCAATGAACGAAAAATAGACATTACTAGCGATTAGAATACATGTTTCCCAGGTGAAAGTTCGTCCATAAAATTATACAATTTAATTTGACAAGAAATACTTTATTACACCACAATCAATTACAACACAATCAACAATTACGTAACTATCACTTTTTTCCACTTGATTGCCTTCTATCGTTTGCCAAGTATCTTCAATATTCAACTCACTAACCTTACCGTGGGCTGCTTTATATGTTTTGAGATGTTTTTAGAATATAGAAACTTCTGAGTCTAGTTACAAACAGCTTCTTCTTCCAGAAACATTGAAAATAATAGTTCAATGGTTACTCAATAGATGAGCTTCTTCTTCCAGAAACATTGAAAATAATAGTTCAATGGTTACTCAATAGATGAACTATCAAACCACATAGTTATTAAAAATTATAGGTGGGTTTTCTTTACCCGTTATATTATAAGTAGTAGTTCCTGTGGGAGTTGTACTTGTACATGTATGATACAGTTATTCTTGTTAATTATTTCACAATTTTTTCCTCGTTTTAACTTGTTATTTATGTTATCATCGATGTAACATGCAGCAACTGCGGTTGGTTTTTCCACTGCTTTGATGTGATCAACCCCGCTTAAATAAATTGTTGCAGATGTCCAAAGAAATTATTATTACCCGTTTAAAGTTCAGTCTTAGAAACATTTTCTTTTTTTGCCTATAGTAATCGACTTACTCATGTCGTTGTAAATATTTTCGGAATTCAATTGCCATTCAAGAAGTCGACCAAGCCCTAAAGACTTTAGAAAATAGAAAATCTCCCGTACAGGATTCACTCGATAAGGAGAAGAAAGGAGATAAACAAGAACCGGTTAATTACAGGAGAATACATCTGCTGGATGGAACAATGAAACTTGTTACAGAAATTCAAATCGGAAAGATCCTGTGTAGATGTAGTAGAAGTAGAGGTCAACCACGAAAGAGATGGAGTGACAACTTAGAGCTCGGATGAGGAAAGATATCGGAAAGATAGATGATGTGAAATTTATTATTTAATAATTTCGTAAAATTGTCAGTTAGATTATTGTCAGATAGATTATGTAATAGTTGTAGATAAAGTTACATTAAATTACTGGAACAAATGGAACAAAGTTTTGTTTTTAGTGCTAATTAACTTACCTTTCATCCAAAACTCATATCATCTTCTTATACATACATGAAGAAGAAAATTCCTTGCGGAATTATTTCAAATATATCAAACACGCCATAAACCAATCTATACAATTAGCGCACCTGGTGAATTTCGCCTTTGGTAGAGAGATTCATCAACGATTCGTTGATTAACAATTTCTTCCTACCACAGTCTTTTCGGCGTCATCGTCGTTGAGCAGAATCATTTACTTAGAAGTCACTCCCTGGAGCTTAGTAACGTGGCTTGTGGTAGTCCGAGACGGTACCACAGAAGTTTTAATTTGCATAAGCGTACATTTGTATTTATAAAGGCGCATAATTGTATAGATAGTTATTAATTTTCTCAGAACCGATCGGTATGTAAGCAAAACATTTTATTTTTTTTTTGATCGTTTCGTTCATTCTTTTTTTCCCTCGAAATGTTTTCTGTAATCAGATTAATCAGAGAACCAAAATTAACTGTCACGGTAGACTACTAAAAGCTAAATCTGCCAGGAGTATTAGTAAAGCTCAGTGGTTTCATACTGATTAACGGTACAAATCAAATAAAATATTACTTCTATTCACCTCTGAAATAATTTCGAATTTCAATATTTCGGAAATGTATTTTGCCGTTCTTCAAAGGAGAAAACAACTACTTTCCTGGCTAATGCCTCGACGATATTGAATTACAACTCCTCTGAAGAGCGTCATGTCAATCGACCTTTTTATCGATATTAACATCCCCAATGGCTCGCAATTGCAAGGAGAGGTTGTAACTAGTTTCGACGTTATTACGTCTAATCAGAGCGGTATAACAAACTCTCGTTAGGACTTGAGAGCGTCGCTATTTGGTTCATGTGGTTAAACCCCTATATATATTTTTTGTGCTGACACTATTTATAAACTCATAAGAATCTTAATCCTCATTACATCTATCGTATTCATTTATGTAGGAGAATAATACAAGAGATGTAATAAAAAATATGTATAGCAGAAGTTACGCTGCAACTATTTCAACTAATATCCTCGAGAGTTGAATCAATAAGTTTGAGCACGTTCGTGAAATATGAATATTAACAATGTTTTAACAATAAGTTTTGTTCGAAAATGAATTGTGACAATGCATTAATTCATTACTTGAAAATTGCAGTGAGTTATAGTGTCACTTATGGCGTAAAGAGATCTTCTTCTATTTTTATTGTGTACGATTCATCTGTTAACTGCATGAATATAAACAACGCATTATTAATAATTTTTTTCCTCCCTATATTGCAAATAACACATTTTTGCACTGTTTCCAATGACGTAAGAAACAATTACTAAAAATGTATCAATTGCCCTTGACGACGGATTCTAAGAAGAATCTCTAAGAAGACAATAAACTCAGAATTGGTATTTATTGTATTGGTATTTATTTATATTGATCTTTTGAAGTGGTTCTTCGCGGACATGACGAATTAGATGTAACTGTAAGTGAGTCCCGGAGCTTAGTTTAGACAACAATCTTTCAACAAGGAGTTACTAGAAGTATTGAATCTCTAAGTTGTTCAGCACATTTTTGAGAATTGAAGTATTACGAATTTTCTTTAAAGACAAAAGTTTAAACTATAGTAAAGACTTCAATAAAGACGTAAAGTGGTGCTTGGTGCAAAGATCCCTATAAAATCAATTACAATATTCAAATCCATAGATACTGAAGTTCTAGAATTTAAATCATGAAACAAGCAATGTAAGAGTCTACTAAGTGTCAATATAAAGCCCGTGTTTTTCAAAGGAAAAAGATAATTAACTTTATCTTTGTTAGTCACCTTTCAAAATAAAACTGAGTATTTTCAGATTCTCTATAGTTCGAATCTCTTCTTAATTAATCAAATCAAATGAATGAAAATTTAAATTAGTCAACGAGAGAAAAAATTTTTGACAAAACAGCAGATCGACTTCGAAATGGAAATGTTGGAAAATAATATGAATAACTCATCATTGAATATATGTAACGCCTCTGAGTCGTTACCTTTCTTTTTTACTTATAACTCGAAAGCGATTTAAAACAGTTTGCCAACGGATTGATGTAAGACTTTATAAGCATTTATATTTATATTATATAAAATTTGATATATGTATACTCAAACAAAAATCTAAGAATAAGAAATAAAATGTATATTTGAAAATAAAATATCAAATGCACACATTATAAAAGCAAATACTGTATGATTATTTTCTGTTTGTATTGAAATAGAATAATAAATTCGAAATTGGAATTTTAAATTGAATTCCAAATTGATACTCAAATAATTATGCAAATTTCTTATTCTATACTTCTTCTTAATGAGAGAATAGTTATTCTGATTGGAGATTCCGAATATTAATAAAACCATCATCAATAAACTAGGAATAGAGAAAATAAAATATTACCACAAGATGCAGCGAGTAAGTGGAGTTCTATTGGAAGAGAAAAAAGACCATTTCTCTATCTCCCCCTAGTCGTTTCTAATTGTTACGAGGATGTATTGATATCTACATAGTCTAGACCAGTTCCATGAATAAACAAAATATTGCGTTACCATAGCAACGAACAATAACTTATTAGAAGTGTCAGTGTAAAGTTTGACGTCAAAAAAGTAAACCAGAGTTACGCAATAAATCAAAAGAAAAAAGATGGAGTATCGAGTCATCATCAAGTACCTGTATTTAAAAGGGTTAAGAGGTAAGCAGATTTACGAAGATATGCTCAATACCCTTGGTGATCAATGTTCTTCGTATGCGACCGTGAAAAATTGGGCTGCAAGTTTCAAGAGAGGTAAATTTTCCATTGAAGATGATGACAAATCGGGAAGGCCAGTTTCTGCGTTATTATTATATTATTATATCGATGCAGTTCATGACATTTTATCAGATCGTCGAATTGGGCGAAAACGGATATCTGAAGCACTGAATATTTGATAATGAGAAAAGTTGCTGCGAAATGGATCCCCAAATGTTTGAATGTTGACCAGAAGCGTGCAAGGGTAGAAGCATCGCGTTCGATCTGTGCTCGATTTGAAAACGATGTAGACTTCTTAAACCGAATTGTTACTATGGATGAGACTTGGGTACATTTCTCCGATCCAGAAACATAGCAACAATCGATGGAATAGCGACTCTTTGGTTCTCCAAGACCTGAGAAGTTTCGTGTTCAATAATCTGCTGGAAAAGTTCATGCTTCAGTTTTTTGGGATTGCCGTGGAGTAATCATGATTGATTTTTTGGATAAGGGTAGAATAAAAACTGGAGATTACTATTCGACATTACTGACCATTCTACGGGAAAAAATTAAAGAAAAACGACGCGGAAAGCTATCCAAAGATGTTTTGTTTTTGCAGGACAACGTCCCTGCACACAAATCTTATGTTGCCATGGAAAAAATTCGTGATTTAGGTTTTGAATTGCTAAAACACCCCCCTTATTCACCAGATTTGCCTCCGTCCGACTATCATCTTTGTCCTCAACTGAAATAAGTTTAAAAGGTCGTAAATTTTTTTCCAACGAGGAGGTAACGAGCACAAGCTGTGAAGATCTGGTTTGCAGAGCAAGAAGAAACATTTTTTTTAAAGGTCCAGAGACGTTGTAGGTGCGCTGATATTAATGTATTTTTCAATATATCCTCGTATATTATGCATAGAGTTAATTCTAAGATCCAACCAAAATTGAGAAGAGAGAAATACAGAGTGGTATATCGACGTTCTTTCCCTGTCTATCAACCGTTAGAGCTCACTTAAACAAATTCCTATATCTTGCTATCTCTATCTTTAATATTATTTCTGTGATATTTCACGATTTGTACTTGGTTTAAGGAAGATTCACAATTGTTAATTGTTTTATAGTTATAATAATAATGGTTCAGCATTTTTGATGGGGTTTCGCATCAATAATGTACTTGTAAGGGTTGAATCAGTCCCCATAATTCATATTTCATATATTTTCCTGCCAGTTTCTAAGTCTTACTCTGCTTAGGTCATGTTCCACCTCTATTAGTAATTTTTTGTAGGCCTGCGCGTCTTTTTCTGCCACCGGAACCTCATTGCATCATAATCTATGCTATATATTTTCTTTCTTCTCTCCATATATGCCCGAAGCACTTAACTCATTAAGCTTTGATTTTTTTACATCTTCTTCGTTGAGTTCGTCAGTTATATTTTAGTTCGTTCTTAACCTACATTCCCTTTCACTAATTTTGACTAGTTCTGATAATCGTTTCTTTCATTCTTCTCAATTTTTCTTCATAATTTCTTGTTAGAGTGATTTTTCTATTTTATAGGAGATTCTTTTACTGTGTCACCCAAGTCTATTGACGTGAAATCAGATCGCTTCGGCCATAACCAAAATATCGCTTGTGGGATTTGGAAATATTTTCGAAACTTAACACTCGGTATGTGGATTGTTTTGACTTTACAGCCACTGTGCACCTATATATACGTAGAAGATGATATTTTGAACAAGATTCTACATCTTATTGTTCTGTTTTGAAAATAAATAGATTCCCCGAAAGAAGGTTACGTTTTTGGGGTTTTTTATGTGCCACTATCAGAAGACCGATCACAAGTTTGGTCTAATCATCGTTTTATATATATTGATCTTCGTTTGTATTGTCAGTATTTTTACTTTCCAATAGTTTCCTGTTAACATTGAAAGCTCTATTTTTAATAATTATTTTTTTCCAATCTCAGTAACCCTTCTTCTCTATTATTGCTCATAATGTCGAGGTACTTAAACTTTTCTACTTCCATAAATTCATATTCGCCAACTTTAACCTTTTCCCCAAGATATTGCTTTCCAAATCTCATTATTTTTGTTTTGTTTCCATTGATTTCTTAACGAATCCGCTTTTCTCTGTAACTTTCTCGTTTAACGTTGTCTTCATTTTAGATTTTCTTTTGGTTACGGGGATTTATCATCAGCGTAAGCGATTATTTTTCTACCACTCTACCTTAAATTATCTTGATGAATTTTCCTCATTTTGTATTCTAATGTTAAGTTGAATAGTGTTTCCCATAGCGATTATGTTCCAATCATCCATTTTGAAAATCACTCATTATACCTACCTCAACAAAACTAAAATTATATTTCGCGAAGATGAAATATAGTGTTTACCCTTGTAAATGTGAACCAGAAGGTATGATTATTAGTTCTCTATTTCATATTCTCAATCTAAACTTTTAATATTTTTTCGATTTTGCAACACTTGTTCTTGGTGTAAGTACAGAGAATACCATAATAACATGTTGACTTACATTTATTGCACAAACTACAGAGAAATTATTCGATGTATAAACGGTAAACAACGAACTGTAACGTGGTCAATGATGATTTCATTTTGTTCTTGTTATAAGGTTTCAATCAATTCACTTGGTTTTCTTTTGGTTTATAATTAATTTCAAGTAGATACTCAATCTTCAGTTAAATGAACTGGAAAGAGGTAGATGGGCAAATAATCATAAATTAAGTAATATCTGGTATTTTTTCATAATTTAAATTAAAACATGCACACAGAGGCACGTCCCCTACTACTCCGAGAGGACTTTATTTGTTGTAGAATTTGGTTTTTGATTTCGCTTCCTCAGATAAAACCATATAATTTGAGTAGTACTTTAACTTCTTCCCCGATGTATAACCCAAATAGAGGGTGTCTTCTTGTCATTTACCTTGAGTCCTAACCGAGCATACCAAAGCAAGTTTTAGTGTAGATCGGAAGATACCTAACTTCTGAATTGGTTTGAATTTTCAGCTCCTTGAATAATTCAACAGCTCTTGCGATTTTGTTCACATTTGCCGTATTGATCTTCGCATCTTTTAGTCCTACAGATATTAGCTTAGCTTACAGTGATATTTCATAGTTTCTTTCTGTCCGTATCGCATTTTGAAAGGTGATAGCTGTTATTGTTGCATTCCTAAGCTTTTCGACAGAAGGATCTTGAAATTATTTATCATAGTGGACAAAAGTTAAAAAGAAAGCGTATTTGTGAACAAGTTTTTGGAGGAGCAAAGTATAGGTTTTCAACAATGATGAATAATTTTATCAGTGCCCTCGTATTACGTAAAGGCATTGAATTATGAAGTCTAACTCACCTCCAAACGCAGTAATGGATATTTTTCTATTCCTTACGGCGTACATTGGTGATTGCGTATAGTGTAGGCTTGTCCTTTGTCTGACATTACGCAGTTAAGACATTTTCTTCTTCCGATCCCTCTTCAGCCTTCAATCTTGCCCTCAATTAACAGTTGCAGGAATTGATATTTCGTATTTAGAATCATATACTATAAGTGTGCCAGTTTCCCTTTTTAATAATTTTATAGATTTCTCGTATGTTAACACATCTTCATTTGTTAGTCTAGCTGTATGGAGTACTTTAAGGATTCTGCGATTTATCCACATTTCAAAAGCCTCTAATTTATAAATTCCATCCTTTAATATCCATCTTTCCATACCGTAAACAAGCACCGACCACACGTAGCATTTTATTGAATCTCAGTCGTAGAAAAAATGTCAAATTCGTAACGGGTAAACACTTTTCGAAGATTCAAAAATGCCTGTCGGGCATGTTTGATGTGGAATTTTATTTCTTTGTCGGATATCCAGTCTTCTGAAGCTAAATTACTTAAATTTACTTACTCTTTCAATGGGCCTCGCGTTAAATATTATGTTGGAATTTTCGTAAACATAGAGGTTTCCAGATATTTTGTTTTTATTTTGTTTATATTTATATCATTGATTTGCTTTGTTCTCCTACTTTATTGATCAATTTTTGTAGGTTCGACAAGTTATCAGCGATGAAGACCGTGCCATCAGCATATCTGATAATATGATGATGATAATAGGCTAGTTGATTGAATTTGGAAATTAGTTTAAAACTTTCAGCCCAAAAATATATTATTTTAAGAAAAATAGGTTTTTTACGTCAGTATTTTGAGTTTTTAGAATGACGTCACACCTCGCGAAACAGCTGTGTTTGCTAATCACAGTCAATTGTGTTTTTTAATAAATAATGAATTCCACGAATTTTAAATACTGTATAGTGCCCCAATGTGAAAGAACAACGATAAAAACGTTAGACAAATGATTCATATACGTTACTTTATCAACTAATTCCACAAATTGTTTCTATGAAGATCATTTTGATGTAAGTATCAAATTTGAATTTTGCAAAATCTACCATAATATACCACACATAACATAGAAAATCTTATGACTTAATTAAGTTAAAGCTATTGAAATTCTATAATACTTACATATAAATTTTAGCACTGCGCACTTCCGATGAACAAAAGTAGGTGTTCATTACAAAAAATTTGTCAAGCATAAAGTCGTCAATTTTGGGCAAATTACCGCAGTTTACTTTGTTAAATCCTGATTCCATGGCAAATTATACCTGTCTTTCAAGATTAAACTAAAAACGAACTTTATTAATTTAACAATAATTAAAGGTGTGACGTCACGCTTTTCTGATTGGTGTTTAATGTCACGTGATTAAACGCCTCATTTTGTCGATTTTATTTTCCAAAAATATTATTGATCTTTTATTATTTCTGTAGAAAAGTTGTTTTTTTATTTACTAATTATCATGGTTAATCATTAGAAACTCAAAGCCTTCCTATTTATTCTTAGTGGAAACAAGCCTATTCTCATCTCCAGGTCCTCCAGAGCCTTCGAATATAAATTAAACAGGAGTAGAGACAGAACATATCCTTGTCTATTTTTACTTGTGGTTCCAATATAAGTTTCCAATATATCGAAAATTTTTCTGATCTATATCTAGTTTTTTGAGGAACTACATTAGTTTGCGGTGTCGTACACTATCTAATGCCTTCTCGTAGTCAATGAAGCATAGATATCTCGTGTACCTTATCCCTTTTAGACCCAAACTGTGAGTCTCTCATATCCCTTCCACATTGAAAGGGATATATATGTAGTGTATGACTCATCAGGCTAATAAATCTGCGATCTTCGCTTTTTTGCTTTGTCTCATATATATTGTAGTGCTATTAAGCCCCTTTTACCAAGAAGTTTAAGTATTTCTGAAAAGATTGCGTCTAGGTTAATTACTATATTATTCTTTGAATCATTGTTTTTTCAATCTTGCCTTGAATATTATTAGTGGGCCGGTTAGTGAGTTTATTGATATTAATTGGGGGACTGTCGTCTCTACGAGTACATGAATTTGATTATTTGATTATACAAAGAAAGCACTGACAAGTTATAATTCTACTTCTACCTATATGCGAAATTAAAATATTGTATTTGGTGAATGCAACTTAAACTATCTTTTTGAAGCAACTGCTTCAAAAGCTGCAACCGTCATATCAACTCAAAACTAGGGTCTATTTCAATTATACAAGCCGCCACTGCATTCAAAACAATCCCATAGTTATTCATAATAACTAAATAATATGTTAGAGGGACTTTATCTATACCTGTCACTTTTTTCTCGTTTCAACACGTAATTTGTTTTGATTTTGCTTTCGCCTAAACGCCAGTTACTAAAATGGCAAGATTTTTATCTGTCACATTCCTATGCGATAAATAAAATAGGAAATAGTGCATAACCAATTATACAAATAAATCGTATAACAAATAAAATGAACTACAGGAACGCCTATCATATACTTCATTGTTAAACGTTTCCGCTTGCCTGCTTTTTCTATCGCTATTCTTATTTGAAATATTGAATAGATGTAAAATATGTATATTATGTAAGAAAATGAACAATAATTCTGATCGAAACCACACTCATTAATCTTATATATACGTTTTCCTAGTAGTCTCCATCTTCGTTTATCTCTCCATTTCTTCTTACGAAGAGGTCTTTATTGCTTGCATGACGCTAATGTTTTGCTGAGCTTGGAGCTTATTTCCATGGTTCTGGATAGCGAACCTATACCCATGGTGTAGATGCGTACAACATGATGAAAATAAGGATGATCCTGATGGAGTGGAGCATGGTCTTTAGTTCCAGTTTAAATCGTCTTCCGATGAATCCCTCAATAGTCCTCTTGTCCATTAGGTAATCGGCATGGTCCTTGAATATTAGTCGTTGGTTGACTCACATGTATTTGACATTCGTGGAACAAGTGATATTTTCTAGCAGTATCTATGTTATCTTTTAGTATTTTCTTTTATTACATTGTATTTACCAATATTTATATTTGATGTGTGGAGCAATTATTAAATTTTAAAAAAATTGTAGTCTTCAGATTTTCTATGATATTTTTTAAAATATATTGTAGAGAGAGTACAGAAAAGAGTATTTGCTAAATGTTTTATTTTTAAAATTGGTATCTTTGTGCTTAGTCTAGAGCCAGAAAAACTGCAAGAAATTGCCTGCTTGTACATTTGTTCATTACACAAGGTTCTTGCCATTAAAGTTTTTCTCTTTTGCTTCTGCAAATAGATAAATTTCCTAATACAAAATCTTTTATTAATCGATTCTGGTTTTGAATTCCACATTTTATTGTTTCGGAACAAGCAATGCCACTCAGAAACCATGACTATCCATGGAAATTTCAATCATCAATAAATCAGCTTTTTCGCACATTTAATCTGCAGTTTGATAGAAATTTAAAATATTTTTCATAGTTTTGAAAATTATTTTGTTTATTTGGGATTCGGTTTTGTGATTGAATGATCCTGTAGAAGATAGAACCAGAAGGCTGGTTTTTTGTGTATGCTTTCCAAGGATTATTAAATTTTTATTGATATTGGTATAATGGCAAAACTAAAAAAAGAGAATACCACTTTTCTTGCATCTGAAACAGATAATACCAGACATAACTTCCCGTTTTATGCTTAATAAAGACATGGCAGCCTCTCACTCTTTCTTCGCCGTGCATTTATGTTTTCAAAAATGTTTGATGAGATTTATTAGGTGGGTCAATGAAAGGAAAGGGGCCTCACTTATATTACTACACGCTACTGGGATACTAGATAGAAAAGTGAAGCCCCATATCTCAATCTCCCATTGTGTGTTACTTTGAATCAATCTATCATCATCATCATGCCGTTTAATCTCTTAGATTATAGCTAGCGCTTGGGGCGCCTACATATCCCTTTATAGGGGTTAGGTGGATTACTCCCCTTGTTTTTTTGTTGTTTCTAGCTTCATTTGTCAGCTTTCCAGTCTACTATTTCTGGGATTCTGATATCTTCTTCAATTTGGTTTCTCTAGGCATTTCTTGGTCTACCCCTGCCTCTTGTTTATACCGGATATCCATTGTGTTATTCTCCTCATCATTTCTGCAGGTTTCCTTTTCATGTCCTGCCCAATTTAGTCTTTGTTCTTTTACATATCTTACTACATTTCCTTCTCCCAGTTCTTCTTCTATTTCTTTATTTTTTTTTTCAATCTACTCTCTCAATCACCTGTAATATGTGGTATGAGTATAGTTCTCAGTATTTTTCTTTCGATTATCTTAAGGTCTTCTTCTTTCTTTTTATTTATGACAGTTATTTCCATGGCAGAATCAATCTATAGTAACTAATGAAGATATGAATGGAAACGATATTGAAGAAGGTATTGTGGATACGGTAAATACAAAATGTACGAAAGAATTCGAAGATTTATTTCCAGAAGAAATAAACGGCCTATTTTTAGAAAAGCCTCTGATATATGAAACTAATTAACATAACATTCAAGACGAGAGTTAGTTACAAACTTTTCTAAAAAAATGATTGAAATTGAGAAATGTTATATATGTACTAGTGTCTCCTGGAAACTGTTACCGAAAATAAGACACCTCAAACTAATAATAACAGTAGATGTTGTAAAAAGGAATGAGATTATTCAGCAATCACCGGAAAATAAATTAATATCCTTGCAAAATTGAAGAATAAAACAAATCAAAGGTATTACTAAGAAATTAGTCGAGAAATTGGAGACAATAACATACCAATAAGAAAACTAAAAGAAAAAAGAACATGAAAAAGATAATAAGCTGAAATATGCAACTTTTTATGAAACACGTCAGTTAATCATTACTGAAGATGTCAAATTTCAACAACGTGATGTTCAGAAATAGCTGAAAAATGTTATGTTTGTTCCTACTTCAAATACACAACTTCAAGAGACATTACTTAAAAATTTGAAGTAGTGATTGTGTCAGAAAATATTTCAGGCATATTGCAGCATGAAAATAGTCGATCTCTACTTCAGACGATATACAAAACTACCAGAAAAAGATCTACCGAAAAAAAGTTAATCAAAGAAGTAGATATATAAAAAGAGTGAAGAAGTCTAAGAGAAACGTACTGCAATGAGGTCAATGAATACATCAAATGACGAGAAAAATTAAATACGGTATTCAAGGATTTAATATAGATTCATCCATTAACGTTTCAAAAGACGACAAAAATTCACTTCCCGAACTGAAACAATTTTCGATATTTTGAAAATAATTTGTAAATTTCGTTATTTCCTCATTAGCTCATTCCATATTCACGTCCTAGAGAATTACAAGAAATCAAGTGGTCTTATAAATAAAATCGAATTATTAATTAAAACGCTAAATAACTAGAGTTGTTTTTTAGATATTAAATATTTAGCTTCTCTAAATAATTGGCGTTAGAAACACTAATTAATGGAGTGTAATTCCCATCTGACTATTATATCTACATCTAGACATGCAACGTCATGCAAATGTGTTATCAAACTGTGAATTTAAACGATCCTCAATCATTTATAATTGTGGAAAATGTTATTTTCTGTCCCTTTCATATAGTAAATCACTTAAATTTATGGAGACGACGTTTGAGTGTCGAATTCATTAAGAAGTTAAAAATCAGTAGTTTCTTTCAAACTATCACTGAACTAATATTTATTTGAATTAATATACAGTGAACTGCTAAATTATTTAATAAACTAGAACCCGATGAATTTTTATACAACACCCATGTTCTAATTCACATTTACTTAAGACACGTAATTGGTGCTGGTGTGAAATATGAAATTCATGTGAAATAATATTTGAGAAAGATTTTAATTATCTATTCAGCGATTTGATTAATTATATTATTTCATTTGAATCCTAAAAAATTCTAGATAATTGTGAAACATTTACATGAATTTCTAAAGTAATTTTACTCAAAATATAAGCGAAAAGAATAACTTACGGAAATGTGTGTCGTCGAAAACAGTACACAAACAAGTTTTTTGTCATATGTTAGTTATAATAAAAAGGATAAAAAACGACAGTCGTAAATTTTATAATAAAGTCACTATGTCACTATTGAAAGCTAGAGTTCATTGAACGAAATAATCCCTGGTTCCCTGAAATAACTTTTTTAATAGTAAATTAAAGACAATCTAGGTGAAATTTTTATCCTTGGTAGGCCGTCCTAAAATTGCCGACCACGTGAAACTTGATATTTTATTAAATATGTGGGATATTCATCAAAGTAAGCCAGCACTAATTAGTCTAGATTTTATTAACGCATTTCATTAATAATAAAACACATTCCCATTAAATTCAACTACATCAAGAACCAAATGCGGATGATCCCTATCGCCGAATGCAATTTTGGGAAAGTCTGCAACATTCTTGTTTCTAAGATCCGAGGTTTATTAATCTATTGAAGTAGATGAATAGTCAAAATTA
Source organism: Diorhabda sublineata (assembly GCF_026230105.1). Classification (NCBI taxonomy): domain Eukaryota; kingdom Metazoa; phylum Arthropoda; class Insecta; order Coleoptera; family Chrysomelidae; genus Diorhabda; species Diorhabda sublineata. Next base: position 42,130,721 of record NC_079474.1, read on the forward strand.
CTAGTTGATAAAATTCATATTAGATAATGAACACACGCAAAGAAACTGAATATTTGGTCAGGGATAATTAATGATAGAATCATTGACCTCTTTTCTTCAAAAAATGGGAGGGTATTTATTTTTGGAATAAGAACTGAGGTACCTTTACTTTCAAACAAAGCTAAATGTTGCTTTTCGAGAAGGTATATCTGTAAACGAGGTTATATAGAGCAGTCAGCAAAGTTGCCAGATTTGCCACCTTCAAACTTTTTTTTATATAAAATGGGAGGTATCTGAAAAGACTAATAACTTGACAAGATAAATATAATCAGACACGACATTAGTCAAATTACTGCAACATATTTGATGATATTGTTAATAATATTCAGTTTAAAATATAATCCAAATATACTCCCTAAATGTATTCCATGTGCCAAAATTCATACCTCCATATATGCATTATAACAGTTTCATATCAATCAATTCGAAAAGAGTTTACTGAAACTTTCTTGTAGACCTAAACATAAATATTCTACCAAAAAGAATGAAATCTATGAGTTTCGTAATTTTTGCAAAACATTTTCTCCTTCCGAAATTATAATTTTATTTCACATTTTAGCAGATCACTCTACAATATAACTAGCAAGATTAAAAACAAAATGGATCGTCATACAAGTGAGAAAAAACAACTGAGTTATTATAATATACTAAAACATATTGGTAAGAAATATGAATTATTATAGTTATTGTCAAAGGATAGATATTCTTTGAGGGATTGTTGGGACAAGTGTTTTATTTCATATTTATGTTTATATTCCGCCAAAGATCCTCTTATCTTCTCTATAACATGGTCTTCCCATTTTTAGTCTTTCCACTGAATCTTAATGAAGAATTAGTTGGACTTCATCCTACCATTTTAATTACTTTATTCTTATAAAGTATATGCGGTTATCAGTTATCCTTTCTAATCTTGACCAGCCTGCGTCGCTTCGTCAAGAATATGTCACTATATTTTCCTCAGCTCCACCTCCATGATTTTATTGTGTATTAGGTGCTGCTGTTGGTAGCTGTTCTATAAAATGGTGGTTAGCATTCAAATGTTTTTGTTCTGTATATTTATGTCCTTAATAGTAAAATATTCGTATTTTTTACAGCATTTGACGTTTTTCAGTGACATACTGTGCTCAGGTCCTTTTATTTTTAATATATTAACCCTTAATCCTTTTCCTTTGATTATCTTTCTGGACTTATGTTCTAGAGTCAAGATTTTGTGCCAGTATTGTATGTATGTATGTGTGGATTTGAGAACTGCGACCCAAAGGATCTATTGTGTCCTTATTTCTTGCTGCGATACTGGAAAACCCTGTATTTATAGCTAATCCATCAATTCCACTCCTTTTAAAAAGTCTAGAATGTGGTATGGTTGCTGCTGCCAGAGATTTTCGCTTTATATTTGATACGCTCCCAGGTATAGTGCTCTGGAGTGTTTCACACTTTGAGAAAATGTGGATAGAGGTTTTATCTTCTGCGCAACAAAATCTGCACACCGAATTATCTGCTAGTCTAGTGTTTTCAGGTATTTGTTGAGGAGACAGTGCGCCGAAAGAACTCCTGTTAGTATTCGTAAATTGTTATTATTTAGGTTGATTGTGCCAGTAGTACCTGATTATATACAAAACTTAAGATGTAAAGCGGGTTATTGTTTTGTATTTCAATCCTTTTTCAATATTTCCTCTCTCCTTATATACTCATAACTACTCCGTACCGAAAAATGAACAAAAATATTCAATTTCAATCACTTGAAATAATGGTTTGTAACTGTACAACTTTTTGAATGTTAACTGAAATCAAACAGCTTCTGAATAAAGTGATGAAAGTATGTTGTGAACACAAATTCACTGACATGTTAAATTTTTAAGTTGAAACTTCTAGAACCATTTGGTGATATTCATACTGAACACACTTTTTATACTACCATTACAACAACAATCACAATTAAACTATCTGACCCGCGACAAGATAAATTCTTCCCCCTTGGCTCTCGAAGACAATAAGTCTGAGTATTGGTATAGTGGTAGCTTTAAACAGTGTATTCCGTAAGGTAGTATTATTGTTTATTGGTACTGATGTTGATTTCTCACATTATTAAGAGTGATCCAACGTGAAATGAGAAATCTTTTACATGAAGAATAAACTGTAGAAAAAGCACGTGTGTAAATGGGAATCCCACAAGTTCGTTATAGCGTGACCCAATCTACGATCTCCACAGCATTAGCAAGTTATGAAGTGACTGACACGAATTAAAGAAGACTTTAACTGAGAATGTTGGTACTACAAATACAGCAATAATATGTTTATCGATATATTACTGCATAAGTTGAGATACAGTATTGTGAAGAAAGCAGTATCACTTAATTTAGAGCAACAACTGATACTATTTTAATCTAAACCATCGCAGACAACATCTGTTTGTACGAGGACATCAAAATTGAAGTTACTATTTACGATTATATCTGTTTACTCATGATCTTATGCAGATTATGTCAGCTTTGGTGGTGGGTCTCGTGGTGACATTAATCTGTGAACGATAGCGGTCGTATAACTACCAACCGTTGTATAACAGACATTTTAGAACCTCATATAATTCCATATGTTAGATTTAAAAGAAAATATAAGCTATTATAGCATGATAATGTATGTCTACAAGTAGCTAGGAGGCTAGGACCGATTGAACGGTTATGGAACAATTTGAGTCAGCTTGTTGAACACTATCCATCTGAAGGTCTAGATTAGTTGTTATTCAGACTAACCAAAATTTGAATAGATCAAGCTGCAATTAAAATGTGGAGCAATAAACCAAGCAAGGGGACGTAAAAGGTTTCATTAATTTTTATTCTTGTCTACAAATGATGTAAAAATGTTATTTGAGACAATTAAAATTCTCTTTTACATAATGTAGATGTTTCATCCAACAAATTGAATAGTTTGGTTGAGTATTTCTAGTATATAATATTTCTAGAGATCAAAATTTTTCACGCATCATGAAGTACGAAATCGATTTGATTTATTGATTGAAAAAAAAATATAAGAGATTCTCAGACTAAAAATAAAAATCATGGACTTTCTTCACTATTTCTCTCAAATGGCAGTGAAACATTGATTGATTGATAGCCGCTATTCAGCATTGACTTTGAGTGACTTCTATCGAGAAAATAGACGCGACATCCTCGAATAAAACAATTTGCAATTTATTCTTTTTACAGTCATGCTCATTAACCTCGTTAAATTTTCTAAGTAATTGTTAATTTCTGTATTTCACAAATATATCAAATAATTGATGTTTAAAAACTTGATTAGAAGAATCGTTTCAAGAGTCTTCATCTCCACCATAGTGAATATTTATCTATAAATACATTGTGATTATTACTACCATTTTTTAGTATCCCATTCCAAATTCTTTTTACATTCTATCAACGGTTTCATATTAAAATTTTCCTTGTTTTGAACATTTTGAATTTAATCCATGGCTTGATACGGTAATATAGAAGTTAAATTAAATTAAACAGTTTCCGGTGTCTCTATATGCTCTATGTCTTACTCAAGTTAACTAGTCTAGAACTGTACAATAAAGCTCAAATAATTAATTATTAGCGGATAATTAGTGAAAAAAGTGTTAATAAACCTTCTCCAAATAATAAAGTAATTTCAAAGGTTAATGAACAAAAGAATTTTGAAGAAGCTGGATGGACTTTCGTATGTGATTTAGATATATCAACAATTACATCCTCGATACTATGGCACTAAAATGAATATTCTACCAGAATTCTCGCTTTACAGTATGAAAATTCTAACTTTGTGAAAAATTAATGTCGTCGCTCAAATCGTTTTCTGACCTTTGTCATACCTCTTGAAGTTCAATTACATAGTGCAGAATTAGTTTATAAAGACCAATTCATTCATTTTCTAAATAGATTTACTACAAAATTCACTGACTTATCCTTCACATTCTCCAGGCGTGACGTGGGACGTGACTACAAATGAAGTTTCTAAATGTCACCACAAACCATCAGTTAATTAAATGATGCTACTAAAGCCTTTTTGACAAACCTGAGATGGTTTTTATTACAAAACATGACAAGAAACTTGGACTGCCTTATTCGAGGATATACACATGTAGTTCAGTACTGTTTACTTCGGTGAATAATCTGTGTTGCTTAAACAGAATTATAACATTGTCCGGTGATCTTATTAAAATGAATTTCATGCGTATCCTGACCAGTGTTTGATTGTAAATTACACGAAGAAAAAAAAGATCAAAAGTGGCTGGCCTGTGAACAAGTGCCAACAGAAATTTCACTTTTGGAATTTCTTAAGCCTGACCTTTAATTTTCGGAAATTCTTCGACACATAGGGCTTTAAACGTATTGTTCTGGTTAAAAATTTGTTTAGGAACATTTCTTCTACTACGGATAAACTCTTATTGGATGTGTGACAGATTTAGCTATCTTACCACATCCATGTTTCGTTTCATCTTATCGAATTGTACTTATTATATCTTAAAAGGTTGTCTTTCAAGTCCAACTTCAGTATTCGTATATATATTCAGTATAGTTTTTCAGGGTATCGTCAAAGCATCTGAACGCGTATTCAACCTTGGATCGTCACACACATTCTCGTTTATTTGCGCCACAGTCTCTTCGTTTCTCATGTTCCGTGGCCAGTGAGCAAACTTGTCCCTCTAAGCATCCAACCCCGGATAAACCCGGATGGGTGCGAAGAAGGACATTCCACCAACCCCCTGTCTTTTTTCGTTTCTCGCGTGGGTTCTATGGGAGATTCTGGGTCTTATCTTTTTGTTAAGAGTTAGCCTGTTGGCTATACACTCTTGAGATGCTTCGAAGTCTTTAAACCAGGAACTGCGCGAGCGCAGCCGCAACGTCTTCTCCGCTCGGTTCCTACGCTATATCGGTTACAAAAGTGTAAACATTTATGTCCTGCCCTGTATTTACGTGATATCAGCTTATTCGTATGACAGTGGATACGGTACGTTCTTGATAAAATACGATGTGTGTGTCACAAGTCTAATGACACTTTTTTTTATTTGATAGTTTTTTCAAGGTATTGTCCTTGTCCTCCGTAATATGCATTAACTATTCTCAATCAATTAATTCCTGTCATAGTTATTGATCAATTATTAACAAAAACCCTCTTTGGCCGTCAATGATAAACTGTTAGTCCAGTGCAATTACTGTGTTGTTATTTATAAAAGGCGCCATGCCCAGCTTATTAAATCACTTTCACGATTTACTGCAATTACTATAAGAACGATTAATATTTATTGAGCTTCGGTAATTATAATGTAATATAATCACAAAGCTGTTTATATATAGTTTTATACACGTAAAAAATTAGAGACAAGTTGATATTTTTCTTTTCGAATATTGAATTTAAAATATTTACGATACAATAAAAGATTTATTGTTTGATATGGTAACCACAACGTGTAATCTTGAAATGATTACCACCTACATCTGGTAAGGAAATAATTAAGTTGTTACTGTATTTGAATCTTGAAATAATTAAATATTACGTTTTATGAATGTTGAAACAAGAACTCATCGAACATTTCAGTTTGTAAAATAAATCTTACATGAACTGAGGAGTATGGAGCTGTGCTGTACTACACTTGTACGATCCACTAAGATCCTTCTTCTTTAAGCTAAACACAGAGATGTCAGGAGCGAGCGACAGAAATCCGGGACACTAAAGTATCTTCCTCAGTCTTCATCAATCACTAATTTTTCCACTGATATTTTTTTTTGGTTAGGTATGGCATTTATCAAGCCCTTATTTGGCTCAGAATACAAAAATCTCTAGATCTAAATTTGAAGTTAAGCAAAATTCGGCTCTAATTAAAACCACGTTTCAGCGGAGCTAGAAGCAAGGATACTAAGTACGCATACGGTTTTTAGCACATCCAAATTTACTTTGCCAGAGTTGAACGCTTACTAACTTCAGGAAAAACTGGTTTTACGATAGAATTGTTAATGCCGCAATGCAATGGAATGCAAGACGCAATATTTCTTGATCAAAAGCATGCGCAGATGAAGTTCATCTGATTATTTCATGCAAGATCTTCACATTATCGGTTTTGTGCCATTTTTATTGCATGCAAGTTGCAATCTAGTTACTTTTGGCTTAATAGATCAGCTGACTTTAGTAATACTTAGCTTCGTAGCTTCGTTATTATTCGTTATTATAATTTCTTGCACGTTGTATTGCATTATATCAAGTGGCCTTTATGGAACAGATAATCTAGGGATATTTTTTTCTCAATGCTCAGTGTAGTGGTAGCTTCTAAAATGCTTTTAAAAGAGATATCCTCTGTCATGGATATATAAGATATTTTCTTTCAAGGGTTATTGTCGTTGCATTTTGAAAAACATCCACATCTGCTTGAATTTTCCATTCTCAGATGGGAACCAAAAAATTATTCTTTCCTAACAATAATTTGTTCTTTTAAACGTTTTATAGTTACAAAGATTTCAGTAGCGCTTGTTCCAGTTTTATATTTGGTTTTTCTATGCTGGTGCATATATTAGCAACGAAGAAATATAGCAGTTTCGAGTGATCAAATGCTTTTGGTTGATCTTATTCCAAATCTTCTAAGTCCATCAGTTGCTTCAAGGAATTTGGGCGCAAAAGCGAGAAAATACGAAAGAAGAGCAGGATAAAAGCTTACAATCTTCTCAAGGGTTAGATCTAATGACGACCACCTAGTTGGTACATGTTTGACAAGCCATTGTTTTTCGACTTCCTCTTTCAAATTGTTCTCCTGATTTATTGGAAAAGCATTAATGAAACCAAGGCCAAGACCAAGACTGAACACTGCAAGACCAGAACCACATATGCAAGACCATCATTTTGATCTAAAAAAGGGGATTAAATGTTCTTTTTTTGTAAAGGGCATATTGAATCTAATTCTAATAAGTGGAATGTGAATGCAGTGGAACAATTAAGTTCATTGGAATGTTTCGCGACGTTTTTCGATTACAATAAACGTGCCGTAATATGATAAAACATTCAATTATAAAAGTGAAATGTACAAAGACACAAAAGTGAATGAATGTATTAAAATGTATGTAATATTAGTTGTTATTAATAACTCTTTCATGTCAATGAAAAGATTCATATGCTAGAACAGTGACTCTCACTTTATATTTAACTTGTTGGATGATGCAATATACGTTGTCCCATGACTAATATCCTCCCTATATGTCGTGTAAACGTGGTTAAAATCGGCCTGCTGAGAATTCTTCGACCTTCCTACTTGAAATATCTAAATATAGAATATGGCGGCGATTAGCATCGTCAAAGTGTCAAGTTGAAAAATAACTGACGATCAAATATCTCAATCTAGAAATTCATTTTGTGAAAGTTGTATGCCATCGAAGAAACATTTTTACCTTAAACTTCTATTCGTAAAGGAAATATATAATTCACAGAAGGCTTAGAACAAACAGGCTGGTAGGCAAATTTTGTTAACCATTGTTTCAATAAATAAGTACAGGGTGTCCCGTGAATTGATTTCTTTTTTAGGTTGATACATTTTATCTAACAAGTTTTTGAATCTTCAAATAATATCACTCAATGTTTCCAGCGGTAACCGAAGAACATGCAATATACGTCCTCTTTTAAATTCGCTTTACTAGCTAAATACCGTTGCTCATGAAGGACTTTCCAAACCAAATACGGCTGTTCAGCTGGTTGTCTGACGTTTCGCCAACAAAATTGGCCACCAGAAGTTTGATTGCTAAGTAACTAGCAGTCAAACTGATCGCAGCAAACCCCTTGTGATGACGAAACATCCAGAATAAGACAATTGACGACGACTGAACAGCTGAAAAACTATACAACTCAACTTCAGTCAAAACTTACGACGTAAGATATCTATAAATTCAGTTTTGGCAGCTGTAACTCCTCTTTGTAATTTGTTGTGAGGGCGACGTTTATAAATAAAATAAAATTGATAGATTCATCCACATTTCTAGGTCTTACACGTTAAGCAATTGCCCATTTCATAACGTAGATATGAGGTCACATTTGAACAACGTTACTAGTGCTGTAAAGTAGTATGAAGATCGAGTAAATGTAATGTAAACGCTCAGATTGAGCTCTTTTGACTCCATATTTTTGTGAGTGATCACATTTTATCAGTACTTAATTACAGCTTATCACATTTTTTGGTTTACCTAGCAATATTTTCTCTTTTGTTCTCCATTCTGCAATTATACTTGTACCCTGCTTTTTCCATTCCTTTAATGTATTGCTTTAATTGTAGTTCATAAGTCCTCTATACTCATTATTTCCTGGTCCATAAGTTTTCTTAATTGTTTTCCTCTCATATATCCTTAGTGGTTCTTTGACCATATTTAGTTTACTGGTTTTATCGCAGTCTTGTAGACTCTAAATTTGGTTGCTCTGTTTATTCTTTTGCTGTTCATTATAATTTGTCTTTGTCTTTTTGTCATTTTTGTTGCTTTTCCTTGTTCCCGAGTACTTATTTATTTCAATTTCCATTTATTTTATCTTTTACCTACCTCTCTTACAATGTTTTCTAATGTGTTTTCAAGACTTTTTCGGTTACTTCCTATTAAAGTTAAATTATCCTTGTATGCTATTATTTGTAATGATTTATTAATGTTACTTCCATCGATATTACATTCCCTTATTATGCCTTTAACTGCAATACCGTTGAAAGTCCTTCACCTTGCCTTACCCCAACATTTATTTTAAATTCCTTAGATGGTCCGTTTTTTGTTATAATCCTTGCTCTAGAATTTTGCATAATCATTTCCACCAATCGTATAAAATTTTGGGAAACTTGTAGTTTTTCCATGTCTTTGTGGAATATTGCATTGAAACGAAGTATTAAGAATATTTTTGCTCTTTTTGTCGCCTATAAAATAATTTTTAAGTCTTAATATGTGGAGAATTGAGCTCAGTGTCATAATTATAAACAACTGTTTGACAATGCCTTACAGACAACATTACCAACTCTTAATACGGTTAATTGTTAAGTACCAACTGTCTCTAATAGAACTAGAGTAGTTTTTAACTTTTATTACTGAGTTTTTCAAAATTAACCTACAATAAAAAACAGTAATTTAGGCCTTGCCTTTTATTATTAGGGTCGGGAACCCGTCATCGCGTAAAAGCACTTCATTAATTTTACGCTCTCCGTAAATATGTGATATGTTTCAAGAAAATAAGGATACCGATACTGCATTAGCCAGTTTTAAAAAAAAGCAGTGCTGACAATTGAACCGCGTAAATTGTTACCAATATCGGAATGGTAAATATTTATAAATGCCGTAACAGCGTTTAGAAGGAGATTGTGGATATGTCAAAAAAACTGAAAATTAATAGCATTTAGGTCATAAGTTTCTGCTACATAAATCACACTTGATTTATTCACTGTCTTTACGTAGTCATTTCTTTTAACAGATTTTATGAAATTTGAATAAACGCATTGAAAGCAACGAGCCAAGAAATTATATTTTTGCTTCCAAAAAGATGTTTATTTGAATATTTTCTCTAATAAAAAGTTTGTTTTACAATTTTCAATTTTTTTTCAAATCTTGATACTTTTCTATATCTTCTCTGTAAATTTCCTTCCTCCTTATTAACCAATCCAAATCTATCGAATATTTTTGTGTTATTTTCAAACACCATCAGAACAGTAAAAAAACATTTCCAGAGTATTGTTTAATCATAAAAATAAAGATTGACTTAAAAAAGAAGAAGAATAACGTAACTAAGTGAACATCTTGATACAATAGGCAATCAAGCTCAACATGTTTCAAAGACTAACCAAATATCAAGTTACTTAATTTTAAATATCTCCACTCATGATGATCAACTACATCAAAGATTCTACCGAAAATGAAACAACTGGAGATCATCTTCTTCTGAAATTATTTTGAAGAATCTTGAGTCAAGGGTCACACTTTATCCATATTATCGATCAATAAATCACCGGATTGATGGATAGATGTCTCCCCAAATATTTTTTTGTATTTTTCCGTGAACTACCAGCTTTGTCATTCTACCAAAGAATTTTTTGAATCGCAACATGAGATTTATGTGCAGGGGCATTGTCCTGCAAAAACGAAACACTTTTGGACAGCTTTCCGCGTGTTTTCTCTTTAATTTCTTAGCCAAAAAATCAATCATTAATACTTGGCAATCCCAAAAAATTGAAGAAAGAACTTTTCCAGCAGATTTTTGGACACGAAACTTCTTAGGTTTTGGAGAACTAGAGTGTCGCCATTCCATCGAGTGTGGCTATGTTTCTGGATCGTAGAAGTGTACCCAAGTCTCATCCATAGTAACAATTCGCTTTAACAAATCTACATCATTTTCAAATCCAGCACAGATTGAACGCGATGCTTCTACCCTTGCACGCTTCTGGTCATCAATCAAACATTTGGGGATCCATTTTGCAGCATTTTTTCTCATGTCCAAATTGACGTGAACTATATAATGATCGCATTCGTACGAAATATTCAGTGCTTCAGACATTCGATTTAGCCCAATTCGACGGTCTGATAAAATCATGTCATAAACTTCATCGATATTTTCGGGGATTGAAACAGGAATTTACCTCTTTTCAAGATTGCAGTCCAATTTTTCACGGTCGCATACGAAGGACATTGATCACCAACGGTATTAAGCATATCTTCGTAAATCTACTTATCTCGTAACCATTTTAAATACAGGTACTAGATGATGGTTCGTTACTCCAATTTTTCGATTTTCACAATTTCGGTGGACATCTTATTTCTTTTAATTTATTGCGTAACTCTCGTTTACTTTTTTGACGTCAAACTTTACACTGACACTTCTAATAAGTTATTGTTCGTTACTATGGTAACGTAATATTTTGTTTATTCATGGAACTGGTCTAGACTATGTAGATATCAATATATCCTCTAAACTTCCATTTCACTCACAGTCTATTATTAAAGATTATCGTTGCCCTGAATTTTAATGGCATATTACAAATTTCATTGATCACTTAAAGAAATTTGCTGTAGTAATAAAATTATTTTTCTTTCTATTTATTATGTCAAACAGCATAACGAATGCAAATGATTTTTGCGAAATTGACATTGTAATAAGCAATAACATCGTTGTCTAATACCCCAGGGAGCAAAACTTAATTAACTAGTGCACCTAATTAAATTACAATTACGTAATCTCTTAAGAAATAATGATTAATAGTTTTTATGCACTGGATAATATAATTAATAAAAATTACTTATTACTTGGTACGTGTAATAATTTGCAATTCTAATTTCGATAGGCCAATCGACGATCAAATCGTGTAAATGTAGTCCTCCTACAACAGTTTCGCTGATTTATGAATAAATTTACAATGATGTACTTACTTTTACTATACGTGTTCACTCATATAACATTGTTCGAGGTACAGAATTCATATAGCTATGCACTTATTAATGACTCTTTGTCTCCTTTTATCTTCACTTTTATAATTTGTTTTTCTGTTGTTAATAACATTATCATTATAATCAGTAAGTCTATTAATACCTATCTACAAGATTTTTACTAATATTATCAAAATAGAATATACAACATCTTATGTTGCTAACCACGATAATAGTATAGCTTTTGATAATATCCACAATTTTAGGGAAGTTTTCAGAACAAAAGAAAATGAATTACTTAGGCACTATTTCATAGAAAGAGAAAGCATCGAGCTCGGTATACTGTAAAATGATAATAGATGCCGTAATCAGACACACAAAGTTGTAGTGAAACAATTAATCTCACCATCAGTTTCCTGGAACAGTCTCCTTGAGAGTGACAGTAATGTTGGCACTTTTTATTCCGCATACATTCCATAAAGATAGCGGCGAATTAAGTCTTCTTGAAAGAAATCGATGGCTTTCGGTATGCCATTGTCTTTTTGTCTTTTTTTTAAGAGCAATCGAATTATTCACAATTTTCAGAGATGCCCTTTAAAGGTGAAAATTTCAATGAAAAGTATTTTTCGTGACATTTGCGCTAAGTTCCTGGAACCGTTGGCTATGCTCATACTGAATACACTGTTTACACCAACACTCACAATTACACTGTCTGACATGCGCTCAGATAACTAAAGTAAACAGTTTACCTTCAGTCTCTGAATACGATAATTTGTTTATCGAAACGCGAGTTAGACCGTGTAATTGTGAGTGTTGGTGTATTCTGCGCTACCAAAGAAGCCCTTCTTACCCCCTGGTTCACGGATAGACGGTCCCTCGCCTCAAAGCACAAGAGGAAACTTCCCTATCCGCCCATCTGGTTGATATCTAATCTACCTCAACTTTCTTGACAACTCTTCCATATCCATAAGGTAAAACCCTTTCTCATCACTTCGTAGGTCGTCGGTGTTGCAGGTTTTCTGCGATTTCCCTGTAACCTGGTGAACTGGTGCACCAGCCAAATGGCCAACGATAGGGAATAATGCAGCCGTAGCAGCAGGCGCCCACCACCATTTAAATTTAAAAAAAAATAAAAAAACATTAAATTTTCAAAAAACAAACAAAAATATCTCACTTAAAAATTCCCAAACCGAGAAGAACCGTTTTTACTTACTAGAGCTCTATTTTCGTTATCTTCTGGTCGATGGTCGTTCACTTTTCCTCCTCTCCAACTCTCTCCAAATACAACCCCACGTAATCTTCACAACCCCAGTCCTGCAGAGGAGCAGATCCTATATCAGGGCCAACTCCAACAAACATTCCTCCTATAAAAATTTTCCCTTATCATACCTAAATATTTTTCATCGAATCATCGTGAAAAGTTCACGAGTCATTTTATGATAATTTTGACAATTAACATAAAAAATATAGAGTTGACGTCTTTGAGTTGTCAAAAACAGCCAGCGTTTTATTTTTTATTAGTTTATTGTAGTTTTTCCACTGCAAGGACTAGCATAACCAATACCTTTATGTTAAAAAATCGATTGAAAAATTCATTTTGGATATCTTTAGATTGTACAGGATGTATCTGTAAAAGTTACGGATTGTTAAACATAGGACATGAGCCGTCCCGGGCTTTCAGATAGTAGTATAGAATCATTCATTCTGTCAAACACACTACAAGGACATACGTAATCATCAATTAAAAATTCATAATATTCCAATGCTCTCTGGCTCAACTAAATCACAAACATAGAAAACAAGAAAATTTTGCATTACCTGAATGTTGACTCAACACCATTGTTATTATTTCAAAACCACCACAAACCATGCATTGATGTTCTTCTTTGATTTTCTCAAGAATCATAGCTAAGTCATTGTAGTTTTCTCTATTTTAAAGCTTAAAAAATAAAATACAAACTTTTAACTAAATAGGAATTTTACACTAAATAAAATTATAAAGTTTAGTATTGTAAAAAAACTTGTTAAGTTGGATTTTTTTAACTATTTTTCCAGTTTTTTGATGGGACATCAATTAATATTATTTATATATCAAAATAGACTTAAAAAATCAAAATGATTTATCACGCAAAAAGGTCTAAGAAGTAAAGTAGAAGGATAAATAGAATAAAGATATTTTATACTTCATAAATTTATCAATATGCTTGAGAGTGGAATTAAGATATTGTTACATAATGGATTCGCTGAATAGAATTAGGGGTAAAAATAACCTGAAGTATGTACTTAGTAACTCGACACAGAAATAATGCTTCCATTATCTATATCATGTTTACTATCTCAACTGTTTATATCGTTATTATGAAATTATTGGAACACACCGAACTATACAAAAACTCTCAACAGATTTAAAATCTGTTTCTATCTAGACAATCCGCTTGCTGCCAATTTGGCATAAAACGGAATATTTAAAGGGGACAATTGAATCATTACTTATTTACATTATTAGGAGCGTTTACAAAAGTACGAAGTACTTTGGACTGAAACTTTTCTAGAATTTCGATGTTGTATTTTGACGCTGCGCACCAGAGTTGTATCCCATAAAACCATATTGGTTCCAGAATCGCTTTATACACCACATCACTAAGTATTTGACGTGCTTTTTTTGTAATAACAATTAAACGTGATAGTTTGGCATGTGCCTTTTATCTGTATGAAAGTAATGAAGACGGATTTTTCTTCATTTACTTCGATGCAACATTGCTTAAACTGGATGGAAATGGCATCAAAGTGCAGTGCTCGAAATGCTGCAACTTGTTCTGGTTATTAGTGGGAAGATCATCTGAATACAGTAGATACAGAATTGATTTTAGGTGGCAAACCTGAGGTTATTGGATGCAAGGTTTTAGTTTAGGAAATCTACTTGGAAATGTCGATCTTGTGAATTGGATTGTACGATAAGGAAATCGTTATGTAAGAGGTTGTCAAAGGCCTGTGATATATTCCAGAATCGTAGCAGGATAGTATTATTTGTGAATATACAAAATGTTTGCATATTTACATAAATGTAATGAAGTTAATTAAATTAAAAATCAACGAATGGTTAGGTTAGGTTACACATTATTAATCTTGTTAAAAATATATATTTCGGTATTTCCTAAAATAAAGAAAAAAAGTTTTTCAAGTTCATCAAACCAGGTAACTTTAAATATAAAATCAATAATACAAACCAAAAATATATTGAGTTTAAGTAGAAGGTAGTCAGTTCTCTCCGATCCTCAACATTAAAATAAAATAATCTTCCAATTGAGAATGTATTTAAATTTTTTTTCATGAATACACCGTTACCTAATCCATAATCTCAACACGATTAACCAAAATCTTTTACACTATTTGAGTTTCCGAAGCAGCATGTTTAGATCTAATTGTAAACAGTAATTTTTCAATACAACGATCGTTGTCGATCTGTAATATTCAAAATTATTGTAGTCTTGGATGTCAAATTGAAATGTTGAAAAATCTTTCACTTGCCTGTAGAATCGTGTCATAAATTTGAATAGGTAGTAACGAGTGACATTCCAATTATTATTGAATTTTTTATTTTATTTCAGATAATTGTCTTAATAATAAACTATTTTAGAAATTTTTATTATAGCTGATGCCATGCATTAATTTGCTTATATTTCACTGGTTAACCGTCATATAAGGTTTTTCACCTTTAGAAATATGGCTCTAGCTTGTTCTATACGTGATCTTACTTCGACTTGTGGGTTTTGAAGTTTTCTTATGGCCATTAATTTTGTTTTTGTTACATTAAGTTTCATGCCCAGTTGATCTTCCGCTTCTACAACTTTGTTGATTAGACGTTGAAGGGCTACTGAATTGTTTGTAATGATAACCGTATCGTCGGTATAACGTATGCTGTTTAATTTCCTGCCGATAATTTTTAGTCCATCCTCGTCATCGCCTATTGCTTGGTTAAATATGTGCTCAGAGTACATATTAAACAGTACTGGCAACAAAACACAACCTTGTAGTATTCCCTTTTCTATACACACCGGTTCTGATGTCGTTTGTCCATATCTAACCGTTGTTTCTTGTTTCTAATAAAGATTTCTAATAATCTTGATGTCTTATTTGTCTAATACTTTTTTGAGTGTAAGAATGTCAGAAGGACGGTATAATTAACTCGATTTCACATATCTCAAAACTATTAAGCATAATTTTATGCAACCCTCATATATAGTTATCGTTTCGCACCCTGAAAATACGTTTCAAGATATTTCTTTGCATCCAGTACTTACCTGCAATAATTTTAGGTAGAAAGTTCAATAATGTTGAATTAGAAATAATATTTGAATCTTCCAATGTGAAATGTATTATAGAAAATATTTATCAATATGCTTCTAAACATACAGGAAATGTTGTTGGACAAGGCACGTTATCACAGTCGACAGATAAAACACCAATGAGATCATAAAATAAAAAAGAATTAAAAAATATTCTGCTAAAATTAATCTTTAAAATAATTTTTTATTATGTTAAAATAAGTCGAAAACGTGGCAACGCCGCCCAACATAAAGTTTTTTCTATTTTTTTGTATTAATTAGAAATGTGTTGTTGATATATCGCCATTAAAACCCAACTAACACATGTTTTAATATTATTAATAAATAATACAGTCCACACATCAACAATTAGTTTATTTGAACCAGCAAAGAATTTTAAACATATTCGTTGGGTCATGACATTTATTTTGACGATAGAGAGAGAATAAATCTGTTTATTATAGCTTTTATTATAGCTTTAAACGTATGGTTCTATGCTATTGTGTAGTCAACCCAAACTCAGAGTTAGACTTCACTTATGTGTGCATTGATATTCTATTATCTCAATATTCACGAGATGTTAGTATGATCAACCTTAAAAACATATATAAAATATAATAAATATACATATTATGTAATACTTCTAAATGGACAGTTGATATTGGAAAAAACGTCCCAACGTTACGGTGTCGACAGTATTCATTTTCTCTCTCGTTCGAGACACTTTATCTATATTGCGCATGCTTAAGAATGCGCAGAACCGAGCTGGAGCCTTGAAGGATAGAGAAATCGTTGCCATTCTGTCTTCCTTAGGAAAAGCTTTCAATAGAAGCTGTCCATATAGATATATGACATATATGTAAATGTGAATGTGCAAATCTTGAGGTATTGACCAATCACTGCCTCAGTGAAGTGGAAAACGAAATTAAATTAGTAAATAAACTTATATACCAAATTTAAATGCAAAAAAGTTCCAGAAATTCTCCTAACTTATGATATTAAATTGGATTTTGCCTTGTGTGTCTTAAAAATTGTGCTATTGTTATATTTTTTTTCTCATTACTTTTCCAAAAGAAATATTTAAATGTGACCTTACAGTACCTTGATTCACTTTGTTGCAATAGTTATAATTTTGGAGTGATTTATCTGGAGATGTTGGTTGCATGGGGGCTTAGATACACAGAAAATACTTTTTTTGAATAGCAATATACTATGATAGAGTTTGTGATATTTTTTATAGTAAGTAATAAATACCAAGACATTTTGGGGGAAAAGATAGAATTAAAAACTAAATACTTTCACTAAATATTATTATAGAAAAACTTGTTTGAATTATTGAATTTATGGTTTTCCCTGCTTACTTGTGATAGCAGTAATAGGGGTGAGCAATCCAGAGCACTTAAGTTTAGACACGAAGGACACGAAGGACACGAAAACTCCAAAAATCATCTTCATAATTGTATTATTATAATGGCTTACTCATATTCTTAATGTATATATAGAAAAGAAAATTGGAAAATTTTTATTTCATAGGAGGAAGGTTTGGTTAGGTCCTGATATAGGAATTGCTCCTCTGCGGGGATTAATGTATATACTACATGTATATAAAGAGGCATAATGACATTGTGACGAAGAATAGGTATATATTGTTAAAAATTATTAAATCTATTGAATTTGCATTGGCTCTCTGTGGACATAATGTTTCTTTAGCTTTGACGTTTTTTTTTTTTCGATTAATTAGATGCAACTCTAGAGGTGTTCCGAAGCATACATTAGTTTAGTGAGCAATCCATTAACACGGTTGAGTTACTGGAAGTTTCAAATTTCAAATAAGTTGCTGAGGACATTTTTGAAAATTGAATGAAGAGTATAAAGACGTTAATTAGTTAATTGGTGATTCAACGATTAAATTAGAAAATTAAAATACAAATAATAAATTGAAGTACAACTACGGTAGACTTTGTTAGTGTTTACTTGTGACTATTTGTAATTCACAACCTCCAGAAATAACTGTTGGTATGTAAATAATAAGACAAGACTGATTACCAATTAATTTTACTGTTTTACTGTTATCTATGACTGCTTTGTTAGTTTAGCGACCGGTGGGTATAAGGAAAAAATAGCAGTTATTATATATAATGAAAATAACATTACGAGGTTTTATTATAAAAATTATTCTACATTCGAATGCTCCCCTTCAATATACTTTCCTCCACATACGCCACAGATCTTTCCATACGTTTTTTCCAATGACCGAAGCAGTTCTGGAAGTCTTCTTTGGTGAGTGCCTTTAGGAGCTCTGCCGTTTTATGTTTTACCGCTTGCATATATACTCAAATCGGGTCCTTTTCAAAGCAGATCTTTTTCTAATCTTTCTAATCTTTCAAGGAAATCTGAGCAGATTCGTTGACGCAAAAGCTTTTGGTCAGGAGTCAGATTTTTTGGCACCAACTTCGCACAGAGTTTTTTCATGTGTAATTAGTCGTGTAAAATTTTTCTAATCGTTTCTTTATCGGCGTTTACAGCCTCGGTAATCATACGGATGCTCATTCGACTATCTGTACGCACAATTTGGTTGATGATTTTGATCACTGTTTCCGAAGTTGAAACACTAACAGAGCGACCTGGGCACTGGTCATCTTCAGTGCTCTCTCAGCTACTGCACAAATACTATAATAGAGACGGAAACGTGTTTTGGGACGTGCATAGACAAGATATCTAGATACCCAAAGAACTACTCGTTATTCACTCCACCCGTCTAGGGCACCCTCTAGGTACGCATTCTCGTTATTTAATAACCAGACCTCGTATATATGGCTTCACAAAATTTTATGATCTATTGTTTGCGCCACAACTATTATCAAAATGTCAAACCTCAAAATATAACTAAAACCAAAGAATTTATCAATCAAAACAGAAATATCAAAATTTTGAAAGGAGATAAATGTAATAAAACTATTATTATGAAATTAGAATATAATAATAATAAAATGATGAAATTATTAAATGATAAGACAGCTTAAAAAAAAATAAAAAAGACCCTACGAATTCATATCAACATTCAAAATAATGATCTAATTCGATCTCGGAAAGAACAACTTTTTATTTCGCCATCAGATACAAAAAAATTGAAAATTCACAATGCTTTACCCCCTAAAATATATGGTTTACCAAAGCTCCACAAGCCTGACATTACCCTTCGACCGTGTTCAAACTCTTCTTACCCCATTATTTATCAAAAACACATGGAATTTCAAAGAAAAAAATGGGAGAAAATTAAAGAATATACAGAAATACGTCAAAACAAATTTATTAAAGCTATAGAACTCACACTAACAACAACATATTTCAAATATGAAAATGAAATATACAAACAAATTGATGGTTGTGCTTATATGGGAGCTTCCATTTCAATTGGTAATGGAAGATCTTGAGGAATCTGTCCTAAGAAAACTTGATATAAGCATTCGATTCTTTTTCCGATATGTAGGTAATTGCATTACTGCCGTATCAAAGAATCAAATTGTAAACATAAATAAAAGAATATCATATTTTGAATTAGTCGAAACAACTAAGATCAAAACAATTTAGAGAATATTAAATACATAATAACATAGCGAATAGCCGAAGACCAAAGAATAGGGGAGAGAGACAATTAAGAAAGCTACTACGATCCATTACATAATTAAATAGTTCATTTATGAACAGCTACAATGTCTTTAGAAATATGAATAAAAAAAATTAAATAAATGCCTTACAATACTATTTTGTATGTATATATAGATTCAAATTTAATATTCGCTTCCGTCAGTATAGTCAGCAGACTTAATTAGATTGTTAACTTGCGTCAAAGAAGTTAACAAACAACTTAAACCGAAGTGGTACCCAACTGTATTTAAATGTCAATCTTGTGGTTTCCCTCATTCATTATTATTGACATTGAAACCTAAAAAGGTTATGTATTTACATTGATTTTAAGTGTATTATGAAAAATAGTTTGAACCATTCATATCCATATTTAACAATGTTGTAGTGAGTAGAATGAACATACGGAATAGAAATAAAATATTAGATTGGTTCTTTTACATTTTCTTTATCAAGAGTAATACCACACACTATATACATAGTGAGCTTTTAGTATGGAACGCCTACATTATCTCATGAACCGTACACATGATTTTTATATATTTATGTTACGAAGATTTCGGAATCTTATGATTTGTTAATTCTTTAGGTTTTTTGGAAATATAATAAACTTCGATGCAGTATCTGGCTACTTTCCGGTTACGTCCCATAGATCTCCTGTTGGAGCATCCAAAGACATTGAATCCTCTCTCCTAGCGAATTCCGTCAAAGACTATATTGTCGCTGAAGTAGTTACCTTTTTAACTGGCAATAGCTAGCTGGACCTTTCTTTTCGCCTCTCCATTATCATCTTACGATCCGGATCAGATCAATCAAGCTCTGACCAGAAAGCTTAGCCTCTTTCGCGGTTCTTTCCTCCTGTTCACTGGATCTTTTCACCGGAGTCTTTTACCGGAATTTTCTGCAAAATTTAGTTGGCTAGACTTTCCTGAATTGTTTACAATAACCGCGTAGACCTCTTTAGCTTTCTACCTTCTAAGTCGATTTGGTTTTTTCGTCGTTGGCAGCTGTTTTCCTGTTTCCATTCTCTTTCGGTAAGGTCTTCTAGGATCTTTTTCGTTATTCTACAAAAAACTGAAAACGCTTCTGTAGATCCTTCGGATCATATGAGCTGGCGTTAACTCTTTTCTTTTCGTTCCTCTGCCATCGTCGGATTGTATTTCACCGAGAAGCTTCGTCTCTTCTTTCTTGGTCCAACTTTGCCTATTTGATCGGCTATGTCATCGCTTGACTCTTTCGACATCACTCCAGCAGCCAAGTGGGCCACTGCCAGTGTCTGGTGTTGCGATTAATCCAACTGGTATCTGGTCTCTTCCATAGAAGTTGATACTGTTATAATGTACCTCTTGGAGTCATTCTATTTTGCTCATCGCTTTCCATTTTGATGATGAGGTTCGATTCCCTTGTCCACGGACAATTATTCAGTTAATGAAGGAAATAAAACTGATTCATTCGACACTGAGCTCCTTTCCTACTTAAACTACTGATAGCATTGGAAAAGCGCCTAGCATAAACTTTGTTATTAACAAAGAATTCTCCCTGTTTATTTTTCTAATATAGTTGAGTTATTTCATGCCGAATAATCGCTATGATGATCATTATAAGAAATATGACGTTTCAATAAACTATTATTTGTATGATATATTAGATCATCAACAAGTATCTATAATAACCGAAATCCTATCTACTGTGAATAAGTTGGTGACTGAAGTTTAACCAAACTATTCCCGTGATTTATCTAAATGCATCTAAATGCATTGAGGTAATTGACAATGTAAGCAATATACAATTGGATGTGCAGGCTGGGTTAAATGAGTGAACCAGTGAATCTTCACCCAAAATAATTTTTAGAAGATAAACAAGAATAAAAAAATATTTGTTCCACATCATTGGTTCTGTAAATCATCATATAAGATAAAGTCTACGTGGTTTTCAGTGGGAATATAAGAATATATTTTATATTTTGTTAATTGTTATAGTCGTTGGATATTTCCTTCAGAAAATTATCCTCGACGGCTTCACTGATGTACTTTCATATAACTAGAAAGTTCTCTAAATCCAGACATACCGGTAATTACTTGGATTATTTAATAAATCAAAAAGTATGTTAAAAGTGAATGACAGTCTAGTTAAGTGATTAGACTTTGTAAGATGTCTTGGAGATATTTAATATACATTTGTCAATACTGAATAAATTGTGAGAGCATTGGACATTTTGACTTATAGAGAGTGTAAGCAGTAGGTAGAGTAAATATTCTCAAGGTATCATATTGAATTTATTTCATCCCAAAAAGAATGTTTTTAGATTTCTGCTATCTATTAACTAGGTTAATATAATTAATATGATTTATTAATATCAATTTAACGTTAATAATCTACAAGATATTTTTAAAATAGGGAACAGTACAGTTTATGTTGTCATTCTAACAGAGTGCAACTTCTGAAAAAAGTAAAAAGATAATAAAAAAAATTTGGATTAATCTTCTTCAAATTACAGCTTTCGGCTAGTTATGCATTTATCCCAATGTTGATTAGAAACAATTCTGGAAGGCTTACTTCAAAATGGTTTTTATCTATATCTATATCTAGTAAAGCAGAGCAAATTCAGGCGTTGTTAATCTTCAAACTACAATAGATATTTACTTAGATTAAACTATAGATCTCACTGCTGGAACTTCTTTAAAAGATTATAAATATTGACTCTTCCTTCCTTATTCAAATTTAAATCCGCTTGCCTACAGAATTAATTAAGGGCTCAATATTTTACAATGCAAAAAATGCACAATCACTTGCCTATTGAAATCAAATCTATAACATCGTTTCTTGCAATTCCAAGAATTATATTCACGTAAATGACATATATTCTAATAATCAATTCTGAACATTCTCTACAATGGTTAAATATTAATATTGATTTTTAATAAAATTTTTGCATATTTTTGGATCGCCGTATATTTAATTTTATTATCTGCTGTAATCACATCTTTGAATTTGTTTTAATGAATATTATATATAAAATTTTTGAAAATGTACTTTTAAAAACTTGATATCGTGATTTAATGTATTTTTCGTGTGTGTTTACTTCATATTTAGATTTTATTTTATTCGTGTATTCATTTAGTTATTTGTTTGTTTGCTTTGGAGTTATTTACTAGCTCTTGTTTACCAATTTTAAATATTGTTTTGACAATAAAGCATCCTTACATGAACAGGTCAAAAAGTTAACGTCCAAAATTTTTAATCATCAAGCAAACGTCGCACAAATAGTTTTCCCTACAAATATTTTCACTTGTTTCCAAGAATAGAGAGCTAGTAGCAATACAACGTTTAAACGACGACGAGGTTCTGTGAGTGTGAGTCACTTATAGGCTGAGATCACAGCCGGCAGACTTCTATGACGAAGGAATTGATCCACGGCGTATATATATATAAAATTGGAATTTTAGTGGCTCTCTCAGATGTAGATTATATTTCGTTGCTTGATTTTTGAATAACGCATGTCCCAATACAATATTAAGTGGCCCTTACTTCTCACTCAGGCCTAATTTTGTGCATCTCTCATTAGATCTTGGAAGACTTCAACATCTATTTCGCATGTTTTTGGAAAAATTTTCGGCTAGCCACCTTCTATCATACACATCATACGCGAGATAAAAGTGTCCAAAAATCTTCAATTAGACGGGTACGGGATATCTTGTTGTGGTACAAAAGGTATGTTATTTTGATGTATCCAATTTTGAGTCGCCGTTGCAAGTCCGGCCAAAACATTATATCGTCTACAACGTGATATTAACGTACTAAATCAGTTAATTAAGTGAAACAGCTATTAATATATTTTGCAGAATCTACATTCTTCCTTTACTCAACCCACATATTGTATCCTGGATGTCTCTGTTGTCGAAATCGTACGTCAGTCCCGAACTTTATCAGCGAATTTTGCTCTTTCCATATATATTACACTGTTAGGGCATTCTTCTATCTTTAATATTGTCTGAATGAAAACCATCGTTTCCTTTGATATCTGAATTGGCAACTGTAAAGAATTTTTTTTTTGACATTTACTAGTTACCGTTTACTAGTACTCTTTAAAGTATGGTAATCATGCGCTACTCTATCTTTTGCTTTTTTACCTGTCTTTCTACTTTTTATTAGTTAAAATTCTTGATTTTCCACTTTTTGAGAGGGTCAGACATTGTATTCATACTCCTCATTCGGCTGTAGCACGGTGAATGCTTCTGAGTAAAATATTTTGATTTCGAAAAATGCGAACTATGTCAGGCTTACGGATCTTCCCAAGCAAATTATATATACCTTTCCGTATTTTCATCTTATGAAAAATTTTGAATACAACTGACATAAAAGAGGACTTATCTAACTAATATCAAGAACAGAAACAATTGTTTGTTTATAAAGCCATTTTGATAATATATGATTTCTTAAACTCCTAAATTTTGTGCCAAAGCTATTGCGACAAACGTTAGATAAATCAACAGTTTAGATAGTTTAGATAACTATGCTGCGTGATGAATACGTATTTATATAAGATCAGTATTTTTTAGTAAAAACTTATTAATATTGTAATGTTTTTCTAATTTATATATGCGATTTCTTTCTTGGGGAGAATTGAGGAACTGTCTCTTACGTTCTTAATTTATTTAAACACTATGCACTACATTAATTTATAATATATTTCACTTATCACTATCACTTAACTAACTGAAATAATTCTTCGATTACTTTGCTAATTCGTTCTGTTCACTACCACTATTTATTATAAGCTGCGCTACATAAACTCCTTATATATCCAAAAATAATTATCAAAAGCTCTGGAAAAATGAAGAATAAATGAATAGACCTTGTTAGAAATTATTAAAAAGAAAACAATATAAAAATGAATTCCGGATATTTCATTAAAGGTGGCGCTTTCGCCGAATTTTAGAATTTTATTCTACCCAAGTAGGACCGGTTCAAACGCGGTGATGAGTAACAATATTAAGAACAAATTAAAACATTCTTCAAAAGACAATGAATATCTTCATTGAATGCTTTTAACTTATTACTGTTATTGTAGTATTCCATTTAATTTTTCTATGAAAATAATAAAGTCACGACTTGCGTGCTAAGTTATACTACATAAAATCTCGTGCCCAGATGTATTAGTCATCCCTATTTTGTTGTCAGGAGTGTTTATTGCCGTGTTTATTTTGTTATTTTAACTGTTGATATAATATATTAAAATCGACGATAATAAACAACAAGCTCTATTCTGATTTCAATTATTTTGTATCTCCAGCTTAAGTCTTCACAAAAAACAAAATTAAGCGGAATCAAGAACGATATGAAATATTTACACGGGATAGTAAATTGCTATAGCATTTTTGAGAGTGACTCGCGTTTACGTGCTTTTAGATATGAGCAAATTATTAAAAGCAATTTCTTCCTAGAGAAAACTAGAAGAAAGCTAAAATTTCTATATACTATAAAATTTTATATAATTTTGTGAGTCAAATAGTTCCCATTCTTAGTTATAGCTTAAACGTTTTAAATAGCTGGTGCTTTTATTCTATACTAGTCCATGTATGGATTGGTCGCCTTTTTCATATACATGCTTTAATCGAAGATCAAAAAATATGATTCATTAATGTATATTCCATAACAATGTCACTCTCGCCATGTAGGAAAACTGTCATACAAACTTAATTATCGTTTCAAGAGGATTGCTAATTTATATTCGTGATTAATGTGTGCTTATAATCAAATAGAAGTATTGGTGAAGAAAACGTTACAAAGTGGAAACAAGAAAACTGGTTTTTGCCTTAAGAAAAAAGTTGAGAGCTATATTCCGCTGTTTACACTTATTATTAACTATTTAATATTCTCTTATTGTTCATATATCTTAGATTTAGTTGACAAAAACGATAATTACTTACAAGGGATGTAGATGAAGTTTCGATCTGCAGTTTTTTTGATATTTCGTGATTAGTTTATTTTTCTTATAGTATCGATGAACTTTTAGTCTGTTTTCTAAATATTGTGATGTCTGCCCTATCTAGACAGCGACACAACCATTACAAAGTACCTTATTATATATGTATTATCATTCCTCGTTCATTCAATATTCAAAACTTATTCTTTCAATAGGTCGTCCTTCATTCATCTGTTGTGAGTGTCCCCAGCATTGTAATTTTCTTTTTTCTACAGTCTACTGTAGGTTGTATATTTAGGTTCTTTTCATGTTTTTTATTTTAACCATTTTTTATCAATCCTTGTACTCTTCTTAAACATTTCTTCTTTATCGTCTAAATTTTACTTTTTTGACGTTCTGTCAATACTACACATCCGAATGTTAGAATTGGTCTTCTATGTATTGCTTTGAGTTTGGTGTCTCTAGAAACTTCTTTTTTACTTATGAATTTAGTGTTCATGGCGTAATATACTTTATTTGTTTTTGCAATTCTGTTATTTACATCTGCATCTTGTATTCCGTTTTCATCTATTATTTTTCCTAGTTATTAGTAGTGTTTAACTTGTTTCAGTGTTTCTGTATCGATTCTTATATTTACCTCACCATTACTTTTATCTTGTTTTTCTTTATTCTCATACTCATATCTACTTATAACTGCGTACTTCTACACCACAATGTTTTCTTGTAACTCTTTTTTCTTCTTTCCTATTAGTATAACATCGTCTGCAGATGCTACTTCACTGATGTTAATTATTTTTAAAACAGTGCATCTCTTGATGATCTAGTCCATGAATATGATGAATATTGATGGATTTAAGCTTTCCCCTTGTCTTAATCCCATATTTGTAGTGTAGCATTTTGATATTTGCTTATTTCTTATGACTACAATCTCATTGTTTTCATAAGTATTCTGTGTTATCTTCATAATTTTTAGGTTAATCCCTCTTTCTCCTCTTAACTCCAATATCCTCCATATTTTCTCTCTTGGTACTCTACCACAAGCTTTCTCTAAGTCTAAGAAGGCCACGAACGATTTCTTCTTTTCTTACATTGCTTTTTCTGTCATCTGTTTCATACTAAAAAATACATGATCTTGTTTTCGTCCTGCCATTCTAAATCCATTTTGAGATTCTTTAAGTGTGTCCTCTACTGTTGATCCAATTCTCTAATATTTTGTCCATCATTTTCATCGCCGCACATATTAATGTTATTCTTAGTAGTTGTTGCAGTCTTTTATTACACTTATTTCGAAAATTGGTATTATTATACCTTCTGCCAGTCTCTTGAGAGTGAAAATATGAAACTCTTTTCCTTTTTGTCCCATATTTTTCATCATAACTGAAATTCTGTTATAGTATGTTCTATCTCTTCGTGACTAATTTTTATTACTGATTCTTCCGTTATATCAATTTGTACATTTTTTCCGGTATTTGTACATTTTTCCCGTATTTGTACATTTTTTCCTGTATGTTCTGACTCATTATTGTATGTTTTGTAGAACAGTTTTTGATTTGCTTTAGAGTCTTCTATTTCTTTTCTTGTCATCCTTCATTTTTTGATGCTAGCACCATCATTTACGATCGAAAAATTTCGGGCAGTTGAATTTGAATTGTCCAGCTTGACTAACGGTTAAAAATTACGACAACCAGCATTATCAAAGAAAAAGTTCCCAAAATGAAAATAGACGAATAGAGGAAGGTATCAGCATATCAAAAGAATGTATTTTCAATGTCCTGATTGACAATTATACATGTGTAAGCTATTTTAGTGTTCAGGACCACATTAGCTTACTTTGTACCAACATAGTATTCGAATAAATATTTTCCTTAATGACGTTTTGTAAGCAAATGATTCGAATTATTTGCATGAATTCATGACTAATGAAACCTGGATCCACTCCTACACCTCGGAAACGGAAAAAACAGTCGATATTATTTTGTGCAAACTTTTCCAAATAAGCCAAAGGTCAGAAAAGTAATGACGACGGTTTTTTGAGACCATAAAAAGATTGTGTTCATCGATTGTCTTCAAAAAGATGAAACAACAAAACAGACAAGCCAGTGTTGGCTGGACCCTGTTGTTTAGACGAGGCCATTCATTCACGAATTTTTCTTCGGATGTGCACACATTTGAAGTTGAAAATGTTTAAAGAACGCGCACCGTACATTCTCCAGTAACTGACGTGATGTATAGCGATGGCCTTGTGTAAAGTATTAGGAGTATTACGCATCATTGCTTGATATGGTAAAGGGAGGAAATGCAAAAAAGAGATCGTATTTAAAGAAAAATAGAGGGCATTAGGACAACGCAGTCTTCTGCACTTCGCCAGATCTGGATGTAGTGTCAAGATTGAAAATAAACTATGCTGAAAAATAAAAACGATTATGAAAAAAAATGTCTTATTTCCTTTTTAGTTCGGAAACTCGTAAATATTATTCAAAACGTTCAAGTAAAGGAATAAAGCCTCGAGCTTTATCGTTATCTTCTATGTAAAGTGGTTTAGTAAAAACTAGTACATTGTCTAGTATAAAAAATGAGGTACAAAGATAATAATGTCATTTGTAATTATAATAATTTATTCACACTGTACATAAATACAAAACTTGAAACTATAAAGAGTTTGTCTGATAAGATACAATTTACTAATAAGTACTAATTTGATCAATGAATTATGTTGGTTAGTTATATATTTAATAATTACGAGGTCTGTCTATAAAACAACGTGACGGGTGGGGTAAAAAACGAGTAGTGCGTTGTGTATCTAGATATCTTGTTTATGCATATCCCAAAACACGTTTCCGCCACTATTATAGTATTTGTGCAGTAGCGGTTTGAAACGAACGTGTTTTTTTCTCGTGTCGAAAACCATGTGTGAATAAAAACAGGAGTAACGTATCAATCTCAAATATCTCGTTAAATTGAAAAAAACTCGGACTGAGTGCTATAAATTGTTGCAAGAGACCTATGGGGACAATTCTCTATCTCGTGCGCTTGTTTTTGAGTGGTGTTAGCGCTTTAGTCAGCGCCGAGAGAGCACTGAAGATGACCAACGCCCAGATCGTGCTGTCACTGTTTTATCACCGGAAACAGTGACCAAAATCAACCAAGTTGTGCGTGCAGATCGTCGAAAGAGCATCCGGATGATTGCCGAGGTTGTAAACGCCGATAAAGAAACCATTTTACAAGAGGAATTACGCATGACAAAAGTCTGTGCGAAGTTGTGCCCAAAAATCTGGCTCCTGAACAAAAGCTCTTGCGTCAACGGGTTTGCTCAGATTGCCTTGAAACGTTAGAAAAAGATCTGCTGTGAAAGGGACCCTAAAAAGCTGCTAAAGGCTCTCACCAAAAGAGACTTCACAGCACTACTTCGATCAATGGAAAAAACGTCTGGAAAGGTGTGGGGGAGGGGAGTATATTGAATAATTTTTCGTAACCAGTTTCGTTATTGAATAGCCAGACCTCGTATGTAAATTAGCAGTACGTCAAATAATTGTTAAAACACTTATTTGACGCTTACAAAACTACTATGTATTTAAATTTATTCAATTCCATTGTTTCCAACAGATATAAATAAGTTTTCGAACAAATTTGCAGTTACTATATCAAGGGGAAACCGTTATTTACATTTCTTTCTAAATTTGTCTTAAAAAATATATTACGAATGAATAGAATTCAGATTAAGGTCTTTATGAATCACCAAAACTTTCAAATGATAACCATATGGACGAGAAGCTCAAATTTGAAAAAAACTCTGTAGGTAATAGACTTGCTAAATGAAAAGAACGTTCAAACTATACTGCATATTACACAATTAAGCATTATTTCTAATTCCCGTTGATGTTTTTGATGACTCGAAGAATCGAACATCGTTTCCAATGCTTCTCTGGCTCAAAAATCTATTTTTATATTTCTATTTTTTTCAAGGAATACAGATCATTCATTAATTCAGCTGCCCCCTTCACATTTGCACGCACCTACCTCAATGAGGTATTGCGACAATTCACATCTAGAAAATTTCTTAAAATTCGAAATAATATGTATAAAACTTATTTAAATAAATTTCCTAAAGTATCTAATTACTGAACATTTCTATTTCCTGTTTAAGATTTATGAATACAACCAAACTAGTATAGTCTTGAAATTTTAAAAGTCCTACGTTTATTTAATAAGAATTCTAATCAACAGTCGTAAAAATAAATTTGAATTTATCCAAGGTTAATGATACTATTCATACAACTTTTTTCTCTTTTATACTGCTAGACTACTAATACCGATGTATTTTTTTTAGTACGAAGCACCTTGCATAAAATATTATTATTTTATATAGTTTCATTTCAATCTTTAAAAATAATTAATGCATTGTCTTGGCGAAAGAGAGTTTAGTGGTTCCCTCCTTCAACCAGTCTAATAATGTATAATAATAATCATTGTATACCTTGGCTTGTATATCCCAAAATACTATGCCGTGGCCTTGAAGGCTTTAGCTGGCTTCGCATGGTTCAGTCCAAACAGATGACTGCCGTTTTGATCTAAGTTTGTAGTGTTGAATCCAGATCCATGGTTACAAATAAACGCTTTTTTGTGCTCAAACATTTATATAAACTCCTCAATATGGAATTATCATGATATTTACTATCTCATTAACTTGATTATTGAAATGATTTCGGATTTGGATGTTCTCTTCGTTGAGAATCTTCGGTGATTGTATGGCAACATTAAATACCATTTAATGATAATTGATTTTCCTGCAAAACATTTAAGAAAATATTTTTAAAGACAAAGCTCAAAGCTATCATTTAATGTCATTACTCCTGTTAATGTAATGTAACAAACAATGCTTATTCAACACATAATAACTAAGAAATAGAAATTTTTGGGAGAGACGGCAATATGAAACGTACTTAATTATATTTTTGTCTGAAAAAATAACCTTAAGAATAAATAATAAGTTATGGTGAGCAGTTCTAGAATGATTTAAAGAAATTATAAATGTGTAGGCCCAATTACCCTTATCGATTACTTTACTGAGACGATACACTCGACCCCTTAAGCCGCCTTGTAATAGGCAATTTTCTTTTTTTAATTATTTATCATTCTCCACAATCTCAATTATTTTTTCCCGTTTTGTTTTTTTATTCGATTTTAAATTATTTAAGTTATTCATGATATTTCCATGTATGATTAAAATAGTTTTACAGCAACAGTTTCTATTTTACTAAACCTAGATTTGATCCTTCAGATATTTCATCCAAAACTTACTTACAGAATTAAATTTGCTCATTGATAGTTCAGACACTTTGTAAATAGAGGTAACCAGTTCCGATAGCAAGGGAACGAGAAGATAATTCCAGTTTTGTTGGGATTGCAGGTCGCAAAACAGCATTTTGTTCGTGTTTTTGGGAGCGGATTAATCATCTGTCAACACAAAGAACCCAAAAACTACCAAAATACAATATCTGTGATTTTTGTATTTAATATGTGTTCCATTTATTGCGTCTATAACTTTTGAGAATCCATTGGCTGAAGACCGTTGCCTTATCTGTATATATAACCTAATCACAAATGTATGTATCATAATAACACTAAGAAATTATTTTTCATTATAATGGCGGATATTTCTCATTACGTGATACATTTTCTATTTCGTTTCAAACGTATGGAAGTGATAAGAAAAATGGAACACTTCTTGGCATCCGAGGAAAAAGTGAAGTTCTCTATTGAAAATTCACTTTGTCCTATTCGAATATTTCTATTCTTTCGTTGTCTTGTAGGTTATGAAGTTCATATATCAACTCTTAGGAACATTTTACCATCTTTTTGTTGTTTTTTATAACCGTTTTATTTCTTTTTTTCTTTGTTATTAAAATCACGTTATGTTCATATGCAAAACACTGGAGATTTAATTTCTTATCAATTTCATTTCATTTTTCTACATCCTTTATAATATTCATTTGCATTCATAAAGAATGTAATTTCTGAATCGGTCAAAAAGTGTGAAAAAAAGTACCGTAGCGGTTCATTTGTCACGCTCTCAAGTTTAAACTACACACCAGAAGATATTCTTGAATCGGCAACTGCGGCGACAATGAATCTTCTCCCTGAGAAATCCAGGGACATTATTATTTAAAGGAATATGATTCTTTTATGGAGTGGCGTACTAAAAAGGCATAAACAGCTTTACAAAAAGAGTTTTACTTTGAAACTGAATCTGTAGAAGTCTTCAACACTTTGGTCGACTTATTCAAAACTGAAAGGCACCCTAATGGTTGATAAGGACGTAGACATCAGTAAATACTCGTAACTCATTGCATATTGGAAAAATAAATCAGTTGGCTATAGACCCAAAAAATCTAAAACATTTGCCGTGAAGAAATTAATAAGTTTGTGTTGCAAGCTCCAGACAATCATTATCTTATGGTTGCTTTAATATTCGGAACCGCAGGAGTTCTGCTTAGGGAGGAATTATATAAAATAAAGTGTAAAGATTTTAATAATACCGGAAATGTTTCAATTATCACAGTACCTGATACGAAAACTCATATTCGACGTCGATTTACTGTTATTGGTGAAATATCTGATAGATTAAACTTGGTCAACATTTATAAAAAATATTAAAACCAACGACCCACAAATGTCAAAGATCATTTCTTTGTGCAGTATATGGTATATGGAAAATACAAAACCCAAGCTGTAGGTACATCAATACCTTTTCAAGAATTCCCTCGCTTATCGCAACATATTTACTTAATCCAAAAAAATACACGACATACATTTCGACGCTCTTCGGCGTATCTATTAGTGGATTCCGGTGGTGATATAATTCAACTAAAGAATTACGGTGGGTGGAAATCCAACACAGCTGCGGAGGGTTACTTAGACGACTCAATAAAAAACAAAATGGATTCTGCAGTGAAAATTTTAACGATTTCAAGTAACATTTTAAATGTTCACGATCCTACCAACAATCCAATAAGTCCCGAAAATTACAATAGAATTATTATTCATTAATTTTGAAAAGTTTGCTTATTCGGGTCGTGGGTTAAATGCTTTCAAATATTCATTCGTTTTTAAAGAATTCTAATGAACTTTTGTCCATTGTATTTATGGGCTTTTCAATTTTAATTAAATTTAAAACATGCGAATGTTACGTTGTTTCCATAGGAGTATAAATTCAAATTTCTTGCCTTTTACTTCAAACAATAACAATTTATTAGAAATTCTGATGACGATGTATTATTGTTTAAAATTGTCGTTTATATCGGTTACAAATAGAAATACCATGAACTTCTTCATTAGATCTGTTCCCAAGAATTTGTAATAAATAGCAGTAGTATCGGAAAATCAAGATATCAAAAGTCTTTACTGTCAAAAGACCCACAAATAAAAGGATATATGTACAAAAATAAATCACGAGACATTTTTGTGATAATTGGTTACAGAAGTCAACACGAATTTTGTGGTTTTGTAGTTAATGTGTAT
This sequence comes from Diorhabda sublineata, assembly GCF_026230105.1. Taxonomy (NCBI): domain Eukaryota; kingdom Metazoa; phylum Arthropoda; class Insecta; order Coleoptera; family Chrysomelidae; genus Diorhabda; species Diorhabda sublineata. The sequence goes on from NC_079474.1 coordinate 42,163,564, forward strand.
ATACACACACTGCCAAAAAAGTATCAGATCACTATGATTTCTGATCATTTTTGTCTTTATAAAGTTTTCCCCAAAAATATGGAATTACAAAAACTCAGAAATATCTTGAACCAGATTCTACTGTGCAAAATAAAAATGGGGTTGTCCACAACCAACTTTATTCCAATAAGCTCTCAATATCGAAACTTTAAACAATTATATCAATTGAAACTGGTATTACTATCATTCTTATGCTTCAATCATCTCACAAAAGCACTTTACATAGTGACACACCTATCAGTATAATTCGGATAATCGAAAACATATACTTAGCCAATTTACACTCGCATTAAAACGTTAACCCAGGACCCAAAAATTTTGTTAGTGTTTTTATATATGGGATATGGAAGGAAAAATAGTAAAAATAGTTATTTCGAATAAAAAGTGCTAAAAATTATGTTTGTTGTGTGTTTGGAGTTAAACGGTAAGGACGTTGAAGTGATACAGGAAAATTGCTATTGAGCTATTGCTATTTGGTACAAAAATGGTAAACACCCATATTTTTTATAAAAGAATAACAAAAAAGAATATAGCAATTACTGATCCTCAAATCAATGTAGCAAAGAAGTTACTTTTGAAAGAAATTATGAATGTTGCTGATTAAGAGACGCCAAAACCAAAAAATCCATTGCCTAGTAAAGAAAGAAGGTGTCAAGTAACAAGGTGAGAAAAAAACCAAAAAAACAAATACACCATGTGTAAGATAAAGTTTCAAGGACCCAGGATGTTTCAACCAAACTGTGAAACACATTTAAATATGGTCTCTTGGGCCGCGGAGGAGGTTCGAAATAAAATACGTCGTGCGGTTCATAGGATCGCTCTAGGCTGTGGGAAAAGTGCAGTTGCAGGCCTATGGACCTCACCGGAGCTCAACGTGTTAATGCTGAACAAACAAAACCCATACCAGTCAACAGCGGTATTAGACAAGTAGACTTGCTTAGTTCCATGTTATTCATAATAATGGATAACATTATAAAAAAAAGCACGGCTAAGCAACGATTACGGAATGAGTAACGAAAAATCAAAATCCTGTGTAAGACGATGACTTCAACGATTATTAAATAACTTCAATCACACCAGAGAACACTATGATATGACTATCTCAGCTAAGAAGAATCATATGCATGACAACATAAAAGGAGCCAGCCCATTAGATGCAAATTAAAACTAGGAAGTCAAGTAATACAACAGAGAATGAAATTCAAGTAACTTAAAATTGGAGAGTTACAGAGACGTAGAAGACGAGGTAAGAGGATAAGTAGCCAGAGTGAATAAGGCTACGGGATGTCTTCAAAACATAATTTGACGAAACAAACAGCTAAGACACGAATTTACAGAGAAACAATAACACTTATAATGACCTATATGAGATAAACAAAGCCAGAAAGAATCATAGAAATAAAAATTCTCAGGCGAATCTTGAGAACAACACCGAAAAAGAAAAAAAAACAACAGACGATAATGTGTCATAGATAACATTAATGATAGGGTATCACAGCACAATATATAAGTCGAATGACGGAGGATAGACTGGTGAAAATAGCAGGGGATAAGTCTCCAACTGGAACACGGAATTGAGGTCGACCACGAAAAAGGTAGAGTGACTACCTATAGCCGGGATGTGAAAAGATATCGGTGAAAGAACATGCGATAGATCTATTATGGAAGAAAGAAGAAGAAACTGGTATCACCAGCTGATTGTCATTCATTTTATCTCGTCCCATCATGAACTTGTTTTATATTCCTTAAATATAAAACAATATCGGTGCTATTGCTATTCCATTATTGATATGCAGGTATAAATGGCTTTTCTTCCATTTAGATTTTTAATGCTCTAGCAAAAAATATTTTTTCAAATGTGTTTATTCTTTAAAATTTTCTAGATATCTCCTTAACTATAAAACTGTTGAAAAAATGCTTTTAACATAATTTAAAGGTTATTTTATTCCCGATCCCTATATGTTTATATTAATTGTAAAATTTCTTAACTTTTAACAAAGTTATCAATTATTAATAACATGTTTATTGCCTTTGAGATAGATAAGGTTCTATTTTTGAAACGATTCAATAAAATTGGAATGACTTCTGAACTGCCTTATCATTGTTTATGGAATCATTATAACCATTATAATCAGTTAAAATATGGAAATATCGTCCAAAATAACTAGAGTTTAAAGATGCCTTAAGGTCAAGAAAGGTTTTGGTTATGACTACATAACAAATTTGAAATTATAATACAGTGAAATTAATTAATATGTATTAAGATATAATTCTGCTATTAAATCGACTGCCAAAATGTCAAAAATTTTTCGAACTTAACCTCAGATATGCCTCATATGAAATAATTATTAACCGGAAAAGTGTTCAGTTACAGGTTGTACATGGAAGATCACCATTGTATGAAAGTTACAGGGCCCCTTGTCGGGTGGGGTTTAAAACGAGTGGTGCGTTGGGTATCTAGATTCTTATCTATGCACGTCCCAAAACAACTTTCAGTCACTATTATAGTATTTGTGCAATAGCAATTTGAAACCTATTTTATCTCGTGCCGAAAACCATGTGTGACAAAAAACAGAAGCAACTTATCAATGGCAAGTTTCTAGTCAAATTGAAAAAAAAACACAGAAAATCTGCTCAAACTTTTAAAGCGTTTGAGATATGGGTTTATCGCCGTATTCTAAAGAGACCAACACCAAGGCTTTTGAGCGCATGAACAAAAAGAAATAATCAACAATATAAAGCACATTCACTTGGTAATGCAAAGCTAAGCACCACTATCAACAATCAAAACAAACGAAATATTCTATTTAATGCAGATTAAGCAGACTATTTTGGGATCTGAACGCATATTTTTTTGGCGACTCTTATCGGGGTTACTAAGAATACATGAACTAGTTAAATCCACTATTTTTTTTCGTACGAATGGGTGGTATAAGTCCTACTTTGAAAATCGCCCTGAAAGTTGAACCTCTTTAATGCCACACATTAGCCCTTTGTCATATGGAGCACACGTACCGCTTTTTCATTGCAATTATATTCATATCTTGTGGTTCTCAGGCCAAAAATCTGTTTTGATTCTCTATTAACTATAGGTGCGATACTTTGATTGCGAAAAGCCAAATACATACTGTGAAACTCGTTGCTTCAAGAACACAAAAAAGCATGAGAAATAAAAAAATAGTTATTTATGCTCGCTCCATGAAGAAACGCGAGTGCGAGAGTGAGGACGGTCCGCTCAAAGGGTGCAAAGGGGCGAATGGAGACAATCAACTATATTTTTGCTCACTTTTTTGTTCACTGCTGTCTAGTAGACACGCATTCAATTTCTGATCATGATGGTGTGGAGTAACGATTTGTTCACTACTCACCAAGGATAAGAACAAAGTGAATGACGCCTGGGATCAAATACGGAGAAAATTACTTATAGGTAGGTTCAACTACAATGATTTTTCTTCAACTTCTTTTTTAGTTTGCTGTTATAAATGCAAGTCATTATAATTTTGATAGACACACAAAATAGCTAGAGCAGTCTCACTTGTATCACGGTCATTTTGTAGAAAACGTAGTGGAAAAGTGAATAAATCGAAAGTGTGGATGGCTAGCCTCCAGATGTCGTCTCTTGCCGACAGCCTCTAGTGCCCGATCCAGACACTCGAGAAGCTCTTACTAGCGGCTCTCAATTTATTCTACATACAAATCTTCACATCCTTTGGCTTGGAACCTAAAAACCTACTCGCAGTGGAGTAGTAGGGAATCGAGGCGAATAAGGAGGCGCCTCGCAAGAATCTAGAGCGGAAATGATGCCAGATCCACACTCCCTACGAGACTAAACGAGAGAACATGAAAACTAGAGTGTGCACGGTGCGGGTGCCTCCTCTTTTTTCTCTTTTTTTCTCCCTTCGCCTACATGTCTTTCCATTCTGTGTCTATTATTCAGGTGCACGTCGAAAAGCGTGATGACGTGAATATAGCATAAATCGAGAATGTGTATGGCCATTGGCCAGCACTTCTGACGCCTCCGCTCACCAGGACACGTGTCGAAAGCCTCTAGGGAGCGCCTCGCGAAAGTCTGAATCGGGCTTTATAGAACAACAGTTTATTGAAGGAGCTGCTGGGATTTCTTAATGAGTTGTGTTATTTTGTGAGGCGACCACACCATGTGTCCTTATATATGAAAATACTTGTTACAGGTATACATCTCTCCAAAGAAACGACATTGGCGTGACTATCCACCTAAGAAGTCAACAAGTACCAGTAGCAGCTCAAAAGCAACCTGGCGATAACCAACCACAGTCGATGGACTTCCCTGCAGAGGACAACGCACCAGCCAGACAACAACAGCAGCAGTTGCAAGAACCTCGGCGTTCGCCGCTCAAAGAAGATTCTCTTTTATGCACTAAAATCCGTCTGTTCTTCAAGTTAATGTGAGCCATATTCTACTTCGAATTGAGTATTAAATACTTTTCAAAACAGGCGGTTCATTGTGCTGCAATGAACTTGTCAATGTCGAAAAAATAAAACAGATTTCATGGTACCGTCTACCACTTTTATTGCTGTAATAATTCCAAATCACATGATGCAAATTGTTCGTACTCTACTATATGTAAAATATGTGTACTAAACTGATAAATCATTCAAGTCCGTTACTTTTCTTGTCGTTTTACCAGCCTATGATTCCGAAATTCTGAAAGCGATTATCGTTTGGACGTTGCCCGTCATTTTCGCCCTCTTCCCCACTCATTGCCACTAGCGTCGACTCTCGATTCATTTCGTGTACGTTTCGTCTTTGCAATGCCACCGATGATATTTTCAGTTCACCAGCGACATCCGATTGCGGTGCGTTAAAGTGTCTTGTTACCGAGTTTCTTCCCCACTTTTTTCACTGTTCGGTGGCTCAATGAAATTTTAATGCGGTGATATACTTAATTCTTTATATTTCGGTGTTAATTTCAATTTTTTTTTGTGTTATTTTTAGACTTTTTTTTATAGAATGGACGATGAATTGATGGTGAGTTGCTTAATTAAATTTATTTCATTCGAATATATTAGAATTAATCAAGTCAGTAGCAATAAAAACCTTAATTTTCTTCAATAAATTGCATTAAAATAATTGAGCGTATTAAAAATTTCTTTTAGGTAAGTCGTAAAAACTTCTGTAATAAAATTATTAGGTTGTTAAATTCATTGAAATTATCCTTTTTTCCAACGAGTTTCCAACACTGACGGCAACTTTTTTCTAGTTTTTTACTCATTTTTTTCCACTAGAATGCTGTTGCTACTTGAAAAATATCTACGTCATCATATTGGAGGTTTATAGAACTTAAAAAAAGTCCTGCCACATTAAGAGAGGCTTTAGATATATAAAAATAAGGAAAAGAAATATCGCATTTGTTAGAATTATAGAATTTTTGAACAAATACATATGGTAGTGAAAATTAGAACCTTGTCATTTTCTGAGTAGGTAGAGAATAGAAGATCCAAAACTGTGGTGAATTATGTGACTATCTAAACTATATAATTCAATAATTTATATTATATTTCATTATTCAGTTTTCTCAAAGACTAATTAGCTACCGTCGCTTTTAGGTATCATGCTTTAAGATATAAAACATGGAGTAGGTAATGATCGTAGATTGGTATTGGTATACAGCTTTTGCTGTACTTTATAAAAAAGAAGAGGGAAAAATGATTTTTTTGAATTTTATCATGAAGACGCTTGTAGGTAACTTTTCATTGCACGAACTGTTTGGAGGGGACGCGCGAAAGTGCTTTTTATGGAGAAGGCGCATAACGCTTACGTTTGAGCCTGCAACGTTGTATGCCTGACCTTGTTAATAGTAATTAAAAATGACATTTTTATTGGAAATTGTAATATCATTGAGTTCAGTTCTAAAACTAAGTAGACTGAAAGTTCAGAGATTGAATCCGGGTTACTTTTAGTAATTGAGAACCTTTTTTAAAAATAGCTTAAATGGTTGTGAGAATCGCATCCAAATAAAAAATAAAGAACGTTCGAAATATGTAAAGATTATTATAAATTTAGTGGTCTACATACATTGCGGATGGTAGCTGCCGTTTTGGGCTCAGGGGATTCATCTTTTGCAGTGAATCACTCCGTTTAGAGTTTTCTTGTTTCTCCAACCTGTTATAGCTTCTTGCTCGTTCCCTTCACTATCCTTTTTCACTTCTCCCTATCCTCCACGACTTGTCTCCAGTACCTCACCCCCACCGGTGCAATATCCTGCATTGTTCCCAGCGTGCTTTGGATCGACCGCTTGGACGTACTATGGCTGGCTTCAACTCTGGATTTTCCGTATCGGATGTAGAGATGATTATTATGAATTCAATTTTTCTTGTCAAATAATTTGTTTTATGACACATTTTTTAGCAACTTTTCTAGGTGCTTAGTCTCGTACAAAGTTTTGAATAATACATTTTTGTGTTAGTCGTTAAGCTTAAAACAACTAAATACTATTGATATCTTATTTAATGAATCGTCTAGTTAACAAATAACTCCCTATTTTAAAGTTTATGTGGAAATCTGTATTGCTAGAGAATTCTATACAATAAAACCTTGTTTCTCCCTGAGAAGAAGTCATTATCACCTCCTCACTTCCCACAAACATAATAATTAGTTCTAATTTTCCCTACGTTAACATTTCCAGAACATTTATATTTCTCTGCTACGATATATCTTATACCGTTCTACCCAATTACTTATCGGGAGTGATATTACAGATATCTTGAAGTTGAAATATCAACTTAAAGAACAGATACTTTAGGTTACCGTCAATTGATACAACAGCTTTGCTCAAACCCATCAAAAAACCATTCTTGGTACGGCGACGATTCTGCGCAATAGAAAGTGTTACCGTTATACGAACGATTCTGTTTTGTTGTTCCAACCGACTTCTCGTTTGTGAAGCGTCTCCGAACGGTCTTCTCGATACTTATTCAATAGCAAGTAGTGTTACCAGAATCATGCATAGCCGGAAATTGCGCAGAAAATATCATTTACACGCTTACAGAAACCGTTCCAAGAACGGTCCAGCTTAGCAAGTTGTAAAAAACCTTAATTATTACATCTTGTGTGAGGATTGTACTGCGTTGCATTAAAAATGTTGGAATTTTTCTATAGTACTCCGGGAATGTCCATATTCAAAGCAACGTGGTTGAACCCTTTCATCTGACCATTTGAACCAAAATGTAAATAAAGTTGTGATTTTGAGTTTCTACAATTTCTCTTAGCGAAAGTTCGAAATCTCTCAAGCCAATATACAATTACCTTGTGTTGACGCGGGTATTGGGTATGGCAATGTTCAGAAGGAAAGTTTTAATGAGAAATTTGCAAAATTTACCGATAATTACTATTTAATGTAACAGAAGAAATAAACTACCAGTTATATTTCATTCAAATTTTAATCACTTTTTTTTTATTTCAATAAATTTTCTTTTTAAAGCAATATAAAATTTTAAGAAACGAAACTTATTATTAATTTGCATATGTACAAGTGCCAAGAACAGTTTCTAGTAGAAGCACTTTTTTTCTCATATTTTTTGATTCAACAGATGATAAAAAACTAAATTTAGAAAACGTTTATTTATGTTAAAATGATAATAGGTAATGTGCAAAGGTGAGCTTTTAAAAAATGAACTAAGGGCAGTAGCGACTCGTGGTAATAAATTTTAAGTATTCTACAAAGTTTCCAAAAAAAATACGTTTGTTGTTGAAGTTTTGTCATCTTGTGTCAAATTTTTCTTGAATTTATAGACTTACGTGCTGAAATGAGATGGATTGTGAAAACGGTTTCCATACAAAAAAAATATAAATCACGGAGCACTACTCTACATCTTTATCGAGGTCTTCACTATATTTTACTACCGAGGATGACTCATAAGTAATGTCGGTTTTCATATGTGAAAATTCCTACGCCTTAATTTAAATATCTCGTACCTTGTTAAGACTAGTCTCCAATTCTATGAAGAGTATTTTAGTTCTTTCTCATCATTCTCTTTTTGTTTATTGACGACGCAGTACGGTTTATAATAAATAGTATGTAGTACTATAAATATGAACTTCGTGTATTGTTAAGTTTTGTAAAATTGAAGGGGAAGACACAGTTAATGAGATAACGGCACAGTTTTAGTTTAATTATGAAAATTTGATGCTTGAGGATCGTTTGCGATCAGGTTGTCCATCTGCGTGAGATATTGAGATTAGAAGGGCAGCACCAGAAAACCATCCTAGTCCCAACACTCGCCGATTATCGGATCCTCTGGAACCTTCTAAAGATACCATACATCGTTATTGAAAATTATTAAGTAAGATCTATTCAAGTACTCGACTAGTGCCATATGAATAATTCAAGTAAAACGTCGATTGGAGCTGTGTAAACAGCTTCTTGTCCTGTCGAAAGATGATCGTTTTATTAGACGCATTATTATTTGCTATGGAAAATGGATTTATCTGAACAACCCAAATATGTAAAATCAGTGGTTAGACGATGAAAAATTACCAGAACCCGTCACAGAGATGTCAAATCTAGCGGAAAGTCTTGTTGTGTGTCTGATGGAATTATGAAGGCTTATTGTACTTCGAAATCATTCCAGATAGTCGAGCTATCAATACCGGAGTATATAATGGACAGCTGTCGCGATTATACGAGGATGTATTGATATCTAGTTAGCCTAGACCAGTTCCATGAATAAACAAAATATTGCGTTACCATCGCAACGAACAATAACTTAGTAGAAGTGTCAGTGTAAAGTTTGACGTCAAAAAAGTAAACCAGAGTTTCGCAATAAATTAAAAGAAAAAAGATGAAGATGATGACCGATCGGAAAGGCCAGTTTCTGTGTTGTCCCCGATGCAGTTCATGACATGATTTTATCAGACTGTCGAATTGGGCTAAATCGAATGTCTGAAGCACTGAATATTTCATACGAACGCGTTCATCATATTGTTCACGTCAATTTGGACACGAGAAAATGCGAAACGGATCCCCAAATGTTTGAATGTTGACCAGAAGCGTGCAAGGGTAGAAGTATCGCGTTCGATCTATGCTCGATTTGAAAACGAGGTAGACCTCTTAAACCGAATTGTTAATATGGATGAGACTTGGGTACATTTCTACGATCCAGAAACAAAGCAACAATCGATGGAATTGCGACACTCCCAAGTTTCGTGTCCAAAAGTCTGCTGGAAAAGTTTTTGCTTCAGTTTTTTTTGGATTGCGATGGAGTAATCATTATTGATTTTTTGGATAAGGCTAGAACAATAACTAGAGATTACTATTCGACATGACTGACCACTCTATTAAAGAGAAAAAACGCGGGAAGCTATCCAAAGGTGTGTTTTTGCAGGACAATGCCCCTGCACACAAATCTCATGTTGCCATGCAAAAAATTCTTGATTTAGTGTTTGAATTACTAGAACACCCCCCTTATTCACCAGATCTGGCTCCCTCCGACTACCATCTCTTTCCTCAACTGAAAAAAAGTTTAAAAAGTCGTAACTTTTCTTTCAACGAGGAGGTAATAAAAGCTGTGAGGTCTGGTTTGCAGAGCAAGAAGAAACATTTTTTTTTGAAAGGTCTAGAGACGTTGCAGGTTCGCTGTAATAAATGTATCCAATTAAAAGGAGAATATGTTGAGTGATAAAGTATTTTGACATTGAAAATTTGTTTGGTTCTATAGTAGGATAAGAATTTTTCAATATATCCTCGTATAAGGTTTAATAAGAAAAATATCCAGATTGATGTAAACCATATATTGTGAAAATTACAGCATTTAGTCTGGATCGCTATTTATTCAAATCCAGTGCCGAATTCTTATGTGGGGGAAATTTGAATTATGAAAATTGAGTGCGACAAGTTTTTGCTCCTAAGCCCAAAGAATGTTTTTATCAAGGATTCGACGGAAGAGAACCTTGGGTTGCTGATGATTTACAATATCTCTTGGTGTTTATTAAATTAAAAACAAACATCACACAACCTCTATTATACTATATTGTTATTCAGTTCAAATTATTATTATTAGTATTTATTAACTGGACAAGTTCAACCATGGAGGGGTGTGGTGAACCATCTTTTAGCCAAATGTGTGAAAAACAGATTGAACTATTACCGATAAAAAATAGTCAGAGAATAACAGGCAGGAAAAAGCAACAACGGATCAGATATTTACCATTAAGACGATAATGGATAAAAGCCCTAAGCAAAATGTAAAATTACATATTTATAGATGTTAAACAGGCTTATGACACAATAAAAAAAATAAAACGTATATTTTATAGAATATCTTAAGAATTAAAACAAAAAGAAAATATTAACGGCTTGAAATCTAGTGTTGTAAAAAATTGTACAAGATAGCAAGATACAAATAACGGGCTTTCTTATCGCCATAATTAATCTTCAACTTTTCACTTCTTTGTATGTTTTCATGATAAATCGTCTTGATTTTGAGTCTCTTCTGATAGAAAATAAGTTCCAAGAAATAGGTAAAAAATGACGTTTAGACCCATTTCGTTCTTTTGATAATTGTAAGTATTTACAGATTATTTAGCTTTCGTAAACAGAATAGAGAGAAAAGGAAAGAGATGCTGGAAAATATAATTGCCAAAAACGAAAAAGGAGAACAAAAATTGCTTAGAACAAGAAGAGGGAGGCCAAAAAAATGGTTGGATGTAGAGTTGTAAGATAATTGATACGTTGACACGAGCTAGTCCGTAATCGTAAACTGCAGAGGAAAATTGTAAAAACAATTGAACATCGATAAAGAAAGGATAATAAGTTATGGATCTCATAGACCTACAGTACTGTAAATATATATAGTTTTGTTGATAAATCATCTGAATATTAGATCTCCTTTAATTGAAATTTCGTTTCTTACATTGACAGTAAAATGAGGTTGTGCTCCAAATAAGCTTCGCCAGTTATCCAGTTTTTAGTTGAGTTTTTTTTCGAAAGTGAACATTCCGACATAAAATAAGTCGACAGAATTTCACTCGCTAAAGGTAACTCCTCTTGCACTTTTAGGGAATGATATGGATGGAATGAATTAGGTCTAATAGTTCGCTGTACAGATGATCACTTTGTGAATGATACAAACAAAATAAGTTTTCTTCATCCTTTATAAAGAATATTCTCGATTAACACTGAAAAACTTTCCTATTTGACGAGCCCTTCTTCCAATATTAGAAAATGTTTATTTTCAAATTTTTTTGGCTGAACTTTGAGGCCCAATATCTACTCAAGGATGCAACTTGGTATAAAGGTAAACTATCCCAAATCGTCATATTTTTGGCTCTCATAAAAGCCTCTACTTTGTCGAGTGTCTTATGCGGAACACCCCGTTTATATAATTCAAATATATACTCAATACATTATGCCTTGTCAGTGACACCTTCTAAATAACAGAGAAATGTACTTTAGATAATTGATTGAACTAAAAAACTTTCATATTCATTAAGTAATTAAAAGGTCCTAGTAAATGTATTGGTATAATGTACCATTCTTTGAATTACGTCACTGGCGTATTTGAAACCAACGATTTCATTTAATAGAGAAGTTGATTCATTATCATTTTTTGTACGGACCTATTAAAACATCTGAATGATTATAAATGTTATGTTTAAAATCATTAGATAAAATGGAAAAAATCCTCGAAAGAAAACTACCCATAGATTATATAGGTGAAAATGAGTTTTGAATCCAAGTTCTAATTATCTAGATCTAATGAAAGGAAATAGTATATCATTTAACGAACGAAGAAACTTAGCGAAACCCCACGAAATTTATTTTCTATCAATTTGTGTTCTCTACACCTGTTTTTATAAATATTTGCCTTCAATGTTACGCAAAATGGAAACTTATTCGTGAATTTCACGCCTTTCGTTTTATCATCGCTTGGTTTTATATTATTTTTGGGTTTGCATATTTTTTAAACGAAAATCTTCATTTTTCTGGAAACATGGTTTACATCAATTGACTTAGATGGGACTTAGATGAGAATCTCTTTTGAGTATTGGTAGTTAGAATTGCTCATATCCCGTCAGATATTAAATAAAATACTAAACGTGGATCAAAACATGTTAAGTTACTAGGATTGGTCCCTCAGTTTCATCGATGACTTTAAAAACCAACCGGCAGGTGAAGTGAGATTATATTTAATATTTTTGTGCAATTTTTTTTTATTGGGCTTATAAGAATAGGGAATGTATGTGAAGAAGGCTAGAACTTTTCAATATAAATCACCCCCTCATTTTATTCATCTAATGTTTAATTTAAATATACAAATCGTATTCAATTCATCATATATGTTCATAGGAAAATATACATTAATCTATTAAAGTTCACTATCAGAACTGTTTCAAATTCAAGAAATGTGGCTACAAAATTCTACAAACAAAACTTCAAAGGACCATTTTTGTGTTCTTCAAGTAAACGAATTTTGTATTGGATTCAGAAGTGGTCACCTGTTGTAATCTCTTTATATTGACCTTGATAACATTATATCATATTTCAGTGAAAGCATTCTATGGCTCCTGTAACTTAGCTACAGCTAACAACAAAACAGGTCCTGAAACTAAACTGACGGATGCGTTTAGCCCATTTCTGTTTCAGCTAGTTGGTTGCTACTTAAATTTTATCATATAGATAGAAATAAAAACAAATATTTGTATTTGGATATAACTGTATTGTTTTTCAAAATATTGTCCATTAAGATCAATACACTTTTGTATGCATTTGACTCAATTGTGGAAGTATTTTTTCCATTCCGATTGAAGTACCTTCAAAACATGTAATTTGAAAGCATCAACTGCTTCTTAATGTGTAGAAAAACGTTTATCTCGAAATTTATTTTTGATCTGCTGGATGACCCTTCCGTTCAATGTTTTGACTGTTTAAAAACGTTTTTATTTGAACTGATGTATAATATAATATATACGTATTCTCGTAGTGAAGAATGATTCGTCTTCTTCGATTTTTCGAACAAAGCTGGCAAACAAATGCTGGTGTACTATTCAGAATTGACCGTTCTACGTTGCTTTAATGGAACGGTGTCCAGTTATTTGGAAAAGACCGATTATTATCCATAAATTTTACTTTAATATCTGGTTACGTAGCTATTTTATGAAAAACAACTTGAAATAATATCTAAAATATTTAATTTTTGAGTAGTAATAATAAATTATACCAAACAAATTTGTCATTTCCATCGACTACTTCATTTCCTATTTAGAATCATCGCAGCTTTTCCTTGCATTTTATAACGTTCAGCCCATTCAGCAGCTCTACAGATCGATGTATGAGACTGTCTCACAAAAGAATTAAACTTTTGTTCACTTTTGTATGAATATATTCTACAGTTTCAAATGTCTGGTTGAGGATATTTTTCATTGGGATTATTTTGATATTAATTAACTTTAACGATGCTGTGCTATTTTTAGTTAAAATTTAATCATGAAGCCAAACATGAATATACAATACCTTAATCTTAAATTTTTTATCAATTTCCTTCGTTAAATTTGAATTTTCAACTACGCAAAAAAGATAAACGGATTATTGAAATAAGAGAGTTAATTAGTCAAATTTGACTCATCTTGAAGAGGCCATCATTCTGTAATCGATCGATGAAGGTTGATGTTGAAACAAAATATCCGGAAACAATGTTTGATTGTTAGAAAATAAGTTTCAAAAAAAATATCGCTCCATAATCACTGTATTTTTTAGTAGTTTTGGATATTCTAGGCACCAATAGTCACGATTCACGCGTGATCTGTCTAAAACAGTGTTGCCAAAAAGAGACCAGCAAAAAAATCACTCGTTATCAAGAAATCTTAACCATATGGGTTCCTTTAGTACTTAGCTACGTTTTCTGATATGAAATAAGTGACTCCAACTTTTTTTTTGATAAACAGAATGTTATATGTTTTCATAAAAATGTGTTTCCGTCTTTTTGGTCACACATTACACGAAATATTTCAACTAAAATCACTCAATTAACATATTGTTCATTAAACATCGAATATTTGTGACGAAACTAAGAAATTTTTGGAATCCATAATATGATAAAACTAGTAGTTAACTGTGAATATTTTACAGTTACTTCTTGCTTAAGAACATTAGAACAGTATGGAGAGAATAGACATCAAATTTATTTTTCATTTTATCTTCTCAGATTCATCAACATTCAAATAAATTTGAAGACTATCTAATAATGGTTTTAGGATTTTGATGAATGGTTTTTGGCTTTTTCTCTATCGATATATTTTATAATCATCGAATATAGTATTCGACGTAATTATATTAATTTGAAAATAACAATAATAAAAATCGTGACCCCAGGAAAACCATTACAGGATGAACCATACAACGAATATTGAAATGTTATAGTGAACATAATTTTTAATATTTCTCGTCCGAGAGGTCAGGATAAGGGGGTCTTTCTATAGACAAGAGATTGAAAATAAAGTTACCAAAGTTAATATTAAATATAAAACGCTAAATTTTTGTAAAAATATTTGTTATCGTTTATTTGCGTAAACCAGTTAGTGTTCAGATTAGCCAAGTTTCTGGAAAATATCTAGCTCACCAAATAAAATGAGTTTTTCCAACTTTCGATACGTCAGTTAAATAAATTAAATTAGCATCAAAGTGAAAGTAATCCTTAACATATGATAATAGTGAAAGGCTTAATATCAAGTTAATATCAATGATAGTCCTAATTATATTTAATTACTGCAGCTAAAATGAGCTTTTTTAATCGAAATGCAATATTTGGAAAAAAGTGCATCGACTTAAAGTAAGTTTTTTAAGTTTGAAAGGAACTAAATACCCAAAATATGAATCGAAATTGTGTCGCAAGATAAAGGGTTCACTTACAAACCAACAACAAATCAACACAAAAAAAATAATGTGAAAAGTTTTTTATTTAGAATTAAACTAAGGCTAACGCCATGCGCGGATACTTTTGTTTTTTTTTGCGGAAAAATTTCAGTCATTTTAAAGGGTGGAGAAAATAAATATCGGCAAGGGCAGATATCGACATCGCATAAAAAGCTTGTGTTTGAGTTGAAAGATGTTGATACTGATGTGCTGCAGTTCCAATATAGGACATTATATTATGTTTAACAGGCAAAAACATTTAAATTTTCTGTACTTGAAATGTTTTCTAATTAAATAAAAAACATCTTACTCTAATACTTATTATCTAGAATATTATTAGTTTTAAGACGTTTTGCTTCATTTGACATCTATAACGATTGCCCAACAAAAATTCCTGATTTTATTAAACAAAATAAAAATAGTAAGCACATTTTTTAGTTATTAGCAACCGCCAGACGCATTGAAAAATACAATGGCTGAGACATTTATGTGGATTTCTATGAATAAATATACGAAAACAAAGTTAGAAAATTACGTATTTAAAAATGAAACCTTTTAAGACCAGTGGAAAGTCAAAAGCAGTGATTATATAATTTGGATTCGTCAAGAATTTTTATCCCAAATGGTTTTTATTAACATATTACTCCTATCGTAAGACATTATGGCTAGACCAGACCTGTTAAATTATTTTAGCCTACACCTAATTGACAATTGACACAGCTCAAGATTTGCGATGGTGTATTGACCTCGTATTTGTATAACTGTACCTTAAAAGTATTCAGAGTTCAAATGAAGTGTGTTCATAACATTTTATATTAACACCGATTAATCAAACAGCCAATGGACTGACTGATAAGATCAGCTTAATCGATGTATTATTATGAATAAATATCAAGCAATTATTATGATACTCGTATCTACTACAATTTTTCTAAGTAATTATCCACATGCCATCCGTAACGTGATACTGATCGTCAACCATGATTAATCGAAAATTACCTTTGTAACAAAACAAACCAATAAAGTGACAATAGGTCTAAGAAAAAACAAATTCACTATAACAAAAAGTAGAGCGAGAGTATATAAAATAGCGGTAAGACCCGTACAACATAAACAAGGACAGACACCAAAATGTCAAAATTATACGTGCTATATAACAAAAATAGGGATACAAAAAACAACAGCCAAAACGATGGATGATCTTCGTTTACGGTTGCCAACTTTTTTACAAGAAATTAAGTATATTCAGGTTTATTTATTGGTTGAATTACATATTTTCTAGAGATTTTCGCACAACTAATTCACAATCTTTTTTAAAAACTTTATCCGCTTCACCATAATTATAACAGAAATTAAAATAATTGAGGAGCTCATTGGTTATTAAATTAATTGATGCTCTATTTCTGTCCTCCCGCCACTTAGCATTAATTACTGAAAAACTCTTTCAGTAAATGCTGAGGTGCCCATTATTCTTTCCTCGTAGCTCAAAGCGGGCCTTAGGCCCCTTTCACACCAAGCGAATCCGAATCAATCTGGATCACTCCGAATCAAGTTGAATCTGATTCGTCATCTCCACTCTTTCACACCAGCTGAATCAACCTGAATCTATAAAAATCCTTCTTACCTGAAATGTTTAATTCTTCGCCAATTTTCCTCCACACAGAAGATATGAGATTTCTGTTGCTGTGATTTTTATCACTGGCGTCATAAATCGCACTATTTTCTTTAACTTTTAAAATTAATAACTCCACGTCCATCTCGTATGGTTGTTGATTCAAGACTGACCGGACGAGGAATCTGACAAGTGCGACCTCGAATCAAACCTGATTGAACCAGATTCGTTTGGTGTGAAAGGGGCTTTAGCGTTTTACATTTGCTTTCGACTGATGTGGTTTCCGTTTGTAATAATTTCTAGCCAAAATAATTTGAAAAATACTAAGTGCAATGTGCAAGTTTTATAACTTGCAATTGATGCTTGTCGTTTGCTCGATCTTTCACAATTTCACCATTTTCTTTTTGAAATTATATGGAAAATAATAATTTAAAAGTTTAACGATTTCAACCATTCAGCGATAAAACTTAAATTGTAAAGAAAAGAAATATAAATGGATAGGAAGATAAGGAAACTAGTCGAAAGAGTAATATATAAATGAACAGTCTAAATAAGGCTATTGACAGAAAAAGAGGTTTGGTCGGGCCTTTGCCATATAAATAAGAATCTTTGAAAGAATTTAGTGAAAGCGTGCTGTATTTGGTTAAGATGTGAATACAAATAATCTCTTTTCTTCTCAAAAAGGTGTTGATTGTTGTAATAGACCAACACGGGGTGTTTTTCAAACATAATCTAAAATAAATATCGTTTAAATGGTATTAAGATGGAAATGTATGTTAACATAGATTAACAATTGATAAACGTTAAGATAGTAGCATAAAAGGATAACTGGAAAAAACCCAGTAAATTATAAATATAGTTAACAATGTTAAACTTTTTTTAAATATATAGTATTCAAGAACAACTACTTCATTTGAAGCGTTCAAGAAAACTCAACAGAATGTCACAAGGAAATTAATTGCAATATTTCAATCATCTTAACAGTACAGGGTTAGAAAGAATTTATCGCAAAAAGAAAATTATCATCTTGACCGATAGCTAAACAGCAGACCCATGCTGATTTGGGAATAATTGGGCAAGTTAAATCAGCTAGGCAAAATAAATAAAGTTACCATCGTATGGTTCCGGGACTCACTGGAGTACAAGGAAATGAAATAGTAGATACTTTCCGAAGTATGTACTCTTTCATTATATGAAATGAACCCCTTTGTGGAATCGACTACAGGATATTAGAAAAGGACGTATACAAGGGAATATTGAATGTATCAGCATAACAATCTGCGAATATTGTCATAGCAGAGAATGCAACAGACAACACGAAACTCTAAAGCCTTACACTATTGTATGGACATACTGTTTACACTACCACTACACCAACACTCACAATTACACTGTCTGACGCGCGTTTCGATAACCAAGTTATCAAAGGTAAACTGTTTACCTTTGAGTCTTTGAAGACAATAACTTGGTTATCGAAACGAACGCCAGATAGTGTAATTGTTGATGGCGTATTGGATAGAAAATGACCTTTAACAGCTAGAGGCATGCCCCATATATATTGAGCATCCCCAATGCCACAGTAAGAGAACAAGACACAATAGATCTTTTGGGTCGCAGTGTATATAACACCCCGCATTATAAACATATATAGGAACATAGCACAGTTTTAGGTTACAACCTATGAGCAAATTTTCATTGGAGAAAACTATTATGTTAAATAATGTCTCTTAAGATTGTATTATAAAGTGAAATTTAACGGTAGTGTACAGTTATGTCAAGAGTGTCTCTTATGTTTAATTCTATATCGACAACCGAACACTCATAGTTGACAGCTTTAATCTTTCGATAATCTTAAATTAAACAGAGAAATGATAGTATTTTATCATTTTAGTATTTTATCTGCCGTTTTTTTGTAAGTTTCATAAAGATTGTATCGATTATCTGTCTCATTTGACAACAAATTTGTATTGAATTATCAATTGCGCGTCTGATTCGAATTAACTTCATCGAATATGATTCTAGAATAATTTGCAAGTATTGATCCGAAATATGGGCTTTTTTGGTAGTTGGCTATAGTTAGATTTGACTCATCAACTACGTGAAACTAGTAAAAAGAATGGAAAAAATCAGCTTATTATTTGTGTGGAGTTTACCAAGTTTAAGTATTTTCCATCTAACAAAAGTTTGTAACTTGATTTTCTCAAGACGAATCTGCAATCCAGTTTGATTCATGACCATGCTCCTGTCTTTAAAAAGGAATAAAGACGAAATAATGGAAAATAGCTACAATTTCAGTTGCTAAATTTCGATTTTGTTTTATCATCTTCATAATTTACTCACATAGAAATATCCATGGAAGGCGTAGTTGGTTCTGTTGATAATGACGAAGCATCATTCCTTTCCATATCCTTCTATCTTTTTGAGCATCTTTATCTGTAATCGCTCAAGTTTTCAGGAAAATAACCTTTCTGCTCATTAAGTAGTGATAATTTCGTAACGTTTCTCCTTCTTGGACTCTCATAATTACCCACTAAAATATGCCTTCTTTCATTATTGCATCTGTCTGAGGAAGTCACTTAAAGGTTGGTAAAGAATCCAATGTAACTGCAGATTTGTATTCAGATGGTTAAAATATTCCAGAAAAATATATTTCCAATACAAAATTATTCCGGAAATTTATTGAATATCCATAAATTGTCAAGAAAGCAATTTCTCGTATTTGCTGATCAATACTTGCAAATTGAATAAAAGTGTCATGTAGCGATTTTGACACTGGATTCGTATTAAGCAAGTCAAATTACATAGAAACACAGGTGTCGCTTACTTAGGTAGACACTTTTTTTGTGTTGTTGTCCTGAGAACTCGGGAGACAAAAATTTGTACCTAACATATACGGAAAGTCTCATTCAACTCTTTACTATTTTTTGCAATGATCGTCAATTTTGCTCCAAGTATTATCTCATTTTTACAGAAAAATAAAATTCATCAATTATTTATTTCATTGTTTATCCTTATTTCATAAATTTATGCAATAAAATATGTTCGACTTATTGTGATGTCAACACCTCGTTTTTAAACATAAACAAATATATTCAAATGTTTGTACAAAAACAACTGGGCAAACTTGATTCTAGTTGTTTTAACCGTCAATTTAAATCCGGATTGTTTATTTTCGATAAATTTTTATTATCAGATATTTCTCGAGATGTAATCACGTCTAGATAAATTTATTTCTATTGTAAATAAATAGATGATTTAAATGATTCACGGCAATGATTATTCTTTGTAATCGAGTATTTATTCTTTTGGTTCAAATGAATCTTTGTTATCAACACATTTCACCAGTAAGTTTTAGAGAACTTCGTTAGAAGTATGTTATCTAGTATCGATTCTATAAGTTTAATTAATATTTTTGAGAATAAAATGGCTCCTTGGGCCGACTCTTTCTAGCTACAATGGAATTTCATTATTAGGCGATTTCGCGCGTGTTTGATTAATGACCCTCGGTCACATGTTCAATAAAATTCCTCTAGCTTTATATTTCTATGTAGATACTGTAGTAAAAATTTAAAAATATATCTGCTTGCCGCCTTCGAATAACTTGAAATTATGGGTTACCGTTCCTCAACGTAGAAAACAACTACTTTCTTGGCTTATACCGCAATGAATATTGAATTATATCTCCTCCTATCGACCTTTTTTATGTCGTAACTGCTTACCAGTTTCGACTTTTTTGTGTCTCATTACAGTGACGTTACAACCTTTCGTTATGGGGTCTGTAATACTGTAATACGAACTAAAAACTAGACATAGCGATTTGAAATCGATTAATCGATTCCTCGGACCAATAAATCGATATGACTGAACCGATTCAGTGAATCGATATTTTACAATATTATATATATATATATATATATATATATATATATATATATATATATATATATTAGATAATTTTAAAGTTTCATTAAAACAATTCAAAAAATTTGTAATCCTTTCACCACCAATGAAGAAGAAAATTTATTAGATTATGGAAAAAATTAATTGTTTCAAATCAGTAGCTATGCTGTCATGGAATTTGGATCGTACTTAACCGAGACATTTTTGAAAAATCAAAATTTGAAAAATTTACGAATTTACTTGTTAAAAGTTATGTATTGACATTTGTATTTAAATGATACTATGGTTTGTTAATTATACAGGCAACGCTCTCGAAAAATCGGCAAAAGTCCGGCAATGCTCATAAGTCTGGCAACGCTGTCAAAAAAAGATTAAAACGAAACATGTTCGTGCTTCAGACATTTATGTCTGTGTCACGATAACACGTGCTCGTCGAGTAGACGTGTTTTCAGAATGAACAACCGATAACTCGCTTCAAGAGAGAGTTTTTTTATGCCTCGTCGTATCTACGTACGAACGCGGATTAAAGCAATTTAGCAAATTTCAATAACAATTTCCGAACTCGCCGCTACCAAATCGTTCAACAGTGTGGAATACGTACTATAAATTCATAAAAATGGGCTCTGTTGTCGACGCGTTGCGTTCTGAATGACCAGTTGTTTGTAACATCTAATGAAAATATGGACACAGCGGCGCTGGCGTTAGTTGAACATCCTAAAGAATCTTCAGTGCAGAAATTCATAGTTTACAGCCCGCGTCTCTTCCATCCACCTGAAGAGGATGATTTCGATCGTAGATTGAAATTTTGCAAGTGGTACCTTGGTACCTCAAGCTGAACTCTATGTTATATCGGCATAACTGCCTGTATTGAAACGACCAGAATCCTCACGTCTTCATTGAAGAAGAATTAAACCTGCCTGGGGTGTGTGTGCGGTGGTCGGTATTCATACTGGAGGTCTCGTGGGTTCGTACTTTTTTGGGGGTCACGTGACAGGTCAAAGTTATTTAGAAATACTTGAAGATTTACGTAAGCAAGTGGACAACTATCCAACACTCGTGAACATCTGCGTGAACTCAGGATGGAGCTTTGCCGCACTACACGTTATGTGTGCGGGAGTACCTTAATGTTCATTTTGGATAATGAATACGCCCGCACGGTCATGTGACCTGATACCTAGAGATTTCTTCCTGTGAGGCCGTCTCAAAGACCGCGGTTTTGCAAGAGGACTAAGCACCCTTTCCGACCTGTGAACCGCTATTGAAGAAGTTGGATCTCTTCGTGGACTGCTTGAGAAACGTTGCCGTAAATACATTGATCAAGATGGACATCAATTTGAACATTTTCAATAAACTTTTTTCGAATACCTTTTGTAATTTCTTTTAATAAATTCATTTTGACGCAGCATTTTTTTTTCTCTTAAAGCAAATTTGTGGCTTGACTTATGCCGACCTATGTATGGGATTGAAAAACTTGGAAACAACTTTTTTAAACATGCAAGTCCCATTCTGTTTCATGAAATATATTACCGTGAAATTATGGAGATATGAGCATTAAAAAATTTTAGCGAGTAATTTCTTCTATAATTATAATTCAATTACTTTCTAGTTACACCACTGACCGATTGAACTGTTGCTACTATAAAACTAGTAGGTGATTGCCGTTACTTATGTAGCGCCTTAATCCGAACAAGTCACTTAATTATTTGTTTATCTTTATCTGAAATGGTAAATCGATTGATTAATTTTCTTAATACGATCCCAACCTCAATGAAGTTAATCCATGATTTGATTATCTTGTCATCGAAAAAAATAATTGAATCATGTAGTTTATTCATTTTGTATTATAATAAAATAAACGTAAAATCATTATTTTTCGTCATTTGGAAGAATTAGCAGTAAATATTAAAACGTGAAATACCAATCTTCACTGTGTATACTGGAACTATCTTAATAGTTAACAAATTATTTTATTAAATAATTTAGCTTGATAAAGTGCGGTAGTATAAAACTAAAAATACTGAAAAATAAAGAGGAATATAAATATCCAAGTTCCTGAAAATAACGTGTTGTTTACGTAGGACAAACATCACGATATTTGTAAAATGGAATAAAAATTCATCAATAATTAAAAAACTGAAATAATATATTTTGAAACAAAATCGAATACAAAGGAAATATAATTTAAAAGGGAAATTCATAATCCTGTTCCTATATTGAAAGATAAATATTTGAAAAACTGTTCACATGATAAGTATGAAATTTGAAAGATGTAAATATTATATACTAATGCTTAAATTTATTATAAAAAATAAACTCGTTTTTTGTCATTTCCTATCAAGTGATTCTAATGAGACTACTGGTAAACAATTTATTTTTGATATGGCTTCTGAAAATAAATCCAACGATATCACACCACTTGGTTATAATATCCAGTTATTCTATTTATTTCTACAAAAATTTATTACAGCGATATTTTGCGCTCGAAAATTGAGGAAACCGTGAATAAAAAAAATATATTACAGCAATAAAAAGCACTGTCATTCATTATTGGTCATAATTTTGTGAAGACACTGTAATAATAAGTAAATAAGGCCTCCAATTTTTTCTTTATGATTAATATGTTTACATGCTACTCATTTATAGGGAATGTGGATAAACATAACGAATCGCACTTCTGCTGAAGCAGTAAATATGGAAATACAGTGCCGTATTATGCTGATGATGAAATATAAAGTAAACTATATAATAATATTTTGATTGGTCCAACTCTCAAAGTTTCTTATTTATGGAGTTCAGGTGATTTAAAATTCCAATTGATGAATTTCCTATTCATGAATAACCATAACTAAAAATAGAAAAAACCTAAAGCCAATGTAGTTGCATGTGTATGACGTAGAATACTTACAGTATTTTCGATAAGTTTTTAAAAACTTATCTGTCAAACATTTTAAGAGAATTTGAAGAAATAGAATGCACAGAAGGAGCAAATTCTCTTCGTTAAGTCATTGGGCTATTGTTGGAGAAAAGTATAAAACGAACAATTAATTTCTAATAGAAAATCATGTCATGAGTTGTTCAAGTGCCTGGCTATAAAACGATAAAATTCGTTTTTGGAGCACTATCCAAATAAAACATGATTAATTTTTCATATTTTTGTTTTCAGGTGCGTTTTTTTGGATTACGACTAGAATTCATTTGACCAGTAAGTTAATTTTTATTTTGAATATTACTAGTCATCAATCGAATTACATACAAATCAATTATATCAATTTCACAATTTCAAATTTTCATCATCTTATTATCAGCAATTGAGTGGTTATATTTGTAGCGTTAACAGTTTTTTTTAGTATGATGTGGAATGCTGGTAGCTTATAACGTTGGTGGAACTGGAACTTTCTGAATAGTTGTATATATATCTCACGTTTTTATAATTTGAAAAGATATACCTCATCTTTTATATAGATATATTTTGTACATTTTTCTCTATTATACTTTTTCAGTTATATTTTTCATATACTACAGATTTCTTCATGAGATTATAGCATGTTATGCATTCCACTGTCATTTAACTAAAAACTGCGACACAAACGGTTCTTTGAAAAACATTAATTACCCAACAATTAGTTATACATAATTTTTATCTTTTCTTTAGTTGTACTAAGATGATAAGTGCAGACAGGTTTTCCTGGTAATAAAATCTGACCGCTTCTCATCAGTAATTTGTTTAAGGATTTGTTTTTATGATTCTTTTACACTCATTTTCTAATTCGTAAACAAAAAAATCGGGAAATTTCCTCATTACATTCCTTCTATTTTTACATATTTGTTCATATAATCGTTTATGTTGTCTATTTCTCTAACAAACGTCACAAAATAAAAATGTAATCGCAAATTGAAAGCTTTCTACGTATAGGTAGACGGTAGAATCAAATTTGGAATCAAAATATTTGACGGATTTAGCGTGACACAGGTTTACAGAAAAATGATTTACTGTGAGCACATTTTTGTTGATACAAACATTTGGATAGACTTTTCATTACTTCAGATTTTTATATTTTCAATATTTTAAACATATTTGGTACCATAACTGTAGAAAACTTCAGTAGAAACAGTTTTGACTAAAACTCGGACAAAATTGTATTCCAAAGCAGAAGTCAATTATTATTAGCAACAATTTGTGTATTGAGATTAAGTAAAAAACACTCACTCCATGGATATTTTTAATTTAACAAATCAATTACAGATGTACAAGTTCACACTTGAAAATGCAGCTCCGTACTGGGCCAGAATATCAATATTTGTTCAGCATTAAACGCATTAAAAAGTTATAAAGTGAAATTTTTTGTGTTCATCCAATGTGGATATAGTAGACAGCAACAGCTAAAATTAAGAATGATAATTATTCAGAATAATTGCCAATAAAATTAGAATCACAGACACTTTCATAGATATTTCGGTTGTTTAGTTAATTATTATAACGAAAATCGACAAGTTTTCGACTATTTCAGTTGTAGAAAAAGATGAAATTATGAGAAAAAATCAAAAATTTTATTGAAATATAACATGTTCCATCTATTAAATGGACATTCTTCATATATATTTCAACTTAAGAGTTTTCTCTGTAGAGGTAAATCAAATTAAATCATAGAGTTGAGGATATTCATTTCATAATAAAATATTAAACAATAGTAAAATGAAATATTTTTGTTCAAAAGCAAAATTAATTAATTTGAGAATTACAATAGTAAGTAGTAGTTTTCTGTAGATATATGTATTAAGTTGAATCATAGTGCTGTGGATTTTTTTGAAACTGCAATTTCAGTTTTTTAGTTAATAGGCAGTCTTGTACCCATTCTAGTACAACTTTAATGAAGTGTGTATCGTGTGGACTAACCATAACAATGCAGTAGAAAGTGCGTCGAAATCATCGCTAATTTTTGTTAGCAGTAATTATATAATGTAATTAAAACTTTTCATATGCTATGTCAAAACCTCCTCTATTACGTGAGCTGACACATAGATAGCGATAGCAACTTGTTAATTTGAAAAAATAGATAAAAAGGAATCTCGTGTGTTACTAAAGCATTTCTTTTCATCAAACATAATAATGAAGCTAAGGATTGGCTTAATAGACATTATTCGCTTATTACCCCAAAAAAAAATCAACCATTGAGAACTAGTTTGCTAAGTTTATATGAGGCGAAATAAGTAATGAAGCTGATTGAAATAGCTGAGACTCTAAAGATATCAAAGGAACGTGTTGGACATATCGTGAAGGAATATTTCGATTTGTCAAACCTCTAAGCAGTGCACGTGAAGCACTGACTCTAAAACGCGAAAAGACGCAAAAGTTGATTGGCAAGGACTACCTTAAAAAGGAAAAAATATAAACCGCTGCTATTATTGGAGCGTGTGAAGTACGAATTCGCGAGAAAATGACTCTATTTGAAGAATAAGAAAGTGCTATTTCGTTGAGACAATGCATCATGTCACAAATAATATAATAGGTTTGTTCTTGATAGCTGCACTGGGACTGGACCAGTGCAGGCCAGTTCGTGAGTGTATAGAATTAGTTCGATCGGATACAAAGAACGATGGAGCATTTGTTTATTGCTGTATTTGAGGTTATTTGATGTGATTCAGACCTTGCAGTATCAACAATAATAAAAAAAGATTTGATATCGTACTGTGAACTGTGTGAACTAGTTTAGTTCTGGTTCTGCTACAAAAAACGCTTTAGTGTACACTTCCTGAATTAGTTCTGCCAGTGCAGCCTACCAATAACCAACCTTAATAATGGTATTAACAAATGTAGATATGAGATATCTATTTATAATGTCGGCTTTTTATTACGATGTCTAGTGAGTGTATGTTTTTACTTTGTATTTTAAATACAACCATTAATATGTATGCAAATTTCGAGGTTAACACATTAGTAATAACACGTCCTACAATAAAAATGTTTGTTAAATTAACTAAACAAGGAGTGTGATAAACCTAAAAATTTTCAATTATGCGCTTCGGCTTGCGTTTATCTTCATACACAAATTTCAATAATTCAATTATAAAGCTGGCCAAACGTCAAAAAGACTTTCGAGGTTGTTGCCGAATCGTTTATTGATTATTTTTTTATAATACAAAATCCAACAGGTTTTAATCTTACGAGGAACTGGCGGTTACAATAAGTTTCGTTAACAAAGCATTTCACGTAACAATGCATGTAATTTTTGAGGTAGAGGCTGGTAGCGAAACGTTACTACACAATACAATAAAAAAACAATAATTTTGGTTGTTCGTTGAATTGGGAATCTCTAGGACTTTGAATAATAAGAATAATAACTTTCATCATTCAAATTTTTGTATAGCATAGAAGTGGAAATTATTTGGTACATCCACATATACAAAGAACACACTTCGAAAAGTTTTAATTTTAATTTTAATAGCATTATCTAGAAAGATTAAGCAGACATAACGAGACGAGAAACAAAATTGAACAAAATTTTAGCGTAATAATGATAATATCACAAAGTTATGCCACCAAATGGTACACGGATGGCTCCAAAACAACAGACAGAACTGGAATTGGAGTGTATGTGCTCTGAACCAAACACGCTGAATACATATTTCAAGCGGAAATTCATCTCGAAAAGCAATTATCGCAAAAGGGAGCAGACATGAAACAGGTTTGCTGAAGGAGCGTATAAACCTTTTTGTACTACTTCAATCTTTCCGTGGAATCAGCTACAGGACAACAGACTAGGCAGTAGAGATTGAGACAGAGAAAGATACACCTAAAAACCTAAAAGCAAAGAATATTTGTGTAAAAACATTGTAGGAATATTATTGGGGCGTTGCCGCTTCAATGAACATCTGAAGACGCTAGGTTCAGCAGAAGATGAGAGTGTAGATTTTGCTACGTAGGAGCAGAAACCTCTATACACATTCTCCCACATTGTGAAATACCAACTAGCGCATGAAATCCCGACTCCCAGATCAGAATCCTCAGTATCACAGCATAAAATGGGAACATAATGTATTTATGACAATGTATGTATATATGGTGTTTCCTTTCTTGCTACGATACTGGGGAACCCAGTGTTTACAGCTGATCCATTAATCCTACTTTTTTAAATAGTTCTTAGAGTTTAAAGCGGTATCTTCGCCCGCTTCTTCTCTTTTTTTTTCAAAATTTTTTTCCTATTCTATTTTTTTCTCTCCCCATGGTTGTACCCTCGAGTAGCCAGGGGAGGTCCATTCCAGCAGAGCTCCCGGTCTAGATCAGCTATATTTAGATTTAACAGGGTCGCCAAGAGAAGAATGCAATCGAAGTCGCATACTCCCAAACGTATTGGAAGTATCTAGCTGTCCTGATGGTCAATTTAAGGAAGTGCAAGTCGTAATACTCTCCGTGCACAACTTGGCTACCCTGGGATGATCCTCCTTCCGTTCGGCTTTCAACTCGATTCCCAAGATTTCCGGAGCATCACGACCCCTATTTATTTATGATTTATATTATCATATTATGGTTGTTTGTAATTTTGACAAAGCTAGATTTTGTTGATTTGAAAAACCAATTGATTGCCTTACTCGAAGAAATAATTTTGTTATTAAGAAATCGAAAAAATTAGAATGATGAATGGATTATATTTACAGTATATAAAAAACACAAAATTCTATCTATCCTCAGTAAATATTTCCTGAGATGTTTGCATCTCGACATATGATACTCTGTAATTTACTATAGATCAATTATTAATGATATTTATATAACTTGCCTATTAATGTCAACACCTACCAATATATTTGTTTCTTATTTAGTAATCATTTTTCAAATACTACGTAAGCAAGAGTAGGTAGGAATTTGAATAATGATCAATTGAAAGCAACCTTACTTTTACTTGTAGCATTACGTCACAAATTAAAGTGACATCATTCTGATATTGTAACCAACTGTTATTTTAATGATTCTAAGATGTATAATTATATCAACCATTCAAAACTGCGAATAATAAAATTTAATTGCAAAATAGGTACAAGTGAATCCGTATCTGGTACTGCAGCACAAATAAATCGTTGAAGTGAAAGTACTTGCATTTTTCAAGAATCGTTGAATTGAATTGAAAATATATTGGATTCACAATTTTATTTATTTATTTTTTCAATTCCAATCCTAGGTTAGCTTTCGTAGCCATGACATCCTTCTTAGTACATTTCTCTTTCAAATTTTTCCACCTTGTACTGTTCGTTCTCAGAACTTTAGAATTATGTGACATTTTCAGCATCTGCCTGTTTCAAAGTTCCATCATGCCAGTAGATTTTTCCCTACGACTACTTATTTATATGGTGTGAACGACTAGAGTACTTATATCGTCTTTAATTCTTGTTTCCCAGTTTCATTTCTAGCTCCCCGATGAGTAAGTATGTTTAATCTAAACTGTTAAAAACTTTTTTTCAAAATATTCTCCAAACTGATATATTCTGACATGCGTTTCACCCAATTTTAAAGCTCCAGTTATGAACGTTCTTCTGTTGTTGAAAATCGTTGACTAAGCAGTTTAGTTTTGATTTTTGGAAACAAAATAAAAGTCAATCTGTTCTAAATTAGAGCTGTATGATGGATAACTGAATGCTAGTTTGCATTGTTTTGTTGAAGAATTATTAATCTCTATTTGACGAATTACGAATTCATTCAAAAGCTTCTGGAAAACAAATAGTTGTGTACCTGAAGCCACTATTGCAACATAGCCGGTAATGCCAAAGAAACAAGCAAACATTCGCTCTGATATGTTTTTACCACAAACTACTTTTGTTGGGTGTAATTTAACTTATCATTAGAAATGCCCAGAGTTGCTGACTAATGGCCATAGTTTCAATAATAATCAGATTTGTTCAGACATACGACGCCTAGGTACCTCGACACAATGTTGTAGGGATCACCAAAGCAGATAGGCTTGTGGGACGAAAAGAGACGATGGAGCATCTGCTCTACCAGTACGCTACCTGGACGAAAAAACGTAGTTAAATGCTTGAGGGACGATCAGTAGATTGTTTCGAAAAACTTTATTACCCTAACATTAGTCTATTGAACTTTTTAAAAGTTTATTCGTTACATTCGATACGTTTTATTAAAGATAGGTTTTACAATTTTCAACAAGCATTATATTTAACAATGCCTACCTACTATTCCATTAGTAGGTAATGTCATCAAAACATTTATTGTTATAAAGATTTATTCTACATGAACAAGTAATTCACGATAAAGAAATATTTCATGTAAGAAATGTAAACACTCAAATGCATATATAGATTGAAAGGTTTTTATAATTTTTCCACGTATAAAAACGTTTATAATTACTGATTATTAAGTGAGGTTAAATAAGTAATTTACATTGCAATTTGTTCAATTACACTAAAGGAAAATTTGAATAATATTACTACTAATATATATGTTGTCATTGAAATTTGACGTACCTATTTTTAGACGAATAGAACCTGTTTTGGCACCTGAATTTATACTGAAGAAATAACAAAATATATATGTTTGTTACCATCAAATTTCAAATTTAAATACACTGTTATGAGCAATGCAAAAACTGCATAAAAATACGAGTATTATTTTTAATTACCAAAAATCTTGCATATCAAGGATTTTCCCACCTTAACAAATGAAGACAATATTTTTGTAATGAAAAAAATGTCATACCCGGTTTTTAAATGAAATTTGACCAGCTGTTAATTTTATAACTATAGGTATACAAAAGTTCCTTCAAATTTTTTTCAAAATAATGTCCCAGTATGATATATATTTTCAATTTCTATTTTTGGCCAGATCTTTTCCTCCTAACCAAATATTGTCATATATAGGGTGTTTAGGGCATGGACCGACATAATATTTTGAGAGGATTGAAGGGCTCATTCACCAGTTTTCTCCCATAGACTCTTTGTCTCAAATATTACGGTGGTAGGAATTTTTTTCAGGCTATTTGAAAATCATCCAAAAGATTGCCTTTAAATCTTCATACCTTTTTATTTGGGGTTGTAATAGCACGAAATAATTTGAGCTTCTATACTGTAATGTTTTGCTAAATAAATGATTACTTACTTGTTACATATTAAAAAAAATTCCTGAGCTCACAAAGTCGTAAATTTATGTAAATATTATGAAAAGTGACAATCTCTCATTTCTAAAGCCTTTTTAAATGAAGCTTTATTTTAATTCGTTTATTTTGCATTAGAATACATCGCAAAATACAAAGGTATTTCGTGGTATTACAACCCCAAAACAAAATTTGAGCTCTACAGAGGTTAAAAATTGAAAAATAACAATTATTTATCAAACATAAATAACACAGAAGCTGGAGAATTTGAAATATTATAACTTCATGTGGAGAATAAGAAAAACAAGAAAACTGGAAAGAAATAACATATGACGTCGCATCCAAATACATCTATCTCGAAGTAAAAATACATTTACAAATATCTGAAAACTTACAAGGAAAACGAACGTACCGTTATTTTCATGTTACTATAATTAAAAGTTAATGTTGAGAATAGAATATTATTTCATTTTATCACAATCGCACACATAAAAATTTGATAAAAAATTTGGCAAATTAGTTGAATAAAAAACACCAGAAAATTTGAGAAAGACAACATATCTTTCAGAAAACCAAAATTAGAAAACATTAGCATTTTGTCACCATATGTCACAAACTCTGGGGATTCATTGAATTTTATAATCTGGTTGGCTCCTTATTTTCAACAACAGCACTATTCAAAAGATGACTATAAATAAAATAACTAAAACAAAAATTTAATACAATGATAACTTATCCAAAATACAAAATCTGTATATAATATAACTATAAGGCTTTCATAAGACTAGATATTTATTTAGTTGTAGCTGAGCGCCCCCCCAGAGCTTTGGAAGTTTTACAACATAAGCTGAAACTTCTAGAGTCGTTTCTATAAGCAAGTTATCGTCTTCAGGAACCGAAGAAATTTTTACTTTTTGTTGTATTAGTGTGAAGTAATGGTAGCAATAAACAATGTTTCAAGTATTTAAGTGGTCAGTTTGATTTTTAGGATTGGTTATGGTGTATCATTATCATCAATCCAGTCGGTAACCATCCTCTTAATATCGTCAGACAAGCGTTTCGTAAAGCGTCCTCTACTTTTAAGGGCATCTCCTCTCGGTTTCCACTCAATAATTCTTTTGGTCCACCTATTGTTTGTTCTTCTGGCTACATAGCCTGTCAGTTCTATTTCATGTCTCATAAATATTTGTCACTATGTTCTTCAGGGGTAAACCTAGCATCACGCGTTACATTTTTTGCTGCTAAACATTTGGTTTATAGTAGCTTTTGTTGATT
Organism: Diorhabda sublineata; assembly: GCF_026230105.1. Classification (NCBI taxonomy): domain Eukaryota; kingdom Metazoa; phylum Arthropoda; class Insecta; order Coleoptera; family Chrysomelidae; genus Diorhabda; species Diorhabda sublineata. The sequence continues at coordinate 42,195,375 of NC_079474.1, forward strand.
GTAGATTTTCAGCATCGTATGTGGCTATAAAATGGATGTTATAGTGTTAAAATAATCTAAATTCAATACGGTTACACATGTAGAAAATTTACGTCAATACATAAAAAACTGTTAAGGTTATTCAAAAAAGCATTAATTTATTATCTTATTATTATTTTATGAAATATTGAAAAAACTTAGGTGCAACATATTCATTCATCTCTATTTGTAACAAAGTTAAAGGCCAATCAATTTATAGTGATTAAACTGCTGTTTTAATAACAACGATGCTGTACATAGTACAAAGAACACAACATTTACAAATTAGATTAATTAATCATTCGTTTAAGTGAAAAACTGCAATAAGAAACGTTAAGTTTGTTTATTCAAGTTGATTTTACAATATTTTAGTATCCGAATATACGTAACACCAAAAATGAAAGAAGTCTTTGTGAACTCACGATTGCATTATTCATCATAAACAATAAAAATTGATAAACTTGATACTCCTTGTTTACAAACCATGTCAACATATATATTAGTGTTTATATTAACTATTAGAAATTAATTATTACGAAAGACGACATACTTTCATCTGCACTTGTATGAAATATATATCTTTTTAATTATCTACGGTTATCTACCTTCGGGTGTTCACAAAATTAAATTCTATCTAGGAAATTCTGGAAACCGCATTAAAAATCAGAAAGTAGTTTTTAATGACCCAATCTCCGAATTCCAATTAGTACTATCTCATAAATTATAGCAGGCTTCTGTTTAAAATTATAATTATTCTCGTCTTAATCACTATATAATTCCTTATAATAAATTAAAGTAGTTTTTATATTCATTTTATATTGATCGGTGTTGCGCTTTCCCTGTAAATTGGTGAAGTGTATTCGCCTCTCTCTTTACTTAAAATGATTAAAATTCTCACGTTTCACCTCAACCCTCACTCCTACTTCATGTAAAAGCGTACAAACCATGCAGTGAGAACAAATGCTATATCAGGACCAAACAAAATCAACGCAATCAACAACCAAAAATTTCTACCCAAATAAAACATCAAACCAGCAAGATTACCATTTGTATCAAAATCAAAATTATGACATTGAAATTCAATCAACACCAAATTATTATTAACTCTTTATAACGAACGCTTTTGACCGCCTTCACATTTGCAGTCTCAAGTTCTGTCAGACCTTCTTTCGATTCTATTTTTTTTATAACTTTACCAATATCCTCTGTTTCAATAATCGATTCTCTCCTCCATAAGATTGATTAAATTTGGAGATTTTTTAATTGTCGTACTAATTTTATAAAAGGAAAAAAAAGTGATTCAAATTAAAAAAGAAACAAAAAAATTAGTTGCGTCCAAGACCAGGCATTCTTTTCCTTATGGTACATTGTCGTAAGTTTAGACTGGCAAAGAGTAGTTAAAACTCGACATATCTTTTAGATCATCTTTGTAATTGAAAATAAGGAATCTATAGTTGATAGGTAATATCTAATATATTTGAAAATCTACCCATGGAACAAGAAACTTTTTCCTTTGGTCATTATTTTCCAGCGAACTTTGGTAATTAAGAATAGTAATATGGCAATAGTAATGACCAGTCTCCATTTCCTGGTACATCGTTTAATTTATTTTTCACTAAACATCAAAAGATACTATAAAGAATGGACTTTAATTGAAAATGTGGCTGTACTCAACGGTGATAATAAGAGAATTGTAGATGGGTTATTTAACCGTCACGTTTCCAAAAAATAATTGCTCCGGTACCTTTCAGTCCTATTTATACAAAAATATTTTCAACAGAATGGATTTAAAATTGATTTATAAATCCAGCAATACATTAAAATAATTATTGAGAAAGGATAAAATACCAAAATACCAGATTTGCAAAAGAGTGACAAGAAGTATGTTGGGCAGACTAAAAGATCCGTTAATGTCCTGTTCAATGAGCATACAGCTAGATTAAAATATGAACGGACCGAAAAATCAAGTATTGCTAAACACGCTGCTAGTCGTAATTATGAAATGAATATAAATAATGTAAAAATTGTTCAAAAAATATACCCAATAATAAATTGTTGGATGCATTCGAATGCATTGTGATTGTTAAAAGTAAGAAAAGTTTAAATAGGACGGTGGTTCACTCTATAGTTTAGTAGTCTAGGAATGAATGTGGAATTTTTCGTCGGAAAGATGCTATCATAGAATTATTCTTTATTACTATCACTACACGATATTATTTCAGCTATTGCCACTAAAAAATTATTTCTGCGTTTTCTTAAAAAGTTTGTTTGCTCAAGTCGTTTTATCAATAATTTATTAGAAAATATTCTGTTGAAACCGAAAATTTCTAATTTAAGTAGGAAAAGTTCAAAAAAAGAAGATCTGACATGTGTAGAGCATGTTTCTTATTTATAGGAATGAACTGGTCTTGGTCTAGCGGAACTAAGCGTGTCTTTGTCTTTCTTTTTTTTGCAAGACTGAGCAGCTCAAGACTCGTATTGAAAAACTTACGTAAGACCAACACTGAGCATGCCAAAAGCTAGAAATTTGACAGAATTTTGAATAGTGATTCTTGAATCGATATATAGAGTAAAAATTGCCTTAGAAGATTTGCTAATAACTGATAATTTTGACCTGGGTTCATCACACAGAAGATTGTAGAAATGTAGGTATTTGTGATCTTGAAAAGTAGAAATAAATGGAAAATGTATCGTTTTTCGTATTTGACAATAATAAAACCAAAAAAATCAATCGTAAAAAGTATTGGTTATACTTAATTATAAAATTTATGTTTGTACCTATAAAATATTCCTTGTATTGTCCTACGAATCTTTGCTGTGTAATTTGGTTGGTGTTCTTTAATTAATAACTTTCAATTTCTATTCCGTATTACAATAGTTTATTGAAAGTATGTCTTCTAGCCATTTTCTAACATTTAATTGAATCTAAAAATTTGCTACAAAATATTCTATTTGCAATCTAGGGATTAAAATTTAATAACAATCGATATTCTGATTGGGTTGTAGTGAAAAAAAAAATAATTTGTTTTTGTTTTATATTTTAAAATCAATTATTAAAAAAACCATAAAGCCTGATAGAATTCATAAACAGCAATATAGACTTTGACAGATAGGATTCACGACTAGTGTTAGACAAACATAAATATTGGATTGGATTTGACAAAATACGAATATAGCAAGGAATGTTAAGATTCACTCAAGCACGCCAATTTTTTTAAATAAATTTTTTCAGATTTTGTTACTTACACTACTAGTCATAGAATCCGTGTTCTAGTATGTTATAGCCAAGTTTACATTCACCGCCTCGGCGCTGCTAGCGGTTAATAATTTGTTCATTATTAACCACTAGTCAATAATGAACGAATTTTATTTTTATTTTAGTCTAAAAATATGGTAAATTTAAAATTCGCGCTTAATTTTGACATCTTTCTAATAAAAGTGATATGATAAATCATAATCATTTTGAGTTTAGGTTAGGTGGAAAAAATAGTATATACATCAAGATGGTGAAGACATTTATAGGCCTCGCACCTTATTCTCATGGTCCTAAAGTCCCTCGAGAAATAATCTTGATGGTTGGTTAATAATAATAGTCTTCACCATCTTGATGTGTAATATACTATTTCATCGTCTTATTCTGTTTTGTATTTTAAAACATTGCGTTAAAAGTTTTTTGAATGGAAACATTTTTAGGACTTACTTAACATCCATAGTATGTATCTATGATTTTATGACATTTTAAGAATTCTGTAGAGGCTTCTCTCATAAATGTTATACAGCTTTTCATTCTTCCTATCATCTAAACCACCTCAAATAAATTCTATTCAACCTCTTCGGTTTTTACTAATACATTGCGTATCACCTCACTAACTATGGTAATTTTAATACTTATATACGAGGTGTGACAAACAAATATGGTCAATAAATGTATGTCTATCATGTGTTATTTGGACATTAAGTTTGATTTTAAGTCGAAAAAAGTGCCAACGAATATAACTTATTGTTAAAATTTGGTGATAATTTAGTAACATTGAGGACTGTTTACAAGCTGTCCGATATACAAGTAGAAATTAATCTCTTCGAACGAGGAACCTCAAAATGTGCATAAAGTGAATATAAATGTTTATTCAAACAGTCAAGTAAAATTTAGTTTTGATTCCCGCTTAAAATACTGTCTACAATCGTTTTATTCTTCAGATTAAGCACTATGCGTTTTCTAGCTTTGTGTTGCTTGTATTCGAAGCATCGATTTGTTAAAATGATAAGGACTGCATTTAGTTTATTACTGCACAATTCTAACGGTAGAAAATAAGACTGGTTACATATTCTCATCTTTACGAATACCCTGACTTAGAGAGACCCCATCCTACATCTAAGGGTGGGAGATGCAACCCACACTTGTAATACATTACAAGAATTTGGTACAGTCTGAAAATAAAAACTCTGTTGAAACGGAAACGTTGCGACACTATTAGTTGGCTTAGACGGATATTATAGTTGTTCAAAAAAGACTTTTTAAAAGATTCTACGTTGGGATAAGAGCCCTATAGTAACTCATTCATCGTACCTCTCAAATAAATTCTGATACTCTTTCTCAAACTGTAGATTTTCAATTACATTGAATTGATCTATTTTTAAACTATATACTAAAATAGTTATACGTAAATTGTTAGCTTCTATTTTGAATTCTCGAGACATATTATTGTCGGCAACGTATTGATTTTTATTTAGATTGTGCCCTTTAAATTGATTGACACGAAAGGCAGGGATATCAAATCAATTTTAATTGAACTAATCAAAAATGCGGGTAGGTAACAAACTACTTTCAATAAATGCCGAACCGTATAAAACAGACATTCTATAGAGATGTTATAATATGCTTCAATTAAAATATTCAAATCGGAAAGTTGCACTTGGTAATTTCATTTATTTGACAGAATATTCATCAAACCACTTGATAATTAGATAAAAAAGATATCAGAACATTAGCAGATATTCTAACAGTCTAACAATTATTGATGAGTATAGATTCTGTGGGGATGGATAAGAAATTTCTGATCCAATAGTTGCCCTCACAATCCTTCAAAGCGGGAAATGCTTTGAAGGATGAATTTCAAGAAGTAAATGTGTAGTCTTCAGCTAGCACTGCAACTAAAGTTTATGAATAATCTGGAACTAGAGGACAAGCTCTAAATGGTGTTCGACAAAAGTAGCTCTAAACTGGATACACAATAACATAACGGTACGGCTACAATTCTAATTTGGAATTTCTTGAACCGTTGGTGATAATCATCTGAAACCACTATACCAAACTCACAATTATACTATCTAATACGCGTTTCGATAACCAATTTATCGTCTCAAGAGACTATATATTTTGGTAGCTGATCTAAAACATAAAGAGTTTTCACGACATTTTCAAGGCATTAATCTTACGATTACATACCTTCACAACAAAAATTAGCAGTAAATCATGATGAATTCATTTATATTTTTACTGCTTTATGCTATTATATTTAGATTGTTGATGAAAAGACTGATTTCAACGTCCTGAATCAAATGGAGTTAATCAGTTTTTCCCCAAAAAACTTATTTACTGAATTTTCACAAGTCACAAATATTTGTAAAGTGGTTATAATCTTTTAACTTCTGTAATTTTTAGTGGAATATTTCTATTTCTGGGTTTTGTTTTTATGTATCTATCCTTATGTATTTTCTTCTACTTACCTTTGTTTTAACCGAAGAAACAAATATCTATGATCGAAATTCTTTTTTATTGTTATTGGTTTTCATAATATTCTCCATAAAGATGAATATAGTTTTCCATTTTAAATAAATATTAGAAGCACGTTTTCCACTGACTCCAAAATATACGTAGAAAAAAAATAGCTGTTTTTGGTTCCTGTTTAATAGAAAAAAAAAACAAAAGTTAGGTGCCGATTCAGAACTGTATGGTGGAGGGTCAAAAAACCTCTGACAAATATATTTGTGTACATCATTCGGACTTTTTGTTACTCAAACGCCATTATCGCCACATAACCGTTAATGTCAAATTTAACCGGGATAAATATTTTTTTCTCCACCAAATGATCATGATCATGTACTACCTTATTGATGTTTTTCATATGAATGTCATTTCATTCATTCCATTGGGATTACACTCTACAATTGACTTTGAATATCTGAGAAACACGTAAATGCAAATAATTTTGTAAATTCCATCATCAAATAGTTTCACATTATATAAAAAAAATGAGTATTATAAGTCACAAAAATAGTACATTACTCACAAGAGAATAATCACAATTAACAGGTGCACATATTTGTAAACATCTTTCTCAAAAAGAATACTCAAACCGGAAATAACCGTTATTTAAAAAAAAAGTACTGGTGGTATTGTGGGATTTTTGAGTTAACAGTCGTCCATTAACTCCAGTTCGATACCTCATAAAACTTTATCACTATAATTTGTTTAAAAATGTGTGTTTTGGAGACGCTTATATGGTATTTGAATATTTAACCAATTTTCAATCTAACTTGACTGTTCTGTTGGATTTACTCTTTAAATACTTTACTTATTAGAATCGAATTCGAACAGTATAGAAAAAACAGAATTTCAAAACGATTTTATTGATTTAAAAAGATTATTTGTACCTATGATGTCCTCCAACTGTGCAAGTGTCATTCTGCCACAAATTCGTTAAATTTGTACAGTGATAAGCAAGACTAGTTCGGGTCTTGCAGAAAAAGATTCCACAAGACCAAGACCGAGCAGTGCAAGATTTATACAAGACCAGTATCTCGTTTTGCAAGATCGAAAATGCAAAATGCATTAAGCGAGTAGATAAGATTGTTGGCGAAATTTCCATATATGTGCACTTCTCACTAAGAAATCAAAATGTTGATTTAATTGTCCCTGTTAAAATATTATTTCTATAGGATATATAATCATTAATATATATTTTTCTCAAACTTATAATCTATTGAAATTATAGAAAAATACTGACACTAGATAGATAAGACCATATAGCATTTATTCATCACTAAATTTATAGCTCTGCTAGATAGATAATATTTTGAAGGTAATTTGGGAGTCTACTTGATTGCAATACTTGAAAAATAATTTCATTACGTATTTTCATAATAATTTTGACCCTACGTTTATCATGAACATGACAATCTACTTGCTGGAACCAAATCTACTCAAGGAAAATAATTGTGATTGTGAGTGATTTAATTTTGTTCAAATATTTATTTCCCATTCAATTTCTATTAATCCAAAAGTTGCTCCCCAAAATTTCAGCACAAACGTTAATTTATATTATGTCCTTACAGAAGATGACAAATGTTTACTTTCTTTTCTATTAAAATTAAAAATTCTATTAAAATTTCACAAAATCCCATCCATATAATATTATTGTTGAAATTATTTTATTGATTACTATCTCTTCTCAAAATATATCAAATATATATATATAATTTTTGTCGTACACGTCCTCGCATCTAGATCCAGATTCTAATATATAGGGTTTGCAAAGTGTTTATAAAGGAATTACTTTCTCTTCTAAAATTTTCTCTAGTAATATAAAATCGTAGAAAATTGGTTTAAGAAGATGTATGTGAGCCATTAATGAAATTATAATATTTAAAATCAAAAATAACTCAATATTTTATACATTGGTTTTTACGACTTTTTTTAGTTCAAAACAGAAGATAGACAATCTATTCTTGTTTGTTTTCAAAAAATTACAACTGTTAACTTTTGACGGCAAGTCGTAAAATTTTAACTTCCACGGCATCAAGGTAAACTTAGTTATATTCTAATCATATTTTGAAAACAAACATGTCAGGAGACGTCATGTTTTTATGGCAATTTAGATTCTTTACTGTCAGTATGTTCAATTATAATTATCAGTTTGTCGTTTTGTATAATTTCGAACAGATCATATTGTTCATATTATTACTATATTTCACTCTATTTTACGTGAATATTTTTTTAGAATATTCCAAAGGAAATTATTTTCTATGGAATCAGTTACAGTGATTTTTTTTCTTAAGTTTCGGTCGACATTAACTATTCTTTTTTCTTCCTCAAAGTCATCACTGTAAGCTCTGCACTGGATTCGCTTGCTAGTTTTTGTTCTTATGGCCTGGGTGCCAACTATTCCATAAGATAGGATACTTTTTATACAGTTCGATAAATTCGAGGGTAAATAAGAAGGTAATCATTCCTTAACAAGGATCAATTATCTGAAGAAGAAAATAAAATTGTTTATTTAACGAATACCCTCCAGACAATATAGAAAAACATTAAAAATGTATTGTAAATACCGCCGTAATCGTGTCTACTGTGTGAACATATATAAATAAAATTGTAGAATTGAACTTACCTCTAGAAATTAATGAGAGAAATGAAAACGTGGCATACAACAGATATAACTTCTTCTAAAATAAACTGGCAACTTTGATTTGAACAAGAGGACAAGAATTGTGTATAGTTATACTACAAATGTTGGCTCTAACTTCGTTCCAATCTTGGGTATTCCTTAGATGCGTATCGAAAAAAACCGTCTTTCAATGGATAACGTTCCAATGCAATTCCAATAGGTTGGAAACAAAACATTCGCACTTCGACCGCACGATGCGTCCAACATTTGACGCATCGTGTGGTACCGACTTAATGGTAAAGTACAGACAAACTAGCGTTATAATTATCTCTATAATTGAGACAGCTAAATGGTTCTCTAAGTATTGCCCCGTCAGTTTGATGGACTGTATTTTTCATTTATAAACCATTTGTGGTACCACCTTCTCTCAAACTAACAAGCCGCCACTGCCAATGAATAATGCTTCTGTGCAAAGACAATACCGTTCTGTTAACTACCATTGTACAACAGAAATTACTTACACACGATTTGCATACATTTAGTTAGTTTCCAATTAATTCGTCAGTGGTTCGCGCCTTTTCTTTATCAACTGATCTGTTCTAAAAACGAAATGAAACATTATTATTATTACAGTTGTAAGATGCATTCGATAAAATTGTAGTATGTGGAACACACACAGTGAGTGCGATGTTATCATAATAAAATTACTATTCTCGAACTAGAAATTTGATTTATACTACCCGAGGAAAAAAATCGGATAGATATGAATGTATTTTTTCGTTGCTTGGCTGCCAATATAAAAATCATCTCTCGAGGCGTTCCCGTTAAATGTAAGCGTATTTATAAAGCAGAAATCTAATATTAAAATTATAGCATTTTTATATTTCACTTTCGAAATTCCTCTTAAAATTGAAAGCATATTTGAAGGTTATCTCGCAGAAACAATTAGAGGTTTGTTCCAAACTGCTAGTAGGGACCGTCCGAACGGTTATTGGAAGCGTTTATAGATATTTTCTCCGCAATATCCGGCTATGTACGGTTCTTGTAACAGTACTTGCTATCAACCAAGTATCGAAAAGACCATCCCTGAAACGGTTTGGTTTACAAACGATATCTAAGTCGGCTGGAACGCAAAACAGAAACGGAAACCGCCCGGTTGGAACACGTAAACTCTATTGCCCAGAATCGTCATTGTACCAAGGACGGTTTTTTGATGAGTTGGAACGAACCTTAGGTATAAATGCAGTGGGACAGTGAGACTGTGGGTGGTCCTGAACTGAGCGCCACATATGCCTCCAGATAAGCCCATGGTGTCCTTGTAGATGTATGATGAATATTTCTAATAACGAAACAAAACATTGTAATGTATAGTCACCTAACGAATTTAGAAACTTGATATATTTCATAACGACTAGTTTTCCTTTAATTTGCGGTATAAAAATGTACTATATCCATTAACATTTTTAAACATTTACCGATACGTTTCAATAGGTTTGTTCCTGCTAGTCGGGACCTGCGGAATCTCCGGTTATGCACGGTTCTTGTAACAGTACTTTGCTTTCAACCAAGTATCGATAAGACCGTCCCTGAAACGTTTCACAAACGATATCTAAGTCCTTTGGAACACAAAACAGAATAGTTCGTATAAAGGTTAGGTTGGACCTAACCGCCCGGTTGGAACACGTAATCTCTATTGCAGAATCGTCACCGTCCAAGGACGGTTTTTTGGTGGGTTGGAACGAACCTAATATGTTCCCAATTCGGGAAAAGGGAAAGGATGATAAAGACGATTCTATCCCTTTGTCTTAATTTAACCTCTGCAATTTTTTTCATTATTATTTCATCTGAAATATCAAGAAAATATGGGCCTGTTGTGATACCACATTTTTTACTACTTTCGAAAGTGAATGGTTTGTTTGCTAACGATACCCTCTAAATTAATCCTCTAATATTCATGCTTTTTTATTTCCTTTATTATGAAGAGACCAAAAACTTCCGGAATTGTTGTTCCCTCTCATTGGCTCACTCCTCCCTCATTTTTTCTCTAGATCATCTCAATGTTGCGGAAATAGTGTACTTTCATGGGTAGAAATAAATAATAGTCACACATGATCAGATCAGGCGAGTGTGGGTTTGGGGCAGCGTAACCATGTTATTTTCAGACAAAAATTGTTCTATAGAAATGGCTTTGTATGCAGGTACATTATCATGGTGGAGCAACCATTATCCTGTCTGTCACAATTTTTTTCATGACCACTGTTGCGTAATCTTCTTAATATTTCAACTCAACACTCATACACTTGAGTTTTCCCATATCATGATGTTTGCAAACTATTCAATATAATGGTAGTTTACGTAACAAGTCATGAAAGTGGTCTTTTACTGGACGAGTTGGCAAATTGCAGGGCGAGCCACTTTCGGGACGTATTACGTACAATATTGTTTTTAAAACGGGCACTGTTCAATCCATAAACTGATTTCGAAAGAAAATGGAAAATGTATATAGTAGTGAATATAAATTAGGTAGAAATGACTACGTTAATTCATATATTTCCACGAATCTTTTGAAGGTTATAAGAATAGTTGTATAGGTGATATAAAACTTGTTATAGATCTTTTAAACAAAGCGAACAACGGTACTTGTGGACCTATGTTTTTCTTGAATAAAGCTGTTTTATAAATGCTTTGGAATCAGGTAAAATAAACTTTTATGAAACAAACATCGATCACCGAAAGGTACAATAAGTTAATACGTACTCCAAATTACGCTTAAAAACCCATAACATTTCTCACACAGCAGTTATATATTTATAAAACAATTTGGTAATAAAGAAGTAAACTGTGTGTTACTTGGGTTATTATCCGCATTTATTAAGAGTGGGTACTTCTCATCGTATAAATATGTTGTGTTGACTCGAAAGTCACCGTTGGATTTAGGAGGGAGGGCTGAAGTACCAGGCCCCGAGCAGGTAGTGGCCTCGCATGGGCCACGCAAAATACTAAGTTGAACAATTAATTTATAAGCAATATTGGATCCTTTGCATTTTTCATAAAAATTGTTTGGAAGTATTACGTTTACAAAAGTTCGAATTAATTTTGATTTCTTTAAGTGGGCCTCGGGTCGAATTTAGCTTAAGGCCCCACTTCTCCTTAATCCGACCCTGCTCAAAGTAGTAAGCAAATAAGACGTTTTGTTGCAATAAATTGTTATCTACTCACGGTAAGGAGAGGTAATGGTAGCCTAAAACATTTTCTCATCGTCTTTTATATAAAGTTTTTAATAAAAATTTGGCATATCTTTGATCTGTTCGCAAAAACCTGTTTGAATACATTTCCCGTCACTCAGTAAGTTTCAAAAATTTGGAAAGTATATAATTTAGCCGGATTCTACATCTCTACATCCAATGTTGTTTTTGAACCAATTGTTACAGATCAGAATAATTGGACAGAAGAACCACCACTATTATTGTGAAGAGAGTAATTTTTCACGATAACGCATGATCGCGTACTGCAAGATTAAGGCGGAAACTCTATGATATTTAGGATGGGAAGCTCTCAATCCACCTGCGTATTCTACAGATATTCCCACGTCGGAATTCTCCTTTTTAAAATATTTCAATATTGAAGAGTACATCAAAAACGACGAAGATGATATTGTGGTAACGGAATTATGATAAAACAGCAACTACAGGGTGCGGCAGCATAACTTCCTTTTTTCAAAAGTTAATAAAACTTATTGTATGAATCAGAAAATTTTTATTCGTTTTTTATAATACAGGCACATACATAAAGTTTTGTTTTACTGAGTTTTGAAGATCAAATCAGTTAGGTGACGTCCCCCATTCTCCATACACTGAGTAAACCGATTTCTGGCGTTTGTCATGACTCTTGCCAGCATAGCAGGCGTTATGTTGGCAATTTCTTCCTGGATGTTCGTCTTCAAATCTTGTAGGGTCCTTGGACGGTTCACATACACACGGGATTTCAAAAAACCCCATAGGAAATAATCACAAGGGGTCAAATCGGGAGAGCGGGCTGGCCACTCCAAATCGCCCCTAATTGAGATAAGGCGCTCTGGGAAGTGTTCCCTCAAAACAGCCATCGATGTTCTTGAAGTGTGTGCCGTTGCTCCGTCTTGTTGGAACCAAGTGTCCCCTAAGTCCAACTCATCTAGCCGTGGGAAAAAAAATTCCTGTAACATGTTTACATACCGGTGCGAATTCACTGTCACTGTGACTTCATTTTCCTCAAAGAACCAGGGACCAATAATTCCACGTGAGTAAATTGCACACCACACTGTGACTTTAGGTGAATGCAAAGGCCGTTGATGCAATTGTCGAGGATTGGTATCAGCCCAGTAGCGCATGTTTTGTTTGTTTACGGATCCACACAAATGAAAATGGGCTTCATCACTAAAAAAAACAATAGCGTCCTCAGGAACGACTTCCAGAAAAACCTCACACGCGTTCCTCCGAGAATTGAAGTCACGTTCAGAAAGTTCCTGCACAATTGCCATCTTGTATGGATGAAAATGAAGATCATCATGAAGTATTCTCCTCACAGAACGATCGGAAAGTCCAAGGGCAGACGCATGTTTGCGCGCAGAACGCCGTGGTGATCGCAACACTGAAGTTCTAACTAACTCAATGTTCTCCGGTGATCTAATGGGCCGAGGGACTCCAGTTCTTCGTCTTGTCACACTTGCAGTTTGTCTGAACGTAGTGACCCACGTAACAATTGATTTCCGGTCCGGGACAGGGGCCAAGGGGGCTAAATTAAAGCGATTCCGAAAGGCGCGCTGGGTTGCGATCACAGAACATCCGCTCGAAAAGTAAACCTCAACGGCAAACGCACGCTCCTCACTGTTCCAACGCATGATGGCGACTGAACTGTGCCGGGACAAAACTTTATAGTCCCCCCTCTCGAACGAGACCACTAGCACTCCGTTACGACATCTACCGACTAAATGGCGAACTTTTTAAAAAAGGAAGTTATGCTGCCGCACCCTGTATATTCAAATTATTTAGTAGAAAAGGAAATAGAAAACCGAAATTGATTATTACTAATCCTTATATTTTCGTCTATTCAAAGTGCTAAATATCTCTACTTGTTCTTAATTCTTAGAACCGACGTGAAAGCATGAAAATAAATTTTATTATGCGCAATAACACCTGGTTGTCCTCAGTTATTTTTTTAACCATAATCTTGTTAAACACTTTGCTTCAGTTGCACCTCCTATTTCTTTATCTTTATAACTTCGCTGACATTTCTGTTCATTCATTATCTTTTATATTCGATCTATAATTGTTTACTTGTTATGCATTACTTTTATTACACAAGGATATAGGCAATTCAATTCATTATGGCACTTTGCTCTTTATACCATAAACGGTTATGGTTTTTACCATTATCTGTTATTATATCGATAATATCGGTATTTCCGTATATTATACTTATCATAATCATTTTCTACTTATCAGATGATTGAGTTAAGCTTTCATTTTCTGAATTCAGACGTTGATAATCCTGTTTATGTATATTTTAATAAAAATTTATTAATCATCGCATACGACGAATCGTAAAATCACAACTTTGGATGTCAAGACGTAATCACACGTTCGTAGGATGTCGTATTTTGTAAATACAGCTTGACATGATGCAATACAATGTGCAAGAAAAATTATGGCTGCCCCATAAGTAATTCAAACAAATACTCGTACCTAACGTCAAATTTTATTTAATATTTTGTTGGCAATAATGATATCTGAAGCTGCCTCGCTTTTGCATTTGGTTTGTACGCAAAAATTAACTCTGGAATTTCAGCTTGCGCGCATTGAAAATAGCATCAAATCTATAATGTTGCTAATGCAAAGTTTTGTATGAAACAATCAGCTGAACTTGATCTGCGCATGCTTTTGATCAAGAAATATTGCGTCTTGCATTGCACTGCACGTTGTGTTGCTTAACGTCAAGCGGCCTTAAAACATCGCGGTTAGATGCAGTTCGCAATAATTTATAGCTTATCGGAGCCCTATAGATGGATACAAATTTTGATGATTCCGGAGCAGCCACTGATTGGAATTGGAATTATAAAGATTTTTGTACAGAATATAACTTCGACAAGACAAAATTGGCAATTTCATTGGTTTAAAAATATGAAGAATTGTAACGTATGTTGCAATAATTTTGGCACATAATACAATATGAAAATGGCTTTGTAAATAAGGAAATGTTTATACACTTTTCTATTATATCATTGCATTGAAATGCCTCATTAGTTGGAAATAAGAAAAAGCATTTATAATTTGATTGGACAAATCCCTTAGCCTAACATAGTTTGCATTTTTCAAAACGAAAATATTTCACGCAGAACCATTTACCAATGTATATTAAAAATACCTTATCTGAACCTCTCAAAAAGTGGAAAATCAAGAATTTCTACCAAAGAAAAAGTAGAAAAAGTAAGAAGAGTAAAAACAGAGTCGTGGTTTCCGTAACAAAACGGCGGATACATTTTGCGAAATAGAAAATCATTGTAATGGACGATAAAAAGTACTTCACACTTACCAATTTGGAAATCGATGGTTTTTTACGGAATGTAAAATATAAAGAATGAACAAAATTCGCTGATAAAGCTCTGGTTTGATATGCGATTTCGACGAGAGGGATATCCAGACCTTATGTGGGGAGAAGCTGTGGATGCTGAAAGGTATATTAACAACTGCATCTCTAAATTATTTGATTTTGTACAAGATAACCCGCTAATTTACTTCAGGGCTGTCCAATTTGAGGAATGTGGGCATTTTTATCTCACAAAGTGTATGGTTGAAGGAGGTAGCAATCCTAAAATGAGCAACTAGATGTTCAAGTGGTCCAATACTTAATGATTGATGAACTCAGAAAATGAGAAATGTTTGATTAAAAGTATTTACAAAATTATATAGTTGAATATTTTGTGTCAAAACTATTGAGACATACGTTATATCATTTCAAATAAAAATTTCAATAATAATAATAATAATAATAGATGAGATATTATTTGGTCTGAAATTGGGAAGAAGATTAATGAAACCAGTAAGTTGTTATTACACTTATTTTCAGAAGAACATATAGATACAGATTGTGACATCATCTCAAACACATAAAATATCCACTACTTCGCAAAATCCAACTAAGCATCGCGTCGTGCCTTTTTAATGAGGATATGCAATTGATTTTCTTTGAGTTCACATTAAAAAAATTGATAAAAGTATCATTGATATAATATTGAAAGTAAATGGAGAATGAAGTTTTTTTATCTTAGCTTTATATCTAAAACTCTTGATTTTGATTATAAAAACATTCCATTTCTACTTATAATGTCATAAAATGGCGAAAAAAACTTTATACACTAAAATTTGAAATCAATCAAACAGTTTGTATATTTTTTTCAAATACTGCTTATTGTTTCTGTATGATGTGTAGTATGAACTAAAGGGTTTATTTGAATATAATCATGAAAGTCATTCATATCTGATCGATGTTAATTTTTATAATATTATATGATTTTCATGTGAAAATATTGATGAATATTTTTGTTACAGGTTCTTATTATTGTCAAAATTCTATTATATAAGAGAATAAATTTACAACAATAATGTAAGTATATTTTTTAACATATTATTATATTAATAAAATACTATGAATGGGTGCTTCTTAGTATTGTTTTGATTTTGGAGAAACAATAAAGAACAAAGTTTTAGACCAGTAACTGATGAAACGTGCAATAAACTTTATTATATTAAATTTATTCCAAAAATTTGATTACAAGGGTCGAGAGTTTTTACAAAAAGTTAAATAGAAACGAACAAGTTCGAAACAAGGTGTTTTATTGCTTTTCGAAATATTCGCTCTTAATATCTATAGATTTTTGCCTACGATCAAACCAATTATGCAAACAATTTGTCTACTCCGAAACTGATATCGTAGAAACAAGGATTTGAAAGTCTTTAACAACTCTTTAATAAGATAAAAATCTCTGTCGGTGCATATTTTGGATAAATACGAGCAGTGAGATGTTTTTCTCCTTTAAAAATTTAGTTGTTTGACATATATCCTAAGAGAAGTCTCTATACGCACATGTTTCTCGAAGTGACAACCGATTTTGGCCTTTTCAAAATTCATCACTGACGGATATACGATCATGACGAAATTCTGCAAATCAATTGTAAACAGTCTTCCCTGATAGTTCTTCATGACCAAAAGTTGCGCGAAGCGATTAGTATATATTGTTTTTCATTAAAGCCTTTTTTAAAATCAGAAAAAATTTCCTTATTTTAAACTTTCACTATCTCTAACAACTCACTCAGTCAATATTTAAATTATCACTGGCTCCGCTATAGCAAACGTTCACAAATTTAGTGTTGCCACAACTCATTAACGCCACCTATTGTTCGATTGTAAAAACTTGTGTTCAATCTCATTTTTGTTGTGTAATTCGTCAGCCCACATATTAGTCGATTGGTTAATCAAATACAAGTGAATAAAACAATGCCGATGCTGAACACGAACATATTTGAATTGGATTTTGTTGTTTCTTTCGCCAATTCGGTAATTTTTGCAACATATTCTATCTATCATTTTATTTTTAAAATGTGAGTTATTTTAAATTAATTCAATATTGAAAACTAACTTCTATTATTAGAATTTTTCAATTTTCAAAATTCTTAATTCAACATTATTATGCAAACATCAATTCTATCATTTCAACTAAAATAAATTGTATTGTTTAATTATTCAGAACCTTTAATTATATTATACATTAAGTTTCATTATATTTTTACAACACATTATTCTTCTTGATGCATTGTCCAATATCTGCCTGATGTATGCTCTTTAACACGTTAACTGCCGCATGCCATTTATAGCAATTTCTCAATGATGTACAGCCGACGTCCAACTTGTTTAACAACTGGAGAACTTTGATTATATGCAATTCCAAAATACAGGTGTTGTTCGGCGTAATTAAAGTAAATTTTGAAATGATCACGAAACAATGAATGTGAATGAAAGGATTTGTAGTTTTGCTGATAATTTCCAGTGTTTCTTTGCCGTTGGTTTCTGTAGTATGTACGTCCTTTTCTGATTTTTTTTCACCCCTTTAAGTGCTTGATGCTGAAGTTTTTTCTCTTTCTTATTCTATTATAGAACTTTAGACTGTAATTTCCAAAGGACGCAACAAAGTTTTTCCTAATTTCTTGTAACTTTTTGCTACTTAGTCCTTTTAATATGATTTTTTTTCATAAATCGTCTCGATTTAAGGTCTCTTTTAAAGGAAAATTAGTTCCAAAAACCAGATAAAAATTGACGTTTCGTCCTATTTGTGGGTCTTTATCTAAATTTTGATATGAAAATAGGATACACTAGTTTGTATACTACTGAGGCATTAGCGACTGATCTTCTAATCAATAATTAGATGAAAATGTTTTCTAAAAAAAATTCTAATTCTAGTTACTTAACGAGAGGTTATATACTAAAAAGCAAATATCCTAAAAACTAAATACAGCAACAAAAAACAATATAGAAATAAAGTTTCCCTAGAATAGAATGAAAAATGTAAATATTGCATTGCAGCATAAAACATTAAGATCAACTATGAAAGAGACTCATGTCGAAATAAGAATGAAATGTCGTAAATTATGTGACAACAATATAATATATTTGAATTTGAGTATAACATTTGCGGATCGATTGCTGAAAACTTCAGTTTTGAATGGAGTATTTGTATGAAA
The DNA here is from genome assembly GCF_026230105.1 of Diorhabda sublineata. Classification (NCBI taxonomy): domain Eukaryota; kingdom Metazoa; phylum Arthropoda; class Insecta; order Coleoptera; family Chrysomelidae; genus Diorhabda; species Diorhabda sublineata. The sequence goes on from NC_079474.1 coordinate 42,213,550, forward strand.
AAAATGCGATTACTCAATAAAAAATGAAATGCACGAATCCTGGCGAAGACACTATAAAAACACTGCACTTGTTGAACAAAATTACTCGCTACCTTCAAACCCCACTCACCTTGTAAGCACAGTTAACAGTAATCCTCAAGTCAGCTGAATTGCATTAAAAATTTAAAAATTGATATTTAGGCGGAAAAACATCCTGATATTAAAATTTATAATTCTAACTTTTGTAATTGTATACTTTTATTCAATTTCTTTATCTTTGCAATATATCGACGTGTGAGTAAAAAGAGGGATGTTGCTCGTATTTATATTTTTGGTGCCACCAACACCGCCTCACTGTAACAAACATATCCTTTACATTGTTAAACTTCATGCACAACATTTTGTTGTGTAAATGTGATTTTAGTTGCAGTTTGTAGTAAAAAATGAAACGATTCACTCACAAACCATTTCTTACAAATATTTTTTGGAATGTCAACGTGAATTATCACAAGAAGAGTGCATCATTGACCTTAAAACATTACAAAGTCAAAGAACCCCTCCTACAAACTCCTACAACCCTCTAAAAACTTATTTCTCGCCGAGATGTTCACTTCAAGGCGAAAACCGTGACATGCCTTAAGATTGACGAATAATATTGAAGTTTACTTACTTAAAGTTATGCACATTTATTAAATGTTATGAAATTTTTCATTTCAATGTAAGTAGAAGTAAGCAAGCTAGACACAACTTATCATATGGAATAAAGACTTTGAAAATATCTATCATTAATCGCTTAGAGGCTTTTGAAATGTGATTATGTAAACGCATGCTCAAGATACCGTAGACAGCTTTGCAAACAAACGATGCAGTCTCTAAAGGTGATATCAGACGGTTCACTTTTCGGTTCATTCGGATGAATGATCACTCAAGTGAATGTTCTCTTTTTTTTATTCCACGCTCACAAGATACACACAAAATGGCAAAAAAATGAAATAAATTCATTTATCACTTTTTAATGCCTAGACGTTTCATTCTTAATGAAAGATGCTGATCGAAAGGCAGAAATGAATAAAAAGTGAACCGTCTGATATCACCTTAACAGAGCAAATGCGGTTCGTGAGTTGGTGGATAACATTGAATGCAGGAAAATAGCTTCTTTGGGACACATAATGCGTGGTAGTCGGTTTAGTATTCTCTAGTTGATTAGGGTGGGTAAAGTTGAAAGTCGTAGAGGAATTGGAAGAAAACAAGCCTCTTGGTTGAAAAATATTAGAGAATGGACTGGGATAAGAGAAGCAGGACAGTTATTTAGACTAGCTCAAGATAGAGTTTTGCCATGCAGATCGCCAACGCTAAGAAGAAGAAGTAACACAAACAATTTAAATAAACTAATTGAAGAGTGACCACAAAAGCAAGCTTGTAGCGACAAATCAACCCTCTGTCCCCTTACATACCTTCACGGCTTTTTACTCGCTTTTATTGGTTTCCCTGTAGGATAATTTTAATTTAATTTAAACTATTCTATATGTACAAATTTAACTAAAAAGCGAAAAAATACACTGAGACACATGTTTTGAGTAATGGTAATAAGTAAAAATTGAATTATATTTTAAGAAAACAAACTTTTAGCAATAATCTAACTAACGCATAACAATAACAAAGTCCTAATAAGTGAATCATTTTTAATAATCGAAAAAAGCATTCTCCGGAAAGGGAATCACACTCAGATCTATTGGTTACAAATCGCAGTGACATTAATGATGTCTCATCAGTACTTTTATTCTGTGTTTTTTAACGTTTTTAAACTATAATTTATGTCAAACAAAAGTTCGAAGCAAATGTTTGTCTGATTCTCTGGCATTTCCGATCATATAGCAATAGTAACGTTAAAGCAACGTAAGACGGTAAACTTCAAGTATTACAACAATTTGTTTACTTGAAATCTTCTTCATCATGAGCCAGAAAGTAGAGTTGATGACCTATCCACATAAACTTCTTGTATGTACACATCAAGAACAAATTGCGTTTTCAACGATTTACACAAAAAGAATATGTTTGAACGTTCAAAATAAATAGGAATAATTGTATTACTTTTATTGATATCAATATGTTTACTTTTTTCATATAAATAAATGAAATACTTCAACTGAAGATTTCCACTTAAGTCACTAATATAAATATAAATTGACCCCAAAACTTCACTTAGTACTGACCTGTATTTCAATATCGCTCTCCCTCCTCTAATAAAATAATTTATCTTTAACGACATATTAAGTACTTAGTTTAGTTAGTTAGTCCATAAAATGCAGAGTTATCAGTAACAACCTTCAGCTTCGAAAAATAAGAACAAGATGAATATTTCGTAAGTCTTATCAGTTATTTTCGAAATTGCTCGACCTTATGTGAATCGCAGCGGTCAAACTGTGTTTAAAATTCAGTTGATACCAAGATTAGTTGATTATAAGAACTTCGGTAATGTGCATTCGCTTCTACATTTATTTTAGATGGTAAGTATCAAGTGTTTTCTTACTTATAACTTGAGCTTCAATCGAACAGATAATAGTAAAGATTGAAACAGTTAAGTATAATGGTTTCCTTCACTATGTACATTCTTTAATTAAGTGAAGAATCGATGAACTTGCAAGGAAAAAAGTTTAGTTAATGGAAACTTTGAGTCTTTTTTGTTAACTTTAATTTTAATGTCGATGTAGTAATGGCGATCAAGCAGAATTATATATGGTTAATTTTTTGTGATTATTACGGATAATAAAAACTTAATTAACTAATTTTCACCATTATATTAGCTAGTAATTATTGTACACTTTTTTTTTTAAAAAAAGTATCTAATAAAATAGACTAGCAGTAAAGGCGTAAATTACAATGGCAAAAACGCGGTTTTGTATATGTATTTTAAAATGGAATGTTATTTCGGATTATGCTGGGATGCCATTTTATGTACGTTTTACGAACCTTTTATGGGTGTTGTGCCCATCATAAAATAAGCTACATTGTTTCTCTCAAGATACAATAAATCTAAGAATCTTGATTTAAAATTGTTCACTCTATCTCAAGTACTTACAATTATTCTTTGACCTTCATTACTAATTTTGTTGAAATGTTTTCGAAATTTCTGTAGTATGGAGGGTAGAGGTAAGGAGAACCGTCTTCTATGGGGGATTAGTTGAAAAAGTGTCCAGCTGTAAACAGCAATTTATAATACGAAAACCCGCCAAAATAGCGCTGGTGTAGCAAGTGGAAAAGATGTGAATTTATCAGTTAGACATTTCATGTACAATTTTCGAATGAATTTGTATATTAATAGTTTCTTTGAAACAGTTATTACTTTCAAAAAATGGAATTTAATTAACTATCCTACTCTAATAGTTTGTGGCGCTCTTTTTAAAATTCTTCCACTTGCTACTATAGCGCCACCTTAATTTCCTTCCTTTCTACAGACACTTTTCAATACACCGAGATGGTTTTCCTTACCTTTACCCTCCATACTCTGTAGCTGTAAAATTTTGGCATTTCAATTTCTAATCATGCGTCAAGATTAACATTTTTGTTTTATATATATTAGATATTTCTCATTTTTAACATTAGGTCACGAGAAGAATATCCAATTAAATAATAATTGTAAGGAGGAGTTTGGAAGAAGTTATGGATTACATCAATTTTTAGGAGTTCTGTTAACATCTTACCGGGCAGCATTAGATTTTTATTGCATTTCTAATACTGTCAGGTAAAGATGTCCTCCGACTCCCTAAACATCTAATATATAAAATACCTCAAGAAGATAAAGTCCTTACAGCAACCTCATTCAAGGAATGGTAAGTTTACAAAAAAAAGAAATTTTAATACTTTTTCTAGAAGATATTAATATATTATGTGATACATACAGGGTGCGGCAGCATAACTTCCTTTTTTAAAAAGTTCGCCATTTAGTCGGTAGATGTCGTAACGGAGTGCTAGTGGTCTCGTTCGAGAGGGGGGACTATAAAGTTTTGTCCCGGCACAGTTCAGTCGCCATCATGCGTTGGAACAGTGAGGAGCGTGCGTTTGCCGTTGAGGTTTACTTTTCGAGCGGATGTTCTGTGATCGCAACCCAGCGCGCCTTTCGGAATCGCTTTAATTTAGCCCCCTTGGCCCCTGTCCCGGACCGGAAATCAATTGTTACGTGGGTCACTACGTTCAGACAAACTGCAAGTGTGACAAGACGAAGAACTGGAGTCCCTCGGCCCATTAGATCACCGGAGAACATTGAGTTAGTTAGAACTTCAGTGTTGCGATCACCACGGCGTTCTGCGCGCAAACATGCGTCTGCCCTTGGACTTTCCGATCGTTCTGTGAGGAGAATACTTCATGATGATCTTCATTTTCATCCATACAAGATGGCAATTGTGCAGGAACTTTCTGAACGTGACTTCAATTCTCGGAGGAACGCGTGTGAGGTTTTTCTGGAAGTCGTTCCTGAGGACGCTATTGTTTTTTTTAGTGATGAAGCCCATTTTCATTTGTGTGGATCCGTAAACAAACAAAACATGCGCTACTGGGCTGATACCAATCCTCGACAATTGCATCAACGGCCTTTGCATTCACCTAAAGTCACAGTGTGGTGTGCAATTTACTCACGTGGAATTATTGGTTCCTGGTTCTTTGAGGAAAATGAAGTCACAGTGACAGTGAATTCGCACCGGTATGTAAACATGTTACAGGAATTTTTTTTCCCACGGCTAGATGAGTTGGACTTAGGGGACACTTGGTTCCAACAAGACGGAGCAACGGCACACACTTCAAGAACATCGATGGCTGTTTTGAGGGAACACTTCCCAGAGCGCCTTATCTCAATTAGGGGCGATTTGGAGTGGCCAGCCCGCTCTCCCGATTTGACCCCTTGTGATTATTTCCTATGGGGTTTTTTGAAATCCCGTGTGTATGTGAACCGTCCAAGGACCCTACAAGATTTGAAGACGAACATCCAGGAAGAAATTGCCAACATAACGCCTGCTATGCTGGCAAGAGTCATGACAAACGCCAGAAATCGGTTTACTCAGTGTATGGAGAATGGGGGACGTCACCTAACTGATTTGATCTTCAAAACTCAGTAAAACAAAACTTTATGTATGTGCCTGTATTATAAAAAACGAATAAAAATTTTCTGATTCATACAATAAGTTTTATTAACTTTTGAAAAAAGGAAGTTATGCTGCCGCACCCTGTATAATCCAGTAATTTATACAGGATCTAATTATGTGCTTATTTTTGAGGTATTCCAAAACCGCTTCATCTGCCATTTTGCCGATTTGGCACCTAAATACTTAATTACTACAGTCACTACTGAAACGCAAATACGTACAACTCTCTTTGGTTGAAATTTACCTACTAGTAGTCCCTTTTTCTTTTATAAATTCAGTATTTTGTCCTTTTTCGCGCTTTCTCTCTTTTTACATTCTTTTAAATATCATTCTTCATGCATTTTCACGTTTCTTACCAATTATTCACTCAACAGAAATCTACTTAGTTATTATTTCGACCATTTTATTTCTTTATTGTTCTTCGAAATCACTTATTCAACTTCTTATACATTTTTTCAATAAGGAATCACGCATTGACTAATATTTATACTTCTGTGCTTGCTAGCTAATTGGTTTACTTCCAAAAATTACACTCATTAAATTCGCAGGCTTCCTCAACAAGACCGTCGAATACGAGGTTTTGTGATATGGCAACACTGATGTGAATATGTAAAATATGACATGGCCATCATAAAGTTTGACATTTTTAATGGTGAAGATACTCAGAACGTGTTGCAATACAAGTTGTTTACATATACTTGAAAAATTCATCTTGGTCAAAGAATAGAACTAAATCGTGCTATGACTTTCAACGTGAACTAAATCAACAGCAGTGTGCCGATCAACTTGCTTCGACTTTTGGTGATGAAGTACCATTTCGAGTCACCAGGTTTCGTTGGATTTCCGAATTCAGTCGTGGTCGCACTTAGCTATAGAATTAATTTCGTGAAGGTCGTCCAAAATCGACTATTGTGCTAAAAAACATCGATGCTGCGCGTAAATGGATATTGCAAGATCGTTATCTGACATATCGTGAGATTAAGGTATACAAAGGCATTAATTCCATTCGCATACATTTAATATTGCATGCAAATTTGCCTGCCAAAAAGATTTGTTCGTGCTGGATGCTGCATCATTTGACAATCGCTCAAAAAAAGCTCATGTCGATTGGTGCAAAAAAAATGCTGAACATATTGAAAGGGTCGCCTGTTTTTTCGGCATAACTGGAAACGAACCATCTTCCACCACGAAAATGCGAGCTATCACACATCAGTTCAAACAAAAACGTTTTTGAGCAGTCAAAACATCGAACTGATGGGTCATCCGCCGTACTTGTTCGGCAACCAAACGCATGCGAAAGTGTATTTATCTTTGGAGAAATGCATTTCACCTTCACTCTTTGTTAGGTCGGAAACTTTTTAAACAACCGTCGTACGTTACAACCACGAGCAGTTGTTTTTAAACTGTGGTGTATTGAATCTCTATTCAATGTTGCTTATCTTATGAGACAAACTTCTGGAGGCAATTGTCAACGTGAAATTATAGTCTTTCCTCCAACAAAATTTCTCCAATCCACCCCGTCAGTAGACTCCATTCCTACATGGTGGTTAATTGATCATCTCGACTTTACACATCTAAATTTGATAAAAATTGTTAAGAAACAAGTTAAAGGTTGTTGATTCCGCTCTTTCATAAAGAATTTTTAATATTTTACGATTGCACGGAGTTCATAAAACTAAAGAACAAATTTTGTTCTTTACTGATATTCAAGCAAAAATAAAAACTCAAAATTCCTCGGAAGAGGAGGGAAATTTCGTTATACTAAAGCCATATCATCATTTTATCCATACAATCTCCTCCTGAATTTTGTCGTATGAATTTAGAAACACATTGCATTAATTGAACTGACATCTTGCTCTAAACGTTGAATGAACTAAATGAATAAATAATATCAAGCAATAACTTAGTTATAATAATGTTCTGCTTACAAGTATTTTTCATTATAGTTATCAATTATATCATTTGAAAACTTAATTATCCATCTTTTCGTCCGTGTACTTTACATGAATTAAATGATAGTATTCAATATAATATATTGATTGTAACATCGCGTTCGTTTTAACGTAGCTACAAATTATATCGCTGTCGAATCGAAACTTGTTCGAGGCGTGTGAACCTCACAATCAAGTTTTACCTCGATAGATCAAGAGTATGTTTATTGACTTCCACTTGTACATTGTGAATTTATTTTTAAAAAATGGACATCAAGTATGAAAGTATCACGTGTGGAAAATGAATTTCCAGTAGCCAGATATCTTACAGCTACTTCCTACTACATTTTTGGTGAGAGTTCTTGAGGCATTACTGTTTCTTTAGACGGTCTTCTACTTTCACCAGGAGCTCATTAAATTTTTTCTCTGACATTCACAGATGATTTGTGTATTTCTGTTTATCCTCTAATTATAGTTTTTTTAACAGGATTTTTAATACTGAAACTGGTTTATCAATATTTAATTTATGTGTGAACTCGATGTGAGTCAACTCGAATTCAAATTTTGTTGATCTTAATGAACCTTAAGAAATTTTTGTATCCTATCTGGTGTCGTCAGGTTTATCTAGAAAACTTTATTTCGTCAATTTCTTTCTCCTTGAATATATTTATATTGATTTTTTTGAATAAATGATCATGATTTCAGAACTATTTGGGTTAATTATTTTCATAGAAAAAATTTTTGATGTTTGGACTCTATTTACAGATCATAATTTTTATATTCGTATTGAGGGTGATATTTTAAGTAAAATATAAACTTAAAAAATAAAATGTAACACAAGTTATTTATCAAAATAGACTTGAAATGAAGATCATTTATTCGAGATATTAAAAAATTATTTGTCATATACGAGAGCGATTTGGCGGAAGAGGACTTTTCAGAGATTGACGACGCTTTCCTTGCGATGATTATTTCTGATTTCATCCGCCAAAACCACACATAAATTAGGCAAATAGATTATTAATTTTAATACTAACATAAACTGTTTTCGTTATTGGGTAATTATCGAGAAATAAGAATTTAGAGTGTTGATTAAACATTTTTACGTGAGAAAGCAATTGAAGAAACCGATAAAAATTTACAAATTTTATATCCTGACGTACTACGTCCTATGGAATGATTTGTTGTGATTATCCTCAAAACTTATTACATTTTTTATATAATTTCATTTTCTATATCGTCGGGTTACGGCCAAAACAAGGTAACTCCATAATTTGAAATTTTGAGAAATCGTCGTTTAAAAATTTAAATCGAAAGGAAAAATCGTCACAGCTTCAAAATTATTTATTAATTGAAAATAATCAAATTATTTTTCAATATGTTCTCCCTTTATTTCCACACACTTTCCAGTGCCAATACAAAAATATCATTCATCTTTACAGTTAATATGTTCAGCTTTGCGAACAAAAAATACTCGGACCGGGCTAGATCAGGGCTATATAGTGGGTGTTCAACTCGGCTGATTTTGTCGCGCCTTTTTTCGATATTTTTGACGTAACTGCCTTAGTCAGTTACTTAGTCACTTTTTTGGTGCTTTTTATGACGTTTGCTATTTTCGGCAGCGAACTTTATGCAACTCCATCTGGATGTCAAATCGCGGCAAAGCTCTAAAAATCGCTCACAACATTCTACTCAACGCTGCTTTTGCACTGGGCTCAGAATTCGAGGCACTAATTTTTGTCATATTTACTCATCTAAAATCCTTAGAACACTGTTTTGAAAATGTGGGCCCTAATTTGAAGTTTTTTGGAATAGTTACACGACCACCTCCACGTAGGTCATTTTATAATGATTCTCGCCCCTACGCGAAATAACTTAGACCAATTTTTAGTTGAAAATGATGAATTATTTGTGTAGGTATTGAAAATTTTATTACAGCGCGAAATTTGAGGTATTCCTCAAAATAACTTGATTGAGCTATACCATAATAAAATGGAATGAAGTTGGAAATTTGTGTAAGCTTATTGAGACTTGTCACAGGCGCGTGCATGAAGATTTTTGAGAACACACTTTGTTTACTATATGAGGCAAAAACTCAAGGACTGCATTATGTATAATTGGTCGGAAATAAACTGTTGTTGTTATGTCCACATTTTCAAAAATATTCTCTTGTTTATTTAGTTGGTATCTTCATTAATTAGCTAACAGCATAAATTAATGATAAACGTTGTAAATAAATTATTGAAAGTTAATTTAATTGTCAATAACAAAGTTTGAACAAAAGATCTTTAATATTAGTACTTTGATGATAAATATACTTGACAAAGATCATTATTGTAGTCGTATTTAGAAAATAAACTGCCTAGTAAAATATTTGAAATCAAGGAGGAATCATGAAATGAGATTAACTACTTTCGTCTAAATCTCACATCTTGATCTGCTCTAACTAAGAATAGTGACTGAGTATACTTTCAGTCGAAACTTATTTTTCATAAGTTTAATGAGCGGGATGGATCAGATAAAAGCTAGTCGTAACTCTGCATTAATTACGTTGGCATAAATGTCTATCAATTCCTGCTATCTTTGAAATTAATGTGAACGTGGAAACTTGATGGTAAATAATAAATTCATTTCACAAATGACAACAACATTAAAAATTTGGTTTTACAATCACCTATTCTCATACTTTTTTAGACGCTCTATGTCGGTTTTTAAAAACAGTTCACGATCAGTAAAATCTTTCAATGTTTTCACACATAAAAACAGTCAAAAAACTCTTGTGTACCATCGCAATCCTCATAATCTCGTTGTTACGTTCTCCCTCATTCTCTCCAAAAGTTTACTTTAAACGTTCAAACGCTGATAATAGACAACTATCAGAATGTCGAAAAAAGACAATTATACTGAAAAATATATGAAAAGGTCTAAAAATGTGAAAGAAAATTGTAACTGTAATTTGAGAGAGATCGTAGATGATACGAATATATATGTTGTTTACATAGATTCTTTTCAAACAGGTGCCTATGCCACCTTTCAGCAAATGGATAAAATAAGAGCAATTTGAATATCCAGAGAGATGTTTCTAGCTATTCAGGTGAAATAAAAACGAATTTCCTCGTCCATATGTGACTATGAATCTGGAGTCAGCACTATACACTTAAATCAAGACAGAAAACATCTCAGTCAATTAGACCTATCGAAAACCGTCCGAAATAAGATAAAATAGTATATCATTGGACCGATTGAAGAACAAGAAAACCATATTCTTCAGCGACTACTAGCTGTTTTCAAATCATAAAAAAATCACGGAAATGAAGCCTTTTGATGGAAAAGGAAAACCGTTATAGAACATCAAGTAGCGTACTGAAGCACATTTAGAAATTAATGTGATACATGGGGAACTTCTGCATCGCAGGCTGTTATATTTGGAATCCCACGGCAGGAGACTCTTCCTCAGGATGTAGCGTTTGGCCCTTAGTTAGAGAATATAAATAACTGGTACTAGATGAGCTGAACAATTAATATCAAATTGGACGCCACCAGCTTTTTAACGAACGACGTTAAAAATTAATCAAAAAGGTGGAAAGCTTAAAGCTGGAAACAGCTTATTAATTAAATTAAAAATGAAAATTAAACAAACTTAAACTATCCCCGGATACGATTATTTAAATTGATATTTATTGCTAATAACAATAAAAAAAGTTTCAGCAGCAAATAAAATATAATAAATTCGCATTAACTGTGTATCCACACAACGAATAAAAGCAGTTATAAATTAAAAACAACTCAAATTTACATATATTAAAGATAAGACTGGGATGGTTGCAGCCCTCAACTGGATTCCCAGATATTGGAATTGAGTTGAATTTGTTTGGTGTGGTTTGTTTGAGTCTACTAGGTGTGGTTTAAACTCCAACCTGGCAGCAGTAGAACACTGAATATAAAGAACAATATAACCAAAAATTTACTGAAATTTACTTTAATAGGTGTAGTGTCGATAGGTAGAGGAAGAATTCAAATACATTCCGAGGTTTTATTGAATTTATCGAATGAAGTGGGAGGTCGTTAACAAGTAAATTTCTTCAAAAACTTGAATGTTAGAATAAATAAATCAGAAGTGACTACTATGCCACAATATACGAACAAAGGAATATTCAAAATCGTAACAAGTCGAAAGGCATGTTACACATCTGAATAGCACATATTTAAAAAATTTCGAAATGATTCCTTGTGCTAAACATTTAAGCAACGCCATTATTTGGTAAAACATTAACAAATATACTTTGGCTCATTTTCGGATTAGTACCAACAACCGATTCTCTTGGGAATGCCCTATTGTACCTCCGCAACCAAAAAATTTCAGATTGCGGAAACTCTGTCTAACTGAAATAGGAGGATTTGAAGATTAGCTTCTCGACATTCGAAACTTCAATTCTAGAGTTATTGTGTTCATCCTGGGAGCCCTAAAAATGTATTAGAATCCGAACCCAGCTCCTTCATACATGTAGTAGCTCGAAAGAGTGAGCAAAAACCGAATATAAATATGGATAAACTGTTGATAACCGGTCAAGGCTCCATTGTGAAAATCTCTTTCACAGAAATAAGCGAAGAAATGTGATTTTTAACACCTCTGAACACGTTGAAAACACAGAAATGCATTTAGTAGCAGTATTCGACATTGAAGAGCGAGAATTCATCATTTAATCGAGCAATCGAAAATAATCGATTATATTATTATTTTTCATTCGTATTTTTCGCTCTCGTTGCTCGTGAAATAATCTATCAGTTTCGATGTTCTTATAATATTATAACTAGTAATTCTCCAATAAAAATATCTATTTATAGTAAATCAAATACGTCATTAAAATTTTCCTTTGGATCTATTCAATTATATGTTTAGAAAGTTTTAACTCGTAAACAATTTGAATTTAATTGTTATTTACATTTCCATATTAAATTATTAGAGAATTTGGAAAGAAATATTGAAGAATAATAACATTACAGACTAAGAAACTGATATATCATTTCACTTATCATCATATTTGTTGAAAGCCAACTAATTATCATTACTTTTGCTTGAGATTTAATGCAGAGAATTAATTTATTGTAAAATGCGATGCTGTATCCATCTTTTTTTATAAAAACTTATCTGATTTGTCCCATTACCTTAGTAAATAGCATAATATAAACTTTGATTTTAGCTTTCCTTTAAATTTTATCTATATTCCTAAGAACTGCCATGCCTTGTCGATTCCAATTTCCTTGGCAATCACTTTGCAAGTCCAGAATTAGTGAATCCTCCGGGCGTAGCTGGCTTTAAAAGAGAGGTCTTCTACTTGTTCAGCTTTTATGATTTTTCTCTGTGTGTGATTAGAACTACCGAAGTCTTTGATTCCGCTCTACTTAGATGTAGTAGCTCCTCCACCTAGTCTAAAGGGTTTCACGTCTCACCTCTAAAGGTTTTGTCCTATCGCAGTCATATAACTAGAGCCATATCCCTTTTTCTTTTCTCCACAGACTTGGCAGTCTTCTTTAGATTCGATGGTTATGCTTTGCCACCACACTATCTGTGCAGACTTCATCAATCATGTCGTTATGATCCTGTTCAAAAAGCTGAGACACAGTAAATATGGCCAACAGTTTGGTCCTCTGGAAAGGAAGTGTCCTCAATACTAATCCTCAACTTTTTGTAAAATAAAAATATTTGACAAAACCAAGTTGAGTTTAATATGTTTTTTTATGTTTAATATATTTAATTTGTTTCAACTTTGTATTTGTTTTACTTTACCTCTACTTTCAAAAATGTTAATGGGGAGATGAATTTGTATACAATTATTACTATGTCGTGTCCAAATGTCGTCATGATGAAACCAAAAAGAGATAGAGATCCATCGATATTTATGTGCCAAAACTACTCAGACCGGCGCTAACTAACCTAGACTCAATCCAGTCAAAGACCATTTGAAACCCTCTAGTACAGAGGTGTCAAACTCAATTTTGAATTTTATTATTTTATTTATTAAATTATATAAGTGTATAATATACGGTTTTTAAAAAACATATTGAACTTATAAAACATAGTAGGTAATTATGGTGAGCTCGAGGATCCAGACTACTCTTGTTTTTGACAAGCTCATTGATGTCACGTATCATATTCGTTGTAGTTATTTTAATAATTGATTGGAGATGTTTATTCGTAAGTCTTGTGCGATGATTGTTCTTATTTCTTTTCATGACGAAAAACATCTGCTCACATAAATAGGTGCTACCAAACATGCAGAGAGTGCGTGGTGCATGCTTTTTTAATTCCGGGTAATTATCCAAACTCTTGAAAAATTATGCCTAAAATGTAAGAGCGTTATTCTCATTAAATTTTTCTTTCAAAATACTAATCGATTGAAGAGCTATCAACTCTATTTGCTTGCTGTGAAGCTTCAAAATTGAATGGATTGTTGAAAATTGGGAAATCCATTTCATTCATTTTGTGGAAATCTACAAAACTATTGTTGAATTCCGTAATTAAATTTTGGAGAAGCTGAGAATATTCATCCAATTTTTTTTGTTCACTGAGTTAAATGATATTTAAATGAGGGAAATGATTTTTACTCTGTAACTTTATATTCAGATCATTCAAGCGTTTATTCATATCTACCAAAAAGGCACAATCAGTCCACTAGGCATTGTCATAATCAATTGGTTTGCCTTTTTCTAACATGAAAGCTTGAATAGGGTGACGTAATGTAAAAAGCAAGCGAAAGCCAACGAATTTCAGTGAAATAAGGGACATCAGAAAATTTTCGACCAAATCTTGTACAAATTGCCTGAACTCTCGGTGATTTAATCCTCTGCTCCTTATAAAATTTACCATTTTAATTATAGGTTGCATAACATGGTCCATTTTTAAATGTTTGGATGCCAATGATTCCTGATTAACTATACAGTGAAGTGAAGTTTTCTGTTTTAATTTAGTTACAAAGCCGTAGACTTGACAGTACGGGTATTTAAAACATCCGTAGAGGAATCGAATGTAGTCTAAAAGCTCTAAAAACATGATTCTTCTTTCTGTGACACATTGCGATCGCGGGCCTTATTGATACGGCCCTGGGACCGGAAGCGACCAGCGGGACGTATCTTTGACATGACTGCTCTAGTACATATCTCAGTTATTCAAACCAACTTCTAGATCTGCCAATAATTGAAGACTGAATTCCAATTAAATCTGAAGCAGACAAAGAAATAACTATTGAGCAGTAAAAATATTTGAAGGATATTACATTGTTTGACAAAAAATATCATATTCTAATGATAAGAATTAAATTATTTGAGCCCGTAAATATTATAATTAAAACTATAAGTGGACGACGAAGGCATCAGAGATCGTATTATAAATATAATCGATAAAATAACCATGAGAATGTAAATCCGATGTTTTCCAATGAATATCCACTAAACAGGCCAAATGCGATTATTTAAGAATAAAATAGTTCAGTAAAGTAGGATGTATCCATGGCTAGAAAACATAAAATACTTGACAAATATAAGTACAAACAATGTAGGATTAGAAAACACTAGAAAAGTGTCCAATACGGCGTAGAATATCTCAAATGCTATAGTTTTTTATAAAATGTATCAGTAGATAACATCAGTGAAATCAGTGGGTCTACTGAAAATTCAATAGAACTGGCAACGCTGCCTATAATTATACAAGGTGTTTCTATATTCGACCGACAACGCTCTACCACAGAGAGATCTCAATAAATGATTCATTTTGATATAGGAATACGAACCTTTACGGGGCCTAGTTGCTGAAATATAGGGAGGTCAAAATTCTAAATCAAAATCAGACTTTTGTTTAGAGACAAATTTCTACAATACCGTTCATTTTAGCTCCATAAAAGGTCATTAGTTTGTTAACTAAAAATAATCAGGTAAATTTAAAACAAAATTTAAAAAGGATTTGCTCCAATAGCGTAAAAAATAGGGGGATGAAAGTGCCAACTATCCCTGACAGCGCGCTACTGGTTAAATTTTTACAAAGTTTATTTATTTCAAGATATTACTTTATTAAGGAGCATATTGGTCACCAAATTCGAAAAAAAAATGAATGGCGTTCTTGATTTATGGCAAATTTTCGATTTTGATTTAAAATTTTGAATACTCTATATGTCAGCAACTAGGCCCCGTAAGGGTGCGTATTTCTATATCAAAATAAATCATTTATTGAGTTTTCTCTGCGATAGAGCGTTGTCGGTCGAATATAGAAGCACCCTGAAAATACTTTGCCTCGATCTTATTGTTGTTGATGTTATTAAAAACATACAACTATAAAACAACAATAAATTTGAGAAAAATCTACCTTGAAAACTGTCCAGAGGATATTTGGGTTGATTCCATTAAAATATTTGGTTTCAACTAATTATTTAGATTGAGAACGATCAACTTATTCCTATTTCTTAATGCACTCCATCAATTTCTCTTTATTACATTTAAATCACATCGTTTTTATGCCAAATTACATGCATCACTTGATTACTAATTATTATTATCAATAGCATTGTTTAAGTGTTAGCAACGAATCACTGTTAACCAACCATTACATATACCCGACATTCCTTAGTATTCGATATTTCCTATAAATAAATTCTAATTGTAGTTAATAAGAGCCAAAAATGGTAATTGGTATTAAGGTAAGATATTGTAAGCGAACAGCTAGTATGAGCACGTTTTACATATCGAAAATTACTCCTGCGGTCACTACAACATAGGGGAAAGCTGAACGTTCAATCAACCGGGAATATATTATTATCATGATATAAGTCGTTCAACTTTTTTCATAACATTTTATGTAAAAACATTTTCATCATTTATTTTATTTATAAAGTGAGTTTTTATATAAAATATGTTACCAATATCTACAAATTATACTAGAAGCCTTGGAAAATGAAATCGTTTGTATAAAAGTGAATGGGGTTTTGATTAACTATATCAGATACGTCGACGCCACGGTAATAATTGCTGGTAAAGTATTTAGAAAGAGTTGTGAACAAAATATTAAGGTGTAGTAATAGAACTTTAGAAAATGTATATCGACAACATTATAAAAAAGTTTCAATAGGACAATATATTCAAAAAGTAGAAAGTAACAATTACTTACGATCAGCTCTTTCGTGCTTATAAAACAAAAATAAATGGCTGAATCTAAAACACTCGTGCTAACTTCACAAAAATGAATATGTAGCCGTTCTGCCGAGTCAATTAAACGTCAAAATTAATTTACACATAATGCACACGCAATGAGCTGGAAGTACTAAGAAGAATCAATAAAGTGAGTGAACTTGAAACAGAGAGAAAGCTGCATGATCTTTATGGAGCAATTGCCTCAAAAGATTACGGTGTTGACTGCCTCAACTCTTCGAGAATAAGGAGAATATGAAAAATAAATATATCAAACTTATTGAAAAGATTATACAGTCCTTTAAATAAGTACTGTACATTAGAAGATTAGTAAATAGCGAAGCATTATGTAAAATATCTACAGGTATTCTCGATGGATCACTGAGAAATCACTTTATTCGTGTGTTAACTACCCTCCATAAACTGCTGTTTCAATGTTTTTAGCAATGCTGCATTTCAGTCATTTCATGTACATCTAATAAATTATTATACTCTCGACCTTCTTATTACATACCTTAAGAACAAATAACACTTTGAAACAATACCAAACCTGTTAGATGGGGTTGAAATACTAAATTTCATTCTTTTAGATTTCCTCAAGTCATATCTGACTCTATGGGAACGCGCGTTGTCATCAAAAACATAAACCTGGCTTCTAAATATCCTCCTAGTCCTTAACATATCTTTTTATGATAGGATTTTGATATATCAGACAATAATTCGTAAAACCATTTAATAAATTCGACTATTAAAAATATCTTGGCTAAATCATACCGCTAACTCCTTATAAAGGATTTGTCCTCCAGATTTTCTCTTACTACATACCATAAAAACAAATATCTCTTTGAAACCATACCAAACGTACTAGATGGGATTGAAATAATAAATTTCACTCTTTTCGATTTTCTAAAAGCAAATCTGACTCTATGGGGTCGCGCATTGTCATCAAAAACATGAAACTGGCTTCTAAATATCCTCCTAGTCCTTAACATATCTTTTTATGATAGGATTTTGATAAATCAGATAATAACTCGTAGAATCATGTAATAAATTCGACTATTAAAAAATATCTTGGCCAAATCACGCCGCTACCTCCTTATGGAGGATTTGTCTTCCAGATTTTCTCTAAACTCTCATCCATCAGGAATCATTATGAAGGCATATTCTTGACTTATATATAAATATTACATTCAGAATGCCTTCCTACTCTGGTACGACATTAAGCTAAGTAGAGGTATTCAACGTGTCATTGTTTTTTTTTGTCCTATCGGTTCGAACTATTTAGACGATTAATAAACATTATGTATCCGAACCCCATAAGGCTGTCGTTAACTGCAGGTCTGTGAGTGGTCTGATACCATTTCTTCGTGCCTTAAGCCTTCTGGTAGTAAACGTTGGTCTTCAAGTCCGAAGCTTCTTAAAAACCTTGACTGTTTCCCAAAAATCACAAATCAGTATATTAATCATACTCTTCGATACACCGGATGTAACTTAAAGCAGTTTAAAACACTATGCAGCATACCATAGACAAATGTTTCACTCCATGTTAAAATTTAATAAAATGGTTTACTCAACATAAGAACACAAGAAGAATAGAAACTTTAGTACTAACACTACTACTAACAAAATATCCCATATTATCTCGTGAATGAAATTAGATAGTGCCGTCGTATGTGGGTAAATTCTCAATTAAAAATTTTGTGTAAAAAACAAAGCTAATGTTAATTATATTTTTGAAACATCTCTAACCTTATTAAATTAAAATGATTCAACAGACCAACAATTCTTCTTAGTTCGTTTGTCGCCTGTCTCGATTGAACTGTTCATGGTTTTAGTTGTTCAATTATGGAAAATAAACAAAAATAAGCCATTCAACGAATAACTAAGATACGATGAAAGAAATATAATTTAAAAACCTGATAAAAAAGTGTCAAATTTTGTTGCGCAAAACAAAATAATAAATGATGTTCGAGGAAAGTGTAATTGATGAATTCGATAGTTCACTCACATATAATATTAGTATCTATAGTAAATGAAATTTGTTAATAATAAAGTTGTTGCTGTAATTATTTATTGTAACTCGTGAAACAAAAAAGAAATTTCAAGTAACTCATAATGGAAAATCTTTAATTCATAAGTTGCTGTTGATGAGAAGAAAGTTTCTTCAAAAAACATATCCGAGCAGTATAGAAACAATTTTCATTGTACATGTTTCGAGGATGGAAATAGAAATTTTTTATATGTTATTGTTTCCACTACAAAGCATTTGCGTATATCATATATTCGGAAGATTTTATTGCACAGTTTTGTACATAAAACATTCTCTTTGATGAATGAATGAAAGAGAAAGTGTTCAAAATATTCAAAATTAAAAATTTCATTTTTGTTTGCACCACTTTCCCCTAATTCGTACAGCATAAGAATCAAGGCGTATAATAATCAACAGTAGCGTGACTAAATTTGCAAATAAAATTATAGTATTGTGAGCTCGTATTATGTATATTTTATAAAGAATTGGATATTATTATTTAAATAATATGTATATATTTATCGAAAAAGGAAAGGAAACAGCAAGACTTCTTCCGTTCGCATATTACTTTGTCGACTATTATGACTATCACCTTTCAAATTTTTACAGACAAACGTGGACGAAAAACTAAACTATTGAAAAATGGCAAACATAACAACGATAAGTCCATCAACATTTAGTATATAGCAAGTTTTATTAGGTACCATCAGAAAAAGCAGTCGAAGCCTTTAAAGATTAATTGGAATAGGTACCAAAAACGCATCTTAAACTTTTATTTATAGGTAGTAAGTCCCAATTATCTTTTAAAAACAAAGTACTGATCTACAAAACAATCCTCAAACCAATATGGACCTACGGAGTCCCATTGTGGAGATCAGCAGCCAAATCCAAATTGAAATTCTGGAGCGATTCCAATCGCAGGTCTTACGAATTATCCATGGTTTTTGCCAAACTTTGTCATAACTCGTGACATAAAAATAGGTTAAGCCTCCATCTAATTAGACTGGTATTTAACCTAATGGTGCAACCAACAGCTTAGCGTCGGCTAAAAAAGCATATTCTTTACGACCTAATTAGTAGGTTTTAACAAGTGTTAGTGTACCCAATAGCCAAACCTAATTAATTGATCTAGTTATTAATTATAGCTGTAAGAGAAAGAAATCAATTTCTTTCTTTCGAGTATGTCAATTTGTAATTTCATCCCCAGATATAGGAAGAAAAAAGACCCGGGTCGCCAATTCAAAGGACAGGCTTGATCCCCACGATCTTGTTCCGTTTCAAATATTCATTGTAGTTTGTACTTACCTATTGTTTACTAGGTATTCAATTCTTCTGTGGCAGTTTGTAGATCGTAATGACTAATCACAATTCAAAAAATTTGTCATATAACTCCGCCATTTTTGAGTTGTTTTCTACAAGATTTAGGAATTGGAGAAAAACTTCGCAGAGAGTAATCGAAGTAGTCAAAAAATTTATCATTACCTTGGATATAACAAATGAAATCATTCCAAAGTATTGATCAAAACATTGAGAAAGTAAATCATACATTGTGAAGAATATTTATTAAGTTAGGTCTGCGCGGGTCTAACTTGTTTAGTACTAGTTCGAGACGAGTAAAAATGTTTTTAATGAATTTTGGAACATATAGATCCGGGTATAAACATATTCTAGATCTTTTATCGAACTTTAACAGGTTGTAAATTATTTTAAAATGTAGATAGCATATTTAGTCAGAAGTGTAGATGAAAGTGAATGGTTTAGTGAAACTTAAACGAATTATTCATGTATTGTTACTAGAAGAATTTGAACGTAGAGATGGACATTACATATAAATAACAGTTCAGTAATACAGTGATGAAAAATTCATAGATTAATTAATTATTTAATCATCGCTATTCACATCTAATCAGTTGATACAAACTATGTTTAATTGTCATGTGCGGATGAAACGATAATGAAAAAAATTTTCTTGTTTCAGATAAAAAAACATCGGAGATTGAATCTTAATATGACCCTTCATCAGCGGAAACTTATAAATAAAGAAATATTCAGTTTAAAAACAATCGATAAAATTTTATTTTCAGATGGAAGTTGTGTATAATTATAAAAAAGTACAATATATTAAGTTAATATTTACTTGACTTATGTGTTTCATTAAATAAAACTGTTGAAATTCCATGTAAACAATATAAACTATAAAAACAAAAATTACGATTTTCTTCTTTTCTACACCTGTGTTATAGGTAATGTTCTAACATCAATTGTTGGATACTTGTTCGTAATTAATAGTCAAGTCCTACCTTTTGCTATATTACTTCTAATGTCGCAGACCTGTTCTACTTATATAAACTATAAACTGTCCTACATATACAATCTTGAGTAGCTTTGTCTGTGAATGATCCACAGCAACCCCTTTCGTGAATACTTGATAAATGGAAAATTGATTTATTCTAGTTAATTCAGCAATTCTTATTATAATTGTATTATCAGATTGCTGAATATTTTCATTTTTAAACATTCGAATATATTTAAAATAACTTGATGTTTGTATATCTAAATCTTTATTATTAAATTCATTCCTGTTTTTATACTACGCTGGGCAATTTCATTGTCTTCATTCGGCAATAGTCAAAGGACCGCCATATTTCTTTTTATTTAAAGAAATTTACGAATTAAATAAATTTCACCAAGCCACGCCACTATATAGCAGAAATATTTCAAAGAAATTGTGTACATACGCCTTCTGACAGCTTCAGCCAATAGAAACGCGTTTACGATTCGATGTTTTCATTGGTAAACAGTGGAGATGATGAGTCAACGTGGACTGAAGGTTTGTTAGATGTTTACCGAATTTTATACGGGGAGTAAACATTATTTTCCATTTCTTAATTTGGTATTAGTGCCGAGCGTATTTATGAAATACTGATTGTTCCTCGGATAACTGTCTTTTGCAATTGATATTGGAAGAACTATACTCACAAGTGGTTTGTTTTCAATATTTATAGTATTAGTAAAGCCCTCAATATATTTTGATAATGTAAATACATACAGAATCATACAACTACATACTCTCTACATAAAAATCCTGAAGTTGCTCTTAACAATATGCAACAATCTCATTTTTCTCTTTTTTCATTTTAACACAAAGCCATAATCGGAACATAAAATCGTAGCTTATATTTAAAACTGGGTAAGCCAAGTGACAATGCAAATACTCACTAAGATTATTTTTATCTTTCGAGCCCTATTGTTTGATAAAATAAACAAGCGCAAATCCTACCTCTTCTCCTCCTACTCTACTTTCAACGATTATAAGTAAGAATTATATACGCAGATCCGTATTACTACAGTTTGATCATAAATATTGTCCTATAGAAAATTGTGTAAGTAATATAACTAATACAGAAAATAACAGTTCTGTTTCAAGATGCTCACGATTCAAAGTTTATGATCAAAAAGCTTCATGAAAATTATGTAACAATGAATCCTGATATATGACAAGGTGATTATCGAAGAAGTAGATGATTTTGAATACCTTGGTGCAATTAACACGAAACTTTACGAGTTGATATAAAACGAGAAGTAATAGTAGTATAAATGGATTATTTGAGATGAAGTGCAATATTTAGAAAAACTGGATTAGAAAAACAAATTGGCTAGGAAAACTTCTCCAAATGTAGTGGAAAGAAGAAAATAAAGAAGATCATATAATGGAACTTATAATGTCTTTTCAGAGAGACCCTGTAATTTGGAATAAATCAAATAATTGACATCCTTATTAATTTTGAATAATACTATATAATAGTACCTAAATAGTTAAGTTAGGTTAGGTTTGTGGTACTAACCTCAAAACATACGTTTCATTTTGAGATTCTTTCAACTTTTTAAGGAAGATATATATGTATATTTTACCAATAACAAGTAACATATTGTTTCGTACCTACTGGTGCAAGTAGGTAGTCAAGAAAACGACTTTACATGTCATTAGTAGCGACCAAGGGTGCCAAACTGATAAAGGAAATTGGTGACTCAAACAAAAATATAACAATCTATACACTTAGCCAGACATCTTTAAAAACAACAGTATCAAAAACGACAAAATGTGTTGTGATTTTCAGTTAAATGAACCAATTGAACGAATTCTCGGAAATATTTGACATTTTTCTAAATAAAATTATGTTCGGATTTTTGATTTTATTCTAATTATTCCAAGTTTAAGACGCATATTGTTTATATAAACGGTTGTAATCTTTTTTCCAATAATATGGAATTCTTTTGAAAAAAATGTTCCTTTCATTAATATTATAATGAATAGATTCTATACAATAATGATTGAAATAGAATTTAACCTTAATTCGTTTTAGCTGCTATCACGTCTTAACTTTTATATACTTAAAAGGCATTCCAAGCATTCATTTTTGGCTTGTTAATATAGTGTATTGTTCAGATTTGTTTTTTTTTTATATCGTGTACAATTTTGGATACAAGCCAAGCGATAATTTGAATCTAATATTAAGGTTGTGTCTTTCAACTCCAATAATTTATTGCTAATTTAAACTCGATATAAAGTGTGACAAAAAAATAATCAACGAGTTTGATTACAAAAAATTTACCAAACGTAAATTCATATTTCCACATATTTCGGGAGTTGTTTGACAGATTAGACCAAATTAGAGCATCTTACGGAATTATTGCGTCATGAAAAATAAAGCTGAAATCCTCTAAACCACTACTATT
This sequence comes from Diorhabda sublineata, assembly GCF_026230105.1. NCBI lineage: Eukaryota > Metazoa > Arthropoda > Insecta > Coleoptera > Chrysomelidae > Diorhabda > Diorhabda sublineata. Next base: position 42,236,535 of record NC_079474.1, read on the forward strand.
AAGTTACAACATTTGGGGACTAGTGGGACTTATTATAAAGGTTGTTTTTCAAAATTACTTTTTTAGCTAGAAATCTGTTGACAGCTATAGACAGATATTAAAATAAATTTTTGATATTACTTAATGGAACCCGTTAAAGCATTAGAAACGTAGACAGAGATAGATAGGGATTAAAACCAGAACTAGATTGTTCAAATAAATACATATTATGAATGGAATACGACAGAAAGACAACCATAGCTCCATACTATTTAATATGCTCATAGACAGGATCATAGAAAGTGGCACCAAGGTTAAAGCAGGTTACAGAGTGGGGTATAGATCTTTAAAAGTGTTATGTTTTGCGGATAATCGAGTACTAAGGATAGAGAATGAAGATGACCGCAGAGTCTACTAAAGACAACGGCAGATAAATATAATATGAGCATTCGAACTAAGAAAAAGTAAACCAGAGTTACGCAATAAATTAAAAGAAAAAAGATGTCTACCGAAATTGTGAAAATAGAAAAATTGGAGTATCGAGCCATCATCAAGTACCTGTATTTAAAAGGGTTAAGAGGCAAGCAGATTTACGAAGATGTGCTTAATACTCTTGGTGATCAATGTCTTTCGTATGCGACCTTGAAAAATTGGACTGCAAGCTTCAAAAGAGGTGAATTTTCCATTGAAGATGATGACCGATCGGGAAGGCCAGTTTCAGTGTCAGTCCCCGAAAATATCGATGCAGTTCATGACATGATTTTATCAGACCATCGAATTGGACTGAAAATTGCTGCAAAATGGATCCCAAAATGATTGAATGTTGATCAAAAGCGTGTAAGGGTAGAAGCATCGCGTTCGATCTGTGCTCGATTTGAAAACGATTTAGACTTCCTAAACCCAATTGTTTCTATGGATGAGACTTGAGTACATTTCTACGATCCAGAAACAAAGCAACAATCCATAGAATGGCGACACTCTGATTCTCCAAGACCTAAGAAATTTTGTGTCCAATAATCTGCTGGAAAAGTTCTTGCTACAGTGTTTTAGGATTGCCATGGAGTAATCATGATTAATTTTTTCGATAAGGATAGAACAATAACTGGAGATTACTATTCGTCATTACTTACCACTCTAGGGGAAAAAATTAAAGAGAAAAGACGTGGAAAGCTATCCAAAGGTGTTTTGTTTTTACAGGATAACGCCCCTCACATAAATCTCATGTTGCCATACAAAAAATTCTTGATTTAGGGTTTGAATTACTAGAACACTCCCCTCATTCACCAGATTTGGCTCCGTCCGACTATCATCTCTTTCCTCAACTGCAAAAATGTTTAAAAGGCCGTAAATTTTCTTCCAACGAGGAGTTAATAAAAGCTGCGGAGGTCTGGTTTGCAAAGCAAGAAGAAACATTTTTTTTGAAAGGTTTGCAATTAAGAGGAGAATATTTTGAGTAATAAAAATTATTGACATTGAAATTTTGTTTGGTTCTATAGTAGGCTAAGAATTTTTCCATATATCCTCGTAATGCGTTGATAATTAAAAATCTGAATGTTTTAAAAATAACTTGCTTCACTGATAAATGTTTGCTCTTCTTATTTATGAATTTTTTGGGAAAGGCATACAGTATTCAACGAAAGTTTGGACTGGTACTTTTGTCAATATTATTTTGAACCATTGTCCATTGAGGAAAACCTATCGGTGAGCTTTACTTTAATTTGTTCCAAAAAATAATAGATAACTATTTTATATAATGTGACTAATAACATGATTGTGCAAGATCTTTACCACAACAAAATGAAACTCCATCACTTTACTTTCTTTTAATTTCCTGGCAGGTAGATTGATCGAAGTAGAGAAAGAGAAAAGCCCACAAATAGTTTGATTTAGCGATTGCATATTTCTCCCTATCAGGGCATTTAAAATCAATTTTTCATAAAGCACGGCCGCGATATTACTAACTACATGCAGAGAGCTCCAGGTAAAAGTTTTTCTTAATGCTAAAGAAAAATAGGAAATAGTAAAAATAGTAGGAATAATTTCGAAGTATAAGTAAGCTTATAGGGGTTATATCCAGCCTCATTGACTTTACTTTACATATTTTTGAATTTTCTATAGGGGATGAAACATAGAGGGTGGTATTTTTTCATATTGATACCCTGTATATAAAGCCACCCTTCATTATCAAGTTATAGATTTGTTAGTGAGAAAGATCCGGAAACAAAAACAAAATAAAAACTCAAGTGTCTCCTAAAGTACTCCAGCTCAGTTTCGGGCAACTGCTATTATATAATAAAAACAATTTAACATTCTTTCAAGTCAACGGTTTATATTTTCGGAGAGGTTATTTTAGCGTAGTATCGTTCTTGTTCTATGAATATAACAACGGAGAGAGAGAAGAAAGATACACTACAGCGTGTTATTTTCAGTTGGTAGAAAAACGATTTATTTTTAAAGCTAGCATTCCTCTGTGGAACGAGATACCGTAGAGGCTGAAAAAAATGCAATAAATACGTTGAATGTTACTTATAATCAGAAACATAAAAGGAAAAGTCTAGTGTTTACTTGATTCTTCCAAAAAGTAACTGCTCTAAATTAATTATATAACTGTATTATTCCAAATTTATATTTTCCCCTTACTTTTTATTAACAAATATACTTTTTTCCTATTCTATGTACTTTTTAAATTATGCTTTTTTGTTAAAATGATAATTTTATTGGTCTGAGAAATTACCATTAGAAGAAAATCCAGGAATGAACATTAGGAACAAGATTGTTTAATAAACTGCTCTACAAAAGTTATCAAGTTCATAAATTTCAAAATTACTTTTCAGTCAAATATTGTATATCGTAAATTGAATGTTGTTTCTTTTATATATATTCTATTTTTATGTATGAGAGAGTAATAAAATGATATATAAGGTTTTAAACTTTTTTTTGAACAAGCACACGTTTATGAAGAATAATTTCTCTCCTTCTTTAATCGTATGATTAACTGCCTTTTCCCGGTTCTCAGGCTTCACATTATCCACAACATCTATCAACAACTATTTTAAATCACTGATTTCAATAAAATTATATTTTATTGAAACCTCAATTTTTTTGTGCCCATACCATTTCAATTAGGTTTAGTTCGCAATGATGTTGTGGAGATTTAACCACCATCAGTCCACGATTTTTTTGCGATTTCATCAATTTCTCTTTATGAAGGAAACAACAATAGTACAGCTCTTCTCTCACAGACCAAAAAAGAAAATCTATCATTTGTTCGAACCATTTTCAAAAACATCAGCATTCATGTACTCATATTAGTCACCGGAATATTCAAAAGTCAATAAACCTTTAACAAAGTTGTTTGAATTGTCGATATGTAATATTATCAGCCAGTGTCCCTTTCCTTTTGGTGGATTTAAACCAACAGATGAGTTATTTGGAAAAGCCTGTCCTCGAGTTTCATCATGGCGAAATTTATTTGGTGTATGTCTATCATTGATTTATGCTTCTTTCTTTTTTAGTATATTTCTTTAGTCCTTAGGTAATTTCTTCTCCATACTACAATATCGCTCCTTTACATTAAATATACCTATTTCTTTGAAAAGTTTTCATTGTGTGCCTTGACTCAGTTCAGGGTAATCCTTATCATTTCGAACCATGACTAGAACTTTGTCTACTATCGGAAATATCTTTCCTAAACACGAACGCATGTACTTCCCATCGAAGTCTTTCTTTCCAATTTTCCTGGAACTTTAAGTGCTGTTTGAAATTGGCCACATTTCTTTTTTTAATACCTCTGCAAATCTTAGATTCCCCAATACCAAGCGTACTACTATCTAATTCTACTATGTCAATGCAGTTTTACATAAATTATTTGAAACAATTTAATATTAATGTTTCGAAATTTTCCATAATCAAACTAGAATTTGCAATAGATTGCACACTACATCTTGCAAGTTGCAGCTAGACTAAACTGTTGAGAATACACAACTTAATTACTATATGAGAAAACACCTTTACATCAATTACAGCTGTTACAGCAATTACGATACTCTACTATATAGTCATTGAACTGCAAAGTTCTTGAAGTGTTTTTGAAAATGGTTGATGAGAAGTTAAGGATTTTTCTAATTCCAAGCAGTACTTTCGACAGGCATAAACAGCTTCACAGAAAGGGTGTTACTAGCTTACTTTGAAACTAAATCCAAAATGTGAAAGTTTTCAACACTTTGGTCGACTTATTCAAAACTAAAAGGCACCCTAATGGAAAATAACGACGTAGACATCGGTGAATACTCGAAACTTATTGAATATTTGAAAAAGAAATCAGTTGGCTATAGATCCAAAAAATCTGAAACATTTGCCCGTGAAGAAATTAATAAGTTAGGAAAGCACAAAATTTTAATATAATCTTAGATATTATTTGTAACATCTTTCAGGTTGCTTTAATATTAGGAATTGCAGGAGCTCTGCAGATGTAGGAATTATATAAAATGAAGTGTAACAATATTAATAATACCGGAAACGTTTTAATTATCACAGTACCTGATACAAAAACTCATGTTCAACCTCGAATTACTGTTATTGGTAGAATAGATAAAGCTTGGTAAACATTTATAAAAATATATAAAGCAACGGACCCACAAATGTAAAAGCAGATCACTTCTTTTTGCAGTATATTGTATATGGAAAATGCAAAACCCAAGTTGTAGGTATCAATACCTTTTCAAAAATTCCATCGCTAATCGCAACATATTTGAATTTACCAAATCCAAAAAACTACACTGGGCATACATTTCGACGCTCTTCGTCATCTCTATTAGTGGATTCTGGTGGTGATATAATTTAACTAAAGAAGCACGCTGGGTGGAAATCCAACACAGCTGCGGTGGGTTACGTAGACGACTTGATAAAAAATAAAATTGATTCCGCATTGAAAATTTTAACAGGAACATAACCCGAAGCCTACGGACGTAGAAAAATTTTTGTATGAAACTCATGAGTAAAGTAACTTTTTTTCACTCGTAGGAATTGCTGAACGTCAAACCGTCCTACTTATGAAAAAAGTATTACTTTACTCACTTTTTGCATAAATATCTATTATATACTTTATAATACATAAAAATATACTTTATTGATAAATATTTTAGGAATGTTATCGAAATAGCCTTGAATAATTTCTCAAAATAAAAAAAAATATTCTGTTTTATACTTCAGCTGCTATTTTCCTTGGCCAACTTTTGCAATTTATTTTACAACATTTTTAAGATAAAACTCGTAAGATATGAAATTTTTACATTATTTATCGAGTATTAATTAACAAAGTTTTATCGGGGATTTCTACAGTTTCCTTCTTTTAACGGAAATACAGATTTTTATGTTGATATCATAAGGTAATCTGTACAATCAGGAATAAATTTAGGTATTTATCGTAATTAATCAGCCTACTTAAAAATATCATACGTCTCGGTTTTTCTGTGATGAAAAATAAATTTGTTATGTATAAATCCACTTATAAATTTCTACAATTTCTTGTTACCAAGACCTTTTGATTTGTTCATGTTTCTAAATCGTCTTGATTTCTGATTTAACACATCACTTAATAAGTCGAGTGACTAACTAAGAAAAACATTTTTTTCGACAAAAACGATTTTATTCATCGATGCAATCTCCTTCAAGAGAACTTCTCGGTGCCGTGCTTGTAGAGAATTTGTCTTTTGCCTCAAAATTGGCTTCGTTTTCTTACCAGCAAGCATTTTTTTGAGACCATCGAATAGGCAGTAGTCACTGGGGGCCTGATCCGAACTATAAGGTGTATAAGGAAACAATTCAAAGTGTAATTCGTTCAATTTACCCATCGTTGCCATCGACATGTGAATGGGTAAATTGTCTTGGTGAAACAGTGGTTTTTTTCTTCGACATATGAGGCAAATTCATAACTGAATACTTTGAAAATAGAAAAGCTACAAACCTTGGTAAATTTTTCTTCACTGTGTTTTGTCCGTTGTACTAACTTTGACGATGAAGTCAATTGCAAAGAAAGCTCAATTGATTTATGGCGATTCTATTATTTATTGGAGTAAAGAGTAATTTGGATTTTCTTATTCTGCACGACTCTATGAGTAAATTCTTGTGACAATAATGTATCTATTTCCTTAATTTTAAGCAGATGCAATCAACAAAAGAGATGTACATTAATACTCTTAATTATTAATATACTAAATAATTCGCGTAAAATGCTTAAATAGATCGAAACAGTTAAAACTTTCAAAAGGCACATATGTTGCTCTCTCTTTTCAGCCGAATGCTTTCTTGATCTTTTACATCGCCATGTGGTTCAAGTTATCCTTAATGTGAAGACAATCTGTACCTGCTTTCGACCCTATGTAATCAAAACATACAGAGTTTGATCACAGATCGTATGTGGTCTTATCTTTCTTATCCCTCTATATATTAATTTGTGGCTTCTGATACTATACAATTGACGAACTACATTCCATTTTGATTTTATTCTTTACAGTTGATACCATCTCTAGGATAGATAGAAAACTGAAAATTTTCCTAACGGCATCCGTATTCAAGATAAAGGACGTTGAAGAAAAATTTTTGTATGAAACTCGTGAGCAAAGTAATTTTTTTTACTCGTTGGAATTACCATCAAACCATCCTATTCGTGAAAAAAAGTATTATTTTACTCACTTGTGGCATAAATAACTATTTTTGTTAATTATATTAATTAACAAAAAAAAAACTAGTTTTCATTCTGAAGAAATATCAAATCAAGACAATTTATCAACAAATACATATAAAAGGGTCTAAGAATAAGAATCTAAGGAAATATATATTATTTAAACATTATTTTACATTCACAACACGATTCCATATTTGAATAATCTACCAATAAGTCAATGATATTTTTAAATATTTATCTTATGTATTAGTCAATATATTTTTAAGACACTAATTCACAAAGATTTCCAAACATTCCAGTAGTTAACATCTCCACAGATAAAGAACAAGGTCGAGTGGAAGCGAGAAAACGTTGATTGTCTACCCGTGAATAACAATTCTGTGAATTCTTACCCAAATGATCATGAAAAATGCTCAAAAATTTTAAATATGATAAGTTTTAGAAACCTAATACAAAATCAATTACTGGTCTTTACTATGTTGATTCATTAAATTTTCTAAATCATTTTTACAATCTTTTAATGATGAATCAGAATCAATCGCCAGAAAGTCTTCATCCGCCACTGACTGTTTTACTTATCTAAAATTTTTTCATGTACAGTGAAATTACAACAAATCTCTTAATGTCTCGTTGGTTGTTTTAAGGGCAGGCAAACAAATGTCTGTTTTCCTTTGTCTTAATTTAATTTATACGTGCTTAATCACAGTTCTACAATCGATTTTATTATGCTATAAATGGATTGACAGTAAATAAATAGTTGCAGCTATTATTAGATATGTACGTCATAGGCGGTTTCTGGATAATTTATTAGAAAGTGATGATATTTTTTTATTGTTTTCATAAAAGTTACAAACTAATATTAATGAAATTAATCGAGCACATATAATTTAAACCAAACTACACACAATAATTATTCGTTATTAACAAATATGTATGATTAGTTAATTAAAGATGTCAAATGGAATTGAACCAAATGTCGTTACGGTCGAACAGAAATGGCATTCAATACTTATTTATATAACAAGTGAATAAAAAAGTTACTTTACTCACGAGTTTCATACAAAAATTTTTCTACGTCTGTAGGTTTAGAAAAATTCGGCAAGACTTTTATCAATTTTTATTTCGTAAAAGTAATATCAAAAGTACAACTGTGAGCATTATTAATTTGAAGTGAAGAAGAAGTTAAATTACTATTGGTACTTGAATTGATAACATTTAACGAGTTCAAAGAAATAACATCGTCTATAGTTGTATTAGTACTAATTGGATTTTTGGTAGGGTGATTTACAATGTTGCTTGAAGTCTAACTAGTTGTTCCCGTAAAAATTTTCAATGCGGAATCCATTTTGTTTTTTATTGAGTCGTCTACGTAACCCTCCGCAACTGTGTTGGATTTCCACCCACCGTGCTTCTTTAGTTGAATTATATAACTACCGGAATTCACTATTGGTATTGATACCTACAGGGTTTCGCATTTTCCATTTCTATACTGCAAAAAGAAATTATCTGTTTCGACATTTGTGGGTCGTTGGTTTATAAATGTTTACCAAGTTTAATCCATTGTCAAATGTTTCACTAATAACAGTAAATCGACGTGAACATGAGTTTTTGTATCAGGTACTGTGATAATTAAAACATTTCCGGTATTATTAATATCGTTACACTTTATTTTATATAATTCCTCCCTCCGCAGGGCTCCTGCGGTTCCGAATATGTTACAAATAATATATAAGCTTACATTAAAGTGTTTTGCTGTCATACACACAAACTTATTAATTTCTTCACGGGCAAATGTTTTAGATTTTTTGGGTCTATAGCCAACTGATTTACTGATGTCTACGTCGTTATTTTCCATCAGGGTACCTTTCAGTTTTGAATAAGTCGACCAAAGTGCTGAAGACTTCCACATTTTGGATTTAATTTCTAAGTAAGCTAGTAACACCCTTTCTGTGAAGCCGTTTATGCCTTTTTTAGTACGCCATTACATACAAGAATTATAATTCTTTAAATACTTCTCAGGGAGAAGATTCATAGCCGCTGCAGTGTAGTCGATATTATTTCTTTGAATTCCTCAAATGTTGCCAAATCCAGTTCTAATAGTAATGTAACTTTTTCTTCACTTAAAATTAATAATACTCACAATTGTACCTTTAATATTACTGTTACAAAATAAAAAATTGATAAAAGTTTTGTCGGACGAAGAAAAAAATTTTGGATGAAACTCGAGAGTAAATTAACTTTTTTTCACTCGTAGGAATTGCCGTCATACCGTGCTACCCGCGAAAAAAATATTACTTTATTCACTTGTTACATAAATAATTATTTAGATTGGAAAATATTAGTTATAGGTGAAGAACGAATTGAAACGACGTCAGTTAGAATACATCATGCGGAGCCGCAAAAAGATTAAAATTTGTAGAAATTATTTATATTGAATAAAAATAACAAAGGAATTTTTGTTATGTCAAATGTTGTGTACAGTAATTTGAAATAAAATAAATACTCCAAATAGTATTTTTTTTTAAATGCACGGTTTCGTCGGACTTTTCGGAAACTATGATCGGATTGATCCGATCGTGATCTGAATGTTCGGAAACTAACCCGAATCACGGTAATTGTTGTTCGGGAACTCATCGAGTTAATCGGGTTGCAGTCATATGTTATAACCCTTTCTACCCTGATAGACCGATGAGTAAACGCGTATCACCAATTATTCCTCTGAGAAATTAACTTCACTATTGTAGCTACTATTCATTACAATGAGTTTTGACTATCACTTTTCACGCCAGTTCAAAAAGTTTGCGTCGTTTGAGGCAGGACTTGTTTTTATTCTCTAGAAATTTCAGCAATAAATTGTTTATGTGACGTTTACCAATTTCATGATGAGGATCTTTAAAATCGTTAACTGTTCACCTAAATATTCAGTTTTGGACTAATATAATCCTTGTAAAAGTCGATACTAGCATCTTATTTAGTATATTTAAGCTCTTTCCTGGTAGCCAATATGGTTTTTTATATTTGAGTGTCAGCTCCTCCTCGTTTTTTTTATAGGTTTTCTCCACTAATCTACTATCCAGATATTGGACTATTTTCTAATACGGAATCATCAGATGGTCAGATTTTTTTTCGTTAATTTTAATAGGCCATTTGTTAATCCAGATATCTATTCTAATTTTCAAATTCCGGAGATTATTGGCCTAATCTCCTAATGATTCTGCAATATTCCACCCTCGTCTGCAAATATGACTGATTTTCGTAACAGATATGGTATAATAGTACTTTTTTTTAGATCGAGTCCAGGGATCTTCTTCGGAATAATGCTATTTTTAATAATTTTCATAATCCATTCAGGTGTAGTATTATTTCTTGATTCCCATTTTTCAAAGTAAAAAATTTCCTGACCTGCTACCCACATCAATAATTATCTCTACATGGCAGATATCTAATTTTGAAATTAGTCCGTAATCGATACCACGAATTCTCAGAGCACATAAATTACGTCCCTACAAACTTACAATCCTCCAAAAATTACTTAAAGATGATGTCGATAGAATACTACAGTTTGATGAGAAAATTATCTATAAATTAGATACGAAATACATCTGAAGAACGCATTCTATTTTCTAATGATACTGCATTTATGTTAAATGTAGGCGTAAGTCGACAAAATTATCCACTTTTTGTGAATTAGGATACATTTTGGATGAGGTAAAGGTATATTCAAAGCTTAAAAAAATGAGTAATTGGGTAGATATTGTAGAAAAAAGTCACAAGACTAATATTATTTGAAGAAACTATCCACAGAAGACGATATTTGAATTTTTTGATGTTTGTTTCATAAAAACAACAAGATGGAGACTCTTTCCATGAGTTGGATTTCTTTGATTTGATTACTTATTTTTCATAACTCTGTTCTTTCTTGTTTTCTTGTAATTGAGGAGGGATAAAAATTTAATATATAACAGTTATATATAACTTCACACACCCTATAGGAACAGCCAACAAAATAACAGTGTCGTATCATTTAAAAGATCGTCATATCTCTAGATTGATAACCCCTGGGTACATTGTAACTGTTTGCGAAAATCTCGAATGAAACTATTAATTGAACTATTGACTTCATTCCAAAATACAATCTCTTTGTAAAAATAAATAACTAATATACTTAATATGTTTAATTTTAATTTGATCATCACTGTCAATGCATAATTGATAACATCTCTTAATATTGTCATTTTGATTTCAATAATGATAACTTTTCATGCTATTACTTAGTAATTATGTTTTTATGACTTATTAATAGACAATTATGGAGAACTAGTTTTTATGTTTAATATATTTATGGATATAATCCTCTAAGGACAGTCTACTTTTTTTCACAAGCAAACACAAGTACGCAAAACGACAACAGAATCCAAATAGTTTCAAACTATACGCTAATGAAATACTTGATAATTATTTTTTAAATATCAGTTTGGTCGATAATGCTCGCTTTAGTGCATGAATATACGACTGGTCTCATATATCCGTTGGAATAATCATTAATAAAGATGATAGTACACTGAATCATCGTCGAGACACACCAGGCAATAAATTGTGATGCACTTTTGCATTTTCGAAGTCGCATGACCATTTTTGGCGGTTTCCCGTTAGGATTTCCTCTTGTATTCGGCTGGTCGAAGCCCTCGACCCAACCTACTACCATCGATAAAAAACAGTGGCGTAACAGCATCCTCTTATAGTGTTAACTCACCCAACTATGTATTATTATTATAATTCGGATATCGTATAAAAACATCTTTTGAAAACTGTAAACGTGACGTATATTTAAAAACATCACTAAATAAAGATTTTATTATATTCCATATTTAAAAAATAATTAATTTAACATAGAACTAACAAAAAGTGAAGATCATTATGTACGGGATTCTTCATTCGTTTGCTCTTATTTTCCCGTTACTTTCCTTCAGTTTCTAGTTTACCTTATTTATATTTCTTACTGTTTTTGTTATTCTTCTGATTATATGTTCGTTTCCAATTGTTTCGCTTGTTTCTTCCCTATTATTGGTTTCTGCTAATTAATTATTCTTGGTATCGCTTGATTTCTGTATCACATTGTTTAGCGAGCTCTTCTAATTTTATTACTCTACTGTTTTTTATGTTTCTTTGCGTAATCATATTCAACAAGCATCCCAGATAATCTAGCTACCTTTTCCAGTGTCTTTCATCATGATCTTACTTTCTCATTTTATTAAAATCTTATTTAACTACTATAAATACTTCAATATTAAGTCATATTTTCACATTTTATGTTTCTTCCGTAATTTATATTTTTGTTATCAATTAACATCAATTAGATAAGGTATTCATAGAAAGAAAACTAAAAGAAAGACAAGAAATGTTTTCAGATATGGTGGAAAGAACCAAAACCTGTAGATACTGGTATGAGATGAGGTTAACATGATGAAGCTAAAATGTTGTCAAAAGAACTTGAGGTCTAAAGAAAGAAATCAAAAGAGTTTTAATGAAGAAGGGGATAAAAGATATGAAATAGAAAATGAATACTAATAAAACCAAAATGCAAATATGATAAACTGGAAAAAGTATCGATAAGATCTGGGAACTATTATTGATAATAATATAAATGTAGTGGTAGAAATAACAAATATGAAGAATAAATCAATAAGTTTGTACAACACACTAATCAAGATATAGAATAGGACGAAGCAAAGTTAAACCGTGAAATGAAAAATTACAGAAAAAGATTATGGAACAAATGTTAAAAAAAACAAATAAGACAAATAAGAAAACAAAGACCAATAAGAAGAATAATGAAGAGAAATCAGACAAACTGTACATATTTCAATGAGAAGAAGTAGACGCACAAGACAGTGGATAGGTCAAATAAGTCAATAAGAATGATAGAGGTAAAGAAGCGAACGAACATGATAATATGAAAAGATTAGCTAAAGAAAACGGGAGAAAAAGTTGGGTATAACATGAACCGGTACTATCAACTGAAAAAGTAGAAGAAGGAGAAAAGAAGATTTGGTTTTATATTTTTGTAAACAGCATAGGAGACAGCCAATACTGCAATAATTATAGAGGCCTGTTATTTTCGAATAAGCAGAAGCACACAAAATCATGTGATCACTATAAAATAAATCATTTCTAGAAAAATGGCAAGATACAAACCAGTACACATTCATTACTAGACATGTAAAAAGCATTCGATTAAGTCCCACGAACGATAAGTCATTAACTGCCTGTATAAAGAAAATTTTAAAAATTCGAATCAAATATTGACATAAAATGGATGAAAATTAATAAGAGAAAAACCAAAGGTAGTGGAAAATATGACAGAAAAAATCGAAATCAAGGTTGAGAAAGAACTTATAAAACAAGTTAGTAGCTTCCAATACTCAGGAATTATGCTGAAGGAAACAGGAAGACAGGATTTAGAAGTCGAACAAGGTATACTACACTTAAAGGAACAGGCTCATAACCAAAAATGAAAGAGTACCAAGCAATTGGTGTGAGTCTTGGTTAATGACACAGAGAAAGTAATAACTAGAAATGGTAGACACAGAAACTCGCATATAAAAAAGACTTACGTGTTGAACTCACACAATAAAACATAAGAAGACGAGAAGAAGAGAACAAGGAAGATGGCGGGGCTACCTAAAAAGGATAAATAACCCAGTGCCAGTTAAGAAAATTTGGGAAAGTAAAATGCCAGGAAAAAAGGAAGATCACGAGTAGCATGGGACAAGCTGAAAAAAGAAGGGAAGGTCAAGGATCGAAGCGAAAATTTTGGCGCAAGATAGAAAGGACTGGAAACTTTTCATAATGAAGTAGCTAATTAGTAAAGTTAACACTTATATATCCTATAGGGTATATAGGGTAGGAATTCTGATAATGATGTCATATTTTTATGAAAAAAAACACAAACTAGGTACATATATTGAAGTACTTATTTCACTTAAAAATTGCAATAAAATTGTCTAGTTCATTAATCGATGAAAGGATTGTGTATATTTATTCTAATTTCAAAGAACTGGTCTCTGAATAAAAAAATAATGTCGTTATTATAAGGATTCTGAATTCTTAGAAACCATCAACAACGTATCTATCAAATCCATAAGGTTTGTTGATAATATAAGCAAAAAAATAATATAATGATTCTTGTAATCGTAAGATACAATCTTCGAAGTTGAAGGAAGACAGTCAAAAAAGGAAAAATAAACATTCATAAATTCGTTGGCGATAACGATTCCTATCTGAGTGACTTGGGTTATAGTGTGGTGGAATAAGTTATAATATTATAGTCTATTAATAAATACTATGCAATCTTGCAGTCTTCCACCATGTATTTGATACTTTGATACGTGAGAAATTTCAGTATTATATGTAGTAAAATTGTAAATATGAAACAATATAAAAAATATGTAGACTATATATGCAGTAAATATAGTTGTAGTATGATTATATATATATATATATATATATATATATATATATATATATATATATATATATATATATATATATTGAGTATGTTTCAATAATATCGATAACTTTTAATTATTTATATCATAGAATATGTCTCATAATAAACAGAAAATGGTAATTATACACTTTCACGGTCACCTGGTTTTTTGGCTGTAGAAAATCGAAAAATGGATGGATTTTAATGATCTTGGTTTCAAAATGTTCCATTTTACGGCGGATTTATAAAAAAAATTAGTAGAAATAGCTGGAATGAAAATTTCTCATAGTTTTACTGTGAAAAAAACGGTTTTGCAAAATAATCCTTTACAAAAAATTATGGTAATTATACACTTTCGCGGTCACCTGGTTTTTTGGTTAGGTTGGCTCTAGAAAATCGAAAAATGGATGGATTTACTATTTAAATTCAGCCACTACCCCCGTGTTTTTCATAAATTCGTCGTAAAATGGAACATTTTGAGACCAAAATTATAAAATTTATCTATTTTTCGATTTTTAATGGTCCAAAAACTATTAACATTGAAGAATATAGTACGAAACTATGAGAAATTTTCATTCCAGCTATTTCTACTAATTTTTTTTATAAATCCGCCGTAAAATGGAACATTTTGAGACCAAGATCATTAAAATCCACCCATTTTTCGATTTTCTACAGCCAAAAAACCAGGTGACCGTGAAAGTGTATAATTACCCAGAAAATATGTAGTAAGGGTGATTACAGAATTTTGTTCATTTACTTCTTAAAAAGCCGTCGAATTTTAAAAATTCATGGATTTGTTCTTAAAAACAGTATTTTCGAAGTGACCCCATCCACTCTTTTTGTTTGTCATTAAATAAAAATATCTTATTATGATTCCAATTCAGTAATGAAACTATTGTTCAATAAATATTCTTTATTCAATTAATTTTTGAATTTTATATTTTTTTGTTCAACTAGTTATTTCTGGGAACCAAGTCCTTAGCATATTGTTTTTTCAAATAAATGGAAAACATAATTTTTTGTTTGTAAATTTGTTCAGGTACAGTTGAAAACAATTTCAACTTAAAGTTCATCATAACGATAAATATTGTTCTGCACAAATCTGTTTTTTCACCTTCTATACAAAACTGAATATTGAAAGCTAGACCAAGCATTGGTATTTGCTTTTGTTGTCAACATTACATTCAGAAAATGTGACTTACAAGGACTACTAACATCCTGGTATAAAAAGATGTTAAATTTTATTGTCGGATCAGTTTGAAAAAAGTACCACGTCTGCACTTGAGCTGATCAAAACTTTTGCTAAAGCTATAAAAAAGATGGTCAAGGTTTTTGATACAATAATCAGACGTTGAATGAAGCCAAAGCTAAGTGAGAATATTTGTAGGCCCAGATATTGATGAAATTATCATGCTGAAACATTGCCGTAAAGGAGGTCTGGTTTTTTTACAAAGCTTATATAATATGTTTAAAACTATACTATCTAATTATGGGTGCTACGATTGATGAACAGCAACATATTATCGTTATATTGACAAACTATATAAAGGGAAATGGAACCCTGCGATACTGGCAAACAACTGAGATACTTTTTCCTGATAAATCGTCTTGACATAAAGTCTCTTTTGATAAAAAATCTATCAAAAGATTTTGATAAAGACCGAAACGTCAATTTTCATCAGTTTTTTTAAACTAATGTTCTTTCAAATGAATCTAATCGATTTATCGAGGAAAACATATAAAAAGGTCTAAAAAGTAAAAAAACTTTTTTTGACTAGTGCAATAAAATGTTCAAAATTTGGTAAGATATACTTGAATAGGTTTTAAAATTGAATGAGAAATTTCCTAATTGTAAAAAGACGCCAAACCTCTGTACTATAAAACTTCTACAAGCTAAATGGGTTTGTCGAAGCTTGTAACATGTGGTCTTTACACTTTCGGACGTATTTTATATATGATCATGATGACCCTGGTTTTGCTGTTCTAGGTGAAAGGTTTCAGATTTTCTGATGCTCTTTTTCACGATTAACAGTTTAAGAATCGTTAGAAAATTTATATTTTTAAACACAATTGTCGTTGTAATCAATTCCCTCGTTAATGTTAAAATTAACAGTCGAATCGATTTCTATTGATTTGAATAAGGATAAACATTTGCCGGTCAATCCATCTCTGCTAAACAAATACCATTCTGTTTATTAAATTTAAACATTAGTTGCAGAATGATAAATCAAAATTTTATATGATAATAAATAATGTATTCGTTGATATAATTTTTCGATTTTCTCGACTTCTGACCACAGATATAATTATCTTATCGCAATAAATTTTATTTTTGGTTTATATATACCATATAACAAGACCCTATTGGTAATAAACATGCAGAAGGTTATCTATTAGTATCAGTTATTTGGTTAGTTTCTCTATACACGAGTCTGTACTTTTTAGATTATACAGCATGTCGCAATTTCGATTTACGTGTGGTGCGAATGCTTATATCGATAATCCTAAAAATTGAGAGCTCTCTAATATTTTTTACTAGGATACGAACTTTTTGTTGAAAATGATAAAAAAGTGGTTGTTCTTGATAATCTGGAAATCGTTCATTTTTCAACGCATAACTTGAATACATAAATTTGAAATTATTATACAGAATGCAGTACCGAAAATGGAAACATTAAATAGATATCTTTAGAACTAGTATTATTCAGAAAAAATTAGAAAACTTCCGCCTTTCACTTCAAGGAGAACATCTTTCGATATTCCTGGTGGCTTTAGATTTGTATTCCATCACTCAAGAAGTCGTGTGACTAACAAAGAAAAACATATTTTTTGGCCAAAAACTGATTTTATTCATCAATGTTATCTCCTTCAAGAGCAATACAATCATTCCAACGTTTCTCTAACTTCTCGATGCAGTGCTTGTAGAACGATTTGTCTTTTGCGTCAAAATAGGCTTCAGTTTCAGCATATACTTCTTCATTTGAACTGAATTTCTTAACGACGAGCATTTTTTAGAGTTCAGCCACTAGTCACTGGGGGCCTGATCCGAACTATAAGGTGTATGAGGAAACAATTCAAAGTGTAATTCGTTCAATTTAATCATCGTTGCTATCGACTTGTAAATCGGTGCATTGTCTTGGTGAATCAGTGGTTTTATCTTCGACATATGAATCTGTTTTTTTCTTGATTTTTGCATTCAAATGATCCAACAACTCTATGTAGTATTCACTATTGCTTGTCTCTTCTCTTCCCAGCTGACTGCTGTGCATTTGGACCCTTCGAACGTAATTCACCACCTGCTGTCCACTCAGATGATAATCGTTTTGATTCCAGAGTGAAATAATGAATTTATGTTTCATCCCTTGGTTACATATCGATGCAAAAAATCTGATTGAACAACACTGCGTTCTTACGCAATTTAAATTTACGATTAGATATAACCATTTTGTGGACTTTTTTGATATTTTGAGTAACCACCTCAATTGGACGAACAGAACGTTCACCATATTAATAAATTAACGCTCATAAATTGTTTCAATCCATCATTTTTAAAATAACAAAAAAAGCTTCAATTAAATGGCTGTTACTTTTTTCTGACTAATAAAATTTTACATATGGTCTTTCGAAAGTTGGTATTTTATAAACGTCAGAAGGATTTGACAAACACCATCTGTATGTCAGTCACACATTTTCAATAGCAAATATTCCTCTCCCAGTGTTTCATCTGAAAACATTTTTTAATCGGTTTAAAAAAAATCAGGTTATTAAATAGACGCTTTAGTTACTAGTTGCTTTTTAGATGTATTCAATATTATTTGTCAATTTAACTTTAACTACTCTGCACTACCTTGAACTTTTCCATATTTGTTTACCGGAAACAGTTTCAAATGCTTTTTGAATATCTTAAAACCCAAGGAATTCTTTATGATTTTGATACAGTTTTTTGGTAACTGATCTACTTTTACCTTTTATTTTGTTTCACGTGAGAATTGTGCCATATTTTCTTCGTTCTAAATACTGAACTTCTCGGTTTTATAAGATTCGGTAAAAACAGCAATCGTATTATTAAATATATTCTTGCAACCTCTTTTATCATTGATTGTTCTTTGAACAATATAAAAAAACTTTCGTGTGTAAAATTCATTTATCTTTTAGCAACTTCACAATCAGCGAAATTTTCAATTTATTTTATAATGCGAACTTATTTATAAATTAAACTTTTAACAAAATGGCACTCGTCAAGTCGTTAGATAATATCATGTATAGTAACATTATGGTCTTCATTATTATCCTTGCAAGAAATATACATTACATTCGTCTTGAACGACCTCAAAACCTCTAATTACAAGACAACATATCCAATAGAAAAGATTTAGTCGAGGTAACTATAAGTCAGAGTGCATCATTTTTCTGAATAATATGATTCTTAATATTGACTCTTCCTGTTGAACACGATCTGATATTATTACATTAATCAATTCCACTGTGAGGCGAGATGGATTTATTTGAATGAACTAATGAAAATTCATTTTAGATGGTGCCTTTTCTCTAATACAGATACAGGTAATCTGCTTTTTTAAATTTTTATTTCAAATAGGTTTAAAATCACATCAAAACGATAAACTATTCTGGAATTTCGTAGATTGAGAATATGCACTCTAAAAAAATAAGCTCTTCAATTGTACTTCAACATATGCGTCTCAGTCTCTTTTCTAATATGAAGCATTTTAAACTTAAATACCATTATCTATTTACTGAAACTCATTCGAAATATTGCTTAAAAGCTAGAACTACATCCCGGATTATAAAAAGTTAGCAGTTTCACATTAAAGTGTAATGACCGTCGTCATAAGTTAGTCTAGTTAAAGCAGAAAAAGATGCCCTTCGTCAAAAGTAAGTGTATAAGGTGCCCTTCGTCGTGAAAAGGTTGTTTACCTCTGCTCTAGTAGCTAACTCTCGTCATGAATTTTTTTAAATGAGTCACCAGAAATTCTATCAGCTTTAAATATGTGAAAATACTAATTTATACTAGATATTAAATTATTTAAATTGATTAGTTCTTTTAAGAAAAGCAACAAATTGGATGCAAAGTAGAGGAAAAAAATTTTTGTTATCCAAACTGCTTCTATATGTACGACTTAATCCGTATTATGGCCGTAATTTCAGAATCAAGCACATATGTGACAACCTTTATATGTTTTACTGTTAGTTAATCTAATTTCTTATGTCTACTCAATATTTTTCAAATTCGACAAACATAGTCATTTATCAAATTGTTTATAGATCTTGCATGGTAACTAATAACAAATATTAACCTCGTTTGAAATTTATCTTAGATTAACTAGAATAAGAATTGTGAAATAAAAAAATTAAAATGGGACGGTTTCAGTCAATTGTTTAAATAATTTTAAACGCGTTTGAGTTTTTGTACAATATAGGAAATGTTACAATTGATTATTAGGTTTTTTTGAGCCGTTTAAGCCTTAGGCTCTTATGTACTAGCAGAAAGCAAACTTCGTAGAGGGAGGGCCAGATAAAACAAAAAATTATAAACGATGAACTATCACAACTTATTTATGCTGCAATGGTAAATAGTTAGCGGAAGAAATTACGAAAATTCAATATTTTTTTAAAAGATAATGGGATGAGCTGATTCGCAGAAGTGAAGCTAAACTATCGTCAGTAAATAGATTTTTAATGCTGTTTTTGCAAAAATACCTGTTCACAGATGTAGCAAGATGCAATCATCGCAATTATCTTCTAAGCTTGATATTTAAGGTTTGAGAAACTCGATTTTGATAGGGCTTTGTAGAATTCAATTTTAGGAACGTTGAGAAATAATTGCTTCAATCCAGAGTTACATTGCAACTCAATCAACTCTAGCTGCAATTCTGATTAACTAATTCACAATGAACGGCATGCTGAAAATGTCCAGGTCCGGTTCGATAACTTTGAAATAATAGACAATATGACTTTGAACGGTAGAAAAATCGCGAAACAATTTACAGCATGATTTTACTTTAGTAAAAATTTTCAGAACAAATTTGACACTCACTTGCTTTGTACGAACTAGTACGAGATCTTCACTAAGCTATCCAATAGACAATGAGCTGTTTTAACAAAGTTTGTCCCGTTTGTGCTCCTTTTCAACTGTTTTGAATTTGTAGGAAGTTTCATTGGTGATTTTTTTAACACTTAACAACATTAGTACTCTGTTCAAAGTTGATATATTACGTCATACTCTGCAAACACGATCTGGCTAAAAAGGCGACAGAAGCAGGCTAATGAGATATGAGATATACGAGGTCCGACTATTAAATAACGAGACCACACATCTAGAGGGTGCCATAGAGGGGTGTCTATGCATATCCCAAAACACGTTTCCGTCACTATTATAGTATTTGTACAGTAGTAGTTTGAAACGAAGGTGTTTTTTTCTCGTGCCGAAAACCATGTGTAACGAAAAACAGGAGCAGCGTATCATTCTCAAAATTTCTCGTTAAATTGAAAAAAACTCCGCCTGAGTGCTATAAATTGTTACAAGAGGCCTATGAGGACAATTCTCTATCTCGTGCGCGGGTTTTTGAGTGGTGTAAGCGCTTTAGTGAGTGCTGAGAGAGCAAATTAAAATTCAAGACAATGTTAATCCTTTTTTTCGACATTAACGATACCGTAATGACTGAATGGATTCCAGAGAGTCAAACTGTTAACCAAACTTACTATTTGTCAGTTTCGGAAACACTGCGAGAACGAGTTCGTAAGAAACGGCCCGAGTTGTGGAAGAACACCACGTAGATTTTGCACCAGGACAACGCACATGCCCATAACGCGCTATCTGTGAAGTAACGCATTCCAGTGCTCGAACACTCGCCGTACTCACCAGATTTGGCACCGTGCGACTTTTTTTGGTTTCCGAAGATAAAATCTACTTTGACAGGGACCCGATTTGATTCGATGGAAGCGGTAAAACAAAAAAACGGCAGAGCTCCTAAAGGCACTTACCAAAGAAGACTTCCAGCACTGCTTAGATCAATGGAAAAAACGTATGGAAAGGTGTGTGGCGAGGGGAGGGAAGGTCGGCATAAGTTCAGCAAAGGTCATGAGTCTGGCGAAGCGACCCGTCATCAAGTTTACCTACAAACTGTCTTCAAAGACAAACGTTACCTATTTGGTAATTGTAACTGACGTCCTGGAATACAGGGTCAAAATGCGTTGTTGTAATATGGGGAAGAGAAAAATAATAAGTTTCACTTCGTATGTTTTCGACAATAAACGCCGAAAACTAGACACCTTGTCATTTTGGTTATAGAACCATTAGTAGCTCCGTCTCTTTAAATTAATCATTGAAATTAATTGAAACATACCAGTAATATTTTTTCTTAGCCATATATTAGTCCCTACCGCTCGGTATGTTGTACTAATTCCCTGAAAATTACTCATTTGACACGTTGCCAGCTAGTTACTAGAATAAATATAGTTCGTTGAAGACATTTATGACCCGGAGAAAATCAGTTTCTATATTATTCTGGTATCTTTGATGTTTCTGGTACTGGATCAAACTGATTATATTACAAAATTTTTATTCAAAATGTTTTTATCCGTAGAATAAACATATTTCATTTCCATAACCTTTTTAGAATATAACGGAAAATAGGAAGTCAAAAAATTACCTATTATATAACGTAAAAACACGTCACACTAAAAAGCAAAATAAACTCGATTTTAAATTTATGAGAAAAAGTAAACAATCAAATGATCAATCAAATTATCAATTTTTTCGATTGTTCTAATAAATGAAATCTATTTAACTCTTCAGGTTCAAATGAAGTATTTAGAAGTGGGAAATCACTATAGTTTCGTTAATATTTGAGTTGGATTTCTGTCATTTCTCGTTATTCATCTCTTAAGAAACATCCGACGACATTTTGAAAAATTGATTAATTCTACTGTGTTTTTAATAATAATCAACGTCAAAAAATGTTGTACAAAACTATCATCAACAGCGTATTCACCACTCTTTAGTTATGGAATGAAAGAGTAATAAAACGATGGATAATTCGTAATCCATAGGCGTATTACTTCGATTGGTAGATAGTTAAAATATTTTAAGATATATCTATGAAATAACAATTGTATATATGCTACGCTGAAAGACCGAAAACGGCCACAACGCGTTCTGTACGCCTTGCGTTTGCTAAAACGCGTTGTAACTGTTCTGATATAGCCAGAACCCGAATGAAATTATTTAAGATTTAGAAGATATCAACTAACGTAATATAATGCTGCTTATTAATAATCATTTGTTTAATGACAACGTTTTTATATATATTTTATATCAATATAGTCAATACTTAATATAACTAACCTAACCTAACTGCATCAAACATAAAGTTCAATACAATTCAAAATTCCACAACAATTTCTCGTGCAAAAACAAATAAGTGGATAGACAGTAAAGATTGATTTTAGCAATATACTTTTTTACATTAAAACGACTGTTAATAATTTATATTAACTATTGACTATATGGATATAAAATTTGGGTTCTGGCTATATCAAAACAGCCATAACGCATTCTGGCAAATGCAAGACGCACAGAACGCGTTGGGGCTGTTTTAAACGGCCACTGGCCGTTTTCGGTCTTTGAGCTTAATATATTCTTGTAAGGTAATTCTATTTCTTTAGTTGGAAACATGGTTTGCTTTACTTATTAATTATTATTAAGAGAAGTTTATATGACGAAGATGGCAACCTACAATTTGGAGATCAATTTTTAGAAGAAATAAATCCAGAACCGGTTTCAATTGCGCATCGAAGGAAATGGCTACATTGGAGAAAATAATTGGAGAATACACAAGAAACTAAACAACCAAATTTAAAACACATTGCAAAGATGTTTGTCCTAGAAAAATTAACAAACAAGAGTATGAATCCAAATCAATGGATTGCCTTTTTCGAAAACGAGTATACGCGTTTTGATGTGACAGCAGATGAAAAGAAAATTGGAATCATTCATGAATAAGGGTTGGAATTCAGTTACGTAAGCTCTTGTTGGTAATAAGGAGCACAATTGATACAGGGACTTCAATAGATTTGATGCAGCAGGATTGCCCGAATTAATACTGAATAAAATTGATAGAGAAGCATTAAAAACACAGTGGATTTGTTTAATAAAGTGAATAAATAGGTGAATGGCAGAAATGTTTCGGTTAAAAAAATATGGGAATCAGAAAATAAATGAGAAGAATGATCGCATCATTCATTATTTTTTAAATCCTTTAAATCTATACATCTATACAAAAAAATGAACCGTGCTTAAACTAAAACCAGTCAATGAATTTCTAATAGCGTGTGTTGCCGCACTTCGCTCTAATTACAGCTTCCATTCGTCTTGGAAGGCTTCTAAATAGGTTCTGGACGTATTCTTGCGGCATGTTTACCCAGAAGTTAAAAAGAACATTTTGAAGATCATCTAGTGTTCCTATTGGTGCCGGATGTTGCTGAATTTGCCATCCTAGATGGTCTCAGACATGCTCTTTTGGGTTAAGATCCGGGCTACGTGCCGGCCAATTCAGGGTGGGTATCTCGACCTCTTCTAAGTACTGCCGAACCACTCAAGCAGCATGTGGACAAACATTATCTTGCATTAGCTTCTTTCGTCACATATCTTGTTAAACGTTGAGGCACATCCATTATTAACAAAATAAATTCAAATTATCACTATACAATAACATAATTTGCTTAGAAAGTTCTCGATCTCAATGTATTCTCCAAGACAGAAATGATTTTCTCCAGCATTTTTGATTCCAAAAAAATTTGTAAGAAATTTTGATATTTTTTGCCCATGATAAGAAACCAAAAATATCTATTAAGTTGATACATATACAGATTGTTCCAAAAAACTAAAATTGAGCATTAAAAATATCCTAAAATACCAGTGATGCGATAATTTTTGTGGGGTGTATTTATACAATTCTGAATAAGAAGATCTATCATTTGTTCGAACCATTTTTAAAAACATCATCATCCATGTCAACATGTTAATCATCGGAATGAGTAGACTAGAAAGTCAATGAACCACTTTTACAAAACCGTTTGAACTGCCAATGTGTAGTACTTATATGCGTCCCTTTCCTGTTGGTGGTTTTAAACTAGTAGATAAATTATTTGAAAAATCTGTCTCAATTTATAACAGTACACAGTACACAACTTGGACCTACTTACTATATCTAAAAATCGTATTTTCGGTGAAATTTGTCGGGAAGATATTCATGGAATTAAAAAAAAAAAAAATTTCTAACTTTTAGCAAAATGGTACGTTTATGAAAATTTTAGGAAATGAATTAAACTGTAATAATAAATAAAATAACCGTACTTAGTCTTAGATTAGTTATTAGGTTTTATTACTATCTCGTACGTAAAAATAGACCTACTTTTTAATCAGTTTTATAAGAAAGGAAAGTACTAAATCCGATAATAGTGTATTAAATTAATCTTGGTTATAAGAGTATAAATAAAACATTCTAAAACAACTATCGAATCTCAACAATACCTGTGAATTGAAAGTATTCTCTAAGAATTTATCTACATTACCTCACAATTATCGATTTATCATTGCGCTGTAAATCGATTTATTGTCAATTAAGTGAACATGATGCTAATCGACATACCGCTAGGGCTCGTTGTCCAAGGTATTTTAATTGTTTTCAGTAAATAACGAAGCATCAATTACAAACAGATACATAGGCTAGAGAAAACTACACTTATTAACAATAGATTCTATAAATGATAATTTTTTTTTCTGGCACAAGTAACATAGTTGTAGATCTGAACACTTGTTTGGAAAATGAAAGAAATAAAAAAAACGGTAAAAGCCAGACAGACATTTTTGTAGGTTATTTTAAAAAATTTTGCACACAGGCATAATTATACGTCGGTTAATATGTGACATCAACCCTAAGCTTAATAATATTCTTTCAGCACTTGTTTGAATACGCGACAGATGTTCAAAGTGAAGTAGTCCTATTTTTCATCTTTTTTTTCAAAAGTAAACGATAAACATGTGTGAAAACTTATATATTAATGAGTTTTTTTTTATTTTTCAACTTCTGTTCTGACACTGTCGTTAAGTGGATATATTTGAAAGAATCGTTATTATCGTTATTTTCTAGTTATGTACAGTCTGACTACTAGGATATTTGTATAGCACGATAAAAAAAAGGATTCAAATTTCTAACAAAAAAAGCAGATCTCTAATAGGTAGAAACACTGAGAAAGAAAGAAGAAAAACCAATTATTGGGACAACCTACAGGGGCTGAGACAGGCAAAGACTCTTCTGGGAAACTAAAACCAGAGTAGATCTGCTGAATGTATCTGCTAGACCTAGCAGATAATGCGGCGTGCAGATTTTGTTGCACAAAGGACAAAACCTTTCTCCACATTCTCTCGAAGTGTGAAATATTAAGGAAATCCAATGCACTACACCTGGGTGCGTATGAAATAGAAAAACGAACTTCTCTGGCAATTAAAGACATAACACATTCTAGATTTTTTAAAAGGATTGAGTATCCCCAGTAACGCAGTACGAAATTGGGATACAATAGATTCTTTGGGTCACAGTGTATACGAGACTCCAAATCCATACATACATGGGTAAAAATATATGAGAAAAAGATCCAAACAAAGAATGTAGGACCTAAAACTTTCTATGAAATTGTCTAGAATTAGTTTGGACGTAACTGCATTAAGATGATAAACGATAAATATTTATTGTGCAACAATGAATCAACAAATGTGAATATTTGAACGTTTGTCAAATAAATAAATAAACAAAATCTATAAAATGATCTGAACTCTCAATTTATTTGTTAGCAAAATGAAGCAACGTATTTCAGAGTACATTTCATATTTGGAAGGGTAATCTAATCCCAAATTCGTAGTAGAGGGTGAAAATGTGGTAAATACAAGACATCTCATCCGGGAAAACAAAAATTAATGGTGATTTAATCGATGTGTATAGATTATGCAAACATTCAAGTGCTATTGAATCAAGCCCCCATGAAATCACAGGACAATTCCACACAAATTTTTAAAATGCAAAGCAGGAAACAGTAAAAATATATTTCCTCGTTAAATGTATCAAAAATATTACGTATTGATAAATAATTACTTTATAAATGATCATTAGCTTTCGAAAAACAAAACCATCTTATCTTCCGCGAATTTGTAGTATTGAATCCCATCACAAATATTTTACCTACGACGTTCTGTTGAAATAACTTTTGATTGGTCGCCATTGACTCCAAAACAGGAATGCCGTGTCATTAACAAAGACAGGTGATATTCATGAATAATTTTTTTTCCGTACAGTTATATATATATTCCATCCTCCACACCTACTTGAGGCTATTGTAAGTGCGTGCCTTGCATAGCAGGAACGAATCGATCGTGGAATTATTGATTTTGGCACCACAACGACTGCTTTTATCGCGCCTTTAGGTTAAGAGTTAATGAAATATGAATTTTACTATATGGGTTAAAAGTTTTTAATCATTATATATACTAGTAAATCACTTATGCAAACTACATTTATGAAACCAGGAATTATAAATATAAATAATTAATAAAATAATAGTACTTAATCAAAATGATATTCTACCTGCTTCATGTCTTTTTGTATAGATCTATTACACAATTTCTTCTCAATCTCCAACAATTAAACTACATTCCTGATTTTTTCGATGATCTATCGTCATATTACCCAAATCAAATTTATAAGGAAATTTTTCTGAATCACCACCCTAATTCCTGTTCTACGTTTGACATAGTCAAATTGCTTTAGAACGCCTTATTCATTATAATGTTTATCTGTCAATTACATCATAGAATCAATCGTCTCAGAATATCTTACATCAGAGAATCTTATTCATGTGATCAATAACTAGTTTCACATCAGTGTAACTGAGCTTGAAATTATTTACATTTCTGAAATGTTTTTACACCGTATACTACCTTTTTAAGTGTAGTTTCCTGCTAAATTTTCCGAAAATTCTTGCATAATTTTATAGATCATGATCAACTCCGAAAAGCATATTTTCTTTGAGGTTTATACAGTGTCTTATGTTTACATTTTTACATCTGATGTCTCTCTTTCCTTCGATTCCTCTATAATAAATTTGAACCAGAAATTCCTGAATATTTGACGTATGTTCAATGCTTTTTGTCACTTTTTTATTTGCAGTAGTTGTCCTTCTTTTCTCAGTCGATTTAATACCTTTGAGTTGGTTATGTAACCTAATAAAATTGGTGTTTATTATCCAAGTTGCAGTGAGTAATACAAAAGGATAAACATAAACTGTTAGTGTTCTTTTGAACAAAATGATTCTTCAATCTAGCGATCTAATAGATATCTTTGATGATTTGGTGTATAGCTCAACCCATTAGTACCGTTATGGCTGTAATATGATTTCTATTTAACACAAATTAGATTATATTTTCATAATTTGATTCTTTGTCCAAACCCAGTTCAATCCTTTCTGATGATTGGACAACCAAATGAGTTTATACGCGACAGGTGTGGTTGCTTTGCAATGGATTAGAATAAACTGTAGATACACATAATGTGTCTATTATTGTTCTTATTGTATGTTTATAAAATTATGAGTAGTGGTGTTTGATAGATTTTTGCTACTACAACATGGTGAACATCAAAGCTATATATGCTTAAAGGTAACTGCACTAGATAAAACATTTGAATGTACCTTCTTCAATATTTTTTCATAAGATTTAAGCCACAAATAAAAAATTTGTATACATATATCTTCCTATGTAAAAATATCTTAATTGCGACTATAAGTGTCGATTAGAGAATAATAATTTTTAAATTTTTGCTTGTTATGGTATTTTTAAGGTAAATTGAATTTATAATGGTATTAACACGCATATATCTAAATATTTCAGAGACTTTTCGTGATTTATGAATTTTAATTTTAATCGTAGCTTGACAAGAATAATATTTAATTGATAGATTCTATACGATAAATCTTGGACGTTGTTTGACATTATACGAGAACCTTACCACTTACCTCACAAATACTAACCCTTTTCTCTTCCACAGAATAGTTTATCCATTCTTGGACATAAAAGTAGTCAACAAATTTGAAAGCCGATAAATTGCAAACATGATATTTCTTAGAGGCAGCTGATTGTTTCATGCAAGATTTCCCACTCGTAACATTATCGGTTTGGTGCCATTTTTATTGCGTGCAAACTGCAATTCTTGGAAGAAATGAGTTTCTGATCTGCTAATATCACGTCTCTTGCCAATGATTTCTTAATTATCTTTTGTTTTATTATTTTACTTGGGAGTTTGTCAAATGTTTCTTCATACATTCTCAAATATAATTTTGTATGTTTTCTCGACTAATGTATAGCTGATTCATGATGTAAAGACTACAAGGTGTGATATTGCCCACAAGCTGGGAAGCAGCCAATGAGAATTCGCTCCCAAAACGACGCGCCAATTTGGGAGCGAATTCTCATTGGCTCTTGAGAGATGCGCAGAACGAGTCGAAAATGCGCCCTCGGGAAGAACACACCTTGTAGTCTTCACATCATGGATGAATTCATGCTTTCCCTTATTCTATCTGGCCAGAACTTAGCCCGCCATCGCCAGGTGCTCTTTTCTGCTTATCAGACTCCAAAAGCAAGACCACAGATATAAAATAGAAAATTGTTTACTTTTTCTAATGAAAATTTCTTTAATGGCAACCATGATGCAATGCAAAGAGACTGCAATATTCGTCTATGCCATACTTTTATCTTCCAAGAAATTGCATGCAATTTCTTGCACGTTGTCTTGCTCCCTGTCAAGCAGCCTTGAGGCAATGCAATGCAAGACGCAATATTTCTTGATCAAAAGCATGCGCCGATGAATTTCATGCAACATCTCGCACTTACAATACTAATTTTTCTTTTTTTATCGTCTAATACTCTAGCTAAACTGTCCATCAGACTCCAAAAGCAAGACAGAGGCAGATTTAATTATTGTAAGTGTTTGAGGTTAGGAAATTGTTTACTTTTACTTTCGCGATTTTGATTAGTGGCAACCATGTTGCAATGGTAAGAGACATGTCAAGCGGTCTTTATGAATCGGTTAACTGCTTAAAATGTCAGCAAATTCCATATTAAACGGCCTCAATTTCTTGTAGTATAGAATAGTAAATTTTTTAGTCGGCCAAAATGTAAAGTAATTAGTGAAAATTAGTTTAGAATCGTTGCTAGAGATATTTAACAAGTTTCATGGGTACTAGATTTATATTACCCAAAAATACACTAAAAGATTAGTTGTAGTGTACACCACTGATTTGAAATCAATCATTCTAGCATTTGCAAGCGAGTTGACAACTAGAGTATATGTATTACAATCAAATCATACGGACAGGCATGGAAATTGGTGAACAAAGACCTTTCTTCTATATTATTAATGAATTCAGTACCGAGCCGCGTTCTTGATTATATAATGACTGAATTTGGTTTAACAATGAGGGATTGAAATGACAGCGACGACAGCTATAGCAATGATGATTTAAAATATAACGATAAAATTTGAAATCGATAAGTTGTGATAGTGGTTAGATATTAGATGAATCATAGAAAGACGAACTGCATCGATCAGAGAATAAACGCATTTTGTAGGTATGAATCTGTGAGAGGAAGCATTCATACAAACATTCTTTTCTAATGGTATGGTACTTTCGTGGTATAATAAAAGTCATGGAACCAAATACGGTGACTAGAGTGAAAGAAGAATTGTCCTTCTTAGAGTCAACTACTCTGTCCACAAGAACTTATCAGCACTTACAAACATAAATTAAATGAAATCACTGGCATAATTCTACGATCTTTTAGAAGAAAATAATGTTGAATGGTCTAATGAAAAAAACTTATGGACTCAATGTCTTTACTAAGAAAATACTCTATAAATACTTAAAAATCACACATAACATTGAACTAGCCAAACAATTCAAATTAAATGTACACTTTTCTTGCCTTTTTTTCGACAAATTGATTTATTAAATCATCTATAGCTGAAGACGATTTCAGTTTTTCTAACCAGTCTGATAGCCGTTCCTGCCCCATCGAAGTCCTCAGGTAATTTTTTATCAGTTGTAATTTTGAAAAACTTCTTTCATCTGATGCGGTCGTATGAATAGAATGAATTTTTTGAATTTCAGATTTTTAACAAGTTTTCAGAGGAATCAACTGTTCATAAAGATTAACTGAGATGTCTTTACTGTATTTAGCCGATAGTTTACTGGAAGCATTTTTTATCACTTCGTTTGAAGAAAGAGTTTCTTCGGTTGTAATACTTCGAATATAATACTCAAATCACAAAGGCTCTCAAATCTTTGTTTAGTTTGAGTTTGAGTTTACTTTGAACTATAATTCCGGGTCTGAAATTCTCTCATCTAGTGATAACTCATCAAAAAAACGCTTCGTTATCTTTCGTCTTTTATTTTTTAAAACAGTTGTTACTTTCCACCCTTTTGCCAAATCTCTGGACTCATTTAGCAAACCATTGAATAAATTTTGATTTCCTATTTCGCTCAGTCTATTCAAAAGCGTACTTAATAAAATACTAGCTTTCTGTAAGTCACTATTTTCATGATGTAAAGGTTTAAAAAACAGGATTAATGATTTCAAATAGTAAAGAAAAAAATGTGACAAGCACTAAGAAAAATCTATAGTTTGTGTACGGCATATAACATTGAAGAGGCTTAGCGTGTTAAAAGTATTTACAAGTAGTCCTTAACCCAGGAAAAAAAGAAATTGCTTTTTTGACTTTTGTCATTTCTGAAGTAAAAACTCTATAGGTACGTATGACAGTTTTTTATATGTTTTTCCCGGGAAACAGGAGATTATGTGACATTGGGGATAATATTTCACTAATTTTTGTTTATACACGTTAGGGGCCTCTGTAGCCGTACCTGTGTTACGGCTGATACGGCGCCCCTGAAAAGGATACTACGAAAGTAATTATCCTTTTCAATAAATACAATAGGTATATTGTACTAACAACACTATGTCCAATTTTTATTAGCCTTTATGAATGAGAATACTTTGAGTAAAAATAAAATTCGGAACCCTTGTTATCAAAGTCACACAGTTTCAACTTCACTTAAAAATTAATTATTATTTACAAATAAAGAACCTCTCCCCACGTCAATAAAAGTTCAATGTATATTATTCCGCCCTCTTCTACTCATAATTAATTCGTATACTAAATTATATACAATTAATAAAAATAAATGGATGGTTATTGAAAACCGCTTTGCAATGAAGTTATTTCAGGTCTAAGTTAAAATAAGAGACTGTCGTGATTATAGGAATATTTCACTAACGTTAACATTTTCAGGTTTATTTACTTGAAAAATATCCATATGCAATGATGGTATCGTTACCGGAAACAGACAAATATTTTCGGCGTTTATCACATCGTGGGCATGTTTATTATACGCTTCGAGTTTCTTCCATATCAAAATAATATTCTAAACGCATATAGTCAGTAATATGTATAATACGTAGACAATTTAAATACATTTATAGTATTTTTAACCCTCATTTACATTTAGTTTGAATGGCTTTAATTCGAGATTCAAAATAATACAGAGAGATGGAAAATAATTAGCCACAATTCGGTCAGATGATTGCTCATCCTATTGCGATGACGTGTGTGTGTTTGTTAGTTTGTGGACAGAAGAGGATAGATGAAGAAGACAAACTAGTTAATCGAGACACTAGTACGCGCCAAATTGCTAGCAAATCAGATCTGTTCCTATACGTTCACTATATCGCCGGTTTCAAGCCTTTGATCTCTTCTCACACCATCTATTAGTGGTTCAATTAACTGTAGACAATTGTTGGGATGTGGGATATGAAACGTCTGCGAATTGCGTTTCTATTTAGGTGCGGATAACGGCCGTAGAAGGGTAAGACTCCGCAGTTTAGATATTGAGTTTGTTGTTGAAAGACAAGGGCTCAGAAACGTTGGAACAATAGTTTGTGAAGCTGTTGCTAATGGTACGCAATCACCACAATTTGTGTTTATTTTGAGGCAGAATGATAGATGGCCGTTATGTTGACAAAGTCCTACAAACCCCAAGAACCTCGCGTTAATGTTTTGCTGTGACTGCCCTCGTCACTAGATTAAAATCTCATCGAGTATATGTGGGATATGATAGTAAGTTGTTCCGTAAAGTTCTTTGTATCCGGGAACAACTAACAGATATTTCTGTGCAAAATGGAATCATTTAGAAGAGATTAACAGCCATAAACAATATTTGATGCAATCACAAACAACAACGTCGATATCCAAGAAAATAATGTTGATATTGATGGTGAATATTCTCGTCAATACATTTTATCTATACGTGATAAACACAGTTTGAATAATTCTTTTTATAATACGAATACTTTCCAAATTAAATATATTAAATATATTCCTAATATATTCTTAAAATTATTTTTTGTTTTAGTAGGTATTATTGAATTAGATTGTGTTTAAAAGCTGAAAGATTTTATAGAGTGGGTTATTTATTATCTTATTTACCTTATTATCCTATTTACATGTGAGTTCTAAAGTGAATAGTTCTGTGCGCAACAAACATCGTATACGCTCTATCAGTAATATATCATTGATTCAATGGAGTAAAGGGGAAAAAAATGTATGCCTTTTGCAGTTCCAATGGTATGGCGGAAGCTCACCAACCATATTTTCTATGACAAAGAGTGGTATTCCAAGAAATGAAAGTTTAAAATCGAATATCCAAATTTGCAATCTGTACAGGTGGTGCCTTTGAATTGGCAAGATATTTTGGGAAATAATGTAATGTACCGATCCCACATTTTCAAAAAGAAATGAATTATTTCGAATATGATTTAGTGTTGTCAAAGCAACTTTTGGTCAGAAACGAAAATTAACTAAAACTAAATTTTTATGGCAGATACTACGAGAAAATTGTATTAAATAGATGCCAGAGATGAGTCTGAGAATCTGTCGCTAACTCTATAATTAAGCAACGTCGAAGATGTATAATGGAGGTTATTTCTTTAATAGCTCAGTATCTATTTGAAACGAAAACACCAAGAAATTTAAAAGACTACCGTAATATCAATTTTTTTACCCTCATCTAGAAATTTTATCTTCAAGATTCTATCTTGTACTAGTTCTCAAGAAAAATGTCGTATTTGTATTTGTGAATAAAATGACAACATTGCACATGTAATTCTGACTGTAGGTTTTCAAATCGATATTCGATAACAACAACCGGTCCGATATAAATTACCTAAAATGAAATTCCAACTAAATAACTATACTGGGAGGCCGGTTGAAAACGGAACCATCATACGAGAAAGATTGACCCTGCAATTTGCGTAGGTATGCTACAAGGACAAGTTTATGTAGATGTTGCAAACAGTGTAGGATTTTGAGTTGGTGCAAAATGATCAAGCGAAGATCATTCTAGCCTAAACTGAGCGTTTAATATATCAAAATCTATTCCACGATATTTTTTTTAAATATAAGGTATAATAATTATAGAAATTTATCACATACACCTGCGACTACGCATAACAAAAATATCAAGTGGAACAACTACGAGGTGTGATATAAAATGTCGTGAATTAATTTATGACAGTCACTTTGCCTTATAAAGACCCGTCAACCATAGTCGAACATCAAGATAATTTACACGGTAGGACGCGCGTTTCAATAACCAAGTTATCACCTTCAGAGACTGAAGAGGGTGTTAGTATAATGGTATTATAAATAGTTTGTTTAGTATCAAGATTATTGTTGTCGATTCTAAGGAAATAGTGTGATCAGAGTTCGTTCTAAGAGTAACAACTGGAAGCACGGAATTTGAAAGGGAGTACTGAAACAAAGTGGGTGAAAAGAGCCTGGAAATTGGCCAACGGCTTTCTTCTTTATCATGTTAGGCGCCGTTATGTAAGTCGCTTTTTTTCGCTAGTTTTAGGCCTCTATTCACTTCCGTTTTACTCGCCAGATTTAGAGCTATGCGACTGGCTTTTCCTGAAAATAAACCGGAAAAATATTCTGAAAAGGAATATATTTCCAAAAGAAACCAGAACTTCTTCCAGTCATGGAGTCAGCGTAATATAAATGTATTGTTAGCCAAAAGCAGTACCCTTAAGGAGATTAAAATGAAATTTTGTTTTTAACGAGATAATTCACCGTATTTTTCCATCTGGTAGCAGTTCGTACCATGGAATATTGCAGTTAAGCTCATTTTTGTTATATCCAAAATTAAGCCCTTAGTTCTACTAAATATAAGGAGATTACACACAAATTTATCAAATTGAAGAATATAAAATATTTTGGTAGCCAGAAATCAAAAAAATTACAGACACATGTAATAAGGGCGATGTTTTTCACATAAGACTAACATCACAATAATTGGAAAATAGATAGAGAATTCATCATTACGATATAAAACAAATAACTAACCTAAAAATTGAAAAATATTAATTTAATGAGAGAATATTCAGAATAATTCAAATTTTACATTACAAAAAATATTTATCATTCAAACAACATGGAAATCTAGAAAAATAATGTGACACAGCTGTCCTGAAATTTTATTATTATACACATACATACACTGGCATACCTTTAGACACATTTATTATGTTTGATACGCATTCGCAGAACAAAATGTAACAGATTTCAACAAAAAGCACTAACTTTTATTATATCATCTCTCTACCATGTCATAATTGAATATAAATTTCACGCCCACCACGAGGATCTCACAAACATTATATTAAGATTGTTGAGATGAAAAGCTTGAAATTCGTGACTCCTACACCGATTTGCCTGCTGTTTTCAATTCCCAACATTCTACGATTTACTAAAGAGTGTTTAAAATCGAATATTTTGTTTTCCTACGTATCCGCAATGAAAAAAAAAACATAATTTGATTTTATACTGTTTGCTTTTAAAACTACTAGAAAGAAATTTATAACTTTAATTAAAAATCACATTGTACGGAAGAATTGTTAACGTGCTCAGCTACTACAACACCTTGCACAAAAGCAGTAGGTTAAAGTCAAGCTCAATTTGTGACATTCAATCAAAATTTGCTTGATAATTGATACTGATACAAATTTTTCTGGAAGTAGAGGATATGAAATAACGATGAATGAGTCTTGCCTGACCAATTCCTACTCTGTTAAGGATGGATTAATCCTGATTAGTTATTTGTTTGACGATGACCTAATGAGTATTCGTATAAGAAAGTACCAACGGCATTCAATAACACAAAGTTATTGAAAAAACTTTAGCCGTTTTACAACTCGTTCAATTCGTACTCGTGATGGATCAAACCATTAACTTCTTTTTAAAAACATTGGAAAACATTTGCTTTGTTAACTAATACTCTTTCTTTTTTAAATTTTTTTCTCCAATTTGCTATGAACATCCGCTTTCATTTCGTTTACTTCTAACTGTAAGCTTTTCTACTTGTATAATTTAGATTATTCTGTAATAATATTTGAAATCACCGTACTAAGTTTTGGATTAGAAATTGAGTTTTATTACTCTCTCGTACATAAAAAAGACTATAACTGATGTACATCTTCTTTCAAATTTACACTAGTACATTGGAATTATGTTGGTTTCCAGAAATATTTTCCAGCATCCTTTATTTTTATCAATTTCATTTACAAAAAAAAACGATTAAGATAAATTTAGAAATATAAAGCGCAGACGCTTAAAACTTTTTTTGGGTTGATCAATAAGAAAAAACGAGGACTGAAAGAGTAATCAATAGAATCCGCGATACTCATTTGCATATCAGTAGGGTCAGCGCGCACTAATAGTTACCGACATGCCACCAATATAGCACGTGATGCCTAAAAACAGTAAAAAGCCCACCCTCTTATGGGAATTTATTACTCCATTGTTAATGTAATGATTGTCGTAAAACCCTCGCACAAGATGCTAAAATTAGAAAAAATTGGACTAATGAAAAATGTTGAAGGGGTGCAAAATATAACAGAGGGTATAGCGCACCTACGAAGACGGATGTTTCCGTTTCTAATTAAATGGTCTTCCTCGAATGTATATATTTGTGGTACACCACAAAAATTATAAATAATATATAATTATAAATAAATACATAAAAAAAATACTCAATTTTAGTTTATTGGGACAATCTATATATGTATCAACTTAATAGATATTTCTGGATTCTTATCATGTTCGTCCACACGCTGCTTGAGTGGTTCGGCAGTACTTAGAAGAGGTCGAGATACCCACCCTGAATTGGCCTGCACGTAGCCCGCACCTTAACCCGATAGAGTATGTCTGAGACCATCTAGGATGGCAAATTCAGCAACATCCGGCACCAATAGGAACACTAGATGATCTTCAAAATGTTCTTTTTAACTTCTGGATAAACATGCCGCAAGAATACGTCCAGAACCTATTTAGAAGCCTTCCAAGACGAATGGAAGCTGTAATTAGAGCGAAGTGCGGCAACACACGCTATTAGAAATTCATTATCTGGTTTTACTTTAAGCACCGTTAATTTTTTTGTATAGATGTTTTGTACAATTTTTTTCATGTTTTCTATGTTTTGGTAAATGAAGCTTTTTGTCCTCTGTAGATTAAACTGATATAAAATCATTGTTACAAAAGGCGTATCTATTGGTGTTTCAATTCATAATAATAATAAAATTTGGGTGAACCTGCCGCGATTCTGTATTTTTCGGTTCTATCCCTCTAATATCCTTCAAAAAAGTGCATCCAACCTTTTTTTAGTCTCCCCCTCCTTCTTGTATCTCTTTTACCTTCTTCAATGACCCTTTTTGCAAATCTATTAAGCGGTATCCTTTTAATATGCCCCTACCATCTTACTCTTTGAATATCTTGTTATTGATACAAATTGTTCAGTTCTTCCCTAGTTCTTCTTTTTAGTTCTTCACTTGTGTTTTTCTCAAAAATTTTCCTTAACACCTTCCTTTCCCATATAACCAATTTCGTTTCTTCAGCCTTCGTTAAAATCTATATTCCGTATGTATCTGTTGGTCATATTATTGTTCGGTATAATCTAATTTTAGCTGCTCTAGATAACTCCTTTGATCTTATTGATTCATTTAGTAATACCATGGGCTTCACCTATGGCTATTCTCTTATTTATTTCTGTCCATATTTTTTTGCAGTACCTTCTATTTTACAGAATGCTTTTACCATTTCTTTATTTGTTCTGGTGTTTAAAGCTCAATACGAATAGCTTAATTATCTGCATATTAATTTTTTGTTGTTTATGAGCCCTGTTGTTTGTATCTTGCTACCAGATTAAAAGCCATTGTCGACATTGTTTTTAATTCCTTTTCAACCCTAAATTTGTCTGATACAATTCCATCAATCGTTACTCTGCTGGGTGATTTATCTAATGTCATCCTAACTGATTTCACAAATTTTTTCGGGATTCTTAGTAGATTAAAAACAACTTACATTTTATTTCTATCCACTGTGTCATAAGCCTGCTTAAAATCTATAGAAATAATAGGATTTCGCTTATAGATTTAATCCTTGATCGTGTTATCCTTTGCTTCTCGTCCTTTCTTGTAACTTTCTTCGTATTCTCCGACTATCCTTTCTCGGTACTCGTTGAGTCTGTTTCTCACAACTTCAGCCAAAATTTCTACAGCATATCAAAAAATTATATCCCTCCATAATTTTTACATCTCCTTTCTTAAATATTGGACATATCATTCCTTTATTCCAAATTTTCTGTATAATTCTCCTTATTCTTTTCTGTATATCCTCCCTGCCGATTTTTATAATTTCTGATGGAGACCCGTTCTCTGCTGCATCCTTATGGTTTTTCAAATTTATCTGTTCTAAAATTTCTTTATCACTCGGTTCCTCCATGAGATCCTCATTTTCTATTTCATCTCCTATATCTTCTTCCTGTTCCAGTTCTTCTTCTTCTTGTACTCCTTCAAAATATTGAGCCCATCTTTTAACTTTTTCATATAGATCTATTAAAAGCCTTGACTCGTTGTCCCTGATGTGAGGTACTTGGTAATTAACTGTGCTCTCTCTGAATTGTTTGGCCTCTGGTTAAAAATTTTTCAATTATTTGTTTCTAAAGTATTCTTCAATATTCTGTAGTTTTTTGCGCGTGTATATTCTCTCTTTCTGTCTGAGTATCTTTTTAATATTCTTTCCGATTTCTGAATATTTTCTTTTGATTTCTGTCGAGTCAGTTTTTAGTATATTTAGTTGTACTAAATTCCTTTCCTCCAATTTTTTTTTATTATATCATTAAATTATTTCCTGTTTGTTTTTTTCTCCAAGCTTAATGTTTGCTCTACCACCTGTGACAAAAACAATACTTTAGTACAAATTTCGTATGTTTTTGACTTTTTCATACCTGATTTTGTATCCTCTTAGTTTGTTTACTTATTGAAAAAACAGCAAAACTAATCATGGTTTTCATTTGATTTTCTATTATTTAACATAAGCAAATATATATTTATCAAAATATTTCGAAAATATTTAAATATTCAAATTATAGTGGTTACCAAATGTATCAATTTCAAGTAATCAAAAGCCCAACTAATCGTTTTCATTCCGTTTAACATTAAAACCTGAATAGAATTTGTTATTTTTTTTTTTTTAGAAATAAAATTTCAGCGTCAATGCTCGATAAATGAATAGTAAAATTTCTCGTATTGTTAGTAGAAGTAAGTCGTTTCCATTTTGACAGTGAGGCGATTTTCTAAATGAGATGCTAGCTGCGCCACGACGTCGTTATGTGGAATTCTAAAAGTCTTGGCGCCCATCCAACCACAACAACAGTGTAGAGGAAAATATAAGACGTGTCGACCTGTCACAGAAACATCGCGTATACCAATGAAATATATGCTTCATAGGCGGAGCTATAACAGCAAAAGTAATTTATATTAGGACAAAAAAAATGTTAGTTTCATTGGAAAGATTTAATAAGGTGAATAGCAAATAAAAATTCATATTGTTGATAAATTGGCACAAGTGGCCCAAATATTCTGTCATTTACTTTGTTCACTCTGCTTTGTCATTTCAACTGAATACAATATTAACACTTCTCAAGTCATCAACGACGTTTTTTAAGAATCCTGGTAAATTTATTGTGAACCTTCATAATACAATGACAAATT
Organism: Diorhabda sublineata; assembly: GCF_026230105.1. Classification (NCBI taxonomy): domain Eukaryota; kingdom Metazoa; phylum Arthropoda; class Insecta; order Coleoptera; family Chrysomelidae; genus Diorhabda; species Diorhabda sublineata. The sequence continues at coordinate 42,275,919 of NC_079474.1, forward strand.
GAATTTGAATAATGTTAACTAAAATATCTTTAATATAAATACTGGAAACTTTCTTCATTTGCCTTTTAAAGAAGCTCAAGCTCCTCGGCCATTTTAGAGGCTTAGTTTCTGTTTGACAATCGATTAAGTGAGTCGTTGTAAAGATTTTTCTGAAAATGGTAAAATTGCCGTCATTAAATATTTGTTTTTGAAAGATTAAGGTCAGATAGATAGAATAGGCTATCGGTATATATTGTCTAGTCAGCCTCATGATATCTAGTTACATTTCAAATGCTTCTATACGGTTGATTGTGGCGGTCCTCAGTGTTCAAACTTCAGCTCCTTTCAAAAGCACAAATCAAATATAACATTTAACCACCTTTTTTTCAGTTTTTAGTTTAGACAATCGTTGCACAGACCGAATCAATCTTGCGTCTAATCCTTCATCTGCACTGGATCCTAACCACACTTTGGAAATATTGAAAATAGTGTAACTGTAATTGAAAACTGTGTATTTATCCAATACAGCACCGATTTGTATGAAAATTTAGATTTAGGTTCTATTTACCCTCTATTTCAAAATCTACCTTGATCCGAGGGTTGTTTTTTTAGGGGTGAAGACTAATTTAGATTGGAGTATATGATTCATTTAAATCATATTTGTATCAGATAAATAAACGTCAGTTGCCAATTTTTATTATAATTTATTCAGTTTCGGCCCTTAGAACCACCCCTTATGACAGACATCATTAAAAAATCATAATTAACATCTTATTAAACAGTTATTTCACTAATTAAAACAGTTTGAACCTCTAAAAACCATCTTTCTAGAAAAATGTGCTGTTGGTTTTTCCCCCATAACTCACTTTTTTAGCAATCAAGTTTCTCAGAAAAGCATTTTGTAGGTTTTTAAAGAACTGTAAGATCATCTAAATAACATTTTTTTTTCAGATTTTAAAAAGTTAATGCTAAAAAGCTCACAAAAGGTACTTTACGTGAACGCATGCAAACTTACTTACTTACCATATCTTACTCAATTTTTATCGTATAAAAAAAAGCCAAAATTATCAGAGGAAAAGAAACAATTTTCTACTCTACAAAATTTTGCGTATCATTAATAGTTTTTGAGTTATTTTGAAAAATAGTTACGAAAATAATTTTCTCACTTCAAGCCCAAATTTTGTTAAAAAATAAGTACTTTAAACGGCTATTTGACCATGAATAAAGCGAATTTTGAAGTGACAACGACTTTTTTTCCAAATGGGGTGAAAGAGAAGATGAGATTATCACTATTTTTTGTTCAACGAAAAAATAGGAATCGACATTATTTTCTTCATAACTCGCTTAATTTTAATGCAAGAAACATTAAAAAAAATAAAAATGAAGGTTTTTAAATGACCTTAAAAAAATTTCCATGTTTTCCACGAAATATACTCTTATTGTACGTAGAAACTTTCCATTTTGGCCTTTGAAAATACCAATCAACTTTCAACAAGCAATAATTCCGTTTGTATTAGATATGCATAAATCGTAAATAGACGATTTTTTTTGTTTGTTTTTAAGCTATAATTTTGATCCACAGATTTTTCGATTAAGTGCATATTTTTCCACTTATTCACCAGAAACAATCTGAAGACGTGTTTTTTTGTCTAAAACAACAATTTCACTCGAAAAGTATTGACTTCTAGAAAAAACTTACACATACACGGGAAAATGGACATTGATTGGACTAAATAGTTACAGCATCGCTAGACTAGGGTAAAAAGTTGGAAAATTAAAATGATTATGGTAAAATTGTCTTGTTTCTTTGTTAAGTCGATAGCTTTTCAAGGCGAACACATGAGATGGATAAAAAAAAAACCTTGGGTAATTTTATACTTTCGCGGTCCCCTCGTTTTTTGGCTCTAGAAAATCGAAAAACCATCCGATTTCGATGAATTTTTTTTAAAATCTTCGTTTTTCCGGTATATTTGTGAAAAAAATATGGAAAATATTTCACCTGAAGATTTCATAAAGTTTTACGACTTTAAATGTGATCATAAATGCACTTCTTGAGATATAATCGTTCATAACTTTTTTACAAAGCACCAAACTCAGTTCATACATTCTTTTTGTTAATCTACACAAAAAAACGAACATTTTGGAGAAAAAAAACTTGAAAATGTTTGTTTAATCATTTTTTTTCTCACTTAAAGATTGCATATAGTTTTCTGACTTAAAATGTTATCATAAACGCTCTAGAAAATCGAAAAATCATACGATTTCGATGAATTTTTTTGAAAATCTTCGTTGTTTTCACGGTGAATTTGTATGAAAAACTATAGGAAATGTCACACTTGAAGATTTTATATGTTTTTATGACTAAATATGGTCATAAATGCACTTCTTAAGATACAATCGTTCATAAATTTTGTGCCAAGCAAGAAACGAAGTACGAAACGAAGTTTTTTTTTGATAATCTACAAAAAAACGAATATTTTGAAAAATAAAAATCACATAATTATGTTTTTTAATTTTTTACAAAATCAAATTTATCATTAATAATGGTACATAAAATTTATATACATAGTCAAATTATACTTATTTCTTTGGTCATTTTTTCAATCCCATAATTTTTTTCCTAAATTTTTCGAATTTCTAGAGCCAAAACTATAAAACTATCCAGCTTTGATATTGGTTGACGGAATCAGTGTTGTCCTTCAAGAGACGGAAAATTCGAAAAGTCGTAATTCTTCTATTCAAAACAATACAGATTTAATTTTTTTGATCAAATTAATTTGATAAACAAAAACTGACGCTTATTCAAACGTAGCATAAAACACTTTGACTATACTCTCTACAAATTCTGTTTGTATTAATCTCACAGGAAAAATCTATAAGAGAAAAAAAAATAATCCATCCCAAAGTTTACCTAAAAAATATTCTAGGTACGCTTATGTATTAGGTTGCAACCGAGCCAGAACTCCCGCACCCAATTATAACACCTCTATCTAGATCTAGATTCTCCCATTCTCTCTTTTTCATCGTGGTATTCTTTACGTTTGAATTTTACAAATTAAAAATAAATATGAGACGAAAATATAATCGTTTGTAGAATGTAGACTGGCTGTTGTTTATACAGACAACAGACATGACGCAGAAAATATTCACAAAACAATTTTTCGTCGGAAAATTCGTAAAAATGTGAACAATCGGAAGTTTACACTGTGATTAACACATAAAAAATAGATTTTGTAGCAGTAAACATTAAAAATTATAGAATGGTACCAATTATTTTCTTTGCACATAAATATCTATTTTCAACCGGGGATAGAGAAACTCGGTAGATTTGATTTGTTTTTAGTAAAGCAGGAATGATTAATTTGGAAATTGGTCGATTGGCTTAGCCTAATAACTGTTTTCGGTTATTTAGTTGATAAACCCGATAGAGGAATCGTCTAAGAAGACTTGGGAAGAACAAGATGGGCTGTTACAAGAGAGAGGGGCAAGGAAATATCCACTTGGATGCTAAGCCGATAAGTCTTTGGCAAAATCATCTCCTCATAAGATAATACGGTTAACATATTAAACTTGTAGGCCGTTCAGACGGGTGTGATGGGAGACAAGTTTATAATGACAAATGTGGGACTGGCATTACCATATTTCTCTCAATATACTAGGATTGTCTGAAAAGTTTCTGAGCTAACGAATAAACAAAACATTACAACAAATTTTTTTCATTATCATTTCTACTTATCGATATAGTCGATAACTTTATAGTCGTTACCTGCAAATGGAACTTTAAAGTGAAGAACCAGCGAAAAAATCGCTCGGAGCCAAATCTGGTAAATGTAGTGGATGGTAAGCTAATTCTAAGTACAATTCATCAATTATAGCCATGACAATGACCGAAATGTGAGATGGTGCGTAGTCGTGATGAAAAAACTCTTTTTCTTCAGTGAAAAGACTGAGAATTTTTAGTCGTAAATGATCGTACAAAGAATTTGTACGCAGTATCTAACTCCTCTTTCATTTGCGGAGTCGTATTGCTTTTCAACAGCTCCATACAATTTTTTTCATTTTCATGAAAACCTACTGACTTATACATATGATTATGTCCGAAGTATCCGAAATGGCTGAAATTTATTTCATCATCATCATTTGATCTCGTTATCATTGGACATAAACCTCTCTTAGCCTGGACCATTTTGCTCGGTCTTGGGCATCTTGGATCCAGTTGGAACATATCCTTTTCAAATCTTCCGTCCATTGCTGTTGTTGTGTGACTGTTTCAATTTTTCTTCCCCGCAGCTCTTCGTTTCGGATTTTATCTTGTCTTATCACTTATAACATGGACCTCTCTATGGATCATTGAGTTATTCTGATTTTATTTACAGTTTTTTGTGTTAGTGTTTCCGAGCCATATGTCAATACTGAAAGAACACCGTTTGAAACATGTCGGTATATGTGACTTTATAATACATGTGTTAGCTTGCCAACGTCAGTCCAATCTCTCTATTTATAATTTATAATACGCGTCTTATTAAGTTTAACAAATGGGGCTAGAAGTATTGAAAAAGCTATTAACAGCTATTTGTTAAGACAACTTGACATGATCTAATACAACGTGCAATGCAATGCAAGACGCAACATTTCTTGATCAAAAGCATGCACAAATGAAGTTCATCTGATTGTTTCATGCCAAATCTTGTCATTATCGTTTTTGTGCCGTTTTTATTGCATGCAAGTTACTTGTGGCATAACAGATCAGCCGACTTTCGTAAAATTTGTAAAGCTTAGTTATTTCCATTGTTAAACTATGTACAAAATATTAGACAAATTTGAGGTTAGGAATTTGTTTACTTTTACTATTTACAGATACTTGCATGCAATTTCTTGCATATTATATTGCATTAGAATCAATTTTTTAAGTGAGCTGCAAGGTTTTGTTGGTTAACAAAACGGTTGAAAGTATATTTGAGCAGGAAAACGCTAATTCTCAATAATGTGAAAGCTTGGATTGATCTTTTAAAAACTGCTTTCTTTTGCAAGTACTAAAAGAACATGTTTAACATGTCTTGCACTAATTTTTCTACCTTTTCTATATTTAATGAAAATCATTAATCAACTTATGCAGACATCTACGAGAGATTATTCGTGATAGATGTGCGAATCAGAATTGAAAAGGGCGCTAGCAGCCAATGGAATAGGAGGAAATTGCCATCGCAATCAGAGCGCAGCATCCAAATCTCTAATGTGAGGGAGAAAATGTTTAACCACACCCTTTACATACTTCCATACATTTAATATACGAATGTATGAGGCTTATTATAAAAAAGATGTATACGAGTACATTGTTTCATATGGAGTATTGGAAAAATTTTTATTGAACATAGAAGTTACATTATGAATTCTATAACTTACTACCAAATACCAATGTAAATTCTAACAGAAAGTCAATAAATTTAACTGTATCAAAAAAAGAGTGGGTAGGTGTTCTTGATATATATATTTTTAGTTTTATTGAGGAATTTCGGTGTTTTATTTTAATGACACTAAAATTGTGAATCAAAAATAGCTCTAGAATATAGGAAGGATCAAATATGAAAGCAAAATTGGTAGTAGATGTTTTCCTGGCGGCCAATTAGTTTTAGCAAACGATGCGCTATAAACCCTGAAGTTTGCAATATTTAGAATATTATTTCTATATATTATATAAAAAAATATGAATTGTCCTTTTGTGAAAACTAAGGATATTTTAAACATCGATTGAATTTTTTTTATGTTTTTATTCATAATTATTTCGGTTGTCTCAATGCGATTATTTTTTAAATTATTTCGGTTTTCTCTCAAATAATGTCGGTTTCTAATGTTTACTCTATTATTTTTAAATAATCATACAAAAGAAAGCCTAAATATGATTTTAACCCAACTTCAGCAACAGCAAGCTCTTTGAGACCTTGGTAAAACCATTCATTGGACTTGATGCAAAAAATTGTCGAACTGCATTTTCAACATCTCCTTTGGATGCAAACTTTTTCGCACGCATTAATTCCGCATGGATCTGAATAAATGCAAGGTCTTGACTAAATGCTGGTTTTGGTAGGAGACCAATACCATTAAGTTCTTCAATCTTCAATACCTCGTTGATAGCTCGACCATCTGGAATTATTACGACGTCTACTGAAGCAATGAGTTTCCATATTCGGGTTATTTAGATAAAATTATTCTTGATCATAACCATGCGCTTAATAAATAGTAATCTGACGGTGCAAGGTCTGGACTAAATGCTGGATCTGGTAGGAGACCAATACCATTAAGTTCTACAATCTACATACCTCATTGATAGCTCGACTATCTGGAATTATTACGACGTCCACTGAAGCAATGAGTTTCCATATTCGGGTTATTTAGATAAATTAATTTTTCACCATAATCATGCGTTTAATAAAAAAATCATCTTTCGGTAGGGTAAGGAACTGTTTACACATCTACTCGACGTTTCTTTTGATTCTAGGTTAATTTGTGTGGCATTATTTGACAAAGGGGTGTGATAATCGGCGGATTTAGGTACTAGGATGGTTTTTTACTGCTTCCCTTGTAACCTCAATATTCAACGCAGGATGCCTGAGCGTCTTTCACTCAATTTTACATATTTTCCTTGCTGCTTTACAATTTGGTTTAGAATAATGTTTCAACAATAGATCAATTTCGTGTTTATTGCACTCCATACTATTTATTATAAAAACGTACTGCGTCGTCAATAAGTTATAATTTTCTATTTTAATATTAAAATTTTCAGATTACTGTTTCACTTTTTGGTGTGAATAAAATTACTACGAAATAAACGACTACTCGGATTGAATCGACGCATCCTGTTTACCTCAAACATGCAATTTACATTAATTCGTTTTATTAGTATGGGTACGTGATCATGGACACGATGCTTAATCACCTAATTGAATATTTTTGTAGTTCTAGGCCCTTTGAAACGTCACTTTTGTTATATGTAACACTCTTTATTCTTTTTTAGTATCTAAGGTCGGTTCATTTGCCTTTCAGTTGAGCTCTTAACCCAATTTGAAACCGAAATTAAAAATTCACTTCTCATTAATTTATACAATTTGAATCGTCTATGAGCAGTCGAATAATTTATTCAACATATATACCTTTCTTAACCTCACTTTGGAAGTATAAATAAATTTAAATATACATAGACACTGATGAATATTAATATGCCACAAATCAAGCTCACTATATGTGTGTAATTAACATATTCTTATGTCCTCGTTTTTATTTATTTCGTATTCTTTGTTGGATTGCTTCTAGTTTCATAACTTTGGAATTATACAATGTGCCAATGATTAAATACGTTAATGAAGAATTTGGACGTTTCTAATTTGAATTTAACATCTATGGGCTTCACTAGAATATTCCAATTCATTGAATATTTTGTCTTTTATGAGATTTTTGAATGTCCGGTTCAAATTCTAACACCGCTTTCTAGTCTTCAGAATCGATAAGAGTGTCGAAAGCTGTATATACAGGCGGGGCAATTAAAGAACGAGAATTGGGTTACAAACGTAACAACACCTTCTGCCAACATAACCAAGACATTTATAAATACACACACGAAATGTTCAGCAGAAATGAACGATGTATTATTGACCTCTGTCTGGATAAAAGAAGCACAATAAAGGAAGATAAAAGAATAATGGTAAAAAGGAGTGGCTGACAGTGATTGAAAAACAGAAACAAAGAAATACGGAGATACGAAGACTACTAAGAAAAATACCAGAGGATTACAGATAAAAAAATTGAATCAATGTTATAGAGCTTTGGAAGACGGAACAAGTAAAACAACAAACACAGAGAAGATAAAATTGTAGAAAAGATTATGAAAGTAGATATCAAAAATAATGAAATATACATAGAGCAGGTAAGCGAAGTAAAAAATTTAGAAAAAGAAGCTAGAAGGAGAAGGGGAAAAGATAAATGCTGAAATGCGGTATAGCATATTAAGATGAATCAAAAATAATTACCTGGAGGGGAATATTATACCCAAAGAAAATTAAATATTAGACTAATGGAGGGAACTACAACATCTTATTAACATCATTAAATGAGGAATAGCAGGAAGCAATAGTACAAAGAGTCAGGAACAGAGATAAAAAGAAGGAAATAAAAGCGTTAAAAAACTGGATGCAGGAAAAGCACCGGGAATAAATGAAATAATAGCGAAAATGCCTATGTACTTAGGAAATGATTATATGCAAACAATATCACTAGTAGCCTGTAATACACATCAAAAGTTACAGGGGAAGTAATAATAGCACCTTTCGAGGAAGTAATAACGATCACTAAAATTATAAAGGGATGTCGCTACATCGTCAGCATTCAGATCCAACAAAGATCCAACGCAAGATTGAAAAATCTGACACAATTAACAAACACAGTTAAATTGCAGGAGTTGATTTAGATGGTATATAGTACTACTACCAATACTGATCTATGATTGCGAATCCTGGGTGCTAACGAACATATTGAAGCGAAAAAAAAAAGTGTGAAATGTAGATACTGAGAAAAATAGCAGGGATGGATGGATAACATAAGGAACGACAAAATTAGACACGAATTACACGTTATAAGTGCAGTGCAAAACATCAAACAGGTCTCCTACACCATCGGCGCTGATGACGTAGTACCTATTTGGAACGTATCTTGAGCGCTATAAAAGACTAAACTTTGTAGGTTTGTTAGTACATATCCTATCGACTTGAAATAAACACCATTATTCTTATAAAATTAAGTTGTGTTTATTTTCGTTAAAAAAGAATATACTTTTTTTAAATTTTCCAAACCCATTGTAATCACTTTTTTTCAGTTCGTTTCTAAAATGAAATAGGAAATAGGTATTCAATTAATTGTCGATGTGAAAGAAACCTGATATTGGCAACGCGGTTCGTGATCGAGTAGAGTATCGCTTTCAATATTGTAATAATATAGGAGGTGTGTTTGTTTTAAAATAGTTTTCATTCTTCAGTCTGGCACGATCTTTTAATATAATGTTTGTACACGATTTTCAAACACGTAAAATCAATTTATTTAACTGCATTATGATATATTTGTGTAATTAATAATAAAAAAAACTAATGGTTTTATTTATAGAGACTATTCTGAATGTTTCGACCTAATTTGGATCTTATCGAAATATTACGTTTACTTGACAGGTCTAATTCATAGAATAATAAATCACTTACCAGAATAATATCAAAACACAATCTGTTTAACGATAGAAAAATTTTTTTTGTCTAATTACCAGAATCAAAAAGTAAAAGACAATCGCTTAGACAAATTTCACATTTTTATGTGTGTATGTGAACCTTTTCCAAATTTTTGTTTGTAATTGCTTGTATCAAAGATTTTCGTATTTTTATAACTATAAAGAAATGTTTTGTGATGGTTTCTTAGTTTGTTAATTGATGATTTCTAAATCTATTTTCTAAATATTGAGATGTTTGTCTTATGTAAACAGCACCACAATTAGTACAAGCAATTTCATAAATGATATATATTTTAGATTTTTGTACTAATAAATATAATATATCATGTCGTTTATAATTTTTCAACTGCCAAGAAAGTGCTGGTACATCTAAATAATTTATGCCACTATAACAGGTAACCAGCGACTCGCGATATGCATACATGTTAAGTTGGTGTAAGTTCCGGCTTTTCAGTTGATAATTTATTATCAAAACCTTGCATTATATTTGGAAGCTGGATCGCTTCAAATGCAATTGCTGAAAACCGAAGACTTGTTGAGTGGCAAGCTCGAAAAGATTCTGAAACTTAATTGTATTAATGCATGGAAATCAATGGAAACGAATTTAAACGTGTTATATTAGACTACTTTGAAATTTAAATTTCCCCAAATGGTTTACTTTACTATTACACCAATGTAAATAGGTCATTTAAAAAATGAAAGATATAGAACATGATAGAAAATTGAAATATTGTTTGGCATTATGCAAAGCTCGGTATTGTATTGTTATTTGGAAAATAGAAACAATTTCATGTCATTTCTTGTATGTCACTAATATGGAGAAACTTTCCTTCTGCAGTACTGAGATTGTAGTGATGGGGTTTCAAGATAGATAGAGATATCAACTCATTGCCCGTGTGTCTGCTGACTATTACGTGAGGGATAAAACATTGAAAATGAATAGCAGCAGATCAAAATGGCTCTACGAACTACTGCTGTATTATGCCCTATCGTCGGCCATTTCGCTGCAGAATGATTCCATCAGATTATAGGAAAACTGCAACAAACCTGCAAAATCGACGAGGTTGGGTTTTAGTAAAGTGTTCCATCTAATGGTAATGGAGGAAATTTTGTCATGGGTTTCAAGATAGGCAAATTCGTTGCTTGATTATCGGAGTCCAAGGTCATTTCGATTACTCGGAATTGGTAGTTCCAGAAAATGGACGGCTTACAAGAGCCATTTGTGGGGCCTATAGTCATTGCATCCGACTGCCACTAAAGGCGGTTAGACATGGTGTAAGACAAAATGCTCTTGCAAAATCGAAATATTGCATAGATGCACGTCGCTTGACATTATGCGTGTTTCTTGCTATTGCATCATGGCTGCCACTAACAAAAATTTCATCAGTAAAATTCAACAAATCCCTAACCTCCAGTTTTATTCAATATTTTTTGACCGATTTAAAAATAAAAATATAAAAGCTAAGTAAAGTAAACAAAAAAAGTGGTCAGTGGATCACTGACGAGAATTATATCTGCCGCTGTCTTGCTTCTGAAGCCTAATTGACAGGTTGGTTGCTAAGCCTATTCCTAAAATTGAATAATGTTGCAAGTGCGAGATCTTGCATGAAACAGTCAGCTGAATTTCATCTGCGCATGCTTTTTATCAAGGAATATTGCGTCTTTCCTTGCATACTGTGCTTTATCCACTCTTGGTCATAATAAAATAAAATTAGTTGTTAAATTAGATTTAACTTACAGGCATGATGCAAAGACTACAAGGTGTGTTCTTGCGCAGCCGGGTAGCCACAGCCAATGAGAGCCCTTTCCCATTATCGGCCATATTGTTCTTCTAGCCAATCAGTTCAATGCGGGAATTTGAATCTTTTCGTTTTAAGATTTTTATTAACGAAACGTTGAGCAGCGAATGTGATACAAAACTATGAAAAATTAAGTCAGCAGATGTTAAATTGGGCTTGGCTGAAAGTTATTTCAATAATAATTCAAATTAACGTAAATTCAATAATTTTAAATAGATTGTAAAGCATTTTGCTATGTAAAGAGTGTATATTATAAATTTTTCCGTTTAACAAGGGGAATTAGTTAAAAAATAAAATGCACCATGTGTTTTTTAACAATTTATTAAATTAAGAAAACAAATTGTAAAACTTTAGTTAACCTAACAAAACACTTAGTAAGCAGTAAGTCAAACCAAGAATTTCTTTCGATATCACCTTGTTAGTACACTGCTCGTTGACTCATCGAAACTAATTGCAGATGATTGATTTTCTTTGTTACTGTTTTTTCGATTTCTCTTGTGAGATTTAACATACGTCTCATCACTATAAGAGTGAGATCTTTTCCCGGATCTTCCACTGTAAGATTTAAACAGTTTTTACACATACTTGTATTAGGAATCTACTTACAAATATTTTAAAGTGATACAGCATTTCTGCTAATTTTTTTTACACTCACGTTAAATTTTCACTTATAGATAGATTCTCAATTGGCACTGCATCTTTGAATAACACATAGTTATTTGTATTTCCACTAAAAATCAAGTGCTCGGGCTTTTGCACATAGCAACCTTTTTTTAAAATGATTCGAGCATATTCTCGCTATTCCAACAATAAATATTTGATCAATCTTAAATCAACCACCAAAAAAATATAGGATAAACTTGTAAACACCGTGTTGAAGTTTAAGTTGTGTTTCTCCACAAACTTTTGTTCATTAGTTAAGTAATTTTATATCTTTTGTAAGAAATCTATGGAAACTAATATCTTTACCTCTACAATTCGTATTGTTTTTTGTGCATGAAAGTACATAACAATAACGCATTTTAATTTCAATAACAACTCTATACACTCAATGTAAATAAATATAAATCAGTCAGCTGGTGACAGGCAATATGGCGGAAAGTGGGACTGCGCAGTAGAGGTCGTAAATTGGTCTTCGGTAAGAACACACCTTGTAATCTTTACATCATGTTTATAGGCAACAGAAATAGAATTTAACAAATGAACTTCATTTGTACATGCTAATCTAGACATATTATGTCTTGCACTGCATTGCACGTTGTCTAACGGTCTTATGAAAACCAAAGATAGTAGAATAAACTTAAGTATAATAATAACTCTAATTTGTATCAAATACTATGTTATTTATAATGATAAGTTATAATTTGTATATTTACTGGGTATTAAAGTAATAAATATTTATTTTTTAAAAAAACAAAAACTGCACATAAAAACGTTCTCATTAAAAAACAAATAATTCCGTGTAGTATAAAGGCGTTTCGTCGTTTCGTGATAAAACTCAAACAAATATTTTTTTTTTTGTAATAAGTATAAGAAATAAATATACTGACATTCTAATCTATATCAATACAAATCTCGGCTTAATCTCGTTGAAAATATATAACAAATAATAAATAATACATTCAAAAAGCTTGCCTGCAAACTAACATTCCCTCACACAACTTCCAGTGCCGTGGTAAAACGATTTTTGTAATTTTTAGTGAAATGTTGATGAAACAAAATATTGAGTTTGAGTTTTCTATAAGAAAAATAACTGATATTTCACTCTAATACATCGAAAATTTCGCACAGAAAAAAGTAGGTTACGTGAATGGATTCAATAACTTTAAAATAGCGAGAATTCTTCAAAAGCACGCTGTGAATCAAGTTGCAGAGAAACTTCTGGTCCCTTTTAACCAGTTAATTTGTAGTTTTTAATAAAACAAAAAAAAATACTAAGATCAATCTTAATAAATAAATGTATTTCGATTGTTTCACAGAGTGCTTGAGAACACTAAAATTCAAATTATTCTACTTAATTTTTGAGTTAACGTTGTGGAAAAATTTCATGATACACAAATATCATGATACGTCGCTGTTTGATAATTTTATTTATCAAAAAATAAACCTAAAAAAATCATTGACACCCTTAACCTTCACATTAACATATTTTCTACCCTGCTCAATCGCTACCCTTATCTTCATTCTGGAGTTCTCATGCTTATCGAAGACATTAAATACGGCCCGTTAACTGCCAAGGAGTTAATAGCATGTAGCTAGAGGTGAATATACTGTTATCGCTAGACGTTACTTTTTATTTCGAATAATGTGATAGGTCTGCAATAAAAAAATGTAATAAATTATTTATCATATATCGGTAAGACTGAAATACTATAATTAAATAACTCAATTCACCAACTTGCTTTTTTTAAAACAATTTTATTTAGCAAACTGACAATTTAATCATTTAAAGTTACAAATAGTTACACTGATCAAATTGAATGAACGAAGAATTAGTTTTACAGACTTCTTTATGTATTAGTTTTTATCTTATACCATAATGATTATAAAATTAGATAAATATATTTATGGTTCATTATTGTCACATAAATAATAATTAACTGAAGACGATACTTCAATGGGGAAACTTACAGACAGACTAAACATAGACACATTTATAGCAACGATAAGTTAAAGAGGTTAGAGTTCATAATAATAAATAAGTAATTGATGATGATACGCAGCTGTGAAGAGGGTTGTTTTGGATAACTAAATTCTATTTTAAAAAATATGGATACATGAAAAAAGTACGTATTAACTCTATTGCAACACAAGTTGCCCTAATTCACCAATAAAGAGCAATGTTTTTGTTCGCTTCCGGCAATCCTGTACGTATTTATTTTTTAGATTCGGAGGAAAATTATATAATTTGAATAATAATTTTTTTCACATATTACACAAAAGAAAATTTCTAACACATCGCAGTCGTCTGGTAATACCTTAATAAACAACACAGTAAAATTGACCAATTCAATATTTCACATATTTTCCGATTCACGCTGTTGTAGTATTATTATTCATCTGGAATAAACAAACATGCTCTGCGTGATTTTTCAATGAACTACGTTATAATCCTTTAGTCTAAAACAGTGTGGCGTAGTACAAGTAGTACACGATGGGTTAGGTACCGAGTAAATCGCGACTAGTCCATTAAGATGATTGGAACTGAATAATAATATACTATAATATAATTTGTATGATTTTGTGCAGTGTGCAAATTTTTTTCACTCAAATAAAATCAAGAAATTTTGTAAATCTTGATACGAAGAAAAGATAAGAGCTAAGAGCCACAAGTAGGCTATAGGTAGCTAACATTATAAATTATAATACACAAAAGCTGCAAAATAAATCTTCATAATTGCATATGTGTCATTAGGACACATAATTTTGTGGAGCGTTTGAATTGGCTCTCCGTGATCAAGATGAAAGCGGCTGAATTAGATGCAATTCTAAGTAAACAATGGCTAAGTTAAAGTGTAAATCTGTTGTTCGGAACATTTTTAAAAATTTAAGCAAAAGTAAAGGTTCAAAAAGTCCTACGAGGTTGTCCGATGCCTTATTACCACCACTCTTTCCTGTCGTTGCAATTCTCATCGTGTTCAGATCTCTCTCTCATTGATTGCCTTATTCCGTCCAATCATGATAATCTTCGTGTTCCTCTCTTTCTGTTCTCCTGGGGGATTCGTTTCATTATTCAATCTTCCCTTCCCCAGTCTCTGCACGTGCCAGTACCAAAACAACTGCTTTTTATTATCGACTTACGGTTAGAATGGCTAGACCAATAGATCTTTAATAGAAATTCTATCAATTAGCCAAATCGGTCAATTAATGTCTTATGTCTGCGGTAACGTATTTTTACTTTATTAAAATTAGTACTTGTTGCAATTTCCTAATTTTTCATTTATCATTTAAGTGATACTGTTCAGCAAAATTAATAGAGTGAGGAACATTATAATAATGATAAATAAAGATTATATATGTACATAGGATTAATTATAGAGACGAAAGAATCAACATTAAATTTTAAAATAACATAATGATACACTATAAATTAATGTTGTATCTCACATTTTCAATTTTTATAACCTTGTAATTATATAAATAAGAAAAAAGAAATTACAAGAGTGCCTACACTCCCAGTGTATTCCGGAAAACCGACATCGTAGAAAAGAACATAATTAGAAACAGTGACAATCGTTAGAAAAAACTATAAAAACGGGAAAAAGAAGAAACGAGTTAGTTAAGGAAATAAACTAAATGGGAAGTTTCTAAAATATATTGGTTGAAATACTCTAAACGATTAATTAAAATAAAAAAATACAATGAAGAAATACCAAAAGTGTGCAAGGATTCAAAGTTAAGGATCCAGTTCGAGGTATCAAACCGCGTTGTGAAGTATATTGGACTGAACTGTCAACGTTATTTTTTTCCTTTTGTTAAAGTCGACTTTACAGTATTAATTTGAGTCCGGAAAATGGCACTTTACGATATCCTTTTTGTTTACAATGTTAGCTTAGTGACTTCTGTTAATTTTTATTTTTTTAAATAATAAGGAGCTATTTTCATTTCATTTTAAAAAATATTACAATACACGTCCGTAAAGTTATTATTATTTTTCTCGATAAATCAATTTTACAGGTTTCTATAACACGTCAAATGTCAAATTTTAATGCTATTTCCCAACATCTGTCATCAATGACAGACCACGAATAACGATAATTTATAATAATTCTTTTGATATTTGATCCAGATCATTATTTCGAATCAACATACTATTTATGATCATTAATCAAAATTTTATTACAAAGTTTTTCACATCAGTATAAAGATTCATGGAGAAAAAGAGTGTTCTTATCAAACGTTTCAAGTATCGCTACTTTGTTAATAAATACTAAGTAAATATTTTGGAATACAACTAAAAAATGACGTTTTGAGTAATACAGATGTTATTAATATTCCCATTTGAGCTTTTAAGTTACGATTAACGCTCAACATTCTTTTTCCTTTCTTCTTTTCAATTAATATACGTTACCAGATAATCTACGGTATACTTTGTAACTATTTTTTCATCATTTTTAGTTTTAGAAATGAATAAATACAAAGCAACATTAAAATATAGAATTAACTATATGTCAAGTAATATTTTGGACGCTGCTAACTGATTTATTTTGCCAAAATCTCGACGTTCCACTCACGTTTCAAAAATCACACAAAACAAATTAGCTTAGTGTGCCATTTGCAGATTTTGCCGAGAAACGTATTTAAAAATATTCCATTTGAATAACGTCCATATGCTATAAATCAATTTCCAGTCTCAGCTTCATCAAAATATGTTGAGACATGTGTATAGACACCTCTACTTGAGAAATTGAACTAACATATTTGTATTACAAATTTCTACTCCAAAAAATAACGACAAGATATGTCTATTTTACTTTCGAAATGATACCAGATGTCACTAGTTCCTGTAGACATTATCAATATTTGTATATAATATTGCCTAATAGTCAGTGTAAACCAAATTATATTTATCTCTTAGAGTTAATATTAACCTAATATTAACTCTACGGTTTATCTGCGTTTGTAAAGTAAATAAAACACTATTTTGATTAATACGATTCTATCGCGATTCGAATATAAATAATCCAACTGAAGTCTGACTAAATGATTTTTATTTACAAATTCAATAACAGATAGTATATTTTGTGAAATCACGGCAATTTAAAAATTACATATATTATGTATTTGCTAAGTGTAAATATAAGAAAACTAATAATTTTAGTGTTAGTTGTGTGTTTATCTGGCCAAATAACCCATTCAAGTTTTATTAATGTTTATCCAAAAATTCCTATAGAAGAAATCACAGATGATCCCGGGGTTCCCATTATATTAACTCCTTTCATTGAACAAAACAGGATACAGGATGCATTATTAGCTTCAACTGTATATTTTAATGGTTTTAAGAAAATTAAGAGCTATTCGGGCTATTTAACAGTGGATAAAACTTTTAACTCTAACCTGTTTTTTTGGTTTTTTCCAGCCTTAAATGATTACTCAAACGCTCCAGTTATTTTGTGGCTTCAAGGAGGTCCAGGTGCTTCTTCCTTAATTGGTCTATTTGGAGAAATAGGTCCATTTAAAGTAAAACCTGAGAAGGGATTAAAAATTCGACCATTTTCATGGGTGGAAACACATTCTGTTATCTACATAGATAGCCCGGTAGGGACTGGCTACAGCTTTACAAATGGTGGTTATGCTCAAAACGAAACTAAAGTCGGAGAGGATTTATATGTTGCTCTTATACAATTTTTCACTCTATTTCCTGAATTGCAGAAAAATGATTTCTATGTATCTGGAGAATCCTACGGTTAGTATTAATACATATTCTAATTATATTTTAGAAATAATAAATATGAGAAGGTAATATTAATATTCTGAAGTAGTTCGTGAGGATGTATTAAAAAAATTGTATCTATAACAGCGAATGTAATCATATAAAATGTTTTTATGGGTGAAGTATTTCACACAGAGTTTTCTAGCTGGAATATACTATAGCAAAGGACACTCAAAAAGGAAACCATTAACAAAAAATTGTGATGTAGGTATTTTTTATAAAGGCAAAAATAATTCATAAAATTTGGAGGATTTGAATTCAATGTTTCGATTCGAAGTGCTTCAGTGTTTTGTAAAAAAATATTTGTGGTAGAAATCCGTGGATAATCATATTCAGCATAATATACCTTTTAGGTGGGAAATATGCACCTGCCATTGCTTATACTATCCACAAAAACAATCCTCAAGCCAAACTGAAAATCAATTTGCGTGGTATAACCATAGGAAATGGTTTTTGTGATCCAGAGCATCAGATAAACTATGGTGATTATTTATATCAATTAGGACTAATTGATTCCAATTATCAACAGATTTTTCAGCAAATTGAACAACAAGGTAATGATTTTTAATATATTCGACTGCTCCTTTTTTATTATTTCAGCTTATAATTATTGAATTACACATTTAGTGTCTAGTACTAATCATAAGTATATTCACCTCATTTTTCGCTTTTAAAGTCTAGTTAGTAAATTTCAAAAAGTCACTGAACACACATTACCACTACACCAACACTCACAATAACAGTGTTTTGTTAACCAAGCTATTATCTTCAGGGACTGAAGGTTAACTCAAAATGTACAAAAATAAACTTCAATGTAAATTGAACAAATTAAAATAAAAATAAAACAAAAGATTTACCAAAATGTCATGATAATAATTAATCTGTTTCAGTTTAACAGTATATAAATCTATTATGCAGAGATGTTTAAAAAGTTGATGAAATATTTTACATTGATATTCCTTTGCATCATAAATTTTTTTCCGAAAAAAGGATTAAGGATTCAAATTTCTAATACTTGATGAATCACCCTACTATATACCTTGCAAATTAATTTCTAAATGAAAAGGATGAAAAGTCAAATTATGTTTTATAAACAATAAACACATTAGTTTTTTGAAATTGAATTATCCATAGTTATTTTAAAATAATAATAATTATGTATCAGAAGTATTTGATTGAATGTGATAACAAATTTTTGAGTAATTTTATTTTTATCACAGGTGTCAAATACATACAAAATCAACAATATGAAAAAGCTGCTGAAATATTCAACAACTTATTGGATGGCAGTTTTAGCAATAGTTCTTCACTCTTTACAAATGCAACAGGTTTCCTGAATTATTTCAATTTTTTATACCCTACAGATCCCAATGGATTAGAAATACAATATGCAGGAAAATATGTACAAAGAAACGATGTTAGAGCGGCGATACATGTAGGCGCAACACCATTCGGTACTGTAGCTGAGACAGTAGAAAAAAATTTACAAGGGGATTTAATGCAAAGTGTTAAATCTTGGATATCTGAACTACTGAATTATTACAGGATAATATTTTACAATGGACAATTAGATATAATCGTTGCTTATCCTTTAACAGTAAACTTTTTACAGAATTTGGAATTTAATGGTGCTGAACAGTATAAAACGGCTAAAAGGTACCCTTGGTATGTTGGTACTGATTTAGCAGGTTATGTAAAACAAGCTGGAAATTTGACTGAAATATTGGTGAGAAATGCTGGTCACATGGTACCAGCAGATCAAACACAATGGGCTTTTGATCTTATTAATAGATTTACAAAAAATAAACCTTTTCATAATAAAACAATGAAATAAAATAAATATTGTTGAATCTCTTGAAAATATTTTTATTGTAACATATAAATAGTGATTTATTACAAAGTATATTAAAAGAGTTAATAAATTCTCTCATCGAGTTTTAATTTTTATTTAGCGGCGAAACTCGGCGCTTATAATAATTTGCTCTCATTTCAAAATTTTCTAAATCAATCTAGAGATTTCTGGAACGTTCTCGAACATTCTAAATCGTTCATAATAAATCGCATTCATTTTGGATCTTTTCAGAACATTTCGGAAATTTCTAGAACATTCTAAATCGATCATAATAAACTTCACTCATTTTATAACTTTCTAGATCATTATGGAACTTTAAACATAATTTTAGAAGAACTTTCCGAACATTCCTGATCGATCATAATAAATTGCTCTCATTTTGAAACTTTCCAAATCATTCTATAACTTTCTTGAACATTCCTATTCAATCATAATAAATTGCACTCATTTTGGAACTTTTCAGATCATTCTAGAAATTTCTGGGCTGGGATAAGTTCCCATTCAGAGCACCAGGAGTTCAATGGCAACTAAGAGAAACGCCATAAACACACCATTTTAATCTTAAACTTTAAGGTAGAACAGTACCTATAATCACATCTAACTTCAGTTACCATCGCCATGGAGAGTAGTAAAAGTAGATTACTTGAAAATTTACTGTGTGATTTATTTATTGTCTGAAAACATTCCCAAACAAGTAAAACCATAATGCAAAAAGACTTCACCATAGATTGAAGTTCATAAATGATGAAACAGTTCCCAGAAGTAATTTTGGAACAAAGGAAGAAAAACTACACAACAATCAGGACGTTCAAATAAAAATGTTGATTGAACTGTATACATGTTAGAACAGACTATTTAATTGAAGGCAATCTGCTTTATTTTAGGAAAAAAATTGTAAGATGTTTTGAAGTTTTGTAAATACCCTGTTTTGTATTTGGTATCAAAAATTTCATAAACATAATGAGTGTTTGCATAAACATGCATAACTATAAAACATTTCTATTTAGTTTTGGGTTAGGCCAGTATTAAACATCCTAAAAATATTTTACGCTTTTTGATATTTCAAAGGCTCTGAAATTTAAATGCAAAATAAATGTTGGAATTTTCGGTACATTTGAGTTCTTTCCTGTACCCTACACCTCAACCGCAAAAATAGTATGTCCGTCCCATTTTTGAAAAAAGTTTTTATGGCCAGTCTACTGAGAGTGCAAATTAGTTTTCATTTTTCTGCTAGAAGTATATTTATTTTTTTATTTTCTTCGTTTTTTCATTTAATAGTACAAATAAAAACAAAGCTAACCATTTGCGACTTTTCTATAAAGTAAATCGATCTTCCAGGGACCTTCCAATGTCAAACTCTTACTGCATCTCATGAAACCTCACACAGACAATGAAATTAAGGTTAGGTAGTTGTTTTGAAGGGACATAATCTAGCTGTTAACCTTGCCAACAATATTAAATCACCTAACTACTTTTTATTATACAGCAGCAGTATTAAAATTATTATATTATAGATATAAAAGTATCCTATTAAATGCATTAAATTAATGAATTTGCAAATAAAGTATATTGTTTATTCTCAAAATTTCACCAACAATTTATCACTATAATCTGTAAACAAAAATACACAAACCACACTAACACAGCTTAATTCATAAATAACTTTTATTTACACTGTGATAATTAATAAACAACTAGAACGGGAATCTTTGGGGAATCGTCATTGTGCTTCCAAACTAAAATTATTTATCTTTGCTAACTGTTTATGTATAATGGTAGACCCATCTATGGCTTAAAATCCAAACTAACTTTATTTTGTGTTATGTGCGTAAGCCGTCTATAGAAAAGGGTGTGTTTATAAAACAGAGTTAAAATAATAGTCTATTTCATCTATTTTCTACAGTGTCAATAAATAAATAAAAACACTAAAAAAACAAATTCTTAGTTAATTGATATACGCCTGAAAAATACTGAACCATGTTTATAGTTATATAATTCTAAATTACTTTGTATAAAAATATAATAAAAATCTAATTAATTTTGCTTATTCAACTATCATAATATAAATATTAGTCGTCTGACTGATTAATGCTGATGCTTTTAAATTCAATTATTTCAATATATACATAATATTATCTTCAAAATTTCAAATGTAAACATGAAAATAATTTTGAACTATTATCTTGAATTAAATACATTATTTAAACGTAAGTTCCCCATTATTTCGGTCAGTTCGATAATTTATAACCATGTATTCATCAATTGTATCGATATTTTTGCTTATTGTATGTATTAGTAATTTTGATTTTGAATTAAAATATGAAGACAACGACTTAGGACAACCTTTATTCTTAACACCACTAATTGAAAATAACCAGATAGCAGAAGCGAGAAGTCTAGCTGAAGTACCATCTGATATTTTTAAAAATGTAAAAAGTTACTCAGGATATTTCACAGTAGATAAAAATTTTGATTCAAACTTGTTCTTTTGGTTTTTCCCAGCTAAAGAAGATTATGAAAATGCCCCTGTGCTACTTTGGTTACAAGGAGGTCCAGGTGCTTCATCGTTGTACGCTATATTTAAAGAAAACGGGCCATTTTTGATGAAATCAGAGCTGGAGTTAAATCCTTACTCTTGGACAAACACCCACTCAGTTATATACATCGACAATCCAGTACAAACAGGTTACAGCTTTACAGTTAATGGTTTTGCTCAAAACGAAACGAAAGTTGGTGAAGATCTTTATGAAGCACTGAAACAGTTTTTTACCCTTTTTCCTGAGTTACAAACTAACGAATTCTTCGTAACTGGTGAGTCGTATGGAGGTAAATATGTTCCAGCAGCTTCTTACACTATTCTTAAAAAGAACCCAACTGCTGATTTTAAGATAAATTTGAAAGGTATGGCTATTGGAAACGGATTATGTGATCCCGAGAATCAGATGAAATATGGTGAATATCTGTATCAAATTGGGTTGGTAGATACTTCAGGAAAGGAAAAGTTTGAACATCTGGAAAAAGAGTGTAAGTGAGGTTATTTTTTAATTTTAAACGAAAAATACCCAATATTAAATTTAGAGTTCAATTATTTAATAATTATTCAAATCAAATTTTGTTACTAGTTCGATTATGTTAAAAAAATCGTGTAACCGTTAGTTATTAGAAATAAAGGAAATTAAACGTTCCATTTATCTGTCGGTTATTATTTTGTGGATTAGGTGAGGTTAGGGCCAATTTTACAACTGGAAATTAAACAAAAGTTTAAACTAAAAATGATCAATATTGTTCTATTGTACATGTCACAGTGAAAACCTACATTTTTCTGCCAGTTGTCACTAACGCAGAAATATAACCAAAATTTTTCCCATACTTGTTTTAAAATTGAATTGTTTAAAAAGTTGTATAAACGAAAATGAACAAAGAACGGAGTGTTGTTTTTATTTGACCTTGAGAGGATATAGAAAAAAATGTTTTCGATAGAAGCACAGCAAATTTAGAAAATGATGGGACACTTTAATATTTGTCCTAGGACGAATAACTTTTTGTTTTCTCGGCGTGTTGATAATTTTCATATTTTATTTATCATCATCGTCGAGTTTATCAAATTTAAAGTGTAAATGCTAAATCGTCTTCCCCACAACCCTTTATAATATTCTAAAAATGTAAACAATTTGAAAAAGTAGGGTTCAGATCCTCCGTTTCATGTTAAACTGAAGTTTAAACTACCCTCAGACCATCGATAACGTTTATAAATCGAAGTTTTTAGGTGAACGCCATCTATAAAACGTGAAAAAGTCGATATCTATAGTTTAAACTGACGTTTGAGGTTTGAATTTTACTTGTAAAATTGGGCCTAAGTTCCTACAATAGTTTCAGTATTGCGTCATCCTTGTCATCCTTAATCCAAAATACAGTAAACTGTTGAATGGAGTTTCCTTACTCGCCTTCAAATTTCTGTTCAATTGTTCTACTACTTTCCAGTGAATTTATTGCTTCACTACCGTTTTTGAAATATATTCTATTCCTCTTTTTCATAGTCTTCGTCTGTAGTTTTTTCCTAGTAGTCATTTATTATTTGTAAACTCTTTTGTGTTTCATCTTTATAAGGTATGTAATCCGAATAATTTTCACTTCTCCAACGAATTGTGTACACTATTTTTCTACGACTACGTAAAAAATTCTTCAAAAAAACGTATTTTTTAAATAATAAAGTCAGTTAAGCAATATCACACATGTGTTGAAAAGTAAATAATAAGTGTGCTGAAATACAACAAACTTTCAATTTTTATTGTAAACTCTAATATAACCTCAAAAAATCATAATGTCTACTTCTTCAGTATTATTAAATTTGGCCTTTTGCCTTTCGGCACCCAGCTAGATTCATATTTTATTCGCGTATTCCCAGTATCGTTCGAGAACATTATATAACATAAGAAAAAGAAGCATTTCAATGCATGTATGTTTAGTTATTTTTTAGTACATGTGTGAAATAAGCTACTTTCTTACGTAAAAATGAGTGTGCAATCTATCATTTGTGGTCGTAGGAAAATATAATTACTCTACGTTACACTGAAATCTGAAATTTTATTGTACCTCCATTTATAAAACTCGCTGTCCAGTTTCAGAATTCTAATGAATCTGTCTGGCTTGAAGGAAATTAGATCTTCGCTTTTATTGGTTTTTGTCCAAATAATTTTTTGCTTACACATGCACTATAGAATTAAGTAATCCGGGTTTTCATCTTTCTTCCACATAATATTTAAAGTAGTCAGGTTTTGCTATATCCAAATAGTATCCAGTAAAGAAGTCAACTAGCTTATCTTGAAGCTCGAAGCCCAGTAATTTCTGAATTTAACAATATCAACGTTCGGAAGAAATCTACATCACATAAAAGTTTTGGGCTTAACGATATGGAATGTTCCATTCGGTACTACACTTTTTGATAAAATTCATACAAACTATTCAAAAAGAAATAACAGTGAAGTATCAAGCTTCCAAAATGCGTTCGTCATCGGCAACGTTACGTTGTCTGGCAACTTCACTGTTATTTCTTTTTGAATAGTTTGTATGAAATTATGATTAAATCTGAATAAGGTAAGACTACACTAACAAATGACATCATTTTTTTAACATTTCAGCTGTTATTAAAAAAATAATTAAAGTTTTTATACAAAAAAATGGAGATTTTCTAGAAAAATAGAAAAAAAATTATTACTCATTAAACTTAAGACAAAATGTTGTTTAAGTAGGCGCAACACGTAGCCAACACCATCACCTATCGACCATTTTCCTATGGCTACTCATGCTCCAAACACCCTGTATATTTACTCTGATATTAGAATATTACCTACACTTATTGTTATCTCCACGCTATTAAAATTATTAAAATTCTTGTACTCTACTATTGATACAATTTGAATGATTAATTTTTGTTTCAGTATTAACAGCCATTCGTAATAAAGATTTTTACAAAGCTTATCTACTATTCGATGATCTGTTAAATGGAGATAAAAATGGAGGAAATACTCTTTTCAAGAATTTAACAGGCTACAACCAGTATTTTAATTATTTGTACATTGGAAATTCAAAGAATAAAGGTGTGGATTTGAGCTTTACAGAATTTATAGAAACTTCAAATGTACGTAAAGCAATTCATGTTGGGGATTTAATTTACCATGATGGAAAGGAAGTTAAACAACATTTGTTAGAAGATTTGATGCAGTCTGTAGCTCCTTGGATTTCAGAATTGCTTAGTAATATAAGGGTTCTTTTTTATAATGGTCAATTAGATATTATAGTTGCTTATCCTCTGACTGAAAACTTTTTGAAACATTTGGACTTTGATGCTGGTGAAGAATACAAAACAGCTGTTAGGCGTAAATGGTACGTTGGGAACGAATTAGCAGGATATATCAAACAAGCAGGAAATTTGACTGAAATTTTAGTTAGAAACTCAGGGCATATGGTACCTAAGGATAAACCCGAAATAGCACTGAATCTTATCGCACAATTTACTAGAAATTGTTTTCATAATGTGTCTATCCGAAAAATGAAAAATCTTGTAGAAAAAATAATAAATATTTAACAGTGGACAAGAGTTCCAGCTCTAATTTCCTGGTTTGTCCCAATCCTAAATGATTATTCAAACGCTCCCGTTATTTTTTTACTTCAATGAGATCCAGGAGCTTATTCATTAATTCGTCTATTTGTAGAAAAAGGTTTTTCTAAAGTAAATCATGAGAAATAATTGAAAATTCGATATTGTATGTGGATGGAAACGAATTCTGTTATCTACATAATAGTCCAGTAGGAATTGACTACAGCTTTACATATTGAGTCGTATGTCCAAAACGAAAACAAAATTGATGAGGTTTTATAAGTTGCTATACAATTTTTACCTCTATTTTCTGAGTTTGAGAAAAATGAATTATGTCTATTTGGAGAATCTTACAGTTAGTATTAATGTTTTACCGTCTCAGAGCGTATAAGCTCTACTTTGGCAAGGTTAATTCATTTTTAATAACAAGTTCTCTTTAACAAATTCATGGTACATTTTAATCTTATATCTTGACTTTCTAACAGGGGATGTAGTCTTGTAAAATGTGTTTATAGGCAACCAACTTAGTGAAGTATATTATACAGAAGTTCTCTAGCGGAAATATATAAAGACGAAATTTCTTCTTAAATGTTATTTTGGATTTTCTAGTAGTTCATTCAGTTGACCGTCAATTGATCTCCGGTGTGAAATAATAGGACCATGCTCCAACCATTATTATATATATTGGCAAAAATTTGAGTTTACAATTAAACAACAACTCCAAACACTACTTTGAAACATCAAACGTTTTTTTTAGTTGATTGCGAATCCGTGCGGCATCCCCTTTGAACAGAGCATTCGCATATCCAAATATTCATTCACGACATCTGTCTCAATCAGCTCCACTTTGCGGTTATCCGAAATTATGTGTATTTTTCTAATATCTGAGCTCGTTTCCTCTTGTTTAAACTTAGTAAATAACATGTCAACGGTTGATTTCCCTGTAGCAAAATCCGAATAATCTTTATGAAACTAAGTTTTGGTTTCTACAGTATTTTTTTGCTAAAAACCTACTCTTTATTAACACATAAAATTTCTTTTAATATATTTTTTCAAACAAGTAAAAGTTGTTTCTTTCAAAAAGTTATAGCTTAATTACCAAATGTTCAACAGCCCTCACTTTTACAAACGTGTCTTTTGATGGTTAAGACTACCTGAAAATAATATGGATTTAATACGGGTAGCTCCATCTATGCGTCAGCTAAAGAACAGTTTTAGCTCACCTAATATATAAAAAGAGAGAAAGAAATGCTTTATTATCAAAAAAGTGTTACAATTTGTAAGCAAAAGCTTGTAAAAACTAAAAATAACTAAATAAAGATAAGGGAAAGGCAGGGGAAAACCACAATGAGTAACAAAATTATAGGTAATAATTAGTATACAGTCCAAATATGCCCCCAAATTATTGCGAAATGCGGAAAAAGATGATATCGATTTGATTTCAATTGGCAAGTGATTGTGCATTTGTTTAGCATTGTAAAATATTGAGCCCTCAACTAATTCTGAACGTTGAGTAGGTAGGTAAAGGTCGAGCTCCGCGTTCCTAAGTGGATAGCCGTGCAACGATCTTTAGGCAAACGGATTCAAATTCGAAGGAAGAGTCAGAATTTTTAATCTTTTAAATAAGTCCCTGCAATGAGTCCTGATATTTAGTCCGAGTAAATATCTAACAGCTCTCTTTTGTAGTTTGAAGATTCGCTTAAATTGAGTCGCACCAAACGTATATTAAATAAAACTAGGAGGAATGGGCATTCCAAGCTTTTTAAACAGTATTTAAAGTTGATATAAAAGAGTCGTTACCTTTTTTTGAAAGTTTATTTGTTTGATCTCAATAAAAAACCAAATTCGATGATTGATTAATGCGTAGTTATCTTAATTTTTCTAGTTGCCATCCTTCCAGTTGTAATGTACTTAAATCGACTGATAAAAATATTGATTAAATCTAGTAGACCTAATATCAATTAATTCGTTTGAAAATATGATAGAAACGAATTTTTTATAATGATTAAAACATAATTTTATCCTTTTTATCTCAGATGATGATAACTTAAAGATGGTTGAATATTTTTTTATTAATTCTGAATTATAAGAAACTTTATTTCTTAATAATATAATCTAAATTAGGGTACTTTGTACATGCTTTAAAAGATCAAAATTCAACTACGTCACGATACATGTTACTACTATATTATCTACAAATTTTCAAATTTGAATATCCTTAAACTGATTACCAATTATTATCTCAAAATCCAACACACTTCATTTCAACTCAAGTTCTCCTTTATTTCGATCAGTTCGATAATTCATAACCATGTATTCATCAATTGTATCAATAGTTTTGCTTTTTTTATACCTTACTAACTTGAATTTAGTGAATATTGAAGCTAAAGAATTAAAATATGAAGACAACGATTCTGGAAATCCTTTATTCCTAACACCACTAATTGAAAATAACCAGATAGCAGAAGCGAGAAGTTTAGCTGAAGTACCATCTGATATTTTTAAAAATGTAAAAAGTTATTCAGGATATTTCACAGTAGATAAAAATTTTGATTCAAACTTGTTCTTTTGGTTTTTCCCAGCTAAAGAAGATTATGAAAATGCCCCTGTGCTACTTTGGTTACAAGGAGGTCCAGGTGCTTCATCGTTGTACGCTATATTTAAAGAAAACGGGCCATTTTTGATGAAATCAGAGCTGGAGTTAAATCCTTACTCTTGGACAAACACCCACTCAGTTATATACATCGACAATCCAGTACAAACAGGTTACAGCTTTACAGTTAATGGTTTTGCTCAAAACGAAACGAAAGTTGGTGAAGATCTTTATGAAGCACTGAAACAGTTTTTTGCCCTTTTTCCTGAGTTACAAACTAACGAATTCTTCGTAACTGGTGAGTCGTATGGAGGTAAATATGTTCCAGCAGCTTCTTACACTATTCTTAAAAAGAACCCAACTGCTGATTTTAAGATAAATTTGAAAGGTATGGCTATTGGAAACGGATTATGTGATCCTGAGAATCAGATGAAATATGGTGAATATCTGTATCAAATTGGACTGGTAGATACGTCAGGGAAAGAGCAGATTGAAAATCTTGAAAACGATTGTAAGTCTAAGAATTTTACTAAGATAATTGATTAATGTTGTTAATAGATATATCCCCAAGACTATATTTATTTATACTTTATATACTTTTTTTATTGAAACTTAATTTGTCTGTGAAGCTTGTTTTATGCGGCCAAAATTAAAAATTAACATTAAACTAACAAATTAAATTACTAGTTGTTCGCCAACTCTAAAAATTTCTAAATTTTGTGAGGTTATGAGCACAAAATGGGCCTTTTCAAATAGCTGTCTCTTGAAAACAAATATGGTTGATGGAGGACACACATGTCTAACTGTTGTTTAATCTGCCTTTCTCCATCCATAAAGTGTGAAAGTAAATCTAAAACGAATATTGTCAGTTTTCTTCGAATTTCGGCTATTACCTCGTTCAAATATAAGCAGCATCTTAACCTCCTCTTCAAGGAGGATGAACTAAATCCTTATTGGGTCCTTAGTTTAAACATGGTCTATAAAACAGATGAAACCTTCATTCATGCAAAAAAAAGATACGAAAGAAGAAAAAAAAGATAGAGCAGTTCGAAGTGTATAAAAGTAAAATAAACTCATATAATTGAATCAAATAAATCAATCTTATCACATCACAACAGTAAACATAAAATACAGTCAAACCATACTGTTCGTATTATTTATTATAATTTTTGTTTCAGTAATAACAGCCATACGCAATAAAGACTTCAACAAAGCTTTCCTACTATTTGATGATCTGTTAAATGGAGATCTGAATGGAGGAAATACTCTTTTCAAGAATTTAACGGGCTACAACCACTACTTCAATTATTTGTACAATGAGAATCCTGATAATAACGATGTGGATATGAGTTACACTGAATTCCTTCAAACTTCAGATGTACGTAAAGCAATTCATGTTGGAGATTTAATTTACCATGATGGTGTGGAAGTTGAACAACATTTGGTAGAAGATTTGATGCAGTCTGTAGCTCCTTGGATTTCAGAATTGCTTAGTAATATAAGGGTTCTTTTTTATAATGGTCAATTAGATATTATAGTTGCTTATCCTCTGACTGAAAACTTTTTGAAACATTTGGACTTTGATGCTGCCGAAGAATACAAAACAGCTGTTAGGAGTAAATGGTACGTTGGGAACGAATTAGCAGGATATATCAAACAAGCAGGAAATCTAACCGAAATTGTTGTTAGAAATGCAGGACATATGGTACCTGGAGATCAACCTGAAGTAGCACTGGATCTTATTACAACATTTACTAGAAATAAGATTAATCAAAATTAGAAATTTCAACAAAAACAAAATTATCAACTATTAAGGAATTAAATAAACTTTATTTCTTTATATTATTTTGAAATAACTTATTTTAGTTTCTTAAAAGGAGATGATGATTTATAGGTTTACTATTTTTTTTCAAAAATAAAAATTATATATTTTACAAAATACTTGAATGAATGAAACAAAGATTAACATTAAAAGATGCAGATACAGAACATTTACTCTGGTATCTTCCATGTAGCTCATTTCAAGGGCCAATCTTTGTCCATTCTTTCTAAGTGACCTAGCCATTGTCTTTATAAACGTGCTGATTGGTGACTCATTAAAAAGTGTGTAAATTATCCTGGTTTGATCTTTTCTCCCATCCTAACTCTGTCTGCTTTCCTCCAAAAATTCTTAATATTTTTCTCTCCCAAATTTCTAATTTATATTTAGTTTTATACGTCATTATCTAGGTTTTACAGGCGTATGTCAGGTTGGACCTCAAAATTGTCTTACAAATTCGAACTTTTGTGGATCTGGATATCTCTTTCGATATTAATATCTTAAGTTCGATTTCCTTTTCTTCTTGACATTTTTTATCTAGTAGTACACTCAAATACATAAATTTTCTACTTCCTCGAATTCTATTAATGTTCCATTGTTTTTATGTACTTTGAAATGGCTTTTTGTCTTGCTTCTACATTTATGTTTTATTTCCATAAACTTTGTTTTGTCATTATTGAAGTGTAGGCCTATCTCTTCGCTGCTGTTATTAGTTGTTTTGTGATTTCTTCAAGCTTTCTTCTGTTTCTTGCTATCAACATCACATTATCAGCATAAACATTAGAAGATACATATGAATAATCTTTATACTTGAAGAAATAAAGAATCTTTAAATAAATTTCATGTAAATTATATTTTCTTTTTTAACAATTATTTTAATTCATCATAAACCAATCTATTACAATTAATAATCTGAAAGAGTTGAATAAAATAAAAGCTTGCAATAAGTTTTTTGTCTTTCTTATACAAGCTCTTAAACACATGATTTTTGGGCTATAAAATAAGAATATCAGTACTAACTGTACTCTGTACTTTTTTGTTTTATTCAATAGACTAATATTTACAAAACAGAAGCTACATAATGCACTTCGGAAGTTATTCTTTACCATTCAGAAACTTTGATAAAAAATCTTTAGGTTTTGGCTCTATTGTATCTTTAAAGTATGCCATTATGTGTGATTTTTGTTTCCAAACATTAACCACTTCCTTTAGTTCCATTTGGCCCTATAACGTCATTACAAAAACCATGAAGTTTCAGCTAGTATAAATATAAAATAAAAATTATACCTTTATAACCAACATATCAATCAATCTAACGTCTTTTATTTCATCAAATTTAGTAAATTCTTCTCGTAATTTGGTTTTACATTGTTCGACTGTTCTGGGAATATCGTAATTTTTAACTGAAAAAGGCAATCGCTTAAACAAAATCAATAAAATTTGAAAAATTACATACCAATATAAGGCAGTTGTCTGTACCAAGCTTTGTACAAATTCAATACCCTTTTTCGTGCTTCCTCGCGATTTAACGACAAAATTGGTTTAACTTCTTTAATACTTTTTCTTACGGCTTGTGAAGCCATTTTTAAGGTTGTATTTTTGATTAAAGTAACTTCAATTCAGTGATGTAATTTAACCTATTTGATTTTGACACATAAGAGGTTTTCGGAAATTATGATTGAGTTGACTGATCATGATCTGAATGATCGAAAATTAATCCGGATTCCGTTCAGACAACTGAACTAAGATTATATACTGAACGAGGTAATCACCATCAAATAAGGATACATTTTAAACGCAATTCGCGGGTGAAGTGGCACGCAATTAGACGTAAAATTGACCTATTTCTAATAAACTTTGCCAACGACTGCGAACAGTGCTTGCACATCCGCATTTGAACCAGTTTAATCTGAACGTGTTTTAATTTATTATGGATGTAAAAATAAACGATGAATTTCTTCTCCAGTGTGAATCCAATTACAAACCATTCTACGATAAATTAGATACAGGGTGTACCTAATGCAAATCCTGAAGAAAACTCCCTGGACAATTATTATCCCTAAATATACAACAATGATCTAGAGTTGGACCTTGGCACTGCCATATACAAGAATGTATTACAACTTGTAATTTCGCACATGGCTCATGAACACCGAGTTCGCCTGCAACTTCAATTTATCGGGACTCCTCTCTATGGAGAAGTGAAAGAGGATAGTTGGTACTATTTGCCCGATTTGTGTTCCCCACTATGATATACTCTCCTACTTGTACCCCTCTATATGGAGATTCCTTAGAGCAAATTACATAATTTGTTGTTTATTAGAATTTTCATTTAATTGTCTACACAATTTTAAAATTTTTTTAATCGTTTCAAAATGTTAGTTATATTTATTTCACCCTGTATATTACTTAATGTTAACTATTATTAACATCAAGAGATATTAACACCAAGTGGTGATTATTAACCTTTTTAGGTGTTATGCTTATGACTTAACTATGGTCACTGATTTACCCTTCCTCCCAATGTTGAAATCAAACAATATACAAATACGTAGGTAGGCTTTATTAAAGATAAAAACAATTGTTGCCCTTCTGTAAAAGTTTTACCCCCGGGGGCGTAATTACCCCCAGGTTAGGAATCAATGCTCTGATATTAAAACCTAGTACAGAAATGATTCTTTCACTTCAAGCAAATTATTATGAAATGTTTAGACCCTAATTTGCAATGGTGTAAAGCTACAATTAAACTGAAATTTCTCAACCTCTATATTATGGAGAAATAGAAAATATGATTGATGAACTCCTCATTATTAACATTGTTGTAATGAAATATTTTTTAAATAACTTATATAAAAATTGTTATCAAATTGTGACTAGAACAGCAAGTTGTGTTTTATTTTCATCATGCCCTTTTTTATGTTTTTTCATACTACTACTATCATAAAAACCTTTTGAGCAAATATTACATGTGTAAGGCTTTTCCCCTGTGTGTAACCTGGTATGGATTTTTAAGGATCCAGAGTGATTAAATGTTTTATCACAAAATTTACAATTATAGGGTCGTTCTCCACTATGATGTCGCATATGGTACGTCAGATGACTTTGTTGAGAAAACCTTTTATTACAAATAATACACACAATAGGTTTTTCTCCAGTATGCATGCGACTATGTTTAGCAAGACTATTTTTCTGGGAAAATGCTTTTTCACAAATTGGGCAAATGTATGGTTTGACACCAGTGTGAATCTTAAAATGAGAATCTAACAATGTTTTAGTGGAGAATTTCTTTCCACAATTACAACACAAAAATTTTTTTTCACAATGAGTGTACATGTGTTGTTTAAGGGCTTGTGGAGATGTAAATGTTTTGTTACATTCTTTACAGATTGAATTACCACTTAAATCAATTTCGTTATTACCAATTTTGTGTAAAGTCATGTGATTTCCTAAAGCATGTTTGGTTATAAAACTTTTACCACAAACACAACAAATACAAGATTTCTGACCTAAGTGTGTTCTGATGTGATCTGTAAGTGTGGGCGCTTGGATAAAACCCCTTCCACAAATGTGACAAACATGGGGTTTTTTATCCTTATGTCGAAAATTATGTCTAGATAAACTTGATCTAAACCTGAATTTCTCACCACATGTTTCACACTCATAAGGTCTTTCTTTTGTATGCGAATTCATGTGATCTTTAAGTTTATATGTACTGATTAGTTTATTACAGACACTACATGTTTGTTTTTTTCTTCTCAAATCCGCTTCACTTTTTCTATGTGCAATGTAAGCTGTATATGAAAAAAACTTCAAATTACAGAAAGAGCAAGTGAAATTTTTTTTTGAGCCTTCTTCTATTTGTTGATTCTTACAATCTGAAACATCACTATCCACGTTTGTATTAAAACTTTCATCAAAATCATCAGCAGATTGTGGACCAATTTTTTTAATTTCATTTAAACACCTGTTCAATATAATTTGCGACTGTTCAATTTTATCCTTAAATGAATGAATTTTCATAAGTAGATCTGCACATATCGTGCATATATTTTTTGGTAAATTGTCTGTTGATTGTACCTAAAATTACTTTGATATACACCTAAAATAGTTGAAGTGTTCAACTTACTTTCAATAATGAAAACTTAGTTAATAAATCACTGTATACTATATCTTTATAAAAACTTTCAAATAGATTTAATGATACATTTTTATTGAGACATGTTCTGCACACACCCTCAATATTCTCTAGTAAAAAAGATTCATTATCATTAAACATTTTACTTGAAAAGCTTTTTCATCTGTACTGTTGACAATCATAGATTGAAAATGTAGTATGAACTAGTGATGCCAACTTTTTCCCCCAAGCATATTTCAAAATCCCTTAAATTCATACTAAGATACCCTAAGTTCTTTTTTACGATATTAATAAAGTGTAGTTATAAACATACAAAGAATGAATGCATTGATTAGAAGAAAAAATACAAATAAAAAATTCTCAATTCGTTTGTTTATATTTGTTCTGACATTAAAACATAATACCATCAAGTTAATGAAACGAACGATAGAGGGCGACAATCTGCTTTGCATTAGAATTCCAAAACCTACATATTTTATATTTCATTTTTCTACAGGCTCCACTGTCTAGTTTGTTTAAGTGGAAAAAATAAGAAATTAATTATTGGCATATTTTCAAATTTGACACTCGACAGAAAAACTTACCAATCGTAGACATAGTAATTGTAGACTGATCGTCCGATGAAATTCGTGTTCCAACATTAGAATGTGATACGAATAAAGTTACTCTTTCTAACTATTTCACCTTCATATTTCTTGTGTGCCAAGCCCTTGAGCATCAAGCCCATTGGTTTCGTGTACAAAGTGCTTAATAAATTGGAAAGCACCTAATAGCACCGTGCTGTTCGGGACACCCAGTGATATTGATACGATCTTCCACAGAACATAGTCATCATGGCCAAAGAGCGAAGTATGGTAGCTTAGCACGAAGCGGTCAATATAAATTCTCCATATATGTAATACTTCTATATGGACAGTTTCTATAAGTAGAAGCCTTTCCGACTAAGGAAGACAGAATGGGCAACGATTTCTCTATCCTCCAGATCGGTTCTGCGCATTATCAAGCATGCGCAGTATAGATAAAGTGTCTCGAACGAGAGAGAAAATGAATATTGTCGGCACCGTAACGTCCTTATGTTACGGTGCGGATGGTACTATACCAACTGTCCATGTAGGAGTATTACATATTGAGATTCTCGTTTTTGACAGATCTTCCCATTTTTTAGGTTAAGAAAACGTGTTAGGTTTTATTTAAATTTATTAATTTTTATTACTATGTGTAGTTGTAGTTGTTAGTTTTTTTATTCCTTTACCTGCAATCACGTATGTCTGTAAAGTGTAACTTTCAAATTAATAGATATATTCTCTCATTTAAAGAGCAGAGGCATATTTTTCATTTAAAATTGTATTAAAAAAATAATATTTACTACTAAAATAAAGTAAAAATACTCATTTACGAATATTAACACAAATAGGAATAATTAAAAAATCAGAGAATAAACTGTTAGTTTAAATGTTCAGATTCAAAAGGAAAAAGAAATATTTATGTATCTAAATGGGAACAATTAATAAATTCGGAAAAAATTTTATCCATTCATATTTTCACTTTCGAAATTATTCAAATAATGGAAGTAGAACTAAGCACCAATTTAACCTTTAGAGAAAAATAGGAAAGTGACGTTACGGCACTAGGGTGGTCTAAATTTACTGTTTCGTTTGTTTAACTGGACCCGAATTGCCTTTATAGGACATCGGTATATCACTCTCTCTTTCTCTCCCTACTCTGATTGGGTCAATAGCCGGAGGAGAGACTGTCAATACTACTATTTCCATAGAAAAAGTAATACTAGACTCTCTCGAAAGGAAATTGGTATGTTGGAACAAGATACAAAGAAATTTGTAGTATCGTTATATCTGTCAAGTATTCCTTTTAATTTCTGGTATCGAACTCTATCCACTGTTATATTTCTATCTCTTATTTTGTTTTACCAATGACAACACAGTGGAACAAATATAGCTTTACGTTAGACCAGAGGTTGTTTCTTTCTAAAATTGGCACAACTTTTCACTATAGAAATCATAGTCTAGTTTTACTATGATTATGACTATATCTATGGGTAAACCGATGCTCATTCTCTCTCTTCTAAAAATACAATTTTAATTACGTGAGGCTCTCTCTATCTTTAATATTAAATCTATGTTTATAGCACACATGTCAAAATATATATTAGAAGCTGTCATAAATTCTCTATAGATATTCCCCATCATTTCAATATATTGTCATCCTTAAGATCAATATACTAGTTTGCAATTGGTTTAAATATTATGTGTATTGCTTTGACGAAATGTTGAAAAATCTCGACAACTTAGGAATTAACAAAATGTGAATAGTGTTTCAAAATGTTTACTCAAGTTTCAAAAAATTAAATATATTAATCGATAACCCTTATAAGGTGGATACGTGTTAATTCATTTTGAATAGATTCCTAAATAAGGCAATTAAAAAAGTCTCATTAAATTCATCTGAATGCTTAATTCTGAAATTGATACTATGTCTGGAAAAACAACTATCAAGGGTAATCCTTCTCAATACGTTAAGCTCAACGTAGGGGGTTGTCTCCATTACACTACTATCGGTACTTTAACAAAACACGATACAATGCTTAGGGCAATGTTCAGTGGCCGAATGGAGGTATTATCTGATTCTGATGGTAAGTTTATAAAATCAAATTCTCAAGAATTTGATCAAGTATTGCTTATTAATTTATTAAGAATTGTTTTAGGTTGGATTCTCATTGATCGATGTGGTAAACATTTTGGTACTATCCTAAACTTTTTGAGAGATGGAAGTGTTACCCTTCCAGAATCAACAAAAGATATAGTAGAGCTCCTAGCCGAAGCCAAGTATTATTGTATAGCTGAACTAGCTGAATCTTGCAACAAAGCATTAGCTAAAAAAGAGAGAGGAGAACTAGAACCTACATGTAGGGTACCTTTAATTACGTCTCAAAAGGAAGAAGAAAGTTTAATAAGTTCCACTACAAAACCGGCTATTAAATTATTAATAAACAGACATAACAATAAATATTCTTATACCACTGCTTCTGACGATAATTTATTAAAAAATATTGAACTATTTGATAAACTTAGTTTGTGGTACAGTAATAGGGTTCTATTTTTGAAAGATGTTATCAGTACAAGTGAAATTTGTTGTTGGGTGTTTTATGGACATGGAAAAAAGGTAAGTTATCTCATACATACACCTGTCTTGTGGTGCATCTGTAAGTTTGTTGTGTAATCAATGTATAAATTACTTCTCAAAGAGTACTGCTTTAAGTCAATGTTTCCCATTATTGTTATCTTTCAATAGTTTGAAAATACTTTCTTTTATGTGTGCTCAGAGGCGGATTTTCAGAGATTTAATACATTAGTTCACAATTGTTTGAATTACAATTTTTATCAATTTCAATATATTATTATGGGTCATTAAATTAGCAAAATCTTTGATTATTTTGTTGTATGAAATCTTGTTCATTAGATCTGGCTCTACTATGCTTAAAAGACCCGAAGTGTTGAACATTTCTCTCAAGAAAGAAAAGCTTTTGTCACATGTACAATTTGTTCCTGATGTATTTATTTGGAACAATATGAAGTCCTATATCAAAGTTTGAATAAAATGGTTTTATTCGAATTATGCCAGAAGACAGGCAGCTCTGAAAGTGTATACATTCCTAAACTAATTCTGTTTCTTAATTATAAGGGTACAAATTTTCCAGGAAACTAGCTTTTTCATGTAACCAATAGTAACAAATTACTCATTTTTGTAAGAAACTAAAATTTCTAACTAAATCCATATTATTGCTGTTTTGCTGACTTAGAAAAAGTTTGACAATGAGAAATGTGTTAACTCTGAAGTATTCTTTTTTTATTACATTTTCCCATTTCTCTAGTATATTCTTTCTACACATTTAATTCCATCAGTTTTTCTTCAAAATACTTCAAAATTCTCTTGTTCATCTATGAAAAACTTACAGAGTGATTCATGAAGATCAGCAACTATGAGGAAATATCGTCACAACTGATCTCTTGGTGAACAATATTTTTTTTAAATTTTGTAAATTGAAATAAAAAATTTCTGATCAAAATTTTCCGCCCTTAAAATATGTAACCCTAGGCTACATTCCAGTTATTCTGTTGATGAATCCACCACTGTGTGTATATGTATGAGTGTTTTCTTTATAGAGGCGTGGGAAAAAATATTGTTATGTATCTTCAGGGTTTGGTGTTCCTATTTGTCCCATACAGACAAAAAAACCTTCTCTATATCTGGCCTCTCGATGGGCATTATTTTGCGGAGGGACGATCTAGCTATTCAGCTCTTCTCTCTGTTGCTTCTTTAATATCGATTTAACTCCTTTTCTTCTCTTCAGAGCGAAGTTTCCTTGCTATCCAGGCAGTCTTCGTTTATAACATAGCCTTTAACGTATTGTCAGGCATGCTTCCTACTCCTGTTTCAGCTTTCCATGACGAAATATTCTAAAGCGCGGGAATATGAAGGTGTTCTCTGAAGCACCTGTGTCTAGAGAGCATCTGGTCTAGTATGTGTGTGTTGAGTGAGTAAGAGTTTAATTAATGTGGACTCAAGTGTTGTAACAATTAAAACCATTTTGTACCAACTTACACGGCCCTTGTTACATGTTATTTGCACTAAACTAATTAATCTTAAATATTTATAGGTATCTGAAGTATGCTGTACTTCAATTGTATATGCAACAGATAAAAAACATACAAAAGTTGAATGCCCAGAAGCAAGAATATATGAAGAAACTCTAAATATTCTATTGTACGAAAATAGAAATGCTCCTGATCAAGAATTAATGCAAGCTACATCAACTAGAGGAGCAGTTAGTGGAATGTCTTCTTATACTAGTGATGAGGAGGAAGATAGACCAGGTAAGATGGTTATAGATGAGATGATGGTTTTTAGTAAGTATATACAGTGGAATCTCTATAACTCATTGGTGCTTGGTGAATTTTAAGAAGCATTATAAACTTGTGTTTAGAAAAGTTTGCAAAAGTGTATAAGTGTCAATAACAAGATATGTGATGAATGGATAATTGAGTTGCAGAGCTTATGAATCAAAAGATGTCTTTAATGCCGACGAGACTAGAATCTCTTATTTTTAAAAATGAAAAATGTCATGGCGGTAAGCACAGTAAAGAGCAATTAACAACACACAGGACAGGCTCTGAAAAACTCAAACCTCGTTGTTTTCTTGCTTGTAAATATTTACCACTAGACTGTGATGTTTACAAGAAAGCTTGGATGACAGCTGAAATATTTGAAAGATGGTTCATTAAATTCGACAAAAAAAAAAAGATTAAGGAGAAACTAAAAATATTACTTTCCATTGAGACAACATAATTCTGTTTTTGAAAGTAGTGAAAGTTAAATTTTTTTCAAATCAATACAACATCCAAGCTACAGCCCTTAGATCAATGAATAATAAAAAACTGGCTTACAGAAATGAAGTTGTTTTGAAACTGATAATAGATATGGAACAACAGTCAGCTTATCTATTAATGTATTGCATGCAGTTAGGATGAAAGACAAGGCTTGGTTAAGTATATCTAAAACTAAAATATTATATTTCTTGACAAGCTGTGGATTTTCGATGCCACATGAAGAACTCTTTGAGATGAACATGATAGTAGACTGGAACTACTGGAATACTAACTGATGCTGAAATAATTGCCACAGTAAATCAGTATGTAGATGACGATGATGTTAATGAAAATGATACTAATCTAGCTAGATTTGAAACATCGTTAACAAATATAGAAGCCAGAGCTGCAATCAATATACTACGAACTTACGTTAAAAAATGTGATGATTATTTATTCGGTACTGTTTGATTTTGTTTTAATTTTAGTTTAATTTTTATTTAGAAATTCATTCTACTCTACGCCTCTGACAGTCTCTCTTTTTTCGTTACTTGTCGTTTTTATGTAGCGATACGAGAACGAGTATGTGTATTATATAGACCAAAGTAAGAACGTTTTTAGTTCTAATAAAAGAAGCTTTGCTTCCAGAAAATAAATGGGACTTTATCTCATTTAAAATAAATAGAAAATTTAAATACAAAATAAAATTATACAGTCCACTTCATTCAATACAACAGGTACATTGAGTTTGAAAAAATAATTGATAAAAAATTTTTTAAATCAAAAGAAAATAACGCATTTTTTTAGTGTACAGTTTACTTCACTAATAAGTAATTTGTTTTAATATCAATTTGATTCTACAAAAAATATTTAGAAATCGTGTATTTATAAGTCTAAATTTCAGCATTTAAATAATGTATCTCGAAGTTTGTGATGTCTAAAACTTCTTGCATTTCCCTTGACATTCGAGTTATAGATATTCCATCGTTAATACATTTTTTTTTATTATTGTTGCTTTTTTCTTAGAAACCAAAGAAAAACATTCATTAACACCAAAACATTGCTTTGAAGATTAAATTTCATTTTAGTTTTTTTGCATTAGAAAAGTATATTGTTAAGTTTTTTGAAAAAAAGTTGAAACTTTTGAATGATGAGATTATCTTAGAATATTGTATCTCATGGGTAGAAAGTGTTATGCACAATGAATAAGAGAGAAGCAGTGATTAACATGTGATAATATAAGGGAAAAGAAATCAAGACAGATGAACAATTTTTCGAATGAAAATCTTGGAAAAATAAAAAAAAAACTCAGTAATACATGTAATAGCTGAAAATTAGGTTGAAATTGTTTCTATTGGAAGTTTTGTGATGGGCGGAGCAAACTTTATCATTTACAATTTTCACCAAATATTTCTTTGTTTTTTTTTCAAACTATATCAAATATTTTATGAAGTGAGGTTCGGGAATTTTTTTACTTAAGCCTTGATAGTTCCAGTTTTGTTTGTACTCTTTTCTTTCACTGTCTCCTCTTTTTTGCTATATTCAATTCTTATTAATTGTGTTCAATTTTGTCCCTAGTTATTGTTTTTTCATTTTTAACTGTCTCCGTTTCCTCCTCCATTATTTCATGGTGAATATATTTGTCTTCATTAGTAAGTACAACGTTATTTTATACCATTGTTGAAATTATTGCCAAAGAGTTTTTTAAAATTGGCATTTTAAAAAACTCTTGGACAGTTCTATTTTGAGTCCTCAACCTGCAACACCATTCGAATTTCTTTTATATTCCAGAGAATTTAAGAAGCAACAATGTATTTCAATAAATTGGAAATATTTGATATTTTTTACTAATTTGTTTTTTTTTTATTTTACAGTTCGTCCTTGAGTTTTCATTGGACAGTGGCGGATATTAAATAATTTTTTGCTTTATTTAATATTAACGCAACGTTTTCCATGAAATATGTTTTACTAATTTATTTAATATCTTTAATTTCCATAATTGGAAAAACAATATATTCTAAACAAATTGTTAGATTTAAAACTAACAATTCATGTTTTATAAAGTGTATTCCGCTTACTGGAAAAATAAATTCCTGAATAGAATCACTCTGGATATTTTAAAAAAATTATTTGTTATACGTTTATCTTGCTAATTTGTTTATTATTAATCACTAATTAATTAGCAGTTCCTTGTGGATATATATCTCAGTGTAATATTGAGAATTATGATTCATAACTTTTTGTTAGGTTGAAGGGAGAAGCAGAAAAGAATCTTTTGAAAGTAATAAAAGAGAAAGTGTTTCACAGTGAATCACTTTGTTAATTTTTGTTGACCGAATCCAAATGCTACCCTAAAAGTTCAGTTTTATCAAAAATTTTAGTTAATTATACATTAACATATTGAAATAAAATATCGAAAGTTGGCAGAAAAATAATGTTTTGAAGAGCATTTTTTAACTAAAATGTTTTTTGTTTCACTTTGGAACACTACTGTGGTACAGTGAAACAGCATAAACTAACAATTTAAAAAAAAAGTAGGCTCTTTTGGCAAGTGTTTTCTGTTCTTTCATACAGTTCCAACTACATTTTTTTCTCGTTCCTTTAATTTTAAATATAAATTTGGAGACGAATACCAATTGTCCATGTACAATGAATAGCCTTTTTTTCAAAATGGGTTGTGTCATTTATAGGACTTATATAAGTTCCCGGTATTTTATTTGTGCCAACATAGATTTTAAAATAAACTTGAACTTCGTAAAAGATTTATCTAGTGATACTGCGCTCTCTGAAGCATATAGATCGTCGAATGTATTATTTAGGTAATCAACTAAACTCCTTCCTAATTCTATAATTTTTCTCCAAGTTTTCATTGTCTGTAAAGTGAAGGAATCTTGCGATATCAAAAAATCTATTCCATTGCATATTGGTCGCAACAATTGAAGTATTTATAATAGTTCTTTTTGATCAATATGATTTCAATTCAGATTTTTTTACTTGAGACATAAGAAAACATAATGCAACATATCCTTTCATTTCATCCACAAGTACCGGAAACCACTTTAGGGTTTCGTTTATTTGCAACTTCCTGTGCAATTATTTGACTGGCATATTTATTCGGTTAATCCACTATTATTTTCCAAAAAATTTAGTATAAACTTGGTCTATCACTTTCAATGGCGTGGAATAGATTTCTTAAATAATTTTATCTCAATCTTTTGTAATTATTAATACATTCATGGGAAATAAATAGTAGTCATTTTTATACGGGTGATGTTGAATATCTTGATGGATTATGGTTCTCACCGATCTGTCACTTATTTGTAGGGGTGTGGCGTGACATACGGTCGATCGACGTAGACTGCTTGTCGAACATGTTCGTTATTTTCAGGGGTTTGAATCGTTCTGGCACTACCACCTCTTTTTCTAGACGTCGATCCAGTTTGCTCGAGGTTGTTTACCCAAATTTTAATCGCATGGTCTAACGGAACAGGTTGGTTACGCGGTATGTTGAAATGCTGTCTAAAATCCCGACACGTTTGCATTAAACTCTCGCCATTTTGATAACGCTCCATTGTAGACTAAATGGCAAGTCACTAGGGTCCCGACAGGCCTGTAACTGTCTTCCCTACCACTCCACTACTTAATTTTTGAAATTGTTTTATATCGATAAAAGACGCGTGCGTTTTCAACGTATTGGTATTGCTTCACTATCACTTTCGAATTCATTGTCGTTTTCATAATTTTCATTCTCTAATGCACTGTAATCGCGATTATCATATAACTTTAATTCTACTTTATTGAAACTATCATTCTCGCTTTCATAAAATGAATTTTTTAATTCAGACATCTTAAATATCGTACATAAAATAACAGGGATAAAATAATTATCAGAGGAATTAACCTTATTTGCAACTGTAAGATGTCAAAAAGAAACGACAGGCAATTGTTTGCGGTCAACGCCAACTGGCTGTGGTACCGCAAAAATCAACTTCATCTTCTCCAATTCAAATGACGAGTCAGACTCGTCCACCGTAACTTAGGGTTAATAAAAATAATGATTAGAAACAGTAAAATAGTTTAATCAGCTCATCATTTACAATTGTTAAATACCTAGAGTTTTCTAACAAGAAATGATATAAATACTTGTATCCAGGAATTTATTAAAAGTTTGTTATTTTATGTAGAATATTTCAATGTTTCTAAATATTATTGTTTACATTACTTTGTTTCTGTGATTTATTATTGTAATTTTATGTTATTTGTATTATAGAAATTAGAATAAGATATAATTGTAACAGAATTACAAATAGAGAGATTTTGTTGGATTTATATTTGTTAACAAATAAATGAGTAACTGATAACATTTTCTTTCGCACTTGCATCTAATAGTTATGTATCAAGATCCTGAAGTCATACTTTTTGTCAGGAGATGGAGATAACTTAAACGCCTCGGTGTGACAAAAAGATACTTTAGTATATTTTTTCGAAATCACCAAGATTCAAAAATACTTGCAAAGGTATTTACTATTGAATCGAGCAGAATAGGTTATAAGTGACGCGTTTAGTTACACACACAAAACATACCCTAAGAAGAAATCCAAACTTAGTTGTTATTCAGTTGAAACAACATGGCGGATTTTGGATGCCAGTGCCCCCAATTGTAGGTGGCAGGTCTAATCTATTTTCGTGGTTCATTTAAATTTACAACATTTCTATCCAGTTCAGATTT
Organism: Diorhabda sublineata; assembly: GCF_026230105.1. Taxonomy (NCBI): domain Eukaryota; kingdom Metazoa; phylum Arthropoda; class Insecta; order Coleoptera; family Chrysomelidae; genus Diorhabda; species Diorhabda sublineata. The sequence goes on from NC_079474.1 coordinate 42,320,001, forward strand.
CGCAGCTTCCTGACTTCACAATAAAAAAAACTTCTTAGAACTGGGACATGTTTATTTAGAAAATAATATTTATATAAATTTTTAGCTAAACCAAGGAAAATTAGTAGACGTGAATACAATGTAGCTTTTTAAATGAAAACTGACAAAATGCAGATTTTTCTAAAAAATAAAGTGAAAAGTGTAATATGTACACAGAATAAAACAGTAATTCACTTAAACAGATTGCACATCATTACAACGATGTAGAATTATTATTTTGAAATTTAATACAAAAAATATTGCTATGAGTACAAGTCAACCAAAGAACATGAAAGGTATTAATTCTAATAGAGTTTCATCATTAATTTTGCAATTTTCACTATAATACAAAGCTTTGAAAACTGATAAAAACTACAAAAGCAACATATATTGCTTAAAATAATCAATTCATTAATAAGAAAACTTATTTAAATAACCTTACTGTAATCTATGTATATGTTTTAGATTTTGAAAAAAAATTTTATAAAAATTCAACGCCATTAACAACCAACTAACGTTACCTAACCTATGAAGTTCAACTTTATTTATAACGACCTAACCTGTAAAATTAAAATCATTATAATCGAACCAATAAATATTCAGCTACATTAATAACGATCTAGCTTATAAAAATTTAATGTCATTCATAAACTAACCAATCAATATTCAACATCATTCACTACAACCTAGCCTTATCTAACCTATAAAAATTCAACGTCATTCACAATTTAACCAATAAAAACCAATAACGATTTCTACAGTAACCAGAATCAAAATGTCATTTTGAATTTTAAATTTTGAACATCATGAATTTAATGTTTTCACAAGAATGAACAGAATTTAAAGCTACCGCAAATCTTATTAATCATTGTAAGTCAATTTTGTTACTTTTATGCTTCTAACCTAACCTTAGCTAACCTAACCGATAGATCAGTGAACAGCTTAACGCGTAATATCCAAGAATAGTTCACCAATAGGATTGATCAATCCCATAAGACGTACATACGCCAATTCTTGAGCCAAGGTCAAGTGATGCTTACGTCACCTGCAGACCTCGACGGCTTGTTTACCATTTACGCTGTGCAGTATTGCTTGTGTTTTTGTTAATTCGAAAAGGTCGTACAAGTGATTGAAGAGTTGGAAATTCGTTTTTTACTTAGTTCTACGTTTTAAAAACTATTATTTGTGTGTATTATATATGTGGAGAATAGTGAACAAAGACAATATTATTGTTTAAGGCAAAATAATCTTGTGAGACTTTCAAGGGTAGGTAAAAATGTTTTGTTATATTAAAGCTGGATTTAAATAGCAAAATAAAAATTAAAATCCAAGTCAGTTACTGGCTGAAAGAAAACCAGCTGAGCAGAAATGACAATTTAATTGGCTTATTTAAATTTCTATTCTTTATACACCACAATAAAAAATTAAAAAAATGGGCGAATCATAACAGCGTTTTTGGTCGGTTGGTTTGCATTTGTCCAGCAACTAATCTAGATTTTTATTTTACTTTTTTTTGCTAAATGAAACTTTGTTTGTTTGATTTTAGTGCATGTATGTCCAAAAATCAAAATGCCTGGTACACGTTGTGCTGTGTATGGTTGTGGTAATACCTATAAAACAAGGCAGCAAGAACATGAATATTTTATATTTCATCGGTTTCCCAAAGCTAAAGATCTTGTTTCCCAAACTATGAGAAAAGAATGGATATTACGATGCAAACGGGAAGATAAATTTAACCCTGATACTAGCTACATCTGCTCAGTTCATTTCACAGAAAAGGATTATGAAAGAGACTTACAGAATGAATTATTAGGTTGGTGAATTATTTAATTGTTTAGTGTAATAGTTTATAGCTTTCAAAGTCTATACTGTCCCAAAATGATTTTGGTAATGAAATTTAGTAACTCAATTTGTTCATAAATATATATAATATGTATATGTATTTTAGGTTTACCACTACGAAAAATATTGAAAAAAACCGCTGTTCCTACTTTGGGATTGTATTCAAAAAAATCAACAAGTGAAGCTAGTAGTTCAAGCATCAGTTCCAGAGAAGAAAGACTGGCCAAACGAAATGCAAAGGAGGAAGTGAACAAACTTTTAAAAGTAGCCACGTTAACAGCTCCTATTAATACTTTTTCTGATGATACCGAAGACCATAATCCTAAATCTTTTGGAAGTATTCAGTTTGAAGAGCATGTACCAGAGCCTTCCACTTCATCAACCCCCAACTTTGTCCCAGAAAACTATGATTATAAGGCTTTGTACAATGAGTCTGTAGAGAAATATGAAAAGTTAGAAAGACAGTATGCTCTTTTAAAATCCAGAAGTAATATAAAAAGCACAAATATCAAAAAACTTAATGAACAATTGAAATATTTCAAAAATAAATGCTATAAATCTAGTCCCAAGGTAACATCTCTGTTTCAGAGAAATGAAGCTGGGTCTGCTATACTTAGAACTGTTCTTACTCAAAACCAAATTGATTTATTGTTAAAAAAAAAGATAAGAGTCAACTGGACAAGAGAAGAAATTGCAACAGCCTTTACGCTAAGATACTACAGCAAGAAGTCATATTTATTTTTAAGAAATAAGTTGCATTACTCGTTACCTGGTCTTTCATCATTAAGAAAGTGGGCTTCCCAACTAAACCTTAATCAGGGTATTTTGAAAGATGTTTTATTTCTGCTGAAACTAGCCGGAGAGTCATTTTCTGATTTTGAAAGGACAGTAGTTTTACAGTACGATGAAGTGAAGGTCAAGAAAACTGAAGAATATAATATTGCTCAAGATGAAGTGCTAGGACCACATAATTATATGCAAGTAGTCATGGCTAGAGGGCTCTTTTCAAATTGGAAACAACCAATTTATATAGGTTTCGATCAAAAAATGACCAAATCTCTTTTAATGGATATTATAACTGAACTGCATAAAATAAATTTCAATGTAGTGGCATGTGTGAGCGATTGTGGTGCAAGTAATGTGGGATTATGGAAACAGTTAAATATCGATATTAATCAGACATCTTTTAAGCATCCTGTTAGTGGTAAGAATGTGTATATGTTTGCCGATGCACCTCACCTGCTAAAACTATTACGCAACTGGCTACTTGACAAAGGTTTTATGCTTGAAGATAATTTATTCGTGAATAAAAGTCCACTTGAAGCTCTGGTAAGGCTTACTGATAATGAAGTAAATCCCTGCTGGAAAATTAACAAAAAACATCTTGATGTGGAAAAAACTCTCAGACAAAATGTAAAACTAGCTGCTGAATTGCTCTCCAATAGTGTTTCCACTGGACTTTTGCGATACAAGCCTGGACAAGACAAAAATATGTCAGAAAATCTAGGGCATTTTATTGCTGACATAAATGCATGGTTTGATATTTTCAATACCTATGTTCCGAGGGCAAATATACCTACAAAACATGCTTATGGCATAGATTTAGAAAACCAAAAACAACACCTCAACAAAATTTATCAAATTGTAAAATCAATGAGAGTAATTGGAAAAAATTGTTTGATGACATTCCAAAAAGGTATGTTAATATCAATATCTTCATTACAGCTACTTTATGAGGACATGAAAGAAAGTATGGATGTAAAGTACATATGCACCCATAAATTAAATCAGGACAGTTTAGAAAACTTCTTTTTCCAAATGAGAAGTAGAGGAGGGCCAGATGAGCATCTGTCACCTTTATCTGCGATTTACAGGATTCGCATGATTTTATTAGGAAAAAATCCTGGTATCTTAGGGTCAGGTGTCAACACTGATGAAAAAGTACTGGAAGAGTACATCGCCCCAAATGTTTTGAAAACTGCGAATGTTGCCAGTGAAGCTGAGCAGTCCTTTGATATTAACGAAACGCAAGGCAGTTTTTCTTTTTCATCAGTTTCATCTGATTTATCCTCATGCTCAGATTATCATCAAAATTCACAGGAAACGACTAATGATGCTCTAGAATATATTGCTGGTTATCTTGCTAAAAAATACAAAAATATTTTTCCAAGTCTGGGTGATTTTACATACGAAACGACACAAGAACACTCGTATGTACTTAGTATTCCTTCTTGGATTCAACAACTGTCGTACGGTGGTCTCACTAAGCCATCAGAAGAATTTTTAAAAAAAGTTAAAACTTGGAACACTTATTTTGAAAGCCATCATGGAGAATCGTTCAGAAAAGGGCCAGGTGTTGTTTTTAATTTAGCAAAGAAAATCTTTAAAAAAGATTCGAACTATCCATTTAAAATAATTAAGGCTTTTTGTAAATTAAGGACTATAATCAGAATAAATTTTAGAAATCTAAAAGCTAAATTTGAAAGCACGAATTTGAAGAGAAAGTCTGTAAAAGGGGATGAAGATGACGGCAGAAAAACTGGAAAAAAAATGTTCAAAATTACTCATTGACAGATTTCTACCTATCTCTTTATTTTATATATATCTGATATTTTATTATTTTTCTTAAATTGAATAATTTAGATTATTATTAGAAATATTTTTCATAAATCAGTTTAAATCATTTCATTTGTTTTTACTTTTTAATTTTTAGTTTAAAGTTTGTTAATGGCTTCTGTTTTACTAATTATAAAATACAGATCATTTTAAAAAATAATTCATTTTCTTTAATTTCTTTTCTTCATTGTATACCTATTATAAATGGAACTTAAAATTAACTGAATAATTGGAAATTGGATTTTAAATTAATATTAATTCATAATAATGAATAAAACTTAAAAAAATAACTGTATTTTTGTTAAAATTGGCCTTTAAACTCATCAAATAGTCTAGCTCAACAAAGAGTTAAGACCGGTCGAGGTCTGCAGGTGAAGTCACGTATGGCGATTTTTCGCACGCACATGGCAGACACATTCAGTTTATTGAGCAATCCTATTTGTGAACTATTCTTGCGTAATATCATCATGTCAAGCCGTTGGCGGATCCAGGGTCTTGGCAAATGGGGGGTCATTAGTATTAGGACGAGTCCTCCCCCAAAGATATGGCATTTTAAGCCTTTTACCCACAAAATATAAGTTAATTAAGTTGTTTTTGACAGCATAATGACGTATTTTACGCAATTTATATTTTTAACCTCAATTCCTCATCGACTTTGAATCGTATGTCACAACGCCCTTTTATAAGGAACAAAAAACCAAGTCAATTAATCAGAGTTTAGGGGGGATCCGCGCTTGTGTACAGCAGACCAACGAGTTTGAGAAAGACTCGTAACTTTCAAATTTGCACGCCGAACCAAGCTTTTTCAACGATGAGTAGATATACCTAGTAAGAAAGTTCCTTACAAAAATTAATCTGAATAGATTTTACATTTTTCGTCTCTGAAATTTTGGCATTCAAAACATTTTGCCGCCCCTAAAATCATGCCGTTTTTGGCCCGGGCCTCGCGGGCCTAGGCGTAAATCCATCACTCCAGCTGAATAATATGATTATTTTTTAAAATCGGTACGTAATTCTCATTTATTTTTATTAATGGTAATAGAGTAGTTTGTATTATACAGTTGTTTATATACTTTTAACTGATGCCGAATACCAATTCCCGAGGAAGAGTCAGAACCGGGGAAGTACTTACCTAAGCTTATAAAGTAGCTGCATTTTTACTTTTATTTGAGTAAAAAATTTGTGAATAAAGTTTCTTCCTTTTTATTTACAATATAAAAATAAATTAAGTAAAATTAGGTTATAACCTTTAAAATATATTGTATCACGTATCTGTCGATGTCATTGTATCATCTAGTATAATCATAGAGGGCTCTGAAAAGTGCATTCCATCATTAGGAACATTGTTGCCAAAATCCTTAGGAGCCGGTCTAGATCCGGGTCCAAGTATTGTCGATTTTCGATTTCTTTCTAAGATTTGTTGTATTGTGGGTCTAGGAACCTGAGTATCTGCAACAATTGATTGAGAAAATGAAGCTCTTTTAACAAATTTAATGACAAATAATGCACAATCTTCCCGTTATTTGTAAGATGTGCGTGCAAATGTGTCAACTAAATTCTATAATGTAAGAAATTAATACATTCGAATTCAAACGCCACTAGCGGAGCGCTTATAATTTTTTATAATATTCTCATGCAATTAAATCACTGCTATGTTGTTACGCAGATTTCACAAATTATATTTGGAATTATCTCGCAGTCTTCGATTCCCTCAAATACTTTGTTGCCAGTTGGAATGCCTTTTTAAAAATAACATCTATGTAGGTACAGAATTTTTCACGATCTAAGAAAGTGACTACACTCCATAAAATATATTTATATCTGATCCTAACAGGGTCAGATTATGTTTGGTTACAACGCATTTGTCCGTGTCAGTTTATTTCGAGCCATTAAACTGTATTCGACAATATTTTTTAAAATGTCTACCAAAAACCATAAATATTTACTCGTTGAGGCAAAAATGATAGTGTTTACTCAAAGTTAGTAGAGCGAGCCTACGAAAAATACTTTTTCTACTACCGTGGCGTAAAGTACGTAGTAAAGACACACTTTCGAGTGCGTAAAGACACACTTTAAGCAGTAGTGTGTGAAAAAACGTGTTATTAAGGTCTCCGAAATGTAGTGGCTAGAATACGATGCCCACATGCGGGAGGTCTCAGGTTCAATTCGCGCTGAAGTCATTTTTTTATTTTTCTACTTATTTGGTAATGATTTTGTTTAAGTGGCATTTATACATTCCGAAGAAGAGAGTTGACAAATTTAATAACACGAATTCGTCTATTGTTTTGTTAATTTGTTTTAATCTTAATTAAAATGTTCAAAATATTATTAAATATACAATATATTTTATAAGGAAAATTTCCTTTAAAAAAATATTGTATGCAATTCGTATGTGATGCTTTTTTTTGATTCAATATTCACATTCGTCGAACAAAGGCTACTTTACACACTTATTATATAAATAATTATTTAATTGGAAGATATTTCAGCTTTAACAAGCATTCCTGAAAGTACAGTTTGGAAAATTGTGAATAATTCGAAACCTCCTAAAAAACACGAAAAGACAATGGTGTACCAAAGTGCATTGATTTCTTTCAAGAAGATTTAATTCACTGCAATCATTGTGTAATATACGCAGAACCAAAAGTGCCAACATCATTGTTATTTTCACGGAGACTGTTCCAGAAAACTGATGGTGAGTTTAATTGGTCCACTATAACTTTGTGGCGTACTCTACGTCGTTTGGAGGGTTTATTCAAAAGAATTGACAAAAGGGAAGTTATAATATAGTGCCAGAACTCGAAAGAATAAATACAGTTAGATCGGAAAACCGAAAGAAAATATATCTAGATGAGACTTGGTACGACACCCAGGGTGGGTTAATGGTTCAAAAAAATGTTACAAGAAAGCTACGTCTAATAAAGGTGAAAGAATAATTATTTTACATGCGAGGACAGTAGGATGGATAGTAGAATGTATATTTTTTGCCGTCAAGAATATTTAGGATTCTAGCCTGAATTATTACTGTGATATAACCGCGGTAGTTTTCGAAGATTGGTTTCAAAATAAATGAATGCCAAATATACTAACGACTAGTTGTATTGTGATGGATAATGCAAACTATCATAGTCGCCAAAAGAATAAGATACCAGGCTCCAGTAATAGAAAAATTATACCATTTGGGCCCCTATTATATCGTACGAGCTTTCCTATTTATAGCCAGTAGGGACAGATGTTCATTGTATCTGCCCTCTATCTCAGAAACAATTCACCGTATGAAAAAATGTTTCAAACAAAAGTTGTAGAGAATTTAATGCTCTACAATATTGATAATGTGTAAAAATAGCGTAAAACTCATAGAAAACGAGTTATTTTCAAAAAATGTGCAAAAAATCGATCTTTTTGACTTTTCACCCCCGATTTTTAAAGTTGCTCATATTGAATTATATGTGAATTTTGATAGGAGTTTTAGGATGTCAAATTAACAAGTTTGAGCGACTTTATACCTGGGTATCTCGATTTTCCGAAATTCTTGCCTAAATCTACCTAAAATGACTGGGCTTTATAGGTTTCACTAGTAAAGGCACTTTTTTAGATTGTGAAAAATACAAAACTGTGTTTCTAGCCTATAGCCTATAGTCATCTAATCAAATTTGATAGATTTTCTTCTTCGTATTTGTGACTGTGGTACCTGAATCTATCTCTCCGCAGCTGGCGTTGAATTTGTATGTTTTATAAACCGATAATGTATCTGTCTAATTTCAGTTTTAGTTTATTAGACTTTACCATGGTATAACATATAAATATAATGAGATATCTCACCCTTCAGTTGCCCTTTTTTAATCAGACTCATTCTCTTGAAGAATGCTTCATCTAAATTGTTTATGCAAGGTGCAGCTTTCTTTCCTCTTTTCATTGCTAACCAATGGATTGTGTTTCTTTTTCCCACAGGAACATTTTCTTCCTTGTCTTCGTCGTTAATTCCTTGTAATCTATTAAAATAAGATAAGTTTAAAAAACTCTGATTGGTTATTAATAAATTAATATAGTAGAGTCCTTAAAGAAAGAAAAGATTTGATAAGCATAACTTTTTAAGGATATTCAACTAACTGTACACGTGGTTTGGAAAGAATGGCAGATTTAACCAAAATGACTCTACTTAATGGTTAAGTTTCTGGAACCGTTGGTGATATTTATACTGAACATACTGTTTACACTACTACTAGACCAACTCTCACATTTACATTGTCTAACGTGCGTTTCGATAACCAAGTTATCGTCTTCAGAGACTGTAAACTAAGTGTTGGTGTAGTGGTAGTTTAAAGAGTGTGTTCTGTACTACTTAATGCTTATTAAAAAGAAACTTTTTTTAAGTTTATGTTTATTTTGCTTTACAAAGTTTTGTTCTAAATTTGAACATTTAATAAAATAATTTCAATAACATACTTATTGTGTTCAAATAATTTATTTACCTTATAAGTTTCTTAAATATTTTAATGGGGTCATTGTCCAGTAAAGACTCCTCCGTTATATTTTTCACTTTATCAAAACCAAAGATACTGAAATCTATGGCTGTGTTGGCCATAATTTGACAGTAAGTTCCAAATCGGTGAATGAACATAGCGATGAATTGTACTAACATCAACGATGCGAATGCTATCAAAAAGACAAATCCAATAGGTTGAAGTTGCAGATACGTTTTTTGAATAATAAACTGAAATTGTATAGAAATTTGTATTAATTAGATAGATTGTATAAATTATAATAGCGAATATTAGATTATGGAAAATGTATTATTTTTTTATATGAAATCAATTTTGGATTTCATAAGTTATAAGACACCGGTTGGTTCCTATCCTGCAGGGCATTTCTCCATTTAGAAGTCCCTTTCTTCACTTTATTTCATATTTGCTGGACATCTTTCTGTATCTCTTTCATTGTTTCCTATTACTATTCTGGGGTCCTAATGTATTTGGATATTGTTGAATGCGTAGCACGGAGAATTTGTAATTAATCTTAGAATGTTTGGTTGGTCCTGTTCTATTTAATTCACTGGAGCTTGGGTCTATATCATATGTATTGGAATTACTTTGAATTTCCTTAAAGTAATCGTTTTGATATTTTGCTTTTGTGTCAATTGGATTTGAGTATAACGAATCCATACTTATTTCGAGAGATTGAAAACTTATTTAACAAATATCTTCGAGGTGTGATAAAAAATACAATACAAAGTATGTCCCGAACCATCATGTATTGAGGCACGCAAAGACATTTTTGAGCCCATTCCGGGTTTAGTTAGATCATATTTCCGGTATCTGTCGTGAAAAATGGATTTAAATACCGCATTAACAATAAGTTAAAAAAATATGTGCAGAAGCTAACAAAATGGTAAAATTTGTCTATGGTTATCTTTAAACGACAATATTTGTCGTAGTTATGATCCTGAAACAAATGTTCTCAATGGAAAATTATTGACTCACTTCAACCTAAAAGGGTCGGTAATTAAAGTTAAGCATTAAGTCAGTATTTTATTTGATGCGTTCTTTTGCTTACTACCTGGCCTGCCCTTATCCACGTACTCACTAAATTTAGTACCATATGTTTCATGGGTGATCACGAAAACAGAAAATGTACTAAAAGGTAAATGCTTTGATACCATTTAAGACATTGCGAAGTCTACGACAGACTGGATGAAAGCATTTCCGGAAAGATCCTTCAAGAAATTTAACGTTTGAATAAGTGCATTACAACTCAAAGGTAATTTTATCTTTTTTCTTTTATTTCAAGCTTTGTTTGAAATAATATGATTCAATGTATTTATTTATCACATCTTGTATGTTAGGATTTGTGCATCTCCATTCTTTTTTGCTCATGTTTCTAGTTTTGTGGGTTATGGGAAGCAATGATTGTGTCCTTATATATCTGACGTGTAATATACAGTACTGAGAATTTCTATTGATACTTCTGTTTTATATTTGTCAGATAAATATGATTTGGGTGGAAGATATGACGTTTTGTTTCTTTTTGTGTTTTCTTTTGGACTTGTTTCTGCTTGTTTTCTCATCTGATTTTTAGTAATGTTGTATCAGGTTTTTAATTTTTGACCCCATAATGTTGATTTCTACTTATTCGTTAAGGTCGTCGTCTCTTTCTCACCCATCCGAAAATATCTATTTATTATTAATCCTTTGAATGGGTCGACATAAAGAAGTGTATTCTGTTAATATCACATTATTGTACGAGGATGTATTGACATCTAGTTAGCCTGGACCAGTTCCATGCATAAACAAAATATTGCGTTACCATAGCAACGAACAATAAATTATTAGAAATGTCAGTGTAAAGTTTGACGTCAAAAAAGTGAAATAGAGTTGAGCAATAAATTAAAAGAAAAAATATGTACACCGAAATTGGAGTATCTAGCCATCAACAAGTACCTGTATTTAAGACGGTTAAGGGGTAAGCAGATTTACGAAGATACGCTTAATACCCTTGGTGTTCAATGTCCTTCGTATGCAACCGTGAAAAATTCGACTGCAAGCTTCAAAAGAGGTAAGGCCAGCTTCTGTGTCAGTCCCCGAAAATATCGATGCAGTTCATGACATGATTTTATCAGACCGTCGAATTGGACTGAAAATTTCTGCAAAATGGATTCCCAAATGTTTGAATGTTGACCAGAAGCGTGTAAGGGTAGAAGCATCGCGTTCGATCTGTACTCGATTTGAAAACGATGTAGACTTCCTAAACCCAATTGTTACTATGGATTAGACTTGAGTACATTTCTACGATCCAGAAACAAAGCAACAATCGATGGAATGGCGACACTCTTCAAGACCTAAGAAGTTTCGTGTCCAAAAATCTGCCGGAAACGTTCTTGCTTCAGTTTTTTGGGATTACCATGGAGTAATCATGATTGATTTTCTGGATAAAGGTAGAACAATAACTGGAGATTACTATTCGACATTACTGACCATTCTACGGGAAAAAATTAAAGATAAAAGACACGGAAAGCTATTCAAAGGTGGTTTATTTTTGCAGGACAATGCCCTTGCACACAAATCTCATGCAAAAAATTCGTGATTTAGGGTTTGAATTACTAGAACACCCCCTTATTCACCAGATTTGGCTCCGTTCGACTATCAGCTCTTTCCTCAACTGAAAATATTTTAAAAGGTCGTAAATTTTCTTCCAACGAGGAGGTTATAAAAGCTGTGGAGGACTGGTGTGTAGAGCAAAAATAAATATTTATAATAAATGTATCCAATTAAGAGGAGAATATGTTGAGTGATAACATATTTTGACATTCAAATGTATATATTAGGCTAAGGATTTTTCAATATATCCTCGTATGTATTGAAAAATTCAGATTTTTAATCCTAAAATACAGAAATTACAGCTTCTCTTCTTTTTAAGACTCTTAATAATACCTACTTCTTTTTGGCTTTCTATATAAGTATAATTAACTTTAGGACTAATCGGCCAGTTGATATGAATGATATCTTGTTGCAAGTTTAGTAGATAAATAACCAATACAAAAAGAGAATTTAACATAAAGAAGGTTATAACCATTCTGTCCCTCAAATCTTTCAGCTCCTTCTCAACAATTGCCTGAAACAACAAACAAACAAATATTAAAATGTATCGAAAGATTTAAGTAAATCGATAAATGATACTGCCTATTTGTAATTAGAGCTTTATCCTAACTGTGTGATTAATAATAATATTTTCATTATCATGATATTTTTAACACTATTATTCATAATCCCCATAATTAGGAGCACGTTATTTTTTAAAAATCCTAATTCTTTCATCAACTAATCGAATCTCTACTTCAGCTGCAGCATCATATTTCAAAGGTAATTAAATAGCATGCAGTCATGGCACAAACCCCACAAGCTTCCAGCACTAAATATTTAGGAATACATCGTAAAAATAGAAAATGCATTCTGATATCTTTATCTCCATTCATACAAACTATTTGATTTTTTGAAACCAAAGCTAGTGCGCTCATCATCGTAGGTAGATTTTCAATTACGTTTAAAACCAGCAGATCAATTTTCAACTGTTGTTGACGATAGAGCCTGATTAACAATTTTTAAGCGACTGCTCCGCTTGTATAACATAACATCTTCAGTATCTCGATACAAACAGAACCAAATATTGTAAAATTGAACATACGGACATCTTTTGAATATTGATACTATCGGTGCATTTTGTTTATCAAAATAATGCTTCTACATGACATTGATCCAAATATTTTCGAATACATTTATAAGAAATAATAATTTAAAAAGTATTTAATGTTATAAAAAAGAATAAAAAAAAGTTCATCTCGACAAATACTTATTAATATATGTCTACCTGAAAAAATGTTTTTAGCTAGGGAATATGAAAAATGAAACAATTTATTGCGTATAATACAATCAAAAGTTACGTACTTTTTTCGATGTTTCGTCCAGCGGATACAAATATTTTTGAATAAGTTTTTCAAAGAATTTTTTTTCTGAATTGTTAATATAGTCTACTGGGCTGTTAATCAATTCCCCGTCATAATACCAGCTGTTAGCTTCCACACCATCTGATGGTGTTTCGATAGATTCCCCATCACTCTCATCGATATCATCATCCTCGTCGTTTTCATTTTTAGCGTCACCGTCCAAGTATGGCGCCGACGGTTGAATGATTCCACTGGTAATAGATGTCCTTGAAACAATTGTAATATTTTTAGTAATTACAAAACAAGTGTTATTATTTGGTTTTGAACCAAGTGTTTTTTATGTAAGAACCAAGCACAAGAGGATGAATCCTATTATACTCGTGTAATTCGAGTGGTGCCTGCCGTGTGGAGATGCCTGTAGATATCGATCTTGAACTTCTGCATCTGCAGGCGAACTCGTTGTTCATAAGCCACGTGTACTTATCGAATAGGTCTTGTAAAAACCGCGCTAGGTGGAATTATATTCGTATGTATGTATGTGTATATACTAACGAAAACAACGAACATACAGTTCATATCAAAAAGAAATATGTAGAAGTGAATATAAAGTTTAGCAGAATATATTGACTGTTTGGAAGAAAGTCAACTTACAACAAAATACAACGCAGATGTAGCCAGGTTTTAGTATCGGCGGGGATTGAAGAAAATAAAACGTCTAGTGCGTGAGGTAAACCGTAATATATAAATGAGAAAAGCATGAAAGATGTGAAAACACAATTTTCTTCTGTTCTTTTCTTACCTAAGTACAATAAAACAATTATAATAACACGTTATGCAATACTTCAATTATTCAAACAAGCCAAAATATTCACCTGGTAGCTCTATTTCCTGTGAAAAATTCAGTTCCTCTAGTAGTTCTTCTTCGTTCCGTATCTCCGGTAACTCTGGTTTTCTCTAATATATCTATCTTTTGTTGTAACTGTTGAATAGATGTTTGTATATTTCTAAGTATTTCCCTTTCTTCTCCTTTGTTGTCGTAAGTACAACACATCAACTTAACAAGGCCTCCTATTGAAAATTCCAATGATCCAGTATTATCATTCGGCTTGCCGAAAAATGATAAAACTTTATTTTCTGGTGGTTTCGGAGCAGGCTCTGAATTTGGTTTGTCACCCTTCTTATTATCCTGGAAAAAATAAGATGTAGGAAAACACAAAATTCAATTCTATTAATTGTAGAATAACTGAAATGTTTAATTTAGAATAAAAAATAAGTTCAGTACATATGTACATATCTACAGCAATGAAGATGAATTAAAATTGAAAACAGATTGGTGGAATAACGAATAAAAATAACTAAATATAAAAGGGAGGAGAATAAGAAGCGAGTTTATATTTTTTATGAACGATTTTTTATTTGTTGATGCAATTCCACTTTTTTTATTGTAAAAGTGAACTTTTTATCTATTTTTTAAATGCTGAAATGTCTGTCCTATGTAAACAGCATCAAAATCATTAAAAAACTATTTAATATATAGAATTACTTTTTTATTTCTTCGTGTTTTAAATTTTAGTTTTAGTGAAATATTTTGATGATGTTTTATGTCTTTCATGACTTTTTTAATGAAATAAATCTATATTCGTTAGGAATTTTTATATTTTTAATTTTTTCTTTGGAATATTATGTATTTTTGATATAATGTTTAAATAAATTTTTTTCAATGAGAGGGAGAAAAACTTTTTATTTCGCCCTCTGCTGCAAACTAAAATCTAAAACCTTTTAATGATTGTGATGATGTTTACATAGGGCAGACATCTCAGTATTTATAAAATAGATTTAAATTTCACCAATACGATAAAAGAAATAAAGCTGCATTTACAAACCAAATTATAAATTCGATTATGAAGATTTGAAAATTCTTGAAATGAAAAAGAGAACGTTTAGAAATGGTTCACATAGGAAGGAGCATTCTGTCAATGATGAAAAAGACTTATTTAAGACGCTATTTAAGTAAAAGTTATATAAATTTTGATGCAGTTACAAATAATTTAATTGATGGCTGCTACATATTTTTGAAATGTAGCCTTTAAGGAAAACAGATTATTTTCATATTTGTGATGTAGGTGACTTGTGAATGTCAAGTGATATTTTGGCAAAGACTTAACTAGTTCGAAATAACCATTTTTATCTGTTTTATTGAGAAAAACAGTTTTCTTGACTACAATGAGCAAGAATGTCAGCGATTGTTGAAAGGGTCAATTAAAGCCTTAATGCCAGAAAAACAATGTGAAGGTTCTTTCTACTTACGCACCTCTTCAGGTTTGGCTATGACCGTGACTTCCCTAGTACCCCACGATACATTGTTCATGTTGAAAATAGAATAGATAACCAATAACATGTACATGCTGGGAACGGTAACATAATAAATAATTCCATATTTTAAACAATAAAATTCCTGCGGATGTAATAGAGCTGCTATTATGAAGGTTCCTCCTGTAGCTATCAAGAAGAGTGACGAAGGTGCCAACCAACCATCGTCTTCGATTTGTATCATTATACCGACGAATACTGTCATCATTATCAAACCGTATATAGCACTTATCATCGCCGCAAAAAACAACTACAACAAAAAAAGAAGTAAAATGCAATCTAATGAAATAATTTGCAGTGATGATTAACAGCCACGCATAAGTAGGCTAAACAATACGAAATGTGTTATTATATCAATTCAAGAACTCGAGTGTGGTTTAGTAGTCATTCCCGTCCAGTATTGCCCGGGCAGTGCTTCGAACATTATTATTTTTTTTTGGAAATAGTTATAATTTTGATGATTTTTGATAAAAACTACGCGGTGCTTCACACACAAAACCAAAAAAACCTAAGTAGTAAAATTTGGTTGCTATTTCGCAATATTTTTTACATTTTACAAATGTTTCACCATCATGACCAGAGAGAAGAAAAATAATTTATACATAGAATGTGCAATTATAACATCACTCAATAAGTCGTGTGACTGACACAGAGATGGCGCTGCCATTGTCAAATCCATATGACGTTTATGAAGTACCAACATTCAAAAAACTATGTGTAAAATTTAATGAGATTTCGATTATTTAGTAAAAAGTGACAGCAATTTAAGTGACTATTATTTTCAAAATAAAAGTTTCAAAACAATTTCGTGTGGTAATTTATTATTGCTTCTTGATGACAAAAAAAAATACTGGACAAGCTCAGCAATGGCTTCAAAAGTGTTATCCGGACTCTGCTCTACCCAAAAGAACAATTTGTTATTGGTTTGCTGAATTTAAATGTGGTCCTACAGACACCGATGATGGTGAACGTTCTGGTCGTCCAATTAAGGTGGTTACTCCAGAAAACATCAAAAAAGTTTGGTTATATTGGTTATATCTAATCGTAAATTGAAATTGTGTGAGATAGCTGAGGCCGTGTGTTTACAATTATGCATGAACATTTGACCAGCTGTGGATGCCGCGTTTACTTACGATCAAAAACAACGTGTGCATGATTCAGAGTAGTATTTGGCCATGTTTATATGTAATAAATTAGACTTTTGTCGTCGATATGTGACAATGGATGGAACATGGATCCATCACTTGACTTGAACCACGTCCAAAGGCACAACAGTCAGCCGGAAGGTTATGGCTCCAGTATTTTGGTATGCCCACGAAATATTGTTCATCAACTATCTCCTAAAGGGAGAGACAATCAATAGCGAATATTACACATAGAGTTGTTGGATCGTTTGAATGCAAAAATCAAGGAAAAACGACTTCATATGTCGAAGAAAAAACCACTCTTTCACTAAGACATTGCACCGATTTAGAAGTCGATGGCAACGATGGTTAAATTAAAAGAATTACATTTCAAAATGCTTCCTCATCCATCTTATAGTCAAGACCTGGCACCCAGTGATTACTGGCTATTCACTGATCTCAAAAAAATGCTCGCCGGTAAGAAATTCAGCTCAATTGCCAAAACTGAAGCCTATTTTGATGCAAAAGATCAATCCTTCCACGGCATCGAGACGTTAGAGAAGCGCTGGAATGTTGTATTGCTCTTGAAGGAGAAAACATTGATGAATAAAATCACTTTTTGGCAAAAAATTAGATTCGTAACTTAAAGAGGCAATAATTTCTGTCTCACCTGTGTATCCGATTTGCATGATGCACATATTATGATAAACAACAGCACTGGTATGATATTTAGAATCAAACTGTAAAACTGCGAAATTTTGAAAGCAGCTATGAATGCTCCAACTAACATAAGAAATATAGTTCCAGGCCCAATAACAGTACCGATCATCAGAACCACTTGGTATAAGATGTAAAATTTTGATATATTATCATTAACACTGACAATATATTTATAATCGGTTAAAAGGTCCAGAATGTTGGCTGTTGTTGAAGGCATCCACCTTCTTCTTTGATTGTAAAATTCGTTAAATCCTTCAGGGCAGTGGGTATAGGCATCGGACGCAGCTGAATATTCTACACGATAACCTCTTTGAAGTAGTAGTGTACATAACCAACGGTCTTCCCCTAAAATACGAGTAAGTTACGGATTTTAGATACAAAACAATTTAAATACCATTTCAATATGGGTGATATTACTGGGTGATATTATTAGGGTGATATAATGTTGAGAATTGATTAATTGACAGCTGACCCGAACCCAACCCAACCTTGACCCTATCCAACTTCACACTATACTTTTGTTTTATATAGAGTCAAAGTTGGTAATTATGTATTCTAATGTATTCTGATTTTATTAAATTAGTAGGCGATAAGCACCTTTTGACAGTTTCATGTAATAGTGACACAAGCGAAAAGAAAGGCGAAAGAAAAACGTGCTCTGAAATTGTTATTCCGTTATTATTATTTATTTGAACGCACTTTGAAATCCTGTTCAATAAATCGAACATTGATCAAGATTGGACTCAATTTATTTGCAACTACAAACCAAAACCCACTGTAAATGAAACAACATATAAATTCATTGTGTTTCTATAAAACTTCATAGGTTTTATAAGTAATGAAACTTGCTATAAATTAATGAGAATAGATTTACATCAATATTCATACTCTTACACAAAATTGTAGCTTTCTATTACGCCGGATAACGTTGGTTCCTCAAGAAGGTATGATTTAAAATATCTATATATGCCTGAACTTTTCCTTACAAATTATTATATACTTTTTCGCAGCCCCCTTATGACTTCCACGTCAATATGTTGACAATACTTCAAAATATTGACTATAGTATTGAAAAATGAAGTGTCTGTATTCAAATATTAATGAGAAATATTGAATTAAACCCAGAAGTTAAACATCGATACAGGTGTGGAAGTGAGAATACTGGATCGTGTAGGATCGTCTATCGACATTTCCGTCAATAATCAGTCAATTCACAAGATATGCTGTATGTAACCGACATTGTGGAACAGTGCATATCCTTAATATCGAAAAAAAATGGCAAGACAACACATAGATATACGGAAACAAATCAACTCACTAAAAATCAATTACAGCAATCAATTACTTGCATTTTTTAAATAGTATTTATTTATTTTATAAGTTCTTGACATGAAATAATGTCAGAAAGTAAAATATTTAATTAAAAGAGAAGAAATAATATCTGAATATTCAATTGAAAATCGCAAAAATTCCAAATTTTTAACTACATAAGTAAATGATTCTCATTGGTTTTTAGTTGTGACGTCGAAGGGTTAATAAAAAGATTGAGCAGTTGTATACTTGGTGATCACGAGGTTATCGTTACCGGCAACGTAACGTGTACTGTTATAATACAGTTTTTATTTATTATTTACGTATAAATAAAACATTTTTCTATATACAAGAATAAAGTGAATAAACCTTTTATAAGTTTTTACTTTATTACATAATCAAGTTAAAAATTAAAAGCGTAATAAACTTAATTACAATAAAATATTAAATAAGTTGAATAATTGAATAAACGACCAACACTTTCAAACCATTTTTGGTGTAGGAGATTCGAATTTCTTGGTATCATAAAAACTAAAAAACTTTCTCAGGTATTTAAGTCTTGGTATTTTTACATCCTGGCACAAAACACGATTTATATACCATTTTTTAGGTTAATCAAAGTTTAATAGTAACTCGTATTTTAGAATAACCTATGACGTCACACAATATGGCAACTTAACTGAAATGTTTAAACTACCTACAATAATTTTTTTCTCAAACCAAGTACCCTATTTTGAAAAATAAAAAGTTTCAAAATGTGGATTTTTCACGCGTTGAAATTTCCGCCGTATTTTAAGTTACGAGTAACTATAAATTGTTTAAGAACTAGCTCATTTTGAAAGAATTTGATGGTAATGAACGTATGACCACATGATTTTCAAATGGATTATGGAACCTTTTATAGACAAACAGTTTTCCTGTACTAGAATGATAGGTTGCAAACGTAAGATATCTGGTCACTCGTAGAATGTTTTAAGATTTGAAATTTTTGTCTGAAATATCACAACTTTCAATAAGCCTTGAGATTATGCAATTTTTGATTTTCATCCATTCGGAAAATATTAGTAATTAATTTAGATTAGTCATCTGTCTCAATACTACTTATTTTCTTCAATAGAGTATCATGTGAATATTCATTACGTTTTGTGATCCATTCATTCATTTAACATCGACTTTGTACACTTGTCACAGCCGAAATTATAGCAAAGCAAGCGTGTTCATCGTAAAACACAGACGTGCTTACGCAAAATTATTCGATTATGTTGTATTGATGTATATATGTATATGACGACAAATATATGAGTATTGTCAATTGATCGCGTTGGGTCTGCTTAAAATACATGCCTTGATCATATTGTACAAAATGCCTGGCTTCAGTAGCTTCAGTGGTATATTTGGCCATAACGTTATCATCCATTAAGGCACCGGCTCTGAACAGTGAAAAGCATCCAGGACTACAAAGTACGCATCCGATGACATGCTCAGTCGCCTTTTGTAACCAATGCCCAACAGCATATTCAAACACCTGATACCAAGCCATTGCACCGGAGCCTATAGGGTGGATCCTTCCACAAGCAGCTCCTAATGTTGGATTCTTCTTCATGTATTCCACAAGAAGATGAACGGCAGCTGGTTGAAAATCAATGTCAC
Source organism: Diorhabda sublineata (assembly GCF_026230105.1). NCBI lineage: Eukaryota > Metazoa > Arthropoda > Insecta > Coleoptera > Chrysomelidae > Diorhabda > Diorhabda sublineata. The sequence goes on from NC_079474.1 coordinate 42,340,089, forward strand.
CGTCTAAAGCAAGAATGTATGAATTTTTTGCCATATTTTTTATTTGTTTAGGAGTTAATTCTTCGTTATCCATAATCCTAAAACAACAAATCTTTACAAATATTTATCAAAGAATGGGTTAAAAGATGTTTGCATGGGAATGATTTCCAGCGATCTAGATGTGACTATATCGTAATTGCTTCTTAGTGATGACGAAAAAATTGAGTTCAACTCATAGTGCCAGGAAAAGTTGTTAACATATAATGAAAAAAAACTCACTTGAACCCCAACAAATAATACATGTACATAACTTGAGACCATCTCTTCTTGGATCTAATCTTCGCCTTATCTTTCAAGTGTGCAATCATTTTTGTCTTTCCTGGTAGAGTCCAAATCAATCTACCACCGTATGGAGTGGGATATACAACGGGCGGTTGTATTTTGACATTCACTGCATGCACCTTACTAGCTGCAACATTGACAGAATCTACCAAGTCCAATACGTATTGATTCACGTGGGGATCCTGATCGTCCTGTGAAACTCTTATAAAAGCATCGTCGAAGAATATGTGAGCTGGAATATATGTAATTACTAAGTTAGTTTTTAGAACTTGCAAGAATAAAAAAACTAGAAATAACCGTGGGCTATGTTTCTTGTTATCTATCTTGATACAACCCGATGATAAAATGTATTGGTTAAATTTGATTGTTTTAGATGGATGTGAGTACTGCCAACTAACAGATAGACTGGAGAAAATGTAGAGACTCTCGAAATGAACTATTTAAGAATATCGTGCAAGATGCCCAGATCAGAGCATATAAGGAATGAAGAGCAGGTCAAGTATACACGACGTCAGAGAGAATACAGACTAAGCAATTGCTATGGTCCGGACATATGATGAGGATGGAGCAGAACACGTGGCCGAAGAAAGCATATCAACCGCAGAATATAAAGAGATGAGAAATATCCTCAATTACCTGGAAGGAAGGGATTGAACAAAATATGAAAGACAGAGCTATCCAGGAAAACGAGTGGATAGATAGAAAAGTGTGGCCTACGAAATGCGGGATGCGGCGAAGAAAGCTGTAAGACCCTCGCTGTAATTTTGTTTCGTTCTGCAATGCAGCAGAACCAAATGTATGTAGAAAAATGAAGAGGACACAGTTGAACACACTTAACGAAAGGAAACAAACTTAGGAGATAAGTGTGGGAAGCTCAAAGTAATATCAAGAGAAGAAAAAATATACCGAGAAATTGAATAGACCCAATAATAGATATAAGGGATGATTAGAAATTTGCATCCTCTTCTGAAAACCGTAAAGGTAGATGAAGATTAAAAGAAGAAGAATTCCTATTTGTACCAAGTTCTTTGTCGATTAACAAAATATTTTATCACCAATCATCGAAAAATAAAAAAAATGATGTTATGTGTATAAGAGTTTCTTTGTAATTATTGTGATGCTGTCTAAATGGGACAAATATCAAAGTATTTGAAAATTGGATTAAAAAGTCATCAACAAAAAAACTGCATTAAAAAAACGTTATAACAGGAAAGATAAGATTCAATTATATAAATTTAAGGCAAATTCAAGAGAGATAATTCATGAATGATGAAAAAGACATTTGAATAATTGCTTACTTTATTATATTTATTATTATTTTTAGTTGTGTGTGAAAACAGATTGTTTTTTGATATTCAAGTGCTAGATGATGTATTAATTCATATAGGTATTGACATTGAGTTGTAAACGGCAGGTAAAATTTGCGCGAAACGTTAAAATATATGCTACGGAAAAACAATTATTCAACGAAATGAATAAAAAAAGATGTGAAATATTTAAGAAAAGTATTTACTTTCGTATTCGTAATAATCTGGCATATTATATTGTAAGTAGCTTCTGACAATTCTATGAGCACATTGATCTTCGTCCATTCTTAATACAGATTTTAAGAATTCCACCATTTCTTCTTTGGTTTCATGCCACATAGTACCACATGCGTATATTTTTGTAATTTGATCGCTATCGGTAGATATATCTTCTGGATCTACAAACAATAGTTATATTTTACTTCAAATGAAACATGAACCTTTTGCTTCGAGTCTGTGTTTTCGAAATTGAATTACCAATTTCATAAATGTCATTTGATAATTATTGAATTATTAACAATGAAATCATCAGAGCCATGAGATGTACTACACAAGCGATACTATAAACAATCCGAAGTCTGTAGCATATAAAATTGTTATAAGGGTATAGGTATAGCCTCAGAAGGTGCTTTTCGATTGGAAGAGAACAACCTCTGGAGGCAAAAGAATTTTAGGCATACAAATTGGAAATGGTTAAAAATAAAGGATCTATTAACTGAGAACTCAGATTATATGATAACAAAAACGGATTTGAAGTAAAGGATAAAAATAAACATTTTTACAAGAGAAAATAGGATTAAAAATCCATAATAAAGGATACATGAATCTTCTTAGATGGCTCGGTAATAGAAATGGAACAGGAGCCGGTGGGTCTTCAAAGCAACTGACCAATAATTTATACGCTTCAAGCGGAATTGCACGGAATACAGTGAAAGCTACCAGACTTTTGAGGGTGGTGAATCAAAACATCAAAAACAAAAACATCGAAAGTGCTAATGAGCTGCTGCTAGGCACTTTCCTGGATCTGTGACACAATTGTATGCCTCTGCTAGGTACTTCGATACTATAAAGTGGAAGGAGAGCTCGAAGCGGATAGGCTTTCAAAAAGTGGGATGATGTGAGAGAATATCGAAGAAATAGTTAGAGGAACTGTTAAAAAATGCCGAGACATTAGAGACAACCATCGGAAAGAAAACATTGCTTGGCTAATTGTTTCAACTACACGAAAGATGATAAAGCCATATATAATTATAAATATTTGTTTTTATTTGTTTTAATTAGCAGTTTTTTATATAAAATAAATTGTCACAAGACTCGAGATCAATTTATCGACGGTATAAACAGAATTTTACATACTATGAGCAGTTATCAATTTTATAAGACTTTCTTGTTGCTTTCGCCTATTCATAGCAACTGATTGATCAATTAAAAATGCATCATACATCGGTTTGAAAAACAATTTTTCGGTGGAAACAAGTTTATCATGATTGTTGGACCAATTATGAAGGGTAATCCATGTTTGTGATAATAACCATATTAACCATATCCAAGCATACTGATGGCCAACAAAATCCTCGAGGTACGTCAAGCTGGGTGTGTTGAAGAAGAGGTAAGCCGGGATGGAATCTACGTAGGCGCATTCGTTTCTGTTGTACATACCGCACATTGATATCAAACCTATTCATAAAAAAATATGTGGTTATTTAAAAACATTGTCATCATTAGTTTTTAACTTAAATTTAACTAAATTTCATTATAACTTCAAAATTATCTGGTTTTAATGTATACATAATTACTATAAATTAATATTTTCATGTAATGAATTATCTAATTTAGTTACGATGTACGCATAAAAAAACCAAATAGAATGAATTTATGTTTTATTAATTCATATATAAGATTGTTTTAAAATTTTCCGGCCTAACAAAGAAACAAGATAATTTGTTCCATAACCATTCCTATCTCTCCTTTTAAGTCTATTATACACTTTTTTCAGCGAAGCTTTAACCTTTTTATTCTTTCCATAGAAAAGTTGTTGTCTTTTTTCTCAAAATAGGCGTGATAACATACTCGTTTGATGTAAACATCTTTCCTTCAAATGAAATTTTAAGGTTAGGTAACAGGAATAAGTCGCTGGACACCAAATCTGATTAATACGATAAGTGTCAATCAATTCGAAGTGAAATTCGTGAATTTTATCCATGATATTCACAGAAGTGTGAGAACATACGTAAGTCAAAGAGGGATATGGAATCTGATGAGATGAAGAAAAAAGCTACTACAGAATATACTGTGGCTAAGATCTCACAGAGAGAGTGGACAAACCACTTTAACAACCTATATGATACTCCTAGCACGCTGATACTTTTGAAATTAGCGAAGTCTCCAGGACCGTACAATATAAGCAACGAAATGTATGGTTGCAACGCACTAAGGAGCTGACAGCATTATTTACCTTGATGATGTATTCGGGGACAGTATCCTGTGAGTGGGAAATCAGCATCACTATTCATAAAAAAAAGAAGAAGGATCCAAGTAATTACTGCACCATAATGAAACTTCTAACAATGATATTGACACAGTACTTCTCGAAAAATATAGAAATAAATGAAGAGCAACAATGCTCCAGACACAATAGATCCACCATAGACGCAATACTCATGCTGACACAAATTATATTGTATAATAAGCTGGCCTTGCTGTGCTTTGTTGACCTAACCCATGATTGGGTACAGGGAAAATTAACTCAAAGACGTTATACGCATAATTTTACAGAAAGTACGAGTCACGACAATATGTTCACAGATGATGTTCTAATAACAACAGGAATTAGACAGGGTGACAGTTTAAGTCGAATACTTTTACAATCTTGTGCTAGACCGCATAATAGAAGGAGTAAAACTGCAGGAAGAAGATACACGATAGAGAGTTCCGAACTGTATGCTACGCAGATGTTGCTGTCCTCATAGCAGAAGATGAAGAAAATCTACATCGAATGCTATTCAGATTCAACCATAAAGCAGAACAATAATATAATAGACCACGTTTTGAGCTTCAACTATGCAGTACCTATAACATGAAGCAAACGGAATATGGTGCAGCAAAATCATATCCACCTCAAGCAATGTGCGTAAATATAAAACATCTGTACGTCCTATATTAACCTATGCAGCTGAAACGAGAGCGGATTCAAAAAGGACAAAACAACTTCGGACAATATAGATGAGAACCCCATAGATCAATAGCCTGTTACCAGATAACAGATGTAGTCAGATGGGTACGGAGGAGAAGACGAGAATGGAAGACACACGTCGACAGAATTGGGGAGGATCAGCTGAAGAAAAAAGCATTCAAGGAAAAGCTACCCACCAGAAGATGAGCCGAATCATGGACATCGACATCCCAAGATCGAGACTGAAGAAATTGGAGAATACAGGAGAAGACTTTATTGAGCAATGATGCTTAATACTCTCCTGTTATTGATTTACTTTTACGAAGATAGTATATAAACATAATCCCTTGACTATACGAGAAAACCATCGCCATCACCTTATCGCATATGAAACGGTCTTTGCCTTTTTCGGAGTAGATTTACTTTTGCAATCCACTGTCTTGACTGTATTTTTCATTCCTGGAGTGTAGTTAATGTAAAAAATTCAACTTATTTTGCTTAAACTGTGTCAATAAGGCCTGGGAAATATTCATTCGAATGCCCTTTTGGTCCAATGCTAGCAAACGCGGAATCCAACGGACGCATAGATTACGCATGCTGCATAATTCTTTAGTCAATATGTGAAAAATGCGTTTTTTTTACTTCTATATGTTTAACCTTAATCCTACATTCGTCTAGTGCCATTTGGTGAACTTTTTGCGGTATTTGGCCGCCCCGAAAGCTCGACGTTGGTGTAGCTGATGTTGCCACGTTCGAATTGAGTCTCCGTAGGCAGTATCTAACTTCTCTTTTATTTGCGTAGGCGTTTTGCCTTTCAAAACCAAATATTTAATGACAGCTCGATATTCAATGTTTCCATTTTCAGAAAAATTTTCACACAGACTCATTTATACGATTGTCAAACAGAAGCTAAACATCCAAAATGACTAAAGTTTCAATGGGAATCTCTCAAATATATTGACATCTTCGTGTTGAAGTCGGGAACTTTTCGGGCAACCCTTGTTTATAGTAAATCCCGAAAAACGACAAATTCATTAATTTAATTGAAAGATTACCTGTTAAAAGAACGGGCACTGACATATTAATTGGTAAAGCAAAACCAGTAGCTTGAATTTTAATTTTGCAGGCAAATTTACTGCAAGCGTAACACATATATGTGGAAACAATGTTGATAAGAAATGTCAATATAGGTGTCCAAAAAGATGCTTCCATTCGTATAGGTACTATGTCCGCTATCGCATCCGTGTAATTTATACCAGAATTGCCAACGATCGGTTCTATCTGCATTAAAAATAAAAACAAACTAAAATATAATTATTAAAGAAGTTTCTATCTAATAGATGTGATTTAAAAAATACGTTGAATGAATTTTCACAACAAAAATTGCTTACACTGCTTGTATTATAACTTAACAAGATAATTTATCAAAAAAAAATGACTAGAAAGTAAGAATTGCAAGCTCAACTATATCTGACATGTTTTAAACAAGCAGTTTGCATAGTCTGTTATAAAATATAAATTTTGAAAAAAGTATGAACACAAGTTTTGTTGGAAAAAAGTACAAGGGAAGATCGCGAAATATTAAAAACTGTCTATGATGTAACGCGTTTTTGATTCGCGGATTTTTGAGTGCTACAAGTCTTCTTCGCTGTCTAGTCTCTATATTTATCAACACGGGACTTTGAGCATTCGAGAAACGCCTACCAAAATGTTTTTAGGTACGCATTTAACCCTGGTAGGTATAAATGCGTTAATAACTAAGGAAATGCTTGAGAGAGATTAATTCGAATCTAATATTACCTTGGTAAGCTCATATTTTTACCACTCCTTGTATAATCCGTCATCCGATTGTGAAACATGTAACTTTTGCATATAATGAACATGCGAACAAATAACTGAGAAAATTTACAGTTCTTTTATTGATACAAACACAGGATTATCACAAATACTTTAAATAAAACAAGCAAAATGAATATCTTCATAGAACCTCAAACATAATTAGAGTTGGATTAATTAGATTGATATGAGTAGATACGACTATAGAAATATTGGATCTTTAACTATCGTCACAGGAGACAAAATATTAGAAAATATATGAGATCGCTGGGAATACAAAATAAAAGATTCAATTGTAAAAGTCCGCATCCCCGTACCTAACTTTCATGACAGACCTTGTTTTTTTGTCATAGTTAGTCATGGGTCAATCTTCGTGAATATACAAACATCCTCCTTTCATAACCTGTCATTAGTTTACCTACAGCCAACCCACATTCTGAACTTTCTAATAGGAGTGATATTAATAGATCAGCTGTAAACACTGGGTTCCCCACTATTGCATGTATAATTGAATTTACTGTTTCTGATACAACATCAAGAGTTGCTTCAATAGATGTGCCTATTAGCAAGTATCATCCTCTTTTAATTTCAATATACCAGGAAATACAGTTATTTGTGGAAGAGTTTCATCACAAAACGCACATTACAACCCTTCAAGTCTGCTGTCGTATAGGTCAGGGATGGGGAAACTACGGCCCGCGGGCCATCTCCGGCCCGCAAAGCGTTGAAATCCGGCCCGCGACTAGCAAACAAAAGTTAAGTACAATTTTCTTTTTATCAGAAATTATATTCTCATGAATTGGCAGTAAAGACAGTACACGTCGGGCGAATTAGTAGAGACACAGAATGGCACTAGTAAGTGACGATATTTCTGCTAAAATGGACAAGAAGATTTCAACTATGAAGAACGATTGTTTTGCCGATATTTTATCATTGAAAAATTGGAGTCGCATTTGCGAAACTTTAGATTCTAACAACATAATAGAACAGTAGACAAGTTCCTAACAACATTGTACTTAATGCGTAGAGTAAATGATAATTTAAGTTTCTTACCTGAGTAACATTGAAAGGGTGATTAGTTATCGCCTTTGGTAAATTGTTGAATAAAAACATCACATCTCCTTCTTTGATCCATAATATTACCAAAACGCCAATGAAAAATATAATACATTTAATTGGTGCTATTATGGCATATATGAAGTAAGTGTCCGTAAGAAATTCCTTCCTAGTCTTTCCCATATTACTTATGAATTTTATAGAGGACTTATCAGTAACAAAATTTTGCCACCAGCCAACTGAGATTAAGGTCAGAGATACTGGAATTGCCATGAGTACGAGTTTACCTTCTACCATTGGCCAAATTACGAGAGCACTTGCTTGAATTATTATAGCGAGTATGTCCAACACAAAACGTATTTTACTGTTAATTAGAATTTTTTCCCTGGATAACAAATCTTGAAACAAAAATGTAATACATGTATGTGAGTTCATTCATAATTGATTATATTAAAAGCGTGAACAACAACTTTCCATTGAATTAGAGAAGCTCTTAATTGATTATATTAAAAGCGTGAGCAACAACTTTCCATTGTATTAGAGAAGTTCTTAATTGAGTATATTAAAAGCGTGAACAACAACTTTCCATTGTATTAGAGAAGCTCTTAATTTATTATACTAAAAGCGTTAACATCAACTTTCCTTTGTTTTAGAGAAAAGTCTCTTAATTGAGTGTATTAAAAGCGTGAACAACAACTTTCCATTGTATTAGAGAAGCTCTTAATTTATTATACTAAAAGCGTTAACATCAACTTTCCTTTGTTTTAGAGAAAAGTCTCTTAATTGAGTATATTAAAAGCGTGAACAACAACTTTCCATTGTATTAGAGAAGTTCTTAATTGAGTATATTAAAAGCGTGAACAACAACTTTCCATTGAATTAGAGAAGCTCTTAATTGATTATATTAAAAGCGTGAGCAACAACTTTCCATTGTATTAGAGAAGTTCTTAATTGAGTATATTAAAAGCGTGAACAACAACTTTCCATTGTATTAGAGAAGCTCTTAATTTATTATACTAAAAGCGTTAACATCAACTTTCCTTTGTTTTAGAGAAAAGTCTCTTAATTGAGTGTATTAAAAGCGTGAACAACAACTTTCCATTGAATTAGAGAAGCTCTTAATTTATTATACTAAAAGCGTTAACATCAACTTTCCTTTGTTTTAGAGAAAAGTCTCTTAATTGAGTGTATTAAAAGCGTGAACAACAACTTTCCATTGAATTAGAGAAGCTCTTAATTGATTATATTAAAAGCGTGAACAACAACTTTCCATTGTATTAGAGAAGCTCTTAATTTATTATACTAAAAGCGTTAACATCAACTTTCCTTTGTTTTAGAGAAAAGTCTCTTAATTGAGTGTATTAAAAGCGTGAACAACAACTTTCCATTGTATTAGAGAAGCTCTTAATTTATTATACTAAAAGCGTTAACATCAACTTTCCTTTGTTTTAGAGAAAAGTCTCTTAATTGAGTGTATTAAAAGCGTGAACAACAACTTTCCATTGAATTAGAGAAGCTCTTAATTGAGTATATTAAAAGCGTGAACAACAACTTTCCATTGTATTAGAGAAGCTCTTAATTTATTATAATAAAAGCGTTAACATCAACTTTCCTTTGTTTTAGAGAAAAGTCTCTTAATTGAGTGTATTAAAAGCGTGAACAACAACTTTCCATTGAATTAGAGAAGCTCTTAATTTATTATACTAAAAGCGTTAACATCAACTTTCCTTTGTTTTAGAGAAAAGTCTCTTAATTGAGTGTATTAAAAGCGTGAACAACAACTTTCCATTGAATTAGAGAAGCTCTTAATTGATTATATTAAAAGCGTGAACAACAACTTTCCATTGTATTAGAGAAGCTCTTAATTTATTATACTAAAAGCGTTAACATCAACTTTCCTTTGTTTTAGAGAAAAGTCTCTTAATTGAGTATATTAAAAGCGTGAACAACAACTTTCCATTGTATTAGAGAAGTTCTTAATTGAGTATATTAAAAGCGTGAACAACAACTTTCCATTGAATTAGAGAAGCTCTTAATTGATTATATTAAAAGCGTGAGCAACAACTTTCCATTGTATTAGAGAAGTTCTTAATTGAGTATATTAAAAGCGTGAACAACAACTTTCCATTGTATTAGAGAAGCTCTTAATTTATTATACTAAAAGCGTTAACATCAACTTTCCTTTGTTTTAGAGAAAAGTCTCTTAATTGAGTGTATTAAAAGCGTGAACAACAACTTTCCATTGTATTAGAGAAGTTCTTAATTGAGTATATTAAAAGCGTGAACAACAACTTTCCATTGAATTAGAGAAGCTCTTAATTGATTATATTAAAAGCGTGAACAACAACTTTCCATTGTATTAGAGAAGCTCTTAATTTATTATACTAAAAGCGTTAACATCAACTTTCCTTTGTTTTAGAGAAAAGTCTCTTAATTGAGTATATTAAAAGCGTGAACAACAACTTTCCATTGTATTAGAGAAGTTCTTAATTGAGTATATTAAAAGCGTGAACAACAACTTTCCATTGAATTAGAGAAGCTCTTAATTGATTATATTAAAAGCGTGAGCAACAACTTTCCATTGTATTAGAGAAGTTCTTAATTGAGTATATTAAAAGCGTGAACAACAACTTTCCATTGTATTAGAGAAGCTCTTAATTTATTATACTAAAAGCGTTAACATCAACTTTCCTTTGTTTTAGAGAAAAGTCTCTTAATTGAGTGTATTAAAAGCGTGAACAACAACTTTCCATTGAATTAGAGAAGCTCTTAATTTATTATACTAAAAGCGTTAACATCAACTTTCCTTTGTTTTAGAGAAAAGTCTCTTAATTGAGTGTATTAAAAGCGTGAACAACAACTTTCCATTGAATTAGAGAAGCTCTTAATTGATTATATTAAAAGCGTGAACAACAACTTTCCATTGTATTAGAGAAGCTCTTAATTTATTATACTAAAAGCGTTAACATCAACTTTCCTTTGTTTTAGAGAAAAGTCTCTTAATTGAGTATATTAAAAGCGTGAACAACAACTTTCCATTGTATTAGAGAAGTTCTTAATTGAGTATATTAAAAGCGTGAACAACAACTTTCCATTGAATTAGAGAAGCTCTTAATTGATTATATTAAAAGCGTGAGCAACAACTTTCCATTGTATTAGAGAAGTTCTTAATTGAGTATATTAAAAGCGTGAACAACAACTTTCCATTGTATTAGAGAAGCTCTTAATTTATTATACTAAAAGCGTTAACATCAACTTTCCTTTGTTTTAGAGAAAAGTCTCTTAATTGAGTGTATTAAAAGCGTGAACAACAACTTTCCATTGTATTAGAGAAGCTCTTAATTTATTATACTAAAAGCGTTAACATCAACTTTCCTTTGTTTTAGAGAAAAGTCTCTTAATTGAGTATATTAAAAGCGTGAACAACAACTTTCCATTGTATTAGAGAAGTTCTTAATTGAGTATATTAAAAGCGTGAACAACAACTTTCCATTGAATTAGAGAAGCTCTTAATTGATTATATTAAAAGCGTGAGCAACAACTTTCCATTGTATTAGAGAAGTTCTTAATTGAGTATATTAAAAGCGTGAACAACAACTTTCCATTGTATTAGAGAAGCTCTTAATTTATTATACTAAAAGCGTTAACATCAACTTTCCTTTGTTTTAGAGAAAAGTCTCTTAATTGAGTGTATTAAAAGCGTGAACAACAACTTTCCATTGAATTAGAGAAGCTCTTAATTTATTATACTAAAAGCGTTAACATCAACTTTCCTTTGTTTTAGAGAAAAGTCTCTTAATTGAGTGTATTAAAAGCGTGAACAACAACTTTCCATTGAATTAGAGAAGCTCTTAATTGATTATATTAAAAGCGTGAACAACAACTTTCCATTGTATTAGAGAAGCTCTTAATTTATTATACTAAAAGCGTTAACATCAACTTTCCTTTGTTTTAGAGAAAAGTCTCTTAATTGAGTGTATTAAAAGCGTGAACAACAACTTTCCATTGAATTAGAGAAGCTCTTAATTTATTATACTAAAAGCGTTAACATCAACTTTCCTTTGTTTTAGAGAAAAGTCTCTTAATTGAGTGTATTAAAAGCGTGAACAACAACTTTCCATTGAATTAGAGAAGCTCTTAATTGATTATATTAAAAGCGTGAACAACAACTTTCCATTGTATTAGAGAAGCTCTTAATTTATTATACTAAAAGCGTTAACATCAACTTTCCTTTGTTTTAGAGAAAAGTCTCTTAATTGAGTATATTAAAAGCGTGAACAACAACTTTCCATTGTATTAGAGAAGTTCTTAATTGAGTATATTAAAAGCGTGAACAACAACTTTCCATTGAATTAGAGAAGCTCTTAATTGATTATATTAAAAGCGTGAGCAACAACTTTCCATTGTATTAGAGAAGTTCTTAATTGAGTATATTAAAAGCGTGAACAACAACTTTCCATTGTATTAGAGAAGCTCTTAATTTATTATACTAAAAGCGTTAACATCAACTTTCCTTTGTTTTAGAGAAAAGTCTCTTAATTGAGTGTATTAAAAGCGTGAACAACAACTTTCCATTGAATTAGAGAAGCTCTTAATTTATTATACTAAAAGCGTTAACATCAACTTTCCTTTGTTTTAGAGAAAAGTCTCTTAATTGAGTGTATTAAAAGCGTGAACAACAACTTTCCATTGAATTAGAGAAGCTCTTAATTGATTATATTAAAAGCGTGAACAACAACTTTCCATTGTATTAGAGAAGCTCTTAATTTATTATACTAAAAGCGTTAACATCAACTTTCCTTTGTTTTAGAGAAAAGTCTCTTAATTGAGTGTATTAAAAGCGTGAACAACAACTTTCCATTGTATTAGAGAAGCTCTTAATTTATTATACTAAAAGCGTTAACATCAACTTTCCTTTGTTTTAGAGAAAAGTCTCTTAATTGAGTGTATTAAAAGCGTGAACAACAACTTTCCATTGAATTAGAGAAGCTCTTAATTGAGTATATTAAAAGCGTGAACAACAACTTTCCATTGTATTAGAGAAGCTCTTAATTTATTATACTAAAAGCGTTAACATCAACTTTCCTTTGTTTTAGAGAAAAGTCTCTTAATTGAGTGTATTAAAAGCGTGAACAACAACTTTCCATTGAATTAGAGAAGCTCTTAATTTATTATACTAAAAGCGTTAACATCAACTTTCCTTTGTTTTAGAGAAAAGTCTCTTAATTGAGTGTATTAAAAGCGTGAACAACAACTTTCCATTGAATTAGAGAAGCTCTTAATTGATTATATTAAAAGCGTGAACAACAACTTTCCATTGTATTAGAGAAGCTCTTAATTTATTATACTAAAAGCGTTAACATCAACTTTCCTTTGTTTTAGAGAAAAGTCTCTTAATTGAGTATATTAAAAGCGTGAACAACAACTTTCCATTGTATTAGAGAAGTTCTTAATTGAGTATATTAAAAGCGTGAACAACAACTTTCCATTGAATTAGAGAAGCTCTTAATTGATTATATTAAAAGCGTGAGCAACAACTTTCCATTGTATTAGAGAAGTTCTTAATTGAGTATATTAAAAGCGTGAACAACAACTTTCCATTGTATTAGAGAAGCTCTTAATTTATTATACTAAAAGCGTTAACATCAACTTTCCTTTGTTTTAGAGAAAAGTCTCTTAATTGAGTGTATTAAAAGCGTGAACAACAACTTTCCATTGTATTAGAGAAGTTCTTAATTGAGTATATTAAAAGCGTGAACAACAACTTTCCATTGAATTAGAGAAGCTCTTAATTGATTATATTAAAAGCGTGAACAACAACTTTCCATTGTATTAGAGAAGCTCTTAATTTATTATACTAAAAGCGTTAACATCAACTTTCCTTTGTTTTAGAGAAAAGTCTCTTAATTGAGTATATTAAAAGCGTGAACAACAACTTTCCATTGTATTAGAGAAGTTCTTAATTGAGTATATTAAAAGCGTGAACAACAACTTTCCATTGAATTAGAGAAGCTCTTAATTGATTATATTAAAAGCGTGAGCAACAACTTTCCATTGTATTAGAGAAGTTCTTAATTGAGTATATTAAAAGCGTGAACAACAACTTTCCATTGTATTAGAGAAGCTCTTAATTTATTATACTAAAAGCGTTAACATCAACTTTCCTTTGTTTTAGAGAAAAGTCTCTTAATTGAGTGTATTAAAAGCGTGAACAACAACTTTCCATTGAATTAGAGAAGCTCTTAATTTATTATACTAAAAGCGTTAACATCAACTTTCCTTTGTTTTAGAGAAAAGTCTCTTAATTGAGTGTATTAAAAGCGTGAACAACAACTTTCCATTGAATTAGAGAAGCTCTTAATTGATTATATTAAAAGCGTGAACAACAACTTTCCATTGTATTAGAGAAGCTCTTAATTTATTATACTAAAAGCGTTAACATCAACTTTCCTTTGTTTTAGAGAAAAGTCTCTTAATTGAGTATATTAAAAGCGTGAACAACAACTTTCCATTGTATTAGAGAAGTTCTTAATTGAGTATATTAAAAGCGTGAACAACAACTTTCCATTGAATTAGAGAAGCTCTTAATTGATTATATTAAAAGCGTGAGCAACAACTTTCCATTGTATTAGAGAAGTTCTTAATTGAGTATATTAAAAGCGTGAACAACAACTTTCCATTGTATTAGAGAAGCTCTTAATTTATTATACTAAAAGCGTTAACATCAACTTTCCTTTGTTTTAGAGAAAAGTCTCTTAATTGAGTGTATTAAAAGCGTGAACAACAACTTTCCATTGAATTAGAGAAGCTCTTAATTTATTATACTAAAAGCGTTAACATCAACTTTCCTTTGTTTTAGAGAAAAGTCTCTTAATTGAGTGTATTAAAAGCGTGAACAACAACTTTCCATTGAATTAGAGAAGCTCTTAATTTATTATACTAAAAGCGTTAACATCAACTTTCCTTTGTTTTAGAGAAAAGTCTCTTAATTGAGTGTATTAAAAGCGTGAACAACAACTTTCCATTGTATTAGAGAAGCTCTTAATTTATTATACTAAAAGCGTTAACATCAACTTTCTTTTGTTTTAGAGAAAAGTCTCTTAATTGAGTATATTAAAAGCGTGAACAACAACTTTCCATTGTATTAGAGAAGTTCTTAATTGAGTATATTAAAAGCGTGAACAACAACTTTCCATTGAATTAGAGAAGCTCTTAATTGATTATATTAAAAGCGTGAGCAACAACTTTCCATTGTATTAGAGAAGTTCTTAATTGAGTATATTAAAAGCGTGAACAACAACTTTCCATTGTATTAGAGAAGCTCTTAATTTATTATACTAAAAGCGTTAACATCAACTTTCCTTTGTTTTAGAGAAAAGTCTCTAAATTGAGTGTATTAAAAGCGTGAACAACAACTTTCCATTGAATTAGAGAAGCTCTTAATTTATTATACTAAAAGCGTTAACATCAACTTTCCTTTGTTTTAGAGAAAAGTCTCTTAATTGAGTGTATTAAAAGCGTGAACAACAACTTTCCATTGAATTAGAGAAGCTCTTAATTGATTATATTAAAAGCGTGAACAACAACTTTCCATTGTATTAGAGAAGCTCTTAATTTATTATACTAAAAGCGTTAACATCAACTTTCCTTTGTTTTAGAGAAAAGTCTCTTAATTGAGTGTATTAAAAGCGTGAACAACAACTTTCCATTGAATTAGAGAAGCTCTTAATTTATTATACTAAAAGCGTTAACATCAACTTTCCTTTGTTTTAGAGAAAAGTCTCTTAATTGAGTATATTAAAAGCGTGAACAACAACTTTCCATTGTATTAGAGAAGCTCTTAATTTATTATACTAAAAGCGTTAACATCAAATTTCCTTTGTTTTAGAGAAAAGTCTCTTAATTGAGTGTATTAAAACCGTGAACAACAACTTTCCATTGAATTAGAGAAGTTCTTAATTGAGTGTATTAAAAGCGTGAACAACTACTTTCCATTGAATTAGAGAAGCTCTTAATTGATTATATTAAAAGCGTGAGCAACAACTTTCCATTGTATTAGAGAAGTTCTTAATTGAGTATATTAAAAGCGTGAACAACAACTTTCCATTGTATTAGAGAAGCTCTTAATTTATTATACTAAAAGCGTTAACATCAACTTTCCTTTGTTTTAGAGAAAAGTCTCTTAATTGAGTGTATTAAAAGCGTGAACAACAACTTTCCATTGAATTAGAGAAGCTCTTAATTTATTATACTAAAAGCGTTAACATCAACTTTCCTTTGTTTTAGAGAAAAGTCTCTTAATTGAGTGTATTAAAAGCGTGAACAACAACTTTCCATTGAATTAGAGAAGTTCTTAATTGAGTATATTAAAAGCGTGAACAACAACTTTCCATTGTATTAGAGAAGCTCTTAATTTATTATACTAAAAGCGTTAACATCAACTTTCCTTTGTTTTAGAGAAAAGTCTCTTAATTGAGTGTATTAAAAGCGTGAACAACAACTTTCCATTGAATTAGAGAAGCTCTTAATTCATTATACTAAAAGCGTTAACATCAACTTTCCTTTGTTTTAGAGAAAAGTCTCTTAATTGAGTATATTAAAAGCGTGAACAACAACTTTCCATTGTATTAGAGAAGCTCTTAATTTATTATACTAAAAGCGTTAACATCAAATTTCCTTTGTTTTAGAGAAAAGTCTCTTAATTGAGTGTATTAAAAGCGTGAACAACAACTTTCCATTGAATTAGAGAAGTTCTTAATTGAGTGTATTAAAAGCGTGAACAACAACTTTCCATTGAATTAGAGAAGCTCTTAATTTATTATACTAAAAGCGTTAACATCAACTTTCCTTTGTTTTAGAGAAAAGTCTCTTAATTGAGTGTATTAAAAGCGTGAACAACAACTTTCCATTGAATTAGAGAAGCTCTTAATTGATTATATTAAAAGCGTGAACAACAACTTTCCATTGTATTAGAGAAGCTCTTAATTTATTATACTAAAAGCGTTAACATCAACTTTCCTTTGTTTTAGAGAAAAGTCTCTTAATTGAGTGTATTAAAAGCGTGAACAACAACTTTCCATTGAATTAGAGAAGCTCTTAATTTATTATACTAAAAGCGTTAACATCAACTTTCCTTTGTTTTAGAGAAAAGTCTCTTAATTGAGTATATTAAAAGCGTGAACAACAACTTTCCATTGTATTAGAGAAGTTCTTAATTGAGTATATTAAAAGCGTGAACAACTACTTTCCATTGTATTAGAGAAGTTCTTAATTGAGTATATTAAAAGCGTGAACAACTACTTTCCATTGAATTAGAGAAGCTCTTAATTGATTATATTAAAAGCGTGAACAACAACTTTCCATTGTATTAGAGAAGCTCTTAATTTATTATACTAAAAGCGTTAACATCAAATTTCCTTTGTTTTAGAGAAAAGTCTCTTAATTGAGTGTATTAAAACCGTGAACAACAACTTTCCATTGTATTAGAGAAGTTCTTAATTGAGTATATTAAAAGCGTGAACAACTACTTTCCATTGTATTAGAGAAGTTCTTAATTGAGTATATTAAAAGCGTGAACAACTACTTTCCATTGAATTAGAGAAGCTCTTAATTGATTATATTAAAAGCGTGAACAACAACTTTCCATTGTATTAGAGAAGCTCTTAATTTATTATACTAAAAGCGTTAACATCAACTTTCCTTTGTTTTAGAGAAAAGTCTCTTAATTGAGTGTATTAAAAGCGTGAACAACAACTTTCCATTGAATTAGCTCTTAATTGATTATATTAAAAGCGTGAACAACAACTTTCCATTGTATTAGAGAAGCTCTTAATTTATTATACTAAAAGCGTGAACATCAACTTTCCTTTGTTTTAGAGAAAAGTCTCTTAATTGAGTGTATTAAAAGCGTGAACAACAACTTTCCATTGAATTAGCTCTTAATTGATTATATTAAAAGCGTGAACAACAACTTTCCATTGTATTAGAGAAGCTCTTAATTTATTATACTAAAAGCGTGAACATCAACTTTCCATTGTTTTAGAGAAAAGTCTCTTAATTGGGTGTATTAAAAGCGTGAACAACAACTTTCCATTGTATTAGAAAAACTCTTAAATTTCATTTGAATTTTGTTTAGTAGAAGAGAACACCATAATTGTTATGTAAAATATAATGTTTTATTGAAAACTTTTTGCTCTTGTAGATATCCAATGAAATCAATTAATTTGAAGTCATCTGGTTGAAGACGACCAAGTACAACATTATACTGAAAATAAAAATGTTACGATTTGGTTGTGATACTGACGGGAATAATAATTATTAAATTATAGACTCAAACATTAATAAAAAATACCGTAAAATTTGTATGTGGAACCTAACAAGTAAGTTCTAACAAGAAAAATATGCTCCTGCGATTTTATACGACGATAACAACAATCTGAAAATGATCACTGGTATGCTAATATACCCATTGGAAAAAATCCTATTCAAAAGTGGACAAAATCGTCTGCCGAAGCGAATGGTTTGAATAAGAAAGAAAAAAAATATTATTCACTTTAATAGATCCACCACCAAAAGTGGTGTACAAGAACAAGAGCTTATGAAAATCACGGTTCACAGCTCAATGAAACCCTACTTGAATATTGACGAAGAGCATCATAATCAAATTTTTGACAAAATTTTGGAAATACATCTTCATCAGTTATAGATACTAACACGTTTGGATCTTCATTCAACTTTTCTAATTTTTCGTTTTTTAATTACTTTTGCTCTGTATTTTTTTATAATTATCAGCAAATTTTCTATCCGAATAACCCTTGACATTGATAAATGCTCAAAAGCTTTATAACAACTTTATCAAGCTTGTTGCTTATAGGCAACAGATTTCCGAAATATTTTATAAAATTATTTCGAACAATTGTCAATTTCCTTAGGTTATTACTACTGATAATAATTAGGAAATAATTGAAAATAAATGTTTGTTATTGATGTCTGACGAATGGAAATCTTAAAGGTCTCTTAATCAGGAATAAGATGAGGTTTGAATATTTTTTGAATTTCCTCTGATGAAGTTTAGACGTTAATTGGTACTATAAGCAATGGCACCTGCAATAGTACTATAAACATGTTTCTTATCAAAATTTTATTTGTCTTTAAATATATCCAAGGAGCCTTCGATGTTCTACAAGTGAATAAGTCAAAAAATATATCTACTAATAACTAATTTTTCAAAATTCTATCATCTGGATACCTTCTCACGTAGATATTGCCGATCGTCTCTACATTTAAATCTGTAAAGATTTCGAACCTAACATAAAAACTACATCTGAAACTTATGGTTAGGTGATATTATCACAAAAAATATAGGACTATTAACATTTGAGGACTCTCCACATATGAAATGTTGTAATAAAAAAATTGAATTGAATTTACTTCAGTGTCAGTACTCAACCTCAACCGAAATGCCAATATTGTCAACCAAATTCTTGGGATATTGATACTATTTGCTACCCATACGCCTTTTTCAACTAAAATAAAAAGCTAAGAGACCTGCTGATTTGTATGGTGAAAATAAATCGAGTTATTCTTCACTTCTTTAAAAATATACAGTTATTAGATGTAATATAGATCTTAGGTAATTTCTTGAGTCACTGATTTATATATCAATCACTGTAGTTTTCAATTTCGTCTATTATTGTATCAATAACTGTATCTTGTCCTTATAGGCATAGCTGTGATTTTCACGAGGAACTAAATTAAAAAAATTAGTTGTAGTATTTCCGCCATTTTTGAAAATTTTGTTGGCCTGTGTCATCCCGACTAAAAAACTTTTTTCGCGACTTTCCGAACTGTCTTCTACTTCGGGACCATTTCAATTGAATAACAATATACTATAATAGAATTTATATGATTGAGTGCATTGTGGAAGTTGTTTTTAACATAATAAAAACTAAGAGATTTTAGAAATAATCATAAAAATTTAAGATAAAATCAAAAATTAAACATTTGTAAATAACCAATATTAGAAAAACCTATTGTATGTAGGGAAAAGTCTATGCAAGAAAATTTACCAAAGATATTTATGCCAAAAATGATTTTGTAGTTGTTACTAAAAAATGTATTATATTATTTCCCTTTTTAATCATGATAAAGCTTGGACTGAAATATGGGTCAACGAACTAGAGCATACACATAAATAGACAAGAGCCCTGAAGAGTCCTTACTTCAATCAACAATCTCTTAGCATGGTTAAGAGCTGTCACTTTGCAGGGTTTATTTATATGAATATTTTCAAGAATCGTTTTTCAGCATGGAAAGATGCGTTGAGCTTTTTAAATGACGTTCATCTTTTTTAGTTTATTTATACACACTTACTTATAATTGCCGGGATTAAGCAGACCCCATTAGTTAGCATAGCAGCTTTAATAACATCCATCTCCGGAAAGATGACGAAAACTAGTATAGCGCTGCCGATTGTCGGTAAAATTTCTGTTAAACCTAGAGTGATAAAGTCGAAAGTTGAAGGATATTTCCATGATTTAAAACTAAGGATTCTGATCGATCTTACGAACGTTCCTAGTTCTGGTACCATGAAGGAAATTATTATTAACCATATCCAAACTACTCTTTCTTCTTCTGGTAAATTTACTATATATTGTTGGCGTTTATCTAAAACAGAAAAATTTACTTAACAAGGTTTTGTCAGTCGGTATAAAGTGCTATAAAATTCTTGGTATTAAAAATCTGAAAACCCATAAATATTCATATTTTTATTTTATAAACATTCTCTATAACGTCTTATTGTTACTCGCTATCTGCTTAAGCATCTTCATTTTCATTAGAATCTTCTAGTATTTTAGTATAGAAAGGTGTCCTTTTCCTCATTTTATCCATTGTCTTTTTGAACTTTTCTATTTCTTCTTTGATTGACTTAACTCAATTATTTTCGTGATATTAGGTGTAGGTTGTTCATATATCTTTATAATTATAACTGTTTTTTCTTAAGTTATCGTTTATTGTTTTCCCTATTTTCTAAATGTTCCATATCAATTGTTTTTACACATTCTTTGAATAAAGCATAAGAGGTGTAGCTCCTACAGAAAAAGTACGCATGTGCCAAAGGTAAGCGACAATCATCTGTTTAACTTGAAGTCTACTCTTTCGAATGCGATGTCTATCGTTTCTGTAGATAAACCAGTGTAGCCGTTACCCGTGTTTGTATAGGACCGTTTTTTGCGGTAAACCAACGAATTGTTGTGAAATTTCACATGAAAAAACTACAACTGAAATTTATAATTTATTGAAACAATTGTATGGTAATGAGTATTTATCGCGTCAACGTGATTTTGAATTGTTTAAGTGTTTTCAAGATGTTGGAGCTGATTCACGTTAGGATCGTCATCGTCAAAAACGGATAAAAATATCGAAAAAATTCTATAATTTTGTTCGATCCGACCGTCGGCTAAGTATTCGTGCTATCGCTGAATCTATAGGAATTGACAAAAAATGTGTTCGGTAAATTTTACATGTAAATGTTAAGATGCGAAAAGTGCCTAAAAAACTCAAATTTGAACAACAAGAAGCTCACAAAAATATTTGTACTGACACTTTTAATGCGATTGAAAATGATGCAAAATCACTTAATAAATTAAAAGGAACAAGATTCAAGACTGTTGAGGCCGTGAAAGAAAAGCGGCGCGAGGGGACTGACAGAAAAAAACTTCCTGCACTGTTTCGAACAATGGAAGTTTCGGATTGAACAATATAGAGATAAAGGAGGGGTATATATTGAAGGTTATACTAAATTAATATACATAATATCATTAAAAAATATTTTATCTACGACTGTTGTATATTGTACCCATTATACGTCTTCTTGCTAGAATTTGATAATACCCATTAATCACAGCTGTCAGATGCTTTCTGGATTGTATTCTCACTAAAAATTGGTTTTTATAAATTTATTATGTAAAACTACTAAATATTTACAATTTATTTCTGTAAACGTGAAAAAGTAAATTTTCCTTATTACAGGGACCTCCAAGTCATGGAACATTTACTCTGAGCTGTCAGCGACAATTTATGAATTGAAATAGTTTTTGAAACATAATAAATTGGAATCAAAACTGTCAACATTATGGTGGTGGATTTTTAATATTTTACGTAAAATTATGTTTAAAAACCAAATAAAAATGGATACAGAAAATGAAAGTGACTTTTTTTTAACACTACCAGAAATTAGAGATGCTTCAGCAAAAATATTTAGCAGTCGTGGAACCATATGGAAAACTTTTTTATTAGTGGTTTTATGAAAAAAAGTTATTCTTGATAAAAAGTTCTGCATGGTCCAAAAGGTAAAATTTAACCATCAGATATCAATTTTTTCAAGCAGTATACGAGGTTTTGAATTAAAAGTTGTATTCAAATATGCAATTATTAAGCCATTTATCATGAAAATTCAGGTTTTGTGATTATTTACTAATTATTCCATATTAATTATTCTGGCTGAATACAATTTATCTCTCTCACCTGTTAAAAACATGATAACCTTTCTATTTATTACTGTTTTTGAACAACCTTGCAATTTTTACATTCGTAATGAATGCATGATAATTATTTATTGTAGAAATTGAAAAATCCATACAAAGAATATTTATTAAACAGAAACAAACATAATTAAATTTTAATTCAATGTCCTACAGCTTCGACATATCAACCTTCTCTGAATATTCAATTGTTCCTTTGTCAAACTCTTGTATTACTTTCCGTATCATATTTGGAGTAATTTTTTGGCATTATTCAGAAATAATCCTCTCCAAAGGGTCATCGCTGATAAACCTGCTGTTTTAAGTAACCCCATAAAAAAGTCAAGGGGAGTCAAATCAGCAGCCCTAGAAGGTCAAAAACTATCTGAATACCTGTGAATCACCTTTTCATTAAACACATTTTCAAGGTGTGTGTAGAAAAATTGCCAAAAACCTACAAAAATCCATAACTTCACATTGAATGTCCGCGCCTAGCTCCTCTCCAACTCACCCGATTTAAGTGTTCAAAAACTCAAAAGAAAGAAGGTGTTTCAGAGAGTGTTCTTAAATCAAAACGAACTCTGTAGCTATATTAGAACCTGAGATATAGATCTTCGAATGTAAAAAAATTGCCAAAAACCTACAAAAATCCATAACTCCACATTGAATGTCCGCGCCTAGCTCCTCTCCAACTCAACCGATTTAAATGTTCAAAAACTCAAAAGAAAGAAGGTGTTTCAGAGAGTGTTCCTAAATCAAAACGAACTCTGTAGCTATATTAGAACCTGAGATATAGATCTTTGAATGTAGAAAAATTGCCAAAAACCTACAAAAATCCATAACTTCACATTGAATGTCCGCGCCTAGCTCCTCTCCAACTCACCCGATTTAAGTGTTCAAAAACTCAAAAGAAAGAAGGTGTTTCAGAGAGTGTTCTTAAATCAAAACGAACTCTGTAGCTATATTAGAACCTGAGATATAGATCTTCGAATGTAAAAAATTGCCAAAAACCTACAAAAATCCATAACTCCACATTGAATGTCCGCGCCTAGCTCCTCTCCAACT
Organism: Diorhabda sublineata; assembly: GCF_026230105.1. Classification (NCBI taxonomy): domain Eukaryota; kingdom Metazoa; phylum Arthropoda; class Insecta; order Coleoptera; family Chrysomelidae; genus Diorhabda; species Diorhabda sublineata. The sequence goes on from NC_079474.1 coordinate 42,363,368, forward strand.
CAACCGATTTAAATGTTCAAAAACTCAAAAGAAAGAAGGTATTTCAGCGAGTGTTCTTAAGTCAAAACGAACTCTGTAGCTATATTAGAACCTGAGATATAGATCTTCGAATGTAAAAAAATTGCCAAAAACCTACAAAAATCCATAACTCCACATTGAATGTCCGCGCCTAGCTCCTCTCCAACTCACCCGATTTAAGTGTTCAAAAACTCAAAAGAAAGAAGGTGTTTCAGAGAGTGTTCTTAAATCAAAACGAACTCTGTAGCTATATTAGAACCTGAGATATAGATCTTCGAATGTAGAAAAATTGCCAAAAACCTACAAAAATCCATAACTCCACATTGAATGTCCGCGCCTAGCTCCTCTCCAACTCAACCGATTTAAATGTTCAAAAACTCAAAAGAAAGAAGGTATTTCAGCGAGTATTCTTAAGTCAAAACGAACTCTGTAGCTATATTAGAACCTGAGATATAGATCTTCGAATGTAAAAAAATTGCCAAAAACCTACAAAAATCCATAACTCCACATTGAATGTCCGCGCCTAGCTCCTCTCCAACTCACCCGATTTAAGTGTTCAAAAACTCAAAAGAAAGAAGGTGTTTCAGAGAGTGTTCTTAAATCAAAACGAACTCTGTAGCTATATTAGAACCTGAGATATAGATCTTCGAATGTAGAAAAATTGCCAAAAACCTACAAAAATCCATAACTCCACATTGAATGTCCGCGCCTAGCTCCTCTCCAACTCAACCGATTTAAATGTTCAAAAACTCAAAAGAAAGAAGGTATTTCAGTGAGTGTTCTTAAGTCAAAACGAACTCTGTAGCTATATTAAAACCTGAGATATAGATCTTCGAATGTAAAAAAATTGCCAAAAACCTACAAAAATCCATAACTCCACATTGAATGTCCGCGCCTAGCTCCTCTCCAACTCACCCGATTTAAGTGTTCAAAAACTCAAAAGAAAGAAGGTGTTTCAGAGAGTGTTCTTAAATCAAAACGAACTCTGTAGCTATATTAGAACCTGAGATATAGATCTTCGAATGTAGAAAAATTGCCAAAAACCTACAAAAATCCATAACTCCACATTGAATGTCCGCGCCTAGCTCCTCTCCAACTCAACCGATTTAAATGTTCAAAAACTCAAAAGAAAGAAGGTATTTCAGCGAGTGTTCTTAAGTCAAAACGAACTCTGTAGCTATATTAAAACCTGAGATATAGATCTTCGAATGTAAAAAAATTGCCAAAAACCTACAAAAATCCATAACTCCACATTGAATGTCCGCGCCTAGCTCCTCTCCAACTCACCCGATTTAAGTGTTCAAAAACTCAAAAGAAAGAAGGTGTTTCAGAGAGTGTTCTTAAATCAAAACGAACTCTGTAGCTATATTAGAACCTGAGATATAGATCTTCGAATGTAAAAAAATTGCCAAAAACCTACAAAAATCCATAACTCCACATTGAATGTCCGCGCCTAGCTCCTCTCCAACTCAACCGATTTAAATGTTCAAAAACTCAAAAGAAAGAAGGTGTTTCAGAGAGTGTTCCTAAATCAAAACGAACTCTGTAGCTATATTAGAACCTGAGATATAGATCTTTGAATGTAGAAAAATTGCCAAAAACCTACAAAAATCCATAACTTCACATTGAATGTCCGCGCCTAGCTCCTCTCCAACTCACCCGATTTAAGTGTTCAAAAACTCAAAAGAAAGAAGGTGTTTCAGAGAGTGTTCTTAAATCAAAACGAACTCTGTAGCTATATTAGAACCTGAGATATAGATCTTCGAATGTAAAAAATTGCCAAAAACCTACAAAAATCCATAACTCCACATTGAATGTCCGCGCCTAGCTCCTCTCCAACTCAACCGATTTAAATGTTCAAAAACTCAAAAGAAAGAAGGTATTTCAGCGAGTGTTCTTAAGTCAAAACGAACTCTGTAGCTATATTAGAACCTGAGATATAGATCTTCGAATGTAAAAAAATTGCCAAAAACCTACAAAAATCCATAACTCCACATTGAATGTCCGCGCCTAGCTCCTCTCCAACTCACCCGATTTAAGTGTTCAAAAACTCAAAAGAAAGAAGGTGTTTCAGAGAGTGTTCTTAAATCAAAACGAACTCTGTAGCTATATTAGAACCTGAGATATAGATCTTCGAATGTAAAAAAATTGCCAAAAACCTACAAAAATCCATAACTCCACATTGAATGTCCGCGCCTAGCTCCTCTCCAACTCACCCGATTTAAGTGTTCAAAAACTCAAAAGAAAGAAGGTGTTTCAGAGAGTGTTCTTAAATCAAAACGAACTCTGTAGCTATATTAGAACCTGAGATATAGATCTTCGAATGTAGAAAAATTGCCAAAAACCTACAAAAATCCATAACTCCACATTGAATGTCCGCGCCTAGCTCCTCTCCAACTCAACCGATTTAAATGTTCAAAAACTCAAAAGAAAGAAGGTATTTCAGTGAGTGTTCTTAAGTCAAAACGAACTCTGTAGCTATATTAAAACCTGAGATATAGATCTTCGAATGTAAAAAAATTGCCAAAAACCTACAAAAATCCATAACTCCACATTGAATGTCCGCGCCTAGCTCCTCTCCAACTCACCCGATTTAAGTGTTCAAAAACTCAAAAGAAAGAAGGTGTTTCAGAGAGTGTTCTTAAATCAAAACGAACTCTGTAGCTATATTAGAACCTGAGATATAGATCTTCGAATGTAGAAAAATTGCCAAAAACCTACAAAAATCCATAACTCCACATTGAATGTCCGCGCCTAGCTCCTCTCCAACTCAACCGATTTAAATGTTCAAAAACTCAAAAGAAAGAAGGTATTTCAGTGAGTGTTCTTAAGTCAAAACGAACTCTGTAGCTATATTAAAACCTGAGATATAGATCTTCGAATGTAAAAAAATTGCCAAAAACCTACAAAAATCCATAACTCCACATTGAATGTCCGCGCCTAGCTCCTCTCCAACTCACCCGATTTAAGTGTTCAAAAACTCAAAAGAAAGAAGGTGTTTCAGAGAGTGTTCTTAAATCAAAACGAACTCTGTAGCTATATTAGAACCTGAGATATAGATCTTCGAATGTAGAAAAATTGCCAAAAACCTACAAAAATCCATAACTCCACATTGAATGTCCGCGCCTAGCTCCTCTCCAACTCAACCGATTTAAATGTTCAAAAACTCAAAAGAAAGAAGGTATTTCAGCGAGTGTTCTTAAGTCAAAACGAACTCTGTAGCTATATTAAAACCTGAGATATAGATCTTCGAATGTAAAAAAATTGCCAAAAACCTACAAAAATCCATAACTTCACATTGAATGTCCGCGCCTAGCTCCTCTCCAACTCACCCGATTTAAGTGTTCAAAAACTCAAAAGAAAGAAGGTGTTTCAGAGAGTGTTCTTAAATCAAAACGAACTCTGTAGCTATATTAGAACCTGAGATATAGATCTTCGAATGTAAAAAAATTGCCAAAAACCTACAAAAATCCATAACTCCACATTGAATGTCCGCGCCTAGCTCCTCTCCAACTCAACCGATTTAAATGTTCAAAAACTCAAAAGAAAGAAGGTGTTTCAGCGAGTGTTTTTAAACCAAAAAGAAGTCTCTATCTTGAATAGAACCTGAGATATTGAGGATAGAACGTGTGTATGTGAAAAACTCCCATAAGTAATGTACAGAGGGAAATCGCATTTGAGTATAACTTGAGAATGGTGAAAATTAGATGAAATCCGATGGTTGATGGCTGATCTGTGCATCAATACCTTTCATTGAAAAAAAAATATTAAGCAAAACGGTTGGGTAGAACGCCTGAATGTACTCGGAATGGAAATCATCAATTTTTTTAATATACAAGATTGGATCCGAGTTTTTATTACAAAGTTTGGATTACTGTTTGACTACCAGCGACAATTTTGTTATGAGACGGTTCCGTTTGAAGAAAATATTGCCTCATCGCAAAATATTATAGTTCATCTAACTTTCCTTGGATCAGAGCGCAGAATTCAAAAGGAATATCGTCATCCCTTAGTAGTAACGTGTGTACAAATTGCGGTTTGTATGCATGATATTTATTACCTTTCAAAATATTTGCCACTGTATCTTTACTTACTGAAATAGTTCAGATTGCAGAGGCCCTTTTTCTCAATGACATTTTTGGGTCATCTACGACAGAAAGCATCAGTTCAAATTAAGTTTCTTTATTCGCAACCCGTTTTCGGCGTTTATTCTTAAATTTATTTTCTATACTTACACTAGCGTTAAAATTATTTAAAATTTTTGTTGCATTCCTAATGTTTCTATGCGGATGTCTATTATTAAAACTATTTGCGGCGTCTCTATGTGTTTTGTAATTGTCTCTAACAATTAACACAATAAACAATTTGTCATTTTTATTGTAATGTTACAAACAACTCACTCTGAGATTCACTGTCTCATACTTCATGTCAGGACATCCTAGACTGAATTAAATTTTATCCAACCAGAATAATTAATACGGAATGATCAGTAAATAATCACAAAACCTGAATTTTCATAATAAATGAATGGCTGTAATTGCATATTTGAATATAACGTTTAATTCATAACAACTTTATAACAAAAAAGTTTTCCATACGATTCCAACTTAAGTAGACACACTGTATATTTACGTCAACACCTTTTCTAAAATGTTTTCTTTCCTTGTTATCTATAGTTTTATGATCATGTTTGTTTCCTTCGGATGTAGCCTTCGTCTTATTTACGTCTATTTATTTCCCTTTTCATTCTCCCAACCTCTGCATTAGATTTATCCTATATTATGTAGAAAAGTCAAATGAAATAGAAACATGTTCATTAACATTCTTCAAATTCGAAATTTGATACCTGCTTTGATGTTTACTTATGATAAGACTGGCACGATTGATACAGTTTCTTATTTTATATATTTCAGTCTCTTTATGCAACATTTCGTATAATTACCTAAATATTTATTACAGTAGAGTCTTGTGATGCTGGGTTTAATTTGCGATGTCATAAACAGAAGAGTTGCTTTAGATATAACTGCGGTACCTAGGACGACTAAGAATGTTACGATGATGGTGATAAATTTCAGCATCTTTACAGAAATATCTATATATTTGGACTCCGCTGTAGATCCGGTGACAGTTGGTCGAGGCGTATTCTTGAATAAATTCCATTGCTCTCTTTCTTGATTACTGCAAATAAAAAAAAAATAATGAGAATTGATTAAACAAAAGATATAGTAATAAAAAAGAATGTTTCAAAGTTTTCATTTTGTTTTCTTGCGAATGAACTTGTTTTTGATTAATTATAAAAATGTTTTATTTTGATAATACATATTACAATATAGTAAAGAACTAACTTGTTCTCAAGAAGAGGCTCGATATCTGGTTCAAACTGTTCTCTCCTCATTGTTTTTGCCGTTTTGTTTCAGGAAAAATCATGACCTAAAACATTTAATTATTTCAAATATTTGTGTTTAAAAAAGTCTATGTTCACTGTACACGATGCTTCAACAAAAACGCGGCCCTTCTAACAATTCAATAACCAAAAGTTTCGTTAAAATATGAAAAAAATGTTGGGAAGGGGACGAATTTTCGTACGAAATACGTACCCAAAAACAGAACTTTTGCAGCCCCGCAAATACTCCCAATTTTTCTCTTGATGAGTCTTTCATAAATCGTCTTGATTTTAGGACTTTTTAGTTTAGTTTTAAAGAAACAGGTCTAAATGTCAATTTCTACTTATTTCTTGAAATTAATTTTCTTCAAAAAGACTTAAAATCAAGACGATTTATCAACAAAAAGGTCTAAGAAATAAAAAATTTAAGGGAATTCTCAATTTTTTCTATATAGTGGGTGGTCCAGTGAGAAATGTTTACTTTTCGATTTCTGATATTTATTATTTATTCCATATTTATAGCTACTTTAATCGTTGAACATCAGTAAATAGCTAACCCGGCGAACTTTGTTCTGCCTTAGAAAAAAAAATGTGCAGCATATTTTGGATTTTATTAAGTTCAATTTTTCATTTGAATAATAAATGTAAATAAAAAAATTAAATATGCATAGATTCGATGAAGTACCTTGTTATAGACAACATTTTTATTGTTTTATTATCAGGTGCTAGAACAAATAACAGAGATGGTCTTCCGATCTATGAACATGTCACATATATAATGATCATGGGAAAAACATGGATTTACTTGATTCAGACCACAAACTTTTAAAGATTGGCCTTGTGATTTATTTATAGTCTTGGTGAAAGGCAAATCGGTTGGGATAATGGAATTTTCCCTTTGAGTTTATGATTACTACGAAGCCAACTTCTATTCTTAGATAATCCAGCGGTAATCCAAGCACATCCGAATAAATAGAGCCTTGAATATTGGATTAAATCCTGCCCGTCCCAAATTTTTTGTTCTAATTAGAAGTAATCTTCATATTTTTGAGTGTTTGGTAGTGCTTCGACAGGAACCAATGAAAGCATTGGCTCATGTTGAGGAGTCCAATTTCACTTTACCTTTAAGGCAGCACTATCGGGGAAAACTTCAATGCGCCACAATATTTGCAAACAACGCTCATTGGCCTAATGCGAACGCTGTATTCAGTGCTGCCATCGAATCGAAACACTGCTCAATACAAATCAGTACTTCATAGATTTCTTTTTGTGCGTCAAAATTGATATAGTGGTTGATCTCTGAGGTTTGCTCGACGATTTTGTATTGCCAACCGAGCCATTTCGCGGGCTGCCTCGCTTTGCTCCTGCGAGTAAAAAGTACGAAGTCCAGCCTTACTAACGCGGCGCTCTTCACATACACTTTCTTCTTCAGTCCTTTCATTCCAAATGTTTCAAATTCTAGTTGCATTACGGCTTTGTCGGGAAAGATTCGATCGTCTTGGTTGAGGCATTATTAATGATAATATCGGCACGAAACTCGAAATGAACACATCAACTTCAAAACTTCTTATTGTCAAATTTTCAATCTTACTTAACTATATACAACATTATATTTATTCCGTATTCCAAGTTAGTTGCATTTGCTGATAAATTTTTCGGTTTTCTGTGTTTGTTGCGTTTTGTTAACGACATTATATGTCACATTTTTTCATCCAAATCGGTTCGACTGTTCTTGAGTTAAAAATAGTGTAACTAACACGATTTTCCATGTAATGGATCTTTTCTATTTCAGTATACAAGTCAGGTACATGCGATTAGATTACGGATTGATACGTTTGGTTTTGTTTTTCTGAGCTGTAAAAAAACAGAACCCAACATTCCGTTCCAGATAAGAATTTGCAATTAGATCACGGATCATAGTTTCTGAAAAGTCAAGTATCTTTTTCATACACCCGAAGGCAGTTCACGTCTCAACATCGCATTTTAAAATTTATGTGGGTCAAAATCTCTATACTATGATGAATCGTGATCTTGTATAACATGATGGGATAAATCTCACCAAGAAATATTGGTTGAAGTTAATACGTTCTAAAATCGACCATATGGATATTTGTAGGAGATTCTCTCTAGACTTTTCTAGTTTGGTAATCAAAAGATAAAGTTCTGAGATACTATTTTGAGATAAAAGATTAATTTCCATTCGAAAAATTTGAATGAGATGTGTAAATATTTACAGTATGATTTAGGTGCTGTGATCTTAATATAAAATTTTATTAGTAATTTACTCAACTCACCTAATAAATTTAACGATTGTTTTTATGATAAATTCACTGTGATATTTTGTCAACAAAATTAGTACTGCGACTATAATTTTAAGGTTTTCAATAAATGTATCTAATCTTTAGCTTAGATAAGATTATAATTCAAATGATTATTGATGTCATTTTTTCTTCGAATCAATCAAAACAATCTTAGTTATAGTCATTGATAATTTTATTCCGATGAAATTCAATAGAATTTTCATACAAATAAAGAGCAAACGACGAAAAGGATATATGTACTCATAATTAGCATTTTTTTAAAGCAAGGGAGTGAATATTATGATACGGCTAAACATCATCTTCGTGTATTAACATTATGGTCAAAAATAAATTCAAACGTCAACATTTTCTATGACGTGTATTAAACCAACAGCAGTGTGCCGATCAAGTCACTTTGACTTCTGGTGATAAAACACCATCTCGAACCATCGTGTTTCACTGATTTTCCTAATTCAATAATGGTCATACTTTTTGGCAGGATGAATTTTTTGAAGTTCGTCTAAAAGCGGCGGTTGAGCCAGAAAACTAGCCAGCCAGTATACCAGCATTTGTCTGTCAGAAAGATCTGTTCGAGTTGGATAACGCATGATTTGACAATCGCTCAAAAAGAAGCTCGTGTCGATTGGTACAAAGAGATATTGAAAAAATTCAATCGCCGTGCTTGAGAAGATGTCTAAGATCGTGATAGTCGACGAATCATTCATGCATATGAACATGAAACTAAATAACCATCGACTATATAGGTCTTTCAAGATTCAAGATTATTAGTAGTTGCATTCTTTAGATAGAGAATCACTTGAAAGAATTGAGTTAAAAATCGATAGTTGAAACGATAGAAAACTTCTTCTTCTTCTTCTACCATGTATTGGGCGTAGTCGCCTGTTTTATCTTGCCTCCTATCCTGCTTCAAGGTTGTCCTTTTTCTGGGTCGGCCGTTACTCCTTCGGCCCAATGGGGATTTAACGCGCGCTATCTTGACTGATCTGTTGTCATCCATACGACGTATGTGCTCATTCTATTCTTTCTTTCTTGATGGAACCCATTCAGTAAGGATTTTCCGGCTACCCTGCGTAGCACTTTCATCTTTGCTGTTTCCATCATTCTTTTGGTTTTCGCCGTTTCCGGCCGTGTCCTTCGGTGTAGGTCATTATGGATCTTACCGTGACCTTGTATATTCTCGATTTGGCTTCTATTCCGAACTTCGTCTATATGCCCTATCGGTGGATTGAGTCCCAAACCTGGATAAAGAAGGAGGGTTCTTGGGTTAGGTTAGCTCCCTGCCTAAGGTAAAAAATAGACATTACTCAAAAACCAGATACTTTGCATTCAGAACAGGACGGATTCCAAGACGACGATCTATCAGCAGGCTGAAATGGTTTGATCACATGCCTAGGATGACAAATAAGGAATCAGTTAAAGCTATATGAATGAACAAAAAAATAATGTACAGAAAAGAAGTAAAGCCAAAAAAACCTGGAAACTTGAAATATTGGACATAACAGGAAAACATGGCAATAAGTAATAACTACGGCAAAAAGTATTAAAAAAGGCCCTATATCTTCGAGGAAATAGGAAATTATGTATATAAATTATAATTTACTGTAAAAAGAAAGGTGTTTTGTTCTACTTTTTCTGGGAAAATGACGTTTTCATTCAATGCACAAGAGACTGCGGAAAATAAACTGGGACAACAGTAAAAAATGCTAATTATTTTGAGTCCAATAAAATCCTCGTAATATTTTGTTTCACTAAATATTGCGCTATTTCTAGCCTCGTTTAATATTAAATTTTGGACACGTGCCAGCCGAAGTGCCAGGCAATACTAACTCTGTAGTTTGTTAGACCTTATAAACAGAAATTGTACTTTCTGGAAATGTAACGTATTATTTTCTCGTGTTTTTATGTCATATTCCTTAATCAAAAATGAAACAATTATTGCATTTCAATGTTTATTGGATTATCTATTCATTCTTGTTGAAATATGTTATTTGTATAAAACGTGAAGTGACTGTGGGTAAGTCAAATAATTTCAAGATATAAATTTTGAAAACAAAGTGTCAGGGAAAAATTATTCCGACATATTAATTAGGATATCATACAGTTAACATACATATCTCACGTTTTAAATATCAAAGTTTATTGACCTTATAGAAAAAAAGGTAGATCATACATAAAATCTAAAATAACTTGATTGAACTAACTTATCTAATAGAGACAAATATTTCAAAGATTTTTGGATATATAATCCTGAAAAGTGACAAGTGGTCTCATTATTTTGACACATTTAAGATGAAAAATGACTAAATGATTACACATCGTGGAAATTCAATTACAGCCTATTCGCCTTCATTAAATTTATGGATTATTCTTTTAGCATTGAATGACCACATCGTTTTCGAAAATTGTTCGGTTTCTTGGTGTTTTTTTATAAATATAATCAGATTGATATGATCTGTTGATTATAATTTTAAAAATTTTACTAGGTTTGGAAAAAATGAAGTTGGACAAATGGTGCATTGGAATATTTTATTTTAAATACATATATATACATTTTCACTTAGTATTTATTTAAATATATGTTATAAAACAACGAATTACTTAAAATTCGTTACTTGTTATACTAGAAAGCAATTTTTATAATGTCATGTTCATATTCCCTTTTAACTAGAACCTTATTATCTACCCTCTTTGTATAGTTCTTCCAGGCGTATGTACATAATTTCTTTGAAATATTCCTGCCAGACAGCTTACGATAAGCAACGAATACTTTCTCGCATGAGATAAATATTTTCAAAAGTATTTATAAAAATAATAAATGTATAAAATGTATCCACTCCTAAGGTAGTTCAAACAAAATTGTCGTAAAGGGTTTTCATATAAGTTTTTATTATCTGCAATTGATATTGATGACAAACATCCACAAACATCCCCTTTCAAATATAACGGATAAAAGTATTTATTAATATTCAAGCCCTTTCTATATTAATTATAAGGCAAAGATGGTACAGAACAACATTTTTTTAGTTTGAACGTATATGAAATAATACTTTCATTCTCCTTTTCTATCATTACAACAAAAGAGCCCTCCATTGTTTGAAATAGTATATACAACGAAATAGATCTTATTCCTTTCAATATAAAGATCTAGCTAAACTAGAAATTCTTAACAGGCAAAGCGGAATGAGTTAACGTATTATCTTGGTTGAGATCCCTTGATTTATCCTTTTCTAGTTCGGGCTATTTTTTCCTTATTTTATTCAAAAAATTCTGCAAGGGCGTGAAGGTAGTAATGCTGATTGTTGACTTGACCTTTGGAAATCCAATGAAGGTTCACGATACAATGAATATCTAAAAAAATAATCATCATTGCTTTGATATTTGTTTGATCATTTGTTATATATAGAAAGAATGTGTCTCATAAATAACGTCAATGTCCAATGTTCACTTTGTTTATTCAATAATCATACAAAAAGGAAGCGTTAATATTGGTATAAGTATAGCCCATCTTTGGGTTAAGGTGCAAAAAATTGTCGTACTGCATTTTTAAAATCTCCTTTTAATTCTGACTTTTTCCCACGCCAAAATTTCGTCATGAATCTGAAGAAATGGTAATCTGATGGTGTCATGTCTGGACTAAATGCTGGTTGTGGTAGAAATTTAATACTACCAAGTTGTTCGATCTTATTCCTCGCATTATGTGGTTTAACATTGTCTTGTTGTAAAAGAGAACCCGCTTTGGATTAAATAAATCTGGATATTTTTCCGAAAAAACCGACCAATATATACCTCGTCGTTTATGGCTGGACCATCTGGAATTATTTAGAAGTACAGTAAACCTTCTTAATTCCACCAGACACTTTAATTCATCACGTGTTAGTATTTTTTGCGATGAGTTCGCGATATTTCCGTGCCATTCAAAATAAGATTTCAGCTAACAATTTTTCAAATACTTTTTACATGTTAACCCTCTTGTCAATACTTAGATACTTTTTTACATATTGTTAGTTACATATCTTTTGTATTTAACGACAAATCCGTAATCAAATTTTTAGATATTTCGATAATGCATTTGTTTTTTTTTTATTCTCAATACAAATTTAAATTGTAGATTTCAATCAAGAAAATTTTTAATTCGACCGAACAATACATGGCATTAATATTTGAAATGATTTAGGGCTGATTTGGACATACCAATGAGGGCTATTTTGTCAAGTATTGCTGCTTCTATGTCAATAATAATCTTGACTCTCGAGGCTACAATTATTGCTATTTATCAGTTTAAGCCACTGACTGCACATGATCTCAAGGGAAATAATCTATAATCTTCAATTTTTGGACCAGTTGAATCTTAAGCACGTATAGGATAAGATATTTGTCAAAATTTTCCAAGCATATTCATTATTACGAAAGACGAATAATCCATTAATTTAGATTTTGTTCCACATTTTAGTTCACCTCGTACTTCCGTATATTCTTTTCACGTTTGGTATTATGAAATCATTCAAAGAAGATATGATCGATTATGTGCGATGTCAAAATCAATGTTGATTATAAGAATCTATGACTGATTTTTACAGTAAATTAGGATCACACAAAAAATGTCGTCTTTTGCTTTGATGAACCGATTACGATTTTAAGGGGATGTGCCACGTATGTTAAATCAAGGGTGTCTTTCAGCCTTATCCGCCGTTTTGGTATATGTAAGACTCAATTTCTTCTCTAACATTGAGTCCTAAGAGTAACTGCTTTTGAAGTAATGATTTAGCAGACAAAAAGAATTGAAATTCTGGACAGGATAGGTTTTTCTTATTCTTTTAGCATAATTTTGACCAGTGAGATAATAGCACATGTTTAAGAAAAAAATTTTAGAAAATATGCATATTTTCAAAATTAATAGCTGAGGTTCTCAAACTTCTTAAAACTTTCTTTTGATTATATCCTATTATAACAACTTTATAATGGACATAGAATTGAATATTTAAGTTAAATTGTTTACTACTTTTTCAGGTGTACTTTTACAAGATTTAACTTCTCAAATCAATATTCCATTGAATAGTACAATTTATAAGAAAAACATGTTTGAACACATAGTTCCTTTCTCGAGTAGAATTATGTCAGTTTCTGGAACGGATAATTTTGAAGCAAGCCAAACTTGTGAGTACCTACTATAGATATACAACTTAACAAGTTTAGTGAAACATCGCTTGTCAAACTTACAAGCTGTAATGAAAAAAAAAATAGTGTGAGTTATTTTATTAAAGTCAAAAGGTAAAATAAAATATTAATTAAACGCGTACTATCCTAGCTTGGCATTTATGTCAACGTTGAGCTTATGACTGAAAGCAGTGCAGAAAGGTTTCTTTCGGAATGGTTTTTATCTGAACCGTGGTGAGACGTGGTTTAGGTCTGTTTCCTCGCATATTGTCTTGCCTTCGTTTTGAAATAAACCAATAACATGATATCGATGTTCGATTTTGAATAACAGACCTTTTTATAGTGAGATAAGTCTTCAAAGTAAATATAGTGTCACCATAGATGTATTTAAACAAATCATGAGGCTATTTTGTACTCTTTTTAGCATGAAATAAAACTTAATGAACTGCGTTGTTCAAGATCCATGTTTCTCTGTTTGAACTATGTGCACCGTTTGTAATTACTGCTATAAAAATTGATTTCCGACATTTTCTTATCATATCTAGTATATTTCATTGAAATAACTAGGAATTTTTACTGGAACTCTCACTATAATTGGAAAGTATGTTAAACTACTGTGACTCAATCAGTTAGCAGATAAAGAAAGTGTTAGAATAAGGATTTTATTTCGGTATTTCTAAAGCCAGATCAATTTGAAAGGTCTAATTCAATACCTAGTCCTTAATAAGGGCGAAAAAATTCGAAACATCGTTGTCCACATCCATAGACAGTAAGTTTCACGGTGTCTTTTTCTTTAAAATGAAAGTGATTGGTGGTTTTCGAAATGGAAGCTTCCCTTCGCCTGCAATGTTCAATCAGTGACTTCTGCGTTGATTACTGCGCCATGTGCTCTATGACAATGTTCCTCGACCCACAACATTTGTTTTGATCATATTTTGTTGCAAGTTATTTGATAATCAACCCTTCAATCTACAATATTAATTTTTCTTGCACCCCAAAAATGTTTGTCTTTTGATGAGCGTTCTGTCAAAAACGGAGAGCTGAAGATATATTCCACACGTTGGTTACCTTCGAAAGTGTACATTTGAATGGTTTACATCTTACAAAAAGTGAATGTATTTATGCATAAAGTAATATTGAAATAATGAGATTATTGAGAAAATTGGAAATAACCACGTTGAAAAAGTACAAAAATACAAATATCTAGGGATATTTGTATTAATTCGAGAAATGACAGCACTGAAGAGGTAATAGTAAGAATTGGAAGAAGAAAAGAATGGATAAGCATAAACAAAGCATTAATGAAAAAACTGGAAGCATTTGAAATGTGGATATTGAGAAGAATACTACGAATATCATGGACAGATAGAATCGCAAATGAAGAAGTTTTACGCTTAATCTCAAAATAAAGAGAATTATTGACTACCAGAAAATCCCGCAAGTTACTGTCATGTAATGATACGAATTCCAGAGATTGATTATGTAAGGAAAGATGAAGAGAAAGAGAGATATAGGACAACGAAGAATATCATGGCTGCAAAACTTAAGGGAGTTTTTTAACTGCACATCAAACCAATTGCTTAAAGTAGCTGTGAATAGAATACAAATAGTCATGATGGTCGCCAACCAACCGATGGCACTTTTACCAATTGTCTTTAAGGAAACACGAAAATTACTAGATCTTAGCATTTATCATATATCTAGTAAGCCTTAATTCCTAGTCTAAAAGTATGTATAGTACTTGTAATACTGCTCTAATATAATTTTTCCAGTATGTAATATGTTGGAAGGAAATGAGGGTGTTATAGCCGTATACTCAGATGCTATAAATACCATCCCAATATTAGAGTCAACTTGTACAAATTTTGAAGTACCATTCATAACGACTTCTTGGAGAAACCCACGCCCAACAAAAAAATATGGAGATGCAGAATCTGGAGCTTTAGTCAGTTTTTTTCCTGAAGCCGAAGCTTATGCAAAAGGTAATATAATATATTTCACAGAGTTCCAATAATAGTTTATTAAATCAATTTTATTTCTTAATAACCAATACCAGTCCAAAAACTCATTGTAAGCAAATCTAATTGGTACCATAAACACACATATACTAGTGGACGTTTATGTTAGTACCTGCCAACTGTTTTGATTATTGTCTAAACCATTTCCTCCGATTGCTCAACTGAGATTATTTTCGTCTGTTTTCGTAGATCTTGTCTTGGATAATGTGAACAATGCACTTCTTCGTATGTCTCATTATGCAGCTAGTTTTTGTGATATTATACTTCACATTCACTTGTAAGTTTTTATAAAGGACAATATCACCAAAAAATTTATTAAATTTTTTCTTGATTTATTACTCTAATTGTAGAATGTATATAGAGGACGTTTCAGGAAAGGCACTGAGGTTTCATTGAATTTTTCATCTGAAGCTGAAGGTTTATAACAAATTTCTTCAAAAACTTGAACCTTAGAATAAATAAATCAGAAGTGCCATAATAAGTAAGCTAAGGAATATTAAAATATTTGAAGAAAAACTTAACAAGACCAATGGCATGTTACAGCCTAATCATCGATTTCTCTATAACTGTACTCATTCCAATCCAGTACAGCATCATCAAGAAAGTAATTTTAGGTCTCTAAAGCATATCTATTTCAATCATGACAATTATTGATTTAACCTTATCTAACTTCCTAAGTATTAGGATTTATCCACCTATTTTAGATGTACCTCATATTCAATATTCATTTTAAGTCCATTTTATGATGACATTTTATTTTAAATCCGGTTAAGTCGGAGTGGCAGAAAGTTACAATGAGTGTGGTATCATAAGATCATGGAATAAAAAATTCCGTATAAGCTAATTTAAAAAGACAACCATTATACAAGTATCACTAGTGTTGTATGTATATAGGTCTTGCCGAAATTGTGAAAAGTCTCCAATGGAATAGTTTTATAATTATATATGAAACCGAAGAAGGCTTAATACGCATGCAAGAAATATTGAAATTGCAAGAACTTAGTCCTTCTTCGAAGAGAAATAACATCCTTGTGATGCAGCTTGGCTCCGATCCGGATTACAGGTACATTGTGAATTCAAAAAATTATAGACTAACGACAACTTATGCTTCTAGCAATTTTTAATATGAATATTCTTTAGGCCTCTGCTTAAAAAGATTAAAAACACAACTGAAGACAATATTATTTTAGACTGTCAAACAACAAAAATATTACCGGTATTAAATCAAGCCAAAAGCTTAGGAATGCTGAAATTACACAATAGATACTTTTTAACATCGTTGGTAAGTACTTAGGCTTAAGATTATGAAACACTTAAACTGGAATTTTCTATTTGTTAAAACATTGATAATCGCGCCGATAAAACTTTCTCACTTTTGACGACAATCCATAAATTAGTGAAATATTTAATACCATTGCATGAATTATTCAACTTAATTTTTAAATAACACAGAACGATGAAGAACTTTCAAATCAAACTTCAAAATTTTTCTAGTGGAGAATGGAAACGAATAAACAAATTTTACCTAAAACATTATACAATAAATAACGCTATTATTTTATTTTGTTTATTTTTTTTTTTTTATTTTAGGATGCTCATACTTTAGATTTTGCATCTTTAAATACAACAGCAAATATCACTACCATACGGCTCCATGACCCTAAAAGTGACGATTTTCGAAATACCATTCATAGATGGGAACTCACAGAATTTGAGAATCACAATAAAAGGGTTCCATTGGATTATTTGTCTATAAAGGTAGTGAATGATCTTCCGCAATTGTTTTACGGTGAAAAATACCATTTTCTGTGTATTGAACATTGGTGGTTACTACCAAGGTAGTAGTGGTTTCCAAAAGCTATTATCTTCTAACTGTACAAAGTGTTTCAAAAGTATACAGATCTTTTCCGAGAAGTAACAAATATGTTTAGATAGAATGATTCTTCCTATTATTATTGTTTTCCATTCTCGAGCATTTTTATATTGAGCTCTTCAATGACACTTAGAAGGTAGTATTAAAGCTAGAAAATAATATTAACCCACTATTTTGTTTAGTTTATCGAATTCGGAAGTAGTTTCTATTTTTTATATGTAGGCATATGCATAAGGCACGAATAGACATCTGACAGAAATTAATAAATATTTCTCGAGCTCTTTATTCAAAAGTAAGCTATTTTACATTGCAAAATTTCTTGTCCTTTGTTTCACACTGCCTACAATATTTTACTTCATTTTTTCCTGTTTATAGTTCTTTGTCTAATTTTCTGCCTATTAATTCTTTCTGTTGCACTATTATTATCTTTATGCAGCCCCATGTACCTTTTATCTCTTTTCTACTATTTTCCCTATTAAAAAGGTACTTTCTCCATCTTTTCATGAAATTCCTCCAATTCTTCATCTCTAGAGTTCATCTGAGCTTTTCATTCCGTAGATTCCTATGAGTATCATCTGTTTAATTTGTTACTATTTGTTTTCTTCGATATCTATGTATCGCGTTTTACTGATTTACATATTCTTATTTTATTTTTCAACATACTTTGATTTTACTAATACTTTCGTGCTTTCAAAATCTGGAGTTCCTTTGGTCATTTTAATTTTCTGGTTTAAATATCCTATTCCATTACTATTCCTAGATTTACAGACATGGGAACCCTCTGGAACATATATTATTTGTACCTTGTTCTTCCAGAGAATCCGATTAGCATATTTGTAATGTGTAATTCTTTCAATTTATGTACGGTCCAAACATTTTTCCATTCTCTACAATTTTATTATGGTTGTTTCCAGCTTATTTTACCAGTGTTGGCGTGTTTCCAAACTCTGGTGTTTCTCTGGCTATTCTAGCTTTCTGGTTTCAATATTCTACTCCATTTTCTATCATTTCTGTACCTAGATATATAGACATGAGAACCCTCTGGAACTTATATTGTTTGTACCTAATTCCTCTTTAGAAGTATTCCCATAAGAATATATGTTGTCTTCTCTTAATTTACCTCCGATCCAAACAGTGCCGATTAAGGATTGTTGAAACACTATTTATTGAGAGTTATTGAGAATAAGAAAAGAAGATGTTAGAAAAAAAGACGTTGTGTTGACAAAGCAAAATACGAAATAAATAGAAGTGAAAACAGCCTTCATATTTTGCCATCGTTTTAGTCAGAATTAACCTGAATAAAAGTTTAATAGTGCAACTCGATATTTTCTTTATTTTAGACGGAAACCGTACTTTTTCATGATGCTATACTTCTAGTAACTGACAGTATAAACGCAATATCAGTTAAATTTAACATTAATAACAAACCAATTTCATGTAATGGTAATGATACATCCGACTATGGATTTACCCTTAGACAATACATTCTAATTGTAAGTAAACAATGGTTTCTCTATTTTTATTTAAACTGTAATCATATTAATTTTTCATGTTTCTAAATGTTCTTGATTTTAGGTCTCTTCTGTATTATTTTTATTAATGTTTAAAAGATAGCTGAAAGTTAGACTTTTTGACTAATTTTAATTCTTTATCAAAATATGATATGGACACTGACAATTTGCGTATTTATAGCTCCATTTTGTAAATACTAATAAAGCTACAAATAATTTAATTGATTACTGATACATATTTCAGATGTAAGGACCAAGGAAAATTTAATTTTTCTTATTAGAACCAAGTTCTATTTTGATTTTATTCTTATTTTGATATTCATGATGAAGGTGATCAATTGATTAATATAAATACGCAAATTGTCAGTGTCAATATCATATTTTGATAAAGACTCAAAATTAGTCGAAACGTCAAATTTTTATCTATGTTTTAAAAATTATTAAAAAAACTAATTTTGCAACAGAAGAGGCCAAAAGGTCTAAGAAATTAATTTTTTATTATAATCAAAGAATCCGTTTCTCAATATACATTAAGTGTAGTGGTGATTCAAATGTTAGAGTTAGATCATACTTAAAGTGACCATTTATTTTTTGACTCAAAATGGGACATTGGTTTATTTAGGTAAATTAACAGGTAGTCAATGAAAAAAACACTTTTTTAAAGTTATTTATTTAGAAAATGTCAGTTAACTTAAAAGTTACAAATTAAAATATATACATATCCGAAACGTTCATTTATATATTTATCAGAGGAACAAATTTGCTTTAATATAGCTGACGATTTTAAGTAAGAATAAAACTCTTGGCATGTTTTCTTTATATTAACCTTAATTATCAACATTGCCATTAGATCTGAACTTTGTAACTGGGTTTTGTCAGATGGCCACAAGCCATTCAGTTACTTTCTGCGATGTAATGTGGTTACAAATTAAAGAAAATTCGTCAAAAACTTCTGCATCTTTATTACAGTCAATATATTCCTTTTCAATTAATACATCCAGAACGTCTTACCATGCGGGGACCTTTTTTAAAACTGCCCATTAAAAATATCTCCATTTCTTTGGTAAAAAAGCATCTCCACTGCTCCAGATATTCCATAAAATTCTATAGCCGCTCTTTTCACTTTTCACTCTTCTCCTATGTCAGTAACATTATCTTTAGATTTCATTATTAATAGACGGACCATAAATGGAAGTAAACTGATTGGTCTGTTTCTGAGTCAAATTGCCTTTTCATTGATTGACTTCTTTTGCAGCTTCAATTACTGATACCGTCCGACCTTCCAGTTTCAATACATCTTGATGAAAAATTGCTGAATGACCGTGTAAAAAATAAAGCCACAATTCAAAAATGAAGTTGGCTGATACATTTTGAAAACCCTTTCCAAGGTAGGCATAAGAGAAAACCATCTGGTATTGCTGTAGCCGAGCATTTGTTGATGTTCCGTTTAGAGCTTCAACTCGAATCGTGTAAATATAAAAAAATGAATATATCTTGGGGCTACACTCCAATATCTATCAATTGTTTTACCAGAGATGATTGTAATTTCGTTAACACATTGTTAGTTCCTCACCTAGCCTCGCCTTCGAAATTAAGTTGGCATTGTCTCCGCAAAATGCCACGACTTTTGCTGTTAAATTATTATCTGTCAATACTTGGTTTAAATACCCTGGTTGGTCTTGGAGATCTAAAATTTTTACTTGCACACCTACGTAAGGTTGAAAAAAGCGCACTAGAATAGGATATTTTTTTTTGTTACCGTAGTTTAAAGCATCCTTTAGTATTGTAATACAATTAGACTTATCAAGATCGTCTTTTAATTATTTCATCGCTGTAGGCGTCTAAACATTCACTACAATAGCTTCTGATTTCGTAAGCGCGCATGTACATTTGGGATCAAAACATGATTGAATTAATTTCGAAGCACAATCATTAGAGCGAAAACTGTGGTTTTCTTGTTTCGTGGTTTCTCTGACGCGGCGATATCCAGACCCTTTAAAGTTGGTGTGGTCCGATTTCTTGTAAAAGGTTAACATCGAAAAACTCGAAGCAGCGGCGCGATCAGCATTTTTATGTTTTTCAGACTTCAAATGCTGTTCAATATCACTGGCACCACTGTGGGAAACGGTAAATTCTGTACGACACTTTCCACATCTGACATCTGAGGGAGTATTTGTTTGCTTGATAAACGGATATTTTGCTTGTAAGTTAACATTGAACGTACACTTGCGTTTCGGCATTTTAACTTATGGTTCCAAAACAAAAGAAGTTCAAGTTATTTACAGGGTACACTAACAACAAAATCGAGAAGTCGACAGACAATGGTCACGTTAATCATACTATTTAATGATGGTAGCATTAAAAAGTGCAATGTTGCTATCTGTGGCGTTTTAAATACACAGAGTAGCTCCATTCGTATATTGCGAATTAATCATTCTTTGAAATTCGAGATTAAAAACTTACCCAGAGTCAAAGAATAAGTATAGAATAAAAAATATTTTTAATTATAACAATGCTCATTGCCATATTCGTTATGCGATATCCTATAAGTGAGATTGCAACCTTTACTTACATTCTTTCATTTTCGTGACACATGTCGCCACTCCACTATGTCTCAAAAGAAGTGGAAACAGTATTTTCAATCATATTTTAGAATACCCCATCGCTTACACTGACAGGACCTATAAAATTTAACGATAAAGGGGAACGAATAGATTTTAATATCCACGTTGTTGATATCCTAGACGATACGGTTATAGCTACATGGTTCGCCAATAACGAATCTCTCGCCTTAGCAAGAAGTGACAACCAAACCGTCGACGCAGCTATTTCAAATCTTCAAAAAATTACAGTTATTGTATCTTCAAGGTAAGATGTTTGTAATATAATCGAAGAGCCAGTGGGTGGCAGACCAAACATATATTAGGAAGGCCTAACATATGTTTGAATTTTGAATTATTCAAAGTGTTTCTATTCTTGATTTTAGAGTTATAATAGTATATTTTAACATATCCAAACGGCAGCTTTCCTAAAATATATTTTTATTTCATGAAATTTTCACACCTGTCCTACCTAAGTGCAGCTGGGAAAATTTTAGACTTTCCTAAAAGATGTTTGATCTGCCGTCCACTAGCTCTTAGACTAATAAGCTAGAAACACGGTACGGTTAATAGAGCAAATGGAGATCAATATTTGTACTACTTTTCGCATGCGTTAATTTTTTGCTAACACTCATAAGATATTTATTTAAATCATGAACAAAGGGACACACATACATCACTCAGATCCGGCTCCGGTCCGTTAGTACTCCAAGGAACGGATCGATACGGAATCGGAAAAGTTCAGCACACACGTCCTATAAGCTTTCCGATTTCCAGCTCCAGCTCGATACATTCACCACTCTCCCCGTCTCGATTCAATTAGAATTGCGAAAGGTTCTGTGCACCAAATGTTCAAAAATTTCAGCAACAACGATTTAGTCATGGTGGTGCTTTGCTTAGAAGAAGACCAGAGATATTTCATGGATAATAGAGGAAAGCGCAGATTTTGGGTATATTCTTATTATCGTCTTGATGTATTACATATATACAGTGTACTTCCAATTAAATAAAATTATTTATCACCTTTTTACTTAATTGTGTTTATGCCTTTACTTTGTATATAATTAGCAAGGATAATATTTTAATCTGTAGTGTACCGTTGACATTTAATTCCTTCTCAACTTTTTCTCTTCCGGTTTTATACCCGACATTATTGCCAATTAAGTTAAAAACTAATACTGCAATATCTCAAAAATATTATTACAGATTTCAACCTACAGCCGTTAAATGAATAGACTGCACGATCGGATGCATGATCATAGTCGTGTAGGAGTGTAGAGGTGGTATCGGATACGTGTCTCAAAGGTGTGAACTACGCCGCTCAAACTAGAGTATTTTCATTTCAGATACTTGTCATTCTGTATGATCGTAGTCGGATCGGAAGGATGCATGATAGGTGTGTCCCGGCCTTTACACTGTATCCGTATAAATTGTTTTATAAGTTCAGAATGAGTATAATGAGCTTAAGATATAAAGCTTAAATCTATAAAAGCCAGCATACATTGTTTTGTAAAATGTTGGAAGAATTTTCAATCAAATTTCCAAAGCGTCTTGAATATTTCCAATATAATTATCCAACTAATTTAGAAAATCGTATAAAAATCTATTAAGTTAGTAGTTTTTGAGTTTATCGTGACCAGACAGGTAGACGCAGTAAAGGACTTTTTGAAATACGTTTTGATTTTCCAAATCCACAAACTACGTATGTATATTTGTTTGTTATTTTGTATTTTATACTTCCAACATCCAACGATGTATTTCTTCACTTACTACTTTATGTTTACTGCTCATAACTTAGGTTCTAATTCGTTCAAATACTGATTTTGAACTCAATTCTCCAGTCCTATCATATTTATAGGCGAATTGTCGATTTTGTTGGCGTAATCAGCCAAATGGTAATGTTGGACGAATTTACTTAATGAAAGAAGTATTTCCAAACTAGATTCATCATTTGAATACCACGAGTAACAATCTCTCGAAGGTACACTTGTTTCCATATGTTCAGCCGGGGCCATAAAATCATGTCCAACAGTTGCACTAGAAGTGATTCTGAATCTCCCACTCCTCCATATAATACTGGGAAGCGTGGCAGAATAAACATCACTTAGAATGTTCAGAGACGTAATCGCCGAAGAAAAAGGCGTCCCTAAATAATGCCTCAGGATAATGCATCGAGAAAGTTTAGCCTCAAGAAAAAATGTACCTCAATTTTAAGCTGTAGAAGTAAGTGGGATCAAAACACCATACAAGAAATGAACAGAAAAGCCATTAAATGGCATACGAACGGAGCTGAAGCAGCAGACAGAACTGGGGTATACAGGCCTAGAACCAAACACTCTGAACATCAAACATTCTTCGTACAGAAATTTATTCAATTGAAAAATATGTCCAGTTCAATCTAGAGAAAAACCATCGTAGACCATCATCCCGTCCGGTAGCCAAGGGCTCCAATATCATAAAATCCAAACTTGTTTGTCTAGAAAAATTTAAGGCAAAAAAAATAAAGTTACCCTACAATGGATTCGGTGACACACCGGAGTAAAGGGAAATTAAATAGCTGATAGCTCGCTAAAGCAGGAAAGCAGGAAAGTTATGTGGTGGAAATCATCAACAATAAAAAGTAAGCTGCAAATGAAGATTGATTCAATACCAGAAATCTCCTGCAGTACATCAAGAGTAACAGAAAACTTGGTTAGAGATAGAGAAATTATGGAATCAGAGCAATTCATACAAATTGGGAAGAAAAATCGAAAAAATTCTAATCAATTTTTTTAAATAATATTTATAATATTAATAATTATAATATTAATATGAACATTCCGATCAATATCACTAAATTTTTTAAATCGCTGTTACATTGATGCTGGAATAAAAAATTATTATCATCCAAAGGTGGTAAGTTGACTTACAACCCGTCGTGAAGGGAAATCAATACTTTCTTGGTAATTTTTATTTACGATATTCGAAGCAGTATCAAAATGTTATTATAATTCACAATATACAATGCGCAATTGAGTAGATTAACAGAATTCCCAATAACTTTTCTAAAATGCCAAAAGCAAATTTAATATCGTTAACTGACGAAAGAATATAATGTCTAAAAAAATCATTTTCATATGGTGTTATTACTGATAGAACTAAAGTTTACTATCAAAACAACTAAATTAGATAACAGTATATATTGCAGTAGTGTTTGCAGTTTGAATTTGACAATTTGTTATAGAATTGGTGAACCTTACTTGATGCTTCGTGAACCAAAATATGAAGGTGAGATCTTGACTGGAAATTATCGTTATGAAGGCTATTCCATGGATTTGATAGATAAAATTGCGAAAATTATAGGATTCAATTATCAGTTCGAAATTACCGATAAATATGGAAATTATGATAAAGTCGAAAAAAGATGGAACGGTTTAATAAGAGAAGTCTTAGAAAAGGTAAGTTTTTGCGATTTCGTTACAAGCATCTACAAAATTGTTAAGTAAAATATTTTTTCGGTTGACTGGTTACAACAAGTCTGATTTTTGATTTGAGTATTATACTTTAATGTAACATAAAAACTAAGAGAGTCGGAAAAATTACAAATTTAGCCAAAAAACAGAGTAGAGAATAAACTGTTGAAAATGACAAAAAAACTTTGGTCAAGACAGCTGCTTCCCAAAATAGGCACACAAAACATTAGATAAGATTAAAGAAATTTAAAGTGGTCTTATAGAAAATGGAATTTATCCCTTATATTTCGGGAACTGGCAAGGAAGAAAACCACATATACCTAAAACCATCCCTATTTTCAGATCGAATATTTCTTCTTCTGAGGCAGATATGGTGGAAGGAAAGTCTCTTTTCAATCCGGTTTTTCCTGGCTCCTTAGGATGGCTCCTCCTAAAGCTATATTATAATGCACAACTAGACTGCCAACTAAACCCTACCAAAAACGACGATACTTTCGCTTCAGTAATCTCCTTGACTCGTATGCCTACAAATGCTTTAGACGCGAGAGGACTCGATATGACAACCGCCAGATGGATGGCACAATTGCTATCTATTAGAACAGGAAAAATGAAAGTAGGGCAAGACATCGTTTAAATTATTGCTAAGAGGGGATTTCCACAAGGAGGTGTCACATCCCCACTTATGTGGAGCTTAGTAATAGAGTTCTTATACGAGCCAACTGAACTCGGCATATTACATCAAGGATACGCAGATGACATAGTCATCTACGCAAAAGGATGCTTTGAGAATACACTCTATGACATAGTTCAAAGTGGGTGGGACTGAACGTCAACCCGAATAATACCTACATAATTTCCTTTACTAGGGTAAGAATTTTTATATTTTAATTCGAATTTCGCGCTCTAGAAAGGGAATTTTGAGAGGTTAGGCTGGTAACACTGATAGAGACTTGCGTCAGACATATGTAAACACAACATAAATAAAGATCAATTTGAAAAGTTTTTTTTGAATTTATTCTGGCCATCCAAAAAAGAAGTTTACACTAGGTATAAAAAACTCAACCTCAAGCCCATCTACCTAGACGGACAAGTCATTGAATGGATAACAAAGAGGAAATATATGAATTTTTTCCAATTAGTGAAGTAGACATTTTAAGGGTTTTTGTAATTGTTGTGTGTGATACATGTAGCTAGCCTCTTCGTTATATGACGATCTTCTTCAATTGTGACTTTGATTTAGTCACCATCAACTTCAGTAGGCCGACCAGAACGTTGCTCATCTTTTAGGGAAAAATCTCCTGAACGGCTTTTTTATACTAATTCTGACACGTGCTCTCTGTTAAGCAAGCACCACCATAAACTTATTTCTTTCTGAGCAGCAGCAACTTTCTTCCCTTTACGGAAATAAAAATGCAATGATTGTCTTTAAATCAAAAACTTTAGAATTTGTAGGAACACTGATATTATATTGAAACATACATACCGTACTTGTACATTGATTTAATTAATTTAAAACTGATATTTATTTCTAGAGAGCTCATTTAGCAATTTGTGATTTGACAATAACTCCTGAACGGAGAGAAGTAGTTGATTTTAGTATGCCATTCATGACTTTAGGTAAGTATTTCTATAAAAGTGCTAAGAGCTCAAGACATTTAAAGTTTTAGCAGAAAGGTATAAAATACCAAGACAAAATAACCAGCTCAAATCAGTCTTTATTGATTGCTTCTGAAAAAATATTATTCTCAGTTACTATTAATTATTAAATATAATCAAAAGCAAATGAAATATAAAATCTGAAAGTATCCACTTTTATCCTATACGGGACTCTGGCAAAGTGAATAACCATATTGTAATCTCTGAAAACTTTGAAATGGTTGCTGTCATAGATATTTCATTGAGTGCCCTCAAAAGCAGATCATATTCCTTATGACATCATTGTTGATATAAATGTTTTACCGCAGAAAATTTGTGTTTTGTCTCGGGTCCAGCCAAAAATACAGAAACTATATCTTTGAGATATGTCAATAACTCTATTTGCAAACGTTCAATACAAACAGGACGGAATAGTTTTGAAGCAGAACCCATACTTTTTAGCTGCGACTTAGTTGAAGCCTTACACAATTTGTCTAAGATCCCGCTGCGTGATCCTGCAGGTATCTGTGATGAAATTTATTTTAAAGGAAAATTGAAAATGTATGGAATGGATTAAGGAAATTAATGTACACATATAATTTACAGCTATAATATTTTCAGTCAATTTTACATCATTTGAACGAAAATGATGTAACAAATTGAAATAAAATTGGTTGCCAGCTCTCAATCGGCGTATCGTTAGGGTTGCCAGGTGTAAATAGATATATTTCTGTTAATTAACTTGTTTGTTTTTAAATTTTGATACAAAATAAAGTTTTATATACATTGAACACGAAAATCCATGGTTGTCAGTTGAACGCATTGTTACGTGCGATGAATAAGGACCAAACTACTTTGTCTTGTTTACGAAAGGTGAAGGTAAAACAAAATCGATTGTAGTGCATTCTGCGATCATGTTTAGCACAGCATCGATGTTTCTCGGAATGATAATCGATTTGGACCGACCTTCTCAACATTCATCATTGACGGATCATGATGAAACTCTGCAAACCAATTGTAACGAATTTTCTTTTGTGGTGCTTCATTCCTATAAGTTGCACTAAGCAATCTCATAAAAATCATTCAATGTCAGTCATCACGGGTTATTTTCATTTATGCACAAACTTGCTACTTTCAAACGTTCTCCATCAACAACTCACTCATTCAATTTCTAAATGGCCACTGGCTTGCAAAAATAAACGTCAGTGTTCACAAATACAGTGTTGCCATAGCTCATTAACGCCACCTATTGTTCGATTGTAAAAACTTGAAAGGCAATAATCAGCATCAAGAATGGTATTCAGAATATACCAATTTCCAATTTATATAGCGAATAGTTACTTTTTTTACAAATTCTCAAGTTAATAATTTTTTGCGGCCAGTCGATTTTAGTGGATGTCGTGGATACACCTTATGAAGCATTAGTACCAAAACCAATTTAATTTAAAAATCATAAGATCGTGTTTTTATTGATTCATTTCATAACATCAATTGTTCATGTCTAATTTCGAATGAACTTGGAAATTTTTGGACTGTTTTAGGTATAGGAATTTTGCACAAGATGCCTGATAAGGGTGATGTGAATATGTTCGGTTTTTTGGATCCTTTTTCGCCTATCGTTTGGATATACACTGCTACGCTGTATCTGATAATATCTATTGTATTATTTTTTATCTCCAGGTAAGATAAGATATCCTACTCCTAGCATACCTAATCCTACTTTTCAGATGAGCACTTCTGTAGCTAACGATTCTTCACTTTCATTTAACGATTCCCTTTTCCATTATAGTGATCCCTCTCTAGGTTTATACAACAAACATTACTGGAATATTTACTTCTTGGTTGCTCATTACATACAGGACAGATATTTAGTATTATTTGGGACTTAAAATATGTTTAAACATGTCCCTAACTGTACTGAATTCCTTTACTCCATAAATTTACTAAAATACAAACTTGATAACTATACAAATATAAACTTGAAATATACATGACATATATTCTTTCAAGTTCGAGATATAAAGCAGTTTTATTTGGCTTTTATCTGACAAACACGCGAAATAATCTGCTCCTCTGGTTATCTAACTCAGCCAAGACCTGAAAACCTTATTCCAGTCCTTGGCTCGTAATTTTTGAAAAATACATTTGAGTAATATAAATATCATCTTTGGTCGGTTATCGCTCATCTAGTTTCGAAGATATGATTGTTAGAAAACTGCGGATTGGTCAAATAAGATCGACTCACGGCGACTTTATGACCACCAATGCAATTTGTTCTGTTACCATTAAACAAATACTGATAGACGTAAATGTGTGGCAACCACACAATGTGCTCCCCTACTTTTGCCACCCGACTGACCTACGCCACGATGAGAGTAAAACCTCTTTCCGCATGCTTTACGACGTACCTTACGAAATCATTGAACGAGGAGACAAACGTTCATTATCAAAGTTCGCGGAAAATGAAAAACCTTAACGATCGATCGGCTGAAACCCACTTATACGCTTCACCAGACTACAATCTATCTACCTACGAAACGAACCACCAGCAACAGTTGGAACTCCGGAACAGCAGCTTGTCGAAAAGCAACCACAGGCGATAGACTTTCCTGTAGAGAACGACGCACCAGTATAACCACGTGAACAGCAGTAGCAAGAACTCCGGCGTTTACAGCAACGACTTCATCACTGAAAGGGGGGATATGTGGCGACCAAACAATGTACACTCCTACCAATGCATTTAAAAATAAAGTATATAGGTACACTTTTCATCCTTCGACTTTTTCCCTTAACAACTACCTCAATAAAACAATAAAAGATACCCGTCTAAACGACGCCTTCCTTTTTTTTCTCTCCAATATACCTTGCGGCACGAATTAGTAAAAACCGACATTTCTATGTCCCTCTATCTTCCATACTATTTTATGACACCCTGTTCTACCTACTTCCTCACACGAACCCAGAAGGGAAATTTTCGATCCCAACGTTGAACGGATCAATCGTCCACTCGGAATTGACGCGTGGAACGACACGTAACTCGATTCTGGTCTAGCTACGTTGCTTCTAGAAGGTAGACACTTTGATAATTATTGTACATCATCGCCATCCTCGATCACAAGACTCGCACCCAAAAATTAACCGAAACTGTGCAATTGTACCTATAAATTCTTTAAACTGTATGTTGTAATGTACCATGCCAACGGTGATAGCAGTATATGTATACAAAGATATTTTTTAGAATGACTCCAGGTGACTGGGAAAACCCTCATCCGTGCGAAGAAAACCCAGAAGAATTAGAAAATATCTGGGACGTAAAAAATTGTCTTTGGCTTACTCTTGGATCTATAATGACCCAAGGTTGTGACATTTTACCAAAGTAAGATACATTACAACTATAAGAAAAGAACTATTATGCTATATTGAAAATTTCAGGGGAATTTCGTCGAGATTGGCAGTAGGTATGTGGTGGTTCTTCTCACTCATTATGACCAGTTCCTATACCGCAAACTTAGCCGCGTTCTTGACTAAAGCTAATTTAGAACCACCCATAGATGGCGCGGAAGCTCTCTCCAAACAAACTAAGATAAAGTATGGTTGTTTGGCAAACGGAGCGACGGAATCCTTCTTCAAAAACTCTAATTTTTCTACATATCAAAGGTAACTGAGTAAAATACAATGTATGATAAAATGAAAACGTTTTCACACTGCAATGACAGCAGATGATATCTATTCCGAAATAAGTCAAATTTGTGTAACTATATTTTTAGTAAAATGATTCAATGTACTATTTTATCGTACCTCGTACAATTTCCCAAATATCAATTAGAAAGATTTGCGTGGAGTTGAAAAGCTTCTGATACATGATTTTAATGGTTTCTTCAAGATCTAATCGAAAATATTGTTCAAAATCATACGTTCCGGATGAAATAATCAATTTTCTGGTATATTTGTCACGATTGTTTTAATTGTAATTGATAAACCATTCTAGGCACGGGATGTTTTTGTTAATACCTTTTTTATAGAATGTGGATGAGCATGCAACAAACGAAGCCAAGCGTATTTGAAGAGAGCAATCCTGAAGGTGTACAAAGAGTGAGAACCACGAAAAATTCTTTATACGCTTTCCTAATGGAATCCACGCAAATTGAATATGAAGTTGAAACAAAATGTGATTTAAAACAAATCGGAAGACTATTGGATAGTAAAAGTTTTGGAATCGCCATGCCCATGAGTGAGTTATTTTAAGTACTGTGTGGTAGATAGAAATCTGATTGTGATATTGAAAATATTATAATTAGTTTCTTTTTTCAAATGTTAAATGTTTATACAAGTATTGAATAGCATCCTATTTTTTGTGAAGAGAACATTTTTTGCTGTATCTGTGGTTTTATCATTTATTCTATATCTCCAGTTAAGATATCCTACACCAACTATGCCTTATTCTGCTTCTCACATGAGTCTTCTGCTTCTTAGCGTGCCGTATTAAGTCCCCTTGACGTTGTCATGGCAAAACTCTCTCTATCTTGAGTTAGTCTAAATAACTGTCCTGCTTCTCTTTTCCCAGTCAATTCTACGATATTCTTCAACCAAGAGGCTTGACTTCTTCCAATTCCTCTACGTCCTTCAGCTTTACCCACCCTAATCAACTGGAGGATACTAAACCGGCCACCAGCTCACGAACCCCATTTGCTCTGTTAAGGACTGGCAACGTTTGTTTGGATAGCTATCCACGGAATCTTGAGCATGCGTCGATATAACCACATTTCAAAGTGATTATATACAGATTAAAGGTAGATCTTTTTAAAGTCTATGCTTCGACACCATATAAGAGATTTGAACAAATGTAACATTTGATCATCCGTCGTCAGTCATCAGTTGTTCAGTAATGTAGCAACCAAGATATTTGAAACTCGACACTCTTTGAATCGTTTGTCCGTTTACCTGTAGCTATGTGTCATGGAACAGCAAGCGACTACCATATATTTTGTTTTAGAACAGTTTATGTTTAAACCCATTTCTCTTCCAACTCTGTCAATGGCGTTTAAAAGGCATTGCGATCCATTCAAGTCGTCACACTGTACAACTGTATCGTCCGCGTATCTGATTGTATCTAATAAGCTTACCGTTAATTTTACTCCATATGATAAGTTGTGTCTAGCTTACTTGAAGATCTTATATGAATACAAATTAATCAGAAGTGGTGAGAATATGCAACCTTGTCTGACTCCTCTTAAGATTTTGCATTATTCTGTCCGTTGACTCAAACGCCCACTCTTTGACGCCAATATAATTTTTCGATGATGTTGATGTATTAACTTGTCGTATTGTACTCGATCGAATGCGTTTTCGTAATCGATAAAGACTGCAAATACATATTTCCGTTGATCCCGGACTTTTTGTAATAATATATTCAGTGCAAAAAGTGCTTCTCTTGTTCACAACCCATTTCTGAAGCCGAA
The DNA here is from genome assembly GCF_026230105.1 of Diorhabda sublineata. NCBI lineage: Eukaryota > Metazoa > Arthropoda > Insecta > Coleoptera > Chrysomelidae > Diorhabda > Diorhabda sublineata. Next base: position 42,394,792 of record NC_079474.1, read on the forward strand.
TTGAGTTTCGTCTTGATCTTCTTCGCACTTATTTCTAATTTTAGCGTGGATGATTCTTAAGAATGTTTTTATAGTGTGACTCATAAGACTTATCAATCTATAGTCGCTACAGTGCTTCGGACGTTGTTTTTTGGCAAAGTTGGATGGATTCGGATTTTAACAAGTCTTCTGGAATTTCATCGGTTGAATAAACATGATTGAACAGTTTGACTAATATTCCTATGTTTTCTTCATTTATAAGCTTTAACACTGCTGTAATGTTGTCAGGTCCAACAGCTTTCTTGTTTAATGCCATCTTTATAGCATGTATAACTTCTGACTTTAGTATTTCTGGTACTTCGCCTTCTTCAAATTCCATTTGTTCTTCTGATCTAGAGTCATTATACAAATCTTTGATATACACATACCAAGTTGTTCGAATTTCTTCTTTATCTTTGATTATTTTTCCTTTTGAATCCCTTAAGGTATGAGGAGTCGTCTTGTTGTATAGGTCAGCTACTTCTCTGACTTTTTAAACATATTGAACGTGTCATATTTGTCATGTAACTCTTCATTTCAATGCATTAATTTTTCATACAATCTTCTTTGGCCACTCTTATTTTTTGTTTGATTATCTTCTGTATCCATTTATATTTTTCTGCCGTCTTCTTTGCTTCATGAAATCTAGGATTTCTAGGATCTAGTATGTAGATAATCTTATATACAATATTACATTTGAATTCGTACAATGAAGTGCTTCATATATAAGCTTTTACATTAATGTCGGATGCATTGCCAATACTTCGCATAATGTACTTCTCAGTTGCTGAGACATTTATCACTATTTGTACTGACTTCTTTTACTCCATGAATTCTAACGGTAATAAACATCCCTTTACTAAAATATAGATAATATATACCCTTTTATGTCAAAATATAAAAAAATCTATTATTTACCTTATATCTTTTAACAGGCTAAAGAATCTGCCTCCCTGGTTACCACTTCGACTACAATCCAACTCCAATACAAAACTATTCTTCAAAAATCCAATGTTTTTGATCTTTTTAAATAGATATAAACGATTTGTTGTGAATTTGTAATAATTAAGGCAGAATTGAACGTACAGAACCGAGAGAAATTGACAACTTATGAATTCAACTAGCAACTGTCACTCGTACATTGTTTTTTATTTCTATAATTTGCCATTTTTACTTTATTTATAAAAAGTTTCCACTTTATCGATTTTCATTTATTTCTTTTATGACATTTTTCTTTTCTTTTCTTACAACACCTTTAAACAGATCGTGTATATTATCGCCATTTTTCACTAGCAGATGTATTTAGAATATTGAACTTACATTATTAGTTTAATCTTTAGCAAGATACTATTTTCTGCTTAAAAAAATTGCACTGTACGATCCCAGTATTATTGCTAGATATTTGATTAAAAAATTTGTTCATTGCTTTTGGATTTTAGCTGCTCCAAATTTTTTTTATCAACAACAGTAAGATAAGAAAGTACGATAATGATGATTGTTGCAGATTCTCCGTATAGAAGCGCGATAAATCGAGCAGTACTCAAATTGCAGGAGTCTGGAGAACTAGGAGATTTGAAAAAAAAGTGGTGGAAAGAGAAACAAAAAGAACCATCTTGTCCAGCAGTATGTAATATTTATTTCATCATATATATAATGATTTATATAAATAATTCTCGATACTTATGAATATTTAGGTGTCTAATCGGACAATGTCGTAATCATTAGTGCTCGTTTAAATTGGTGAGGCATCCTCAAATAATGCAACAACAACTTTTAACAGCTTCAAATTATTTACAATAAACTATTTGCAATCAATTTTTGGTAACGTCTAAAAGTTTATATATTGAATTAACCGAAAACAACCGCAATCAAAGAATCACAATCAGCAATGTGTTGTCAAAACCGATTGCAGTTTTCAGAATATATTCTTATCGAATATGTTTTTGTCGTAATCTGAAGAGACAACTAAAATGGCAGTACAAAATCGAGGCGTCGAGCTGACACTAAAGTTTGATATGCAAAAAAAATTATGTGTGCATTTGCAACGATTTTTCATTATGAACTCCCACCAACCTTAGCGAATGAGGTGTATAGAGGACAATTGGAAACGTTTAGGCTTAAAAAGAACCTAAGTTGATTAATCAAAAGGGATTATTCATCACAATAATGCTCGACTGTATATTGTCCCGATTTCCCGATTAAAAACTTTATCGGCTGGGAGAGAAATTTCTTCCGCAACCTGTATGTTCTGCATATGTTACCGCTAATGATTTATTTTTTCCTTGCACAATTTCTCTCAGGGAAACATTTTATTAACGGTGTCTAAAATTATTGAAAATAATTATAAATTCGAGGTTACAGTGATGACTATACACGCGTAACATTTTGTGGTAGTCTTCTCATTAATTTGAAGTCGCTTCTTGATGAAGTGCAGTTCAACCAAAAAAATGCTAAGCTCATAATATAGAGGCCTTGTGGTGCATCAGTAATCGGTCGGTGCGAAGGTTTGTAGCTTCATCGACATGGTATATACGAACTCAAAGCTTGTTTTTTTTTTATTGGTGACACAAAATTGTATTTTGGAAGTATTTCTTCTGCAAAATGTCACTTTCCATATGTTCAAATCATTATGCCTTGTGGTATCGCTTTATAATCAATACAATTGCGACTGTGGTCGATACAACAACAACAGGGAGCTAAAAATAATTATGGAGATGTGGTTCATCAAACTGTGGCACACAAAAAGTGATCAGCCGCTCTACGGTAGCATAATTTTATTTTAGAAGAATCTGCATATCGAAATATTAATAATACATAGTGAGCTCTATTTGATAGTTTTTCATAATTTATTAGCCAAGTGAAGAAGAAGATTCTTTAAAATTGGACCTAGCAAATGTTGGTGGAATATTTTTGGTATTGGGAATTGGTATAGCAATGTCTTGTGTATTTGCAATATTAGAGTTTCTATGGAATTGTAGAACAATATCTGTACAAGAGCACGTAAGTATAATTTCGTAATGTAATAGCAACTCAAATCCAGCATGAACAATGAAATTTTAATTTTTTTCATACAATTTGTTCGTAAAGTTGCGTTAAGCTTCAAAAATTATATATAAAAGTTTTTTCAAATAATCTGCATAAATCAATTAGCACTATGCAGGGTGCATTTTTATACCAAACTAACCAAATAATTCACATAATCTATGTTGAAATTGTGAAATGTATCATTATCACTGTTTCATTCCTGATTTTTCCATTTACCGGGTTTTGTACTGTTCATAATATTTAAAGATAAAATAATCCTCCAGCTGGCCACTATTGTGTCTCTTCTTTAAATATATTTGTCTTAGAAAACTTCATCCTGTTGAAATCCAATAGGGCTCTTGCAGTGGTCGGTAATTTGGATATTTAACATATTTAAAAATTTATATATCACTTATTATTTATGAATTTTTGTTAAATTGTATTATATTAATATATTATGAATCGAAAATATAAATTGATGATAATTTGAATAATAACACTTGACAGAAAACATGTTTCTATTGGCGACTGCAGTTGTGACGTAGAAAGTAAGTAAATACTGAAACATGGTCGCCGTGTGTCACCTTTCAAACGCCATTGTGTTGTTGTGAACGGAGGTAATTGGTTGTTGAATGCGATTTGTTTTTTTTTTGTAAGTATTTCAAAGACTATTCTAATTGATATGATGACCGAAATAGGATTTATCGAAGCAATATCGGACAATCTACCTAAGCTAGATATATTCATGGTTGCTACGTTCTTTGCTAATAATCAATTCTTTACTTCGGCTGAAATACGTGAATTAAAAGCAGATACGTAAATATTATTAATTAGACTTTGTTATAAGTAACGTCATTATCACATTTGTTTTCTTGGACCTTATTAAAATATAGTCATAAAGTTGATAGCTTTGAAGGTTATGTTTTGATTAAAACTTTCGATGTTAAAACATATGTATTACCTTGCAGTTCTGTTTACTTACTTTATACGTCACATAACGTCACACTCAGTCATGTGAGAACAAATGCGTTTTGGCGCGTCATTTAGGTGTTTAAATTTATTATTTTTTTTATGAACTAATATACCGTTTAAAAAAATTTAAATATAGTGTGTGATTAAGAACGATATACTAAACGTGGTTAAGATATAAAAAAAAGTTATTATTATCTACATTTTTTCTGCTAGATTCCATTTCTCAGCAAAAATAAATATGTACTAATACGGTCTATTCAAATTGTTTACTACAGGAAATGGTCCAATAACAGTGATACCGATAATAACTTCTGAGCATTGATTTTCAAATGCCTTTGGTTTTCATTCCACCTCACGTCCAGAATTCTTTAGAAACATCATGTTTGAGTGCAGTTTTCTAAGCGGATTTTCTTCAAAACATATCATAACCTCGAAGGATTTTTCGTCATTAGTTACGAACTTTGGTAGGCCAGTTTTAGGGCGATTTTCAAAAAGTTTCACAATCCTTAAAACTGCAGTTTTATTAATTTGCTTAAAATGGACATACGCATTATTATTAATTAACGCATTATCAAATTAACACAAATTAACACAATATCATATATGTAGCAATTTTTTTCCTCTCGCCATGCTGCATGATGTACAAGTTTAATGTACGCTAATCAATATCTATACATAGGGAATTAGCGCAGTTTGAATCTTCGAACCGATTCAAGTGACGTTACTAACCTAATTTTATATATTTGAAATCAAATTACTAATTTGGTAGTTTTTATTAATGTCGGAATAATTTTGATGCTAATATAAATCACACATCTCAATTATAGTCTAAAAATTAAAGATAAAATCAGTCAGCTGCATTATCTATACCCACCTAAATAAAAACATTCGAATTCAAGCGCTAGTAGTTGAGGAATTATTTATAGTACTAAAAGTCTTTTATAAATTATCACTATGCTCCATATTTTATAGAAATTTTTAACAGATACATGGTGCTCTACATGTATATATTATAGCTTTAATTTCTTATTTCTTAGACCTTATTTATATGTTTATGTTTCTAAATCGTCTTGATGTTAGGTCTCTTCAGTTTTAAAATTAGTTATTTTTATAATTTTTGGAAGATAGAAAGACAATTTACGTATTTATATTAATCAATAGATCACCTACATCATGAATATCAAAATAGAAATCTGTTTTAACAAGAAAAATTAGTTTTTCCTTAGTTTTTACATCTCAAACACGTAGCAATCATCAATTAAATTATTTGTAGTTGTATTAGAAGATTAGATTCCGTTCCAAAAATTTTTGAATCTAATGGAATATATGTTTTTTTTATATCTAGTGGTTCGTTAATGCTATATTTTTATTATCGTATTGATGACCTTTTAGTCTATTTTCTAAATTATGAGATGTCTGCCCTATATAGACAGCGTCACAATTAGTACAAGGCACTTGATATGTAATATTACTTTTTAGGTATTCTGGTGTTTCAGATTTGAATAATGTATAATGTCCTTTATGAATTATACTAATATCATATTTATTAAAATAATTCGATAGTTGCTGGAAATGTCCATGTGGTTTTATTCTGTATATTGAAATTTTATTTTATTTATCTTCATTTAGTTATTTTTATGTTCTTTTTTTAGTTTTTACGAACAAATTATAACAATTCTTTGACTATAAAACATTCCTTTCTTTCTCTCTCTCTATGGTAAAGAGAAATGTTTTATGTTTCGTTTCTTTTTTGTTTTTAATATAAATACGCAAATTATCAGTGTCGAATCATATTTTAATAAAGACTAAAAGTAGTCGGAAGACGATTTAGAAACATGAACATGTTTATAGCAATATATTATATGTTTTGTTATTATTTTTAGATTAGTTTTATGCACGCACTTAAAATCGAGCTGAAGTTCGCGTGCAACATCTTCATAACCAAGAAACGAGTCAAACCGCTTTTGTCGGAAAATGGTTCATCTGAGAGAAGTGAAAAAGACGATGAAAAGAACGAAAGCAAAAGCATGATACAGAGTATGTTACAGAGTATTGGATCCAACTTAAACTTAAATGAATAAAAAATAATGTTATTATTGTAGTTAAATGTATAAATAAAATTGTTTCAACATGATTGGTTCAATAAGTATTTCATTTAAAGATACCATGAATTTCTTTTAAAAATTTTCACCTTCGTTGTATTATTAACTAATAATTAAAAAGAATCAGAAAAATTTGACAAATTACTCGAATATTTCAGTTAAGAAACTAGAAATACTGAAAAACTGCTTAGTTATATTTCTGCAAAGGTGATAAACTCGGAGAGATTTGTGAAATTTCTTTTGAAAATATTCATTCTTTTCCATTAACCATTTAATTTTTCTCCTCATCTTCTTCTAAATTCTTTTATAAAGTGTATTTATTAAATTGGTTCTATTAAATATAAAGGGCGTCGCTTTTGTACTAGAGTAGAGTAAAACTAGTTGAAAATATTGAAATACAAGAATAGAAACTTTCCGAGATGTTGATTTACAAACTGAGGAATGAGTACAATTAATTCACTGTTAATAATTCGGATTTTCTGACAAGCTATACGCCTTCTGACGATAGAATCTGTACAAGAGCGAGCTAGTACATTTCCATTGGAAAATCTAGCTATTGTTGTATGAATCGATCCAAAATCAATTACGGTACCAAGTTTTCTAAAGAAAACTAGGAGTAGAACTTATTTAGGAACAAAATTTTCCAGATTATTATTTATTCTGGTAGAGAGAAAATACAACGAATTCTTGATTTCGGAACTTGGCTCAAAGTCATATGTTTTTGGGCAATAATAAAAATAAACGTTCAATTTTGTGGAAAAATATAGTTTCCCAAATGAACCTACCGAACACTTCAGTGGTTCATGATTGTCCATCTTCTTCCCACGGAATTGTTCTTTCTGAAGTAGATCTATCCAACTGGAAAATGTAGGTTATCGTATAAATAACTTTTGTAGTGTAGAACTTGGATGTGAAAAAGTTACAATCTGCCAAGGCTTAATTAGATGTGGATGAGACCCCGACAACCAAGGTAGTACCTCGACAGACTTGCGATTTCAATGTACAGTTAAATGTTAATCTTAAATTTTTTAGAAAATAATAAGTCTTGATTCTTTATACAGATTAACATTTTTGTAATCATCAATTCTTTAGAGCACTAGAACGTTAAAGATATAAGACCATGAACCAGATATACATGAAAGAATCAATTCAACATTTACAGAAATAATGTATATTTTTTGATAATTAATAAAATTCTCTCAATTCCAGTCGATAGAAGTACTAAAGCCAGTAACGGATATGTAGATAATGGAAACCATAGTTTAGTACTTCACCAAGCAACATTTTTCCTTTAGAAGTTTAGTCACTTAAATAGAAGCAGTATTTACTTAAATAAATGGCTTTCCCCACTCTTGTTTTTCGATTGGCTGGAGCAAAGTGAACGCGTATAGACAGGATAGTTTATCCGATTTTAGTAAAATATTGTGGTAGAGTTTCAATTGCAAATAACCGCTGCAATGTCATCTTGTTGTACTCAAGAGCCATCTGTGAAAATTTTGCGGGAATAAGAGACAAGACGTTCCAAGCGCAAGACAATCTCTCCTAAAAATCACCCAATTTCTGTCGTACAGAGGAATATATTTCCTTTATCTCGGCCATTTCTAAAATATATTACATCTCGCATGGAAGTTTCCTCATTCCACCTTAAATATAACCTAATGAGTCTCACTCTCTTTGTGTAATTTGACTTAGTTATCAAGTTTTATTTTGTTTATAGAGTAATACTGCATCAGCTTTATTTTATTCTTAATAATAGACTTATTGTCGTAACCAATTAATAGCTGGGACGACAACACAGCAAAATAGGAATATATACATATACAAAAACCAGATATTTAATAGAGATACTTCAACAAATCATATTTATATTTCCCAGAATCTTGTACTGCATGTTTCGGAAATCATTCTTACCCCTAAGCCTAGAAAACCTCCTAATAACGTCATCTCCTACAGACCTTCTCCTTATCCTCAACAAATTACTAGAAAAATTGTTACATAGGAAACTATAAATCGTGCATTCTAAGACTAGCTATTGTGTAGGAGCCTTCATAGGTGTGAGTCAACTGAAGCAAGAACTTTTCCAGCAGATTTTTGGATACGAAACTTCTTATGTCTTGGAGAACCAAAGTGTCGCCATTCCATCGAGTGTGGCAATCTTTCTGGATCGTAGAAATGTACCCAAGTCTCATCCATAGTAACAATTCGGTTTAAGAAGTCTGCATCGTTTTTAAATCGAGCACAGATCGAAGGCGATGCTTCTACCCTTGCACGCTTTTGGTCAACATCAAACATTTGGGGATCCATTTTGCAGCAATTTTTCTCATGTACAAATTGACGTGAACTATATGATGAACGCGTTCGTACGAAATATTCAGTGCTTCAGATATCCATTTTAGCCCAATTCGACGGTCTGATAAAATCATGTCATGAGCTGCATCGATATTTTCGGGGACTGACATCTTCAATGAAAAATCTCTTAACCTTTTTAAATACAGATACTTGATGATGGCTCGACACTCCAATTCTTCGATCTTCACAATTTCGGTGGACATCTTTTTTCTTTTAATTTATTGCGTAATTCTCGTTCACTTTTTTGACGTCAAACTTTACACTGACACTTCTACTAAGTTATTGTTCGTTGCGATGGTAACGCAATATTTTGTTTATTCATGGAACTGGTCTAGGCTAGGTCTAGATATCAATACATCCTTATAAGTATATTTCAATATAGGTACTGATTGCATGCAGAAGTAAGCAGGACAAAAAAAATGAAATGCAAGAAATTATTTTTTTATTACACAGAAATACACGTATGTACAACAATTGGCAACCCCCCATATTTATTGTAAGCACACTTTATAGTGTAAATATTCATTGATTATTTGTCTTGTCGTTATTTTTACATAAATAATTCATTTCTTTCATTTTCTTAGTTTTATTCTCAATTATATGTACTTTATGCAGCATATTCTAATTCTAGATCTAAAAACTGGCACAAAACCAAGAAGGAAATCGCGCAATTCGCTTGACATATTCTGTGTGCTGTTGTTTCCTACGCGACATCAACGGAATGTTATTTCTTATATTTAGCTTCACGTAAATATTCGTTAGAAAATAGAAACGATGAAAAATTTAACGTGGTTATTGTTGTTGGTGGTTTATATTAACTTATGCTATTGTTTTCGAAGGAAAGATTATAAGCTAGGTAAAATTGAAGAACTTTTTCGTACTATTTATAAATTGAACAGCAGGTGTGCGGCATCTGGTAGTATTAATTAGAAATCTTTCTTACTTTGTGGCGCCATTCAAAATATTGATCGAAAAACGTGTTGATTTATATTTATTTATTGAGGAGTATACACTGAAAATATCAGATATAGTGTTGTTTTAAATATTATGTTTTTAGGTGTGGTAGTACATCAAACACCATCAGATGCTGAATTGCCGCTAAATGACACTATTATTAAGACAAATCTCATAGAGAAAAATTCAATTTCATTAACCAGTAATATCCAAACTATTTCCAAGATAGATATTTTCGAAACTTCTAAAATTGGTGAGTGAAAGTTATCAAAAATTTAGTATTGAACATAAACGATTTTTTCATTTTGTTTCGGGAAGAGTACGATTTCCGGCCAAAATCTGACAACGAATTTGGCTCAATTAGGTCATAATAAAATTAAAATGAGGAATAAAATTTTTCGATATCTTGCTTCGTTTTCGAGATACCGATACTTGACGTAACAACCGTTAATTCAAGATTTACTTTGTAGAATAGATGGCGTTTAATGCTTCATCTAGAACAGTTATCAGCAAACTTATAAACTAGAAAACCAAATATGAACATTAGAACAATTTAAAAAAAATTGGTAGCCAAATCTTTAGTAAACTTCCATTACACTAAAAAGTAGTACACTGAATAAAACTAATTTTCATACTAAATAAATATAAGTAGGTCAGGTTTTTTATTTTAGGTATGATTCCAAGTTCTCATCAATAGGACAACTTTCAGTTTACACTTGATAATATTCATATTTGATAAAAATTGTTCGCTTAACATTTAAAACCAAAAAAGGAAAGAACAGCAAATCTCCAGACAGACCACTTGCGTTGCGAACTAAGATCACAATTTTCCTTCTGCAATATTCCCAATTCAACTCAAAGACGTTCAAATTTAGAGCGCAATATCTTCTTGTTTTTCAAATCCAACAATTGTGTTTCAATGTTAATTTGAAAAGGAGAAAATTGCAACTTAGTTATTGTAGCATTAAGAAGATTTTTGACAAATGCTGTGCTGTTATCAAATTCCTAAAAATTGCTGAACAATGCTTCCCCAATCTTCAAAATTATTATTTTGTCAATAGAGGAAATATTTTCTTTGAGATGTTTTTAGCAGGTTTAAAAAGGAGAGCAATGTTTTCCTTTCAAAATCATGATCAAAAATGGATAATTTGTTTTCGAATTATCACTTCTTACATCGAAAAAATTAAGTTTCTTTTCCTTGTAGTTTATGATTAAGCTGATCAACGTACCTTGTTATGAAGTGGGCAGTTGATAGGGTGATCACTAACTCCATAACATAACACATTTCTTCCGGATTTGTTAGCGCTCAAAGCGCTTCTTGGTGAATGATACAATAGTAAACAAGGATCATGTGATTCAATTTTTCTCTTAAAATACCAACAAACTTTTTTTCTACGCCAGTCATATTTAAGTGGAAATATTATTGCGTCTGCTGTGTATATTTGTGTCAGAGTCGCACTTAAGGACCTAAAGTGCCACATGTGGCTCTGGAGCCGCACTTTGCCGATTACTGATCTAGAATAAAGTTTTTATGGCTATAAATTTGACGCGAGTCTTCCATTTAACCAGCAAATGGTTTTTATTGAATTTTTACATAATATTACATAATTACATAATTAAGTAATATTATGACTTCCATCATCCCGTGATAAATATGACATAATATACGAAGATAGTAAAAAACTATCTGCTGTTTGATACCGTTCTTAAAAAGAGAAAATATTTAACAATAACTTAAAAAATTCATATATAATTAAATGTAGAAATATGCTGTTTTGAGCTTATCAAGCAGTACGCACCGTATACTTGAAAAGGCGAAGCCCCGGTGGGGATAGGTTAGATTGGGTTTTTTCGACTTTATAGCTCTACAAGTCGATAACGGTTTCACGGAAAACAGCTGCTGTATTTCATTGGCGCGGTGATTAGGGCAGTCAAAAGATAGTGGAACCAAACTACCGCAGTTTCTCTTTTCTTAGCTCATTAAGCATCATATCCCAAATGTTCAAGTCAGCTCTTTAAAGGATATTGGCCTTTGGTAATGTCAAGTGGGACACGTCTGGCCTATCATAAGAACTATAGGCTCAACGACACTTGGATGCCTACTATTTCACTATGAACTGCTTACTAACCAACGCGGTTTTTGGCTGATAAATGAATCATAAATTTTAAAAATTTTCAGTTATTGACAATATTTCTCAGCACTCTCTCTCACACGACCGTTCTATTTCTCTCTAACCTCCATGGTTTTAATACTCTTTCTATTTGTAACTAACTATCTAACTATTTGTAAATAGTTTTACGCTTTTAAAAGTAGCTATATGAATACAGATAGTGCTGAGCGCCTGTATCCTTCATATCCGATTTCAGAAATAGGTAAAAAAGCCATGTCCCTGTACTTAGAGATCGTAGATAATATAACATGACAGCCATTTAAGTGAAGCTTCTTCAGTTATTTTCAAAATAATGGATTCAAAACAATTTCGTGGTCAACTTATCATTGCTTCTCGATGGAAAAAATATTGTACAACCTCGTCAATAGCTTCAAGTATCAATATTTCGAAAACGAAGCGAGATATAGAAAAAATTTATTTCTAATTTGCGATATATTTTGGGTCGTTTTACAAATATACAAATTGGAAACCGCGTATTGGCAAAGAGCTGAGCATAAAGTAGAGAACTGAATCGATCGCAGTGATCGATTTGGTCAAATTATCGTCAAATCATGCTCTTAATATAAATAAACACGTGAAAATTAGTTGAAACGTGGATCATAATAGTTGTCTTTTGCTCTATTTGAATTTCTGAAACTTTTATTTTACGTTATTGTAAATTAATTAATGTTGACTCCCGTGAATAATCCAAAATGACTATTGTTTTAATTTAATTTTTTTCGTTGATATTACCCGCATAAATTGTTGATAAATAGTGATTAAAATAAATATTTTTATCACAGATTCTTCTTCAATAATAATACTGGAAGCTAACTTTAGCAATTTTTATTTTTACAGTTGTCGTGTGACATATTTTTTTACATTCATCAATTAACCTCAACTAACAAATTTCTTTAGATATTTATGAACATTTTTAATAATTATTTTAAACACGATAAAATTATTTTTTAATAAATTTCAATTTTTAAATTGTTTATACATATATACATAATGCCATACTATTGCCGAGCATGATTTTAAGCAACCATCAGATGTCGTTTTTGTCGCGCACCCTGCCAATTAGGTATTTAAAACCCAAACACAATAGTGCAGAAAGGTATTTAGTTAGTTTCTCAATATTGTTGTTGTGTTTGAAAATTCACTTTGGATAGAAAAATATAATTTACACGAAACATGTTCGTTCATACTGAGTCATAATAAGTTGACGTTTCGGCTTCTACTTTGAAGCCATTATCAAGAAAAGTGGTTCTTCTTTGTGCATTGATCTAAGAAGTGCTCCAATTTAGTAGTCTCAATCTGCCAGCTCTACGCACTCCTATCGTATGATCCTCAAACTACCTATTTCTTGGTATTTCACCAAAGAAAGAGAGCTACAGAAATGATAATTAAGATGGACAATAGCTCTCTCACTGTTTGTTTCCAGCTAAGGTTGTTGCTTGTATCAGATCTTTTATTATTATATTGATTAATGACATTTTATGCAAAATTTTTTTGGTACTCTCAGTTTCAATTAAATAATCCATTTTATATAAAAATAGTGCTTAAACCTTATTAGCGATAATATTTATAAGAACGTTTAATAAAGTGATTATGTGAAATAAATATGACTTTGTAGATAGACTCCATTATGTACAACATCGTACTACTTTAGCTTCAACAATTAAAAGGTACTACAATCTACGACGTTCGATGGAATTGACATCGTCAGATCGTAGTTATTCTTATCAAATATTAGATATACGATATTTGAACTTGATGAGCCTATAAACTGTACGAATGAACGAAAGTTTAAACCATCGTCAAGTTCCATTTTTAGTTTGATTTAATCATAAGACTTTATTTTTTAGTTTGTAATTTGATAAGCGATGGAGTTGTAGCTGTATTTGGTCCACCTAATCGTATAACCACACCTGTAGTGGAATCAACTTGTAAAAGCCTCAGTATCCCTTACATCGTTACTTCATGGAGAAAAACTAATACTGAAGAATCGAATGTTTTTTTGAATTTCCACCCAGATGCAGATAGACTAGCTAAGGGTAAGTATCTGTATAACATCTGGAACCGTGGATTATTCAAAATGTTCTATAGATTGCGAGTAGGTGCCTAGAAATAGTAGTAGAGAGAAAATGCTTTATTGTCAAAAAATTGTTTACAATTTGTAGACAAAAGTTACTGAAAGAGGAAAAAGTTTGTCAGAATTATAATAAGAAATTGTGGTGGTTTTTCTTCAATGTTGTTAACAAATGATAATGTTTAAAATCATACGGAACGTTATGAAATAATTTTTGAGATAAATCAGCTCTCTTTTAAACATTAAAGATTTTTTTTCAATCACCATTTCTTTTACTTGACCGATTTTAAGCTCTGTTATGGTAAGAATAGTTTCCAAAATCCTTTGGAACGACCAATTTATTTATTGAAGTAAGTTATAACTAAAAATATTCGATTTTCGTGATTTAGGTATTGCAGAAATTATAAGAAGTTTGGAATGGGTAGGTTTTATTATTTTATATGAGGACGAAGAAGGTTTAGTTAATTTGCAAGAAGTTATAAAACTTCAAAGCGTTGAAAAAACAGATAATCAAGATTTTATTCGTATAGAACACCTCGTTGGTGGGCCAGACTATAGGTAAGCAAGTTTCTTTACTTGTTTGTTTCTCTGTTTTTTTGAAAGTTTATATCCAAATTGTCAAAAACATTTAATTAATCTATTAACTATCTTTTTTACTTTTGTTGACAACAAATAAGTCAATAAAAATATTGATATATTTTATATTATGGCATGAATTAATTAAACTTATTACTTATCCATGGACTATCAACCTTCCTAAATTCAAAACATCCCTTATAAGATACGACAAACACGCAACACCCACACAAGTAATAAAAAATGCCTTCAAAGAAATGATAACTGGTTGTATTTACGTTTAAATTTAAGTTTACACCACCATTACACCAACAATCACAATTACACTGTGTGACGCGCGTTTCGATTATCAAGTTATCATCTTCAGAGACTGGACATTTTACCTTCAGTCTCTGACGATAACTTAGTTGTCGAAACGCGTGTCACACAGTGTGTGAGTGAGTGACAAAATAACTGTAAGGATAAAATCTTACTCGACAGGTATCAAGTAAATTTTAGTTCTCTCCAGACAAAACTTAAACCTCTTAAAAAGAGTAAGAATTAAAACCGGCTATTGTTTATCTAATATCTTTTGTAAATCTTAATAGACAATCTAGAGTACCGATATGAAAATAAAACAACAAGAGTTCTATACGCAAACGATGTATATTCAAGACCATAAAAATAACGTCCTAGACGTCCAAGATCTAACCATGCGTCAAAAAATTAGGTATTTTACCCTTCGATCCGAAACTTTAGAATTTCCAAAGTCAACAAACTCTAAGCACAAGCTTTCGTCATCTTTGATGTTGTCTAGCTCTTGTCAGTCGACATTTTAGACCGATTGCCACAAATATGCCGTCCAAAGACAACAAAAGACAACAGTTTCAGCTTTCACCTAACTACAAAGATAGCCTTAGTGATTTGGAACAAATTAACTACCTACTTCAATTTATTAATGATGTACAACTTTACCATAATCTTTAGAAAATTGTGTATTCATAAAGTGTTAATGTGTGTGTGAGAATATATTATAACCGAGTTGTAATAGTACCTTTCAAAAATTAATAAAAAAAATTAACTTAATTTTTTTGTGTAATAGTTTTTTCTATGCTAATGATGATAAAGTACATAAATTTGAAGAGAAGTTGTTCGAATAGTAAGTATTACTTTTAAATCATTAGCAGAAAAATCCGCTATTGAGTAAAGTTAAAATGCAGTGACAGGTATAATTACGTAAATTTTTTTAAAATTAAAATTATTCAAAAACAATCGTAATATATGAAATAATAATTTAATACTGATTGAACATGGTAATACCATAAAGTGTGGGCGTTTGATTACAGTAAGTTCGGGAGCGGTGGGATAAAATTTAAATTAATTGGTTTTTCTTGATAAATTATTCCATAGAATTAAAGCGTTACTCCTTATTTCGAATTAAATATGCCAGATCAACTAAACTTCAATATGCACTTTGTTTTAGACATATATTCAAAAAATTTCAAAATAGCACGGAAAATAATATCATTTTGGATTGCAAGACCGAAAATATTTTGCCCATATTAAAACAAGCCGCGCAATTGGATATGGTAGATATACGATATAACTATTTTCTCACATCTTTGGTAAGCATTATTTCAAGAATTATTATTAGATAGATAAATAGACATATTTTTTGCATTCAAAGAATATAAAATTACAACAAGTTCGGTCTCTATATATCAAAATGCTAAAACAACATCATGCAGGATTAAAATAATTAAATACATATGGCTAATTTGATAAGAAAAAAGTGGAAACACAATAAGTATCTTATTCTTCTAGTACAAAGGCCCTCAGCTTCCAAATATTGAGAAAATAATTCACAAATCTTAGTTAATTTAATCAAGTCATTGGTGTTAAGAATACATATTAATTGGTGAAATGTATACAATTCTAAAAATATGTAATCTTCCCTAAGTTATATATAGGACATTCTAAACATCAGTGTATTAATGTTTCGATCTACAAGTTACATAACCTACAAATTGCACTTCATACCTCCATAATATATTTTTAGTTTTAGTTTTGGAACTGCATTGTCTAATTTGGTATATTATTCAAATTATATATATATATTGGATACGTTCGTCATCTAATATGTTATTTAAAAGGTTTTTGGAGTTATTGTGCAAGAATTCTAACCACAGATTATCACAACCGACATAGTCGAAGTGCTGCTTAATTTGGTCTAGAAAACTGTTCTTTACACTGTGACTGTTTAGGGCTTTTAACCTCAAGAAGCATTGCTTAGTTAATGAACTCTCATCCTTGATTTTCATTTTATTTAACCACAACAACGCTGATTTGAATATTGTAAACCTAACGGTTTTAATTTCCACTCCCACCATATAATTGTGAGTGCAAAGAGGCAGATACAGAAACCTTTTTAAAAAGTTAATCTGAACTTGTTGCATATCATAATACCCAGATTCCAATTCCACATGATAAATAATGATATTGTAAAATTCTGTGCGAGTATTCCAAAAAGGAAGTTTAGACCGACACATAATATTCATAATAGCACCTGTAGATTGAAGAGTATTGGTTACTGTTCTTTCTGTCATATTTAGAAATGAAGACAAAGATATGTAAAAATTTTTACTACCTCCAAATATTCATTATTTTTGTATGTTTACTTCTAATTTTATTGAGTTGGAATAGGATTCGAAAGTAGTAACACGTCATTTCCACCATCTATGTTATTTCCAGTTTGCCCAACAGATCTGAAAGAAACATCAGAAACAGCAAGGGAGTTAATGATTCACCCTGCAGGAGTTCCTTCAGTTATATCAAACTTCTTGCTGAAGCGACCATTTAGTTTAATAGTCTTAAATTAGTTATCTTATATATTGTTTATTTTAGAACTGACACCTGTTTGACATAATTTATGCAATAATAAATTATGGTTAATATTATCAAATGCTCTCTTAAAGTCTACAAAAATATTATTATATATGTCAACACATATTTAAAAGTTGAGATAGCATGTTCATAAAAATCACTTTATTCTTTATTATATAAATTCGTGGTTTTACAGACCATGTATGTATGTGTATGTGTATATTAGAGTACCATGTTCATCGCTACCCAAAGGATCTATTGTGTTCCCCTTTTTAGCTGCAATATTGGGGATCCCAGCGTTTCAAGCTGATCTATTAATCCCTACTCCTGGGTGATAGCTGTAGCTGCCAGAAATCTAAGTCTTCTATTTTATGCGCTCCCAGTTGTGGATAGAGGTTTCGTCCTCTACGCAACAGAATCTCCACATGCTACATTATTTGTTAAGTCTAGCACCTACAGGTGTCCATTGAAGCAACTGTGGTCCGACAGGATTCCTGTTAGTATTCGTAGATTGTTCTACTTAGTCTGATACATTCAGCAGATCTTCCCTGATTATAGTTTTCAAGGAGTAAGTATATAACTTCCCTTTCATAAGTATTGTCTCTCAAAAGCGTAAAAAAGGGTTGAAATTTTTATGAGAATATCTCAACGCATGCGCAAAGATATTTTCCAATAAGTGCTGACATTTTTAGGTTCAGGAAACTTTTCAGACAACACTCGTATAAATTAATATAGATTTGGACATGCACGTCAAATTAACCGCATAAAAACAATATCTGATAAATATTAAATATATTCTTACTTGGTAATAATAAAAGAAAATGAAAATCGGTTAAGATATAATTAATTATTTTTTGTTTTAGACGTTTTCCCTGCTAAACTAATATTCTGTTTTAGGATGCCCACACGGTGGATTATTCTTCTTTGAATCTAACGGCAAACCTAACAACAATCAGAATTTTTGACAACAATTCTGAAAATTTAAAGTATACTTTACAAAAATGGAGCAACACCGCTTTTGAATTTTATCGTAACGCCGTCGATATACGTCCTGATACTATATCAGTAATACATAGATAGTTCCAGTTATTAGTTTCTAATCTTTTTCACGATATTATTTTTCAGACAGAAACAGTACTCTTACACGATGCCCTATTATATTTATCGACCGCTCTGAAGGATATGCCGAATATTTCACAAGACAAAGTCAACTGCTTCGGGTTGGGAGAATTTATTGATGGACCTGCTATAATAAACGCTACGAAATATGTAAGAACTCAAAAGATAACAATTATCTTTTGATTATATTTTGAAAATAATTCATGCAAACATCGTTTCCTAGTGAATGAACAATGTTTTGGTTGTAATTCCTCCAGTACGATTGAGTATACAAAAATTGAGACTCTGTTCATTTATGTGTGAAAATCTTTTCTAACCTGTTTTATATCATCTTAAGAGGTGATTTCTACAGCTTTATTAACTGCTTGCTGGTCAGTGTTAGAGGAGGGTAATTAGTATCGGCATTTAATAAAGATTGACTTCAAATACTTGAGCTCATTTTCGACCAATGATCTTCTTCTTAGGCACTAGTATGCTTAATGCTATTTTGATCATAACTGTGGGTATTCTCTTAACCATCTAGTAAGGGCGTGAAAATGCTTCTGTGAAGTATTCTTGAAATAGTAGTTGCTACCTTTTGCATGTGATGCTAAATGAAGATGATACAAACACAATCTTTTACTAAGAGATCCCTATAAATGCTGGATATTACTACTTCTAGCACAATAAACATATAAAAGTAAAGGTGTGATATTTAAGTAGCATTATGGCCAACTTTAAAGATAGCAGTTTCATTTAATCTGGAGTTATCATCAGCAGGCATGGCTTCAAACCTTTTTCACATATATCTTACAAGAATATCGTGACGTTGCTTCTGATTTATTAAGCTACTATACAAATAAGTTTACTTTAAATACACTTTGTCGCACTTGTAAAAGAAGTTCTTTGGATTCTATGTGGTTTGAACGAGGACGTTGCGGGAAAAGATTCCTCGTGGTACTGGACTTGTGATGGACGGTAGAATAATGTTTGTACTGACAATCGAACGGTTTGGGATGATGGGTACAACTACGGTTGCATTAATCTATATCGTCGGTAATTTGGCTGGTAAACTGGTTCACCAGATTCCAGCAAAACCGCAGAAATCCTGCAACACCGACGATCGATGAGGTGGGATTTGTAGGGTTTCACCTACACCTAAAGTAGTTTTCGGAAAGATTTTCGTATGCCGTCATTAGCAAAGGGGGAAATGGGATTTGAAGAAAGGGTAGTGATCCAGGAGGTTAGAAGGGTAGTTTTGACAAATGAATTGATTGATTCGATAGTACGAATCACATAACGATCTTGGAGGTTGTTTAGGCCACTTGAAATAGGTGTAAAGTAAGAGGGTTGGTTCGTCCGAATTTTCCTCCGAGTGCCTTAATGCACTTTGTCCTTCGCACTTTGTCCATAGTATCGTTCAGATAGGCCGTCAAACGGAAAGTGTGAGTGAATGTCACTCCCAAATCGACGGGCTCTCTTCTTAATATTTAAGTGGAAAGTTTGAGGTAGAAATCGTTTGCCTTAGATATTGGGATGCTTGAAGACGACAGCCTGGGTTTTTTGAGAATTGAGAGCCACCCTTCATTTCCTGCACCAATCTGAGAACTGACGTAGAAGATTTTGGAATCGGATGTTGTCTTGTATTTATATGGGTATGTTTCTCAAAAATTCTCATAGTTCGTCACACTTTCAGTAAAATTAGTATATTCCACAGAATTCTATTAGACAGAAGCTTCGACATGTTGGCATTAGATAATTTCAATGTACTGCATAGTTATATTTATTTACAGGTAGAAGGACTGTCGCCTGTAACTGGACCAATAAAGTTTGATGATTATGGTAATAGAATCGATTTTAACATTTATGTGTACACTCATTTGGATAATCAGGCGATAGCTACTTACCAAGCACAAAACGAAATGTTGCAACTGACAAGAACATCCGAAGAAACTAATTTGGCTTCTATTTCAAATTTGAAAAGGATTAAAGTGATAGTTTCGACAAGGTAATTTGTTATACCTGTAACATTTTTCGTAATTATTTACACTCTTTCTATTCGTGAGATGAATTGATAAACACTGTCTCTAACTTTTTTATTGTATTTACACACTATACAGTACACTCAACACTTAAAATAATTTACTTATAAATATCACTTAAATAATTTCTGCGATTACTTTCATTAATTCATTCTTTTCACTACTACTATTTATTTAAAATTAAACTAACTGCGTTAACACAAATCATTTATATACCTTATATATATAAAATTCTACTAAGTTCTAGAAGAAAAAGGAACAAAAGAAATTAATAAATAGACTTTCCTAGAAATTATTTGAAAAAAATATTGCTACTAAAAAAATTATATACAAATAAACATCGAACGAGTTCCTCCATTTATAAAAAATATGAAAGACACTGCCCGAAAAGCGCCGGGCGAATTCGTCGAATTTTAAGAATTCCATAGTAGCTGGACAGGGCCGGCCTAGGAAAACACCCTAGGATACAATTTAGTGAATCCTAGGGTGTTAGTTCATAACCAGTCTACCCAACCCTATGATTGACATTGATTAAGACTTTTAGCAATATAATACCTCAAATTCGATTTAAACAGATCCCACTTAGGGATTTAATGTGATTTCCTTGGTAAGTAAAATTTTTATGGAACGACATGTCTTTTATAATTTGGCAACGACATTTTACATAAATCTAAATTCATATTAACGTTTTACGCAATCGTTTTATCTTCTAAACCCAATAGCTTTCTAGCTTTCTACCAGCCTTCCATAAGTATTATTTCTATAGTATACGACATCGTATGATTCGACGCCTACTGTAAAAATATTCCAACAGAAAGAATTAATAAGATTGTTATTTAGGATTAAGTCAGACAAGTTGTAACCAGTAACCGTCAAGGAAAATAACCCGCTAAAGATTTCTGCTTCTTCTGTTTAGCCCGATTGTTAAAAATAGTTTTTTTTTGGAAATTTATATGTTTTATTCCAGAATCGGTGAACCTTATTTAATGTACGCCGAATCCCCGGATGGTACACCGTTGCAGGGTAACGACAGATACGAAGGTCTAACGAAAGATTTGATGGATGAAATAGCAAACATTTTGGAATTTCAATATGAAATTTACTTAACAGAAGGTAATATTTATGGCAAATTTATTGAATCAGAAAAACGGTGGACAGGTTTGATAGGAGATCTTCTTGAAGGAGTAAGTAAAATTATATGATTTTACAATAGGTATTAATCGAAAATAATTTGTGCAGAGTTTTGAAGGTCTTTGTTTTGTTGATTATCCGGTATTGTTGATTGTTTAAAAAAAATCTAATAAGTATTTATTTCAGAGGGCGCATCTTGCACTTTGTGATTTAACAATTAATCAACAAAGACGATCATACGTAGATTTTAGTATGCCTTTTATGACTTTGGGTAAGTTGTTAAATAGAAGCAAAACTTTTAAAGAATAAGTAAAAAGCATATTGTAATTGTAATTAAACGATTAACAAACAGCCCACACGGGCTTTAAACGCTAAATTTTCTAACGAATATTATTCGACAATTCGCAGCCGCTTAATGAGCAGCTACTGCGTGGATACGTTATTTTCACTAGTACGAGGATGTATTGATATCTAGTTAGCCTAGACCAGTTC
This sequence comes from Diorhabda sublineata, assembly GCF_026230105.1. Classification (NCBI taxonomy): domain Eukaryota; kingdom Metazoa; phylum Arthropoda; class Insecta; order Coleoptera; family Chrysomelidae; genus Diorhabda; species Diorhabda sublineata. The sequence goes on from NC_079474.1 coordinate 42,416,654, forward strand.
CATGCATAAACAAAATATTGCGTTACCATAGCAACGAACAATAACTTATTAAAAGTGTCAGTGTGAAGTACCCGTATTTAAAAGGGTTAAGAGGTAAGCAGATTTACGAAGATATGCTCAATACCCTTGGTGATCAATGTCTTTCATATGCGACAGTGAAAAATTAGACTGCAAGTTTCAAAAGAGGTAAATTTTCCATTGAAGATGATGACCCATAGTTCACGTCAATTTGGATATGAGAAAAATTGCTGCAAAATGGATCCCCAAATGTTTGAATGTTGACCAAAAGCGTGCAAGGGTAGAAGCATCGCCTTCGATCTGTGCTCGATTTAAAAACGATACAGACTTCTTAAACCAAATTGTTACTATGGATGAGACTTGGGTACATTTCTACGATCCAGAAACAAAGCAACAATCGATTGAATGGCTACATTCTGGTTATCCAACACCTAAGAAGTTTCGTGTCCAAAAATATGCTGGGAAAGTTCTTGCTTCAGTTTTTTGGGATTGCCATGGAGTAATCGTGATGATTTTTTGGATAAGGGTAGAAGAATAACTGGAGACTACTATTCGACATTACTGACTACTCTACGGGAAAAAATTGAAGAGAAAAGACGCGGACAGCGTTTTGTTTTTGCAGGACAACGCCCCTGCATACAAATATCATGTTGCCATGCAAAAAATTCGTGATTTAGGGTTTGAATTACTAGAACACCCCTCTTATTCACCAGATTTGGCTCCGTCCGGCTAACATCTCTTTTCTCAATTAAATGAAATTTAAAAGGTCGTAAATTTTCTTCCAACGATGAGGTGATAAAAGCTGTGGAGGTGTGGTTTGCAGAGCAAGAAGAAACATTTTATTTGAAAGGTCTAGAGACGTTACAAATTCGCTATAATAAATGTATCCAATTGAGAGGAAAATAAGTTGAGTAATAAAATATTTTGAAATTGAATTTTTGTTTGGTTTGGCTGTAACTCGCATACGACCTCTTCGAATAGATCTGACGTAGAAGAAAAAAGTGAAATAAATATATTCAACCAAAAACAGACAATGATAATAAAACGGTAAAAGTTTTTTTTAGTCATGTTGTACCCACGAATATAAGACAAAAACGGTCCATCCCCACAAAGGTCAATTATAGAGAAATAAGGGCTTCAGTACATCGGGGTTCGACCTGTTAACCTAAAACGCAACGTTGCCGATATGAAATGTTTATACACCCTTATAACATTCAGCCCTCGGGACGTGCCTACCTTGTCATTGGGACATACATCTAATTAATCAGACATAATCCACATTCATAACAAACGAAACGAACTTTTTTCCCAAATTTTTTTAAATTGCATATTCACGCCAACCGAGCTTCTCGTCAAGTCGAAACAAACGAGCCCAAACTCGATGGGGTTGTTCCTGAGGCCACCTTCTAGCTCCATCACCAGATCAGCTCTATGCTATAATAACATTGGATTGTCTTCCTATGCAAAATTTCAGATCAATCGAAAACCGGGAAGGTAGAGCTTTTAAAAGATGGATTACCACAGACATAAGAAGAATTCAGCAGTCAGAGATGTTACAAAATGTATATCTACAGTTTTGTCGAATTATACCTACTGAAAGAAGATGTAATACTTTTGACTTCTGGCAGATTGCAAAAAACTGTAGTTGTAGCTATTGGGTGTAAAAGTGAATTCACTAACAATAAATATCCATTTTAAACCTAACAAAGCTCAATATATTTCCATAAAACTAAATGTCTGACAACAAACTGCTTCGTTGGTTTTCTTAGTCATATATTTATTCATTTGTATCTAACTAATATGGTATTGATAAAAAATTCTTGTGTGGGTGGTTTTTATTTTCAGGTATCGCCATTATGCATAAATTGCCAGCTAAAGAAGAAGCCAATCCATTTGCTTTCTTAGATCCTTTCTCTACAGCAGTTTGGATTTATTCAGCTACATTATATTTAGTCGTATCTATTGTACTCTATTTCATTGCAAGAATGACTCCAGGAGATTGGGAAAATCCTCATCCGTGCGATGAGAATCCTACGGTACTAGAGAATATCTGGGGCTTGAAAAACTGTCACTGGGCAACACTAGGTACTATAATGAACCAAGGATGCGATATTTTACCAAAGTATATTTTTAAATCTATTTATCATTACCTCGTAAATATGTTGAAAATTTTAGGGGAATTTCTTCGAGATTGGCACTCTCGATGTGGTGGTTTTTTGCTCTTATTATAACTAACTCTTATATAGCTAATTTGACGGCATTTCTAACTAAAGCTAATTTGGAACCTCCTATCAAAAATGTGGAAGATTTAGCTAAACAGAACAAAATAAAATATGGACTTTTAGAAGGAGGTGCGACTGAACAATTTTTCAAGGTGGGACCACTGATTTTTAGATGATAATAATAAAATTTTTTATCTAACATACAATCTGTCTGAAGGGGACAATGAGTATATTAATTATGGAGGAGTATCCTTTAATAAGGATATACTAACTCAAATAAGTTTGTATGACAAGATAGGCTAAGGGTTATAATTGACATTTTTTGTTTTAATTACTGACAGTTTTTATATTTTCATTAAATCTACTTACAAGTTCGATTGATTTAAATCTACGTTTTCTTCAGTTTCCGTACAAGTACATTTGGGTGAGTACTTTTGTTCTTGGTTTCATTTCTAATCGAAGGCACTTGAGGGTCTCTTTCGATGATGGAACTGAGAACATACCACCTTCACAATAGTTCTAATGGTTTTATTCTCAAACCTAGTCAGTGCATGTCTCTGAATTCATTACCCAGTTGTTTCCACTATGCAAAGATGTGCTTTCGCCGTGTTAGTCTCCGATCTAGGTACATACCCAGATATTTTGTTTCAATTTCTTGTTTTAATTCAATGTTGTTTTGTATCATTGGTGGGAATGTGTCTTTTGTCTCTTGTAAATTCTTCGTTGCGGTTTGAGGATTTGTATGTTTCGCAAGAATTGCTGTGTCATCGGCAAACGTTGCTATTTTCCTGGTGGTCGGTAGATCAGAAGTATAAATTAGATAAAGAATAGGTCCAGTATACTTTCTAGTGGTACCCATGAGTTGACTGGGTGTAATCCCCCATATTTATCTTGCCATTTGACATAGAGATCTGGAGTCTATCCCCCAAAAATGATTCTAATAATAGGTAAAAGTGACATGAAAGTTTATTTTTGACTTCGCATAACCTGCCAAACCTTATCAAAGACTTGGTTGATATCTAGAAATGCCGCTGAGACAAATTGATTTCTTTAAAAGGTTTCATTAATATTGTCTGACAAGTGAATCTTCTGAGGTAGTGCTAGAAGTTTAGTGTGTGAAGAAATCGTGACTCCAAAAGTCGTATAAAATTATGTTTCCATAAAAGCCAGTTTTATTTTTCCAAATAATGTTTATCATTATTCATTAATCAATTCAAATTCTTTTAAGGAATCTAATCTATCTCTCTATCAGAAGATGTATGTGGATATGAAAGCCCAGAGACCCAGTGTATTCGAAAGAGATAATTTAGATGGTGTTCAACGTGTACAAAATACTAAAAATGAATTGTACGCTTTTTTAATGGAATCTACCGGTATAGAATATCACGTTCAAACCAAATGCGATTTGAAACAAGTTGGATCGTGGTTAGATTCGAAAGGTTTTGGTATAGCTATGCCTATGAGTGAGTATATGTTGTTTAACAATTTTGACAAATTTTTATTGCTTTTTGAGATTCGATTGAGTTATCAGTCACTGTGGCACCAGTAATTTTAAGTATCTTTTGCCCAGTTAACTGTTTAATATATTGGGGGACCGGAAAGTAAATCATTTCTGCACGTCAATATTTGATTGACATTTGTGTCGTATTAAAGCCGTTTAGAAGTTAGAGTTATTTGTTCTCTTTAAAATAATTGGATATGAGACTTTTTTGTAATAAATGGCCAGCCAAATACCAGTGGAACATTGTTTGCTTTTTGAGTTTCGCAAAGGTGATAACGCAACCACAACCAAAAACGTTTTTGATGTTTTTCCAAGTCTTTTGGTAGTTCGTAAATAGCAAGGATCCAAAATGAGATCCGATAATTTTGATCTCTCTCAATTCTATCGATCAGGAAAACCAACGACCATAGACAATCACATTTTGCGAAGGGCAAAAGCTGAAGAAAATCCATATTAGACAGTCGGTGAACTCTTAAACTCCCTTAAACAACCTTAATCGACCATCCAAGAAAATTCGCAGAAGATTAGAAAAATAAACTGATTTGGTGGTTGAGATTATTAAACCAGATCGGTTGAGGTTGACTTTTGTGGTAATTCCATAACGCAAAGCTTACTTGCAGGTAAACTACAAACTATACAGTTTCAGCTGTATTAGTACCACTGAAATAGATCTAAAAAGTTTCTGTGGAGTTCTCTTAGCACCATAAAATAAAAAAACAATACAAAACAACTCTCACTACTGAAAAAAAAACAAGAATGTTAGATTGCCTGCACACCCATGTTACCCATAATGTCAAGAAACGTACCAGAAGCACAAACTTAAAATTAGAAAGTATTCTGATGGCAAAGAGGGTAATATGCGCTTGGTGAATTAGTACGGTAAATAATCAAAGTACTAAGTTCTGTACCTCATAATAAAATATATATTCTATATTCTACCTCGGTATCCAGTAAAATGAAAATGAAAGTAGGTACCCACGCAGTGCTCCTCAATATCCACAATAGAACTGGCAATAGTAGTCAAGTATTTCTCATTCATTCCTGTATTTGCCAACATTACGATGCTAAGCAGTCTTTGGATATAGTGGTAGTTTTAATCTTTTTATGCTAAAAAGTAGAAATAGAAGTGTAGCTTTTACGAGATCCATGTTATAACTTTTTGAACCGTATTAGCCAGAGCCTAGACTAAAAGTTGGCTAAAGGAGAAATATAAGAAATTCATTTTATTCTAAAAATTGTAGATGCCAATTATAGAGGAGCTATTGATAAGGCTATCTTACAACTACAAGAAGCTGGTAAACTTTCTTATTTAAAAGAGAAGTGGTGGAAGTTAAAAAGAAAAGAGCCGTTATGTGAAAACGTAAGTAGCTGTTATATTTCCAAAATTTGATCAAATTTAAACCCAATAACTTATATTTTTTATTAAATTCGATTTTTTTTCATATATTTTCTATATAATCAGTTTCTTAACTTTGAATTTGAGGATGATTGTGAAAATGTGCGTCAGAATGTCGATTTTGATGTAATTATCGAAAAAAATGGGAACAGTATTGAGAAACTATTTAAAAGTTGAATCTCAAAAGACCAAGAATTACTAAAATGGATTATTTGACAAATTATTTGTATGATATTTCAGATTAGATCTCAAAATAAAGACGATAATGGCGATTTAGATTTGGCAAGAACAAGCGGTATCTTTTTAGTATTGACTGTTGGAGTGGCCATTGCTATAGCTCTAGGTTTGACGGAATTTTTATGGAATGTGAGAAATATATCAGTAGAAGAACATGTGAGTTATTTTTCTAAAAAAATATATATACTTTTTCCCATAATATCAATCGCTAAATATATTCTCCTTAAAAAAAATTTGCAATTCAATCATTTTTACGAAATCACTTTTCATGAAGACAAAAAAAATTGGGTAGGTAACAGATTTGAGTTAGTTATTTGAGAAACAACAGAAATCACAGCTAAAACTTAATATGAATAATTTTGGAATCCACATAAGTCATAAGTAAATTTGCTATTATGATATTTCATTCATGTGAGACAGACAACAGAAGTCGAATGATAAATATTGTTTCTTCAATTAAAGCATTGATGGCGTCAAACGTGTGGCTGTTAACGAAATAATCTGCCTCGTGTTAATGACTGAGTGGAAAAATTTGACCATGGAGGAGTTGATCAGAAGAAATAATTATTTTGAACAGTAATTTTAGAATTCCCTTGACTAACATGAATCAAATACATTATTTTCATATCACTTTCTGTCTATTATTACTGTAATACAAAAAGCAGTTGAGACTACATGAAAATATTTATATAAATAATAGTTATTCTCTCTATATCATTCCAAAGATCAGAAATCATAGTGATGCGGCAGAAATACTTTTTTGGCGAAGTGTATAAGCATGTTTCTAATAAAAACGACTATTTGTACACCTCAAAATCCTTTAAAAAAATACACAAAAATAATGCACTCCCGAGCAAAAAATTGAGGTCACTACAGAAATGGGGAATAATTCAAAAATTGCGAATAATTTTAGCGTAAATATTGATAAGGATTAGTCGGCGTTAAAGCAAATTATTTCCGAGACTTGACAGCTGTTATTAGCTGTCATTCGATGTTTTAGAGTACGACTTTCATGAAAAATGTGCCTTTGCGTTAATTGAACATTCACATTACTCTTGCCTCTTTTCCAGTTTACTATTGATTCTTTGTATGAAACCTAACGATTGCAATGTGTAGTGATTTAACAGGCCCATAATGCCTTTAGATCCGATTGTTGTGGCAAGAATGGTTCCGCTGCTACAAAATGGTCGGGGGCAACGTGAAATTGCAAGAATTGTTGGTGCTAGTCTTTGTGGTGGGCAAGGGTGTATCAGCGCTTTCTGGAGACTGGCCTGATTACTAGAAGACCAGGATCTGACCGTTTTTTGGTGTCCACAAGTTTGCGGAATAGAACAGCTACTGCGGTTTCATTGCGAAATCAGTTAAAAGAAGTGAGAAATGTCAACGTTAGTGAATGGACCGTTAGAAGAAGACTTCATGCTGCTGGACTGTCATGCAGAAGAATGGCTACAGGTCCCCCGTTGCAACGCCAGCATCGGACTGCAAGATTGACATTTACCAGAGATCACGTTCGTTGGAATGATGATGACTGAAGTTGGGTATTGTTCTCAGATGAACCGCGTTTTTGCCTCACTGGGTCAGATGGACGTCGACGAGTGTGGGGAAGACCTGGAGAAAGATATGCTGAAGTTTACATTGAAGAGCGTCTTCCATTTGGCGGTGGGTCAGTTATGGTTTGGGCGGGAATCACTGCACAAGATCGTACAGAGCTGAGAAGATTGCTGTTGCAGTAATGGGATAATATCGACCAGAATGTGATCCGCAACTTAATTCAAAGTATACCGCGCCGACTTCAAGCAGTTATCAATACAAGAAGTGGGAATAAACGTTATTAGTGTCAAGTTTTTTTATTTTGTTCGTTCCATATCTTCCCTAACAACAAAATGTTGAATTTCGCCCAAAATGTTAATTTGTTGCTTTTTCAGAATCAATCATTTAATCCCAGAAAAAAATACATTTTTTTTAGTATAGTGTATGACATTCAGCTTACAAAAGCACATGCAATGACGTACAGTTTGCGAATACTACCTGAAAATATAAAATTTCAAAGAACATGAAAATTTCAAGGTGACTTCCATTTTTTGATCGCCAGTGTATTTGAGAAACAACATGCGTCAACAATTGTCAACCTAACAATTTTAATCGAAACGATAACTTATTTGAATTTCAACTGGTGTTTGTATATTTATTTCATTTAACTATCATACAAAACCCATACCAGCTGGGAGTTTAATAGCTCCGCCTCTGCTTGCTTTAGAAATTTTTCTTTTGTTATTGAAATATTTGCCAAAAACGATTAATGTTATTTGTTAAATGACAGATTCAGTTATCATGTTCCCGGTGCCTTTTGACACTATTTATGGTCTTTCTCGATGATTCGTCCTGTGTAATTATCATTTTGTTATAATTTCAGATATCTTTTTGGGATGCTTTGAAAATAGAAGTAAAATTTGCTGCTAATATTTGGATAACGAAGAAAAAAATTAAGCCGGTGGTGTCTGAATCAACTTCATCAGAAAGCAAGAGCGAAAAAGATAATAAAAGCATGATTCACAGTTTCTTACAAACGGCTAGTTCTTTCATAAATTTGCAGCAAAGTTCTTAGTTCAAAAATTTACTTTGAGAAATTACACTTGATTACAATACATATTACCGATGTTATCGACACTTATATATGGATTCATTTGAGCGTACCTCGTATATACAATATACTGTTATTTTATATTGAAATGATTGTGTTATTGTAGTATTTAGATTTTTGTTAGAAATAATTTATCTAAATATTTTAAAACTGTGTCATTACAGGATTGTATGTGCTACTAATATTAAGTAATTTTAAAAACAGATATAGAGAAATAAAAGTTAATTAATAATTATAAATTCACTGACATCTGTAGTTCATCTATGAAACACACTCCCGACAGCTAAGAAGATGCCATTAAAATCGACCCGCCACCAAACGTACTAAATATTACGCAAATAGACGGCAGCAAAATATATAGATTTCTGATAATTTTGTTTTCCGTAAACTGATTATTTGTAAGCTGATTATTTGATTTTAATTGATTGGTTGTATATTCAATTCACTATCTTCTTTTCTGATTTATAAAAATACTTTAGAACGCAAATGAACAAGTTTAACTAACCTTAAGTTTTTGAGTTAATAACTAGATGTCAGCATCATATTTTATTTACCATATTTTAAATTCAAAATTTATATTTTCTAGTCAGGCTGTAAAATATATCTAATACAAAAATTCCTTTGTAATAAGTATTCCATTTTTTCATTTATTTCTAATATTTGTCTACAGCTATGTTCAATACTTCCTGGGTACTTATTATTATCCTACTCCTTATCCAGATTTTCATTGAAAATAATTTCTTCAAAAACTTGTATGTGCTACTAATATGAAATTTTCTTAATAACAAAAATAGTATATAAAACATAAATAAATCACTAATTATGAATTTCCTGACATCTGTAGTTGATCTATGAAATACAGTTACGAAAGTTGCCATTTAAACCGAAGTGTTATTAAACGTATTAAATATTAAGCTAATAGATGGCAGCAAATTAGATAGATATTTAATTATTTTGCCTCTCGCATATTAGTTATTTGAAAAACTGATTAATTGATTATAATTAATTTATTCAATAAACTAACTTTTTTTAAATATAGGATAATAACATAGAATATGTTTAACTAACCATAAGTTTTTGAGTTAATAACTAGAGGTGAGCATCATCTTTTGCTTGGAATATTTGAAATTGTAATTTATATTTTCTAAATACGCTGTAAAATGTATCCTACCATATATAGAAATTCGATGGCAATAAATATATTTCTTTTTTATTTATTTCAAATATTTGTTACAGTTATATCAAATACTTCCTTGATACTTATTATTACTACTTATTATCTTATCCCTTACAATAATGAAAAAACCTCGACATAAAAAATTGATTCACTTTTTTATAACGTAGTACCATCTAAGGTACCTCAAGGTTAAAACATTAAATTGAAAATAAAATTCAACCACACCCTTAATGTCACCATCATCTAGTAGTAGAAGTACGCACTGTTGTCAAGTTAATATTACTGAAAAGCTAAAACTTTGAAATAATTTTCAAGCTTGTTGCTTTTTTGTATTTTTCAGTCAACCACATGTGATTAAACAATTCAAGAAACTAAATTAATATATTCTATAGTCATTTCATGAATTATTTTGTTAATACCGTTAGAAAGAACATATATTTACGTAATGACTACTTCGATATATCCTAACTGTAATCATTCGACCAATTTTTGAATTAATAAGTAGGTTCTACCTTTGATGGCTATTCTTTCATATATTTCTTTTATACAATTTTGTGTAACAAAATAAATTACAGTAATATAATTATATAAATACATATATTCTATGATTTCAATTTTTTCAACTGTTTTCACATTATTATAGATACTACATATTTTTAGCTTCGATATTCATTAAAAATTTTGTTGTTTATGTATGTCAATATTTCAAGTAATTGTTTATACTTATACCATTTTCCAGTAAAAATTTATAAATATGGCAACAGCAAGGGTTAGACTGGGTTAACATTTCTGCAAGTTGGTAATGCCAAAGCGTCCTAAATCAAATCGACCAATGATAGCTTATAATTCCTGTCGGTGCTATCGGAGGGGCTTTCGCCATCTTGATTCTTGATCGTGCGCGTTTTAGTTGAACAAAAGTTGTATGTCGTGCACGTTTATTGTGAATACTGAATAAGTGATCATTTTATACGGGATATTTTTGGTGTCCAAGGTAAGTTTTAAATCATTGTATCAATGAAACATCATATAAACTCTATAAAGAAACTTAATGCCGCTCTGATATCATCGTTAGTTGACGTAGTTTCTATTTATTTCCACATTAAAGTTTTGACGTTTTTTTATAGCACGATTCGCCGGTTACTATACTTGTTTTTTGGTTAGAAATCTGAACGTTAAAGAACAAGTAACGGATTTTGACTTTTTTGTGTTCTGTTGCTATTAATATAATTTTGGGTAGAGTTGTGTTTTTGTTTATTTCTTATTACTAATGGTCGATCTACCGTGCAAAGTTATTGAGATATATATTGAATCATCCATTTTATTTATTACTCACTAAAGTTTCCATTGAAATGATGATGAAATTTAGTTCTTGATAATTGCTTTATATCATTGTTTAAATGCGGATTGGATTGTTCATAGTATTTAAATGTTTGTTTCATTTTTACAAAACCTTCTATATATACTAACAGTTTATCCCAACTGCCTCTGTCTTTGTGTATTTTTTCCAAATGAATTCCACCAAAAGTTGATTCAGTTCTTTCAAACCTATAATTTTTAGGAATTTCGATAAACAAGTAGGTAAATTTGACTAATTATTATACTTTAAATTTATGGTAAAATATTTATATGAATAAGAATATATATTAAAGAGAATTAATAATTCAAACAAACATTTTCAATACGGGCTATATGCAGACATAGTTATCGATTTTTGGTTTGAAAAATGAGACAACGATAAACACTAGTAATATTTGTATTATTGTACAGGGTGCAAAACTAGTCAAAAATATTGAAAATTGAAACAAACACATAGAAAATATAGATTCAAAATCTTTCCAAATATACATGGTCACTCATATTGACACCAACAATGATACACAACTTACATTTTTTAATAAACTGTTAGTCCCGTAATTTTTTGTTGAATTTGAACGAAAATTTTCCTTATACACATACTGTTTAATAGAAATTTATTTTTCTTGGCATTTTTCTGATTTCAAATTTATTTTTTGGAGATTGAAACTTATTATATAAGATTGATTTTTAAACTTTTTATACGCAAATAACTTGATTAACAAAAGAGTGAATGTCTTTGTAGAAGTTAACGCTTTTTAATAGTTTTTTTTTATACTTCAATCATAGTTTGATCAAAAAAAAAATTGTTGCGATTTATGAGTTCATATTAAGAATTCTTAAGCTTAAAAAGACTAAGACATTGTAACATGGAAACCAGCAATATTTTGGGTTTTGAAATATACTGTTAAATACTGTTGATAGTTGAATCGTTAATTGAATTAAAGAATGAATTCGTACTTCTGGGAAAAGGTTCAATTAAAATAAACTTAATCAAATAATTAATGGAAAGATAAATATTAGTTTATAATTTAGCTTGGAGACTTATAAAAAAAATGTTCCAATTTATTAACTGGTCAAAACATAAATCACTTAAAGAACGTTTTTTGTATCTCGCTGCAATGTTATAAATCCAAATATAACTGTGCCATTTTCTTCCACCACCCACCATTTTCTTAAAGGGCTCGTATTTTTGTTTTTAACACTTAGCGATGATAATAATAATCATAAACTTATGGACATTGATTTAATTTGAAGGGATGAAAAAAACTATTTTACCTGGCAATTATTATGAATAATAAAAATATGTATCATTATTTGGTGCTTGCTTTTCTTTTATACCCCGAGGTACAGATGTCTCGTTCCAAAAAAACAGCAGTGCTCCGCCAATTTGCTTGCAATCCAGTTCCCTGAAAATCTTCTCCATCTTAGCGATATTTTGGTGGAACCGTTTCGTATGTTCATCGGAGACAGCTCCTAAATTTCCATAATCATCACTTTTTTGGTTACCAAAAAGTGGTTTGGTTTTAGCTTCGCTAAGACCGGGAACTTTAGTTTTCAAACATTGGAATGAATTGTCTTGTTCATTGCTTGCATCCAAGTTTGATGTGCAAAGGTGACATTTTCCTTCGACACTAAATGATTGTCGGCGATATTATTCTGGCAAGAGTTGTCCGTTGGAAAAGCATGGTGTTTCCAAATTTAAGCCACATTCAGACAATGTCTGGCCTTGTGCCTTATTGATTGTTATAGCGAATGCCAATCTAATTGGGAATTGAGTGCGTTTGAATTCAATTGGCACATCTGCAGGAATCAAATGTATTCGTGGCAGCAAAACATTTTTGCCTTGACACTTTCCATTCAAAATGATGGTTTCATTAATTTTTTAACGACTAATCGTGTGCCATTACACAGCCGAGGTGGGCTCAAGTTACGAAGCAGAATGATCGGAAATTGCAATTGTAAATGGTGTGGTGGCATGTATATTTTGATGCAGTATCATAAAAAAATAAAAATTTTATCTGAAAAATGAAAAAAACTAGGGGTGGACTACCCTTTACATTTAGGGGGATGTAAAATACATGTTTTTCGATTCTCAGGCCTACCCGATATGCACACAAAATTTCATGAGAATCGGTCAAGCCGTTTTGGAGGAGTTTCATTACAAACACCGCGACACGAGAATTTTATATAAATATTTTACTGTGATTTCTATAAATGTTAATCTTTTGGGTTTCTTTTTCTATCACAAAAAGTTAAAGTATCTTAAATGTTAGCGATAAAATGTAGCAAAATTTCTTATCATCAAATAACTGTTTTGCCTGTTTTTTTAAAATATTAATTTTATGCATATTTTAATGTTTCTTTCATTCTATTGTTGTACCAACTTGTGGACAGCAGTAATTGAAGTCAATCAAGGTATCGAGACTAGTTAAACTAAAAATGATTAGGCAGTTAGGCAGTTAAGTGAATGCGAAGCTGAAAGAATAGCCGAGTTAGTTGGACAGGGACAATGTTATCATGAAGTGCCAAATCTGTTTGGCGTACACCACACAACCATTGGCAGATTGATGCAAAGATTTCGAGAGACCGGTTCACATTCTAGGACATTCTGGACAAAGAAGTCCTTCAGTTTTAACTCCTCGAGATGACCGTATTTTGCAATTAAATTCGTTAAGAAATCGGTCAATGACAAATGTCGAGCTGATAGATCAATAAGACGACAACTTCAGAATGCTGGTCTACACAGCAGTTGAGCTCTCCAGGCATCTTTGGTAAACTAAGATTTGCAAGGCAACATTTAGATTGGAATTTATAAAATTGGTGCCAAGTTTTATTTACTGATGAGACAAGAATCAGTCTAAGAATTCCAGATGAACGTAATCAAATTGGAAGACGGCGAGGAGAAGGATTTGCGCAGTCTTGTATCATTCCCAGGGAGCCGTTCCAAGGAGGGTCTATCATGTTTTGGGAATGAATTTGTTTTCGTCGTTCCGTATGCGCTATTTACATTTTACATACGCATCTTCAAGATTGGGCCAATTTTCATCTAGAACAGTGTTACCACTTTTATCTTCTGCAATACAATTCCAATAAATTAATAAATTACAACAAACTTGTTAAAACTGAAATGAAATATCTCGTCCTAACTTTCCTGGATTTTCACTCCAAATGTTAAATAGGGAAGAATTCAGATTTATTAGTAAAGTTTACCACGTAACGAGAAAAGTTTGTTGTTCTCTAAAGTACGCAGAGTAGAAATTATAAATTTCTGGTTTAATCGTTAATGCAAGATAAAAGAGATACCGTACTATATATAAATTTTGTGAATATGTTTTCGTTCGACAGAACGGCGAACTTATTTGTTTATAATACAAGTGTTAGTAGCAACATTTTTGTTAACGATTCCAGTAAGTTCATTAACCGAACGAACCGAATACTTTTCACATATGTTTCCTAAGCATTTGCTTTTCTTTCTCTTTGTAATATGCAGGGATTTCTAATGATTCATGTTTTATATTTATTTGAAATTGTAGAAGCGATTTTTATCAGAATGAGTGGAAAATTCCAGAGTAAATGAAATAAAAGATTCATTTGCATAATAGAGAGTTGATGAGTGATCAATACACTGATTTCAGTCTATAAAGGGTGCCCCAATAAGTTACCATTATGTATTTATAGTCGTTCTATTCTCACTTGGAAAAACAAAAATAACAAAGGATACTGGCTGCCTTCAGTGGCATCCCCTTGCTAAAATCAAAAAATGACTGTGAATTTGAAAAAAAAATGTTTTTTTTTCGTCCACAACTCACTTTAGTCATAAAGAGGTGACGTGACTTGAAATTTTTATAGAATAACTGGCCGGATTTTTATTTTAAATGTTTTTTATCGCCAACTACCTCTATTAGAGAAGAAATATGAAATTTAATTAATTCGCATTCATATGATTTGACGCATTACATCCAATAAATAAAGCAACTTTAGATTATCACTTCATTGCTTTAAACCCACCTCGTAGGTATCCGTTATTAATTATTATTAATTTAGTATATGTAATTTTTTCTCTACCTAAGATATAATTTCATAAATTTCTACTAAGTAAATATCAAAACAAAATTTACCAACGTAGAATCGCTCTTAGGTTTTTGATGAGCCAACGCCAGGTGATCCGAATACAGCTACCACGAAGGATAACGTGACAAAAATCAACAATGTTGTATTGGCAGACCGCTGATTAAAGATGCGCTAGATGGCTGAGACCGTAGGCATTCCAAAAGGGCAAGAGGTCTTATCCTGTATGAAATTTTGGGCATGAGAAAGATGCCTCGTTTGTCCACTCCGGATAATAATCGTATTAATGAGACTGGTACACTGGTGTGTACACTGGTACACACCAGAGATCAAAGTATAGTTGACCTACGAGCGTGCTTCCAGAGCGGAAAAGTGATGGCCACCGTTTTAAGCAAGAAGAATGGTAAATAACGGTCGGAGGGCTGATTCAATTCCGACTCAACGCCAAATTGAAGTGAAAAAAATCTCATCCACGATGATACCACACCGGTTCATACCTCCGTCACCCTAGCTACGGACAAATTGGTCGACTTGGGCTAATAACTGCTGCCCTACCCACCTCATTTTCTAGATTTGTCCTCGCGTGACTTCTTTTTATTTGCAATCTTGGAAAAGTCACTAGACGGTCATATATTTGAGTCGAATGAGGAGTTCTTTGCAGATCTCAAGAAAATACATTTTTCAGGCGAGTTGAAGAAGTTGACGTATTGCTAGGAGACTAAATAAAAAAAAATCGGCACTTTCCAAAATTTTTTTTGCTTCTGTAAGTTAAGTACTTATGGAAACATCCTCGTTTAAATATTGTTTCTTCATTATTTGTAAAATAAGTTGCAGAGTTGCCAAATTAAAAATTTCCCTACATAAATATGATATAATGAAACGATGAATTAGTTATATCGATTTTTTATCTATCAAAGTCTACGATAAAGAAATATATTTCCATAAGCATTTGTTATGTCTTATGCGATTCCACATTTACGTAATTTTCAGATTTTAATCAGTATTGTTCGAACCAAGATAGACGATTAATTCTGAACCCAACCCTGTCATATCTTGTATATCTCCTATAAAATCGTTTTATTATACCTACTACCCTTATTCTGTTCAGTTTCGAATACCCCATTGAAAGACCATAGAAAATACGTCAATCATGCACCGATGCGATGTGTGGAGTTTCTGATTTTATTTCCATTTGCTTCAATAAATTGACGATATAGACCAGGCAAGAATTTCAGTCGGTCAGATTTTAACGAATATAAAACACAAATTAATGATTGAAAATCTGTCTTTTTTTTCAACTTTTATATCATTAGTTGAATCAAAGTAAAACTTGACTGCGATTCAGGTTTAATTCAATTCAATTATGATGAAATCAATGTCCTCTTGATTTTTTGATTAAAAAAAATTCTGTTCTTGAGAAAGAGTCTTCACAACATTCAAAAGAAGAAAATTTCACTTTTCTAACGCTACCAACGTTAATATGTGGCAATATAATAGTCGCCCGACTAGATTTCAAAATTTTATGAAGAAATGATGAAGAATTTCTTCCTTAGTAGAAAATAAGTGCCTAAGACTTCAAGTATTGTCCCCTTTCCAATTGAAAATATGCTATTTGAATGCATTAACCGCTTCTTCCCGTGAACTAAAACGTTGACCTCGACATTTATTTTTGATCTGCGGGAATAACAAGAAATCATTGGGTGCCAAACAAAAACTGTACGGCGGATGATCCATCAATACGATGTTTTAACTATTTAAAACGTTTTTATTTTAACCTGATGTGTGAGAGCTCGCATTCGTCTTCTACGATTGGTTTCCTTGATTTTTTTAACACTTCTGCTAAACAAATAGATCCATGATTCGTCGCCTGTCACGATCTTATAGATGTGTTTTGAAGCATCGCACAGATTTGCTACGTAACTTGACATAAATCTCTCAAAATGAAAAGTTTAAAAATTAATCCTTCCACAAAGACTTGATACTTAATATTTAAATATAAATCAAATTTTTTGGCTTTCTTGGAAGTAAATTTCTCATTATTTTAGGTAAAATCAAGATTTCGGATTCGATAAAAGGCATTTTTTACGTTTTTATAATTATTAATTAAGCATTTTCACTAGGCAAAAGATTTTTGAGTATACTTACTACATTTAAAAGTTGTATACTTTTACATCTCCTATAACTTAATATCTTAATCAATGAAGGATTTCATATAATCAGATAGAAATATTATGATTAAGGTGAATCTCCCATTTACCGAGGAAATCACTTTATCAAGAATTACAAAATAGAAAGCAGTTTTGAACTGCTGGGAGGTCTTTGAAACTGATTCATCACCGCCCTCTTATTCAAATAAACGGTCCAATAAAGCCTATTTCCGTCTGCGTCACGAAATAGGTACGTGTAAAGAGTACAATAATGGAACACTTCATTTTTTACCAGACTCTTATCTCAGATAGGATTTCACGATTGGCCCAGTATAGGTCCAGACTTGGGCCAAGTATGTACAACTCTGGCTCTATCTTGGAAGCCGTTATTGGCCCAGACTTGGTGGAACTTTGGGATGATAACAATGTCTCTTGGTTGGTTTGCAAGCCTTGACCAGACCTTAAATATATATAGAAATGATACTAGTTTTTATTGTCTTTTATGTATAACAGGATTTTATTCATATTAGAACAAAACTTTATATAGTTTTTCAGAGAATTGCCAAGCCTGGCTGACTATAGGATGGCCGAGGTCGGGTTACCCAGAGTTCAGCCTGGCTTGGGCCATTATAGGTTTGCCAGCGTTGGCCCAAGCTGGCTTCTCTTACATGGAATATTTCTTGAACTATCAATAACTATTTCAAATCCAACATATATATTCGACTTAAGTAATTTTATTGCGTATCCTTTCCTTCTAATTATTTTTTCTGCAAGGCTAGAAAGTCTGGTATTTATTGCCTGGTTCAAGAAATACCAAAATCGATAAGAATTGAATGTATAGTCGAACGGGGAATGTAGTGCCCTAGGACCTTTGGGATTATTATTTTTAGGTGCGTGCCAAAAGACATGTGTGCGCTTTCTGATATTTCTATGCACCCTCCCTCAACTGTATAACGTCCGTGGGTTTAACTAACTCCCACGTTGCCAAAATTCTGCAGTTTATTGCGTGTGAAATATCTACATCTTCAATAGTATATTATAGTAATTAAAAAAAAAAATTCTTACTGTCAAACTCACGCAACCTCATCTGCGTCACATAAAAAGGAGAAAGAGGGAAGGTTTCAATCAAAACTTTTTTGTTTCATCAACTTGAGCACCACTGAATAAAATTTCGTATATTCCAAGATATTTCTGCTTGACCCCAATAATAATTGGGTTTTTACCTGTAATAATCTTTAAGTACGTAGTCGGTAATCCCAAACAACTAGTACAGGAACGTACTGAGAAGGATCATTGGTAAACAATTGTTCCCAAAACGTTGAAGTTATAATGTATGTAGTAATAACAATAGTGGAAGAATGAATGAAGACGAGCCAATATAAATAAATATGAAGAATAATTTCATAGGATATAATTATTCATAGAAAGATATATATGTTGTATCAAGAACAAAAGTTGCCTACTTCCAATATGGCCCTACAAGTTTGTGAAGAATAATCTCGCAGATATCGTTTAAATTTCCGCAACAAAGATTGAAGCTATGTCTAGGAATGTGTTGACATTAGGATTTTCGCTGTTTTAAAACCAGGACTTCGGGTATTATAATATTCAAACAAACGCACCGGTAGACTTTCAGTATACGAAATTTTATTGGCTTTTGAAGCATTAGCGAATTCACGTGATGTGATGGTGGTAGGGTTTTGTAAATATTCGCAAAGTGAAAATAGTCTTATATCCCTTCGCTTTGTAATTCTTTTTCCAATGCTGAATACAATTCACCCGACAAAGGAGTTCGAATTTTTGGCATCGTTTTCAACAGAACCGAAATTATAGCGTCGCATGTAGGTAAGGTGGCATCTTTTGGCCTCAGCGCCTCTAATGCCAGTTGAACGGAATTCGATAGTTCTTGAGCACATCTTTGTTCCAAATTTAACTCCTTTCACCGAGAAATTTTTCAATATAATCTTTTACCTTTAAAAACCGTTCTACCATTGTAACCATTTGTTTTCATAAGTCCTTGAAGGGCACTAGTAAAACTTTTTAGAAAAGTTTTACCACTATTCAAACCTCGTTTAAGACAAATCTGAACAAATAGTGCATTTCGGCTTCGTTTTCAAGTTCAATCGTTTCAAGAGAATATTTTTGTAAATGATTGGTGTGGTTCAATCACAACAATATGGGATTTTTCTTTCAAATTTTTGCGTTACCGATGCGCCATTTATTATTTACATCAAATTTTCCAGGATTGAACAGGAGTCCCAGGTTGAACACTCTGCCATCAGCAGTGTGTAAGTTGATGTTCAAATAGCGTCTGCTTTTACAATTGTCCATTCATCCACTGTTAAACTAAACCGTGAGTTTATCAACATTTCAAACATTCAGCCTATTATCACTACACGTCTTCCATTTGTAAAACTGATAACACCAAGAGAAATTAAATACCGTTTAAATTAACACAGTTAACAACATAAGCTCAATCCAACATCGACTGATGGTCCTGCTTTTTTTTTATAAAATTTTTAGTCCTGGCTACTGACGTTTGGTCAAAATTGTTTCTAAACGCTTTTGCTATTTCGGTTTATTTTGCGTTACATATAACGAGAAAAATAAATTATTTTCAAATAATACCCGGGTACCCCAGAAAGCTCTTATATATATACCCGCCCCCGATATCCGGGTCCGAAAATCCCAGTTGACAAAGTAACCTACTAAACATAAAAGCAAACAAAAAGTATAGAAGTGAAATCTATATAGATGAAATATATTGAAACACGCATGATACAAATAAAAAGTTCTTCTAGAGAATTTAGTACAAAAAGCACAACCAAAACGAGGAAAAAACATCACAATAATCAACGGTGGTTCGAAAGAAAGGTGGAACCCAAATGTCTTGGTGCTAGAAGAACCCATACCACGATTTGATTCCAAATATATCGGAAAACAGTGTTATTTAGGTCCTAGAGCAATTCGTGTATCTTGAGGCTCCATTTTTTAGTTTTGGGGGGCATGGAGTATCCTGTCCATTGTCACTAATGTGTGCCCATCATAATAATAAGACTCTCGCCTCAGTCGAGACTTTCGCATAGCCAGGTACTCCAGCAATACGTTTAGGATATCGATGAGGTCTCATTCACGGATATAAATCGAAGCAGATGATACCATAGTAGATAGGAATAAAAAAAATCGCTCAAAGGTTTCGTGCACCTCATGAGAATGAATTTTCGATTTGTTTAATCTATGATATTATACTTTTTATATTAGTTTTTAGATGCCATAAAATCAAATAGAAATATATCCAAAAGATAAAAGATCGGTAAAGATTTTATTAACTAACGGTCGAATGTCTCCCTGAAGCGTGCGCTCGGTACACATGTTCTTAAAAACGTCCCCGACCAATAGTAACAGAATGTCCGCTTCTTCAAGGTGAGAAAGAGTAAGTATAACCGATAGGAAGAGATGCCGTATCAACTTATACCTACATATTTAATTTGAATATGTCTGGTTTCTGTCTGTTTGAATACCAAATCAAGTTTAGAGAACTCCTGTTCTTCTAATTCGGTTCGTTATGAATAATTTAGGATCTATTCAACTAACAATGGGTATATTTGAGTGTAGAACATTCTATATTGAAAGGAAATTGTGTGGGAACTACGTAGTAAAATGTAGATAGAGGAAACATTATACGGGGGTTATTACTAAAAGTTATTTATTTAACATACAAGATTATGATCGTTAAGACCTCTGGCACTAACTTTATAATTTTTTCCACAGTTAAGTAACATTGGAATTTTCTAGTTTTTTCGACGATAAGTCGATAGTTTCTTATTGAAATGTAGATGTCGATGGTGAATATGTTTTTTAAATAGTTTTTTAATTTATTTCGTGAATTATTTAATCTATAAAATCGTCATAAACTTAATATACGAGAGATATCTGTCAAGAAACAAGATATATTTTTTCCAACGATGCTCTGTCTTTTTAATGCTGATCTTTTTAATCCTTCCAAATAATAGTTGACGTCTCTTTCCATAGGCGCACGTATGCTACAACATATTCGTCTGATGGGAATCTTTCTCCTGTAAGGGCAACTTCTTCTTCTACTATGGAGGAGTAAATGTCAAGAAGTCATGCCATCTCTTGGGAGGACGGCCGGGAGGTCTCGTAGTAATTCGTTTTTCATCCTTTACCCATTTAGCCCATCGTCCTCCCGATCTCGTGAATCTTACTATATTCTGAATTTTTAGATCTTCATTTATAGCCTTGATTCTATATTAGATCTCTGCTGCCCTCATCATACGAGAGTTATTAATAAAAGTTATTTCATTAACCTACAAGATTATGATCGTTAAGACCTCCGTCACTAACTTTGTTTTTTAATTTTTTCCACAGTAAAGTAACATATTGACATGTCTTACCAATAGTTTTTTGGACTAAATCTACAAAATCGTCGTAAACTTAATATACGAGGGTTATTTGTGAAGAAACAAGATATATATTTTTTCCACAATCTTTTTTATTTTTGATTATAATCTCCTTTTTAGTATATACAGTTTTTTCAACGATACTCTAATTCTTCTTTTTCTTCTTGTTCTTTCTCTTTTCTTAAGACTAAGTCTTGTTTCTTCTACCATTGAGTCTCTTGAGAAGTAGATGTCAAGATTTCATGCCATCTCTTGAGAGGACGGCCGGGAGGTCTCGAAGAAATTCGTTTTTCATCCTTTGCCCATTTAGCCCATCGTCCTCCCGATCTCGATCTTCTCTTATAGCTTAGCTTCCTATTAGATCGCTTTTGTTCACTCCTTTCTTAGATCTCTGCTACCCTCATCATGTTCCTCGTTTTTGTTGTGTCCGCTCGAATTTCGCCTGTATATGTAATTATAGGCCTTAAGATTATTCTGTATCTGCGGACTTTACTATGGATGGACATATATTTGTTTTTCCATGTGAGGTCTCGCAGATAACCAGGAATTCTTGATGCCTTATTTACTGGGGATCGCATCTCTTGTAAGTTTTTGGCGCACGATATCTCGACTCCTAAGTGTGGTGTTTATTACATACACTGGTGAATGTGTTTGTCTTTAACATCTAGTTTACATCTTTAGGCTCTTTTCCTATAACCATTGATTCTGTTTGATCCACAGATAATTATATTAAGGTTTTCGGCTGTTATTTGCAACCGATATAGCAAACGCTATAGGTCATCTATTCCATAAAAGTATGGGCCTTTAATATAAAGTATTCGACCGAAGGATGCAAGGATTTCTCCTTAGAAAAATACAGAAACTCAAATTTTTTTCAAAATTTTATAGATCAGTGGCATTTCATAGCATCCCTTCGACCATGGACGGCATTTTTTTCAGAATTCAATGCTCTACTAAAGTGTCCATTGCGACCATGCTTTAACTCGAACCGGCGAGGTAGTACAAGCCTCCTTTTTCCGCATTTATCTCGTGAATGACAAGAGCTACAGAAAAATGTAAGCTACAAACTATTGTAGAAAATTCAATTTTTTACAAAAAAGGTCCTCATCACCAAATCTCTAAAATGGATATTTCTGGAGATATTTAATGATAAACGAGTAGGTAGAACAGATTTGAATGAAAAGGAGCTTATGCTCTAAAATATAATTTGGAATTGCTCTTAGATCCGCACATATTTTTCCATCTATTGAGATATTTAATGATAAAGTTTTTGTAATTTAAATTTTTTATTGAAAATCAAGTCAAATTATAAAAAAAAATTTCTTATTTATTATTCATCACGAGTATCTTAACTAAATACTCACGTTACACATTTTAGCTTTAGCCAACATCTTAAAAATTTCTAAACTGTCCATTTATCTATAAAAGTAAAACCTTTTTTTACAATCGATACAAATATATTTCCGAAAAAAAGTACCCTTCACACATAAATATAAAGACTTAAAGAAAAGTCGAAACATCAATTTTCAGCTTTCTTTTAAAAAATTATCAAAAAAAAACTTTGAAACAGAAGTGACCTAAAATCAAGAATATTTAGAAACATAAAGTGCTATCAAATCTTAGTCACTCATTGGTTATTTTTTGTCTGTTGCATGTGTACAAAATTACCCTAATAGTAATTGATAGAAGTATTATTTATTTTGTATGTTTTATAATATTGTATAAGCGAATTTTAATGGCATTCGATGTTAGATAAACCGTCGTGTGGTTCATAAACCATGACAAATGTCAATACCAATAGTGAATGTCTGAAATAATTTCCCTAGTTAATGCACGATTCAAACATGGAAGGCATTCATTCATTCGTTACCAAACGTATTTAGTCCAGGTAAAACCAATGAAAATAAAATAAAAATGATTGAAATACAAATATTCTATTCAAATTCGGAAATATAACACAAATCAACAAAATAAAATTCATTCTCATTAAAAATTCAATCTGTAAAGTATGAAAAAAAAGTTTATAAAAACTTAGTTAAGCTCGTAAAATTCTATTAGAGAATCTAGACCAAATGAATAATGTTAATAACTTTTGTTTTTAAGAATAGTTCTGTTATTCTAATTGTAAGAAATCTATTGTCTTCAATTCCTGCCTACTTCAAGATATGTTAATAATAATGTTTTGTTTAAATACAATAATAATTATGAACAATATGTGCTTGTACCAAACGGTGCTAATTAACCAATATAAAAGAAAAGTGGAACAAAAAATTACTTTTTAAAAGAAACAAGTAGAGTTGTGTGATGTTTATAAAGTTGATGTATTATGGATTTTTTTCCAGTTTAATCTTTTCGTCCTCGTTCAACAACTGAACACATGTTAACACTACCACTTCACAATAACACTGTCTGACGCGCGTTTTGATTACCAAGTTATCGTCTTCAGAAACTGAAGGTATATCATGAGTTGATTATCGAGAAAATTTACTTTAAATAGGTGGGTCAATATGTTTCAGTTTACGTTCAGTCCCTGAATCAAAACGCGCGTCAGACAGTGTAAATGTGAATTTTGGTGTGATGGTTGTATTTTCTAGAAATTCTAACTTACCTCCTTATATTATCAACATATGTTGATATATGTATTTATTGTCATTTAGTAAACTGTAGAAATAAGTGGAATATTAACACCATACAAGAAATGAACAGAAACGGTATAAGGACGGATCTAAAACAACAGGCAGAACTGGAATAAGAGTGTACGGGCCCAGTACCAAACAGTCTGGAAACCTGGACAATACACCAATTCAAAAATGTGTCCACTCAATTTAGAGAGGCACTATCATCATCCTGTCCGATAGCCATGCAGCCATTAGAGCTTTAAGCTCCAATATCATAAAATCGTTTGGGCTTACCTAGAAAAATCAAACGATCTACGCATAACAATTAAAGTTACCCTAAAATTGAGAGTTGATAAGCTCGCTAAACCGGGGGCAGACAAGCCCTCCATGGGACCTGAACCCTTCTGTGGTACAGATACAAAACAATGGAAAAAACACTGGAAATGAAGGTAGGTTGGAGCAGTATGTTTAGAAACGGAAATTTTTGGAAAGCAGGAACAGATTTGTATTAAAAGGAGCTTATACTCTAAAATATAATTCGGAATTGCTCTTAGATCCATATATATTTTTCCATCTATTGACAATTACCATTATGTTGATTAAGATGGCATTATAAAAATAGATAAGAACGAATTTTCTAGTTCTACTGAACTATATAAATATCTCACTTTCATTGCGACTGCCACATTGTAATACGATATTGTATTCTATGCCAACATCGTTTAAAGATAAATGTCAGTATCTAAAAGTAATTTCAAATGAAACTTCAAGGTGTGTAACGAATGTCTGTATCGTTATTAATTACCACCACGTTGTCGTTTGTTTTTCATCCCATTATAGTTATAAATTCGGGTTAGAAGATGTTTCCCATTCCTTACAGAAGTTTGTTTTTAGATACGAACAAAAAATTTGTGATTAAACTAGCGTTTCAACATAATTTAAACAAAAATTGATTAATTCGAGATGGGATTTTCTGTTTATAAATATGAGTGTAAAACTACTTGTCCAGACTTTCAGGACAAATGAGTGATAGGGAAAATTTTCGAACGTGTATTATGAAAACAATTTCCCTTTCGTATGGTACGTTTCATTGAAATTGAGAGATTATTATGATCCGAGCTACAGCAACCGAGAATACCTTTATTTAAGTTCAATTAATGCATCCCTTCACGTCCATAATCATTTTCGTTTTATTTTTTTGCCACGTTCAAAGGAAAATATGTACGATAATGAAATTGAAAAATCATTAGAATAAAAAAAATATATTACAAGAGAAATTTGCTTTTGTTTTTAGGAGATTAAACGATCTTAATTTTTTCAAAATCTGTTGTTTCAGTTTTTGATTGAAAATAAAGCTATTCAAATGAATATATTCATTATTTTTATATTTCACTATCAAAATAACTGCAAAGTACATGTCTTCATCTGATGAACATGCAACATGATATTTTGCAGTTCATGGCCTTACATTTTTTAGCATATCCTTTTGGAAATTTTTGTCAACCAACAAAAACCCCAGCTTCAACATTCACGCCTGATGACTTCAGGAAAAACTATTCCAAGTATCCTTCTGAAGTTTCATCTATTTTTTTAACAAACTTTTCCGCCTCAATAGTAGGCGAAAATTTTACTGAGAGCGATTAGAACATAAGGGATTTGTTATATAATAAAAGCTTCGAAGATTCAAGCTTCCACGGAATAGACGACAGTCGCTAGACCACAATTTGTACCATTATCTTTTATGTCATTGTCAAAACAAACTCTATCTCCTTTTGTGAAAAACGTTGAGTTTATTTCATACGTGATATTAACATCATTGAGCTAATAATAGTGCTTTGAGCGAGAGACTATAAGCATTGTTTTATTTTTTGATATCTCTTAACATTTCCTTAAAAACTTCTCTAGTAACACCAAGGTCTTTTGGTTGTTTTGGTGTAGGTAAAAATTACTTCACGGAGTGGTACTTTTCTGCGATAGAGTAGACGTTAGAGCTCCAATTCCTTCAACCTAGTCAATCGATAAATTTTGATCTTCCATACTCGTTTAAAAAAGTGATAATCTATCAATTGACCATCTGATGTGGATTGGTTTAACTCTGACGGCCGTGAAAACTTAGCCTTATCGCTAAACATAATTTTGCAATAAAACATCAGCTCTAAATTTCAAACTACTAAATATAGACGCAATTATAAATAACAATATGAATTCCAAAATCTATTCGCAAAATTGTCCTGTGCACGGATAGAGCCTCAATTCTTTCGACCTACTAGTCTCTTCATGGACCGTCTGGTGTGGATTGGTTCAATGCAGAGAGACCAGAAATGAGCCTTATCGTTTAACATATATTTGCTCTAAATAATCTAAACCCTAAATGACCAAAGAGGGACGTAATTATCAATAACAAATTCATTTTCAATTGCCAAAATCTATGTGCAAAATTTTCCTCATAGTGGTCGGATAGACTTCTAATTCCTACGACTTTGTCAATCAATAAATTTTGAATATTTCTTCCACGTGTTGGTGTTATTACTTCATTTTAAGAGTTAGAGGTATGAAATCCAACTACAGTGCAAGGAAGTCGACTGTGGGAAATAAAGTCTAATTTTCGAATAGGAATAATTTGGTATTGTTGTTTAAGCATCAATCTATCCCTTATAATTTGCTAGAATAAACTGATAAATATAAAAGTGTACGATTTTATCGATTATAATTTTTACTGAATCGATTTCTGTATTAAATAAATACCAAACGTATATCCTAACACTCTTATTTTCATGCGAATGTTAGAGATAAGTCATATTTGGGGTTGAATTGCGTGAAGAATTTCTATTAATTACATTAGATTCACCTTTCCCCATAGATCAGACCTGACACGATACAAAATTTTCGTGACTAACATCCATTATCTTTTATGTCAGCTTAAAATATTTAGAACCGGTATTTTTTTCCATTTCACAAAATTTTTGAAGTATACTAATTAAAAATATTATACATAAAATTAGTAAAAACAAATCGAATATATGTCAAGTAACTATTTTTTGGAAGGGTTGTGCTCATTTGACAAATTTTCATTAGCGACTTAATCAGTCTTTGTATTTTATGAGGGTGCTTGTACATGTTACATTGGAGTTTTAGCCTTATTTTTATAAGATACTGACCTCAAATGGTCGCTAAACACCCATCACTCTCAAGGAATATTAATAGATGATAATAATAAAACAATAAAATAAAAACAAATATCGCGAACTAAACTAAGATCCCTCAATAAAAATAATTATAACACGTATTAAATACAACGTCAACCGCCACTGTCAATAGTCGAAACTAAACTAAATATTTTATTAATTTTTTGAAATAAACGCATACGTACTCGTGGTTACACTGATTTATTTCTGGGTTTATAAAAATACGTGGACTAGTGAAATTCAGTACTTTTGTCGTGGGAATAAAAAATGTTCTTTAAAACTCGCTTCAGTATATCAGTTGTACGATCGGAACTTTGATAGTTAAAGTTCTTAAAGTACGATTAGAGGAGGTATAGTTCGTTGAGGTTTGGATTCGTATCATTAAATAAGTTATTTTACGATCACCCTAACATCTCATCATAAAATTTTTCATTCTTTCCTATTCAGTTAAATTGTAAAAGTACATACTAACCATAAACACCTTTTGCTTATGACAACGGGAAATAATTCATGACACCTAAAACTAATTGACGACACAAAAACCTACTACTTTGTTACATAAACAACAATGTTTATCGCATTTTTTACAAAATATAATTTGTTGTAACTACATTTTTTTATTAGTTGTTATTTCTCAAAAATAACTAAAAGCTATCAATTAAGTTTTTACCCTTTCAGTACCAAAATATTGTAGCTCTTTGGCACGGGCTCTCTTTTGGATGTCTCATCATAGTAAATCATCATAATTTCACTACCCGTTACAATTGATCTGATCACACTTTCCTGGTCCTCATGGCAAAGCTCTAAAAATCACTCTCAACTCTACTTCACACTGCGTTGCGATTTCGAGGTTCCCATCTTGCTCTAATTTTTGTTGTATTTAAATGCTCATGTTTTGGAAGACAAAAGAGACAAAGAAAAAAATACTGTTACGCCCACGTGAGAAGAAGATGTTTGGAAATCTGATACTGCAATTTCTATTGTTTTTGTTTGCTGTAATAATTCCTTCCGTTAATTTAATGTTTTCTGAAGTAGTCACCTTCACAGGACCTCCAGCACGTGAGTTTCATCTTAGAATAACTTAGACTAATTTTTAATTGATGATAATAATGGACACAAGTCACTGCAAACAGCCTCCATTCTGTTTTTATTTTTTGTTGGTGTTTACCCTTCTTGGGTCAAAAATCGTATAACAACGCGAAACTCAATTTAGACATTTTTCAAAACGGCTTGACTGAGTGGTTGTTTTAGCTCTACTATAATAAAATGGATCGAAGCAACAAGTTAGAACTTTGTGAAGTCTTGTTGAAACTGGTCACTGATTCATTCATAAATATTCTTGCGAACGCACTCTATTTATTATTTGATGTCAAGAACTTATGAACCGTACTACGTACCTACATACCGTAGTTCTTTTCATTTCTGGCTTTTCGACAAAAACAATACAATCATGTCAACTTTAACTCTTGATAAATTCCTGGAGTCTGCTTTGATAAACCCTTACTTCCAATTTTTTTTGAAAAGGCAATTAATATAATAATGAGTGTCGTCACTATAGTCTATTTTTATTAGCTAGAGAGTAATAAAACCTACTTCTAATCCAAAACTAAAATAAATGTATCTGAGATTTCGGGCTATAATTGGTCTTTTGCAACCATAAGTTGTACAGAACAACACAAAAAGGTTTTGACCTGTCAAAATTACGAATTCCACATAATTTTATCACTTTCTGATTCTACAAATAGACTTTAAATTATTTAGATTGGTGTTTTCAATTTCAAGTCATGTTTAGTTTTAATATTTGTTAAAAATAAAAATTCTGTGAAATGAAATTGACCCTTCTTTCGGGGTTTTTCAACATTTTCATCACAAAATTTCCCTAAATATATTTTCATCTTGCCTGTTTCAATTTCAAACTTTGAAGCTTTTAAATTTAGACTTATGTGGTCTAGACTGTTTAGTTGGGTAAATTATAAAACACTAAAGATACTGTTCAATAAATATATATAAAAAAATAAAAACTAAAAAACACGCTTTTAAATCACATCAAACTAAAAATTTAAAACTCAGTTTTTAAATAAGCTTAAAATAATAATGAATGGAAAATACTAGTACTATTTTGAAAAAATCCTGGGGCGCTTTGTTTCATATTTCTCGTACATCAAGCGCTTAGTTTGATGTGTTTTAAAAGCGTGTTTTTTAGATTTTAATATATTTATCTTTTTTTTTTATTTGATAGCATCCTTATATAAGGCCTCGCTGCTTATATACCTACATCTCGTCGAAACTTGTATCGACCCGTAAGGTTGTCGAAGTGCTTGATATCCAACACGAACATCAGAGGTTTGGATCCTTATAAACAAACCCACAGGTGAAGCTTATATAAGCATGTTGTTAAAAAGAATTTTAAAAAGTATACTTCTGATCGGTTTATGTAGACGGTTTGAATAATATAAAAAAACTTTGATGCAAATTTTTTTTGTGTACATAAAACGATACATCAACAAGTTACGTTACTTTATTAACACACTGTATAAGGAAAAACACGTAGACGTCGATGTGCCTCCGGTAATTTTGATTCTAACTTTGAGATTGACGTGATTCTAATTGGGTAACTTATGGCAAGCTTTTTCCAAAGCCATGTCTGGAGTTAGAATAAAAGAAAAAACGATTAAATGCGATAGTAAAACTAAACTATATGTTGAGAAACGGTCGATACTATTTTTGGGGAATAAAAACGATAAAAGTAATGAAATAATTCAGTAATGAACCTTGAAACTCAGACGAGCTGTAAATTATTATCTTTTTCTACGTTTTCTTCGAAGAATGTTTGTGAATATAAATAATTTATTTAGTTCGGATAAGAACAATAAACTATTGCTTCTGTTATCAGTTTTGATAGTGATTTGTTTATGAATACAGAATGCACTGTTGTTATGTCTTGGTAATGAAAAACCGGATAATAACTTTATTGATATAACATTCTAGTCTTTATCTTTCACACAAGCGTGACATGGAAAAGGAAAAATAAATCCTATTTTTTAGGGACAACAATTCTATTTTTTCTTTATTCTATATTTCAAATTCCCACCCGACAATTTATAATGTAGAGGTTGTCTCTCGGTTTCCGATGTTGACTTTGTTTGCTAAATTATCATACAAAAAAAAAAGCATTGATCTTCGAATTATAGCCCATCGTATTCTAAACCTAACGTTCAGAAAGCTCACTGAGACCTTGGTTAAATCATTATTTAAGATAAGATGCGAAAAAATTGTCGAAATGCATTTTTGTCATCTCTTTTCAATTCAAATTTTCTCACTAAAGAATTGCGCTATAGATCTGAATAAATAACACATCACTAAATAAGTCGTGTGACTAACTTTTTTCCAAAAAACCTTTTTATTTAACAATATAATCTCGTACAATCACTTCTACGCTTCTCTAACTTCTCGATGCCGTGCTTGTAGAAAGATTTGTCTTCTGCTTCTTCATTTGAGCTGAATTTCTTACCGGCGAGCATTTTTTTGAGATCAACAAATAACCAATAGTCACTGGGTGCCAGATCTGGACTATACGGTGAATGAAGAAGCAATTGGAAGTGTAGTTCGTTCAATTTAACCATGGTTGCCATCGATTTGTGAATCGGTGCATTGTCTTGGTAAAACAGTGGTTTTTTCTTCGACATATGAGGACATACAACTGTATGTAGTATTCGCTATTGATTGTCTCTCCCTTTTTGAGATAGTTGATGAACAATACTCCATACGCATTCCAAAATACTGGATCTTTAATCTTCCCAGCTGACTCTTATGCCTTTGGATGTGTTTCACCGGCTGCAATCCTCTCAGATGATGATCGTTTTGATTCTAGAGTGAAGTGATGGATTCGTGTTTCATCCAAAAAATCTGATTTATTACGCCAATTTGTCTACTTTTTTGATGTTTTCTGGAGTAACCACCTCAATTGGCCAACCAGAACGTTCACCATTATCGATGTCTGTACGACCAATATATTCCAATTCAGTACAATGGGATTTGAGTATTAAACATTCTATTTCAACAAAGTTGTATATTAATAATAAAAAATTAGTTTTCCCAATTTAGTTCTTGTTTGTAAATCATGATGCTTTTTGGTAATTTCACTTTTCTATTTAGTAGAATAAAAAACAAGTTTCAGACCGAATTTTATTTTTTACTTTCACAATTGATAGTCTACGTTCCGCTTCATTGAGTTCCACTGTTACAATTTCTTCAACATCCTCTACGCCACCATTACGAGTTCCTCCATTTTTGAAAATTAGGGGACAAAATCGGGAGATTACTCAGAGAGGAATGGTTGTGTTTTCTTGGTGCCTTTCTTGGAGACCACAGAATGATGTTTTGCATAATAAAAAAATTGGAAAACATTGAGTTCATATCTTCGGTTTTATTGAACGTTTCTCTTCGAATTCTATCCACTGCTGACTTTGTTTACGGAACTCGGGGTCGTAATCAAATATCTATCTCATCTCCAGTGTTTATCTGACTCATCCAGCTTCTATCGTCGCTTTGAATGCGCCGCTTCAAATCCTTGCAGTTTGATTTTCTTATTAGTTTGTGTTGTTGGACGAAACTTCTTAAACGTGGATCGTCTTATACTGATTATCTCTTTGAACCTCTTCGACCACGGTCAAGTAAATTAGCCTATTTTGACATTCACTTGTCTTCATACAACAATTATAATTTGAGCAGGACTTGCGTTTTTCGTCAGATTAACAGCCAGTTTTACAACTGAGGGTAAAACTGGAGATTTAATTAAAGTTTAAACTATAATTTAACTTCTAGTTTGAACCAAGAATAAACAAGATTGCCATAGGTTACAGGTCGCAGTTAAACACATTTTTCTACCAGATGTCAAAAAAATGTTTCGATATTTAAGATAAGAAAGTTGTATAAATAAAAATGAACAAAAAACAATTTGCAGTAGCGATTCATCTTTTAATGAAGTAGTACTTTTGGTTAATATTCTAATAAACATTTTGTTTTTTCTTCACGTCGACAATATTGATAATTTCTTCAACATCATCGTCGTGTTCATAAAATATAGAGTGTACATGTTAAATCATTCGACTAAAACCCTCTGTTATATTGAAAAAATGTGAAGAGTTTGAAAAATTTAGTTGCTAAACTTCTCTTGTGAAGTTGCGCCCTAACTGAAATAACAGAATATTTGAACTGACAGCAAATTTATCATAATCAAAATGAAATTCAGTGGGGAAAAAATATATATAAGTTAAATTGATTTTTTACATTTATATCAAGTGTTAAAAGTAAGAGGCTCATTGTCGAAGTGAAGAAAAAAATTAATGTAAGGTCTTAGAAGTGGTAGGAAGGATGTTGACACATGACAGAAGTCTGTATTTTAAAAATGCGCCCCGCTTAGAAAAATCCATGTTTTTCAAGATTTATTAAAAATATAATGAATGTAACAAAAAATATAGAGGGCTATTTTCTTTTGCTCACTGTGTATATGTAGGCAAATATCGTAAATTTACAATATGTAAATATAAATTTGTATTCACTTACAAACAAACAACAAAGCAAAGTTAAGAAAATTTATATAGAATCTTTATACGTTCTACTTTCTTCCTTTCACATTCAGTATTTTTGTTATCGTCTCGTACCATACTATCTTTAGTGAATAAATATGATGTAACCCCTCTCTTTTAGCACGTCTATGGTCATTTTGTTTATCTGTTGTTATATTATTTTATAGCTTTGTCAATAGTCTACATACCAAAGATGCTGATTATGATTTCTTCGGACTTACTGACTAAATATTTTTGTGGTGACCTATCGCTTGATTATTTTTAAATAGTCAGCGTAAATGTATACATCATAAACCTAGTTTTGACCAAAGTCACATCTGGGAATTTAACTGTTCGTATTAATGTAAACAAATTTATTACTAATAAAACAACGTATTTAAATCAGAATTTTGTTCAATTTGAGCTTGATTTTTACACCACCTAATAAAGTCTCTAAATTTATGGAAAATCTGATTATATTCTGCTTAGAAGAACAGCTTAAAATTTTTCCTTTCCCTCAATTGTAAACAACGCATTTGACGATGTTTTGAAGGAAGTAACAATTACCAAGGCATCACTCCATGATTGGCCAACTTCTAACCTTTGATGGTAATTTATGTCGGAGAAAACGAGAAAACTTATTTACTCAAAAAGAAACCCTATATTCAATAAGTTGCAACTACAAACATAAGAAATACTTTGGATTCAGTAAATTCTCCCTCTAAAATATAAGTTACATGGTTAAAAAATTGAAATCTATAATTTTTGGTAAATTAGGCGTTGAGCCTGTGAAATTTTGAAAAGCTGCCTCAGATTGTCAAACAGAATTAACATCATATAGGTCAATAAACTTACTACCTATAATTTCGAAGGTATTCGAAAAGCTCTTTTTAACACGACATCAATTTGGCACATAGCACAATAGAGCAGATGCATAGAATTGTTCAAGAAATGCGCTAGAAAAGAAGTCCTTCCTCTCAGCAGCTTTCTTAGACATTAATCAAGCATTAGATAAGGTCTGGCACGAAGGTCTACTCTTTAAGATAAAGTAACGACTACCAAATTCCTTTCTACCCTTGTAGTATAAATAACTAAAAATAAACCATACCATACCAATAAACCCACGATGGCTCAGTATAGGCACAGACTTGGGCCAAGTATGTACAAGTCTGGCCCTAGCTGGAAGCTGTTATTGGTCCAGCCCCGGTTGGACTTTGTTTGCAAGCCTGGACCAGGCCTGACTGCCTAGATACACCCAGGTCTACATCCCTGGGTCAGGTTGGTTGCTTGTAAAAATAGATTTTTAATATGGTTACAGTTAATTTAAAAATGTAGAAAAGAAGCATCCCCCGCTTTTACCATATCAACATCAATTTCTCTATCAGTAATTCTTATATCAATAATTACTTTTTACTTTAAGTTTGCTAATTGCTAAGAGCGTGTTTTAACAAATCTGAATTTTGATTAATTCGTTTTTATGGATAAATCCGTTGATTTCTAATTATCTTCATCGTTATATCTGATGTTTTCGAAGGAATTTTTTTACTTCATTGTATATTTTTCAGGGGCTGTGAGTCTTAACACAAATCTAGATTAGAACAGGTAAGTTGTCATTCTATTTTTATTCTCTTCTAATAACAAGTTGCTGGATATAAATCCCAAGGTCCGTTGGGACCGATATTTTTCAAGTGAGTCACATATTCAGGTAAACGTAGCATTAGTGGAGTTATTTATGTTTTTTTTTTTTTAAAATTTTACCAGGTGTTTGATTATTATATTACGGGAACGCAACAACAGAATGAAAGACTACAACCTGACGAAAAAGACTATGTTATTTCAGCAAATTTTTTTCAATGCTCGTACTTATTTCTCTTATATTTATTAGTTTCCATATCTCAGTACATAGAATTTAGTTTGTACTATTGTCCGATAAAATATTTCACCGTTTTTACTTATTTTCAAAACTTGTTTGAATTTAATAATGCTGAACATTTCCAGGCAGCTATAAACACGCAACATATCTGTAACATGAAATTAATAAATACTCGTAATTATAAGGTACAAGTTTTGTATATAATTATGATTCTGTTAAACGAAAAACGAAATTTTTTCTTGTAAAGAGTATTCGTTAAAATTCACATCACATATTCATTTAATTAGTATAAAACTATAATTACACTGCTGGGCAAAAAAAACTATTCTTGCTGCAACATAAAACTGAAAAGCGTACCATAGTAGAATGAACCAAATACAAAAAACTGCAACGTAACGTAAGCTCTTTTGATCTTGTATTTTTGTGAGTGGCCAGCCTACATTTTATCACTACTTAATTATAGCTTATCACATGTTTTTGAAGCATCGACTATAGTTCTCCATTTATTTTTGTCCCGCATCTGATTGTTCCAATCACGTACTCCTAGACTTCGTATATCTTCTACAATTTGATCATCCCATTTATTTTTTGGTCTACCTGGCAATTTTTCCTGGTTCGGTCTTCATTCTGTTATTTCCTGCCAATATGTCTATTTTGTATCCCAAAATTCCTTATGCAATTTCTTTAATTTTTACCCGATATTCTATGATGCCATTCTCACTATATCCTTCCATTTTTTTCTTGCTTTTACCCTTAGTCATTACCCATTTCATTGCTTTGTCGTCTCTCATTATCTCTATGTTCTTTTCTTCAATTGCTAGTGTTTTCACTTCTTCTCTTTATCCCCCATTCCATTTTCTGGTTAAAGATCGCTCGCTTCACTTTTCTTGACATCTTGACTTTTCCTCTAGATATGCCTCTGCTCCATACATTTTGTTATTTACAATTCATTTATTAAATTTGGACGTTGCGTCGTTGTTCTCTGGCTAATTTCACATGAGGTAACAAATTTTTCCTTTTTGCACTTTTTTCGGGTTGTCTTCATTAATTCATATATTGTTTGTTTTGGACGCTCTTATTCACTTAATAAATCAGCTTCCAGGTCCACTTCTACCTCTATTTTTCTCATTATCATTTGGACCTATTCCTTTAATTCTTGTTAATTTTCATTTTATTCCTCTCAATTTGGGTTTTTCTCCAACAAATTTTTGTGATTTTTCTAAGGCTTTCGATTGTGTTAATCATAATATTTTAATTAACAAATAGCAGTACTACGGTTCCAGTGGAACACCTCTCGCAGGGTTTAAGTCATACCTTGCTCGTCAGCTTGTAAGGGTTGATACGACGATGTCTTCTTGCAAGCCAATAGAATGTGGAGTGCCCCCAGGCTCAGTACTAG
Source organism: Diorhabda sublineata (assembly GCF_026230105.1). Taxonomy (NCBI): domain Eukaryota; kingdom Metazoa; phylum Arthropoda; class Insecta; order Coleoptera; family Chrysomelidae; genus Diorhabda; species Diorhabda sublineata. The sequence goes on from NC_079474.1 coordinate 42,452,480, forward strand.
GCCCTATTTTGTTTCTTCTATTAATAAACGACAGGGACTAAAACATCAGCGGTAAAAAATGTCTACACTAGTTTCTCTCGGAGTAACCCTAATCTCACGGCACTTGTTAGGACCATATCTAGTGACCTAATCATTCATTCATTATCATTCATTTCTTTCCTTTATGCACCCTAACGAGTTTCGGGTCTCGATCAGTTTCGCTAAGCACCTAGTTAGTTCAACCCCAACACCTACCCTGGTTGGCAAAACTCGTCTATCTACATCATTTTCTATTCTATTTGGATTCAGTCCGGATCTGTGTTTTCATCAGTTTGGGTTTGTATTTCAGGACCGCACTCATTAACGTTTAATATTTATTTAAAAAATGACTTGTCATTTTGGGTGTCGACTATATGTACATAACGTATGTAACAAAAATTTTCTAAAAAACTGTGTAGTTAGAGAGAGAGAGAGAGAGAGAAATTTATGTTATAATTTGTAGACAAAAGCTTGTAAAAACTAAAATATTTAAATAAATAAACATACAAATAAAATTAACTTTGAATACACAGAAGAAAACCACAATGAGTAACAAAATTATAAGTAATACTAATAGGTAATAATTGTTATATAAAATTAAACCAGTATGCAGTATATCCGGAATTAAATATTATTATTAGAATAGAAGTCGTTTACTGAGTAAAGGCACTCTCCGGTAAATATGCCTTCAAATTATTGCGGAATGCGGGAAAAAATTATATCGATTTGATTGGAGTTGACAAGTGATTGTGCATTTTTTTACATTGTAAAATATTGAGCCCTTCACTAATTCTGAACGTTGAGTAGGTAGGTAAAGGTTGTGCACGGATAGGTGGATAACCGTGCAACGATGTTTCTGAAATTGAAGAAGCGTGTTTACGAATTAGGCAAACGGATTCAAAGATTAATAAGAAAAAAAGAGTCAGAATTTTTAAACTTTTAAACAAGTCCCTGCAGTGAGCCTTGCTGTTTAATCCGAGTAAATATCTAACAGATCTCTTTTGTAGTTTGACCCCAGAAGAGAAGGGCATATCGAAAGTACGACTCAATAAGGGCACAATAGACTGTTTAGGAGGTGGATAAGTTCAGTTCTTTGGAAATTGATCTCTGATATTTTTATATGATAAAACTTTGGTTTTAGAAATGTGGGCGCTAAAGGATTAATGTACTTTTTACAACATGTAATCTAGGCGCCAAGACCGAAGGGTCATTTTAATCCAAATGTGTATTTTGGGCGCTAAGCGACTGAAGTACATGATTTATGAAATACAGTTATTTATTAAATCACCGACATTTATAATAAGATATATTTTTGTATTTTTAGATTTTCCTATAAGAGAAATGACCTATTATTACTTAAGGTCTGAAAAAATTTACCGTTAGAGGGGGCTACTTTGCACTACTTTTAAATGAGAAATCTGCCCTTAATAAAGTTTCCTCACAACATTTTTGTAATACTCTACAGAATAAAGTAAATTTTATATTTCTTTATATTTTTATTTAGTACTTAAGTACATATTACATATAAAATAAGAGATTTACATAACCTAACCTAACCTAACCTACTTAAAAATCTATCAACTTTCCCTCTATTGGGTTATTTTATGACTCGACCTACCTGTACTTCTTAGCGTCGAAAATACATGTCGGATTATCTACCCTTCTTGGTCAGACAGGTAAAGAAGGATGGTTAGCGCCCAAATTACACCCGCCGCAGACTCGCACCACGATTTAAAGGTGATGAGGTCACTAGATATGATCCTATGAAATGCCGTGAGATCAGGGTGTAGTATAGTCTGCAAATAGACATATTTTACCAATGATGTCTAGATATGCGATGTCGTTTATAAGCAGAAGAAACAAAATAGGGTAGTGCAATTTTGAAACAACGAAATAATGTTAACAATTCATTTTTAAGGGATATTTTCTTCAATTGGCGTAATTTTTGCTCAACGTGTTACATAATTTGCTGGAATAACACAATAAATGAAAGTAGAAGAGTGAACGCGCTATTTCTACTCACTTCATTCTAACTGACCCCGTTAATATCCAAACGTCATTTTGGCAGTAATGATAACCTTTCAAAAAATTATATTATTGTCTTATATTAACGTGATAAATTACGCAAACTTTTCGGATTATTGTGGAGAAACGACTTCGTTCGGATTACAAGGAAACATAAAGTATATATCAACAGACAGAAACAATAATAGTTCATGTAATTGGATTATACCTTCAGCAAAAGACACAATAACTACGTTGAGAATATTGAGATTAAATTTCTCAAGTAACTCCACGTGTTTGTCAATAAGAAGTTTTGACGATATTCTAATTAATTTGTGCAGTAACGACGTACCCAAACCCGTTGTAGTGTCTTCAAGAAACAAACTTTCGGTAACTCTAAAATATAATAAATCTGTCTATTTGTGGTTGGAGTTTTCTAGCAGAATAAATACAGAGTGCGGTGATTTCGATTTTCAGTGTTTGGATAGATCTGGTTGTTACAATTCCAAGGATATTTGTAGAGCTGGAGATTTCGTTTGTACGGATCATTCGGATTTCACGGGTTGTGGTATCTGTAATTCATCAACTACCCTTTGCAATAATATATCTTTTGATAGATGTTTCGACCCGTTCAAAAATAGATGTGATGGAATTATAAATTGTCCAAAAGGTGAAGACGAAATAAACTGTTCAGAAAGTTGTCCACAGCTTATCAAATGTCCGAATGAAGAAAAATGTTTGAAGTTAAATCAAATTTGTAATTTTGTAGCGGATTGTTTGGACGGTTATGATGAAAAGCATTGTGTACAAGACACTTACGATTTAACAAGTATTTTTATCATCACCATGTATATAATATGTACAGTGTGTTGTACTTTAATCGCTTGTTCAGTATTTCGTTGGTTGATAAATAGAAATCGAAGAACACGAAACGCCATGGATTATGCTTTAAGCCATTTCGAAGGGGATAATCAGTCTCCTAGTAATAATGAATTGTACGATTCAGATTTTACGTCTGGTGGAACGGTGTATGAACACTATATCGAAGCTGTGAGGCAAAAAGAAAGATCTTGTCTATCTTCGCAATCTAAGGAAGTGCCCCCATCGTTTCCGTTCCATAATCTAGACGGAGAAAATGAATTAGTAGTGTTAGCTTCCTTGAGCGTTCCCACTGAAATGTGTATCGGTTTAACTTTATCGGAATCTTCTAAAGAAAGTATCAAGACTTTGAAATCCGTTAAATTTACAGGTGAATATTCATCGTCTTATGAATTAATTAGTACAGGAAGAAATAGTATGTGTTCGAATAGTTCAAGCGAACGTACGTTTCACGTAAAAGAACCAGCATCATCTATGCCTAGTACTAGTTTTGTTCACCCTAGCAACGAATTAAAGAATTTCAAGAGCTTTCCGTTGATGACGAGAAGAAGATTAAAGTCTAAAAACAAAAAAATTGTGTCGTTCGGTGAAGCAGAACCTGTGAGAAAACAGAAAAGTAGTGTTTCTATTGAAATAGATGACGATGAAGAATGTTTTCCAACATTTTCAAATTCGACGAAAAGTTATATAGAGTTCTGTGATAGAAATGAAAAGAAATGCGGTAGATTTTGTAAGTCCGCCGATGAAATATACAATAATAAAAAACTCGCTGATTTTCAGTGGTTTCGTAATGAAAATATTGAAGATACAACAACAATTACTAGTATTGATGAGGTGTAACAAAATAATTTTTCTTCGAACTGATTCATGAACAATTATTATTACTAATATTGTTATTTCATATTATTTGTAAATCTGTTACTAATAGTTTCATTGAAATGTTGAGAAAGTATTAACATACGGAATAAACGTCAATAATTTTTGTACCAAAATATTGAATATTGTATAATAACAAAGTTATTTATGTTTCCGGCTTTTGTCGTTATAGACAATAGATATTTAACCTTCAAAATATCAAGGTCAAGAGTTACATTAGACGTTAAGAGAGGTACGAATGTACCCTTCTCATTCAACCCGCTTTTATTAGTTTCATCTGTTTGTTTGTAAGTGACTTTTAAGCTTCGAATTTTAGCGATCGGATTTAATTTCAACTTTGCCAAACACTGACGACAATGCAATAAGTCGTCAAAATATCTGATTATCCTGATTAGATTTGTCAGGATTCATAAATCTCTGTTTGTCAACTTTGCATAACAGAGCAGACAAAATGGAGATGCAACACATCTGTACATATTGAAAAGGAGTTTGGAATAGCAAATTGAACTAAAAAGCAAAAAATTCAATAGTTTAAGAATACTGAGAGATTCGCTTTTAGAGTTAGTCATACTAAAATGTAAAAAACCGATGTCACTCGTTTCATTCCGAAACACCATAAAAAAATGTCTTAGAAAGCACCCCAAGCTTTTACGTTGACATTAGTTTTCTTATCAGTAATTATGGCAAGATTTTTTTTCACTTTCATTAATGCTTAAAGCGAGTTTATTAGCTTTTTTAAACTAACTTACACTTGGACTTATGAATTTAATCTAAAATACAGATTTAGTTTTGGTGTTACCCCCTTTTACATTGTTACAAATATAAAGAAATAAAATTATTTTATACAAAATCTTCACGACATTGATAAAATTTTTTAAATACCTATTACGTGATTCTGCCCAATCCCACCAAATCCATTTATGCTCTGACAGTACACAGTACAGAAAAAGTACACAGTATTTTTAGTGTCATAATATTAAAAGTTTTACGATTCATTAAACAATCATTGTGGAAAGTGAATCTGTCTGTATACATCACAAATTTGTTGTTGAATAAATGTAGATAATACAGAGCCCGGTATAAGTTAAACAACGGCCTCGAAAAATCGGCAGCTATCCATGGAGGTCTTGTGAGTCCGTACTTTGTTGAGGGTCACGTTACGGGCCCAAGTTATCTGGAAATATTCGAAAATTTGCGTGGGCATATGGACAACGATCCAACACTATATCATTTCATATAGGATGAAGCTTTGCCGCTTTCCTCACGCGTTTTAGAGCGAAAGTACCTTAATGTTTATTTTGGAGAATGTATAGGTTGACGAGGATTCGTTGAGTTACCCACACGGTGACCTGATATCCTGTGATTTCTTCCTAATGGACCTTCTCAAAGATCGCGTTTTTGCAAGAGGACAACGGACCGCGGTTTTGCAAGAAGATCACATACCCTTCCCGACCTCCGAACTGTAATTGAAGAAGAAGTTGAAACAGCTTGACATGCTTCTCCGAACCTGAATCACCGTTGAGAAATGTTGCCGTAAATGCATTGATCAATGTGGACATCAAATCGAACACTAATAGTAACCTTTCTTTGATTCCTTATTGCTTTTTTTGATAAATTCTTTTGGACGCTGCATTTTTCCTCTTAATCCAAATTTGTTATCTGACGACCTGTATATGATACGGTAAAAATCCTAAAAACACTGTATCGTGCTTGTGTTTGGGTTTTCAACAACTGTTCCTATCATTACTTAATGCATATAATGAATAGCGTACTGGCTTTATCTTCCTTAGCGTTAAAGAGGCGGATGTTCGTTCCAATGTTTCCAATTTATTTCGCATATTTTATTTTCTATATTTAACACATTGTATGGATTATGTCTTTCAGAACAAAATACTAATCATTCGACTAAGAAATTTATACGAATCAACGTTACATAACAGAATTTAATTGTTATTATCGCCAATTTTTTAATGTAAGTGGGCAGGTGTGTTAGACAAATAACGAAATTCCTAGTAGTGAGAAGCATCACAAAAATTATTTGACCAAAGTTTGTGTCCTATGGTTGCAAAACTAATCAACTCAGAATTTTTGGATAATCGCTGTTTTAATTGTATTGCGTCCTTTACTATCATCCCTATCCATTAGCAAAGAGAAACCGTAGCAGAACGGATCAAATCCGTGAATTTTAGTGGTTAAAAAACTCAAATGACCTGCAAAATTGACCAGACTCATACTCGCCAGTGTTTTTTAAAACCTTATCATATCACGTATTGACGAAAGTGTCGTTTTCATTTTTTGTTTAAAAAGATTATAAACGATAGAAATCAATAAAGAAGGAACAAAAACCGAAGAATCCAATTGCAGAGGAAGAGGAACCAGAAAAAAGTTTTAGAGTATACACACAACTATTTTTACTCTTACTGTCGTTTAAGAGTCGATGATTTGCGATAGGTCCCTAAACTGATTCGAAATTTGACCCGCGAACAAAGCTATTATCTGCAACAGACTACGATAAGCCTTTAAAACTTCGGGATGTGAGACGACTGATTGATTTGTCATCAAAACATTTTTGTAGGGGAATAATAGATTAAAACACGTACAAAAATCTGCTAATCGCCAAAATTACAGGGTTCGTTCAGAATGTCGCACTACTTGAGATAATCACAAAATTAGAAAAATGGTACGGCAGAATTTTTTTTCTACAGCTGCCAGAACTTAATTTTTACACAATTTTCTTTGACTTTTGACACTTTTGATCGTGTATCTTCAGTAGATGTCTTTAGATCGGGTAGTTGGCATTACAGAACCAATATGGACGACTGCGAGGGCCTTCTCGACCCGAAAAACGACTGTATCAGTATGATTATTCACACCTTAGTCAGCAGTCCTGAGCCAATATATTAATAATACAAAAGACATCATTCTTTTCATCCACGCTGTATCTGGTGCGATACTAAGTCTGCCTTATTGAAAAAGGAAAGTGAAGGTGACCGAAATGTGGAACTCAATAACCCTCAATGGCAAAAAGATACGAATACATCCAAAACAAGCATGGTGCAGTCTTGGAGAAAAATGTGTCCTGAAGACGATAACGTGTTCATTATGAATATCACCAACAATTCCTGAAAATTCAATAAAAACTAAACTAAACTCTATTATTTAATGTCAGTTTTGTCAATAATTTAAGCTTTATTTTATTTTAAAATTAAACCTAAAATGGGTTGTAGAACCAGTCAAATTCTTACTACATTTTTGAATTTTTCCCTCTCTGTACCTTTCCTCATGGTGCTACTACTATCCTAGGGGAACATTAACAACAAGAGATTTGGATCTCATCCCAATTTGCCCATATGCAACAGAAAATCGGCTCTACTGAAAAATGTTTTGTTTTGGATACGACCGATTTCTAATATGAATGTTAATGAAAACAAAAAAAAAAGATTTTTTTGTTGACTTGGCGCAATATAAAAACAACGTATCTCGTTTATCAAACACGTCGTTAAATAACTAAATCGCTTGTCAAATTTAACTTCACTGTGTAATAAAATTGCCTCGGCAAACGTACCTAACCATTAAAACATTGTCATTCATAATAGTTTAAACATGTTAATTAAGTTGGATTATTCTTGAAAATATATATAAGTTGACCTTGGTGTCGTTGACACTTGTATGTTGAAAACAAAGAGAAACCGGTATCAATAATTTATCCTGTGTTATATTTAAAAAAATATATCGAATATGATATTTATTACGGTAATAAAGTAAATATACTTTCAAACTAGAACTTTCCAATCTACGCGAACAAGACAAAAATCCTTTCCTGTATTATTATTAATAAAAACTAAGAGGATTTAATAAATTTATATTATTTTACTAAAACGGTTTCAATAATCTTATCATGTAGAACACTACTAAAAAGTAAATTTTACTAGACCAGATTAGAACCCGGGACCTGCAGTTTTAAAGCCCGGAGCATTAACACTAAGCTAAATTGAATGTATTTGTCGTATATATGTTTCTTAGCATATCATGGTTTTTTGGAAACAATTTTTAAATTGAAGTACCTTTTGAAGCAATACAAATTTGACTCAAACCTTCAAAAATTTTTGTTTGCTTAGATTTCTCAGTGTTTTAATATATTATGTTAAAAATATGTTGAAAAACCAACTAAAAATGAAGATGGTGCTTCATCACCAAATGTCGAATCAATTTTATCAGCGAACTGCTGTTGGTTTAATCCACGTCAAGTCATAGAAGATCATCTCACGAAAATGTTCGCGATTAAATCAATTTTTCACCAAGATGCATGTTTTAAGTATTTGTCAACAACTCAATACGTTCTGAGTACGTTCACCATTAAAAATGTCAAACTTTATGTTGACAGTGTTAGATTTGACATATTTACATCTGTGTTGCCATATTTTTATCAAATAAGGTTTAACTGTTAGCCTCAAAATTGAAATAAAAATGTTATTGACACCAACCACTACATACAGAACGCGAAAAGTGAATTATTACCATTTGTGACCGTGAAGAACTGATAAAGTGTATTAATTAAATTAGGAGACTGCTTCTAGATGTATGTTTAAAAGACTACAAACTAACTGAGTGGCGTTTTTTTATTGACAGTTTTATAAGCATAGAAATTCACATAGTGTCCAATTGCCCATGTGTCCAATTTTAGAAAAAATTCATTGCTTATGTCATAAATTTCTGATCTGTTTAAATTTAAAAATGGTTAATTTTCCACTTCTTCAAAGTAGACACACGAAAAACCTTTGGTACCTTTGTATGTGTGTCAGTAGAGCAATACATCATCATTGGGAAAAAGGAATTTATACAGTAAAAAATTCTCCTACTGTTAATAAAGCCAATGTAATGAGAGAGCCGAGACGAAATCATACTTCCACCATTAAATATTAAGTTAGGAATGATAAAACGTTATATAAAGGAGGTTATAATATGGTATGGGAAAGTTGGAAGGTGTATAGAAAAAAAAAATTGTTCGCAACTCGTGCTCGAAATAGCTATTTTTGTTCACATTTCGTAATGAAGGTAAACTAATAAACATTTCATTTATGTTTCGAGTCCCATTACATGCGAATTTTGGAAAAAAACATGTTTATGTCCAAAGTAGGGTCCACCATTTCAAAAAAATTATTTCTTCGGAACCCTTAAAAACTAAAAGTAGTAGTTTTGGTACTCCGCATAAGCCTTTTTAATGCATTAAGTAGAAGTAAGTAGAAAGCAATCGAATCAGAAAGGGTGTTATGCATGTTTTGTGCTCCCTTATACGCCTCTGCACAGTGGCGGGCCACCTTGTATATCTCGATTAATTGAACCTTGTTATTTCTGGATTATCTTGAGGTTTAGATAAAGCAAGAAACTGGAGATAATATAAATAGTATGCCTGAAGCAAATATTTAGATTGCATTGAAAAAAAAGTAACAAACATGTATTACGTATTATAATAAATTATATATTTATCAAGAAAAAAATGACCTTTTGTATATTTACTAACTATATATACTGCGTGTTTAATGATCGCGGCATACTATCCTTTCTAGTGGGCACTTTCATTTTAAATTATCAGAACTCGCAGCACGCAAAGCTCTGGCGTTTTATGTCGCAGAATTATTATTTTTATAGTAATTAAAACGTTGCGCATCAATTATTTGATTATTATTTATACTTAATATATATTGTTATCTAATTACTTTATATAATTGTAAATAAACTGTCTATGATTGATTATATTTTTCAGTAGAAAATAATTTATTTGAAGTTAGAACTTGAAATGATTAGTTAGCTATTGGTATCGTGTGCGTAAATAATCCTTCTATTTGAATATCTCGTCATATGGTTTGTCCAAAGACTCCAGCAGATGACTATAGTAGAAATAAAGCCATAAAAAAGTCTTTTATTGTTAATTGTTTTATGTACATACATATTTTGAGATACAAAAAAACTACAAATCTTTTTATGAATATGATTCAATTATTGTCCACCACCTACATTAATACACTTTTGTAAGCGAAGTTTCCTCAACTTAGGACATTGTGCCACCAAATAAACGAAACGACATGACATTTAGCAGTTGTTTAGTTCAGGGATCAATGTCTCCAAATGAGGACGACGATGTTATTGCCGTGTACTTACGAATTAGAAGAAAGTCCGAATGATATTGTGCATCCTTTTAGTGCAAGAAACCAAAGATAATATAATGTTTGTTGGTGGTATCTATTCACATTCATTCAAATTATACTAAAGGGAAATATTGTAATGTAAACACACGGTGTATGTAATTTATTTATATACTATCACTAAACTATACACTAACACGTATTACTAAACACTTATCTAATTCTTATGATACTAATTTATTTAAATACACATTATTCACTACGCCATCGGATTATTTACTTACTCTAGGCTGCTTGAGACTAATTTTATATCACTATCCTCACAATCTAGAATCTTCTCTTCCAGAAATCTCTGATTTATCGTAAACAAACAAAAAGGCCTTCTCAGAATCGTTTCTGTATAAGAAATCACAAAAGACGTAAACAGACTTGCCGCTTTATGAAGATTTTCTGGAAATTGCACCCGGCAGATCTTCAGATTCTATTGTATAGAACAGAATCGGCTTCATGGTCTATATCAGCGGACAATATATTACTTATAATTGCTAATTTACTTTACACTATTGACTAAACCAATTCACTAGTTTAGGAATATGAATAGCATCTATATAGTAATAATGAGTTTGGCTGCCTTTTGGGCATCTCTTATGTTGAAGTCCAATCGATAATAATCTTTTCTTAGACACACCAATGCCTTCACTAAAATTTGTATATCGTTCAAGTATTTTCCATTTGAATCTTGCGTGAGTCCTTGGACTAACGTTGATCATTGGGTTAATTATTGGCCTCTCGTAAATGGTCAAGACGATGGGTATTACGTAAAATACTCAATGTCCAAGATGCAGCGTTCGAGTAGACATCCTGGTATCCATAATCTGAACTCGCATCTATGAATAATCGCTGAATTGATGAGCGCCGGACTCAATTAGAATCCAATTTCATCTTTTGCATATTTTATTATTAATTTATTTTATCATAGTTCTGAAAAGATACTTTTGTCCAAAAAATATTAAATTTACTTGTGGGATTTAATACTATTACGTGTCTGTATAAAAAAATTCTCTTCAAATATTCTCATAAATTGCCAAGATCTTGACATAGTACATATTAGTATTCTTGTTGTTTTCATAACCGTTCAGATAACTTGAGAACCAAAGATGTATTTTCAATGTAAACATGATTTGAAAGATAAAAAAAAACCGAATTCGACACCGATAATGTTTTCTTTAAAAATATTTGTAACGTTTAGAAAGAATGTTTGCATATTGAATTTAGAAAGAAGGCAAAAAGATAACGATAAATTTGTATTTATAGAAAAGTCACGTCAATAGAAGGAAGTAGATTATTTACTTCCTTTATATAGAAATTTACGTTAGTATGCAGTTGGTAGTACCATTTGAGCTGATCACTTCGTTTGTATTAATTCAACTAGTGAAAGTTAAGTCCTTAAAAAATCATTAATATCATATTCTAGGTAGAAAATCTACTTTCTACGGCTTGTCCCCTATTTTCTTTTGTATGCGTTTTTATACCGAAGTTGAAAAAGATCGTTTTGGAAATCAGCAACTTGTATTTGAAATAATTTTGATAAAGATCAACGTAGGTCGAAACATCAATTTTTATTTTTTGTAAGTGATTTTCTATCAAAACAGTAGGTCCATTTTTATAATTTATGTTCCAGAGGAATCACCATAAGTTCGCTATCAAATGACGGTTTTTCATATAAAATATTAGGTATCGTGAATACAGAACTCCCTTAAGTGCAGTTCAGATCTCCATTTAATAAAAACCCTTTTTAACCTTTCGTCGGGTGCATTTAATCTATAAAATGAGTAGAATATATTTTGCTCTACCAAGTTCCTGTGTTTCACAACAGAATAGACCTTCCAGCTATATCTTTCCAATCGCTTTCTAAGAGCTAGAGACGCAAAACCTGCAGAGGTAGCTGAATTCAAGGAATTTGTCGGATTACTCTATCTGGCTGAGGTACTAAGGAGTGATCGGCAATCCTTGGAAGAACTGAGAGGTTAGGACGATTATTGAGTGAAACGCTATAAGAAAATAAAATTTCTTGTGACGTGCAATCGATTTGATAATATTAACACCAGAAAAACTCAATAATAATTGGCAGTCCGCCAAATGGTCCAATATGTAAATATTTAGATGAAATTTTCCCTATTATTTGGATCTGGAAATGACGCAATTAGAAGCTCTGCCATACAAAGTTGTTCCAAATATCGCTCAGCTGTTAAATTCCCATAAAAGAAATATAGACCGAGACCGGGGCGCTGGGTTTTAATAGAATCCAGCGGAGGTTTTCCCAAGCCCAGTAGGGATAATTGTGTAGATTTACTGTACCACTTGAAGAAAACGTTTCAAAATTTTATTTGGATAATTTGGATTTTCATCATAGTGAACAACTTTACTACAAACGACCGACTAATATTTTAGACAAGACAACTTCTGGTGCGTTGTCATTTATCGACAGCAAAATATAAAAATTTGCATCGTCGTTTATTTCTGGTCTCATTAAAAGAAACTTATGCTTCAAGTAACCTACCGCCATTAAAACTTCTATCCTCCCTTTTTCTGTGGGGGAACCATAATAAGAAATGTACTTGATGTCTCAGATGAATTGCGTCCATTGAGGTTACGAATCATAAGGCACCTGTCAGAGAAACGTTGTGAATGCTATTCTGACTAGACAATAAATAACAGATATCGAAACAACAATAAAGTTTTTGATACAATGCTTTGCCTTTTTTCTCAAGTATAGTACCAATTACTTGGTTCTATGTCGCTTTAGGTCTTTCTTTTTTTTTGGTTTTGCCTTTTGTTGCTTCCTATACTGGTCTTGAATCTTCTATTCTTTGTAAACCTAACCAGCTCAACTTTATTTGTACAATGAATTCCATGAGAGTCCATGTTTCACAACTGTGAGTCAGTATTTTATTTCTTGAGACTTTTAATTATCTTCGCCATCTCTGTTCTTTACCGCCTGTCTTTTCTATTTCCGTTCCAAGGTATTTGAATTTGCTTATCGTTTCAATTCTTTCTCCTTCTATTTCTATGTCTATTGTTTGAATATCATAGCTGCAGTATTTTCTATATTTTTTCCCATACCGAACTGCTTTAGTGTATTATTCCAGATGCCAAATTGTTTTTGTAGATCTTGGATATTATCTACAATGAGAACTATATCATCAGCATATGCTCAGAGCCGTTTTTTCAAGTCTGGGAACAGAAAAAATCGTAGGAGGTAAATCTGGCGGTAGCAATTGAAGTTTTGATTCATTGCCAAATCACTCGATGGAAACATCTTTACGATGCTGTTTCTGTTACATTGCGAGCAAACGCAGCACCAATCTTACGCACTGCTTTCCCATGTTCAAATTTTCAGTTAATATGCCTACTATGTCGCGTACTTTGAGTCGATGATCATCCTGTACTGCTTTGTGGATTTTCTCCAACATTTTTGGAGTCGTCACGTTATTTGGTAGACCACTGCGATGCTGGTATTTACCGATTGTACGGCCTCTGCTACTCAATATTTTACTGTTGATAACGGAGGAGCAGTCTCGCCCAGAGAATAATCTGGTTCAGCTTTTATATTGGTTGTGCTGATGCCGTCATCTTTCGAATTCTATTTCAATAAAACTCGATAAATAAACAGATATCTGACCTACTATAACAAAAATAATAGTCATCAATTTTTGGTATGTTTTCGATTCTTCAAGCTAAATCAATATTGCAGAAAAATAGTAGAACGAAATAAAAATAAATAATGTTTTCCCCATTATCTTATTTTCAATTTTATCGAAAGAATATTCGATAAAAAACTTTCAACCTTGATTATGTCCGTTTCGCTACGTGCATTTCCTATGCATTTAATGATTAACATAATTTTTTATGTCAACGAATTACGCAGGTAAAAAAGAAATTACGTCGGAAGTTTAATTATTATTGCTCGTTGGTTGATTCTTTTGTCTAGTTTCGAAATTCAACCTGCATATTTCGCATATTTTCTCGTCGTCGTTGTCGTTGTAATCGGTAGTTGTCGCACAGCACGTTGATGTCGATAGTACTTAATGCATCCGTTACAGTATCCCCTAAACGATAAAGAAGCCACTCTAGAGGTTGGAAATCAATTATTGGAACCGTTATATATTAAATTAATTTAATATAAATTAAGCCATAACATTGATTGCCAAAAAATTTTTCTTGTTAGATCTAAATACAAACATGGCCAGCTATTGCACAAGTTTTTTGGTACACTAAATACATTATGGTAAATGTCGTAGTTTGCATCCAAATTGGTATCCAAAACGACGAAAAATTAGTATCTCTTTCCGATTTTGGGTTCAATAAAAATAATCTCCTTGAAGTTGCCTTCATTTACCTGGTGAAAGACTTGTTTTGGGTATTCAAATTCTTTACCCTCTTTATTCATGGCTTTCTCCTAGTATAAATTGAATGTGAAATGCAGTCCAAAGGTTTTCATTCACTGCACAACACCGCACAAGGAAAATGCTTGATGTCGAGTTCCTGTATTAAATTATCGAAATTAGCACAGACACATAACGAATTATCCATATTGTAAATAGTGAAAAACTTTTTACTAAATTCTATACTTTTCGGTTCTTTGGCAAGCAAGTTCCATTCCTTAAGACGGGCATCAAGATATTCTGGCTGTTGCCCAGAAGCCCAAATTACCGTACTTAATTTTTGTCGCAACTGGAACCTGGCGGTAACTCTACAGACAAAACACATCTTCCAAAGGAAGCAATTAAGACTAAAACAAGTTTATTGGCTAATTGGAAAGAAATCACAACTGGAGAACAAATTACTTATATATCAAGTCATCCTTAAACCAATTTGCTCTTATGTATACAACTCGCATAGGCATCGCTAATACAAGATGCTACGCATAATAGCGGTCATTGTACGTAAAAATCAGTGAAATTCTCAAAGTCCTAACAGTTCCGCTTGTTAGGGACATTATTAACAAGTTCTATGAATCATATAGTGCAAGAGTGACAACACATCTAAATAAATTATTAACAAACCTTGTGTTTTTGTAGAAGAGAGTGTTTACAGGATTACTCCCTACAAGTCAGTTGGTGAACCTTTAGTCATTAAAAGCACTTATTGCCACTGTAAAAAACATTCAAACTAAAATATGTTGAAATGGTTAGAAACGATTTACCTAAATATTTATTTTAGAAAAACATTGGAAGTGGATGGTGAACTATAGCCTCCTCATACATACGTAAACGTCCAAACTTCAAGTTACTACTAAATTAATAGCGGCTCCGGTCCTCCGTTTCTAATTAATTCATAAACTCTTGAAGACGCACTGTCAACCAAATTTATTGATAAATCGGGTTCTAAATTGGACCAGATATTTTGTATTGCATTTTTGATCTTATTTATATTCGGGCAACACGAGAGTCACCTCAATAATCTAATCTACGAGGGTTGCCACTTAAGTTTCGAATAGACAAATAAAAACAAATGTTTATAATTGGATATGACCGTTTCTTCGAGTATAGAAAAACAAGGACTATAAAGCAGATGACCCTTCATCAAATCAATATTTTGACTGTTCAAAAACGCGTTTGTTTGAACTGATGTGTGAGAGCTCGCATTGTCAAGGTGGAGAGTGATTCGTCTTCTGCGATTGGTTTTCCTGATTGCTTCGAACTTTTCTGGTGTACCATTTAGAATTAACCGTTCTACTTCTACGCTTCTAAAGCGATTTTCAAATTATGCGGTATTCAACGCGAACAAAACTTTTCGACAGCCAGTTTTGTACGAAATTTATTCTGTTACGAAGAACAACCACGATTGAACTCGGAAAACCAGCGAAACGCGGTTGCCAGACGTGGTGCTTCATCACCAAAAGTCGAAGCAAGTTGATCGGCACACTACTGTTGGTTTAATCCACGTCGAAAGTCATAGAAAATCATCATCATCAATTCCAATTTTTTGCCAAAATGAATGTTTCAAGTGACCGTAAACAACTCAAAAAGGTTTCTGAGTACATTCACCATTAAAAATGTCAAACTTTATGATGGCAATATCAAATTTGACATATTCACCTCAGTGTTGCCATTTATCAAAACTTGAGTAGCGACCCTCGTACTGACGTGCGTTATCCTATCAGAATATCCATTATTACCGTCATTATTATTCAAAAATGGAATTACAAGTACGTCGAGGTATTTTCTCGGCAGGTATTTCTTTTTATTATGAAATATTATCTAGAAGCTGTTGAAATAAAATATTTGAAGACTACAGGCGAAACTTGATTTTCATATTCTGGCGAGCAAACAGAAACCTGACGCTGTTATTAATTTTTGACGCAGGACCTTCATAGCGAAACATCAACACCATAGGTTTGTTTCTGGTAGCTGCACTGGCAGAACTAGTTCAGGAAGTCTACATTACACAATTTTTTATGTCTGATGGAACTAATTCTATACACTCATGAACTGGTCTGCACCGATAAAAGTTTTCATTTTAATTCTCTCAATTAACATAATGCAATAATCTTATACGCAACCATGATTCGTTACCTAAATTAGTACAAATATTGAAATGGAGTGGTTATATCGCGTTTTTTATTGAAACGCGTCTATTGATTTCATATAATTATCTTCCAAGTAGTAATATAAATTTTTATTCTTCATTACAAATCAATTGTTTGTGAAATATTAGCTTTTCTCTTAAGGAAAGTTATAGTAGTATCCCTTTGGAGATTCCAAGAGTACTCCAAGCATTGCTGGTTCCCATCTACCCTGATAACGGTTCTCAAATTCTGCTATTTCTTGATGAAACCTCTCATCGTGTTCATCACATGAATTTTCAGCTACTTTCGGCAACCGAAAAAATTTTTACGTGAAATCCGGTTATTTATAATTTATAATATAAAGATTTTTTTGTGGTATTGACAAACGCCAACTATGCGTTTTTTTAATAGCACATAGGATTCACAAAAAAACAGGTTCTGGCTAATATTCGTATTCTAGGACCGATGACAATGTTTTTTGCCCATTTAATATTGGAAATTTTATTCTAAGAAACCAAAGCTCAGTTTGCGAACTGTGCTTTTACAAAAATCTTCATCAAAACAAATTTGATGTATGACGGCGATAAAATTATTTTTGGTGATGGTACTGATGGTTCGTTTCTAACATTTTATGAGCAAGCACAAAACCGACTAGTTTTATATTATAAATTGAAGGGGTGAAACATATTGGAGTCAATACTGCGCATACATTTTCGACAATTATTGTTTCTCAAAATGTCACTAAAGGCATATGGCGTTTTCGATTGTTGTTTTAATTTCAAATCTAGTTTTCATTAAATTCCATTGTCCTAATCTCAAGTACAATATTAAAAATTTTGATTGGTCGAATTTAACACCAAACCTTCATAATTCCACCAGAGAGACAACAAAACTATCCACTCGATTTAACCTCTTTTTCGACGGGCTCTGTTTATGGTCCATTGTGTATTTTTCAGAGCAATTCGTTCATTAAAAAGATCATCTTACTTAAAGATTTTTATGATAGCGATAAATGGTATTTTTAGAAGGTCCAAGGGAGTCCGATGATCATCGAGTGCTGTTACTAGGTTGCTTTTCAAACTTTGTGCCGTTTGCTCATTACTGTGTCCTTCCTTTAAATTCCACATATTTTCCTTGCTGCCTCGACTGCTTTAAATGTTTGTTTCCAATACACGAATTTCATGTTTATCGCTCTCCATACTATTTTTTATAAAAACGTACTGCATCGTTAATAAACAAAAATAGAAGGATTGAAAGAAAGTAAATCAATCTTTAGTCAACACTCTGGACTTATTGTTTTCGAAAGGAGCAAAAATACAGGTATTAGTCAAAACATGAGGTCTTGTTGTATTCATTAGATTGCACAGAGGACGAAAACTACTCTATCCACATTCTCCCGAAGTATGAGAGTCTACGGAGCTCCAGAGCACTACATCTGAAGGTGTATGAAAAAAAAGAGAAATATCTCTGGTAGCTATAACTATCCCACATTATAAACTTTCTGAGAGAGTAAACACTGCAGTTCCCAATATCGCAGCAAGAAAGGGGGACATATTAGTTCCCCCTAATATTTATATACACTTCTAGGTAACCATCCAACTAAGCTATTGCGAATTTTCATATCGTAAACTAAACATTTATTGAGAGGAAAAGAAGGAATAAAACATCATTTGTCTCGTGACAACTGAATCATACTTTCAAATCACGTAAAAATTTCAAAGTCGAGTTATTCTGATAAACAAAACAATTCAGTGACACAACTGAAATTATTTTTTATAAACCTGTATGCATTACCATTTGAATATATTCTAAACCGGTAAAGAAACCCGACGTAGTTCGGGTCAAAATATATTGCGCACTTTTATGAAATCAAGTTTTTATATATTGAATACCATCCTGTGAAAAAATGTGAATGAATGTGGAAAAAGTTATTCATGAAATTGAAATATGTATTGAAAAAAAACTTCAAATGGCCTTTGATATGTTTAATAATCTACAGTTATCAGATTTTGGAAACAAACCATGTTTGACCTATCAATAATTTGAAACTTCTTCTTCTTTCTCTTTCAAAAGGACCAGGTCCTGTTCAATCCTATACGTTTGGCCCTCTTCCTGGATCTTCCTTAGAAGCTGAACTCCAGATCTCGTACCACCTCTTTGGTGGTCTGCCTACAGGTTTGCGTGTGTGAGTTTTAGCCCATTTTGCCCCGTCTTCTGGCATTCTTTCTACGTGAAAGTTGAAACTCAATGTTTGTTTTCTATTGACGGGTGCATTAAAAGATTATTACCACCTCAGTTTTCTAACTATTGAAGGGGAGAAGAAAACATGTGGTTTTTACACTGTGACGGTTCGTGACAATTTGACCCAGAGACAGCTCGCAGGGAGTGGTCATATTGTGTGTGTTGGTAAGTGCTGACATCTTCAATTTATGCAGTCTCGTATGTATAGTTGTATATATTACTTCTGCTACGAAAAGAACATTCAAGTGAATTTTTAATAACATTCTTATGATTCCAACTGAAGCATTACATTGATTAGATCATTGAGATCGACATTTTTTTGGCCGTGTCTACTATGGTAATTTTGATCTTTTATAAATTGACGATCTACCAGTGTAAATTTTCACAAAATCATACATTGCTTATTTAAATCAAAATCTATCATTATCAAAACAAGAGCGGGAAAGTATTTCAAGATATGCTCGAATGATAATGAAATTATCCCTGCACGTGGTACGATCAAATGGCCTTTTAAATCAATAGATTTACCTCCAAAAGTTTTTTCCTTTGAGTTATTCAAAGTAGAATGTCAATATGACTTGGAAACAATTTTAAAGAAAATAGTTTATGGTATTCTTTAGTGGAGATACGTTATTTGGACTCTTTTTTTGTTTAAACATTATTCAAGTACTATTTTTAATAATCTACCTCATACCTATTTGAGTGAAAATAATTAGAAATTATACGTAAATTTATATACTACTTCACAAAATTAATTTTCATAATTTAATAAATCATTTTCGTGGACTCACGTACACTGTCCCACTCTTGTTTTGATACTGATTTATTTATATTTTAAAAAGTAGGGTTCTAAACTATTGAGAATCCAGTGAAATAGTCAACTTCATTATAATTTATATTTCAGTGGAATTTACTCTAATGTTATATAAATTTAATAAAAACAAATCCCATCTCTATGCCAATAATGTAATCGTTCCTCGTTTTCTGACATAGTTCTTCCCCCATTTTTCGTTTTCGGCGTTGTTTAGGCCCTCCCGCCTCGATTCTTCGGTCGCTAACCGACTACTACTACTACTACTACTACACGCACACGAGGAGACCCAGAGATCCGGCATTCATTTGTTCGGAAAATCGTGCGGCGGTTTTATATGTTCGCGTCGAGTGCTTCTTTCCACCAAAACTAGTTATTCAGTTTGTTTCTTTATCTTTCGAACAGTACTGAAGATTTTCTTTTGATATTAGAGTTTCGAAAATGTTTTTTCGTTTCAACTAAACAATAAGTGATTGTTCTAAATTTTTTTTGGATATTTTATAGTGGATATATTTTATATATTATAGTAAGTATTTAATTCTAAGTTTAAATATCAATTAATGAACAATATTAATTTATTTTTTCTGCGTCCGTTATAATATTCTCATTTTTTTTTTCATTAATTTGCATTTATAAAGAATGTTATTTTTGAATCGGCAACTGCAGCGACTATGAATCTACTCCCTGAGAAATCCAGGGAATAGTATTTAAATATATACAATTCTTTTGTGGATTCCGCACAATTGTACTTTCAATATAACTATTACAAAATAAAAATTGATGAAAGTTTTGTCGAATTTTTTTCAGTCTACGCACTATTAGAAACTCGTCAGTAAAGTAACTTTTTTTCAATCGTAAGAATTGCCGTCCTACTCGGGAAAAAAAGTATTACTTTACTCACTTGTTGCATAAATAATTATTTATTGGTTGGTAGTGCATAGGCGTGCATTTAGGGAAATATTTCTGCATATGAAAATTTTGATAAATGTAAAGTTCATATTGACTTTATAATTTTTTTATCATAATCTATTTGGAATATTATACAAGTACACGAGAGTGAAATTCGTTTCGATCTTTGAACAAATATATTAGCTACATTCTGAATATCGTTCCAACTTGCACGAAGAACAAGAAGAGTTCAACTTGTCAACATGAACGAACCTCCAAGCAACCACTATGGATTGGGGGAGGCATGGAAGTAATAATAGAAACCTTAAAGATTAGAGGGGTGTAGAATTTTTGATGAATTTTATTAAAGGAAGCTCTACAACTTGACGCAAATTAGTTCCAAATTAAAATATTTTCGTAACTACTTGAAAAAAAATTCTATTTAGTATTATATTATACCCTAATTAAAATATACAAGTTTACATTATGTACGTTATCAATGTTATGGGGATTTTTACATTCATATTGTACTATATTTGAATGGAACGCGAAAAAAATTAAACCAAAAACATAAAAAAGCAAAAATAATGAAAAATTTTTTTTCAAACAAAAATTTTTGTTTATTTGGGGAAGCTCCAATCTTAGATATCTGGAAGCGGAAAGGAGCTGGATTTGTTTTTATTCTTTTGATCATACCCCCAGGGATGGATTCATCTCCCCTATTATTGTAAAATTTATGGTGGCAACACTGTTAAACATACTACAACTCGTGTTATTGCTCTGCATATTTTATAAGCTACTATTTTGAAAAACTTTTCGAAAAAGTTCTATATCTTTAGAACCAATGAATGTATAGAGTTAGCCATGGTATCAAATTGTGGGGTTAACTTACTATACTAAGAATACTTAAGATCATCTTTTATAAAATCATTGTTTTTTTAGTACACTGCCGAACGCGGATCATTTTTCAAACTAGAAATCTAGCTATTCAATATCGTTTAACGTCCTAACAAGAAGGATTGACACTATTAAAATTAGGCATTCAAAAACTCATATAAAAACTTGGAATTACATATTATACACACGTCTAAAAGCGTACGATAAAGAACAATGCTTTTGAAATGGGATTATCATTTCAATTCTCAAAGGCTCTGTAATTGTAATAATTCTGTACTGTTATTAAGAAGTGTGAAACGTCATCGTGCAAAATTGCAAAATATCTTTCAAATTCGGATAGATAAAACACTGATTATTAGCTACATAAACATGGAAGAAGAATTTGATGGCACTCTTCCTGAAATTGTATGAAATGTAACTCGAACCCTGCTTCCCGAAAAGTCAAGAAAAATATACATATGGCGATTTTTGGATTGATGTTAACACTATAATAATAACATGAAAAATGTTGCATATTTCTCGGAAAATTCAAGCCAATGTCAATGGAAACCAACTGTCATAAATTTTACAAAAGTATTTTTTTATGCAGTCCTAGATAAAATATTGTATGATACTCATGCATGAAGTACTTTTGCGCACGAGTATCATAAATAACTATTTAATAATTTTCGCGAATGTACTTGATTCTTTAATATAATTTTCCAACCTTGACCTAATATTCTCGCCAGGATCAGGCTGAACATAATTTTACCGGAATATGAATAGAATAATTAAACTCTTTGCGAGAGAGATGTTCCTCGAACCCATGATTCACCCATAATGAAAAATGTAAACAAATATGTTCGTCCTTTCATTAATTCACAGTCGACCAGTTTATCTTATTGCGTGTTTTTTGTTCCTATAGTTTTAATTAATTTTCTACAATGTCAAGAATCAAAATGTATTCGTTGATACTTATCACCAGTACGAGTATGTAAAGTGAAACAATAAATGTCTCGAATGAGACCAGCCCTTCAATTACAGAGACAAGGAACGGGGATAGGGAATATGAAACAATCGATTTAATGAAAACATGTAAACAGGGATGAATTAACTCTTAATGATTCATTTCAGATGTACGAGGGTTATATTTGTGACGTAAACTAAGTTCAAGGTCGGTCGCTTTTTTTGTATATCTCTTACTACGTCGCCACGTCTATTCTGTGTGATTGAATCGCTTCGTTTGTCATTATGTCAATCAGGAATCCTACCAACTGTGAAGTTCACTCACTTATCGGTTTTTAAATTGAACAAATTTCGCATGCTGAAATTCACCGATAGGTTATTGAAGTTTGTGCTGAAGATGGAAATATGCTTAGATGGTTTCAATGAAGAAAGGACAAACGTTTAGTACGAAGAACAATATTAATTAGTTAGGGTCTTCAGAGACTGAAAGTCAACTAGGCTTGACACTAAGCTGGAATTTCTGGAACCGTTGGCCATATTCATACTGAATACACTGTTACTTCAGTCTCTGAAGACCACAACTTGGTTATTGAACCTCGCGTCAGACAGTGTAATTGCGAGTGTTGTGGTGTAGTGGTGGTGTAAACAGTGTATTCAGTAGCGTTGACAGAAGAAAGTTGTATACAGTTGTGACTTTCATTATTTTCCAAACTTACGGAATTTATTGGTGGAAAGCATCGTAAAATAATGACAAGTTGAAATAAACTGTTGAAATGGTTTTACAATGAAGTGGTAGAGGTTTTTGATAATGGGATTGAAATACGGTTCGAAAACTGTTTAAATTTTGAAGGTGACCATGTTAAAAAGTGAATATATGTAAATTGTTACCTCATTAACCCTTGTACATTAAAGGGAAACAGTGCAAATCCCGCTTTAGTTGGAACAGATGTCTTCTGTATTCACGCGTCGTCCCATATAATTTGTTCACAGCGCTCTGTTTTCATCAGTTGAAAGCGCATATATATATAATCGAACTAATAAATAAGTATCTTTGTTAATCTTGCCCATATTTAGATTTTGTCCTTGCCGAAAATGACCCTCCTATTTTATTACCATCTGTTTTTATATTAATATAGATAAGTCGTTTTTTGACACTGGTGCTAGCACTATGTTTGAAGATAAAGGAAAAAAGGTTAATGGTTTAGAGAGTAGTTGAAATATCCTTATGAAAATTTGTTACGAATAGTGCGCAAAGACGCAAATGACTGCGCAAAATTTCTGCCTGTGGGCCATAAAATATTTGAAGATATATTAAAGATACTTCCTCCATTAAGACTTAATGAAGGTAGATACAGTTCAACAGTACCACATCTTTTCTGCCACTTATTTTCACACCGTAACTTATTCTTCAAGGATGTTATAGCAACATCCTTTGGGATCTCCTGATTTTTTTCTCCACATGTTGCAATATATGGAGATAAATCTGTATTAAAGGAATTTCCACATCACTCAATACTAGTTTTCTTTTCAAAAGCAATAACAAATCATACAACAACGTGGACAGTGTTTTCATCTATCTTGTACTCATTGACCTTAAAAATTTCCTTCAATATTGGAAATTATTGGTTATTGTAATACGAAACTAAAATTAACATTTGAACTTCCTCAAAACTAACTCATAGAAAAAAAATAGAGCAAAATTTTGTCTGTAATTATCTGATGAGGTCTTTATATGTTTCCTTCTTCTATAATTGGTCTATCGCCTTTTCCTTTTCGATATCTTTCTTCATCCTGGCTCTAGTTTGAACTCCACCTATTTCGTATTCGACCTCGACTACGTGGTTCAATTGGAGATTTATCCCTTGCTATTTTTACCAATTACTGTCATTCGACTTTTATGTTGGATCCAATGTTTTTACGCTGTGATGTTTATATATATATATATATATATATATATTACTACTAATTCCTTTCCTTCGAAGGGAAGAATGACGGAGGCATGGTCATGAATCCGTTTCGTCGTGGTGGTTGAGGTCAGCCCATTTGAAATCTTCAAAACTGGTTTCGTAAAACAACACAGCAACCAAACTTTCTTCGCAATTGAAGTAACATAGTTAATTCTAAAAAAAATTAACTGTAAAATTGTTGCATGTGAAAACTGAGTGAATCATCAGGTTCTTTTTGTTGCTGTGTCACTTGTCGATTTCCATATATTTGTGATCGTTTTGGTGAGGTTAAAAATTATGTTGAGAATTCAAATTTACACCAACACCATATTGATGTTCTGATTTTGGCCATTGTAGTTATCTTATTATCTTTTCTCCCCGTTGTCAACTCGTCCCATAGCATGCGCCATGTTTTATTGTTAGAGTGTGAGTTGTTATGTTTGGTAGTCAATGGAATTGCATTTTTGTGGCTCTACGCAATCAAAAGACTTCAGAGATATATTCTAAAAATCAATTTTTTGAGGATTTTTGATTGCTTGGGGGAGTTAAAAACACAACAAAAATTGGACGTTCCTCTAGCTCTGAAGTACAGAATTTTTTTTAGAATTATTGTTGTTATTTCCGTTATCAGTTGTTATGGTTTCGATACGATAACTGACATCTTATTTGACGAAGTGCGCTGCATACTATCAAACATAAGACTTGATTACATCGTTAACCAAAATTTCCGTCAAATATTTACATTGACAAACAAGTCAGACAAGTTTGCATACTTTCAAGAAACTGAACGATCACGTTTGTTGAAATATTTGACAAATAATTTAACTGTGTACAGGACCCTTTGAATTACTGTGAAATTTTGACAAGGGATAACAATATAGGATGGACAGTTTTTCAAAGGAGATGGTGGTCAGTTTTTTTCCTATCTTCAAGAAATCTTTTATATAAATAACGGATCATTTTTCATTCTGCTTAAGGATGGTTGTACAAATACATTTTTTATATCTACTTGTAAAGTAGTTCATGGAATAGTTTCAGACAATGCATAAAATATTATAATTAATATAACATTATAACCCAGTTTCTTTTTTCTAAAAATAAGAGAAATCTGTTTTAGACTTGAAATTTTGTGACTCATATTGTGAATATAAATATGTTTAACTAGACTATCTAATCACAGTTGGAATACCATAAGAGGAAGCAGATAAAGTCAGTAACTAGATATTGAATAAAATATTTTTATCAGTTGTATTTTACCGCATTATACATTTTCCTTTACTCCTATTTCTATCAATTTACATAATTATTGGTCATTAAGATAAAAAACAAATCAAATAGTTTCCTAAAACTTATTTTTGTTGTGCTGACCCTCACGTATTTAAAAGGTTTTCTTATCTTGCCGGATATTGAAAAATTCTTATTTTATTTATAAAAAACTATTATTTATTTTATTTTTAATTTACGGTGTAAAGAATAGCCAAGAATTTTTTCCATTGAGAGATTCGATGTTTTCATTGGTAAACAGTGGAGATAATGAGTCCACGTGGACTGACGGTTTGTTAGGTTAGGTTAAGATTAGCTAATAACTTGAGTAGTGCTTGAAAAAAAAAGGCACAAGAAATTATATTCTTCGGCGACGTTGGCGTATGGACACCGTAGGCGCAATTGAAACTCTCTGCGTCGCGTCTCTAGTTATTTTGAACCAATGCAGTGTAAATGTCACCACAAAATATCGAATTTCTATAAAGAAAAATACGAATTATAGTTTGAATCAGTATAATGTTATTGAGCATTATACAATAAAAGTGACAAGCAATTTTTCCTTCAGGTGATATGGGTTTTGGATGCCTTTTTGATGGCAATTGTTCAACACAAGTTCAACGATATATTTGAATTGTCACGAAAATATTCAATAAATTTAGCATTGTTGTTCGCGTCTGAGATGAATTGAGGACGTCGGACGCCTCATATGGCATTGAATAGGAGACCGAAGACAAAAGAAAACTATATGATTTTAGCGAATTTAAACTCGTAGAGGAGTTGTATCACCTGCCGCTTTTTCAAGTCCCGCGAACCAATTTGTTGCCAGGTGGAACACTGTTCGACAAACACGTTTTATTTTGATCCTAATTTTGTATTATCAATTATGGTAATGAATAATACTAAAATTAATACAGATATGATTATTGCTGAATTTCTGTTTCTACCATTTCTATTTGCATTGCTTCAATGTTTTTCATAAAAGATATTTTATGTACAAAGATTTCAAAAGAATATATATTTATTCTCTTATTGGTGTTACGTACCTTATTCGATCCTTTCCGGTTATACTTCTTCATTACTGCAGCTTGAATTTTGCTTCTTCCGCACATTAAATTAACTATTTGTGTAATGGTAATCTTCAATATTCTTCTATATTGATTTTACCCATAATTCGTGTTAAAAATATTATCAACAATCAACACTAGTACTTGATTTGATTGCCCCATATATATGAATAAAAGAGAGGAAGAAAATGTCTCATTGCTTTTAAAATTGATGTTAATAGTTTACAATACTGACAAATAATTTTATATAAAAACCTCAGAGTAGCAGAGGAAATGCCTGAT
Source organism: Diorhabda sublineata (assembly GCF_026230105.1). Lineage (NCBI taxonomy): Eukaryota > Metazoa > Arthropoda > Insecta > Coleoptera > Chrysomelidae > Diorhabda > Diorhabda sublineata. The sequence goes on from NC_079474.1 coordinate 42,479,308, forward strand.
TTGATTTTTCTCCATTGTACAGCAGGACACGAATATTTTTGCTACTGTAAATAAAGTAGTGTCTTGCTAAAATTGATTCAAAAAGTGTCTCTTGGTGTCCGCTTGAGAAGCTAGAACTCTGATTGTAATTGCACTCAAATTGTGGTATTTTTAATCAAATTCTTTCCAACAAGGTACACCTGGAACTAGATTGAACTTTTGTAAAGTTGTTGCCTACTGAACGAATCTCAGGACTAAACAAGCCACATGACTTAACAGAAAATATATTTACAATTATAACAAAATTACGTAGTGCGCTCCATGAGTTCTTGGCCTCATGTAGTAAATAGAATGTGTTCGTAAACATCCTTGTACAAGTTAGATTAACACCAACACAAATGAAAAAATAAAATGGATGCTGTTTACGGTGACTTATATCCACCATTTTCAACAATTGGTCTAAGTTCTTTCGCTGGGGACCAGAATCATTAGAAGATGACCTACGTTTGGGAGATCCTGTGTCGATGACTGCTCCAGAAAATATTAAATTAGTGGAATAAAGCGATCGGCGACTAAATACACAAATGCAGCACAAACTATTTCCAAAACAAGTGTTATAAGGATCCCACATCAGTAAATAATGAAACAATCGTTGCTGTTACCTTGAATAGTCTGTAACGAATACGCCTCTTTACTGTAAACAAACAGTTTAGCTGTAGCCTTCTTCAGCATTAGTAGAACAACGAATTGAAGTGAAATGGGAAAAACTGTTCCTGAAACTTATAATTTATAGAAACAAGTGTGTGGTAATAAATTTTTATGACCTTCTAGATGATTCGTCGGTTGCTCACGTCAAAAACCGATGACGATATCGAAAATATTGATCACCTGATTCGATACGACTATCGGTTTAGTATTCGCCTAGCCTAGCAACTTTTAACAAAAATTACGGGCACGGGTTTTCGAAATTTTGGAACGCCAATAACTCGAAAGCTAAGAGAAATTCGAAAAAAAAGTGTAGGGCACAAAATTTTCTACAAGATAGGTCTCTATTTCTGAGTAATTCGCCAAGCCAATTTACGTTCCAGGCGCACATTGAAATTGCTCTAACTCTCGGAAAACTACTTCGTTCTCAAAAAATCAAAATGCATCATGATGGTTAAGATCTCTATTCTCTATTCGGATAATCTAGCATAATTTCCGACTTTGGAAATTTTCCGTGGATATATTTCATTACTCGCCATATAAACAAGCAAACCCAACGAGAGATTTGTCGTTTGTGTTATCATCAATATTTTCATGTATATAACACACATGAATTACTTTTTGATTTCAAATGAACTAACTTTTAAAAAACGCGATCATGAACACTATCTTTGGTTGATTATTATTTCAATATCTACAGACTTAATAGCTTCTCTTTCACAAAAATGTGGGTACTCATTTTGAAGCTTAAAATTTCAGCTTCAAGTTTATGCAATAACATTCTCCTTATTCTTACAATTTTGAAGATGCATAGAAAATTCAAAATGTCCCGATTTTGTTGTCCTTAGATATCCAAGAGTAAGTTGTATTTGTGAAAGCACCTTGCACAGAATCGATTGCGAGTCGTGACATTGTGCTCTACAGTTTTGGCTCCGCCACTTTTTTTCGAATTTCAAAATCATTTTAAGCGTTCAAACCTATTTTATAATGGAAATTTTGAGGTTAAGAAAAAATGCTTGAACCAATCTGTAGAGAATTTTGAGCTGTACGTTTTTTGCTCCAGTACTTTTTTTCGAATTCCTCGTAGTTTTCGAGTTATTCACGTTCCAAAATTTTTTTCAGTCGCAAAATTTAGAAAATCCGTGCCCGAAATTTTTTTAAGAGTTACTAGACTTATTCAGTATCCCAAAACATCCCAGAATCTAGAAAATCAAAACCGTCCAATTTAATTTAAGGTTTTGGCTCAAAATCGCTTAATTTGCCTGTACTATTATTCCTGTGTAGTGTGTGCCAATTATTAAAATTATAATTTTCGGTGCTAGAATCGTATAAATTGTATACCGTATTATGTACATCTTTTAACACAATCCTCAATACAAGAGTCTAATTTTAAACGTTAAAACGAAAGAATGCTACCAAAACATCTGTCGCTTTTAGTCTGAAATAAAAGACAGAAACATCTCTTCTTTTTATTGGGTGTACAGTTTAATATATTTGTCCTAATAATTCCACCAAAAAATCAATAAAATTTAGCGGTCGTGGAGGATTGCTACATGGTATAGATTGAGCAGAAAGTTGATGAACATACAGAAAAACTTATTAATAAATAATTTTATTCACGTATGCATCACTGAAGAAACTTTCTGTACACGCCATGTTTTAAAAAGTGTTAAGGGATGTTTGAGAGAAAATATTAGATAAGTAAAGTAGACGATGCCACACCTCAAATAATGGTTGTTTCCATTATTTAAAAGAAATGAATAAAGGAAATGTGACAACTGAATATTGGTGGTACTAAACAAGCATATATGTAACTTAACGTCTAATTTGATGAAATTACTTTATAATATGAGTCACTATTTTCAATTGTGGGATTCAACTGTATTTATTTCACTCTATTCATTCATACGTATTCCGATTTGAACTACGCTTATAGACCAAAAAGTTAAAAATAACCTTCAATTCTAACTAACCTAACACAACACGACAGTGGAAAAATATCCTTTGTTTTATCTGGGTAATAGGTCAGTTCTGGTTATTTTTACCATAGTCGTATATCAAAATTTGTAAACACAAGCAACGACCCGACTTCTAAGTATGAAATCAATTGTTTGGTTACTAAACTCGGTGTTAGTTCTAAGATAACGCGGAAATGTTGGTTTAGGATGTCTCTTGTTATTAAATATTATTTTATGGCTTAGCATTTTCTTGTGATAAAACAAATAAAATAGTGTTATTATTTGTATTTCATGACGAAAACATAATTATTGGACTTTAATTGTTTATTCACTGAAATTTCGAAATAAATTTCTTATCGGCTGAATGAATAAATTTATCAACGATTTGTGTTTAAAAATAGTACATCTCAAACAACAAAATTTAATTGTATTTTTAATGAAAGGTGAATTTGCACAAAAATTAAAACCAGTTCGTGTTGTTAATGTTACAATTTAATTTTTAATCTGCATACACAAAAAACTTTAGTTTCAGCAGATAATAACTTGGTGATCCAAACTCACCACTTAGCTTTTGTAATATTGGTATTTATTTCATATTCATTCCAGTGGTTATTTAAGATTTTGTGCATCCTCTAGACCAGTGATTCCCAAAGGTCCATGGGAACTTTTACAATAAGAGTGATTTTGAAGGGTTGGTAATATGGTGTAAATGTATCAACTGAAACTAGTAATAAGTATTTTGAAAGTGATTTACGAGGAAAAGTTTGAGAAATTTTGGTCTATACTATCAGTCATTACTACTGTGTTATCTTTTTTATGTATAGTGCAACCCTGTACATATTACCGATTTATGTGCATCCAATAAATCATTTTACTCTAGCTTAGTGTCAAGCTGAATCTTGTAACTCAAATTCAATTTAAATGAATTTGTGTTTATTCTCAGATTACTACTGACACATAAGGTCAAAATGTTCTACGGCTCAACTCCGTTCTCAGTTCAGTTGTAGCATATCTCGTTTATATGCGATTTGGATTTTCTTATTACTTTTTGATTATGGGAAATCATTATGAAAACAATTGAATGATGATAGAAGGAATATAACACTTAAAAGGAAGACCAGAGCTGAAGAGAAACAATAAAAATACAAAGGAAAAACAATGAATAAGATAGTAGGAAAAAACACAGGTGTGGAGAAAGGAGCCCATGCAATCACTCTAAATCTTTACACCTGAAAAGGTACAAAGACATTAAGTTTTAAGATTAAGCTCACGAGATGTTGGTTGATTGAAATGAAAATAAGAGGAATATAATTGTGGGAAACAAACATTGATATAAAATAAAGCACGACATCAAAATAGTTTCTAAGAAAGCGTAATTTACTAAATCGTAATAAAATATTTAAACCTATATCATATGAAACTAAAATTTGTTGTTAGTTGTTCAGTAATAATTATAATCAAAACCAATCCGTTTGAGTAACACATTTTTAGTTAACGAAAAGTTTCTTACATAAATGTATACACGGACAGTAGTTTATAGCGAGCTACAATTATTATCATTATGGTAGTTATTGGAAATGCCTGTAGCCATAAAGCTCTTCATTACGTACAAAAATTCTATGCCATAGGGGCGGTGAAAATACCTAATAATTATCATCAATTAAATAATAGGTTCATAGGGGTGTTTCATTTTTTTTATATTGTGCCAAACGTATCGTTTAATTGATGTATTGTCGTACAGTCAATTGAACGACAAAGTGTTTTTGCTATGTCGCCGCGGTGTCTTATTAGATTAAATAAATTTTCAAATTATAAATTATCGTGAGAACGATTTATTACACACAATAAACATACATGACATAGACCGAAAGCAAAAAGTACACAGATCAAGTTTATTTTTATAAACAAAGAATGTTTTCTTCAGGTGATTTGATAAGGCACGATTTCCATGTTACTTAGGCCTTCGCAGGGGTTTCTATAACAACAAGGCCAAAACACTGTACTGAATGGTTCTTCATTTGAGAATTCCTTATATGCAAAATAGTGAAATCTCCGGAAATCAAATAAAATATAAACTTCGATTTTCTTTAAGTCATTGATGTTATTGATATTGATATGTAGGAATTTATTTTTAAAAGCTCTGGTACACGAGTTTTCGCTTTTGTCAAGTCAAAAGTCATTTGAGAAACCCCACATTTTCACGAGATGAGGTGCTTCTCCTCGAAATGGATAATTTGAAATACAGCAGCACCATTTTTATGCATATTGGATTTGTCTTTATCGATGGTTTAATATTTCTAGCTCAGTTTCTACTAAAAATTTTCATGAACTGTTTTTCAAATGACATTCAATTATTATTAATGTCAACTTATCAAACGGGAATATTCCATTGTTGTTTATTATGTTAAAATAGTTTAGATTTGTTAAATATTGATTATAATGGAATATAAATATTTAGAATTTGAAAATACACCTCCAGATATTATTCACAAAGCATTCGATGTTTGTAATCTGCTACCAAGCAAACTGAAACAAAAATATATAAAAGTTTTCAGTATTTTTGTAGACTGCAGATTGAGGTGAATACTTTTTCTGAAAATATCGTATTAGTTTATTTTGAAAGGAAGAAAAATATTATAATGCCAATAATTGAAGATAACGAGGAAACCGATATAACTATCCATTGTGGTAGAAATAGTAGCTACTGAATAGAAAATCGAATATTTGGAAGGCACAATCACAAATAAAAGAGACGAATGAAGGGAAAATAGAATAGCAAAAGGCATAAAGCAGCAGGAATGTATGGAGAATGTTTAAATAAAAAGATGTATCACGAACAGCTAACATATTAAGACAATCAGTTACGTACGCACATAAAACCTGGACAAGAAACTAAAATGAGCAAAATAATTTGGTAATATGGAATCCTAAAATGTTCAGAAATATTTACGGTGGAGTTGGATTGTACAAAAGAAAAATAGAGAACTGTTAAGATGGTAGAAGTATCCAAATACAACCCATATCATAAAACGAAATGGTTGGATCATATAGGTGAAATGACAGATGGATAGATGGATAAATCGAGGTCTAAATTGAGGAAAAAATAGGGGGAAAGAGCAAAAGGAAAAAATGGTTGAAGGAAGTTGGAAGAGATTTGAGAATAGTGTGAGTTATGAACTGGCAAAATGAAGTAAAAATGGAGATAAAGAGTGAAAGATCTCGACGCCGAGAGCTGAATAGACTGTAGAGCCGACTCTTGAAGACATTCAAAAATTTCTAGAGGACACACCTAATGAAAGTTTTTTTTTAAAGGTAATTTTAGGCTGCTTCAGCTATTGTCCTTATAGGGGCATACCGTTGTGATGGGCTAATACCAAAGTTCCTAGAAATTCCACCACATTCATAAAATATATGTGAAGCTTCGACCAAGCACGGATGTCACCTGATTTTTTTATTATCAAAATGATAAATGTACAAAACAGTTCATAGAAATAAGAAGAATAAGAATAAATTTCGACACCGCTCCCAAAAATATAGTAAAATTTTTGCCATTATCTAATTTTTAGTTATTGCAGAACAAATCTTTTAACTATAAAACGCCATGAGAGCTGGGAATTTAGTCAATTTTCTCATAATCATGAAGAGTACTTAGAATGGATTGAGCCTCCAGCTCCACTAGAAACTGAATACAACTATGCTGTGGATGCCCATAACGTTTCAATTTCAACTTCGACCTCTGCTAATATTTCAATTATTACCGAAAATGTCTTGAAGCGAAACAATCTACCAGGAATTATTTTCCAAAACTATGCAAATATAACTGTGAATTAAAATTTTTAGTGTACGTACATGTGAGAAAATGATATTGCTTTCATTTGATTTGGGGAAAAATTTGTTTAAGATGATTATGTAAATTTTCTCACTTGTTGTACATTGTACTACATATTTAGTAATAACATCATAAATTGGAATTTCGATTCGGGTTTGGTGCAAATATATTGATGTTGAAATTTTGAGTGTGAAGATGAATATTTATTAACAAAGGTGAAAAGAGTAAGACATCTGCAATTCCGTTCCAATTCAAATCTTCGTTTTGTACATCTTCGTTTCTTGTTTTTTTGTTACTTGAAAGTGAAACGACTTACTTCACTGAAAACAGCCTTTATAAGATTTATTCGATTTTGTTCGGGTTTAGCTTTTGTAATTCACTTAATTTCTCAATCAATTTCTCTATTTCAAATCTCTACTCCATATCGTCACTGCCTTTATTCGAATTTAACCTTGATAACTAGTACTAGTTTGTTTTATATATTGAGCTGGCTGCTGAAACGGTAGTAAAGCTTCTAATGATAGGCATAGAGGACTAAGAGACTATGAAATTACCGACGACGTGGACCGCTGGAACCACTCAATTACTGAGAGGATCCGAATCCTTATTTGAGAATCAAGGAAAGTCTAAGTTTTCGGAAAGGAACCTAAACAATAGGCTTGCATGGCTGCAAGCGGACCTAAACTTTTATAAATGTGACATTAGACGACACTAAATATAGAAGAGGCAAAGACCAACCGAAAACTATCTACCAGGATGGCATAGGAAGCTTGTGGCTCGCTGTACCAAGTGCAATGCTAAATGTGGAGATTATATAGACAAAAATATCTATGGTGTATCTGTCCTAATTTAATGAAGTTTGAAAATTAATAATAAAAGTAATTATTCACGTATCCTCGTATTTAATTAATTAAAAATTTTTCCTGCTATAATTTCATTCCACTTTTTATCTAAAATAAGTGTAAATATTCTGTTAGATATGAAAGTAATAGTAAAACATCTTTAATAACCCCAAATTCCAGTTATTTGTGTCTAATATTTAACGTTTTTTCCAATAGTTCAATTCTTTGTGAATTGCGTTATTAATAATTCTACTAATATTATTATTTATTATAAAGTAAAAATTATAAAAACAAGCCTTCCTGTTCTTGACAACTGTCTTTGATTAAATACATGAACAAATTGAGGGATCGAAATTGAAAACAAAAAATTCATAACTTTCATTTCATAAAAAAAATATTTTTTATATAAAAATTACCCAGATATCTAGTCAAACATTGAATTTTTTTTCATTCAATTCCCACACGTTTTCTTTATAACATCAACATTCATATTTTCTTCATACTTGATCGTAGTTGATTTAAAGCGTATTTTTTTATACAAAATCTTTTTAACAATCTGGCATAACTTTAACCTCAACATTTTCTAGCCTTTAATATCTGTCATTTCAATCTTTGCCTCTGATATCGCGTATTTTGTTGTTGTAATTCCAGTTGCTACCTACTTATTTTGATCATTTGATTAAAAGAACTCTGTTTATTATTAAAAATCAATTTGACATTTTGAACCGTCACACGAAATAATTTATTTTGATTTTGTGAATTGAAACCGTTTCCTCTTGTGCGAAGAGTTTTAAAAACTTATCATCAAGAACTTGAACGAAGTATGAAAATTTAAGTGTAGCGCCTAATATTACAATTGATTAACAGATTCTACCATTCTTCAAATAGTGAAGTTTCAAGGTTAGTATTGATGCATGTTTCTTATTATGATAATTCCAATGTCGTCGTCAAAAGACTTGATATAATAGTTTTATATTACAAGCTTATTCTATCAGTCTTTTGTGGTAAAAGTGATCATCCTTCATACTTCATCTTAAAAGACATTTGTCCTTACCGCGCATCTCGATTGGCATTTCCTAAAATCTATATTCTAATCTAAGCTTTTATCATTTATCAACTCGTTTGAATTGATATTGATTATTATTGAGACCCTATCATTATTGAAATCATTTTTTCTTTCTTCTCTTTTAAATAGCTACTCACAGTTTAAATGAATAAATTCATCTGGAGATCATCATAGATTCCAAATGTTTTTACCGATTGATAGATTGATCAGTCAGTAGAAGTCAAATATCCAGAGTTGCGACTAGTAATGAGAGATTAATCTTAGACGAATTACGCCAGATTTTACTACGGTATTAAGTGAAAAGAAATACTAAAAAAAAGCTCTACTACCTAAACTACAATTGGTTCAAAAAACACGACGGGAGCAGTTGGAATTGACTCGATATCTTTTGAATCGTGTACAAGCGCCTGTTAGGCAAAAATATTTGCTATTGAAAGAACTATAGAAATGAATGAAAAGAAACTTGTCAGAAAAGCAATAGCGAACCATATATTATAATCAAACTTATGCATTAAGATCACAAGCTGTTTTGAGAATCCCGTAAGAAACTCAACGACGATCAATAAAAACTTCTGGTTAGGATTCTTGATCATTCGGAATCGGAGGCTGATAAATTTTGTTATAAAAGCATTTTACTGATCTGTTCGGAAAACTTCACTTACTACAAAGATATTCAGAAGTACTCTGACGGATTTTTCCAAGAAAGAAATATAATGATCATAGGAATATGCTTCAGCTACTTACCGAACAAGATCGATTCAGGAAGCACCAAATGAAACAAGCCCCACCAGGACCTAACGGTAAAAAGAATTATCTATCGGATTATCTAGCTAGAGACATTAACGCAGAAACTATGGATAGTTAAGAGACGAAGACATTTTTGATGAGAGGCACAATAAACCTTTAGAGGTCGCGGTGTAACCTCCTATATACAGGGTTATTTTAAATGATGGACCCATTTTTAAAAATTCGTATTTATTGATGTAAAAATTCTACATGAATGAGTTTTATACCATTGAAAAGGAGAAGTTTCAAAGTTGTTTTAATGTATTACGCTAGAGTTCTCGCGGCATTAGGCCGCCATCCTCGTCACTGCCAGTTGTGAGTGACATGGCGACTGTGGAGTACAAGGTGTTCTGTGTTATTGAGTTCGTAAGAATTGTAGTGCAGCGGACATTTCGTGCTGAATTTGGTATTAAACCACCAACCAGGAACATCATTATTCGTTTGTTTAATCAATTTAAAGAGACTGGAAGGAAAAAGCACATGCCGACCGCGTGTGACATAAGATGATGTTGACGGATATAAGACAGTTTTGTTCGCAGCCCAAGTAAGTCTACCAATAGAGCTAGTAGAGAACTTGGAATACCCGAAACAACAGTATGGAAAGTTCGGAGACGGCGTATGCTTACAAACCCTACCGTTTAGAATTCGTGCAGGCTCTCAACCCTAATGACAAAGAGAAGCGTCTCGAATTTTACAGTAATGAGCTACACACACAGATGACGCGTAGATGTTTGCCGTGCAGCAGCTGGAGGTCAAATTAAACACTTGTAATACATTAAAGAAAACTTTGAAACTTCCTCTTTTCATTGGTATAAAAGTAATAATAAATACGAATTTTTAAAAATGGGTCCATAATTTAGAATAGCCCTGTATAATCTAAACGAATATCGAGTGTGAATACTGGTTTAATACCTTCATACGTTTATTTATAGAAAGTTTTCAAGTTCAAAAATTCAACAATCATATACTGTAGGGCTTTTCAGAAGCTATGAATTAGATAGCGTCTATCAGCTGATTGCGGGTTCTAACCCAGAACGTTTTGATCAGTTTCCTAACGTCGTGTTCAGGTTTGCAAATTTCAAATGTACATGATTTATACAAACTTTTGATTTCTTTACTTTTTTCGTGCAGATACTTTTACATTATATTTATTTAGTTTCATAATAGATTCTAGATGTTTAATGATTGTTATTGGACGAATTACCAAAATATTGCAACCAAGTTTAGTACCAAGGCAAGCCTCAGTAAAATAAACTTTAAACTCCGCACGTTCTGGCGCGGATTCTAGGCTTCAGACCTCTTTCAATTTGTGCTAGGTAGTCTTAGAGAAAGTGAAATTAAATGTTAAGTTGTAGTCTTTCTGAGAAAAAAAATTGTTGGAATTCGTTTATGAAGATAAAGAAAATGAAATGGATCTACATGAATTTTTTTCTATAAACTCGCTTTGAATTATAATGTAAACACTTATAGTTGAAAATGCACCTGTCGTAAACTGAAAATTGGTACAAAATAAAAAAGACTTGACGGCTAACGCTCAACACATTGCCGATATAAGAGGAATTGGTAATTTTCCAAAAAAACATGAACGAAACAACCCGTCTGCTGATCTCATTTACCCATTGGTCTATCAGGGTAAGAAAGATCATATGACTAGGACCCCGTCGATCAGTTTCCGAATAACACTGAACGCGTAGTCCGGGTTAGTTTCCGAAAGGTCCTACTAATCGTATTCATTAGGTATGAATAAAAATAGTCAACAATTCCTTGAGAACGTTAAATCTGAGACTCGTTTGTTCTCAAGTGGTAACATGTTTATTATATCCTCAAAGAAAAAGCTATTTTTCAGGGTGACATATATAATTATTAAACCAATTCATAATAGAATTGGCATAAATATCCAATCAACTAATCAGATCTTAATTACAACTTTTCTTGGGTGTTAATGATACTATGCGGATACTTGTATTCATTAATTTTATTCATGTTTATTATGTAAAGTTATTCCTTTGTTATGGATGGATAATGTTATCAAGATAAAAACATATTTTAATTTGTACTTCTTGTTTAATTCAGGATAATACATTCTACGCGAAACTAACATGACTCAAGATAGAAATTCATGAAATGTACAATTAACGTTTGGTTAAACAAAATGATGCTTTAATTTTACGTGACATTTGACATGACTATTGAATAATATTCCAGTATATAGTATATTATTCACGAGTGTATAATGAAGGTTATTAACCACGTAGTGAAGTTTCCTACCAAATCGATAACGAGTGGAATAAATCACCGAGTGAATTTTACAATTTTATCGACAATTTTATATTAGATAATATAAAAATATGAAATGTCTACTATAAATTGTAGAATTCTGCCACAGAGTGATAAGGTCTTTCAAGCAGAAATGTATTTGTCAATCTTCGGAACTTATGTATTTTTAATTCCGAAGGTAGCTAATTGATAAATTTTTTGGCGCTGAAGATGAAGGAATTTTTTACCAGATCAGAAGTGGGTGTACTTAAGTAAATGTCCAAATTATTTCTTCTAGTAAAATAGCATGAATGAGTCTCTCAGTTGAGTTGTGAAAGTGATTGCGAACCAAACAAACAGATTCTAAATTGAGAGGAGAATTTTGTGTTCTATAGAATTCGCGAAAATGCGTTCTACTACTAAAACCATAAACATAACGAATAGCTCTATTCTGTAATTTGAAGATAGATTCGAAGAGGTGCAAACTACAAGACCCCCCTACAAGATGCGATTCGAACAACGAGTAGTAAGTTGTTACAGCAATACGCGAATCGAGCTGTTCAAAAAACGAATTTTGAGATCCTATTAAGTCATTGTTGACTTTTAAAGCTGGTAAAGCACCTTTATAGGATAAAACTAAAGTTTTCTCAGTGTTTAAACAGAGACCATTCGCGTCAGACCAGGACTTTATAACAATGAGATCTTTGCCTATGGTAGAATATAAAGCTTGTTCATCTGGACCACTCCAGGTTACTCTATATACCAAAAAAAGAACTGAACCCTGAGGTACACCACTGCTAGTTGGCAATTTACTTGAAACTTCACCATTAGCTCGCATCAATTATTTTCGACATTCGAGGTAAGATACAAACCATTCTAAGGGAACACCTCGGATGTGATAATACTCAGAATTTCATTATCGAAACAATCGAAGGCCTTAGCGAAATCACAAAAACCGAAGCCGTACAAAATTTATCGTTAAGTGAGGTATATATTTCATTGAGAAATAGCGTCATTAGAGCATTTATTAGATAGGAAACCAAATTGTTGAGCTATCAAGATTTGATGTTTGAAAAGAAAGGGTAATAGACGGTTTCTCATTAGTCGTTCATTTATCTTCGAAAGGATTGATATTATTGCAATAGAACGATAGTTACGGTTACTAGTATTATTTTTGTCGCCACTTTCGTGCAGGAAAGCAATTATAGCTGTTTTTAGACAGCTAGGTATGGGGCCCTTTTGAAACGATTCGTTGATTAGAGGACATCACTATTTTACACAAATATCTATGTATCTAGCTTATCAAGTATTACGTATGTAATCTTACAGGATGATTGTATTTATTTATATTTAATAAAAATTCCTTTTTCCAGTTCAACAAATATTTATAGACTGTATTATATATTTTCCTTACTATTCCTATAATAAATTTAATGAGACAACTTCAGCAGCTTCTCTAATTGTTGGTAGAATTAAAGAAAAGGAATTTCATTCTCTATATTTCCATTTTCAATTGGTTCAACACCAAATATCTATACACTGAGGAATATAAGCACACAAACAATAATGTTCACAAGTTCGAGTCAAATTTATTATGTTTCAAAATGTAAGTTGGAATTTCTGGAACCATTTGCGATATTCATATTGAATACACCAACACTCGCAATTACATTGTATGTCGCGCGTTTCGATAACCAAGTTATGGTCTTCAGAGACTGAAGGTAAAGTAAAACCTAATGACTTTACTTACCTGTTTTATATTAAATTTTCTCACCAATAAACCTTCTTCCATGAAAATTAATTCCAGTGGAAGAAAACTCAGGAATCTTCACATGCATTCTTTGACCCTATTTAAGTTAATATCACATCTAACAATTTCAATCCTTCCAAATGCAAATCCAAATTTAACAATTTTACATTATTAATATTTATGTCATTATTGTGACTGGCAGCGTGGATTGACAATACCTGATTTTCCGGTCCGTCCTTATTTCAAATGAGCTATGTGCTCTTTAAACCGGACAATAACGAATCTCTTAGTCTGCCCAATACACTTTCCGTCACAATCACCACAGCTAATTTCATATATACCTCTTTTGCAAATTGAATTTAAAAACCAATTTAAAACCCACTTTGCTAAATATTTTTCCCGCTGGAATTAATTTTCGCGGGAGAAGGTTTATTGATTTATTATATGTAAGTCAAGTCATTAGGTTTGAGTTTACCTTTAGTCTCTGAAGACGATAACTTGGTTATCTAAATACACTGCACAGCATCCACGACAATCATGTCTCAGTGTAGATGGACCGCGCCTTCCAACTCCAGATCCTGGGTTCGAATCTGGTGTAGGAAAAGACATTTTTTTAAAATTTGTACAACTTAATTGAAAGTTTTTCGTAATTTACATGGTAAAATTTAAAAACCGAATTTTATATTCATAGAGCGCATGTTCAATTACGTCTATGGCAAAAACCATATCTTGATAAAAGGTCAGTGTCTTCCAACTTAACTGTTGTTTATGGTCCAAAATATTTCTAAATGAATTGACCAATCTAACGATGATAATTCTTTAGAAATGTAGCTGTTGAGAATTGTTATAATAAAGAAACCATTTAACTCATTAAAATATTATGAAAAAATTACACATCCAGTTAGTATAATTGACAAGACAATACACAAAGCAAAAAATTTATGCTAACGAAATGAAAACCATAGATGTCCACAACTATTGTTCTGATTGTTTGAAATTGTGTTGAAAAACCTCAATTAATTTTACAAACGATCAATATTGTAATTATTGGCATGAAAACTTGATAGACCTAAAAAAATAATTCGCGCGCTAACCGTTATTGGATGGGCTGAAAAATTCGGAGGCTAACATATAGATATTAGTATCAAATCCATATAATTTCCAGTTAGCCCTAAACTTTAAGATACGTGTATAAATTGGACACCTGTAGTACAATTAAATTGTGAGATATTGCGTTTTAACCGAATCAACTTTAGTTTGAAAAAATAAATAAAAAGTAATTTCGTGTATTAATAAGGCATTGTACAGGGTGGCGCAATAGAACGTGCATTTATTAAGTATTGGCTGAACAAAATAAATACATAAGGTATTGTTGAAATAAAAGATATGATGATTAGGTAATTAAGCCGCTTCCTGGCGGATATTTTCTTTAGCTGACTTATGTCCCTCGTATTGTTCATGTAGACTTTAAGTTTGAGGGGTCCCCACAAAAAAATCAAGAGGCGTCAAGTAAGGGCTGTGTGGAGGCCAAGGGATATCATCTCTTTTGGAAAATATTCTTGCAGGAAACATCATAGAGCCGCCATAGAGTCATTTGGTGTGCGACAAGTCGCTCCGTTTTGTTGGAACCAAGTTCTCGTATTCGCTATTCTTGATCTTGCAAGTTCTGGAGTCAAATATCCCTCAAACATCGTAACATAGCGGTCGGTGCGGGCCAATAATTCCTTTGCTTGCTGCTCCTACCGTTACTTTCGGACTATGCAGTGGTTTTTGATGTTTCATTTTTGGATTTTTTTTTTGGTTCAAAAACAACAATTTTGCTTCAAAGTCGGTATCTTTTAATTGTTGTGTTAACTGGAACTTATAAGGGCTAAAGATCCAAATTCAAAATTCGCTATAAATTTCGTTGCGACGAGTTTAAAACCGCCAATAGCTTCCAAGTAGACACATGCGGATTTTCTCGTACTGACTCCTTCACCCTAACAATATTGTCTGTGGTACTAGACGTTCTGAACCGGTCTCTTCAAAACGCTTAATTTCAATTAAATTTGCACTCGGAGCTTCATTGATGTGTCTTAATCCATATTCTGATCGATACAGTCGCCTGGTCAAGACGCATGAACGACCGTTCTCGTAAAACGTGCGAACGTCGAAACGACTCATGGCTACTAAAACTCCACGAGTGCAACTATCCAACGACGCTTGGTTACCCCCGCCACGCATCGTTTACCTCGCGAAAAAAGATGATGCAATAAGCACGTTCTATTACGCTACCCTGTATTTGGCAAAAAATATGTACTATTAAAGTCAAGACTTGGCTTCATAAACAATATTCGGTCAAACAAAAATCAACCTTTGAGAAGTGGTGTGCTAACTTGAAACGAAATTTGCACCGAGGACGATTAACGCTATGACTTGTCATCGACAAAAACATCGCAAAAGTCCATATTCAACACGCGTGCCTTTAATTTCTTTAGTGACCCAGCTATCTCAACTTATTTAATGTCTTCATCTAGGACAGCCTCTTTGGAGCACCCACTGCGTTCATCATCCTCGCTGTTCATTTCGCCTAGTTTCAACTTAGCCAACTACTTCTTAACAGTTGAGTTTTCTAGGACAATATACTGTCTGAAGGTATCCTAAAATGTCCGTTCTGTATGTTTTTTCTGGTGATTATATACATACAATTTTATAAACCCTCGTAAAATATTTAAATGCAAGTAAACGTTAAGACATGTCTATTTCTAGCTAATTTTATTTTTATCATCTTTCTTTGCCGCAGAGAATAATTTCTTCTACGTTAAACGGATGCGATTTGGCAAAAATTTTAAATATTCTGTAATAAATGTCGTTGGAAATATATGAGTGCATATTTTTATTTAATAGTCGAGACATTTTCGAAGTATACAAGTCTTCGTATCTTTCGACCATGTGAAACCGTTGCTATAGCAAGAGCTATTAAATGCGTAGTTGCCAATTTATTCGACTTTACGTTAACAACGTAAACCAAGAGACCTAAAATTTGTTCTGAATAAACTAAATCTTTTGGATATTTCAAATAGAAATAGGCGTCGACGCGTCTAGGAAGAAAAACTCTTATTTTCTATAAACTATATGATCTTAAACAATGTAATTCTAATTGTTTCAGTAATTATTAAGTAATTGTCTCACAAAATGGGTGCGAAACAGTCAAAGAGATCAGTAGATATCACAAATTCTCCAACAAAAGGTGAGGCCGAAGCTATTGGAGAAGGTGAAGGAAGAGTAGTCAAAATTGGCGATGCGGATATCAAGTCCACAACGAATGGTGCTGTACCACACACAGATATAGAAATAGGGGTAAGTACTAAAAAATTAGTAAACCACTTACATTTATTTTGTTTGATAAATGTTTTATTTGTTATTAGTATTGTATTAGTATTAGTATATCTCCTAAAAGGAAATATTGAAAGTAATATGTTTCGAGGCACGCACAGATCAAGATCACATGATGCCTTTTTGCCGATTATAAGAGATATCTTAATTTTCATTTACGATAAGGCTTATATTTCGATAACTTGATACATGCAGATATAAAAGTGGAGCGAGCACCTTCGTCAAAATTTATAACAAGGAAACCTGGAAACCAAGAAATGCATTACTACTATGTACTACTCCCTTATTTGGAAATTGAATGTTCTCTTTGTGTAGTTTCTCGATTGAAATATTCATATTGAGATAGAAAACTCAAATTCAACCAATTTTTAGAAATTTTCCAATTTATTTAAGTTACATTTAGATGCCTTATGTTTTCCTCAACGATACCCTATATAAATTCTATCGGATTTAAATCCGGTTAATATGAGGGTAAACTCAATATAATGAAACCATGTTCTCGTATGAGTTCAACAAATTGGTACTTTATATAACTATTTGTATGTAATTCTTCAATTACCTCGTAAACTGCTCAAATTGAAAACAATATTTTTTCTATTCGCCATCATTTCAATATTTAGTGAATTACTATTTGTGACTGGATTAACCTGCAGGGAACGATAAGATTTATTGTCGCAAACGATTACGAAGTTAGCAGGTAGATTTGAAGTTTTTGTCGTAACTATTTGTCGTTATTGACTGACTCTATTTCGGAATGATGATCTGTTTTGGTACCTGAATTATTTAAATGAAAAAATTTGATCTCCAGTATGAACGATTATCAATCGTTGAACTTTTGGAAGGTACATTAACAAATCGTAGAATTGTCAGATCAACTTTTCGAAGTAGTTCTTATCGGGCGTTAGTAAATATTTCTATTGAGGAAAATTGAAGTATGCCACTGTCAAATAGGTATACGTAAACTTATATTTAAAAAATGTATAAATTCATATGAAAACAACAAAATTTGAAAAGTTTGAAGATAATAAAAAAAGTGTTAACTAAAAAATAAACATTGTCAAGTACATAACAAAAAAAGCCGTGAGCAGCAGAGCTCCATCACGAAAGTCGAATTTTTCGTCGAATGAAGAATTTAACTAATACACAAACAAATCTTTCGATAAAATGAATTTCTTGGAGATGATATCAATTCTCAATCTTATTTCTTTATATGGAAAATTTGCTATTCCTCAATAACTTTTCATTTCACAAATTAACTCTCTCTCTCGAATGAAAATTCATAATTTCAATAGACGCGGTGGTCTCGAACCCTCTTGTTCAATTCCAATTGACAACAAAGAAAAAATTGTCATAGTGACAAGAAATTTCGAAAATGGGAAGTAAAAAAAATCACCCTAGCAACGATCATACTCGTATTATTCATTAAATAGTATGCGGTCCAGTTCAACAATTACAACGATCAAAATGATTTCGGGCGTTTTGTGCTAGAAGAACTGAAGAAGAAAACTTTGAACTTGAGAAAGACAATTCTTCAACATCACCCCTACTTGCATGCGAAGTTCGAACCCTCTAGTTAAACTTTTTCTGGCCAAAAAATAAGAACAAAAATGACCATAAAATGGAGAGGGGTGGAGATGGAAAGTTTCGACCTTAGACAGGAAATCATCTCGCAACTAATTGAACCTACATGTGAAATTTCATTTTTCAGTCGCTTTTCGTTTGACCTGCAGAGGTGAGCAAAGGTCAAAAACCACTTTTTTTGCACTGCGACCCCTCGAAATATTCATTTGTTTTCAACCAAACTCTAATAACATCAATCCGCTGCCAAAAAAGCCAAACAGATATATATATATATATATATATATATATATATATATATATATATATATATATAAACTACAGACATTCGAAAAACCATCATAATCGTGTTCAGGAGGTCTTAAAACATGGGAAAAATGATGTGCCCCCCATTTTTCTTCTAGTCATGCCTACCGTAATAGTCTAATTTTTCCTTGAAAAATTCGACTAACTAATTATTTGCACAGCATAAAACAAAGTCACCGATTTTACGAACAGTTACAATTTTTGAAATTTTGAAAATTACCGTTGTATAATCGTAAGTTAGGTAATTCATTTAACAAATTTTACATTCCCCGTTTTCATAAACACACACAATAAGTAATTTTTTTTGGAATGCGTGCATCGAGCGCACGGTGGTTCTAGCGCACAGATAATATAGGAAGGTGCATCGAGCGCACATTTTCAGGTATAAAGACGGTATTTTCAATCCCCACATTAAGCTTGAAATGTTTATTACCGTAAATAAAAGAAGAAAAATTATAAAAGAGGTAACAATAGAGTAACAAAGAGTCATAGTCTCCTAACCTAACCTAACATAACAATTCTCTAATTAAAAGGCTTTTCTGTGGAAAATTCAAAATACGCTATTTTTTTTATTTTGAACCTAATACCAAAAACCCACAAATTCTTAGAAAAAAATGTTTTTCTATCAATTTTTCTTGAGTATTTTATATAATATTGAACAGTTGCTCATTTGGAAAATCAAATTTTCTTGTATGTCGAACTAGATGCGCGAAATGTTTTCTAAATGTGCCTGTGCGCTCGATGCCCGTGCGCTCCTCGTACCCCACCATTTTTTAGTCCCCTAGAATATTTAATTTTTGTTAAATATTAGTTCAATCAAAACTTTTCGATTGCTTTTTGTTCCCCTATGAAAATAAATTTTTATAAAAATTCGCGTTAGGGAATTCCCTGATACGGCAAGATCCAAATTAATTATTTATTTCGGCGACTCATTTTCTCTACATTTTTTAGTAATAAATCTAATGAACCAGTATTCATACTGCATTAACGAATTCTGCGGAGATTCCGAATACAGAACAATCATTAATCATTCACATTTTTTACGTTCCAATGTTTAAATACGCGGAAGGTACTAAATATACAAAAAAAAATAATTTTAATATTTTTTCACTTTGTTTTCTTAGCAATTAAACTTTTAATGGTTATTTGATATGATCATCACAATTTATGTTCCTAGAGCGTAAACATTATACCTATTTTGGTCCCTAACATATTTAATTTGTTTACAATATTTCATTTCTATTTAACTTTTTTCGAAATGAAACTTTTCGATTCTTTCGTCTTCTCCATAGAAATCTATTTTTCTAAGAATCTAAGAGGATTCTGACACGTCAAGATCCAAATCATATTATTTCAATTCTGTCTTATGAAAATTGTGCACCACGAGGGTTGCTATTTGAGTTTTGAAATATGGCAACACAGATGTAAATATGTCAAATCTAACATTGTCATCTTAAAGTTTGATATTTTTAATGGTGAACGCACGGAAACTAAAGCGTCAAAACCTGTATTTAAAAATTTATTGATCGGAATGGTACAAATAATGCGATTCTCCTGCATCAATATATTTTTGCCATCGAAATTTCCACGCGGTATAGGCTACCTGGAAGGTTTCAACGGGAATGTCATTTAGCGACCTCGTCCTAACTGCTCTAGTCTGGTGGGACAAGGTCGTGGATATAAGTAATTCAGGGTACGATACCGATATCGTTTTTTGTCAGGTAGTCGGTCATGAGGAAGACGCAGACGTGAAGGCGCATTGCCTTGGTGAACTTTCCAAGAATTCTTGATATTCGGCCTTGTTTTTATCTTCGTAGTACTTCAACGTGAAATTTAGCAGTAACTGTCCAGGTAACAGGAATTCGGAGTGTGTTCAATCTTTTTCCAACCATTCCGGAACATCTTCTGCTAACTGTCCCACTGGGATTTCGAAAAGTCTCCGTTGGAGGTCCTACGCCTACGCCCGAACGCGCGCTGCGGTGTACAGTCGCTTTAGTAAGAAATATGACTATTTTACGGACATACCTCGTATCAATTACCAAATCTAATTTGAATTAGACACCGCGTAAAACAAAACGATAATTTTACCTCAACTGTTGAATATAGTTCTTCAAAAAATATTTTTACAAAGAACTTGAATTAGATACAGAATTGACAATGGAGGAAATGTTCAAGAATCAAGTGAGGATTGATGGCTTAATCTGAATTGAACCAAAATTTTGTCAAAGTTCTCCTACCATAAACAATTCATAGAAACCTAAAGGCATACGTTCACTTCACCACTAGGGTTAGATTAGAGAGCAAACCAAACTTACTCAGGTTTATTATCTTGAAATAAAAATATTAAAACGGAGCAGAAACTTCGCTAGAAGTGTTCATAAATAGAATACCAAAAATTTTCATTTAGATACAGAGAAATACGAAAACACTTGTCTGCATAATTAGGAAGAGAGATTAGTTGGACTTATTTTGGGTGGAATGAAGAAATTTTTGATAGTGAGGAGGATTCATTGGAATTGGCCCTGATACAGGAATTTCTCCTCTGCAGGTCTGAGTCTATGGTGATTGTTCATGCTGAAAAAAGAAAAACCGAACGACCAAACAAGATTTGAAGGAAGTGTTCATTATTTACTAGATAAGCAGGTAATTGGGTGGACGGGTATAGCTGTGAGTTTGTCATCAAACGCGCAAAATAAATAGCTGTTATTCTCCTTTTGTATTTTTGGACTCTCTTCCGTTCTTACCTGAGTTGTAGCACCGCTCAACTCTCCCATAAAAAGTAACTCTCTCCATAGATTAACCGAATAATAATTTTTATAAAAGTTTTCTCAACTGATAAAACTCACTGGAACTTCTCCCCATCATTAAATATCAATTTTACGTACAGCCCTGGGGTGGAAAGTCATTCTAGAAAGTTAGCGATGATTTCTCGTTTCTATTCTCCTCAAGACGGAGTGAAATCATATTTCTCGAATAATGGGAAAAAAAGAAAGCTGGAGAGAATAATAATAAGATACTTGCTACAAAATGATTTTGTGCTGAAATATTCAATAAATTTGTATCATAAATAAGGTCCTTAACACACCAATTCGTTTATACAGCATGCAAAAGAAATTTTGTAGTTGTATATACAAGAATTGCATCAAACACACTGTGAGACAATTTTTTCATAATATCCTGAAACCCAGCTTGGATGCAATTTGTTAACTTTAATTGGTTCTTCTAGAATAAATATTGCCCTTCATTAATCCCCAATAAAAGAAAATCCATCGGATTAAAGACTGAGCAACGCAGAGGCAACTCAATGCATCCTGTTTCCCCTTTCAATGCCTCAGAATTTCTTAGATTAATGCGATAGGGCCACGTTCGGATGAAGGAAATATTTTAGTTGTGGCACAACATATCCAGATACCTGAGCCATCAGGACTCGTTACACTAACCCAGGATATGCCAACCACTGCGACTCAAAGGATCTATTGTATTCCCTTTTTCTTACAGTGGCAGCATGCTCAGTATTTATAGCTTACCTATTAATCTCACTCCTTTCGGGAAATTCATGATTTGGTTTTGTTCTAGCTTCGAAAGATCTTCATTTTTCATTTTCCTTAGTTTTCCTCACTTCGAGAGAAAGAGGATAGAAGTTTCGTCTTCTACATAATAGAATCTACCATACCTAGCGTTTTTACTTAGGTTTATACATTCAATAGATCTTTTTTGGTTATAGTTTCTCAACCATGTCTCAGGCTATATAGATTATTCCAGTAACTATGACATCCTTTTCTAGCGTTTTCTCTATTCTCCTTTAGCCAATTCCATGCAAGGGTTCAAGTAGCACGAACGGTTTACCCGCTCATACTTTAGCAAGTCTTTCTTTCTATTTTCTTCTCTCCACTCTAGTTTGTCTCGTAACCCATTGAAGAGTAACTTTTTCTTTTTATTTAGCTAAAGTAACTTCCAGGCATTCCCAAATCTGCTTATATCTCATGATTATCTCTGTGTACGCTTCGATGTTAATCCAATTTATTTGTACAGTTTCCTTTGAAAGTAAATTATTTCTCAAAGTTTATCTTTTTGGTATTTCTTCCTAAATTTAATCAACATCTGGATTCTGTTTCTCCCTGTGTGACTCCTCTAAACTTCATGAGTGAGGTATTTTCCTCCACGCTTTCTCGTGATGTTCAAACCGGTTCTACTACTCCAAACTAATACCTCCAACGGGAATATTGGTCTCATTATTATACGTGTAGGTAGAAAATACATGAGTTTCTTAGACCCAGAGCCTGTTTACTTGACCAGACAATTTGAAACAGTAGCCCATCAGTCGATTAAACAGTATCTATCTTACAGAGCTGTAATTTGAGACCAGTCTGTTGTAGTTTCTCTTAAGATTGAGCTGAGGCATGAGACGTTGATATCCCCAGCTGCTAAGACGCTTGTCCCCCGAATGTGCTATTATAAGTACGGAACTCGTGGTCTAATTCTCTACGATGCGGTTAAATCATAACGGCCTGGGCGAGTGATATTATTCCTTTTCCCATCTGGTATCTTCATTTTCCTACTTATAGTAGGTCTTAAGCTTTCCTGCTCAGATTATTTATTCTAGAAACAAAAGAAAATTATGTATATGTATTTTGAGCCATTCTGTATATTTATGTTTATCTAATATACAAATATTTATCTTATTCTATTATTTATTTGTAAGTCTCATACAATATCGTTTCAAAATAGTAAAGTCGAAGGTCGAGAATGTATATTTCTGAAAACACTTGTTTATGTAGTCCTAAAATAACTCAGTTTTGTTTCTTATTTATTTTCTTTATATGATAAATCGATTGAAACATTTGTTGTAAAAACTTTTGACTAACTTCATTCTCTGCACGTTTCAGTGTCATTTTTGCATTAAATATATTTACATGGCAACCGCTTAGTTGCTGGGTGTAGAGTAATACAGCCCAGAGGCCCTATCTTCAGAAGATGTCGTTCTTCGACCGTTCGACCTTGAACAAGTTTACTCTTAATACCGCAGGCAGCTGTGTATTTTAAATTTATACTTAAGGTCGCCAACTGGGAAACGACCAAGATATATTAAGCATCTTTGTAGAGTTGGGCACTTACCATCGAAAGAATTGACAAGATACAAGGGGATTATTTTGAAGTTACATTTATACGAATTTCGAATAGAACTTTTAGTAATCGGCGAATCATTCAAAGTATTTTTTTGGAGGTTTTATTTTTTAATCTTTGTTATCATTCGAAGTAACCATTTTTTACAATATTATTTCTTAAAGATAATTTCTTTGAAATGTTTCCGCGACTACGGTTAACAAGGTCCATTCTAAATTTCCAATTCACAATGACGCGTGTATTTCGAGTTGTATTTGGCCAATGAATCTAGTCGTAGAATTTGAACTTTGCATAGTCCCAAAAAAAAGTCCTGAGGTGTGATGTCGCTTGTTGTAGCCTCCCAATTCACTGGTCCAAACCGTGAAATGATCTGTTCATTGCCCTAACAGTAAAGCTATTCGGCAGGTGGTGCCATCTTGTTGGGACAAATTGCGAGCATTAAATAGTCTGTCATCATGGAGCGATAACGGTCACTATTCACAATAATATTCCGGCTTCTATTTTGAAAGGTTTAATTATACCACCGACCCGTCCATAAACCACACCAAACAGTTGTGTCCGGATTTAATGGACCTCTTCGGGTTGTTCATCGCCCCAAATACCCCCAAATACAAAATTTTTGTCAAAAATAGTGGATATTCTGTGTAAGCCTGTCAATAGACCCATAACTAGAACAGAAATAATTCGAAAGGTCGGTCGGCTTAAATTCTTACACTAATTTTTTTGTACGTTTTTAAAGAAAGATTCTTAGTAAAATATCTCAAGCTGTTGAAAACGCCAACAAATCGACAGTTTACGGTTTACGCGTTTTATATTTTCTTCACTACGTGATAGATGTGGTCTATTTGGTCGAATATTATCCAATAAAGAAAATTGGGTCCCAAACTTACTGATGGTAGAGCAAATTGAACGTTCGGTAGTCGATTATATGGACAATAAGTTTCTCTAAGCGCCCGACACACGTGTCGCGAAAAACGTTGAACAATCTGTAGACTCTGTGGTAAGCTAAGTATTTCCCTCTAGGTTCGATCCAATCGTTCATTGCAATACGTTCGCATAATACTCGCCGCAGATGGTTTTTCTTTTGTCAAGATAGTCAATTCAAATTATCCCACACGTATCCTAAAAAATCGACACCATGACCTCTCCTGCAGATGAAACGGTCTTTGCTGGTTGTCCGTTTCCAGTCCATTGTTATGATTGTTCTTTTGTTTCGGGTGTGAAGAGATGGATTCACGTTTCATCTATCACACATTGACAAACACTCGATGGAAACATCTTCACGACGCTATTTCTGTTCCATTGTGAGAAAACGCGGCACCTATCTCGCGCACAGCTTTCTCATCACCAAAGTTTCAGTTAATATGCGATGTATTGCACTTTTTGATATGTCTACTATGTCTGCTAACTCGCGTACTTTGAGTCGACGATCATCCGGTACCACTTTGTGCATTTTCTTCAACATTTCTGGAGTCGTCATATCATTTGGTCGACCATTGCAATGTTGATCTTCGTACGGTGTCGTTTAAACTCTGATACCCAATATTTTGTTGTTGGTAACGAAGGAGCAGTCTCGTCCAGAATGGGATCTATCTCAGGTTTTATATTGGTTGGGTTAATGCCTTTCAAATAAAAGTTTTGTATAATATAACGTTGACCAATTTCTTCTAGGTTTACAAATTCATTTTGTACTTTCTAATACAGTGGACGACATTTTCCAGCAACTACCGCTGTCTCTAGGTCAGGCCAGGTACATCTAGGACCATCCTCGTATAGAGCAAACCGATTTTGTAATTATAGAGAAAAAAAGAATTCGATTTTAAATTTAATTGCAATTTTCTAATTGGAAAAATAATTTAAAAAACTGATGGAAAGATACGTAAATCATATTATCTTGAAAGCACTCCTTTCCACGGAATGATTATTGGTTCTCTGAAATCAAAAATGAAGCAATAATCATGGATAGGGTTCACACCAGCAATGAAAATTTAGTGGTTCGAAAGGACCACCTAAGTTATGATTTAGTGGTCCAAAAATATAACGTGTTAGACAAAAGTAAAAAAATTAACATATGCATGCTACACATACTTTTATACATATTTTTACGGCATATATAAATTATTTTATGCAAAAACAGCACAGTAAATATAAAACATAGGTTTTTTTAAATATATTTTGGGCGACAAATTTGTCGTTGATGTGTATGATTTTGGCGACAATTGTCGTTATGTCGCCATGCTGGCGTGAACCCTAATCATGGATGATACTGATCGTCCCAGATCCCAGACCCAAAACGACGGTTTTTATTGGAGAAACGTGTTCGCAAGGAAAAAACCGCTATTTAAGTGTTTAAAATCTATTTACCAATAATGATTATTTCAAAATCTTCATAATCAAAATATATTTATGATAGTATAAAAATGAACACGGAATAGCAATCAGAATATGTCGTGGTTCCGATTTGAATACTCATAAAGATTTTTTGTTGATAAATACAGATAACTACCTATTCGAATTTCCTTTGCCATTGTCCATATTTCAAGCGGCGTACACAAAATCATCACCTACCGTGTAATAAACGTATCGCCGCCTATTCCATTAAAAAAAATACCACAAAGTCATTTTTAACTTGTTTTTTAAACAGTTGAATTACGCCGAAAATGGGGATGTGCCGCCCGCCGAAATTTGTCGAGCGCAATTCCCTATATGCAAACAAAGAAGTATCCGTTATTCTCATCATTAACCGGATTTCCTCTTTGACATTGGCTACCCGATAGACTGACTTTACCTCAACGTCGCGTCGCTACCTGCCTGTAAATTGCACATAATCATTTTTTAACAATCTATTATTGAAATTTGTATATAACAAAAATATTATAATTCATTTATCTATATCGAAATAATTACAAAGGGGCTGGAACGTAATGTTGCTTTTCAAGAGAATAAAGTAAATTTCTAATGCCGGACCGGTTGCCTTTTTGAAATTCAAACGAATAAAGTCAGGCCGATAAAAATCAACTGGTTGTTCAATAAAGTGTCTCGAAATGGCATTTTGGACATCATTCAAATTTTTTGCCACTAACAAAATGTTTTAGCGATAGGAACAAATGTAAATCTGAACGTGCTAAATCAGGCGAATATGTTGGGTGAGGCAGTACATCACGTAATGCATTATTTTTTTCTTACACACGGTACAGTTTTGTGCATTATCCTGTTTCGATTGAATATTGGTTTAACCGATCCGATTGTTCGTGAAGAGTTTTTTCTTGTTATCTTTATATATGTATCCACACAGAATCGCCTTTTTGGGTTCGCAGTACTCCGGCATTTGAAGACTGCCACTGTCTTTTGAGTTTTTGGATAATCGAATAGAACCCGTTTCTGTCTCCAGTGATCAATCACCCAAAAACTGATATGAATGGTGTCATTGAGGCAATACGTTGCATGTATTGGATCGGTTAGTTTTGTTCGGGCAGTTTTAGAGGAACCCAAACATCGGCTCTGCTTATTTTTCAGAAGTACCGCATTTCGTTGTCTAATGTTGTTGATTTTCTTGATAGAGAGATTCATACTGCTGGATCTGAACTTGGAGAACCATCTTTTTTAAGAATATCTTCTGCGCCTCTACTACTAATATTCAATTATTTAGAAGTGAACACATGACAAAAACCTTGAAATGTCTCTGACACCACTTCCAGGTACACTTTCGTATGTCCATTTGAAATTTCACATAGAGAAATTCTTCCGACGTGTTTATCAGCCGAATCTTAAAAAAATGTCACGGTATAGAAAATAAATAACCGTATTTTCAGATAAATCGACTGTAAATAATGTCAAAAAATGTTGTCCGACATATTTCTATTGAGAGAGCTGCAAATTGAGATTTTCAGTTTAGCTGACCCGAGAAAATTGACATGTTTTGAACTTTTTCGACAGAAAGAGCGGAAAAATGGAGAATAATAGCAGAGGAAAAGAATATCTACATTTAAATACCTAATACAAATACCCTTGTTGACTTTATTCTAGTATAAGAGATTAAGTAACATAAAATGAAGTTATTAACGAAGGAAATGAATCAACTTTTATGAATTAAGTGGCTGTTTATCGAAATTCCGTTAGACAGACGAAACAAAATTAACCACAATCACAGTTTTCCATAGAAACAATAATAATTATTGGGTTTAAAAAAATGTTTGTAATTAAGAAACGTACTTTGAAATTATTTTAACATTTCACAATGATTTTGTTAGGATTGAAATTCTGCAAATCGCAATGCCCCCATGCCAAACAAATAAAAATCCTTAATTTTTTTGGTTCGATTAAATTGAATTGGATATCTTTAAATTTCAATCATTTATAGTATTTTCTTGTCTGACTTAGAGGGGCTCTTTGTTTTAAAAAATAGACAATTTAATTACTTTACTTCAATTTCATTTTTCCCCATTGCCAAAAAAAAAAATTCAGCTTAGTTAAGTTACTGAACTTGACATCATTTTCTCAATAAAATTCTCATCATTTCCTAGGTCCAAAGAAGTCCATTGCAAAAGAACTTTTCGTCTTCTTTATAGTAAAATACCAGATACGTCAAATACACAGCAAATCAAAACTCATTGGTTTTTCGAAGTCATCATCTTGTACGTACTTCTTCAGAAGCAATCTTATACGATTACCTCTAAAATCTGTTTGAGTTTATGTCGACCATCTAGGAAACCGATATGGAAACAAAATGGTCGATATTGATTATTTTGAAAATCTAAACTATATTGAACTTATTCTTCTATACCAATTGTCTATTTTTATTCTTTTTTTAATTCAATTATTTTTTTATTTCATTAGAATCCTTAACATTTGAAATCTTTAATCTTCTTTCAAATTGATTAATTCTTCTATCTTTTTGAAGTTTCCTTTTGCTCTCGTTGCATTATTAAATTATTTATTCTAATAAAAATTTTTATTTATGGTTATAATAATGTACAGTGAAACTGAATTTAACCGTATTGCCTACATATTTAAAAACGTTAATAAATTTATCCAATGATTAGTTATTATTTACATAATGGTGTAAAATATTATTACGATCTTGTCTGCTCTCAAAAATTCCTATGATGGACCAACCTTGACCTTGATAACGGATACTAACCCACCAAACCCTATTCGATTGTTGTACGAGTGTGCCCGACAAAATACCAAATGAACAATGGAACGACTCATGCGGTGGCTGGATCTTTCTTTTTGCCGCGGGTCATTGAAGTGTGAGCAATGACAAAATAAATAAATAAACGAAAATCGTCGTCGAATGCGACACCGCATAATTAATTCGATTAAAATTTTAGCAGACATGATCCTAATTTGAAATGACTCAACCACGATTGAGCAAAAGTGGAAGCCGTATGACAAATTGATGTACAAAGGTATCGCGTAACGGATAATGAGCGAAACACGATATTATTTGAAATTGAAAATACAAAGCAAAGCCAATGATTGAACCAACTACCCTAAATATTGAGTGGTGTTTGAATATTTGTTATTCCTTTAATCTTCTCTATTTTGATATTCCATTTGTAATAGACGAAACAGCATTGACGTTAAAATGACTTATGACGCTGATATTATAATCTAAATAGTAGTGAACTAATATTTGAATATCTTGAAAAACAAATAATTGACGAAGCTGAGGAAACAACTTTTATTGACGTAGAAGTTGAAGTATGTGGTAGTGTAAAAGCACGTCCACGTCTCGCATTTATATTCTATCAACAACTTAGTTTCAAGTATCAAAAATATGATTTTAATTTGAAAGTTTATGTTTTATCTTTGCCAATTTTAATTTTACAAATATTTTTCATCAATTTTTATAAAGAATAGACACTATCTTGGTGAAGACACGTTTCACTGTAAAAAGTCAAATTTACAGATTTTCACGATAAATACTTTACCAAAACATATCAAGTTGAACAGAAATTACTGGAATTTCAGAAGAAGAATTGAGATTCCACAAAGTAGATTTTGTGTTATGGTAATATGTTGAATAAAAATTAAAGGTTCAGATTTTATAGTGAAAATCCGATTTTACTACGAAAACATATCAAAATTTATGGTGAAATACTTGTTTCACAGTTAAAACTGAAATTTTACAATGTATTTTTCAATTTTTCAATCAAGTTAGACTGGAATTAATGACAATTCACAAGAAATATTCTAAATTTCGCGAGTTGATTCAAATTTTGCAGAAAAAAATTCAATTTCACATGTTTTTACTTGGAAAAACGGAATTTAACAAAAAATATTAAGCTTTATGGTAAATAGTCAAATAAAAACCTAAATTTCAGTTTTTTTAGGGAAAATTCAATCTTACGAAGAAAATATCTAAGTTTATAATGAAAAATACAAGTTTTACAGGAGGAATAGATTCTCAAAACAAAAATTCATTACTTCACAAAGTAGATTTCAGTTTTGTTATAAGTTGAGTAAAATGAAATATTGAAAAAATCAATGAAATTTTACAGCAAACAAAGAGTTTTTGTAGTAAAAAAGATCTCGGGAATTTTACATAGAAAATATCAAATTTCATGGTCAGAAACATGCTCCACAGTAAAAAATTCAAATCTCGCAAATTTCACAATGAATATTTTATAAAATAGAATAAAATTTGTCAGGAATAAATGAAATTTCGCAAGTAAAAATTGACATTTCTTAAAGTAGATTCAGTGATCGTCGACTGCCGCAGTCTACTACTGCTACTCGAGGTTTATTTAAGGATCAGAATTAACAAACGGGCTCCTGAAAAGTTTTGGCAACCGTTTCTAAAGCTAGTCTTCTTCTTTCTCACTTTGAATTTTTTATTTTACTCATACAGTTTGTTTCATCCTCTGGTTGACTTCTCTATCTATTTTCTCAATATGAGGATATCTGTCCCATGTAAAAAACATTATAATTAATACAAGAAACCCCATAATGTATTTATGACTTTTTCTAATTTCATTTATATGTATTTTCTTGGTTTTTAAAGCAGATTGATTTATATAGCCAATTTTAGAACTTTGTCCCAGTATGAATATATTTACTTATAATTGGGTAATAATAATTGCTCTACTGAATACACTGTTTACATCAACACTCACACAATTACACTGTATGACGCGCGTTTCGATAACCAGTTTACTTTCAGTCTCTGAGGACGCTAACTTGATTATCGAAACGCGCGTCTGTATGAATATCACCAACTGTTCCAGGAATTTCAGCTTACCTGCCCCACTGATAGTCGATAGGGGTACTTATACTCGGACCAGTTTTTAAAAAGTGTTAAGAACAATAATTATTCTATAAACGCGAACAACGGAAGTTATTTTTTACTAATAAATTCTTGTAGACTGTTTTATGACACATAAAACACTAATAGACTACATTAAAGGGCGCCAAGTTGTTGAATTATGAGCTTATAATAATAGTGTTGATCAATAAACATATTTCAAATTAACGAATTGTTGTATTGATTGATTGATTAACCTAAATACCAGTACAGAAAGTATAATTTTTTACTCATATGGTTGGCGAGCCATGGTCGAATTTACAGTAATTCAAGAATGTTGAACCGTCATATCGCGTTGGTTGTTAACCACATTTTCATTTTAACATAATTGGAATATAAACGTCTGAAAAGATAAACATCCTTGTTCAATTTAGAGCATTCGCATGAAATTTATCTGGCATATTAACTACAATTAACAGAGCTGTTGAAATTGAGATGTTTGATATTTAAACTACAACACGCGCTTTTCCACACACGAGGGCTGGAACAAAAGTCATGACGACTATTTTTTTTTCTTGGAGATACCAGTCCGCTTCGAAAATATGACATATACAGGGTATTCCGGGACTTGATGCAAAAAATTCGGCAGTGAGTAGTGAAAATAATGATGTGAAATGTGAAAAAATTCTCATACGAACCCTTGTTCCTAAATTATAGGCTTTTAATGTTGCGAAATCAGAACTTATATTATCTAAATTTTTTATCGAACATTATGAATTTTTAATTGATGAGGCCTACAACTCAGAAACGAGGGGTTGGGTATTTTTCATGTTACATCATTATTATTACATGTAGAGACCAAATGACAATATGTTAACAACATGTGTGATCGATCAAAAACACTGAAATATCCTTATACAATTTATATATTGCCCCATATACTATCGTATATGGGGCAATAAAGCCTTC
Source organism: Diorhabda sublineata (assembly GCF_026230105.1). Classification (NCBI taxonomy): domain Eukaryota; kingdom Metazoa; phylum Arthropoda; class Insecta; order Coleoptera; family Chrysomelidae; genus Diorhabda; species Diorhabda sublineata. The sequence continues at coordinate 42,511,080 of NC_079474.1, forward strand.
ACGGTGCTAAATAATGTTGACGTGACAAACTTGGGCCTAAAGACTCTCAAATTAGTACCCTGTTGCTATTATTACATGCTGTAGGAGGCGTTGAATATCATCAGCTTCAAAATTTGCTGCACCAATCGGATCATCTGTTGGCACCCAGCATTAGCAGCAAATTAATAATAACAATATTAAAAAAAGGAAAAATATGGTTCTGTGTAAATAAAATCAATAATGAACCTAGCCTTTCATAATAACTATTTTATTATTAAAAACTCGATAATTAATGAATTCGTTTGATTTTTATTGTAGGAAAAAGATGAAACCGCGAAAGAACTCACCGCCGAAAAAGAAGATGCCGAAAAAGAAGTAGCAGAAGTTAAAGAGAACGGCGTATCGGAATCGGAAGATGCTAAAACACCGGATTCGGAATCCGTAGGAGATAATTTGAATGAAACGGAAAAATCGCCGGAAAGTACAGAAAATAAAGTAGAAGAAACGGCGGAAGCAAAGAAACAAAAAGAAAAGAAGAAAAAGAAATGGTCATTTAGGAGTATATCTTTTTCCAAGAAAGACAAATCGAAACCCGGAAAGGATTCCGAGAAGAACGGGGACGTTAAAGAAGTAGCAGAAGAGGTAAGCGTCTTTTTTTATATAATATATATGAAAAATAATCGAAAAATTATTCTTCTTATTAGAAGCAAAGTGGATTTTATCCAGCAAAAATAATAAAAAAATTCTGTCACGTCCGGTTTAAGGAATATTTATTAACTTAACTGAAATATATTATTACTAAAAAATGACTAATTACCGCTTCCTTTTTATAACTTTTTGAAATAGTTTTTCTTCTAATACTAACAACAGTAATTCCCTAACATCTCTTTCTTCGAAAACCTTTAAATCTCGATGAAAACGTTACCCTTATTCGTTACTCATACTTCTTAGGTTTTCAGGGAAAATACAGCAGAAAATGAATCTTTAACGACATGTTTTTTATTTTCCAATTTTCCTTTTCGAATGACTTCCAAGGAGCTTTTTTATTAACAGATAAAAGGATTTCAAACTGAGAATCTTTCATAATTTTACGGATTTGTGAACCAAAAACTTTCAGTTTTCCCTCTGTAACGTTTGGAAAGATTTTTTATAACTATCGGACAGCCTCACTGTTTTTGTCAAGTGCATTCACAAATTCACATTTTTCATGAACCCCTATCTAAAGGGGGTAGAGTGATGTTATTTTCATCTATCAACAGCTCGTGTTCAATGTTTTATAATTACAAGGGGAAAATCGAAATTCGCTGAGCGGTTTCGACCTAGTTGGATCTCATCAGATCATTTGGGAATATGCATAGTGTCAATCTTACTTTAAATTACGAGAAGATGTTAGATCGCTCTGAATGATCGAACACGGCCACTGAAAATTTCGGTATCGACTAAAAAAGATCGATCGACGATCTTCAAAGATCGTGAATCTTTGAAGATCAATATTCGGCGCGGTATCAACCAAAAACATATAGTTGTTTTCTAATTCAAAAGTCAGCAGATATTTTCTTTAAATTATATAGGTCTTTTTTCATTTTTATTTACACTACCGATCAAAAGTCTTTGCCCTATAGTTTATGTGAAAATAATACGATCGGTTTTGATATTTATATTTCAAAGAATATTTAAGAATTTGTCTCACAACAACTCAATCGGGTTGAGGTAAGGCGACTGTGATGGCCAAACATTCTTCCTTTCCAAAACTTTCAAATACTTTTTGTACAGCTTCGATGAATGCTTGGGATCGTTGTCGTGCTGGAAAATATTTTTTTTTTTTTCCAATCAAATGCTGGCCAAAACGTATTTTAATTTTTTAATTTTTTATAGCTCTCCTTAAAATCCCTCCGAATTTTCCAGATATTCAGTCTGCCCTTCCTCCAAACCATCACCGAACCTCTGTCGTGTTTACAGTCGAGATGAATACATGAATACAACCTACGTTCTTTCTTTGACCCGCGAACTTACAAATTTTTATGTTTTTTATCCTTCTGCAACCTCTTGATGTTTTTTTGACATCTTAAAAGTTGTTTCCTCACTGCCAGCCTTCTAAAAAGGCCGGCTTCTCTAAATCTCCCTAGATTCCTAGATTAATTAATCTTATAGCTCCTTTCTCTGGACCCGTTAGTCGTCGATCACGTTTACTGATCAATACAATACGCTTATCTTTAGCGGTTGTGGGTTTTCGGGGTCGTCCTGAACGTTTTCTATCGCCAATGCTCCTCATGGATGCACATTTTTTCACATTATAGTCTACATTACGAGGTATTTGTAGTTTGATGGCAATGGTAGGGTTACTTTTGCCTAGACTACGAAGACTTATTGCCGACTTTGCGAGAACGAATTCGTATACGAACTTCACAAAAAGATGTTTTGGGTCAAAAAGAATAAATCACAGCACGTTATTGCGTCTCAGGGGGTGAATTTGTCGTACTCGTCGACAAAATATAAACATGAGCTCGTATAAAGTAAAAAAAATAACGCTCACTATTATTTTTGATTTTAAGACAATTCGATCTTCGCTTGACAAGTGTATTATTTTGAAATTTAATGAATGGACTATGAGGTAGCCAAAAACTTTTTATCTGGAGTGTATGTAAACTCTTTCTGAAAATTTTCTTCTTATATTCTGAATTTCTTTAATTAATGACTTCTTAATCTTATTACTTAACACTAGCACGTCTGTCCTATGTAAACAGCATTACAAGGATCGCCAATTTTGCCTATGCTGTTCCATATGTTATTTATAGGAATTTTTCGGTATAATTTCTTCTTTTTCTTTACGTGTGCATCTAAATGTCGATGATATTACACATTAATCATTATTTGATTCAATGTCTTTGAGTTTCCCGAATCCTATTTTCAATTGGGTACTTTCCTTATTTCCAAATATTCTATTTTATCTCTTATAAACGAGCTCTTCTATTTTATGACAAATATTAAAATCTAAACGAAATTTATATTTACTTGAGTACATAAGTCACGTATGTTTAAGAGCTGTATCTAATCTCCAAAACGACATTACATCCGCAAAGGGAACGTGGCAATGATTTCGAAAAGCTTTCCCAAGACTCCTATTAAACTACTCGTGAACGCTCAGTCCCACTGCCCCACTCAGACGCCCTAATTGGAACTCTGGTAGCGTTTCCACTTTTATGTCGCCGTTGAAGTATTTTCCCCATTTTCTTTTGTGCTTTTAAATGAGATTTTGCTGAAAAGTAGACGGGCATATTAAAATTTTTTTATGTAAACGTTCATTTTTGTTATTAAAAGAGCTGTTCTTTGGATAAGCTCTTTTTGTTGTTCGCACTAAAGGGCTTACACGAATTACGAAATTGATCCTTTGAAACTGGTATTAGTCTATGTATTTCTTGATAGCAAATATACGACATAATATATTGATATTAAAAAGGTTGCGAACTATTTTTTATTAAAATATTAATCTAATTTGAGAATTTCGTGTCTTCGTGACATTATATTTTATTAATTTTCATTCCTCATTTGGTGTATTAGACCTCTCCTGGTCCTAGTTTTTCAAGTCTCTAATGCGAATACCCCACGAGAAGCAAAAGGCTCTGATCTGGTATAAAACTAAACTCCATCTCTTCATTAGAAGAATTTGTTTTCTTTGTCTAGTCAATAGACGAAATACTATTTTTTGTTTATTAGTTGTTGTAGTTTCCTCAACTTCTTCAAGTACTGGTTCTCACAAATCTCTTTTTTTATAGCTTTTAAAAACAAATATTGTCGAAAAATAATCGATAAAACTTAGTCACTAACACCTTCGGTTATTTTTTTGTTCGTAAATTTTTAATACTATCTAACTCTTATTCAACCTGAAACAAATACAGTATATATTTTTTTTCCATAATACGCGCCTTTTTCCGTTTCAAAGAAATTACAGTTATTAAGGTTTCTAACACATATAATTCCTAAATTGCCTGTCAGTGTTCTAATCGTGTTGTTTTTGAAGGATTCAAAGGTATAAAACAGGAAATCGAATGGAAATCACGTTCGGACGTACACCCGCAAGCAGGATGTATGTTAGTGACGTACGATTTATTTTATGGCAACTTCCATTTTCGAATTGACCAGATTTTAATATTACCCGTAATTTACCAACGGTAACCGGAGAAAATTTCGACGATATTTTGTACACAAGGAGACAGAAAAGTACTTAGTATGTTTGGCAAGTAAAAATTATTAGATCGCCTTATATACTACTTGTTATTTTTTTAGTCTTTATTGGATAACCACTAAGTAAAACTTTATCAATATTCGTTCGAACCTCGAAGCCACAATATCTGTGTAGAACCGTTTTTTCTTGTATCGGGCGTCTCTCTTTTCATTTCTCGTTTCGGCCTATTGCATTACATATCACTCTACCATCCACCACAACTCCAACCCTGCAGAGGAGTATTTCCTATATCAGGGCCAAACCCAATAAATCCCTTCTCCAATATGAATAATTTCCTTAACTCATCTAAAATACTCAACGAATTTTTTTTCTTTCTCCCTCTCTCTTTATCTATATCTTTCTCTCCCTCTTCCTCTCCCTTTCTCTCTTTCTCACCCTCTATTTTTCTCTCTGTATCTTTCCCTCAAATTTAGCTTTATCTACAGTATATAACCTAGAAAAATAAAAATTCTTATACCCTATAATATGATATCAGTGACACAATGAGAATACGGTAAGAAAAAAAAATCGAACGTATTGCAGTGTTAGCATCCTGTACCAAGGTCACTAGATTCTCGTTTTATTTATAGATAAATGAAAAACAAAACACCGACCTTATTGTATTATTTGTTTTTGAATGATATTGCGCATTTGCTGACAATTGAATATTAACTTTTATTGTTACATTTTTATGTATAAAAAAATGTGATATTCGTCGTTTCAATTTTATTGGTCGTAGAAGTTTGTTATGACTTTGTTCATTTTTTGCATAATAAATATTTTATCATGTATAAAGAATGCTGCTATTTCGACAACTTAACCGTAAATTTAATAGAATAATAATTGAAAAATTGAAAATAAAAATGTTTTTATTGTATAGCTTATCTATGCCGGAAGTAAAATTCAATATATATTTAAATGAACATTGATAAAAAAATTCAGTTTCAAAAATATATTATGGTATTTTACTAAACTTGAATCTCACACACCAAAAACCAAAAGAAGTTAATATTTTATATCCAGTAACTTAGATGATTGTGATGGTGTTTACATGGGACAGACATCTCAGTATATAGAATGTAGATTAAAAAATCATCAATACGATAAAAAATGCGTTAACGAACCACGAAATATCAAAAAAAAACGGTAAGCTCCGATAATTTAGGTAGCTTATCAATGGTTATGGACAAAGACAAAACTTTTCTGCAACAAGTTTAACCGGCACCGTCGAATTTAACGGAATGAATTTTCAATTCTTGGTCGATTGTTGTCGGCGTCTGACGTGGTCACATATTTGTTAAATAATGATGGTTAGTAAAATTTCGATCCCCGTAATTTTTAGAAGACCTGTCTTGTGGGACAAGAGGCTAAAATCTCTAAGCAATCGAAATGTTACGCAAAAGCTGTGGAACGAGATAGCAGCCGAAATGGGAATAGATGATAAGATTTTTATTAATAATACCGTAAATGACATAAACAGAAATTCAGTATAATCATGAAGAATTTGTGTTAGTTGTGGAGAATTAATGGATTATTGGAGAAACACTTTAGCTGCTTTCCAGCGCTCTGATTTTCATTATTCTTTGGCAAAATTTCTACTTCAGTTAGGTGTTTCTGAAAACATTCCTTATCGATAAGGGTGTTATGTAAAATACAAATACATTTAATAATGATGTCTACTACAAGTATATCCGTGGCAGGAAATCAACGTCGTTTGTGCATGCATCAGCAGAAAAACCGGCGCTGGTTTTCGCGCCTACAGTAGGCGTTGGATCTCTCTTGGCTCTCTTTATGTGTGCTACCTGCTAGCTATTTATAATTCTATTTTATAAATTTCAATGCAACTATGAATAATTTGATAGATCGTTGTTATTTACTTTTGAGATATGACAGCTAAGCAAAAATTATTATGGTTATTTTTAAGTTTCATTCCGATAAATACCGAAACGGATCAAACCGTCAATATTTTACATATTTTTAAAAACTAATAAAAGAAACCTAAATCAAGACGATTCAATAGAATACTATAAAATTTTCACGAGTGTTTTGTTTAATTGATTAATATAAGGTACTTTGCATTTTTCAAAAAGTACTTTTTTGTTTATTTTTGATATGAAATATTGTCAGAAAATAAAATATTTAATCCAACGTGAAAAAATATCTAAATATTTAATTGGAAATTTCAAATTTTCAACTATATAAGAAAACGATTATCATTGCTTTTCAGTTATGACGTCATTGGGTCAATAAAAACATTGAACAGTTGTCTGCTTTATGTTTACGAGGTTATCGTTGCCGGCAACGTAGCGTGAGCTGTTATAATACTGTTTTCAATTATTAGTTACGTATAAATAAAACATTTTTCTTTATATAAGAATAAAGTAAATAAACCTTTTATAGATTAAGTTCTTAATTATTACATAACGTACAAATTAAAAGCATAATAAACTTAATTTCTGTAAAATATTAAATTAGGTTAAATTTGAATCTAACTTACATTAAAATGATCCTGGCAACAAAAATAATTATTTTAGAATAACCGAGAAAATAACTGTCGTATTTACTTTGTATCATATGTTTTTATACCTATGACGTCACGCAATATGACGGCCTTACTGAAATGTTGAAACTACCTATAAAATTTTCGAAATCATTTTATTTTTTTCTATAATTATCGATCAGATAATTAACAAAAAATAAAATAAAAGTTGTGTATAAACTATCCAATTTTCTTCTCAAACCATGCTACCCTATTAAGAACCTTTTTCAAAGGGTTGCCTTATAAAACCATATCAAGAATTTTGTTTCATTCAATGAAATCCCATTTTCATCTGCTTGACACAACGGTAAAGGACGATATTAATTCGGATCTTAAATAAATCAAATTTGACAACGATTAAATCGTCTAACAAACAATTATCTGTTTTATTAATTTCTACAAATCTCATTTTTGGAAAAAATGATTTTCTATACACAAACCTGTTCATTTTTATAGCCTAAATTACGAATATTTTGAAGACAATTATTGAATCAAACATTTTTGACATACGTGCATTGTTACCACATTTCTCTTGCTCTTGAATAAACTATTAATATTATTTTATATTTATACTTATTTAGCTTGCATAATTTTTGATAAATAAAATTATTATTTAGATCTACTGCTAGATTAGAAGCGGTATTCTAAAAATTCTACTAGACTCATCAATTCATTCAAATCAATTGACTTATTATAATGTCCGTCATTAGAATATTTCACAAACGTTCACGGTATCTTTTTTGTATGATATATTTAAAAAAAATTGCTTCCCGTTCCGGTTACATGCGAAACTCACGAAACTTTCTACGTCAGCACAACTCCGGAGTTTTCGAGATGCGGTAACCATGACGACCGCCGTTTGTATCGGATGGATCGATGAAGCGACTGCACCCGAATAATACAACCCAGACTCCTCCTCGCTCTCCTGTCACTTTGTTAAACATAAAGGGAGCTCCCTGTTTCTCGTTCTCTCTCTTTCGCTCGGTATACGTATGCACTATAAATCAAATCAATTTACCTATAAGCGATTATAGATTTCACGCGCGTTCGTACAACGTTAAAGGGGCGAGATTGCCTGGATTTTAAAGATGAGATGATACTACCCTCCTATGCATTTATCTGCAGGGGTATTCACACGGTTATATTCTGTATATATTGTACCGATGGGTTGTTTTCCAACACCAAATTGGGATATTATGTATTCTTGACGTCCTCATCGGTAGACAAACTTTTTATTGGTTTACGTACTGCCGTCCATGAGATCTTAACCTAACAGAAAGAAAGTTCATAAATAAATAAAATTAGTAACCGGTCATTTGTTCCTGTTCTGGGTATTACTCCAGAATTCACTAACTCCCAATTTGTTCAGATCACTTGTTACTTGACTTTTCCATTGGCTTTTTGGTCTTCCTTTGGGCCAGTTTCCTAAGGGTCTCCATTCTGTTGTTTTTTTAACATCAATATTATTTTTCATCCGTTTTATGTGTCCTATTTACTTCAATATATTCTCCCTTTATTTCACACACTTTTTAGAAAGTTTAACTAAAGCTTCTATGCCACTATAAAAATATAATGTATCTTTAAAGTCAAAATGCTCGTACCTCGCCTGTTCAATTTCATTGTAGCTTCAGCTTTTCGAACATAAAATAGTCGGACGGGGCTAGATCAGCGCTATATGGTGAATGTTCAATATGTGTTAAGCCACATCGTACTTCACAGTCAAGATGGTCGTGATTAATTTATCCACACAAATTCTGATTTAAAAGTTCCTTCCCTTGTACATCTGTATGTAATGCCACTAAATTTTCTTTACTTTTTCCACGCGCACTTTTCAACACAACGTGAAAAGTGGAGAAAACTTTTGATAAGGCGGGCAGATCTTGTCTTAACTGTCCTGTACCCTTTGAGGGTTTATTAACTGCTCGTTTAGAAAAAAGGATCTTCATGCCAAAATTACCAATACCTATATTAATAGTATACAGAAAGAAAAAAAATTGACAGCCATGTATGTAGTGCGGTCCATGAGATCTTGGCCTCATATAGTACGACGGTTGCTAGTTTTGTGATAGAAAAATAAAAACAGTCATGATTGGATATGGCTTTATTGTTTTTCAAAATATTCTCTATTAGGATCAATACACTTTTCTATGCGTTTGAACCGATTGTCGAAAAAATCATGGATGCCAAAAAGGCGACCCATCAATTCGATGTTTGACTGTTCAAAAATGTTTTTGTTCGAACTGATGTGTGAAAGTTCGCATTGTCGTGGTGGAGAATGATTCGTCTTCTGCGATTTGTTTCCCTGATTTTTTTCGACCACTTTAGGCAAACATATTGACCGTTCTACGTTGCTCAAACAGACATTTGTTTCGTGCTTTGTCCGCGAACAACGTTTATTGGATTTCGTTCGTATTAAAAGACCCATACAGTCTATTGTTGTCAAGCTTAAGATTCATATGTATAGATCCATGATTCGTCGCCTGTCATAATCTTATAGACGTCAGCATTAATTTTCTGACACAACTGACGATTTTCACGAAATTCATCCCGCAGCAAAGTGCGAACACGATTGAATTCGGAAAACCAGGGAAACATAGATGGTGCTTCATCACCAAAAGTCGAAGCTAGTTGATCGGCACACTGCTGTTGGTTTAATGCACGTCGAGAGTCATAAAAAATCATTGCACGATAATATTTACGGTTTATTCAATTTTTTGATCAACATAAATGTTTCAGTACGTTCACCATTAAAAATGTCAAACTTTATGATGGCAATGTCAGATTTGAAATATTCACATTGTTGCCATACCTCAAAACTTGAGTAACAACCCTTGTAAATACAGTGCATTCGCAATAATCATTATGCACGTGTCAGTATCAGTGACAAGTTTCAACAAACTTTACTCAAAGTTTCAACTTGCTCCTTGCTTCGATCCATTTTATTATAGTGGAGCTTGAACGACCACTCAGTCGAGTTATTTTTGAAAATATCTCAAAATGACATTGGCGCTTTTATAAAATTTTTGACTTTGTAATGACTTGTGTCCATCATTTTCAACAATTATAAATTGGTAAAAGTTGTTTCGCTGGGGACGAGAATGGTTGTTAGTGAATCGCATTTACAAACAAACAAAATTGCACCACAGAACGGCATTTCCAAAACAAGTGATCCAAGGATCTTTCATGAGCATTTACTTATGATAAAAATTAATGCAAAGAGAGTGCCTAGAATTCTCAACGCAAAGTAAAAGCAGCGTCGAGTGGCATATGTTGTAAGCGATTTTTAAAGCTTTGCCACGAGAACCACGAAAGTGTAATCCGATTAATTGACATCCAAAAGAGATTCCATTAAGAAGTATAGGAAAGGAGAGTCTGAGCCAAAAAAGCACCAAAAAAGTTGGCTACATTATTTTAGGATAGCAAGGGTATCGTTTTGATTGACTTTACGGAATCAAATACAACCCTGACCGTGGCATACTACTCTTGATTTACTAAGGCTGTTGTGTCAAACAATTATCGAACAAAGATGCGGTAAAATCAGCCGCGCTTGCTTCATGACAATTCTCCATACCAGAATGCTTCGCTTTCCAAAGCTACTATATACATATGTGGCTTCACAGAGATTGAACAACCACCATAATGACCTGATCTCGTCCCCGAACATTTTGACTATAAAGATACATCATATATTTTTATAGTGGCGTAAAAGCTTTAGTCATACGTTCTGAGAATAAAGGGAGAAAAAGAATCATAATTTTTGTTATTTCTGACTTTTCTTTCTGTTATGCTAAGAACTCATGGATCGCACTACGTACATTTTGTTGTGTAGCTGGACAATATATTTTAGTAACCTACACCCTTCTGAATTTTATAATTCTTTCAGTATAAAAAAACAGTAATAGTAAAAATAAATTGAGAGCAATAATAAGACAAAAAAAAATAAATTCTTTCAAGTGAAATAACGAACGGAATTATACGAAAAAATTGAAAGACAAATGAGCGTACGCTCTCCAAAAGGGTTGGACGTAAAGTTTGAAATTATCTGTCGCTGAACCCTAGAGAGTTATAATACATTTCGTGACCTTTTTACTTTATACTGCCTCCTGGGTCGTAACCGAATGGAATATTATTTAAATAAATTATTTACAATCCAGTTTTATGTATGTTTTACATCTGGATTTGAATATATTGTGTTTGCATGTTTGTTAACATTTTGACGTTACACTGTATCTCGAAAAAACGATAATTCACAACAACATACAAGAGATTGTAAAGAATAAAGAAAAAGCAATAAGTTTGTATAAAGCGTGCATAATCACTAATTATTCCATTTCCTGTATTTAAGTTGCAAATTAAGATGTAATAATACATCAAGAGTTTTTACTATCCTTTCTACAAAATGCCGGTATCCATTATAAATCCACCAGAAATTCTTATTGCCGTTTCTCTGACCTCTATTACCTTTTTCTACTATTTCGCACCTTTTGTTCAATCGGATAAATTGCTTAGCATTAAATTGTGAAGAGTACAAATGCAGATTCGCGTCAAGATCTCATTTTATTTTTTCAGTGTACGCCTTGCTTCATCAAATAGGGTTACATTTAGATTTTTCAATGATAATTTCCAAGTGAAATTAAAATGAGCCACTACGAACCATCTCAAAAATCACGAAATACGTACCTTATGATGTTATTAAATGTATACGCGATAAATACGAAAGATGCGATTTGAATAATTCTTTTTTAATTCAATAGAATTATAATTTGATATGATCTTCCCTGAAATAACATCCTCAAATAGCTACGTTCCGTCGTTCAATCCTCATAGGAGTGCTGGGGCTCCGATACTGAGAAAAAAAGCTGAAGGATCACAGAAATGCTCTTACTATTCTTTAAGAATCCTCAAACATTCTGAAAGTAGAATTCTCAGAAAATTTTCATTGGTTCTTTGAAGCTGAAGACTTTCTACTGAAAAATTACTTACAAGAGTCTTGGTACACGACCAAGACTGGACCCTGCAAGACCCAGACCTAGATTAACCTTGTCTTGGCCTTCGATTCGCTCATCATTAAACGGTACTTCGACATGAGGTACAAGTTCTTTGAGATGAAATATCTCAAGAGACCATCTTGTTATTTAACAGCTTCTCAGACAGTCAAAGCTATTAAATCTAGAATTAGTGTGAAAAAGTACTAATGAAGATTTCGAAGGAATAGAATGGTATCTAGAAGATTATCAAATCACGTCCACGATGATAGTAACCAAATTTAAAAAAAAAAGGGGTTGGGAATGAGTAAATTGTAAAAAGTGTCAATGGAGATTTTAAATGAATAAAAAAGACGTTGAGAAGGTCTAACTGAAGTTCTTTTCCTTCTTTTCGCTACCTTAACTATCGATCGTTTGCAAAAAATTGTTGTACTAACTTGATTAACAAAAGGGGGCTCCATTTTTTATGTCACTTAGTATAAATTAAAAAAATTTTTTTCTGCCAGACATACGCTCTCTCAACGTCCAACGTAACCATCATTTCTCAAATTTAAGCTATCGTCTTCAAGTATACCAATACCAGGAACGTAGGACTTCTATCTCATAATTTCCATCTAAGGCTTTGACGAAATCCACAGAGAAGCCGTCGATTTGCGAGTGAGATCGTATCTTGTGATAAGTCCATTTTCAGGTACTACCAAGACCGATTCAAGTGACGGTTAAACCCCAGTAGTAACACCCACTTCGAGCCGTCTAAGCTCGATATGTGATTCGTACTATCACAATCAAACAATTTCTTTGACAAAAACACCCCCCTAACCTCCTGATTCACTACTAGACCTTTCTTGAAAATCCCAAAAAGAAACCACGTCTGTTAGCGACGGCATACGAAAACCTCCTCGAAAACTTCCGTGCAGTTTTTGACAATTCCCTTATCGTCGTTAGGTTACACCCTACAAATTTCATATCGTCCATCGTTGGTGTTGCAGGTTAGGTTTTCAGCGTAATTTAGTGAACCGGTTCACCAGCCAAATCGCCGACGATAGGGAATAATATAGCCGTCACCCGCCTACCAGCATTTTGCGAAGAATTGTTTGTTTTTCAGTAATTTCTTTTTTATCTTTAATCTTTTTTTGTATTTCATTCTATTGCTGCTCATATCACTCTACCATCCACCAAAACTCCAGCCGTGCAGAGGAGTCTTTCTTATATCAGGGTCAATCTTAATAGATCCCGTCCCTCCCATGAATAATGTCCTCAACCAAACCACAAAGGACCCAACGAACCTCTCTCTCTCCACTAAACTATGAAAAAATAATAAAATCATCCAGCAATAGAAATATCACAGGATATTCACATAACGAATCTTATTTTCTACCTTACGAACAAAATATTTGAAATTATTTCGAAATACATTGAAATTAAACTCAAACCGATCCTGATTACGGAAGAACCGGACAAAACAATTTGTTAAAAGTTGCTCTTTGACGCCGAATTTCCACAGAACTTTGCCATGTTCAATTAGTCCCTTTCGTTGAATTTTCCGGGAATGATAATGTTCTCCCTATTCTCGATTCGTATTGTGATAAGGGTAGAATTGTTTGAACATTTACAATTAGATTCGTACCCGATTTAAAATCACCAGAGTGACATTATTTAAATTGAACGGACATATTTTCGTTGCGGAACGTCGAAGTTGAAACGCAAAAATATCAGTTAGATAATACAATAACGACGGATTTGTTTCTTTGTCCTTTTATTTGTTACTACCAAATCATTTTCTCATTGTTTAAAGTAGCAATAATTGTATATGTGATTTATTTTTGTGCTTAAAGAGGGCGTTAATAGTTATTTATGCAAAAAGTGAATAAAGTAATACTTTTCATCAATTCCTACGAGTTAAAAAAAGTTACTTTACTCAGGAGTTTCATACAAAGTTTTTTCCACGTCCGTAGACTTGAAAAAATTTGTCAAAACTTTTATCAATTTTTATTTTGTAATAGTAATATTAAAAGTACAACTGTGAGCATTATTAATTTGAAGTTAAGAAGAAGTTACATTACTATTGGTACTTGAATTGACAACATTTAACGAGTTCAAAGAAATAACATCGTCTATAGTTGTATTAGTAAATATTGTATTGTTGAACTAGTTGTTCCCGTTAAAATTTTCACTGCGGAATCCATTTTGTTTTTTATTGAGTCGTCTACGTAACCCTCCGCAACTGTGTTGGATTTCCATCCACAGGCTTCTTTAGTTGAATCATATCACCACTGGAATCCACTAATAGAGATGCCAAAGAACGTCGAAATGTTCGCCCAGTGTAGTTTTTTGGTTTAGGTGAATTCAAATATGTTACAATAAGCAAATAAGCATTCTTCAGAATTTGTGTTCTCCTTTGTGGTGATTTAAAAGATTCTTGCAGTAAGGCAAACTAGACAAACAATGATTGTATTTTTAGTGAAATTTAATAGTGTAATGTAAGCCAACTGTCAAACATGAATCAGGGCTACCAATTGACCATCTACGTTACGATGTAATTACCCTAATTGTATAGTTTCAACAATTTTTCTATAAATTCGTTCCTTCGGCCACTTACCCTTTTAAAACTTTCCCCTTTTTAAAAAAACGCAAAATCGAAATAAGTAATCAAATAACTTTAGTCGATAAATCGAGAATAATAAAAAAACCTTATGATAAACTAGTCAAGTATGTGAGAAGATACAATTGTCTGGATTTGATATCCTTTACACTTGGAGTTCAAGAACGTTCTTAAAAATAGCTGTTTAACGTCGATGGAATATCACCGAGTGGTCCTCGATAAAAAGAAATGAATGCTACGGGATCAAAGGCCAATTTGTTATCTCGATCACTTCGTCAAAAAAAACGTTAAATGAACAAAAACATCAATTAAGTTTTGTATTGTATAATACCCGTAAGTCATTTGATGTAATTTAATTTTCAATCAAAACATCCGTTGAAGTACTAGATTAACGATGTAAATTTTTTTGTAAGAATGAACCAAAGTTTTTAAATGAATTTAAGACTATTTTTACTAGATATTCATGATGAACAATATTAATTCAAAACGATTCATATAAAACTCTTTCGGTGCAATCTACTAGATCGAATAGACTGTTACGATTTTTTGAAAATGCAAAATAAACATATACGAGGGTGACGCCAAATATTTTCATATCAAGATTGGAATACTCTCAAAAAATTGATGAATTGCTTCATCTATCTCATTTTGTGCTGAAGAATAACTAGAAATCTCATATGGTTAAATCAGACGAATATTCAATGATTCTTACATATGCACGAAGGGGTCCTGGCATTAAAATAGTATTTTGGAGATCACTTGTACCAAAAATAAGATTGCCTATTCGTAATAGCCTCGACGGCAGTTGCTAGGCTAGATCTGACAACAGTACCGTGCGCAATGCAAAGAAGTTCTCGAAGCAAGGAAGTTACCGCCCGGGAAAATTCTTCAGCAGTTGACTAAGGTTTATGGGAAGAGTGCAGGTTCGCAAATGGTGCAAGGTTTTCACTGAAGCACGCACTGAAATTCATGATGAAGAGCGGCGTGAAGGACCGCTGGTTCTGAAAGCAATTGTTCAGAACATCAGAGGTTTATGGGAAGAGTGCACGCCTGCAAATGGTGCAAGGTTTTTGCTGAAGCACGCACTGAAATTCATGATGAAGAGCGGCGTGAAGGAACGCTGGTTTTGAAAGCAATTGTTCAGAACATCAGAGGTTTATGGGAAGAGTGCACGCCTGCAAATGGTGCAAGGTTTTTGCTGAAGCACGCACTGAAATTCATGATGAAGAGCGGCGTGAAGGAACGCTGGTTTTGAAAGCAATTGTTCAGAACATCAGAGGTTTATGGGAAGAGTGCACGCCTGCAAATGGTGCAAGGTTTTTGCTGAAGCACGCACTGAAATTCATGATGAAGAGCGGCGTGAAGGACCGCTGGTTTTGAAAGCAATTGTTCAGAACATCAGAGGTTTATGGGAAGAGTGCACGCCTGCAAATGGTGCAAGGTTTTTGCTGAAGCACGCACTGAAATTCATGATGAAGAGCGGCGTGAAGGAACGCTGGTTTTGAAAGCAATTGTTCAGAACATCAGAGGTTTATGGGAAGAGTGCACGCCTGCAAATGGTGCAAGGTTTTTGCTGAAGCACGCACTGAAATTCATGATGAAGAGCGGCGTGAAGGACCGCTGGTTTTGAAAGCAATTGTTCAGAACATCAGAGGTTTATGGGAAGAGTGCACGCCTGCAAATGGTGCAAGGTTTTTGCTGAAGCACGCACTGAAATTCATGATGAAGAGCGGCGTGAAGGACCGCTGGTTCTGAAAGCAATTGTTCAGAACATCAGAGGTTTATGGGAAGAGTGCACGCCTGCAAATGGTGCAAGGTTTTTGCTGAAGCACGCACTGAAATTCATGATGAAGAGCGGCATGGAGGACCGCTGGTTTCGGAAGCAATTGTTTAGTGAGCTGCTTAAAGTTGGAAGTAACTCTCTGTGAATTTGTTGAACGCATTCCTGAAGCTTTCCTCGGCATCACCGAAAGAATTTTAACAGAAACGTTGGGTTATTGCAAGATGACTGCTCGTTGGGTCCCCCGGATGCTAACTGACGGACACACAAGGAGCAACGCTTTACCGTCCTCGCAAGTTCTTCAACAATGTGAAGGAGTAGGCAACAAGGAGGTGTTGTTGTACTCTATAGTCATAGGGAATGAAACGTGGGTGTTTCATTATACTCCCGAAATAAAAAAAAAACAATCTCATCAGTTGCGTCACTCTGGTTCACTGCCACTAAACAAACACGGAATTTAACGAAATCACTCGATTGTAAAACCGTTCTTGACTAGTAAATGTTACTTACATCCCTTGTAGTATAAATAACTGAATTGTGACCTTTTCATGCATAATCTTTTCCATTCCCGTGAAATCTTTGTGCATCTCACTGTTCTTTTTTGATACGATTAAGATCCTAATAAATTGAGTACTCTATTAGTAGTTTAAGAATTCAACAAAAAAATTATTTAGTCTCATTCATCATTTTCCATTATACAGGGTGAGTCTTCACATTTTAAAATCATTTACAATCTTGCAGGGTATTCCAGAAGGCTGTTATAACTTACATATACATATATTATTGTAATGGGGAAGTCAAGCTGGAACCTAATATGCAATAAAATATTTTAAAAAATGTAACTTTCATATTCCATTGCATTCTGGAACACCCTATAAGATTGTAAATAATACTAATAATGGCTATAGTCCTTTTTCAATTTTCAAATTAATATCTCAAAGGACAAAGGACTCATTGTACTTTATCGCACTAATCAATCCCCCTGTATACAGACATGGATGATCCTTATTTATTCGGAGTCTTGAATATCAATTTTGCACCCGTTTTTAACAGTCTCTTACATAAACGAACGAATTCGCTATTAGATTCGAGAATGATAATTATTTCAACTTTACTGATTTGTTTGTAGTTTGTAGAGTACCAGGTATTTATTTCAAAATCTATGAACTGAAGAAATAAATAATATGTGCACATCTGTTTCGATTGCTGAATAATTTCTGGAAACTTTGTAATTCGTCGATTTATTTACATTTGCAATTAGTCATTTAAATAATGTCAATAACCTTTTAATTTCAACAATGATTTATGTAAATCTCGGTTGTTTCTATTCGAATCGTTCCACTATTTCTACACCAACATGCACAATCATCAACGAAGTATGAATGATGCATTTACACCACGGTTTTAACTAACATCTAGAGTGCGATTTGGCGAAACATCTGGAATTCGTTAAAATTTATCGTAGACAATTTCAATGGCAGTAAATCCGTTGCGGATATCATAAATTCGTGTTGATTTATCTGTGCCATGAACTTTACGTTTTAAAAACTACAGTTTAAATTACTGATTGGGACACAAGTTTGAACAAAATTTTCATATGTTCGTATTTGGGCCATTTTATCACAAAATGCTATTCATTCTTGTGTTACTACAAAAAAAATTTTTTTTGTCTACCAGTGTATCTATTTGCCTATACGAGTTTTACTTCCATGTATAATAGTACTATTTGTACTTATAATTATTTATTACGATCTGAACGACCGTCAACTAAACTAAACGGGGAGTGCCCCTTATAGACATTAATGACTCACTGCTGCCGACGCCGTCGACTATCCACCAACATTACCGGCACGGCATCGGCCAAATACCGGTTACTCGACGAGGAAATGCACTAGGCAAGCGGGGTTGCCATTATAAATTAGCAAAATTATGTTTGCTATTTGCATTACGAAGTAACTAGATTGACACTTATATCATGATTCACCACTCTGATTATTGAACAGTATTTTAAGTGTACTATTACTAAATGCATACGATTTTTTGTTGGTACTAACTTTCACGCGTATAAATTTGACAACTGTCGTACTATTAGTTTGTTTGAGTTATACATTTGGATCGAGGCAGTGTTTTTTAGATATAAAAAAGAAATTGTTCGAAAGCAGTTGAGAAGTGATTTGCTAGGTTTAAACCAGACGAAATGAGCACCGTGGACTATTAACGCTGTTGATACCCCAAAGAAGCTTTTACCGACGAAAACATAAAAATAGTCCACAATATAATTCCGGATAACTGTAAAATGAAGCTGTTAGAGATAGCCGAAGTCCTAAAGATGTCAAAGGAATCTGTTGGACATATCGTGAATTAACATTGGGTATACGAAAGCTCTGTTCAAAGTGGGTGCCGCGGGAGCTCACAACCTACCAATGACGAATTCATAATTCTGAGCAATGTTTGGTTAGGTTAGGCTTTTATAATAATGATAATATGTGATCCAGACAGGGATCTTTCATTTCACACCTTAGTTCAATCGGCAGTCCTCCGAATGCACTCCAAAGCGTGGAAAGACGCAAAGTCGACTGGCAAGGTTATGGCGTGAGCATTTTGGGATAGGTATAGTGTTATATTTAAAGACTATCTTAAAAAAGAAAAAAACCATAAACAGCGACTATTACGTGGAGTTATTGGAGCGTTTGAAGGATCAAATTGGGAAAAAACGACTCCATTCGAGAAAGAAAAAATGTATCATATCACTAATTAATAAAACTTGGGAATTGAATTGTTTCCGTATCCATCGTATTCTCCAGATCTGGCTCCCAGCAACTTTTTTCTTATTCTCTCATTTGAAGAGGGTGCTTGTTGGACAGAAATTTTTCGCTGATGAAGATGTTATCGCCGAAATTGAAGCCTGTTTTGAGGCTAACAACAAATCTATACTATAACAATTTTATGACTGCTATAGTATATAAAATATACTATAGTAATATTATCAACGCACAACCCTTGTCGTTTTTGATAATTTTAAAGCCGCAATGCAAGACAACGTGCAACGCAAGACTCAAGATTTCTTGATCAAAACCATGCGCAGATGCAGTTCAGCTGATTGTTTCATGCAAGATTTCGCACTTGCAACTTTATCGGTTTGATGTCGTGTTATTGAGTGCTAGTTGCAATTCTAGGGAGAAATCTAGTGACTTTTGCCTCAAAAGATCAGCTGACTTTTGTAAAACTTAGCTTTATTCTCATTTTTAAGCTAGGCACAAAATATTTAATGAAATTTATGGTTAGGATTTTTATCAATACTCTTTTCTGTCTGTCACACTCCAAAAGCAAAGTAGCAGAAGTTATAATTAATGCTAGTGATGCACTGATCACTTTTTTCTTGTTTACTTTACCTAGTTTTGTTATTTTCTTTAAACCGCACACAAATATTAAATAAAATGCGATATCTTCCAAGAAATTGCATGCAATTTCTTGCACGTTGTCTTGCATCATGTTAAGCGGCCTTTAGAAATATAATTAGTTGCAATGAATCAGTTTTTATAATTATTTTCAAATTGTGATGACAATATAAGATTTTAAATGTTATAATTTAAAAAAAGTTACCTAGCATATTGGCAACTATGTAAAAAGACGAACTTGCAGATTATTCTAGTCAAGGTAAACAACTAAAGTGGAGCAAGATGGAAGGTAAATAAATACAAGAACTTAGTAAAAACATTCACTATATTTATAATATTTACAGCAATCATAATTTATTTTCGATGTGCAAACTTCATCGTAGTGCAAAATATTTTTACCAGCGGCGGTGCCTCAATAAGTACCTATACAAATTGCACTTGCGCTCCCAAATTTAAGTTTACTTCTGAAAATTTTGTCCTGCTATTATTTTGGAGCGGAGAAACCTACCACTTCGATTTGCGCTTTTTGAAACTAATGTATGCACTCATATACAGTTTTATGGTATTTTTTCTCGTAGTATTTGCCTATATTTGTATATTTTGCGACACGCACATTTGAAAAATAATCAAAATCATTTACCCAACGTATTGATATTTATAATTGATTTTCCTTTGTTTTGGTCTTCCTCATTGAGGAAGACTTAAATTATTATTTAACCCCTGCTTCACGTTGTGTGATATTTTCTATGAAATTTTACAGTGAAAATAAGAAGTTAACAATATTTACTTCTATGTTGATAAATCGTCTTGATTTTAAATCTATTTTGAGTAAAAATTAGTTTTAAAAATATGGTAAATTATCGACGTATTTATTGACTACTTGCATATTTATGTATATTGGTTAATGGATCACCCACAACATGAATATCAAATATATCTTTTGATTAATTTAAATTATGAGATTTGACAATGTCAAGTCATATTTTAATAAAGTCGGAAATGGGCCAAAACGTCCACCATTTTACCTTTTTCAAAAACAAATTTCAAAACAAAAGGGATCTAAAATCAAAACAATTTATCAAAGGGTCAAGAAGTGAAATATTGAAGCAATTTATTCACTTTTTTCTACTTTATACTGAACATTAGCATAAAAACTGCTGTATAATGCCTAATGAAATAAACTTTTTTGTGGAAAATTCAAAATACGCAATTTTTTTATTATTTTAAACCGAATACCAGTTCCACCAGTTTTTGTTTAATATTTTATATTGTATTGATCATTCGCTAATTTTGGAAAATCTTAGATGTTGCTGATGGTTGTTCGTTTTGTCTTAATGATAAATAATTATTCAAAAGTTGGTGTGTTTGCCCATCTCTAGGACTCACTTCGGCAGATCAAATTTTCTTATGCGCTCGTCGAACGATCTTCCGGATTCGACACAGATAGTGTGCGCAAGATGCGCGAAATGTTTTCTAAATGCACCTGTGCGCTCGATACACGTGCGCTCCTCCATCCTACCATTTTTTTTAACCCTATACAAAAAGGACTAACAATTAATAAAAGTTTCAATAACAATTTTTTGCAAAAATCTTGATTCATCGTGATTCATATGGAGCAACTTTTCTTAGAGCAAATTTTTTATCACACATATTTCCAGAATGTTTTAATTGCGGATGAAACAGTGACATTCACATTTCCCTCAGTCTATTGCATTAAAGTAAGATAAATAATTGATGTTTTCCATTTCTTTTAGAAATAATCTTGTGTTTTTCAAGAGCTATAAACAAGGATTTTCTCCCAATTACTTAATACGGTTTCCTAAATCGAATGTCGAGTTCTTTTTCTCATTTTAAGGAGAGATCTTGTCGGCTCTCGAACCGATCAGATTCCCGCAATCTTCAATAGCGGATAAAAAGCTCTTGAAAACTGGTTAAACTTGCAGAGAATTAAAATCAATGGTGATACATTTGCTTTATCGGTTTATTATTTTGTCTGTAATTGTAATTTTACAGGTGCGCCTTCTATCTTATCTTAAATATCTAGTATTTAGCCGGTATTAGAATGTGGTGAAACATTTTACAGATTGTCTCATCACGATTTTAATGAACGACAGGTCTATAGTGGACTTTCACCTTAAAACTTGTTTCTATTATATTTCTTTTGTATCTCTGCATGCCGACAAAGTTCTATTGTTAATTGTTGATCTAATAGCAGAAAATCGCTTTAAATTAGCAACTCGATACGTTGCAACTTAATTGTTTAAATGCAAAAGAAACTAACGAGCGTATCAAACATTTTTAATTATATAAATTCGATTCATTACGGTGTAGATTTGAATTTTAAACGACGTATTAAGTAAACATAAAGCCACTAGATATTTACGTTTATCGTATGTGATAATCACCCTATTCTAATCACCCCGAATTTTAGGAAAACTTAACTTCTTTTGTAGTAAAGAAACTCCATAAATATTCTTTTCTTCCAGACTTTATTTCACTAGTATTTGTTTTTAGCTCCATATGTAGCGAGCTTATGATGAGTATTAAACAATCACGGTACCCACATTGCAAATAGCTTTTTAATATTATAACATTTCCTGCAAAGTATTTCACAACCGTTCGGTTGGAATATTTACTTCATTTGCTATCTGTTTGTGTTAACAGAACCATAGAAAAACCTACCATTTCATGAGACAGAGCAAATGACTTTTTGGCGTTTTCGAGACGTTCCAGACGTTTGAAAATGGTACTTTTGCTTCCGCTTTTTTTAATGATTTTATGAATTACATGAAACGCTAGATTCTTTATAGATAGAATTAATCGAACCTAATCTAATCTAACCATAAAATGGATCCATTCCTCGGTCTGCTTAACAACATTTATTTTCGACTTTTTTCTTTCTCCTCCTCTGCCAAACATCCGTCTCTTAAAAATAGGCCTCTGAAAATAAAAACTTTCCAGTTCAAAAAATGAACCAATCCCATTATTAGTAAAATAGAAGTACTAATTTCCGACATATGATACCTTAATAAATGGATTCTACGACTTGGAAAACGCTGAAGTAACGTGTTTTGATCCTAAGCTGAGCAGAGACGGAAGTTTGGTCCATTTTTCTCCATATTCACCCAATTACGAAAATAGTGTTCTGGCTGTGAGTGTTAAAACTAATCGGTCAGAATTGTATAAAGTTTTGACAGATGAAATCAGAAGCACGACCTCTGAAAAGTTACTCTTACAGTAGAACAAAAGACACTTTATTTTCTGTCAACAAAAAATTCAGAAAAAAACCTTAACTAAGGTTCATAAAGTTATAAGCTGAGGTTCAAGTTTTAATGAAGAAAATTGTATTTTCCCGGATGTTTTCCATGTCAGGATAGCTTTTTTAACAAAATAAATTCCATTGGCGGCAATTTTATTTTTGGGTTTTATTTTTTGATGAAAGAAATTTCATTTTCTATGAGGAAGATCACAATTTCATTAGAATCCAACACAAATAATGACAAAATGACAGAGTTTAAATTATCTTCTACATCAGCTTAAATTTGCTATAAAAATCTCTTATCTTCCATAACAAAATTTCATTCATTTTCCATATAATACATTCCAAATTGAGGCATTTTTATTAAAAGAAATCATTTTTATTCTCGGTATAAACAGTTGCTATTCTTTAAACGTAGCAAGTTTTTTTGCAGCTTCTGTTGAATACTAATCGCTTATTTATTGACATAAAAATTTTGTATTACACGTAATTTCTATTATTTTGTAACTGTATGGAGCCTATAGAATAATATTCCATGTAAGTATTAAGAGATCTACGGGTTTAAACTTATGTGTCTGATACTTCAGCCGCTTTAGTAGAACCGTCTTTGCAACGTCTCTCCTGAAACATGGATCCAGATTTCATTGTTGAAACTGGGGAATAAAATTAAACAATAAGACAAAAAATGAGTATGAAAAAGTGACTCAATTCGACCTTGAAAAACTCGTAAATCAAATTGTAACATCAGTGTCATTGTTTCTTTCCATTATTAGGGTCTGGTACGATCATGGTTCCTTCCAAATGAAATAACTATAAACTTCGAATTTTTAGAAAAGAGTATTGAAACATTGGCAAAATCGGACAACGGCCTTCTTCTTGATCATGACAATGCGTCGTCGTGCCACTAATCTTTTTTTTATTTGTGAGTTCGCTGTGCTAAACGTTTCGATCTTTTTTGAAATGATACTGCTACTACAGAGCAGATGAAAACTAAACGAAATGATCCAGTTGGCTTGAGATTAATCCAAAATTCGATATTTTTTATCACGCCTCGTATGTTACATTTTTGTACAGGTAAACGTTTTCCAGTAATTTGATTGATTCGATGTGTACCTGCTATTTTTTAAACACATTTTGATTATTTTCAAGAAAATACGACATTACAGGCAGTTGTAGAATGAAAAAGCTTCAATAATAATGTCAGTAATTGTAAAATCGTGAAAGATCCAACGTTAGTTCGTTTTGATTCAGTTCGGTGGCCTTTTTCTTTGTCTCCTATCTATCCATCGCCTAATGATTAATTTTTTAACCGTTAGTCTTTTCTTTTTGTTGTTAAGAAGATTGCTTCTACGAGATAACTTTCACGGTTTAAAAGGAACATTGTAATTTTAAATTATTATCAGAGCCGGAGTCAATAAGACCGGTGTTTATTCTCAATAAAATTTTTCACTCATTGGAATAAAATATATTCGCGTTCAATCGATTCGTCTGATATTCAATCAAATATAATGCAGAAAATACAAACTACATTCAACCTAATCAAAACAAACGATTTTTAGACGTTATAAAACTTGACAAAATAAAAAAAAATACCGAACTGAAATTGCGAAGTTAACAAAACAATTATACAAGATCCAGTGACGTCAAATACATAACCTAGAAATGTGAATTTTGAGAAACTCTGAATCAGTAATTTCTTCACATATATGTAACGCTTAGTAGTTGAAGCTTCTTTCTCATAATTTTATCAACTAAACAATGTAATTACGAGGATTGTACGAAAAGTGAGGTTCTCAATAAGCTAGAGCCCGTAGAGAAGGTGCTATGCTAAATCCGACAACAGTGCTATGCGCAGTGGCTCCCCTACTCTCGAACCCGCCCGTCTGTGATTAGCCACTTCGCTCAGTGTTCGTTTGGCAGCCGCTAATGGTGGAAGTATTGATCGGCGCTCTATGTACGTAGAAAAGTTCCTACCTGTGGAGATTCATCGGCAACTGATTGAAGTTTATGGTGAAGAGTACAGATCCGTTCAGAACGTCCGCAATGGTGCAGTTTACAATGAAGATCACAGCTTTCAAAGGAACACTTATAGCGTAGCGATATGAAGTCCGAGCGTAGGTCAAATGTTTCCTCAGCGCATTATATGGAAACTTCTTCGACTTATAGCCCGTTATCTTCAAGAAGTAAACTTTAGTTATCTATCCCGGCAGATGAATATATCTTAGGTTTATAATAGAATAGTTTTCATTATCTGTTATCTGGATAATAACGTTAATCGAAGGATAACTACGAGTGAAGATCACGACCATTAACAATAAAAAATTTGGAGCTTTGTCTTGAAAAGTGTGTCAAAAAAAAAATAGAAACTATATTAAATAGTTGACAACTGTGCAGTGTAAGCTTTTCAACGATGTATAAATATAAATACATGGGAGAGACATCCCAGTATTTGGAAAATAGGTTGAAAGATCATCAATAGGATAAAAAAGTAAATGCATTAACAAACCATGAGATATCAAAATTAGAAATTTCAATACAATTATGATTGATTGATGGTTGGTGCTTATTTTTGAGATGTGACAACTAAGGATAAAAAAATACTAATTTATTGTGGTTGAAACAGATTTTTGTGGTGATATGAGGGATTGGTACTTAAGTTTTGAGGTAGACAATCCTTTAATATCAATACACTTTTGTATAGGTTTGAATCAATTGTCGTCGTAGATCTCCTATTTTCTTAGATTTTATCATTATGACTCCTTTAACTGAAATAGAAAGGACAGAAATTCTAATGATAGTAGGTTACGGGGATAGATTTCGAAGTCACGAAGAAGCATGTGCTTTATTTTCCTCCAATTGTTAGAAGCGAGGTAAGCAGAATTGTTCCAAAATTTGTTGGAATTGGAGGCGCGAGGAATGCTCCAAAATGTCAAAGAACAGAAATAAGCGACAATGTAAAGTTAGACAACCAAATACAACATAAGTTTTCTCACAACAAAATATTAGTCAGTTGTTTGTAGTAAAGAAAAACTGCACCCATACAAAGTTCAACGTTACGAGTTTTGTAAAACCCTAATTTGTAATTGGATAAGGATTTATAATTTTTCAAAATATTCTCCTTTAAGATTAATACACTTTTGTATACGTTTAAATCCATTCCGATTCAGTTAACTCCAAAACATATGATTCGAACGCATCAACCCCTTTTCTGGTACAATAGTCAATTTTGGATAACACTCGTATGACAACACAATCTGAGTACGATCACCATTAAAAATGTCAAAATATATTATGGTAATGTAAGATCTGCCACGTACACATCAGTGTTGCAATATCCCAAAACTTAACTAGCAACCCTCTTATTCATGTTGTAAATGATCTATTGATTATTATAATCATGCAAATTGTCTCTGCCAAGTTATCTTTTGAAAGACATAGGTCGAAACGCCAATTTTTTGCCTAGTTTAGAGTCTAATTTTAAATCAGAAGGGACCTAAAATAAAAATGGTTTAGCAACAAAAACATATAAAAGTGTCTAAAAAGTAAAAAACTGAATAATGTTTTCCATTTGTAAA
This sequence comes from Diorhabda sublineata, assembly GCF_026230105.1. NCBI lineage: Eukaryota > Metazoa > Arthropoda > Insecta > Coleoptera > Chrysomelidae > Diorhabda > Diorhabda sublineata. The sequence goes on from NC_079474.1 coordinate 42,537,419, forward strand.
AAATATGGGAACCTTACTCTTAGCTTAACCCTGGTAAATATATTTTTTCAATAAACAATTTGTTCAAAATTATTATAATATTGAACAACCCCAAGAGGGGTTTCTCTCAGTCGAGTCGGGGTGATTAGAAAGTCGAGAATATGTAACCAATTATTAATTTAACACATCGCGCCCTACGAATACAAGCAAATAAACAATTGAAATCAGTAATTTAACCTCTTTTTATTTGAGATATTAAAAAATAAATTTTTTTGTCTAAAAAAATATACATTTCCATTTACGTAATTATTTAAATTTATTTCCTTTGTTTCAGGTGAGTCAAAGTTAAAAATTGTTATTTCTTCAAAACTGGTATGTAAGTTTATATAAAAACAACATCAGTAAAAATAATAATTTATCTATCGGTTTTTGTAAAAATTTATTTCATATTAAAAACTTGATTCAGTTTCAAATTTAGAAGTACAATTTTGAAATTCAATACTTATAAATGTAATGAAATTGATGTATTTGAAAAATTATTCTAGCTTACAAATATAATTTTTTTTTGTCTAATGTTAGAAAGTTTTTTACGCCTTTCCTTTTATAGCTCATTACTCATATTAGAGCTTCTATTGATACTGACAGATTTTAAATATGTCTAAATATTTCTTTGAAATAGGCAATTATTTAAAAATTATTTGAACTTCTATCGGCTGGAGTTCCGAAAAAAGTAACCTACCGATTGGCTTCTAATTTTTACCAAATACTCTAGCACACACGAGATGATTGTACCTAAAAGATTTTTTGGCGTCTCGCAAGGAAAGAAAATGAGAAAATTTTTTTCCTAACCTAACTTAACCACGTATATTCAGCTAGTGATATTTTGTGCCTATATTTAGTATTTTTATAGCGCAAAAAAACTTGGCAAACTTCTTCATTCATCACAGTCATAGTCTTTTTATGCTTTTTTGTCTCATAAAAAATCCAAATATAGACACAAAATATCTCTAGCTGAATATACGTGGTTAAGTTAGGTTAGGAAAAAAATTTTCTTATCTTCTTTCTATGCGAGACAACAAAAATTCTTTTTGGTGTAATCATCTAGTGTGTGATACGAGTATTTGATAAAAATTTGAAGCCACTCGTTTTTCTGAACTTCAGTCAACAGCATAAAAGATATTTACTATGAATCTTTTGATTCCTTGTCGTAAAAATTCGATTTACTTTTTCACTTATATCATATGTATACTATAAAAAATTCTCAAATATTAATTTTTTGCTCCCCTCTATATGCTCAAGGAAAATTCAATTGTTAAATTTTGCTGCATTATTAACAATCATAAAGAGACTTTCTTTCAGATCCCAATAATTTATTTGAAACATCGAAGACTTTTTTTTTGTTAGTTATATAAATTAAAAATGTTAGTCGTGGACTCGCATATAATGGTTTTTATTCACTCAGTTTATTCAGAACACGAAAACATAAAATTGAAGAAATCATAAAAAGAGTCACAATAAAATATTTTTATACAAATGATGCATAAAATTCCTTAAACGTACAACTTATATATAAAAAAAAATGCAAAAAACATGTCACATAAGAAAAAACTGACAGAAGTGATAAAAAAACAAAATAAACCTGATTTTGAATTTACGAAAATAACTAAAAAATGAAAAGAATTGAAACTTAAAATTAACTAGTAAGATCATCGGTTATTATCAATTTTTTTAATTTTAAAAACGTTTGATAAAACGATTAGCTTGAATACTGAGGGAAAAATCTCTCCAATAGATCAACCGCTGTTAGTCAATTGGCCAAAAGTGATAGAGAAGAATAAGAGTTCTTCACGGGTCACAACAATGTTTTCTGATGAAGGTGTATTGGAAATAAATCTTTATCAATTCTAGAAACTAACATTCTGGATCTTCACTTAACTTTTCTAATAGTTGTTTTGTTAATTGCACCTTGAAACAAATTGTTTTTTTCTGTGTATTTTTTCTATAATTAGCAAACATTTCTACCTGAATAATCCGCAAACATTAATAAATCTTTAAAAATGTTCTCAAACTTTTTGCTTATAGGCGTAGGTCTGTTTTCAAGCAACAAGCTTTCGAAATATGTTTTCAAATATCAATGTTCTTGGGTTATTACTATTGATAATATAATTATTATAAAACAAAAAGTTCTTAAATGTTTGCAGTTTTTTGCTAAAAATCTCTAACGGTGTCTTTCTGATGCTCCATCGAAGAAAATAACTGCGTGAAGTAGAAGCGATGGTTTATTTCACTGTTAAATTAAAATTCAATAGATTCCTGCAGCCATTCTTCTTCGGCTGGTTTGTAATCTACATATTTAAAATGTCCAGGTTCTGGTCGATAATACTACTATTTAGTTTTATAAACTAAGCGGAATAGTTGTTTGGAAAATAAATTGAAATGAATCACTCCATTGAATCTTTATGCTCGACTGAAGAGATCTCAAAAAAAAGGAAATTTAGAGAATAATACACTATCACATTCTTGTAACTTTTTGTACCAACTAAACTACAACGTAATCTTGATGATAAAGCAATAAAAGTTTTTATACAACGAAAGAAATTTTTGAAATTACAACACAATCGATATCTTGTACTATTTAATATTATCTACTTGCAGTTATAACGCCTTTTAAATGTTCTGTTATAACCCTACTATTGTTAGTCATAATAAATGCACACGCATGCATGCAAAAGAAATAATTCTCGGTTTGGCCGCTATATGGCGACACCGTATAACGCCCTCGCTTACATAGACACGCGATCTCTTCTCGACTAGTCTTGAGGGGACATGACAAGACATTACGTACCTACCACGCAACTATATATACATGCACGTTTCATTCTTTTTTTTTTTAAATACTTTATGGTTAACTTGCGATGTTGCCGATGCTAGAAATTTTTCCTGGTACTTGAATTTGCATAAAATTAGAATAATTTTTCGTCTTCCTTGCCTAATAATTTTGAGTGTTTTCTCTTTTCTGACTTCTCCATTCTATATTCAGTAAAATAATTTGCTTGTCGAATAGCTATGTTTCTGAATTGAGGTTATGCTACACCTCTATTAGTTAAATAACAATTACTTTCTTACTCACGTTTCGTGTGCGTTGTTCGGTCTCCCTAACGTTGGCTATCACCATGGAAAAAGCTATACGGTCCCCTGCTAAGCGAAAAAATTCACCAGCTCTTCTTATGCCGATTTAGTCTCGAATATTTCTGATCCACGACAGTTTCTTCCTTCCAACTCCACGGCGACCCTCGATCTTAGTCTTTAATATGAGATGTAATAGACGATATTTATCACTTCTCAAAAATAACCAGATCGGCATTTCACGGTCGCCAAGCGTTGTTTGTAACATGTATCCATGATATACGAAGCATTCTTCTGTGAAGTCACATTTCGAATATCTCCAATTGGTTCATCGTCCTCACTTTTAGAGTCCACACATCTATTCCATACACCATTACTGGCCAAACATAGTATTCAATACTCCCAATTCTTTATTTTACATATATCACATAAAATTTTTGACAAAAAGCTCTTTTGTAACTTAGATTTCGAGGCTGTAAACGGTAGGAGCTCTCTTCGTATACCAAAGGATAATCTTGGGGCTTGATTCGGAACTAAACAATAAAATCTACAAATCCATTTTGTTACCGTTAGCTACGCTCATCTAGTGATCGTGGGCCAAATCAATAATTAAACTCAAAAATCTTCAATAAGTAACAAAGTCTATCTTTTAACAGGAACATCTCCACAATTCAGGATCATACTTGAATGTGAGGAAGCCATGTGCAATTTATGAAATAATGAAAAGATGCTTTTCCTATAAGAACCTATGGTCTTTTACACAGATGATTATGCACGAGTCGTAGCCGGTAGATACGTTTCTTCAATCCAATTAGCTCTACAAAAGGGCTTCTGCTCATGGCAGTGAAACATCCCATATCAGATCAACATTGTATAGTACTGGCTTATTCTGGAGTACCCGGCAATGAATTAGCAGTTCAGATGAAGTAATTCTTTTCAATGGAGCAGACCTTTTATGCATACAACGAAGCTATGGTTGTGAAGAAAAAGAGAACAATAGAAAAATATCAGCCCCTGGTGAATGATGAAAGTACAAAGACCAAAGAATTCTGATGATACCTGTAATTTCTACCATGAAACAGCTGAACATTGCTATTGTAAAGTTATCCATAGGTAAAAGCTGCTACACTTTGGATCGTGTTTTGAAAGTTATGAAAGAAACCAGAATAAGTGGTGGACATGAGAAATAGTGTGATTTATTAAGACGTTGCTGACCGAATGATCAACATTAAATCTTCAGGTCAAGTTGCGAGGTTTGCATTGCATCACTCCTTGAATAGTTGATATCAAAAAATACCAAGGAACAACAACTGGTCCGATACATTGCTATGTGTTTACTCCATATCATATGGTAATCAAAAACTAAGACCACAAACTTATAATGTTTTGGTCTGTTGTTGGTCTTCATACTTCAATATTTTAGACACAATTTCTATAATCTAATTATTATTTTAACCGTTGTGCGTTACGAGTACTGAGGACCAAATGGAGTGGGACAATTCACCTCCTAAGTGGGATGTTTCTCTTTGTACAACCTGACCGATAAATAGTCATGAGTTGAAATCGCTTACAATTAATAATGGATTTTTTACTGAACGATATTACGTGGATACAAGTCTAGAATTAAATGTTAGTTTCGATTGCAGTTATTTCTTTCAATGCACTAGGAAAAGTCTACTCAATCCACAAGGTCTAGAACGTAAATTGTCATTATTGAACACTAGTATTAAGTAGTCAGACCTGGTAATTGTCTTTGTAATGAAAATTTAATATAATTCCTCCAACAGTCCACAATTTCGATTTTTATACTGAGATGAATTTCAGGGATCTGACTCTGAACGAAACTAATTTTCGAGAAAGCTTTTTTATTTTCCCTAAATTCTGTTAATGATAGCAGAGTAACGACAACATCGCTTAAAAGGATAGAAACCCACTCACTGTTCAACTGCATTTATAAGCGCACTAACCGAAGATTATGCTAGCAACAACCTCGACGGGAGGCCTTGCTCACATTTCACTAAAACGTATTTCGTATTAAAATAACATGCTGGCTTCATTAAGCGTATAGGCGAAGTTATGTATATTATTTTTTGATTAGTTGAAAGTTTTGCAAAAGGTGGACGTTTATAACATTATTTATAATGATTTTTTTCAAGAAATTTGTCGATCAATGTCCAGCAGGTTTGAAAACGTTGATAGAGAAAAGCAGCTTTTGATGAATCGTAATCGTAAAAAGCACATGTTATGTTTAGTGGGTCAATAACGCGCTTAACACTTTTGACTGCCACAGTGTATTCCAAAATCGATCGTCAGAGCCAAAACATTTTTTTTTGTTTATAATTATTGTATTCAGTATAACTACCTATATTAATCTCAAACACTTTAATTGTTTTTTTATACATGGTTTAAACATGTTTTTCGGCTTGCTTGCACCAAATTTTTGATTTATTTGCTAGCCGTTGATTGTGAAAAGTTAGTGATAAAAATTACACATTCTGCCTCACACATAACTTTCTTTATAATGCTTCTGCTTCCTATAATTTTGAAGTATGTTTTTTTTTGTTCATATGTATTTTATTTTCAAATAAAATGCTTAAAATTGTCGTATATTTTTGATAAATCTAATTTTTTCTAAAAAGATACATCCATAACGGGAGCATCCTTGAAAATTCACGCTAAGCAAAGTACAGACAGGCCACAGCTACATCAGTCCAGTAACAAAATAACTCGAAAGTGTGCAGGTATACACATGGCAGCTAAAAATTGTTACAATTTGTAGACAAAAGCTAAAAAACAAACATAAAAACTAAATAAAGATATAAATAAAATTAAATATCAATATACAGAAGAAAAACACAATGAATAACTAAATTATAGCTAATAATAGTCCGTAGCAAAATTAAACCAGCATGTCCGGAATTAAATATTATTAGGCGTTTACAGAGTAGAAGGCACTTTCCAGTAAATCTGTCATCAAATTATAGCGGAATGCAGGAAAAGCTGATATCGATTTGATTACAATTGGCAAGTGATTGTGCATTTTTTTGCATTGTAAAATATTGAGCCCTTCAACTAATTCTGAACGGGGAATAGGTAGTGCTTAGGAATTAGGCAAACGGATTCAAAGATGAATAAAGAAGGAAGAGTCGGTATTTTTAATCTTTTGAATAAGTCCCTGAAGTGAGCCTCACTGTTCATTCCGAGTAAATATCTAACAGCTCTCTTTTGTAGTTTGGAAATTCCTTCGAATTGAGTCGCACCCCTGAAGGGAAGGGCATATCGGAGATGCGACTCAATAAGGGTATAATAAACTGTTAAGGAGGTGGATAAGTTTAATTCTTTGGAAACTGATCTCAGAGGAAAACAGGAGGAACTTAATTTTTTAGATAAGGCGATAATATGTAACTCCCATTTCAAGGAATCGTTCACGACAAGACCTAAGAATTTTACAGATTCAACGTCGTCAATGGTGATGTTATTTAATAAAAAAGACTGCAAGTATCTTTATATGATAAAACTTTAGTTTTAGAAACGTTGATGATTTAAAGTTTAAATTAAATATATAATCTTCATCAATTTATTTTCATAATCATTCAACATTTGATATTTAATGCTATCGCCTTTACCTTCTGAAAACGAACGATCAGAACTCGTTAGCGTGCAGACATTTTTATTGACGACGTTGGCGTTGTACCAAAATAAAACTAAACTTGACCTAACGTAACGCAGCTTTTGTTAGATTTCCATGTAAAGTACACAAAAATAACTTTCCCTATTGATAAAATTAAACACTAAAGGTATCCACACACGTAGTGTATTCATAGATAGATGTAAAATAATTTGATTTCTGAAATTTTATAATCTATCGAATAAATTTATAATATATTTATAACTTGTCTTCATTTTAAATTGTATTATCTACACTTATAATGAAAGGAACAATAAACTGTGTGTTTTCTCCATACACATTCATACAGTTTGGTTCAAAGCTACCTTAAACTGTTTAATGTATACAGATTTATATAAAAGAGGGATCGGAAAACAATGTTCTTAAATTCTAAGGAATAATTTTTCATTTTTAATCAATATTATAATCATCTTCGATATAAACGTTTGGAGAGAATCACTACTTTTTGGATAATCGTATATATGTTTTGTCTCCAGTGATAAAAAAATCGTTGTTTATAGTACAACAATACCAAAACATTGCATATATTTGATTGGTTCTCTTCGGACAATTTATGGGGGACCCACTTCAAATTATCGAAGCAATCGGGCACTTTGGCTTGAATCTTTTGATGTCACCAGGCAGACTATGAGACCAGACCAAGTGTTTAAACCTGGCACTCACAATCCACCACCGGCACTTCGGGTCATCCGTGATATTCATAGTATGTAGGTGGCGTCCAGTGAATCAAATTTTGGGCTTTGTTATTTGGCACACGTCCAACATTTGTGTGTCTTAGCTTGTTTCATGCCAGGTATTTCTATCCATTTTCGCAGAGCTTGTCTTTCAAGAAGACTGTCGAGAGACGCACCAGCAGTACTTGATTACACCAAGAATGGGTTTTGGAACCATTGGTGAGTTTGACATTATTCTTGTGCACGAGTGACTGGGCTCTTATAATTAGGAGACACCCCTCACCAATTTTAGTAGGACTTTCTTACACTCGAAGCCTACAGCACACCGATTCAGCCGTTATGGATTGTATGGAAGTCCTGCTATATGAGCAGATTGATATTACTGTGTTTCTATGGCGCCGATAGAGTATCCCACGTCCACCTTCCATCACAGCGAACACTTTTACTTCTAAGAGGGTGGATTGTTCTTAATGTTTATAAGTGGCTATAAAACAACAAGTTATAACATTTATATTAAAAGATATTTCGTGCTTTGTTTTATCATATTCCACTTCGTTTCCATCATTAATAAGTAGTTAGTTTGTGGTTGTTATAAGTTTCATTGCGCGTAGTACCTTTCAAAGAATCAATGGATGAATCTTGCGATATATGTATACCAATCGATATAATATACTTTACATGGGAGCTTCTTCACTCTTCATGTTATTTAGATGACAGCCGTTGTTAGTACAAAGTGTCACATCATTATTTGGTAAAAAATATGTATATGTAATACTTACGTGTTTGAGATACATTTTATTCTATAAATAGTTATTATAGTTTATATATATTGTCGTAAATTGTATTAAATGTTTCGTCTGCTTCGAGATAGAAAACCATTTATATATAGGATAAGATAAACGCCCAAACGCACATATGGTAGGTACATCTATCTAACTTCTACGTGTGTTGTTACCATCCTACAAGTTAGCTCGCATTCACATTCCAGTGGTTGTTTTTAATTTATTTGTTTTACGATTTATTTATGATGGAGACTGCCCAAGTGCCCATAGCCGCGCAAATCTACCAGAAAAAAACGACTTGACCTGTCAGACAAGCTTTTTAAATAGCCAATGTTGCCAAACTATTATGCTTCTACCAAATAGATGATCACTGAAAATAACTGAGAATACGGGGATGGACTCAGAAGTAACTGGCCTAACAAAGAAAACACAAAAATTGTGGAAAAAAATATATTTATTTTTCAACGTAATATCCTTTTAGCTCTACACACTTTTCCCAGCGATGTTCAATAAGTTTAATACCATTTTTAAATCCGAGGGGGCTAAATCTTGTGAATATTTTGGATTGCAATAACGGATGTGAGAGCATTGTCTTGATGAAACAACATTTTCTTAGCCAAATGTTTTTTGTCAAGATAGTCAAATGAAATTATCCCACGCGTATGCTAAAAAACCGACGCCATGACCTCTCCTGCAGATAAAACGGTCTTGGCTGGTTCTCTCTTTGAAACAGAGCAAAAATTTGACTTTATTTCTGTAAAACATCGCCAAACACCCGATGGAAACATCTTCACGACGCTGTTTTTGTCAAATTTTCAGTTAATATGCGATGTACCGCACTTTTTGAAATGTCTACTAGCTCGCGTACTTTCAATCGACGATCATCCAGTACCGCTTTGTGGATTTTCTTCCAACATTTTCGGAGTCGTCACCTCATTTGGTCGACCACTACGATGCTGGTCTTCGTAGGTCGTACGGCCTCGCTTAAATTCTGATACCCATTATTTTGTTGTTGGTAACGAAGGAGCAGTCTCGTCCAGAGTAGAAACTAGTTCAGCTTTTATATTGGATCAAATAAAAGTATTGTATCACATAACGATGACCAATTTTTTTCGTTCTCTGTTGATGGCTGCCATATAAATACTTAACAACATCTTCAAACTTGAAACAGTATAGATTGTGTACCTTCTAATAAAGTTGTATTTTTGAAGTAACTACTGCCATCAGACCAGGGACCATCCTCGTAAGAATATTTTTTTCAGTAGGCCTTGGGCTGAGCTGTTTTTTTGTTGAGGTTTGTATTCGTATCGTGTATATGTGAAAATGTAGAAATTTAATCAAAAACCAACTTGTCTCATTGATATCCGACTGATCTTGATCAAATATTGAGATTTTTTCCACAAATATAAAAAAAAATAATTGAATATATTTTAATGATCTTTGCCTGATTATTTTTTTCCTATATAATATAATATTTGCAAACTAACCAATATGGCAACGCTGTGTTTAGGATAGAAATAGCTCAACATCAGCAAGACTAACACATATGACAAATTTTAATCTCTTTTTTATAATCGCACATTGAATTATTCAATTATTTGTTTATTTATATGAAAACTGTTGAAGAAAATGGTTACTAATTTTAATGCCACACATGTTTTTCTACCAAAAAAACCTACGTCTCTATTTATAAACTGATAAATTGTTAGAAATATCTGTTAACAATCTCAGAATATATTAGAAAAAGCGTTAAATTCGTACACAGGTACCCAAACCAGTTCTTTTTAATGCAATTAAGACCAATTTAAATTTTTCACATGAAACCGGCTTAGTAGTCACTCCATGCTGTATATTTATTAATAGAATTAACTATCAACATATAGTAGGCGATGCTCAATTGGTCTTGTTTTTTAATAAACTGGTATTCGACCAACATTGAAATGTATGTAAAAAGTTGTGTACTAAGTGTATCACCGACGTTATGTTTCAATACACATTTGAATTTATGATAAGAAGACTGGGGATTTGATTTAAAAAAATACGAATCGTAAATTTCAGTGTTAACACTTTAAGCAAATTAATCCCAATCCCTACTAGTTTTCTATCTTTTCAGAAAAATCTACCATAATTGTCAGAAACTTGATTATTCCACTGAATCCACTCCACTTAATTAGGATCGAAATCAAATCGAATAAAAACAAGGACGGATATATACATCGACTTTACAAAAATTAGAATATATCGATAAACGTTTTTTCAACGAGATTTTATCAATTCCACCTGTATGCTTGTAGTTTGTAACTTGTTAGCCTCGATTTTGCCCTACTTTGAGCGATCATATTTAATTTAAACTTTTACACACCACAATGCAATATTGCGATCAAAATATTTGATTATCTTGATTATATTCGCCAGGATCCATAAATTTATTTTTGAATCTTTTGTATGAGAGTATAAAAGATAGAGCTAGTGGGTAAGCTACGTAACCGCGCAGTCCCAGCCTCACAAAATCAAGATACCACCATCAACACCTCTGTACGTATTAAATACGAGTTCGAAATAGCAAATTAAACTATAAAGCAGAAATAAGATACATTTCTAAAACACTGAGTAAGACGCTTTGAAATTTAGTTACACTAAACACTAGTTTTTAGCCATAATGAAACTAAAAATTCAAAAATAATACTTATAAAAGATAAATATTATAAAAGCGTGGGGTACTTTTTATGACATTTTTAAACTATTTGTTTCGAAATGAAACTAGTAAAAAATTATGACGAGTGATAATGAGTTTGATCAAGTTAGGTAAATGTGCAAATGGAGAATAAAGGAAAAGAAAGACCTTCTTAGTAATTTTCGGTAACCGAAAAATAATTCAGAAGACCCAGAATAGGAATCGAACGCATCTATTGGTTCCACGCTAGAAGCTTTACCAGTTATAGCTAGACCAGAGGCATATTTCAGTTACCTATGTAGGAGACCCACCGTGAAACATTTCCGTCCATCTTATCGTAAAGAGCCATTTCGAGCTTATTACGAAAATAGGGAAAGACAAGAATCATGGAAAGGGAAGTCCTTTTATAATAATGACATTAATTTTGTCATTACGAATTCCATCCTTATGTCAAGAATTATTTTTGACTTTTCAATATCAAAGATAGAGAGGTTAATGCAATAATTGTACTATTGGAAGAGAGAGAAAGAGCATCGGTTTCGCACAATCTATTTCTCTTTACTCGCCATTAAAATCTCGCCGTTCCCAGCCCTCGAACCTTCCTCATTATGGACATCCAATAAGAATAGAGAAGAGTGAGAGATAGAGAGTATAAACCAATGACCGTGCGCACCCACTCTATCTTTAATATTAATTCTATGCTTCTTAGTTTCATTATTGCTAAAAGCGTGTTTTTTCAAACTAGAATTTTGAATAACCATAAAGAAAAAATTGGTAAATTAGTAGTTGATTCGAAGTAACTGTAACCACCAAATTTTATTATCAAGCTTGGCGACAAACACAAAATGAATTTTTGATAAAATATTTTCGATAAAAGACATTGCTATCTACCAAATTGTAATTTATTTCATGTTATACAACGATTGAGTTACGGGACATGTAGTATAATATTTTCGTTTATATACAAATACATTCAGGTTCAATAGACCCAGAATTACTCTGCTCTTGACTGTTGACATTGGCCGCTAGAACAGACGAAATAACATATTTTAAAGATGACTTAGAATAGAAACAGCAAACGCATAAATGAGTAAATTAAGTTGTCCGTTATTTCATCAGAACGCTACATAGACATTGCGCTTTGAATTTCTCATTTTGTTGCTAAATATAATACGGTACCAGTCATCTATATTAAGGATAGTGAAGCAGGGAATTAAATAATAATTACAAATACGTAATTCCTCAAAAATCTACTATTTTTAGCCACAATTTTTATATTTACACATCAATAATCGTCTCTAAGAATTGGGACCAAAGCAGCGCCGTTTAATACGTTTTGTGCTGAATAAGATTGAACGGGAATCATATCTTTTAGGGACCAAAATGTAATATAGTTTTCCATCGATCTATAACCGACCATGGTCAACAGCTCTTCTTATTGTTTATAGCCTTATACCTCAAAAAAAGAAAGGTTTCATCAGCTTTAATAAATCGAAAATTCTCTAGATTTAAATAAATAATGTTGGTTCAAAAAACCAAGACGAAATTGGTCTCCTCCCAAAACTACTGTTACATCCTTCACGCCTATCAACTCTACTAAATAGTTTGTCATTCTAGAAGAACTTGACGAGTTGGATTAACGTCTATTAGACCAGGAAGGTATTTTGAAAACCAGATGAGAAATATTACCATAGAAAAGATCTGAATCAATGTGACATTTTCTTTTCGCCGAAATTATTACCTCCATTAAACCAATTGGTTGAAAGCTCTTGAATTGAGTATGTTCTGAATAGGATTGAAGAAGATATGTATTATCAATTCATTAAAAACACAACCTTTGTTAGTATAACCAGTGCCATTCGAGGAAAAGGTAGAAGAGATAAGCAACCTAAAAAAATAATTGAGTGTATTCTTTTCACTAGTAATAATGGGGAACCCTTGTCAATATTAGGTGCTTGGGTAATCCTTTTGCAGTGCTATTGGTAGAGTTGGACTGTCTACTAAGGACACCTGTATTATATCTGTGAAAATCATAGACTTTCCCTCCCGTCTTTTTAGCTATAGTATTTCCGTTGCTGTATACAAGATGTTTGTCTCATCTGTGAAAGATTAGGCTTATCTGCTGCCATATGACAGGCATGCTAGTTGCTGTTTCCTTTTTCACAGCTTAATATGTTTTCACTTGGGGTGGTCCCTACTACATGCTAGTTGAGTGGCTTCAAGTTTGGATTGTTCAGTGATTCAGAAGAGCTCTACCACCATTTCGACAACTAGCTTATTGAGTGCCTTGTTGTATTTCGGAATCAGGTTTGATTTGGTTGTTATACTTTACAGTGTCGCTGCATCGAGTAACTGATAACCAGAATGAATATCACTAATTGCTTTCATAGTGAAATCAGACGATCTTTTAGTAAAATTGGATTTAAAACAATAAGAAAAGATCGCTACAAATCACCTTCATTACCTATAAGCCATTATCAAGCCACAAAAAATTATTGTTTAGCATCTGCTGTGCTCCCGAGATACCAATCGAGACAAAAAATAGTTCAATGTGAAAGATGTTTCGATTTTTTGAATGATACTGGATGATGAGTGCTGTTGCACCAATATATTCAACACTATTTTAAATTGTTTAGCGTATTGACTATACCTTTAACCTATAAAACTCGAAGGACATCGCATTGTTTCATATTTTTAATGGTTCTATTGATGAATTAGAAATATAGAGGGGAAGAATTAATTTAGAATATGCATGAAGGGTTCTACAAATAAAGTACTTGGATATATATGCACATTTAGGGCTGAGCCTGTAATTTCGTTAAAATTTTTTTCGATTTCGACTTTACTTTATATTTTATCAAACCTGGACCGGATGGAGTGAATGGCATTATAATGAGGATAGGTCCTTAAGATGACAGAAGTCAAAATTTTGAGATATATCTTCACGAAAATGAAATAAACACATTATCAAACAAAGTGGAAGAAACCATGAAGGGATTTATTTCAATATTATTCATAAGTCATCTAACTAACTTTTGTTTTCTCGATGTGAAGCACACCTCTGCTATTGATACGTCTCTCTGTATATGTATAACTGAATGAAACCGATATTCGAATGACATGGAAATTAAATCGACTGAAAGATTAAATTATATGCAAAACGCTCGGCAGGAAGTAACAACACCTAACCTCAAAACGCCTTTACATTTTTCACCTCTACCCACTATAGAATATACAGATTGTGTTGATTATTTTTAACAGATCTAGTAACTGCGGTAGTAGGTATCAATTACAGAATAATTTTGACATGATTCATGATTTTTGTGTTGGAAGTTGAGCAATTTAATCGAGGACGATCATTTGCAAACAATTAAAACACTCGTTCGATCACTTTCTTATTATTTTTGAATAGTGGAGAAAAGAATCAGTTTTGAAATCTTAACGTAACACATCACTCAATAAGTCGTGTTACTAACTTAGAAAAACACTTCTCGATGCCGTGCTTTGTCTTTGCATCAAAATAAATTTCAGTTTCAGCTTCTTCATTTCTTACCGGCGAGCACTTTTTTTAGATCGGCGAATGTCCACTAGTCACTGGGGATCAGATCTGGCGTATACGGTGGATGAGGAAACAATTCGAGGTGTAATTCGTTAAATTTGACCATCATTGCCATCGATTTGTGAATCGATGCATTGTCTTGGTGAAACAGTGGTTTGTTTTTCCTTGATTTTTGCAATCAAATAACTCCATGTAGTATTCGCCATTGATTGTCCATCCTTTTTGGAAAGGGACTTTTTTGATGTTTGTCTCAATTGGACGACCAGAACTTTCACCATCGTCGGTATCTGTATGACTACGTTTAAATTCAGCAAACCAATAACAAATGGTTCTTCTCGATGGAGCAGAATCCGAATAAAACTTTTGAAGCCATTGCTGAGGTCGTCCAGTATTTTTTTTTGTCATTAAGAAGCAATGATAAATTAACACACGAAATTGTTTTGAATCCATTGTTTTGAAAATAACAAAAGTAGCTGTCACTTTTTTCTAACTAATATATGGATTTTACAATGGACGACTTAATGAGTGATCTAATACCTAAGAAAAGTCGTCATTTTTCTTTTCTGTTTACATTTGACTTACTCAAACATCTGTCGTGTACCTAAAATAGCCGCGCTCTAATCTATTCATTGGTGTAGTCCTTGAAAAATATATGAATAAATAAAATTAAAAATAGAGGAAGAAATAAAATATGTAATATAAAAATACCACTTTCTGAAACTCTTACGGGATACAGACGAGCTCAACTAGACTACATAAACTAATTCAATTACTTCTATGCTTTCTAATCATATGCTTTTATCAAGAATACCCAATTTTCCGAAAACTTTATTAAAATCCTAAGTAACGAAATATTTTTTCAAACTTTAAACGACTTTTGAATCTCATTGACATCACAATTTGCGATTCAGACGGTATCGATGACAACCTTGGGAGTATTAATTGAATATGCGTGGCGAAATGTTGTCGGCGAATATGAAAACCAATATTATATATCTTTAAAAAAAAACACGAATGCCAATATTAATTACGAGAAAAACTCTAAAAGCATAAATTAGTTTGACTTTTTCTTCCACTGATTGTTACCCTCTAAACGAAGTTTTTTTAATAGACGTATTATTTAAACGTATTGTTTTTAATCTATATCACTTGAATTCTCATCTAGAAGCAGTGACGGCTTGTGACTTTAAGAGAAAATATTGCCAAAAGCCTAATAAGCTTCAAAACGAATCTATTTTGTTTTAATCTTTTGAAGATGCATAGTCCACAGAATGTTAGCTTTTTACTAAATGGATACAATTAACAAAAAAAATAATTTTCGAATTCCACCTGACATACAACAAGACTTCCCCTCGAATCAACCACTCTTTGCGAGAGGCTCTGGTAATTATCGTTTGTTTAAACTGATTTTCTATGTTCGGGTTCTTCTTTATTCTTCCATATTAGGTCTCCCCGTCATTCGTGGTCCAATTGTAGAGCTATCCATTGTTTCTGACGCGGTGATACCGCCTGCAGAGCTTACTGGTGTATTTAGTAGCCTTTAGTGGCACTGTTGCCGGTTCCAAAACCGGAAAAAACCTAACTTAACCTAATTCTCAGAAAACAGATAACTAGTTCAAAGTAGCGATAGAACGCCTCGGATATGAAATGATTAAACATTAACAACCCAATCAAAGAACAGAATGTGAAAACAAATATATACTGAGAAGATCCGCCTGGGACATAACAGAACATATCTGCGGAACTAGGAAACAAGGGATAAAGGCAAAGAGCAAAAATAATATGGCAACTACATACTTATATACAGCGGAGATGACAAAGATAGAAAAGCTAATAAAGGAGTAGGGATACTAATTCAAAAAAATGTAAAAACAATATCACAACTTGCCAATATTTATATCGTGTGTATATGTAAAATGCTACGTTAGGGTTGCTTAGGTAAATCCATCTTTTAACGCAAGTAACAATGCGTCTAATGAATCGATTATATTTTGGCAAGGCAGGAAGAAGCTTTTTACATATGTATCTCTACTTGATGTTTCGCTTGAATTTCGGTTAACAAACACTTTCACAGATCATATCTAATGATTTTAAATGGTGATATTTAGAAGGTCCAAAGGAATCCGATAATCACCGATTGCTGGTACATGTTGTACATGCTATCACGACTGCTTCAAACTTTTGATATCAATGTCTTGAGAGAAAGTAGAGTAATTGTACTCTTCATAACATTAGAGACCAGTTTTGAAACTGTAGATTGTTTAAATTGAGGGGTAGGAATTTTCACATGTGAAAACCAATATTACGATAGTTTCAACGATGATTGAAATCTATTCTTCGCACTTTGGTCGAAATACCGTCAGTTAAACACTCATTGAAATTGTCAATATTTTTGAGAAAGTGTTTTTCAGCAGACAGTATTCCCAAGGCAAACAATCTTTTTTCTTTCATCGAATTTCTCAAAAAAGTTCTAATTCTTTGTAGCACTGACAAACAGCGTTCCGTCTATAATTTCTATATAAGTGTAGTAACTAAAATTTGTATGAGTTTCAATGGGATAAAAACGAAATGGTACCAGAAACGACTCTGAACTTTTCGTTTTTATAAATAACTGAAAATTCTATTTTTAACCTTTTGTTATCGAAAGACTGATAAGAGTTTACTATTCCAACAAGCGAATCATCTGGAAATTTTTTTTCGTAATCTCGGAAACCCAACCTCAATCTGCAATCACTAATCACTTAGTTTGTCTGGCACTTGGTTAGAAAAACCGACACTTCCTCCGTGCCTTATAATCCCAAAGGAAACAGAAGTACACAAATAGTCTATTCTATATTCTACAACTAGAAATATGATAACGTAATCTGAGCGTAAAAATTACTCGACAGAAATCACCAGTTGTCCGGAAGAGCCTAGAATCCTCAAGAAAGAGATGAAGAAAGCAACAGTGCCTGATTTAATGAAGAAAGTTCATATGATTCGAACTTAATTCCATACAATAATAAGTAGGTACTATCAAAGCTACCCTAAGAATATTTCGAATTATTACTGAATGGGGTGTTAAAATATGTGGGTGGCCTTAGACGCCGGGTGCGCTTAATTTTGTTTCATTCAGACGTGCGCTGAATGTATGGTTAAATATATAATTTTGCAAATAAATGAAATAGAATTTGCTTACATTTTACAATACTTTTTGTTATTATATATCGCTTAATTAATTAGTTTCATTCTTTGGATATGTAACATCCTTTGAGGACATTAACCTCTCGTAATATGAAGTTTTAATAATTATTATCTGTCGGTAATGAGTCCTTTTCTGTCTCTTTTTAGTTCGCATAATGACAATACATCATATAATTACGTATCTAGCGATACTCAGTTCCTGAAAAAACAAACTAATGCTTTTACCTTTTCATTATTACCGTTAATGTCATGGTTTTGATGAATGTATATTAATCTACAAAGAAATTCCATTATAGTCGGAACATACGCAACGCAATATTGATTTGAAAAACAATTTTAGAAGTCCACCGCTTCTATAACTGTCAGATTCGAAAAATTTAATATTTTAAGGATTTGCAGTTACTCGAAAAGGTTCTATACGCACCAAACTCCAAAACTACTTATATAGCTATTACAAAAAGATTTATGAATGCATCTAAATGTTCTTGATTTTAGGTCTGTCTTTTCTGTTTTAAAATTTATTTATTTTTATAATTTTTATG
The DNA here is from genome assembly GCF_026230105.1 of Diorhabda sublineata. Classification (NCBI taxonomy): domain Eukaryota; kingdom Metazoa; phylum Arthropoda; class Insecta; order Coleoptera; family Chrysomelidae; genus Diorhabda; species Diorhabda sublineata. The sequence goes on from NC_079474.1 coordinate 42,555,626, forward strand.
AGAAAGATAATTTAGACGTTTCGACTTTTCTTTAAGTCTTTAACAAAATATGAGATTGACACTGGCAATTTGCACATTTATATCTATATATCACCTTCATCATGAATATCAAAATAAGAATAAAATCAAATTAGAACTTTGTTCTAATAAGAAAAATTATATAGCAGTAATCAATTAAATTTCTAGTTTTATTAGAATTTACAAAATAGAGCTATAAAGAGCTATAAATTTTACTGTCTACATAGGGCAAACATCTCAGTATTTAGAAAATAGACTAAGATAATGATGAAAAAATAAATCTGCTTTAACGAACAATTTTGTGATTATCAGACGGCATGCGGTCCAAAGCGTCCGTGAAAAATGCAACCAATTCGTTATGTTGATAAAAAACCTTTGGTCTTTAGACCGAATTATTGTGTGTACAATGTTGATCAACTTGCCCATAAAATAAATTTTCTTGAATAACTTTTGTTGCACCAAATGACGCCATTTGAAAACAATTATTGTATTGGTGAATATGAGTCAAAAAATATTTAGAATCTGGTCCATTTCTGGAAAGCAATTAATGTAATCGTTCTGGTGGCGGTACCAATGGCGTCAATTTGAGTTGACCGCTCGCTTTTTAAACTTAAGTGCCTTTCAATGTTGACATACATCGTTTATTGGTCCAATACCAACGATTTAATGTGAACTGTATTCAATTTCTTCGTTATAATTAAATGCAGCTAGATAGGGCTTAAATACAATATTTCTATATGTTGTTGATTCCGTTCAACTTCATTACGCGCTTCGCGTTTCTCGTTAGTTTGACCTACTCTTGTATATCTTTGACTCGCAGCATTGTAAATTAAAGAAAACTATTGTATTCTTCTTTATAACCAAGTATATCACTTGTTATGTTAGTAACAATCATGTGAGTCTATCCAAACTTTCCAAAACTCCATATAAAATTGTATTTTTAACTCTGATGATACTTGTATTCTGTCAATACTATGTCAAACGTCATTATTTTACATTTAAAAAGTTTATAGTGTCCAAAGCGCTAAGGTTGGAATAGAAGTTAGTATTATTCAAAAACTCCGCACCATTTTTTAAATTTTTTCTTTCATAAGTACCTTCTCCTGACAATAACCAACACAACAACAAAAATAATAACATCGGTCCAGCCGTTCACGCGTTATAGTATGACCAAGGGAAATAGAAATTCGTTTATATATAGAGAGATATTCACTAAATAGCATTATCAACAGTCATTGTACATTATAATACTTTTTTATTTTCGAATTTATTTTGAGAAATTTTTACAATATCAAGTAATATTCCTATATTTTTATGTTTAAGGCCGTGTCTAGATCATACTTGCGATGTCGTATCTTTCGAACGAATTTAGATAAAGTTAATAAGATAGCATGTTTATATTTATTTAAATTACCAACTAATCGTTTCTCGAATTGATAATAATCACGTATTAAACAAAACAAGTGATTCAATCGTATCTAAACGGCAACAGATATTCTTATCAATCGGCAAATATTTCAATAATCGTTCTGGGAAGTATAACATAAAAACGATTCTACTTAAAAATAAATTATTTACTTTAGCCCTGCATAATTAGTGCTGAAAGATATTTCCGTAAATCATGACGTCAAAATATAAAACGGCGAAGTAAACAAATAGATCAATATCTTTAAACTGTAGCCATATCGTGGTATAGAATTTCTGAGAAAGTATCGAATTGTCACTGAATGACAAGCAGCAACGATATCAAGTTTTTTTTTGTTCGTTTACTATAGCAGAACGACAATAAATTGTTGATCACATCAATTAGAAGAAATAAACTTTAATTTTTAACTGCGTTTTGTAATATACAGAACGTTTCTTTAAAAACAGGTAACTTAGAACAAAAAAGGTTTGTTGTATAATATAACAGACAGGGAACAGAAGAAACTAAAACTAATGGTCTTCGCTTGTACCAAGCATGATATGAATGCAAAGTTATTAGTTATTAGATCCTATATGTTATTTGTTTCAGAAAAGTTATCTAATTTATGAATTCGCAAACTAGAAAATATCAAAACTTACAAAACGTTTGAGAGTCTTTTTATATCAATAACACTGCCAGAGGGAAAAGTTTTAAAAGGTACTTTATTACAAATCCGTTCATATGAATATATATGTAAATTATTGTATTTTTAATTATTCTTTGGATGGCGGTAGCTTACGTTGAGCGCAATCAACTCTTTTTGTAACCTCGATCCCAAAACACACTAAAACTTAAACACTAAACCATTTTTAAGCTGATTCCTTATCCGAAGAACTAGAGCCACTCCTTAAAAATTTTCAAAGTGGTTTGCCCCTAACTCCATTTCTTTATGAAGACCTGATTTTGTGTTCTGAATAACTTGATGATGCAAAATTCTTCAAAGTACTCCTGTTTATAAAATAGACAATTTCAAAAAAGAAGCCAATGGTTTATTCTGTGTATCATCAAAAAAGAGCAAGATATCGATTTAGAGTATGCCACAAGAACGGCTTCGAAAAAATGCATTGGGGATAAAGATAAGGACATGTTGATCTTTCGGATTGTAGGATTGTAGAAACTATTCGATGTATGCGGCTTCCAAACTTTTGGAAAATGTCCCTTAACGTTCAAATTAACTGAACCAATAAGTTTCCTTGATCTCAATAAGATCCAGAACAATCCGTGCAACTGATGTCTGAAGCATTTGACATTGTGTTGACTGCAGATGCAACTAGATTGGAAGAAGCCGACAGGGCTTTTAGAGATCACTCTAAATAGAGTGTATGTTTTTGGATGGAATGCGACAGCACGGAGAGGATCTTATATCAATAAGGAGATTTCGGTTGAAATTTTAAAAGAAGAATCACTTATACACCAAAGATTAGTCTACAAAAAATTGGTAGAATAAACGAGGTAGATACGAATATTTCAAAATTTATGATACTCTCTATGACGAATGCCTCTTCAAGATATGGCGCAGCACATAAAATCACAAGATTTGCTTAAAACTGAAAAAAAAAACTAGAGAAAAAATGGGTACTAAAAACAGATATATCTTTGAATATTCCCAAAAACAGTTTGCAGCAGTAGATCAAGAATTAATTAAATTGAAAAAAAAACTTGGTTGGTGTAGTAAATTTACGAAATTTCAACCGGAAAAATGTAGAAAAACGACCTGGAAAAACCGAGACAAAAAGGGGAATTTAATTTTCAATTTTTACTAGACTATTTCGCGATCTCTTATAGTCCGGGAGCCTGCAATCTCAAAAGACCCGTGATCGCGGAATTGCAACATTTTAATATAAATCGACGGATATTAATTATAGGAACAAAATGCACTCTATAAAGGTCGATTTATTTGGGCGAAAGTATGAAAAAAAAAATAATTATTTCAAAAAAACCAAAAGTTTTTTCCCGTCATCGCGGATTTCGATAAAAAACGGTCTATTCGATAAGAAATTTTGTGAATTAATTAAAAATAATCGGTTTACCAATTTGTTCCAACCGGAAGGGCCCGGATTACCTATTTAAAGGGTGGAATTGGGGGATAAAATTTCCTCATCATTCCTGAAAAAATTTTTTAATTTACTTATTTTAATGTAAATTTTATGGTATGCGTAACATTTTGCCACATTTTATTTACGAATATTGTGTCAAATTTTTTGTGATAAGGCTTTCCAGAACGGCGGAATTAAATTCATCATGCCTTCATAAAATTCTTCTTTATCACTTGTACTTGCAAAGAACTTTATAAATAATTCAAATCTTTACAACATTTACATCACTATTTTGTACATTGTACATTTCGTTCGTAAATATTTGTATTATATCTGTTTTTTCTTTATTATTAATGTCTTGTGGATCCGTTAAATGCTCAAAAATATTTTGATACACTAAATTGTATGTTTCATATGATCCAACCGAATGTGGATGGCTATTCACGGAAAATCCCGGACTATTACGCATTTTATTCGAATTGATTTTGTTGCTGTCGGGATTTACATCTCAACAACTCTAAAACAAGAGTTTAATCCACGTGATCTTACATGCAATGTTTCTCATTTTCTCCAGTGTCTAAGATCAACTTCCATTTTCGGAATGAGACGTTCAGAACAACATTTAACAACTATGCGTAAGTTGAAAAAAGTCGATGAACGTAGTTTATTTACGATAGCAGTCGCCAGTATTCAATAAATCTTTGCTTCCTTAATCTTGTCGTATTGCCTTAGGTTTTCAAGTATCCATTCATGAATTAATCATTGAAATAATATTAGTTTATCAAACATAATTTTAACTCGTCAACAAACAAATTTTATGAATGTTTTTGAGACATGCTGTAGGTGCGGAATCCCACACGAAATGAGGAGACACCAGAAAGGACGATAGAAGGGATGTATGTCTCATTGTAAGTTCGCGGTTTCGCTTCGGTAGGCAATCAGTTCGCCAACGTTTTCTACCGGTCCGATACTAAGATTTATAGATAGGTGGATTGGAATTGAATTGTTTAGAGTTTTTTTTTATTGTTGTAACAAGGATGGGACGTTAAAGTGAACGAACTCTTACAGGGTCTATCTCATTTTCATCGTAGAACATTATCGAAATCTAATTTTCTATGGTAACGGTACTCAATAGAATACAGAAATATTTGTATATAAAATCTGTTAAATTCAATGGTTAACCAGAGATTTAGAGGACAATATCATTAATATCAATAATAGAAAATTTGACTTTTCGTTTCTTTCTTGAATGTATTCACTGTATTAATTCAAGAACAAACACAGTATCTATCCAATGTTGCAGATGTTATAAAGAAGAAAATAAAATATTCCATACCGTCTGTAACCTGCAAATAAAATTCTATATTGAAAAAGTTTATGGATACGTTATTTTGAAAGAATCTATGCGCCATCGACCTTTTTTCCCTCAGCTTTGCTTGTGTTATGAGAAACAAAAAAAGGTCAATAAGTTTGTGACTTTTTTTTAATAAAAGCATACACGTACGTGGTTATTTTTCGAAATTGTTAGTTCTATACACAAGTCTTCATCTTTTCCCAATAATAAGATAGCTCGATGTCATCAAACTAGTAGCGTAAGATGATTTTATAGTTCGAAAAAAATTATATCTTCTCGCTTAGCCAAGGACGAGGGATGGAAAATAATAACAAAAGCAGCCAAGACAAACTATAAAGAAAACAAAAAAAGAAAGGATTTTAAAGCGCTAAAAGCGTTAGCCATAATCCAAAGGATTGAAAGAGTTGATGATGATGATGATGAAACTTCCCTTAAACCTCATTTAGTTATATACCAAAGTATAACAAAATAAGATGTGTAGAACATAAGTTAGAAGAAGGACAAAACCGAATACTTGTACTTACAAAATTGATAAAAAGAAAAATCCGGTAAGAAGCATCACATCTAAGATACATAGTTATGAAGGTGGTTTTTGACACTATAGAGATGAAATATGAAAGTAAAATATAAAAAAGTAAGATGCCAGATACAGATAGGAAGAAGAAAATTGAATGAATTTCTAATGAAAAGGGTGATAAAACAAGGATATAGAATTTTTGTGGCTTCTATACCCAAATGCGATTTTAATTTGTTTGATATTACAAATCAATTTATTTATTCATTCATGTTTATTTTTTTGAAAACTCCTTTACCTTTCGGAAGCGAGTAAATGTGGATTATGTCGTTTGTATCTTACAAAATGGTCGCCAGACTAACAAACTCAGGTAGCCCACTATATTTACTTTTTTTTTCCTCTAGTATGTTGTGGTGGTTTTAAAACAAACACGTCACTCCTATTTGTAATACTCAAGTGATTATTCTAAATTGGAACCAATGAACATTGTGAAATGCCTATAGCTAAGACAATCTTTAGTACTTTTTATGTCCAACCGTCCAACATTATATCCTAATTTTTTTTCATCGAAGCATCCAGAACATTTGACATCTTCCGTGCTTGTACGGCCGAATCGAAATTGAGTAAATAATGCTTAATAAACCCTTGAAATTCACTTTTTTCTATTTTAACTTCACCTTTTGAAGTAGTCTGCTACCTCTGGCTATAAAATACAAACGCGACGAAACTTTTTCAATTTTCTACAGGAGACAAATGACATAATATCAGAAGCCGTCTTGCCATCACAGTTAAGACCATTCCACGTATTTTATCAATAATTAAAAGCGATTGAGAATCAAAGTAATGTTAATAAAAATAAATGAATTTATATTAGATTATATATTTTGAATATCAGATAAAATAGTAGTTCGGCTTTTTTGTCATGTTTATAAACAGATGTTGTGTTAAGGTTGTCGACCTTCTATCACGTTGTCTGCAACTAACAAAAGTAAATATTAAATAGATAACGTTAATTAACACTCTCATAGAAAAGAAGAAATAATTAGTTAAACAAAACAGTGTAAGTCTATGTACCAGACACTATGGCAAAAACCGTTTTCCTAATATACAGATGTAATAAAATGCAAATAGAAATTATTGGCAAACAAATTTAAAAAAAAAAAAAAAAAAACTATAATATTGTTTTAACATACAATGGACGTAAAAGTACGACGAAGCTTAGTCTCGATTTATGAATTTTTTTTCTTTTGTTGTAAATGAAGAATAAATAATAACATCCCATAGTCATGAGGTTATCCAAAGATAATTTCTTTGTTTCTATTTGATTAAATAATATAAAACAAATTCGGACCCAGTGACAAACTCTTTTTTGATGTATGATTAATGTGTATTATTCATAAAGTAATGTACAAAAATTGCTACGTAAGTTTTGAGATAGACAAATGAAAACAGTTGTAATTTATTGAGGTACCTCCAAAACGACCGCTTCTTCAGCTACAGAAAAACATTGACCCCGCAGTTTATTTTTGACTTGAAGGAATAAGAAGGAATCATTCTGTGCCAAACAAAAACTGTACGGCGGAGGATGATCCATCAATTTAATGATTTGACTGTTCAAAAACGTTTATATTTGAACCGATGTGTGGGAAGCTCGCATTGTCGTGGTCGAGAATAATTCGTCTTCTGCAATTGCTATCCCTGATTTTCTGGCAAACAAACGTTAGTGTACCATTCAGAATTGACCGTTCTAAGTTGCCTTAATGGAACGGTGGCGAAATGTCCAATTACTCTGAAGAAACAGGCGACCAAAGGACTACGTACGTGAATATTTTTTGTTGGAATTGACTCATCTTGAAAGACCTATCTTGCAATAGCAGTTTATACTTAGCATCGATGTTTGGACGACCTTCGTTAAATTCATTCTATAGCGAAGTGCGACCACGATTGAAATCGGAAAACGAAACATAGTTGCTCGAGATGTCTTGGTGCTGTCTTGGTGATGAGGTGATGCATGGACACAATAAAATCCGACTCATTTTGCCTAAATAAAATAGAGAGATGTTCATTCGAATGCGTTTTTGGTCCAAAGTTAACAAAGGCGGCATCAACGTGCGAATAGCTTACGCCTGCATCAGTATAATGGCAAATGCGTTTTTTTATACGCCTCTTCTATTTCTCTAACTTCTCCGACGGTCGTTCAGTATCATTTGGTGACCGTTTCGGATAATATCGCTGCTATCGCAGTTTTTGGACGAGCCGAACGCGCGTCCTCAGTTTAGTTGATACAGCCACATTTGGATTCAGCTACCAAATATTTTACAGTCATAAGCAGGGTTGTCAGATGCTACTGTATACGGGACAATCAGCGGACGTGGAACAAGTTAGGAAAATTCGGGACGTCCGGCGATTTACTTATACGATTTTTAAACAGGAACTAATCGTTCAAAGTGGATTAATTTTTGGTAAGAATATCTCAAGGCATCCGCAACTTATATTGCTGAGTACAGACATCTTCGGTCTGAAGTCGGATATTTTCCAAACATCCCTCGTATATTTTAAAATAAAAAAATATAGAATTGAAATGGGACAACGAACGTCAAATTATAGATTTTAAGTCTTATTTCAGTTGAAAAGCGCAATGCAAATATGAATAATAATTGATAATACAGCTACAGTTTTCCAAAGTATATTATTCAGATATTTAGGAACTGGTCAAAAATATGCAGTACTAGGTGAAATCATTTCAAAATATTTTTGTCATTTCTGACATACTAACTACAAAAACAATTCAATAATTTTAATTTCGTTTTCAGTTGTAGCATCAAAAACAACTTTTTGGAGTCCACTAATTGTTGGTATTATAGAAAGTCGAATTTTGGTATTATGATTATAAAAATAAAATTAGGTATTGCATAGTTTCAATCCCGTAAAATGGTGATATTTCAATATCCAAAAATTCATCATAGTTTAATTTTTTTCAAAAAGATCTGGTACTGATTATCCTATTAAAAAACGAATTAACCAATGAAATTTAACAAAGTAGTTATTGGTGGATCACTGGAGTCTCATGGATAGGTTGGTTGTTAAGTCAAAAGTAACTAGATTTTGTATGAAACAATCAGCTGAACTTCATCTGCGCATATTTTTTATCAAGAAATGTGAAACATTAAACATTACATAGATATGAAGTTTCCCTATTAATTTATATGTATTTATTAATTTAAAAAAAATTTACGGTACACTAAATAAAACAATATAAAGAGTAACTTGATTCTTATCTTTTATATTTTGTATTAATTTTGTAGCGTTTTTTGGGCGCAAATTATGAATAATAGCACGTTTTTTAACCGGTCAACCTTTCTTCTTTATAAGGACGTCCCGTATAATTTCGTCTCGCCAAACAAGATGAGCAACGCAAAGCACATGGGGTGACGAAGAAAACGACACTCAACGAGACCAAGCCTAAGATCAAGCTATAAATACGGCCAACGTGCATACTCCCAAACGCATTCAGTAAATTGCTAATTTTGAAATAGTAACTCCAAAGAGCCAGAACCAGTTGGTGCATCGAACCATAAACACATACATACAGTGCTTAGTTAGAAAAATATTAAATATATACCGTTAAGAGTCCGGAGTTTAGTTATATTAAATAATTGTTATTTAAAATGGAATCTCAGGTAACTTTAACAAAAAACGGTTTGTCGGTTTTGTATTACGGGATCGTTTCGTTGGTGATTGCGATTTTAGTAAAAGTTGTCGTGAAAGCTTATGGAAGAATTGATGGCAGGGTATTGATGCTTATTTTTGTTTGTGAATTTTTGTTTTTCTAATTTTGCTAATTCGTTTTTTTGTAAAGTGGGCTCTAAATTATTTTGGAATTAATTTTAAACGGCTGCATTATCTTTTTTTTTTTTACTAACTTAGTTTAACATTTACATAAGTTTCTAATCAATTAGGATTATCAAAGTAAATAATCAATCAATTGAATATAACAAAAATTCTAGCATCATTTTTAATACTGCGCCAATACTTTTTATTTTTCTAAAATTTTCCAAAAAATTACATATATTTTGAAAATAGTTTGAATTTTTTTTATAAAACTGATTTAAGTTTCACTGTGCAAAATTTGCTCTCAAATTTCCTTTCGATATTTTTTTCTGTGGTATATTTTTACTTTAACTTTTCTTTATCGATCCATAATAGATCGTTTTTTTTAACATATATCAATTTAAATGAAAAATATTGTATAGAAAGTTTAGTTTGTTTCTAAATAAATTTTTTTTCGTTTTTGCATTACTCATTCGGTTAAATGAGACTGAAATGTAAATAATATAATAAAAATTGATAATTTAAAAAAACCTGCCTAAACCATTGTGTCTGAAACTGATGAAAATTTGTTTCAAAAAAATAATTATTCTTAAAAGCATCTCATTCCTTTTTTGAATTCTGATTTCTTAAAGTTGACTTGATTTTAATAAATTTCTTATTGCTTTTTAGATCAGTTTTAATTTGTTGCTATTTGTTTTTTGAAACCGATATACATTTCGTGTCGAAAACATTTTTTTTTTCATTTCATCAATGGAATAGAGACAGGGGATCCTGTTTTTATCGTTTACTGTATTAGTGTAAAATGTACTATTATTTGTTTTACCTAACATCGAGTTGCTTCTTACTTTTATTGTTTTTTATTCGGTTCTATAGATAGAATTATTCATTTCTATTCTTAAGACTCTTCGCCACAAATCAATTTCAGAAATTATTTTTCCAATAATCACAGTTCATTTCAGTTTTTTACTGTTTTTCTATTCCCTTTTTTTAATTACTTTCCTACACAATCAGTGACACTCTCCTGAATAATAATTCAATTAGATGACTTATTTAACCACTGCTTCAAAAAAAACATTCACTGCTAACTCCTTTTCGTGCAGATATATTTTTTTGAGATTTCAGTAAAGAATTACACTTTTTTCGACCGTGAGAACTCGTGGCTAGTTTACAAAATAGCTCGCTCGAAAGCCGGCTTATTGTGTAAAGTCGCCGACTGAGTAATTTCTTTTCAAAGCGTTTTACTTATAAAAAACCGACCCGTCTCATTGAGCTTAAGGGGGCATACAATCCAAATCAGAATTAAACTTTTTTTGAAGCAAAATTTAAAATAATTATCTAACATCTATCGATTGATGTATATTTAAAATAATCATTTCATCAACATATGTTTTCAATTTTTACAATTTATACGTATTCGTACAAAAAAAAACATCTTTGGAGAAAAAGTGATAATTTTTTAAATTGATTTCAAAAGCATTATTATGAAGCTCCATATGGCTCCATAATTTAGTTGTTTGCGTTTTTTTCACCATGCAATAAACCAAATATTCGAATCAAAAAAATTGCCTGGCACTTTAAAGAACCATATAAAGATCATTCCAAACTGGATTTCAACAACATCATTATACCAATCATTGGTATACGTTGTTTTATTATTTCTTCTGCATCAGACTCCAAATGACCCTTTTTCTTAAAGGTGTTGGACTTGGACCTATATTTTCAAGAAGTTCTGCGTCTTCTTTCTCGTTCTTATATCCTTGAGTACCAGCACGTTTTCTGCGTTATTTTCGATCACATCCTCACACACTTATTTTCCACGGTCGAAACATCATTGAATTAAAAAAAAATTGACATATAAACTCACAATTGAAACCTCGATGCTTAAAGTTTAACTGAAGAAATTATAATAATTTCTGTTTATATATATTCAGAAATGGAAGAAAAAAAATCGAAATTAAAAACATCATATTTATTGGTTATCCTAAGGGTGTTTTTGTAAACATTATTCTTTAGAATTTGCGAATGTTGAACAGCTATTAGAATGAAAACATACAATTTTCTAATGACATTCATTAATCCGAAATACTCAGTAATTCTGAATTTTATCTGTAAGTGCGTTAGTGCGTTATACACAATTATCGAAATCTCTCCCTCACTGAAGCATCTAAGAAAAATTTTTCAAGCCTGACCTGGTCACTGAGACTACCCAGGAAGTTATCAAATGACTTAAAACTACGGTTTCTTGGTACTTTTGTAGATGTTGTCCAACAGACATTATTCCACGACGGTTACTATTTCCAATAGAATATTATTTTTGACTCAAGTCTAGTCTCAATTTATTCATATATATTAGTTTCTAAACAAATCGACTGTTCTTGAAAGATTGTGAAAAACCTTGAAATAATATAAAAAAGAAAGGTCATTTGTCAGATAATGTGGTACATCAAACATCAATTTATTTTAATATCGATAAATTTTCAAGAATAAAAATATCATTTTTAATGGCATATTTACAGGAAGAAATTTTTACTTTAATCTTTTTTATGGATACGTGAGTCAGTGTATTAGTAATAGTTTTTTACGGTTTCTAAAATTTTTGAAACTATTTGTAATCAAAGTTTTCGCCTAAACAACACGGCTGAATTACGAAATTGGAATCATACTTAAAAAAGTATATTCGGGCTGATCAAGAAGGGAAAAAAATTAAGTTAAAAAACCACAATATATTAAAAGTGCACAAAAAAATGTTTGGCGTACCTATAATTGATTTTTAACTGTCCATTTTCTAAGGAATTCATTTTGACGACTTATTATTGAATTGTTGTTATGAATCTTGTCGAGCCATATAAAAGCTATGAGATAATTTCTTCACTAGCAGGTCACTCATGCCAAAATGACAAAATTATTGGCCAAAACAAAACAATTCCAGGTGGAACCATTAGAAATTAAAGATTAATAAGATTTCTCCGTTTTCCACTACTGTATATATAAATCAGGGATAATTGAACTTCAAAACATGTAAAAAACTGATTACGATCTTTATCAAAAATATGTCGAAACGTCCATGTTTTGCATGTTTTTAAAACTAATTTTCAATCAAAAGATTCAAGCATATAAAAGTGTTTAAGAAATAAGAAACTAAAGAAATTTAAATCAAAAAATAGTTTTTTCAAAATTCATGAAAACAAATCAAATAAAACATTAGCTGCATAAATTCGTGAAAATTGATAAAAGTATTAAAAAAATGCTACCAGAATCTATTCAATCTTAAACAGCACGAAATCATAGATTTGGCTACTATGAAAACAACAAACAACAAAAAAGTCTCGTTTCAATTATCACAACAGCTTTCCTCCTAATACAAAGTTATAAGGCAGAACTTTTCGGAAAGTTTAACCCTGGATTAGAGATCAGCTGATTGTGGATCTTAACCTAGAACGAGATTTTAACCAAAGTTTCCTAAGGTCGCCTTCAATTTTCGATGAAAAGTTCATAATCTATAAGAATGTCGGATATTTATTAATTTTCTCGTAAGTTATATCTTCCATGATGTTTATTTAGTTGTAGAATAGATTCTAGATGTTCAATAACTGTTATTGAGCAGTTATAAACGATTAAATTCAACCTTTGAATAAAATTTCTAAAAGATTTAGGAACAAAACTAAATACGATCCGAAAATAAGCGAAATTATTTTTAAAAAATATTTAATTCCAAATTTTTTTACAAAACAATTTTATCCACTCAAAATTCTCTTTATTGCAACGGCGCTTCTACCCATCCATATTGATGTAGATGAAGGTGGATTATATTGGTGGAAAAATCCTCATATCTACCATAAATCTGGCCTTTTTTCAGCCATTATTCACCGAATTTTGATCAATGGTCACTTCACGGTCTGTGAGAATAAAATGTCGTATTTTTTAGAAATTTTCGTCGATTTTGTCAGTTACACAACAAAGTTTGTCATCAAACCGTGCAACTAATGTCTGAAAAGTTCTCGAAGCCGATAAAATATTTAATTTTAACTCAATGAAACAAACAAACAATTTTTCTAGCACGACTTCGCTACAACAACAACAAAATATCCATGTACATACCAAAAAATTTCATTTAAATAAAATGTACAGATAATCTGGCACACAATATTTATCTCCAAGTATAGTAAAATTATTTTATTGTTTACTAGAAACATTTTAAGTAACTATAAATAAAAGATATTAATAATTAATATTATTTCTTCACACATTTGTTTCTCTTTCACATGCAGTCATTTTGACCAAATTTCAGTTTTTCTAGTGATAAGAATTATTTGATTAGAAGCTGATCAGAACAAAGCTAAACATATAGATACGTACAGATCTGTTAACGAAAGATAAAGTTATAATTATCACAAAATGGTTTTAAGATGTGAAAAAATAAATAAATAGGAAATGAACCTAGTAATACCATAAAGTATGGGAGTTTAATGTGTACAGTGAGCTCGGGAGCAATGGGATACAATTTGAAACGCCCACCCTCTCTGATCACATACATTTTGACTATTTTTTCACAATATACCTGTTCAACTTTTCCATCAAGAACATCTATTATTTAAATCTTTCTCATAGAGCAATTGTACACCAAAAATTTTATTGTTTGGTATATACGTAAAGTGTGGTTTTTAAAAAATGTTGTGCTTCATTTTTTACATATAAGTAACAAAAGTTTTTATATTTGAGAAAATTTTTTATTAGATAAGCCGCTTACATTGAAGTTATTTTACATTTGAAACTTCATTTGGTCAAAGGGGCAAAAATATATTGAAATCTTATGAAATTTGTAAAATAAAATTAATTTAATAAAAATACTATCAGAGAATAACAAGAGTGCAAAATAGAAATTTTTATTCCATGTAAAAATTAATAAATTTTTAAAAATTCACGCGATATTATAAAATTAAAAATTGATTTTTATTAGAAAATTCCATATAAAGACACAAACGAACAACCAGACAAACTAACAGATTGAGTTAAATAAAATATGGTAATAAACACAAGATGTATTGAAGGATATTACCTTGAAGCGCCCTTCATTTCTTACGTCTATGCATGAACCTGTTTTCAACAAAAGAATTCTTCAATTGAAAAAGTATGAATAGTTAAATTTTCATATTTTATCCGACGTGTCAAAACGCGTATAACAAAAATATTTAATACATCAATCTGGTTGCATTGATGATATTATATGTTGGTATTTTAATGTAACATTTCATTATAACCATTTATCATTTATAAATAACCTACAAGATAAATTTAACCTCAATATATATTTCAAACGAATTGAATGATATAAGCGAACTTGAGCAAAATTTCAATACTATTGATAGTACGTTTTCTTTTTGATTGAGAGATATCTTTTCTAATGACATTTTTCATATACTATAACAAGGTTATGTAGGTTGTTCAGTAGATTATTTTTGTCCCCTGTAACTTGTTCTTTGTCTATATAATTACGTTATTGTCGAATATTCTTAAACTGTTCTGAATGTATCTTTTATTAGACAGTTGAAATATTTTTTCAAATTATACCTCGAGTATTTTCGTATGAAATAACATTTGTATAAATATAATGAATACATTAATGCTTCTAAATGTTCTTGTTAATATTTAGATGCATTAATAAATCAGAAGGTCTAAGAAATAAGAAATTAAAGAAATTTATAATGAATATATCGGGCGTACACTTGTGTTTTCACCTAAAACTTCCATCTAACTTCCAAACATTTCTCTTTATAAACGGAACACAAAGAATACAGTTCTCTCCCAAAACCAGTATGGAACTTAATGTTCTTTGAATTTACTCAATTCTGTAAATGTTTTTTTAACCACTTGGTTGTGGGAAATTTCTTTTAAAATGATAACTTGCATTATCCATTACTATTATACAATCTGAGGAAGAAAATTGTATCATTTCTTCGTACCGTTCTTTAAAGACATCAGCATTCATGTCCTCATGGGAGTCACCGGAAGATTTCAAAGTCGATAAACTACGTTTAATAAAATTGTTTGAACCTCGGATGTGTATTATTATCAGTATGTGCCCCCTTTCCAGTAGATGCATTATTTGGAAGAGCCTGTCTTAGACTTGTAACAGTTCCATCTTGCCAAAATGTATTTGATGTATGGCTCTTCTTGATCCATGTTTCATCTAAATAAAATATATTTATTTTTTTGGTTTCTCATTTCTTTTATAGTATTGAGAGAGTCTCCATGCTACAATATCATTTCTTTTTATTAAAATTTTTGTAGCGAAAACCTATTTCTTTGAAAAGTGGCAAGAACTATTTCTACTGTCGAAAACTCTTTTCTAAAGTATAATGCATGTACTTTCTTTCGAATTCTTTCTTTGAAATGATTATCTAGTTGAAATTTCGATTTTCCTGGAACATTACGTGCTGTTTGAAACTCGCCACATTTTTCTTCTTTAATAACTCTGTAAAAGATACTAAAGATATCGTATACAAGGATGGTCCCAGAAGTACTTGGGCCAACATAAAAATTGTGGAAAAAAATATATTTATTTTTCAACGTAATCTCGTTTTAACTGTGCACACTTTTCCCAGCGATGTTCAATAAGTTCGATATCCTTTTTATAATAAGAATCGTCTTCAAAATAGCCGTTAACTGCCGACATCACCGGTCCATCGTTGGAAAATATTTGACCACCGAGCCATTTTTTCAAGTCTGCGAACAGAAAATAATCCGAGAGAGCTAAATCTGGCGAATAGGGTGTATGAGATAGCAATTCAAACTTTAATTCGATAATTTCGGTTACTGCAATAACGGACGTGTGAGATAGTGCATTGTCTTGATGAAATAACACTTTCTTCTTAGTCAAATGCATCCGCTTTTGCTTGATTTCTTCGCTTATACGTTGCAATAAGTTCGCATAATACTCGAAAATTATCCCACGCCCATCCTAAAAAACCAACGCCATGATCCTTGCTTGCAGATGGAACGGTCTTTGCCATCTTTGGAGCCGGTTTCCCCTTTTCAGTCCACTGTTTTGATTGTTCTGATGCAAAAATTCGGCTTTCTTTCTGTGAAACATTGCCAAACACTCGATGAAAACTTTTTCACGACGCTGTTTTTGTTCTATTGTGAGCATACCCGGCACCCATCTTGCGCACAGCTTTCTCGTGTCAAAATTTTCAGTTAATATGCGATGTACTGCAATTTTTAAAATGCCTACTATGCCCCAGAAGCGCCTTGCCTGACCTAGAGATGGCAGTAGTTGCTTGAAAAATACGTTGTTTAGTATTTGTTTGGCAGCCGACAATAGTGAACGTTTTCAGTGAATTTGTAACCATAGAAAAATTGGTCATCGTTATGTAATACAATACTTTTATTTAAAAGGCCTTAGCCCAATCAATATAAAAAGTGTACTAGATTCTCATCTGGGTGAGACTGCTCCTTCGTTATCAACAATAAAATATTGGGTATCAGAGTTTAAACGAGGCCGTATAATCTGCGAAGAATCGTAGAAGTTGACCAAATGAGGTGACGACTCCGGAAATGTTGAATAAAATCCATAAAGCTGTACTGGATGATCGTCGACTGGAAGTACGTTAACTAACAGGCATATTAGTGCTAGCAGGCGTAGTAATAGAAAAAGTGCGGTACATCGCATATTAACTGAAAATTTGGACATGAGAAAGATGTGCGTCATCTCATGGTCATATTCATGGCGTCGTATGTTTGGTATGCGTGTGGGATAATTATCATTGACTATCTTGAAAAAAGAATAACTATCAACGGCGAGTATATATGTGAACTTTATTCCAATTGCCGAAATTAACGAATTAAAGTTTGAATTGCTACCTCATTCATTCTATTCGCCAGATTTAACCCCATCGGATTATTTTCTGTTCCGAAACTTGAAAAAATAGCTCGGTGGTCGAAGATTTTCCAACAATGAATAGGAGCCTGGTATTTGTATATGCTGCGCTTTTTTATCTGTATTTATGAAATCGGACCTTCACATTGTTATTTATGTGCATACGAGTAAATTGATGCAGACAAATAATGCTTCCACACGACCTCCCACGTTATCTGAAAAATATTAACCATTCGAATATACCTTAAATTTGGATGTTGTTGTTAGTTGCAAAATTTATTGAATAATATGATATCAATATCAAAATGTAATAAGTTTTTTATCTACTAGCGAATTTATGAGAAATAATTACTTTTATACACGTACACAAATCTCTTGGTTTCTTTCGCTTTATACTGGACTGTAGTTAGAGTATAAAGAGCCTTCAAATTGATCTCGTTTCATAAAATAGCTATTCAATTGAAATTTATGAATAATTTTTGTCGTGAATCCACCTATTTATTGCGCCTATGTGTTCAACTGCCTTTGACCGCCCACAACACTGTTAGGAACTATGAATCCATTTATTGCATACCTTTATTACCTTTAGGCGTGTTATAGGAAGAGTATGTACATTTACAATCCTTCATTAATTATTTTTTGCATTTTAATTTGAAATAAAAATATTTGATTTATTACTAGCTCTTAGTATCTACGCTTTTGTCCGATTTTTCTCATTTCCACAAAATTCGAAACCTATTCAGTTTACTCCTATCAAACGTAATTCCTTATAGCTTTAATTTTTAACCAAATAGTTTGAGCCAATTTCATAGAACAATGACCAATAAACGTTTGTATAAATTCCAAAAAGCGCAATCATTATCCGGTACTTGGTAAATTTAATTGCGATGTTTTCATTTAAATACCTTCCTCTATCTATAAATGAATCATTTTAATAATATTCTGCGTTGCATTTTATTTATAATCGAAGCGGACATAGACAATTTAGATACCATTGATGTTTCAAATACATTGAATCTATTTTTAGACCAACTTAAACTGAAACCGTTCTACCGGAAATGCCATCTGGTGATAAGTTTAGTAGAAGTTAACAGAAAAAAAAAATCAATTATATTTAGTTAGTTGCTAAGTGAGAATTACTGTTACCAAAGGAAGATGATTTATTTACTATACTTTATATCGAGTGTATTCTAATTAGAAATATTATTATTTTAATTAACAGCGTAATAATTGACCTATTCGATTTGTTATAGTAACTAAGGCTTTTCTAATTTTTGTTTCTAAATTATGAAATACTTATAATGGCGTTTGCTTGAGTTTGTTTAAAATCATTTCTTTTTATTGTTTCCAAACTTCAGAATATACGTTTCGTTTCAAATTTCGCCAAAATCGTGCAATTGTCCTTAGTGGATGCAAATTAGGTACATTCCAGCAAAATCTTCTACGTCATTTGCATGCCATATCTAGCCAAACCATCAAATTTCCTTCAGGATGCTTTTTCTTTATGAACTGCATTAATCTGAATCAACACACTTTTTTCAAATATTTTGGCGGTTACAGAACTTCTAGAAGGACAAATGTAGGCTGAAGAACCATCATCAAATCTGCTCTCTTCTTTTTTGGCCATTTTTTTTGCTGTTATGCCTGATTTTAAGTTTCTTTCAATCGAAATACCTGTGTCAACATGCCGACAGATATCGTAAATTTTTCGTTTCGTCGCTATTTCCATTCTTACAAATTAACCGTAAACGATTTCTTCAGACCTTGATTTTACGTCGTTCGTTTTCTTTTAGATTTTCCATACTTCAAACTAAACTTCTAACAGAGACGTAATGTTTATACTTGGGACATTTGACAACTACCAAATTACGATAAACAATTAATAACATTTTCAGTCAACGTCCACTTTACTTGCTATGCTGTCTAAAAATGTACGGATTTTTTGTCCCCTCATCCTAAGTACGAGATTCAGATACTACTGACGACTCCGAAGGATATCGAAATCATTGCGTTCTTCTTATGCTCCTTTTGATCCCTAAAAAGGACGGTGTGTATCAAGTTATCCAGAGAAATGCAATACAATCCTCGTCGTTTGGGAAATCACTGAGAGTATGAACTCCGTAATTATTAGAAGTTGTTATTAATTTTTCTACCGAACCAAGTTCATTAACTTTACTTTTTTCGGTGTTTCTCTAGGAAATTAGGCGATGACATTTTATAAGAGGCATTTGTATCTTTGATTCCGATTCCATTACTGTTTCAATATCCTAAAATATATGATAAAAAATACAGCAGATACTAAAGTTGCTATTTCAACTAGATCGAAACCGTTCCAGCGTGTTAGTTTTTGCTATTATATACGCTTTAGTCGAAAACCAATGATCCTAAAAATCATTCAAAGTTAATAGTCAAGGTCATGCTTTTTTATTTCCGATTAATAGACTATAACGCATTCAACTTTAAACACCGAATCTTATAAGGGAATACTGAAACATTTACGAAAAGATTTGTGGAGAAAGACAACAGCTTTTTACTTCTTCATTTCACAATTCGCTTTTGATTCGCCTTATTCACCAGGCTTTACACCATTATACCACAGACTCTTTCTAACCATAAAAAATTTGCAAGAAAGGAAACATGGGATAGCTAACCCAGCAGACGAAAGTCCTAAAGGACTAAAAATGCTTGCAGTCGTGGATTCAACGTTGGGAGTGCATTGCTAATCAAGAGCTGCAAATTTTATATTGTGATAAAAGCATTCACTGTGTTTTGATCACCCTACATATACAGTGTGTCCCTTACAAGAACCGACACAGAGCAGAGGCGTGCAAATTGCGTGCCGGACGAGATGTGGTGCCTTGAAGTATGGCCAAAAATTTTGAAAGAAAATCTTTGTAATCCTTGAATTAAAAATACCAAATTTGGTATACTGTATGAGACATTAAATAATGGGTAGTAAAAGGGGATCTAACCATTCTGGGGTGACCGAACCTTGAAATATCACAGAAGTTTTTTTACTTTTGTGATTTTTTCAACAATGTTATTTAAAAAGTTAGAGAAAAATCGAGAGTTGGCTATTCATTTTTACATCACAATTGACAAGCAATTTAGTTTACCAAGTAATTAAATTGTTGTATATTTTTTAAATAAATGGAAAAATGAAATTATTCAAATCGACTCACAAATCAAAAACCCTGAATGCCTTCAACTTATCATTACTTGATGTCTTTATTAGACTCCTAATTTGGTATTTTCAATTTAAAGTTTTAAAAAATAAGTATCTTTCGAAATTTTGGGCCAAAATTTGAGGCCCTGTCACTTCTCAGGGATACAACTTCGTCAGAATTTAGGCGCCTTTATACGTGTCAGCATTGGTTCTTATTTGGAACAAAGACAAACCGGTCCAATTTTCGACCGTCAACCGTTCCACAGTAATCGATTAAAATCGAGATAGAAATATAGACCTTTCAAATACTTGGACCCAATGCTGTTGGAAGTTGGAAAAATAGAATAATTCTGTTGCCCCGAGTATTCTATTAAAAATGCAAAGGTTTAAGGAAAATTATTCATCATATTTTGGTTATAATTTATTTATATGTTGAAATGATAGTATTTTATGTGAATAAACAAAGATAAGGGAAAGTTCATAATCAATAAAACAAATAAGAAAAAACATGGAGAAAAAACTTAAAACGCTATATTTTATTATTTAAATATTTGAGCTGTCTGTATTTCTACCTCAATTCTACCTGTGAAGAAATCCTGTATATGTATTTATCTGTCTTGTTGTTTCCACTGATACTGCCACTTACGGAAGATTAAAATATTACTTACTGACATGCGGTTTCTTTTGTCTTCAATGGATAATTCAATTGAAGATGGAAAAAGATTTGTTTTTATAAAAATAGTCGTAACTGTCCACATAATCCATTTCTATGAATGGTTCCATTTATTCTTTGGTGATATATTGTTAAGCAATTATTTATTTTGTATCCGTTTCAGAAATTAGGAAATCGTCCGAACTTAATTCTTCTTCCTATTTAATATAATTCTACCGATTGACATTTGTGTATTCTTTTTGTAAATACCCCCTGTACAATTTAGACGTTTCCGTTACGGCTTAACCCGCATAATTCAACGATCTTTTAAACCAATTGAATTTTATTACCCACTCGACATGATTACGATTCTTGACCTTTCCAAATTTAATAATAAATTCTAATTTGACGTGACCAGACACAACAGTTGGACGTTGAATACAATACGTAATTTGTATACATCGATAAAATTTTGATATTTAGTCGACTACAAGAGGAAACGTAGCTTTTAATGAAATTTGATTGTTGAATAGATTTTTTATAATGTTATATAAATATTTCTTTGATTAAAAAATATTTAAAACATATTCCACATTGAAAAAAATTTTTTGCTTACCGTCTAATTAGAAAGGACTCAATTATCGATCGCTGCATTAACCAAACGGTTTTGAACTATGAATTTCGAAGAAATTGTACCATATACAATGATTTTTCAAACTCTTTTTTGTAAATTGTCTCCATAAGCATATCTCAAATAATAAAAATATACATTTAAGATGAACTAACAAACATCTATCAATAGATTTCTTGGCCATGATGTTTACAAACATTCGAATCGGTTTTATCCACGCAAAGACAATATAAATCTAAAATATTTCATAAACTGATCTAATTTTAAATAAGAGCATGTTGTTAAAACTAATTTACTACTACATTGATGCGTACGTATGTCATCACTAAGTCTAAAAGAATGTTATGACATCTAACGCTTTGTTACCCATATTTAGTAACTGTGTTATTTTCATAATAAATATTATAATAACTTCCAATTTTTTTTCAGAATGTCGATGAAACCGCAACTTCTCCATCCACTGAAACTCCAAAAACAGAGAAAGTTGAATCTCCCGAGGAGACTCCAGTTTTGAACGGCGAGGCTTCAAAAGAAGAACTCGCAAATGATGAACCCAAATCCGATGCTGCTGCTGCTGCTGCTACTGAGGAGAGAAAAAAAGAAGAACCGACGGTGACAGAACCTGTTAAAGATAAACCTGAAACGGAACCGGTATCAGAACCTAAGGTGGAAGAACATAAACCCGAGGAACCAAAGCCAGTAGATGCTGAACCACCTAAAGTCCCTGAACCCGTAGTTGAATCCGATCCCTCTCCCAAGGAACAAGAGGAACCCGCTCCCACAAATCCACTTGTAGAGGAAATCAAAGAGGTGCGTAACGAGGAGCTCCCTCCTCCCCTACCCTCCTCTAACCCACCCTCCTCGGTGACGGTATTTGCCGAATCCACTAAAGCTGACATTTTAACAACCGCACACATTGATTTATTAGAGACAGCTTCTGCAGAAGTAATTAAATCTGAAGTAGAACCCGTCCCCGTTTCAGATGTAGATCTGAAACATCCTGATCAAGAAAATGTTACTGATATTGCGGTTCCTAAAGAATCCGAACCGAAACTCGAAATTTCTCCAGAAATTATTTCCGAAAATGAGGTAGCTAAAGAATCTGAATCCAAACCCGATATCATTCCAGAAACAAATGTTGTAGATTCCCCAGTTGCGGCAGCAGATATTGAAAAGCCAATTGCAAATTCCGAAGCTGAAGTAGCTGAACTTTCAACGGTAGTTTCAGATTCTTCAGTTTCGGAAATTAAGGTAGCTAGTGAATCTTTAGCATCTATTCCTGATCCTGAACTTTTCGAATCCGAGGCAGCAAAACGCTCCGAAATCGATGTTACTTCGGAACCAGTATTTTGTGAAACCAAGGTAGCTAGTGTAGAATCTATAACGTCTTTAGAACCTCAACCCGCCGAAACAAATTTATTGAAAAATATTTCCGAAAAGTCACTTTTAACTCCCCCAGAATTGGAGCCTTTAAACGAAACTTGTCTTTCACCCGAAAAATTAATTGAAAATCCATCTGAGCAGGAAACTTCGGAACCTCCTAATTCGTTGAATGCAGCATTGGGATCTCAAATAACCGAAACACTAAAGACAACTTCCGAAGCTTCTCTTCGAGAAGAATCGCAACAAAAGTCTGAAACAGAATCAAAGTCTGAACTATTAACAATGTCATCAGAGATTTCCGAAATTTCTCTTACCCAATCGAATAAGACTGATCCCGCCGAGAGTTTAAGTAGTCTTCCACCCCAAAGTATAGACTTACCTCCTTCACCAAATGTGATTGAAAATTCGAAAATTTTAGTTCCTGAAATCAATGAAAAACCTTCCGAAAAACCAACGCCAATCAAATTATCTGCTTCCGAATTGTATAAAGACTCCTCACAAGCTACTGAAGAATCAATACCACCTACTGAAGAGTCAGTACAACCGACAAAATCTGAAAACAACGCTGAAGATTCCTTACAAGATAAGGCTGAAAAACATAGTTCGGAAATGGAAGTTATTTCAGATGATTCTTCACAGTTGGTAAAGCCTGAAGAAGAATTTGAAAACACTAATACTGAATTACCATCTACAGTTATTTCCGAGGCCAATTCTGAAGACAAATTTGAGAAATCTGCCAATGAATTACCAGCAGCTCCCACTGAAGTCATACCTTCTGAATTATCTTTAGTATATTCAGAAGAATCATCCGAGACTCTCCTTGCCTCAGAGTGCTTACCTTCAGAAGAACTGAAACCATGTGGTAAAGTAGATGATTCCGAAGAAAAATCTGCATCAGAAGATTTTCCCATTGATTTACCTTCCCCTACCGATCTTCCTCCACCATCGTCTGTTATCTTGGACCGTGTAGTTGATCCAGCTGATTCCTTGCCTGATATATCGACAGAATCGCTGCCGTCCCTTCCGGAACCAGTTTCTGATAATTTAGCCGAGCCCATGTCTTTACCTCCAGTAGATTCAGTACCCGAACCAATTGCTACTGATTGTCTGACTCCTAGCGAATCTGTCCCCTATCCCCATCCCGTCCTCACTAACGGGAACACCAATGGATTACCTTCTCCAAGCGATGAGGACGTACAGATGTTGAAAGAAGGACAACTTAAACAGGTGATTTTACCTAGAAATCAGAAACAAAGCATTTTTTCGTGATTTCCTTTTAGATAACCCGTTTCCCTGTGACGATTATCTCCTTTTTACTAATCTGTATTGTAAATGTTGCAATTTTCCAACCTATACTTCATCTGCTGGAACCTCAAATCGATAAGTCTCGCATTTTGTTTTGTTTACATTGAAAAAATACCTTTATTGATAACAATAATCCTTATATTTATAATTTCTTTTGCATGGAACTTCATTTACCCATTTTTGTCTTGAGCCTTTCGTTACTTTATCCTTACCATTGATGGGTAATTTTTCGCGACGTTATTTCCGTTGTCGATATCGGAAGTCACGAAAGGATCTTTGTTGCCCCAGCAAAACCTTGTGTTGATGACTTAGATTAACCTAGTTGCTACTCAGATTACTTCTTTATGTGCCCAAAAGAAAAAAAAATAGTTGCTACCTATACCACATCGTGTTTAACCTGTTTGAATTGTGCTAACCTCACCTAACATTACCTGAATGAATTTAATACCTAAACACCTTTCCTAACTAATCTCTATTTTTATATTGTAGATGTTAAAATATCTGTGTTGGTTGTTTAACATTCGATTTTTTCTCAGTATATGTTAATTAACATCGTTAAATAATCAACTTGTCTACAGGGATTAGCAAAAGTGAATCAGATATAGTTCGTTCAAAAATAAGAGAAACTTTTCAAAATATTCATACAGTGAAGGATTGTCAGTTTCGAAATTGCTGCATTTAGATACTTTGCACTTGTACCAGGGCTTCTTACAATTCTCAAAACACTTCTCGTAATAATAAAAAAAATTTTTAGCAGGATTGACTAGCGAACGGTGGTCAAAAATAATTTATTTTATATAATTTAAAAGTGATCAAAATGTAGATTGTACTTTAAGGAGGTTCTCTAATTTCTCGGCTGTTTTTTTACGGATTTTTCGATAATATTTGACGGAAAAACCATTGAAATAATCAAACTCATTGTTTCTGTATAATATTTTAATAATAATTTAACAAATTTTTTGAAGACCGACAGGAAGACATCAAGTAAAAGAGGTGCTTGACGCTGACCAAGATTACGGCTGTTCTGCTTATCCGAAATCAAAAAACCAAACGGCATTATCCAACATAACCATCTTCATTACAAAAATTACTTTCTATTTTCACTCATTTTACTCATACAATTTTTATTTTCTTCTTCTTGCTTCCACGCTCCCTTAAGAACCAGTACCATCTCAATCGACTGCCAATCCTTTCCTTCCTGAGCAACTTCGAACCCCTAGATGGATCAGGTCCGCCTCCAACCAGCGAAGACGCTGTCTTCCTCTTTCTCTTAGTCGCCGTTCTCTAGGAACGGTCTAGGCGAGTATCGATCAGAAGGCATCCTCTCCACGTGTCCCAGCCACTTCAGATGAATGCCACCAAATCTGGTTAGCCATAGATCTGTCTCAGCTCAGCATTCTTCCGGATCCACCACACACTCTTCTCGCAAACAAGGCCAAAAATCTTTCTACGATCTTACGTTCAAAATCCGCTCACTTGTCGTCGTCAAAGTCCATGTCTCGCATGTGATAACGGGACGGATTATTGTTTTGTAAATTGTGAGCTTTGACCTTTGACCTTTGTGAGATTCCTCTAAACTTGAAGGCTCTCTGGATTCCTCCCCGCAGCAACTCCTGCCTTGATCTCCGTTGACACGTCATCATCTTCAATTATCAAGGCCCCAAGATATTTGGCCCTGGTGCCTTGGTGGCACACAAGGAAGCGATGCTCTCTGACTTGGAACGTGGTTTGGGAGGTCGGGGTTCTCCTTGACGTTCTCATGTAGATGGTTTTCTGTTAAGTTATACTTTCCACTGTGAGACGGCTCTTGAAGCACCCTTTAATTTTGAAAATGGAAGCCTTGTTTGGCAAATATAGATACGGAGATAGTAATGTAATGTCATGTATAGTAATATTTTTTCCAAAATTCATCATGTTTCGTAGTTGTAACGTTATAAAAAATTTCGTAACATTGAATCAGTCGATATGCCTACAACATTAGCGATTTCAAGCCATAACTATCTCTTCTTTTTTCACTTCCTCAACGGTTGTTTATTTGCTGAGTGATCCCGAGCTTTTGACATCTTGAAAGCGCCTATACCATTCTGGTTATTGCTTGTAATATTTGACACGTTTTTTTTTCTACTTTTGACGTACAGTTTGATTGAAATTATCGATCAAATTCCAGGGACACGAATATCAACAAACTTTTGATAGTCTCACTCTCCAATTAAAATATTTCCATTAGTTTCTAAATGCTGTTTCTGTAGTAATTCGACTATTTGTCTAGATACTTTACGTGTAATGAATATATAATCAAAAACAGTATATTATTGATTAGATTTCCAGTTTCACTTTTGTCTAACCCTATATACTATGTTTGGAACAACTGTATAGTGATTATTCGAACATAGACTTATTGAAGATCAAAATAAATAATTTGAGACATGATATTACAATCTTAGTTATGATGAAAAAAAATTAATACATTTGTTCATGATTAAATTATGCTGTCGATATATTATTCAATATTCATTTTAGATATTTTTCCGATTGCAACAACTAGCTTTACTCATTCATTCAGGAAAGGTTCATCTAAGGAAGTTTTTCTAATTCTCATGAAGGCTACACAAAATCTCGTACCTGGAGTCAAGTAATTGTCATTACTAGCTTGCCCTACAACTTTTGTATCAGTTTTTTAGCACTCCATTGCCATTTCTTCTAAATTATAACATCTCTCTACCACCCCCAAACTTTTGAACTCAATATTATCTCCCAACTCTCCATATAGTTCCTCAAAACGAGGCAGAGAAAACATCACTTAGAATGTTCAGAGACGGAATCATAAATAATGACCAACCCTGGGACATGCCTCAGGACGTCACATCGAAAGAGTTTAGCTTTAAGAAAAACTTTACCTCTATAATAAAGTGTAAAAGCAAGTGGGACCAAAACACCATACAAGAAATGAACAAAAATGCCATTAAATGGTATACGGATGGATCTAAAACAGTAGATGGTACTGGAATAAGAGTGTACGGACCCAGAACCAAATACTCTTAAAGTCTGGGCAGCGCATCAAGCATTTTTCAAGCGGAAATTTATACAATTGAAAAATGTGTTCGGTTCAATCTAGGTAGGAACTATCGCAAACTGAGATCTTCATTCTGACCGATAGTTAAGCAGCCATTGAAGTTATAACTCCAATATCATAAAGTCCAAATTCGTTTGTGATTGTCTAGAAAAATTAAATTACCCTATAATGGATTCCGGGACACACCGGAGCAAGTGGAAATGGAATAGCTGGTAACCACGCTTAAGCGGGGGCAAACAAGTCCTTCATGGGACCCTTCTGTGGTGTCAGCTACAGAGCAATAGAAAAAACACTGGAAATGAAGGTAGATAGGAGTCAAACCAACTATTGGGACAACCTGTAAGGGCTGAGACAGGCAAAAACTCTTCTGGGAAACTATAACCAGTGTAGATCTCCAGAATGTATCAACCTAAGTAAAAACAATCTACGAATACTAACAGGAGTTCTATCGGGGTACTGTTGCCTCAACAAACACCTGAATGCGGCGTGCAAGTTTTATTGCATAGAGGACGAAACCTCTATCCACATACACTCGAAGTGTGAAATACTGAGAAACTCCAAAGCACTACACCCGAGAGCGTATGAAATGGAAGATGAAGATCTCTGCCAATTAATGCCATCCCATATTCTAGACTTTAGATTTTAAATTATAAAGTTGACGTTTTTTTGATAAAAAATGTAATTTTAAATAATTGTAAACTAAGTTATCGAAGTTCAAAGGTCGGTAGAGAGTAGAGGCAGCAAAAGATGAATAGCCTACAGGCAGCGAATCCGTAAATCCGCCACTAACCACACACTGTACATCTGACAAAAAAACTCTTACCATCCTCCGTAAAACCCAAACTTCACTCCGAGGGATTCTCATTTGTTCCACAATTACAGGGAATAATACTTTATACTGTAACAAAGCTTGGAAATTAATGCTAGTTGCTTAAAATGTGATAGATTTTTGTCTAATGAATTTCAGCATGTATATTTTTGTTTTAAAATGGAACTTACGACGTTACAAACATCATTTGTTTATGTGTGCTATGTGATCTTCCCGTGCTTTTCCAATACATCTACAATACAGTCATGATCAATTTGAATTAATTGTTGCTCGATTTTAATATTGCGTCTAGCATGGAGAAAACAAAATATAAATTATCTATATGTTTCAAAAAGATCACATTCAATCATATAAAATTTCCAGTTATTTAACATTAATCAATTAAAAAAAATGTTAATGCATTTTTCAGGTGCCTCCTGCAGAAACTCCAAGTGAAGTAGTAAAAAATGATACTGAAAATGTAACTGCTTCGGTGAGTTCTTTTTTTTAATTAATTCTATTTCCAATAAAAAATCAATCTTGTTATTCTTTTATTATGTTAGTCTAATGTTCCAACTCGTCTCATAGTATTTGTCGTTGAAATTTTTGGATTCTCATATTTTTTTTTGTAATTTCAATTTTACATTCCTGGAGGTACTGAAAGCCTCAATAGAAA
Source organism: Diorhabda sublineata (assembly GCF_026230105.1). Taxonomy (NCBI): domain Eukaryota; kingdom Metazoa; phylum Arthropoda; class Insecta; order Coleoptera; family Chrysomelidae; genus Diorhabda; species Diorhabda sublineata. The sequence goes on from NC_079474.1 coordinate 42,584,414, forward strand.
CTGAATACTTAAGAGCACATTTGAGGCGGGCGTAAGTCCAAGAAAGAAAACTAAAAATACTGTTTACATCAAAATATCTACTTTACTTAGTTTTATAGCTCGAAAAATGTGATGCAAGGTAATAAAAACCATTAAATTTCAAGTAAAAACTGGTATTTTTATTATAAGACAATGTTTACAATTTATTAAAAAGATAGCAAAATTACTTAAATGAGTTTGAAAGCGGGGAAAAAATCAAAGATGTAGATTTGAGTCCGTATTTCTGATTTATGGTTGATCGTTAATTTCTTCAACCTCGAAATCGCTGGTAATCTCTTGAGATCTGTTATCAGTTGGACAGTCACAGATTTCTTCGAAAAATCCCCGATGCTCGTCTGGAATGTAGGCTCAGTTTTTTAATATCTTCCATCTTTAAAGTTTTTATTAGCACTCGACCTTGGTAAGCCTTAACCGAAAGTGGGGAGAGAGTATCTGCTTTTGTCTTAGCCAGTAAAAAGTTGTGATCAATTCACTTCATCTATACAACAACAAGAGGCAATAAACACATATGTTAGAGATACCATCAATAATGCAACATTACAAAATCCACTTCAATTTAGTAACTGTTATAATAACAACTATATATTTAATTTTTATAACGTCTCAGAAAAAAAAATTAGGTTAGGTATCTAATACAGTTACAAAAAAATTATTTTTCTATTGGTTCTTTTTCTGTTCTTTAGCTATAAAATATTTCATAACCATTCTTTTGGTTTTTGTCATCTCTACTATTACAAAATAAAAAATATTTTGTAGGATTTTTCAGCAGACGTGTTTATACACTTTTCAACACATGTGTGATATTTTCTTATTTAAAAAATAAGTTTTTTTCCTTGGTCGTAGGAGAAATAGTGTACTCAACTCGTTGGAAAGTGTATCACCTTCCAAACTCGTTATGTAATATGCTATTTTTAAATTCATTTGAATTTTCTTTTGTTTCAGGAAGTAGCATCAGTAGAAGAGTAAGATTGTGTCTGTCCTACCATCAAATGAACTAACTTTTATACATACGTTTTAAATGAACTACAAAAACAAAAAGTTGATCATTCACTTCGGGCAGTGATCGAGTAAATCCGACCAAAAAATAAAAAAAATGGATGCTGCCTAAATACCTATTTAATAAAAAACATGTTTAAAATAACAAATGTAATCAAAGGTTTTTTAATACTCCCATGATGAAATATTTTATAATGTCTTTAGAAATCTGAACAGTTTTATATATGTCGTGAAAACGGCTTTTTAATCGTATACAATTTTTGTAATATAAAACATTTAGTATAGCTTAGTATTTCTTAGGTGAGCTATCTTGTGTTGTCATCACTATTCGATTTTCATTTAGGCCAGTCTGTTTCACTATAGACCGGACTTTGTTTTTATATTTTAAAATTATTCTCTAATAATCCTTATTTTATTTGTAATTATTATTTTTACCGTAGCTTTTATTTAGATTAGATACATATCTTATAATAAATATAATAATAATAATATAAAAAAGGGAAGTTATATACTTACTCGGTGAACTTTTTGTAAATGTATTTAGCTGTTAAATTCTACTAAAAATTGTCGGTCCAATGTAAGACTCTTTCACCAGGATATGTTTTTATCTGTATAAAAATTTGAAAAAAAAAATAGTATAAGTGTGTAGAATAGAAGATCGACCGTTTTAAATATTGTGCTTCTTGTATTTTCTTCTAAATAGGCAACTAGTTTATTTGAAGCTACATCTTTGGTAAAACATCATCAAGTACCATTATTAGGACATACATATATGAGAAAATAAAATGTTTATATTGTTTCACCAGGTATTGCTTTTTTTAATCGAATAGAAGCTTTTGTCATTTCCTACACTTCACAGAGATAAAAAATAATGGAGCGCTTTTATAAGGGATGTTCATGATAATAACGTTATAACAAAATGCTAATTATTTCAGGAAAAGAAAACTTTTGAAAGAGAAAAATTAAACTGTAATGACAAGCACAAAAAATATTTTTTATATTTCTTTTATATCTCAGTTAATTAAAATAAAATCACTGATTATTCGATAGAATTTTTCTAGTACGGTGGCGGATTTAGGTCACTGTTATGCCTTCATACTTTACGCATCTACCTAACCTAACATAACCACAAATTACTAATGAATTTAATCACTTATACGCTCGTAAAAAACTTGCAAACTTAAAAGTGTGTGAGTTTGATGCCTTGTAAGAAAACCTTAGATACAACTGCTAGGTTGTTCTAATTACCTTCAAATACGGAAACCATTGACAAAATTCAAGGCTTGTCTGGAACTGGTTACTATAGGGTAGAAGCAACATTTGTGCCCAGTGTAAGGCGTGTTTTAAAATTAAAAAATCATACAAAAACTCTGAATAATGAAAATTGTACAGAACTAATGGTTGTAGTATTTTTTTTTAAATACTTTAAATTTCACAACGTTAAGATTATTTTTGTGATTTGCCGATAAAAGTGAACCTGTGAAAATAAACTTTTTGTGGACACGTGGTCTTTTAAGGACCTGCTTTTGGCCACTAATAATTTCAAAACAAAAAGTAGCTACCTACATAACAAGGTAAGATTATTTTATTCATAATAGAATAAACAATTTTGGATTTAAAGCCCTCGTTGACGGAAAAGTAATCTCATAATAATTTCAACTTCATCATACCAAATGTTCAGTCAGTCATTTCCGCAACTTTCCATTGCATTAACTAATATTTGATTTTTCTTTCGATTCGTGAATTTTTCCAGGGAAAAATTATTGATCTTCGTATTGTTATGCCTTCATACTTTACCACAAATTACTAAAGGCCATCAGACTCCAAACCAAGGACAGCAGTAAATATAATTATTGATAGTGATCCACTATCCACTTTTTTACTTCGTTACTTATTCACATAGTTTTGTTATCATCATTTTTAAACCAATCACAAATTTTAGGTAAGGTATTTGTTTAATTCACTTATTGTATTTTTGTTAGTGGCAGCCATAATGCAATGACAAGAAATTGTATGCAATTTCTTGCACGTTGTCTTGCGTCAAGGGGCCTTAATGAATTTGATCACTTATTTGCTCGGAAAAACTTTCAAATTTAAAAGTGTGTTGCGAGGTTATTCTAATAGAACGCAAGGCTTATCTAGAATTGGTTGCTATATGTTATTCATTCTTTTTGAATCGAAGTATACTTGATCGGAAGGATCTTGGGCAAAAAGAAAAAGAGGTTTCGATGATGCTGTTTTACTCTATATTAATCCTTGTTATGTTTATGTTTCTAACCATCTGATATAGATACATTTTTACTTATTTAAATCTAATTTAATACATACATAACTTTCGAAAGAAATCCATAAAAGTATAGTTTCTAAATTTATTACTAACTGGTTTGTTATATTCAACCCTATTCTTTCGATTTGTATTTACATCAATTTGAAATATTTAAAATTGTGCTGATTAATTAATTTTAAAATTAAATGAACTAACTTTGAAGAAACTTTCACATTAAATAATTGTAACAGCCATTGTCAGTATATCTAAAAAGAATCCAACAAACTACTTCAGTTTATTGGATTGCACTGAGTTTGAGATTGAAACTAAAACATGAAAATTTATAAACTTATCCCAAAATGACATACAATTTTCTAGGAAAGTAATTTGGGAGAAAATAAGTGAAATAAATGTAGAATAATGCATTTTGTTCATCCCTGTGTAAATGTAATAGACTACAAGCCCATTGGAAAAATTAGAGGAGCAAAAAAGTATGTAACCACCCAAATCGTTGTGTATAAATGCTGTATTGTATCAAATTTCCTTAAAGGGTGTGGAAATTTTCATAAGTTCAAAAATTTTCCCTGCACCTGGTACCAATGTTTTTGTACGGCATTAGGCGTATATCATTATTTTTGTATTACCTACTTAAGTTATGAATGCCATACAAATTTTTTTATTGGGATTGTAGTCTATAATAAAACCTTCATATGGTTAGTAGAGGAGTGCGTGCTGTAAAATCAACTATTACAAAAAATTAAATAGCATTTTTAAACGAGTTGTTTACTAATAGTTTTTAGTTGAATTAACATGCCTTATATTATTTCTGTGATGGAATGTAATTCTAAGCTAAATAAAAGGAATTGTAAAAAGTAGGGATTTGCTGATTAGTGTGTTGGTAGTAGGATGTGGTCAAAATAACTTCTAATCTACATGTACATTTACGGCTTCGTGTTTTGTCTTGAAAAAATTTTAAATTGAAATCGGTTGTTTTCGAAAAAGAAAAATAAATAAAATGAAAATAACACAACGAAACTAGCGTGTCTCAAAATTTATATTAGCAATTAGGTTTTTGAATTCGTTTTATATCAAATCGAAAAGTATATTCTGTCTCTTGTATTCAATGTTCCACGGCTATTTGATATTTCGCTATAATTGTAACCGCCGACTTATCAAAAAGGCTGTGTGTGTAGGTAAAAATGATTGAAATATAAATCTTCATGTACGTGTGAATGTGTTTATAAACATAAATATATAATTTAGGATGTTTAACTTTTGTTTGTTTTTTTATAACCCCCAATAATTTCCCAATGGTTACTATTCCCATAATCGAAATTGAATCCAAGCACTGTTTCCACAACAATAATTGAAGCGACTTTGATTATTATATCCTATTTTTAAACTAGAGGGACCATTTTTGGAAACCTGAATCACACCACTAGAAATCACTAAAAAAGTTACTAGAATGGAAGCGATGACATAACATACTTGGCATACTTAAATTATACATTCTCAAAATAATGAACCACAAACTAAATAATAATTAACGTAATAGAAACACTGTAAAAGAAAAAATCTAATTCTAATCAAATGTAAATAATTCAGAATGAAGGGACCGCAGTAGACGAGAATAGACTTCAGGAGTGTTGACGTCACACACCGCCATTGTTAGGGCATGTCAGGAATCACTTTCCAAACAGTTTTAAATGGAAACTATTTGTTTCAATTTACACAATTGTCAATCATAATATATATCAAAAGTGCTGTGTAAAACCGGCTGCGATTTACCAATCAGGAATCTACACAATTGCCAACTTAAATTCAAATTAGTCCTGCTAGTTTAGAAATGGAGTATAATAGTATGTATGTTAAAATGAGATCATGTGGTACAATTTTGACCGGAATATCTTAAAGTGATGCAGTGTCAAATCTAAACCTAACCGACTTAGAATTTTTTTTTTTTTTCGAAAGAACATCATCAAGGCTAAAAATGTAATAACTTTAGGATTATATAGGCATTTGTGAGGAATAAAAAATATATAGTACTCTGAAAATAATTCCTCCACCTTGTCGCAATATCGAGATTAGAACATTACCTAAAGTTTTTATTAAGAAGTTTTAAAAAATCCGTTTGGAACTATGAGTTATCTATCGTAAATACTTCCAAAATTTCCCTGAAATTACGATCATAAGTCATTAAATACTTGTCTCAATGTCTGTTGGTAGTACGGCTACTTGTTAGGAATGGCGAAATGACTTAAAAATTGTTAGATGGCTACACTAAAAGTAACAGATACTTCGGAAACATTCGGTACATCTCCGACAAATTTGCAAACGTAAACAAAGATTTGAGAGAATCTACTCTTTATTATTTTACAAGGTTCATGGTGGAGAGTGAAATTATATCAGTAGTTCTAAAAGGAAATTAGAGAGGCAAATGGTTTGATTGTCTATTTTACTTTAATAAAATTGTTTATTTTAATTTTGTAGTATGGTATAGGAGTATATTATTGTATTTTACCTTTATATTTAATGTAAATGTTATGTTGTATCAAATTAAGGCATTAACTCTTGCCAGTTATAATTGAAACTACGAATCTTTAAATAAATGAAATACCTCCACGTTTTTGTATGTTTTTCTTTTCATATTATACATCCCCTCTTTTTTCTTGAACTCCCTATAAGCATGTCATACTGAAAACGAACAATTAAAATGTGTTTCACTTTAACTCAAACCTTATTGACCTTTTTTGTTTTAATATTTCTCGTGTGCTTCCTTTTGCATGATCGTTTTGACGTTAGTCCTTGTAGATGATTTGCCACTTTCTCGGCAAAAGAGCAGTCGGTATGATCTAAGATATAATTGAAAAGAACGACAGGAGCAGTCTGTATGATCTAAGATATAATTGAAAAGAACGACTTTTATGTAGGGTATATGCAATTCATTCATTAATGACTGCAAAATTACTTTTCCTCCGTGTGACAAAATTAATGTCCCCCGTTGGTACTGTATAACGTGCTGCATAATTCACCCAATACAACCTCTACAAATCTGTAGCGATAAAAAATTGATTATTAATGACAATTTAACTATAGTCTAAGATATAACTCAGCTTAATCTTAGTATACTAATCAATATTATACACGATAACAGTTAAAATCGTAGCTTAAACGTCATTCTTTCGTGATCCATAAAATGTCAAATTACCAAAAAGAGACGATCATTAAAATATGCCTTAAAGAAAATTTTACCAACTGATAATTTGTAATTTGATAACTGTCATTTATACCATTTTGATGTTTTAGTTTGCCGAACGTTTCGTGGCTTTAAGTTGAGTAGAATATAATTTTTTATTAAAAATAACTAAAAAATTTTGTGCTTGATATCAACTTAATTTCACTAGCATGGCTGAATATTTAGCCTCAATATTTGGAACTGAAAAAGACAAGTAAACTTATTTTTGATTTCTGTCCTTACGCTCTATAAAAAATTACTTATTTTTAGGGTAAATTGCTCATTTTACTTTAAAATAGGAGCTTGCAGACATGGTGATAGGTGTTCTAGAATTCATAACAAGCCAACTTTCTCACAAACCTGTTTATTACAAAACCTGTATGTAAACCCACAAAATTCTGCAAAGTCTGCTGATGGAAGCCATTGTAAGTTTCAAAACTATAAAGTAATTTAATAGCTGAATATATACTTGCTCTAACAATACTTTTGCAGTGGTCGCCAATGTATCTGATGAAGAAATGCAAGAACATTATGACAATTTCTTTGAAGATGTTTTTGTTGAATGCGAGGACAAATATGGAGAAATTGAAGAAATGAACGTTTGCGACAATTTGGGAGACCACTTAGTAGGAAATGTGTACATTAAAGTAATATTTTGGTAATTTATGGGTATATATTTACCAACTAACTCAATTTTTTTCTAGTTTCGAAAAGAGGAAGATGCAGAGAGAGCTGTAAATGATTTAAACAATCGTTGGTTTGGTGGGAGACCTGTTTATGCAGAACTGAGTCCCGTGACTGATTTTAGGGAAGCTTGCTGCCGTCAGTATGAGATGGGTGAATGTACACGATCTGGTTTCTGTAATTTTATGCACTTGAAGCCTATTTCAAGAGAACTAAGGAGGTAACTTCTGTAGTATATATGATTGGTTTGTCTAATTATCAATTGCATATTTACTTCTAGGTACTTGTATTCTAGAAGAAAGGGTGCCAGGCGAGGAAGATCTCATTCAAGATCTCGTTCTCCTAAGCGTGGACGTTCCAGGTCCAGAGAAAGGAAAGGTTCTAGATCCCCAAAACATCGTTCTGGACGTAGTGGTCGTTATTAATACATATATGGAAGTTTGAAACCCATATTTTCTACATTTATTAATATTTGTTGTAATTTTTTAAGTAGAAATATAACTACCCTAGATAGGTTTAAAAGGAATAACTTGAAGTGTTAAATTAAATTTTTGTAGATTCAATATAAAATAAATGGCATAAAGTATTCTATATACAAATATTTAGAACACATTTTTGGAAATGGTATTTCTTTTACACAATGAATATTTACAAGTTTTATAAATCAGCTTCTTACTCATATGTGTTTTGATCAATTTTGTTCATTTTCATTCCTCAGAATCATCATATTGTATCAGTTTCATACTTTCAATTTATTTTTACTTTAGCACAAATACATTTTGAGTATGAGCATATATGTAGAAATAAATAAAGTTTCAGACAACATTTTTATTGTTTTTATAAAAAGATACTTTTCCAACATCAACTAAAACAATATGTACAGCAGACACCTAAAGGGTTCCAAAGCAGTTACAATTGGTTCTTCCTTTACAAATGTCTACAATTTTGATAATCTGCAATCCTAATGGTCAACTATATATGTCCTTTCATTATGTTATGTTATATTGGTTCGATGTGCTGAAAACATATTTATATTTTTTAGCAATTTGCATGTAAATTTCATTTTTACATTTTAATTTGTTGGCACTTGAAATACATATCCTCTGAGACTTTAATTTATGTAACTCTAATCTACTTTAGATATATTGGAAATACATCTTCCCATTTTTATTCACTATAATACTATTTAATATTTTCATGTCGTTTTCATAAAAAATTATTCATGAAAAAGGTTTAGGTATATAAGTGTTTAAAAACCTGGAAGGTTTTATTGATAACTTTGCCTAAATATTTGAAATATATGGAGTACAAAATAATATCAATGTGCATGAAATATTCAAGTTGGTGAGAATGAATAATTTACCTAAATAGCTATCCAATTAGGTAATATGAACGTTTTTTAAAAATTTAAGTAATGGAAGCTATTTCTAATATATAATTTGCTATTTTTGTAATTTTTCCTGTAATTACCAAAAGAAAACTTTTCCACTCAGGACAAGCCTTTAAGAAAATCCGAACGTATTTATTCTAATATAATTATTTACTTTTAAATTTTACTAATAAAACAAGGGCAAGAAAACAGTCAAACTTAGAAAACTTCTAGAGAAAAGCAAATGCAAAAGCAAAAAATACAAAAAGAACTAAGTTACTTTACAGGTATGTTTTGCGGTAAATATTTTCGTAAATCTATTTTTTTAATTTACAAAACTCATAAAATTTGGTATCATATACTTCGACTCCTTTTCATATTAAATTAGTAATGACGGAATTTTCTGTCAGTTTGATTAATGTTAGTTTTAAAAATGTATCCAGAACAAAATCCAGATATTCCTAAAAACATAATAGAGCTAGTGGTACAAGCCAGTGCTCATTTGATACCAGCAAAATCTAGATAGAGATTAATAGCTAAGATTTTTCAATGCCTTTAAAAAATGTAAAAATATTAATAATTAACATTATTAAGAAAGAATATGAAAAATTAATTTAGAAAACAAAATTGATATAAATTTAAAATGAAATAACTTTAAAATTTACTTACAGGTTTTTGGTAATCTCAATAACTCCTTATCTCCTACCGTAACTTCGTGGGGTTGATCGTGATAATTGTAAATTATATGTAACATTTTTTCTTCTCCTAATGCGGGATCAAAGAAACCAGGTAGTTCAGACTATAACAAAACACTACATATTTAGCTTATGTTGAACAAGCAAAATTTTCATTTACAATCACAATCCAACCATTACTGTTGTTTTGAAGTAAGAAAGTAGATTCTGCTTGCTGTTAAGTGGAAATTGCTTCATTTTTATGAGTAATGCTCATTATTCAACACTCAAATTAGTAGTAGTAGAGAACAGTATATAAAAAAAGATTGATATCTCAAGATATAAATGCCTTGATAATGCAACTTTTAGAGGGGGGTAAGGTTTTCAAATATTTTTTTTTCTAAATGAACAATATGTCGAGAATATTGTGTATAAATATATGTAGCCGCTCGTTATCTATAGTAGAAAGCAGCTGCAATTTCCTTTATTTTCCTGAATCCCTTTCTGTCTGTGTGATGCTGGCATTGATGGTTCTATGTAAATATAAAAATTCATATTCTTTAATTGATAATTTATTTCGTATTTTTACATATAAAAAACTTTAAATTGATTTTCCAAAAAAGTTCGTGAACATTAGAACTCAAAATCTTCTGAATCGATTCTTTTGAAAATTTGAAGATTACGTCTTCACATAAATAAACAGGTAATCCAGGAAGGGTTTGTTTGTAATTTTTTTTAATAACAAATTAACCGCGATTTTTTGAACTAAAATCACATTTTTCACTTTCATCGAAAAATATATCACATTTAAAATTCATATGAATTTTTTTGTTTCAAATGATCCGAAATAGTCTAGTCAACAAGGTGTCATTCGATAATCGCATGTAGAAAGTTTTTGAAAAAATTGGAAAGTGCTAGCAAAAATTACAGGAGGTTATAAATAATTAACTAAAAAAAAGGGGTTTGGTTTTTGTTTATCTATCTATCTATCTGAGATATTCTGAATCTGAAAAAAGATTCAAAAAGGGGAGGAAATTTCCTAAAAAAAGTCCTGACTCCTGGAACTGTAGGATCAACATTTATAATTTTTATCGAAGGTTGAAAATATTTTCGAAAATGGGTAAGTGTAACCTTCGAACAGTTCAACAAAAAATATTATTTCGACATTGTAAATATTAAAATTTTAATTCAGGAACTTACATGACACATCAACAAATCATAATCTACCGGCAAAAAATTGTTATCGCGTTTTTGCAATAATTTATGCATTTGCTAATTAACAATTTCATGTAGCTACTACTCTCAATTTGTTTTGTATTCGCCATTTTTTGAAGGCTTTTTAAGAGATAAAAAGGCCTCAAAAAGAATTATAAATATTTGTCTTACAGTTCTGGGAGTTAAGACGTTTTTTAGGAAATTTCTTTGGCATTTCGAATCATTTTTCAGATTCAAAATATTTCAAATATTCTTTGAGATAAAACCAAACCCCTTTTTTCTAGTTAATTGTTTATAACTTTTTGTTATTTTTGCGAGCGCATCTTCAATATTTTCAAAACCTACATGCGATTATGAATTGAATGACACCACAATCATATTGTTAGGAGTCGGAACCTAGAAGCTGCTGAATTTAAAGAAATTTCACAACAAGAATATTCATCACATTAATTATAATCATTGCCAGATAGGAGGTAATAAGAATCTTAAAATGAATTACTGATGTAGAATCGAATTGATTTTTTTTTACTACTGAGCCACAATAATTATTTAAATTAAAAAGATATTTGTTAAAAAATAACATGAATGATTGGTATTTTACAACAACGAAATTAAATAAAATAATATTCCAGTATCCAATTTTTTCAAGTCTTCTAACTATCTCTTATTGGCTGTAAGTCAATGTCTCTGTTTGTCTATAATTTCTCCTGTCTCCTTTTTTATATTAGCTCTATAACAAATTGCTGGGCTGATAAGCATTTTAATAGTAGCAGTATTTTTATGGGGTTTTCATTAGTTCCCAAGCCAAGGAGATTTTGTTTATCTGTTTTTTCTTCTTTTCTTCACATCTTGTCCTTCTTTTAGAACTCTATCACAAACTCTTGATGATTGAAAGTTTTATAAGATACAAATTATTTTGCTTCAGGTTATCAGATGTTTCTTATGTCGTTCACTTCTTGACTTTTTTCCAAAAAATGTAAAATGACTTTTGACACATCATTCCAATTTTAATAACGTGATTGTCTTTTCTGGTGTTGCATCTGATTGGATCTCTTTATGCCCAGTATCCATACCAAACTTATTCTTCTTCATAAGTTGATTTAGAAAATTATTAAAATCACAAAATTTCCAAAAATTTGTGTTCTTTTTGGAGTACATATTATCTAATATATGTATCAGAAAGACTGTAAAAAAACCTGTTTATGTATATATAGGAATTTTAATCATCCTGTTGGTTGTAGTGAACGTTTTATATAGTATATATAAGGTGAAGTACTTACTTTATTTTGAACATGTATTTCTAATTTACTGTCTTTGACTAGACACTGAATAGGAATAGTTACATCCAGAACTTCGTTGGACAATTCCGTATCGCCTTGTTGACTAGTATCTAAAATTTTGATACAATGTAACAATTTGTCTTTCAAATATTTGTATATTTACCTTTCATAATCCTTCCATATATTGCCTTAATTATAACCAATCCCTTTTTGTTGCTCTCTTCATCTCTTATCCTATTGTAAGTGACGGTCATAAGGTCTTGAGCAGCAGCTGCTTCTCTTCGTTTTTCTAGCAATTTATTAAAATTATTCTGTTTTTGTTTTTCAACCTTCTTATTTTTTTCTTCTCGTAAGAAAGGTTCAACAAAACCTTTTTTAACAACTATGTATATTACTAAAGGCACAACAGTAGCATAAAAAACGGGGGCTGGCATTATTTCTTCACAAAGATGAATTGGAAAGGAGTATGTTTGAGACGCTCTTGTTAACCTGCAATATTTTATTTATGTGTTATAGATGTTTCATGTTAAACAAAATGTTTACCAACAGCCGAACAAAAAGTATTAACAACTAGAAAACGCATTAGAAGATGAAAAATGATTATGGGTGTAGGAATGAAAGATTTAACAGTTAATCTCATAACATATCCTAATATATTCACCTTATTTTGAGTTTAACACCAGATGGTACACCACATACAACTGCAAATGCTAAATTACTATGTTTCGATATCTTTTTCTCGGCACCATATTCTAAAACCCCTCCGAACGTGCCTACTCTAAAAAAAATTAATTCAAATTACGGTAGGAAGTTTTATAAATCTACTTTCTTACTTTACTGCTAGTCTAAGTCTCAAATCTTGACTCAATATTTTCCTTGTGTATTGTAAAAGAACATAAGAATGCGGTAATCCTACTTGTATTGAAAAATTGTAACGGTTCTTTTCTAAAACAAGTATTTGAAATCAGTAAATAGTGATATAATGTGCCTTATTATAATTGAAAATATAATTAAATTTAATGAAATCAAAATAGCTGAAAACTACATACAAAAACAGTATTCTGTATATTTTACTTTAGTTCAACAGTAAAAAGTATAATTCAATGAAAAACAGTATAGTTGGCAACTCTAGCTACACCCTTTAAGCAAATTCTCATTGTAAAGCATTTATAATAATGACAATAGAACATGGTAAATATTTTCATTACCTGTATCTCTAATAATTTGGGTGGTAAATGCAGATCTTGGGCCTCCCTGGTATGACAAATATCCTATAGTGTGTTTATCTACTTGCATTGCCAAAGCTGAAAATATTTGACAGTGTCAATTAATTATATACAAAATGTTTGAATAGTTCCAATTTTTGATGAAGTATTTATTGAAATTTGATAAATAATCACTGATTGCTCACTTGACATTATACCAGGCAGAATTCCTTCAGGTGTGAATTGTAAAATTGTACCTCCATTCCAAAAAAATCTTCTAGTGAGTGTTCTAAAACCTTTAAAAGATACTGCTGGACCACTGCCTGAAACAACAAACCCAAATGAAAATAAAAAATTGATTGGATTATATAGATAACAGTACCTGCTGTCATTTCTACTTCAGCCCAACTTTTGTGAGAAAATATATGACGCCAACTTAAATTAATACCACCTCCTCCGGTGCCATTTTTTGCTTGAAGTTGCCCGGATAGTGTGCAGGTGTCTTTTTGAGTCAATGGAAAATCAACTGATTGATTAAATTGCATTGATGATATTTCGATATTTGGAAATTGAGTCAAGTCGCTAAAATAATAAACTTAAAATATTTTAATTTCCTGAATATATGAAATATACCTATCGTATTCATCTTCTAATAATTCATCATAATAAGGATTAAATAGATCAGTTGCATTAACAGCTACTGTAATATTTCCAGTGGGATTTGTAGCCTGTTTTTTCAGCCTCTCTGCTTTTTCTTCTGCTAACTGTTCATACTCGGCTCTTATTTCTGCTGGTGACTTTGTCCTCTGCACTATTTCCCACCCTTCAGTTTCTAACCCTTTGATACCAAGTGAATCATAAATAGCTCTTTTGTGAGGATCAGAAAGAACTAAAATATTGTACAACAGCTATATATTTATTTCTTTATACTTACGACAAAGTGGTTTATTTTTGGGTATTACCTTCATATGCTTTTTTTGTTTTATTGAACATAATTTCAGCCTTTTCTTTGAGGTCTTGGTCGACATGTTTGTCAGGATGATACATCCGACTCAACCTCCTGTAAGCAGTGTTAATATCATCTTTGGAAGCCTAAAATTTCATCATATGACTAAATTTAGAGGTTAACTTGATAAAAAAAAATAATAATTTTTGAATGTACCTATTGAGGATAATTCTTACAATGATTATATACCTCTCGAGGGATATTCAAAAATGAATAATAATCCTCTTCCATCGCAGTTTCATCTTCAGAATCAAAATTCATGTTTCAAAAGCAACCTGAAGTTTCGAATTTCAATGTCAAATGTTCCGAGATCTAAAATTATTTAAACGATAAAATTTCTTTCCTCTGCTTACGTTCAATACAATCGTGTACTTTTTAGAAATATATTTTATATACTTTTAACTAAAATTTTTGATAGCGATAGTAATTCAATTTCATTTTTCAGCATTACATTTCAAGGTCTATTTTAAAGCTTAGGCAACACTTTATAAATTTAAAAATCGTTGTGCCAACTTATGTGTTGTGAAATTTTCTTTTAATCTGTGATGGGAGGAAATAATGTTTTCTAAGTGTCATTAAAGAGCAGAACTATCAATTACAATCTAATAGTGTATTGCAGAATGAGGATTTAGGAACCTAGAAATTTAATAATTAAATCATTTTTTAGAAATTTTAAATAAAGTATACACATATTTACAAAATCAAGAGATACGTTTGAAATTTTATTTTTCAAAAAACGCCTAAAATTATATTTTTTTTTTCATCTTATACACTTCTGTCAATTGTCATTATTTGTCAAAATTTATATTGAATACATGACATGAAGTTGATTGCGATGTGAAAGAGTTTTGGTTTAATAAGAAAATATCAAATGATTTTGAATTAGACAGAATGACTAGAGACGACAAACTATTTTTCCACAAAACAGTTCAGCATTTAGCAAGATCCCTAGCTAATATTAAAAATACTCCTTGGAGTAAAGTAAGTTTTAATTGCAGAACTTTGATACATAATTTTATCAATTTCGTCATTTCCAGGTTCAAACTTTGTTCTCACTTTGTCCTTCTGATCCACAAAATGGTACATTCATTATAAATTGTCGGCAACAAGATGCTGTAATTGCTCTTGGCATTTATTTTTTGGAATCTGGGCTCCAACACAAGTGTATTATATTACCATATTTACTAAAACTTGTTAAACTGATTGAAAAAGCACAGTGGCAGGATGAAATCAAATTAAATCCAACAGATCGTAAGTATTACTATATATCATTTCTAATTGATTTTTCGATTTAATAAAGTATATTCAACTATAGAATACTTTGTCAGTAATCCAAAATAAGACAAATGAAAATTTGTGAATCTTGCATTTATTATTCGGTTCAAAAGTTAAATTTACATATTCTATACCATCTTTCATTTATTTGTATCTATCCACATATTTTTTACTGTGTTTTATATTCAAGGCCATTTGAAACAACCTTTAATTTAATGTTTAAATAATACTGCAGAAAATTACTCTTTTTAATAGTTAAAAGTTTTGTATAGTTACAATTCTTCCATATTTATCAATAAACTTTTAACAATTTCTGAATGTGTTGCATTAAATTAAAAAGATCCATAATATAATATATAAATTTGCAATTTCTATATTCATGAAATTCGCCAAGGAAATATAAAGTCAGCTCTTCAAGTCTTCCACAAAAAAATAATGCACTATATTTATCTTCTATCAAATTTATCTACTTATTAAATATTTTAAATAATCTTCTGTTGATGCATAGTTCCAATATTTTAAATGTTTTGGGTGAGAACTATGTTTATAATTCACTTCCCATAATTTTAAAATTATTATATCTACAAAAAAAGTAATTTTTTAGGAATACCTATAGCAGAAAAGTTTAGTTTTTGTCTTCACACCCTTCTGAGTGACATAGCAGTAAGATGCGAAGACGAGAGAAACGATATTTTAAATGTTCAGGTAGACAGCTTAACATCTCTGACAAACCAAGTACTAAAAATACAAGATTCAACCAACAGAAACAGTGCCAGCAAATTGTTTTTGTGCAAAACAACTTTACCTGTCCTTATTGGCCTGGCTAGAGCAATGGGAAGGTTCTGTCTAAATGACCCCCCTTTAATTTGTCGAATTTTTCCTAAACCTGAACCACCTTTGAGTCCAGGAGCTGCAAGGGAAGAAAATATACATAAAAGAAGTTTTAGTAGTTTTAGAAATATTATTCCAAGGAGTTTATCTGGGAATCTCCATGCTACTGTTGATATTTTGGCTGTTACTACTGTAAGTATTATTTCTAGTATACTGAAAGTGAGTACAATGAGGCCACATCAGGGTTGTTCGATGCTTAAAATGCTATGAATTCGTGTATGATACACACATAAATTTTAACTGCTCTCATACTTGATCTTCAGTAATCACTCATACATACTTTTAATGGGAGCATGTTATTGTTAAAGATGTCGTTTTTTAGGGTGGATATGACACTTCAGACGTCGCATTCAACTCGAGCTCGCTAAAACGAGGCATGTCGATCAAACACAATACAGGCCCTTATGATGCGAAAACATATTTTTTTAGTAAATTTGGTTCCAGTTTCAATCAATTTCCACATTTGAGGCTAAATGAAACAAATGACAAAAAAACACAAGTAATATTTTCCCAACCTCACCTTTCTACCATTTTAACTCTTAGTAAGATGCTGTTGACCAAAGATATGTTGAGTATATTAGACGAGGAAAGCTTAGAAGTAAGTTCAACAGGAAAAATTCAAATTTTTCCATATAAAACGTTTTCCGAAACTATAAATTTAGTCATGGTGACACTGATGAGAGAATTGCTGCAACCACATAAAGACTTGCCTGTGCCATTTACTAAAGATGTTCAGGAGTTTGTTAAAGGTGAGACTTTAATTTTATAGAAAAAAAAAAATTATAATTTGTTTATTTTCCTTTTTTCAGGACTTTATTTGAATGGTCAGACAGAGCTTCAAAGCAGAAATCATGATGCTAGTGAAAAAGAAGATAGAGAAAATAATTATGCATTAGTGAATAAATTTAAACTTAATGTCATGGCAAATGCAGCTTGTGTGGAATTACTAGTTTGGGCAATTGGAGATGAAACAGGTATGTTATATCATGGTTTAAAATATTAAATTGGCTGTAGAAATCTCTTTATTTTTCGATTCCCCTAAAAATGTCTTATTAATACTTGAAATAATTTTTTTATTATTATTTTTACATTCTTGTTTGGTATTATTTATTTTAATTTAGTAGTAATTTAATTTTATTATTTTTAAATTTTTCAATATAATTCAATAAAATTATCACAATAATACTTAGTTTTTGATAATTATATTACCATTGTCTGTATTTCATATAAAATACACTTCTTTAACTAATATACAAATTGTAGGTAAAAAAAAATAAAGAACTAAGGTTTACTTTCATCTCAAATTTTTCTAGTTCATGTGGTTATTTAGTTGTTGAATAATTATTTACAATAACCATAATGTATAATTGTAGGTATATTACACAATGTGCTTTGTCTCCTTACTGATAACCAGAAACAAAAAAATTATTCCTAATTGCTTAGAATTACTTGCCAAAACTCTTCCATATACTGCCAAGCTTTTCATTTCTTATTTTTATAAAAAAACGGTGTATTCTTATAGGAAAATCTTTGCATTAACTTGTAAATTAATTACTGACAATTTTAATTCACTAAAACGTGTGTTTTTCTTTCCTGTCATGTTTAAGTTTCTCTTAAATTACACCTTGTGTATTAATATTTCCATTAATACAAGTTATATCATATAAAAAAAAGTTTAAAAGCTTTTTTGAAGTTGAACTGATAATTAATTTTTCAGAAAATTATTTCCAATTATAATTTTTTTATTAATGTTATTGTTTATAGACACAGATTTTAAAACTTCTAATTTTCTGAAAAAATAACTACTCTTATTTATTGTCTTCAAATTTTTTTCTGCTAAAATTTAATAATCTTCCTTTTCTGTTTTTTTCCAGTTGATTCTGAATATAACTTTACTACTTTACTGCACTTCATAATAATAATCTTAGGTGAAAAATAAACTTTGATTTTGAGTTTTTCATTCCTTTTGTTTGCCACCTTCTCCATTTTTTGTTTTTTTGTGTTACAGAATTGGATGTAAAAATGCGATTTTTCACAGTTTTTGTTATTAAGTTGTAAACACTTGTAAAAGTATTAAAAAGAAAAACGTTTATACTCGCCATTTCATATTCCATAACACATTAGGATTTTTTATTGGGAAGTTATGTCTATTAACTCATTTATTCGACTATTCCTAATCAGATTTGGAAATAAATGTATTTAAATAATTTATAATGATTTTATATTTCTTGTTATTTGACTTTTACATGTGTTTACTATATAATAGGTTTTGTTAAGTGTTTTTAAGTCAATTTTGTGTGATATTGTGAAATAACATTGTTTATTGGTTTTTAACTATTTTTAAAAATTCATAGTAAAACTTACTACTACAGGTATGTAATTATTAAAAACAATTTACAGATCTTGAAAATAATGCTGTGAGCTCTTCATAAAAGGTCATTTATAAATAAATAACTGTTTGGCTTTAGAAAGGGCTACCATTTTGAAACTCACTCGTTCACACTAAACAAAATTTGCATTTAAATCTTATTTCATTTCTTGAGACTTTACTATAAAAATATTGAGCTTGCTGCAATATTGTGCAGTCCTGTTTTTTCCAAAAGAGGGAAAACATACATTTTTGAAGGATAAAACTAACTCAAAGCATAGACAATGGTTGACTTATACTTTATATTTGCATTAATGAATCTTAGGTTTTGCCAAATATTCCAAATTGAAAACAATTGACCTTGAGGGTTTTTCTAAACTGTAAATTAGAGTTAGGAAAAAGTAAAAATCAATAATTACACAGTTGAATTTGATTTACTTTCAGATCATTTTTAGATATCAAGGTTAAAAGGATAAAAAAATTAAGGTTCTATCAAATTTTGCACAATTGTCATATAATTGTAAAAAATAATTTATAATAATTACATACTAGTTGTATAGAAAAGCAGTTATTTACAACAAATATATAAAGATCTGACTCAACTTACTTACCTTATCAAAACTAAATTTTTCTCGAGAACAAACAATGAATATTTATTTAAATCGTCCGATAGAAAAGTAACATCAAAATATCAATCACAAGTTATTTAAAAATTTAATTGCAACACCTAAATTAAACGAAACAAATCTAAACATTTTTAGAATCTGAATAATTGTGCAATAAGTTGAGCTAGAAGGTGCTGCTGAATTATAATTTTGTCATTCTCGCTCTCCACCGCCTTTTTTATATTTAAATCATATAGATTTAACCTTTATTAAAAAATTTTAGGAGCAGATAGTTTATGTGGTAGATTAACAGAAAAAATAAATTCAAACCATGGTTACAGATTGGTCATAGCACACATGCCACTTCTGATGGTATGCCTAGAAGGTTTGGGTAATTTGGCTCAGAAGTTTCCAAACATAGCTTCAACATCAATCTACTGTTTAAGAGATTTTTTAATTACTCCATCTCCGATTTTATCAAAATTACATCGACAAGCGAACGAAAAAAGCAATAAAGAACACGTAAAGATAACAGGTAACATAATTTAGCCATTTTTATTCAATGTTAGCTCTAGCTCTAAGAAACATTTTGTGCTATCGTATTCCTTAAATCAATAAAAATCATTTTTTAGCACAAGGCAATCAATTGAAAGCAGAATCATCAAAAGCTCCATCTCCTATTCAAACCGCTTTTGAAAGATTAAGAGATGCAGCCATAGAAAATTTATGTATAGCACTTAGTGCTGCCCATATTTTAGATCCTGATTGTGTAAGGGCATTAGTAGCTTCAGTTTCAAACAGGTTATTTACTGCTGAAAAAAGTGATAGGTGAGTAGCTACAAATTACAAAATATTTTGATGTAAAAATATGAAATAAAATATATATAAAAAAATATGAGTAACTATATTTATTTTTACAAATTATATATTTCTCTTTTTTCTTCTCCTTTCACCTTTTCAACCCAATAAGGGCTGTTATTCCTCTTCCACTAATTTCTGTCTATTTCTCAGAAGTTCTTTATTTTCTGCCACTAGTTCTTTTATTTGGTCTTTCAATTTATTTCTAGGTCTCTTTGGATTTTTTTATAGTGTCTATTTTCTCACCGCCTTCATTCTTTCAATAAATTCATACCATTTTAGTGTTTCTTGTTTTTTATCCTATTAATAATTCTTGTTTTATCACTTTCATTCTTTATCGTGTCCTTCTATTGTTATTTGTTTTATTACTATTGTGTTCCACTATGTTTTATATTTAGTTTTTCCAATTTTTGGCTGTTTATATTATAGTTGGTACAGGCATTATATATTTTGTTTCAACCATATCTCTATTTTTGTGTTCCACTTTCCCTCTAGTATTTCTTTTTTACTTACTTTATCAAAGGCTCGTTTAAAATCAATAAATATATCTTTCTTTTCCTTTTTCTATTATGTTTTCTATCAAGTTACTTACTAGGTATATATTCTCATTGGTTCGATTTGCTATATACTGCCTTTAACATTTTCAAGTTTTAATGAATAATTCTTTAATGAGCATTAAAGATTATATTTCAAATATGATTTGAATCAAAATATTTCTTTCATTGTGATTGTTATTTTCTAGTGAATCAACTTTGATTTCAACAAACATTGTAATAATGTTAGGTCACGTAGCGGTTTCCATGAAAGGAACCCCAAAGACTACAGATACTATTCTGCATTTTTTCCAACAGAGGTTTTGTAGAGTACCTTCAGCTTTGGATACTTTAATAGTGGATCAATTGGGATGTATGATTATTTCTCAATGCGAAGCGCACGTGTATGAAGTAGTTATGAAGATGTTTACAATGATAACTGTAGAAAGTGGCAGTACTGCATATGGAAATACAACAAATGATAAAACACAATACAGGTATTGTACATTTTTAGAAAACATCAACTAAACTATATTGCATTATAACTAAGCTGTCATTTCTGGAATCCTTGGTGATATTCATATTGAACACACTGTTTACTGTACCTCTACACCAACACTCACATTTACACTGTCTGACGCGCGTTTCCATAACCAAGTTATCGTCTTCAGAGACTGAAGGTAGTTTACCTTACCGTATTGGTAGTGTAAACAATGTGATCAATATATTGTATTATATTTATGATAATATATTGCAGTAAAAAGTTATATTATGATAAAAATGTATTTACTGTTTAAAACCGCATTCACCTAACCATGAAAGTATTTTATTTCTTAATTATGTAATCCATGACTGAAAAATATAATATCTATTCAATTGTAGACATGTATCACGACCTGTGATCAACGCTTTGGCCAATATTGCCGATAATATTGCAGGAGAATCTCAGATGAATGAATTACTTGGACGACTTTTAGAACTTTTTGTACAATTAGGACTGGAAGGCAAAAGAGCAAGTGACAAATCTCCAGGTAAATATGGAAGTGGTTGTTAAAATAAATTAGATTTAGATTAAATTGTTTGGGGAGTCGAGTTCTGCACCTATACCTTAAAATATATTTTGTGCATGACTTCGCATGTGATTGTTCTGCCTTCAAATATATAGACTCCTCCAGAAGTAACATAATTTTCTGGGGGTTTTTTGTCCTTCCCAAGATGTTAATACTGCTCCTTTAAGTACCTAAGCCTTTTGCTAAAATGGGCAGAGTATTTACATAGTAGATGCCCTGTCATGTCTCTGTGGTTTGTTTGTAAAATCTGCAGTTGTCGTCATCTGTCACGTCTATCCTCTTAAGATGGTATTTGACAAAACAGTGATCTGTTAGAAAACCAATCACCTTTTTAATGTCGATTATTTGCTAATACGGCTATGGATCTTTTGGATTGTCTTAATGCTTTTCAAGTTTATTTACACTCCCATGCTAGCTTGAACCTGCACTCAATGTGCTTTCAAGCAAAGTTCAAACACTCTTGAGCACATATATTTATTACTAACAACCCTGCCTCAAACATAGTGAGGTGTTTCTCCTAATGGTATGGAGTGTTTATTTCAAAAATCCCAAATCCATAACCTTGGGTTACATTTGAACCATCTGTACATCAGGGAAATGCATTTTGAACTTGCTAAAGATCTTTATTGACCCATTGAGTATCACTTTCGATAACTTGAAATGAAAAAAGTACAATATTATATTATATATAAAATAATAAGTATATTATTTTATTTTAGGGTATTAATATTTTGAATTGTTGATTCATAACTATTTTATATTTTATGATGTTTCAACTTTTGTTGATTAATATGTTTCTTTTAGGCGCTTTGAAAGCTTCCAGTTCCGCCGGAAATTTGGGAGTATTGATACCAGTAATAGCGGTGTTAATGAGACGTCTACCACCCATAAAAAATCCCAAACCTCGAATCCATAAACTATTTCGAGATTTTTGGTTGTACTGTGTCATTATGGGATTTACAGCATCCGATTCAGGTGAATAAAAGATTAAGAATGTTTTATATTGTCATTTATTGCAAAAACTGACTTATAAGGGTTGATCATGTTGTAGGTCTCTGGCCTCAAGAATGGTATGAAAGTGTAAAAGAAATAGCTGTAAAATCACCTACTTTAATATCATTTATGTCTAGTAGATCTGAAATGCGTGAATTACAAATTACTAGTGCAGTTAGAAATGAGAGCGTATCTATCAATGAATTACATGAATTAAGAACACAAATTTTGGATTTATTGAAACATCCTGCAGATATAACCGCATATGTCAATAAATTATCTTTTGCTCAATGCACATTTTTGTTGAGTGTCTATTGGGTAGAAACCTTAAGGTATTGTTGCTTGAGATTTTTTCATCAATTTGACTGATATTTTACAATTATTACTCTAGGGTTGCTCATTCTGGCGAGCCCAGCTTAGTTCCAATTATTGCAGATTATTTAAGTGATTCCGCATTACAGAAAGACAAAGCTGGAATGTGGAATTGTGTTCAATCTGTTAGCGAAAGGGTTTTTGAAAAATTCTTAGAAGTAATGAAAGACAGACCCAAAAACGAATCTAGAGAGTTGGATTTAGAAGAACACGCCCAGTTCTTGTTGGTAAATTTCAACCATCAACATAAGCAAATTAGAAGAGTTTCTGATAAATTTTTGGCCAGTTTGATTGATAAGTTTCCACATCTTTTGTGGAGTAGAAGGTAAGTAACATTTGGAGTTGGAAATAATTTTTCTTAAATGATAATTCTGAAAACTAATATTTTGAAATGCGGACAGTACAAATGTGTCTTAAGTACTATGTAACTGAAAATTATGTTGGTGGCATTCTAGATTTTATTGATTTGACCTTACAGATTTGTTGTAATATTAACATGGTAATAAAGAAATTTAAAGGTTGCATTCTATTTCAGTATTGTAAAGATCCTAATAGCTTGATATATTGAAAGATTTTTTTCTGTATTCAATTTGGACAATTTTGTAAACAGTAATCAAACTTTTTTGTTTATAGAAGTAACTGATACAACGGCTAGTTGCTTCCTTATTAATGTGTTAGTAGTAAAGTTTCAAATAGTCTTCTTTTCTCTTGATACATATTTGATAATTATACTACAAAATATCTAAGGGTATATTTGAACTCAAAGATCATAAACTTGAACAAATTAATTTAAGGGTAAGAGCATTATATTGGCTATTTGACAAATACCGCTGGAAAACAAACTTTTACTATATAAAACCATTATTAAACCTTTATTTGTCATCTAGATATTGGTATAAAATATTCAAAAAGAATTCAATTCAAAATACTTCATATGACCAGCTTAGACTAAAAACATTAAATTCATTGCTTGCAAATGATGCAAAGATAAATTTTTGTCATTCTATTTGACAAATGAAACACTACATAAAGATAAACAAGTGCCATATATGTATACAAAAATAAATCATCCGTAAAAAAAGTGTAACACATTACTTCAATCCCTGCTAGAACCTATAAACTATAAACAGAAATATTTGCAATTAAACATTGACTTGAAGATTCTAAACTTGAGCAAATTGACTTGAGTCTTAATTTCAGAGTGCTTTGGACATTGTTGGATATCATGCAAGTATTGTCACGTTCTCTAGAAATAGATCCTAATCAAGAAACACCAACGTTAAGGATACCACAAACTCGATATACTATTCAACTCATGGATACTTTGGAAGCAAGAGAGGTAAAAATAAACTATGAAATAGAAAATGTATTATTTATTGTTACTTTATTTTAGACTATTGTAAAAGATTTTGCTGCTAATGCTGAACGTATAATAAAAGAAGCATTAAAATGGACTCCTCATTGGACAAGATCTCATCTTCAAGAGTATATAAATCAAATACCTGTAGATGGAATGTGGCACCACACTGGTTTGTCTATGGCTCTAGAATCGATCCTTCAATGGGGCCCTCCAAATATACAAAGTGCATACTTGACTTCGAGCATCCTCGAAAAGAGACCCAAATGTGTTAAAAGTGATTCTTCAAAATTGCTTACAGTTTCTTCAATGAGATCTAGATACATCGGAGAGGTGAGTGAGATTTATCTCACAACTAAGTTTTTATAGCATACCAAATTCATATGTTTCAAGCAAACTAATCAAAAAGCTTTGAAAATAACTTACCTCAACCATATGTTTAATGTATGTATAAAAAATATTTTAAATGAAATTTAATACTATGAATTGTTCCAGTCATTCTGATACGAGGTATCATATCAAAAAGGCATTTGACACTGTGATCTGTTATCCAAACAAATAAAGGTGGATAATTATACCTCAAAAAGAAGTCTCGCATGGTTCCTCACTACCTCTCTTGCTCTATATACTATACAACTTTGAGTTAGCAGCAGATCACTTGACTGTGGAGTATGCATGTGACACCATTTCGATCAGTCATAATAACAGCATCAAAACACCTGCAGATACCTCAGCAATGGCTTCAAAAGTGTTATCCGGACTCTGCTTCATCGAAAAGAACCATTTGTTATTAGTTTGCTAAATTTAAACGTGGTGGCACATACACTGATGATGGTGAACGTTCTGGTCGTCCAATTGAGGTGGTTTCTCCAGAAAACATCAAAAAAGTCCACAAATTGGTTATATCTAATCGTATATTGAAATTGCATAAGGTCGTAAAGATATCAGAAGGCAGTATGTTTACAATTATGCATGAATATTTGACGATGAGAAAGCATTTTTCAGAGTGGGTGCCGCGTTTACTCTGAATATTTGACGATGAGAAAGCATTTTTCAGAGTTGGTTCCGCGTTTACTCACAGTAGATCAAAAACAACAACGTATTGATAATTCAGAACAGTGTTTGTCCATGTTTACACGTAATAAATCAGATTTTTTGCTTCGATATGTGACAATGGATGAAACATGGGTCCATCACTTCACTCCAGAATCAAAATCATCATCTGAATGGTCTGCGGCCGGTGAACCACGTCCAAAGGAACAACAGTCAGCTGGGATGGTTATGGCTTCAGTATTTTGGGATACGCATTGAATATTGGGCATCGACTATCTCCAAAAGGAAGAGACAATCAAAAGCGATTAATACAGAAAGTTGTTTGATCGTTGAAATGCAAAAATCAAGAAATTACGGCCTCATATGGCGTAGAAATAATCACTGTTTAACCAAGACAATGCACCGATTCACAAGTCGATGGTTAAAATGAACGAATTACACTTCGAATTGCTTCCTCGTCCACCGTATAGGCCAGATCTGGTCCCCAGTGACTTCTGGCTATTCGCTGATCTCAAAAATGCTCGCCAGTAAAAAATTCCACTCCAATGAAGAAGCAATTGCTGAAACTGAATTCTATTATGTTGCAAAAGACAAATCCTTCTACAAGCATGACATCGAGAAGTTAGAGAAGCATTGGAATGATTATATTGCTCTTGACAGAGATCAGTGTTCAATTTTTTAAATATACTTTTTAACTTATTCTGCATTGAACGATTCCTCAAATAGAAACGTGTTCTATTGTTAGTGCTTATGAGAGACTTGCTGTTGTAAAAGTTCTTATAAGATGACTGATAATATGAAGGTTAGTTCGAAACTTGACCACCATCATAGAACAAGCAAACTTCCAGAATTATAGGGTAGGTGACATTTTTAAGAGCTATTCAAATGGAAATAGTTCACTAAGTATATAAGATAAGGTCAATCATCTGTTTTATGTATATTGATAAAAATCTGTTGTAATCAGAGAAAATCGTGTTTAGATTTGTTATCAGAGGTTCGAAAACCCAACAAATAAGGATCTGAATAGAAAAGAAAACAAAATTTTTGGGGCTGAGTTATAGGAATATCATAATGGTTTTATTAGATAACATATAAATAGTTCATACTAAACCTTTGTTAGGTTTTCTTTGAATACTGCAGATCCTCGTTTAAATTTCAAACCATTACACAGATGATCAATTGGATGTTTATGTTTCTTACAATAATTTCTTGAGCAATGTGGACAAATTAGTTTCAACATTTCCTTCTGTTTACAAGCTTTGAATGAACAAACATTATTTTCTATATTTGGACTTGGATTTATAATTGTGGGACTATCATTCCTGTATGCTTTATTTTTATAGACATATCCAACAGTTAGATCCTCTTTATTACCTCTCAACACACAATTTTCCTGAATTTTGTTACATACTGGACATACTTGATTTCTAATTGGATCTTTGCTTTCATTTTTGTTTAATTTCACATTTGAAGTGTCCGCACTTTTCTCTGGTTGTTTTAGTATCTTCACTGTCGTTTCTATAGTAGGAATAATTTTTTTTCTTACATACTGGCAATTATGTGCTTCATATCTAATATGGGTAATGCAGAAATCTAGGTGGCAAGCATCGCATTTAATAGGGAGAAAATCGAATTTGTTACATGTTAATTTAGCGCAATATTTTCCTAGCTTAGGAAATTCCATAAATGTCAAAATGGCATTTTTAAGTCACAATTTTTGATTGATAGTTTTTAAAAAAAATTTGCACCGATTGGATGAGGTCACAAAATCGAAAAAAGGAGAAGAAATGGCCAATTTTTCTGAAATTAATACTTACTGTAATAATATGGAAGGTAGAGAGAAGAATAAAAATCTGTGTATATGAAAAGTGTCCGTCGAAATACGTTAAACATGGCTGGCGCCACATTAGCATCAGGGTAAATTTTAAAGGAAGCGCCAAATATTAGCGTAAAAATAAGAAATAAAATCAATCTAGGTGCACGTTTTCTCCTAATAAATCTTTTAAGTTATATTGTTTGACTATGTATACTTAAATACATCTAGAATGACTTCATTTACACCATACCCTCTATATACCATCGCCATTCTGGAAGTGTTTTTGAACTATTACTTATCGTATACAGCTGGACACTTTTTCAACTTTTCTTATAAGAGTTATTCCTCTTTCTCTCTACCTATATGTAATACCAAATATGTTTTTTTTTTCATTTCTTTTCAGATATCTTCTCGGGTACTCATAGTTACCATGTTCATGCTGCCTTTTCTCATACTTTTGCTACTTTCTTAATTTCTTTTACTACCGTAGCATTTTAAACTCCAGAGCAATACAACTGGGAGTGTATGAAATAGAAGATGAAGAACTTTCGCATCTACAGCCAACCCACATTCTGAATTTTCTAAAGGGAGTGGGATGAAAGGATGAGCTGTAAACACTGGGGGAACATAATAGATCCTTTGGGTCGCAGTGTATATGACACCCCAATATCTATCTACATCTATATTATGACATCATTATTTTTATGCATCTCTATAGATCTATATACTACAAGTTGTTATATATCTGTTGGGTATTTCTATTTCTGCTGATTATTTCTTACTATGGTTACAATAATATTTCTTAAACATACTTCATTAATCATTAGACTAAAGCCATTGACTAGTTTTTTGTATTAATATTAATTTTATTAATGTTATTGGTTACAGGTGATTGGTATGGAATTTGGAAAGGACAAAAATCTTTTAGTAAATGAAATCATGAATCGTGTGTGGACAGCCTGTAAAGAAAGATCGGACAATCTACATAGGGATGCTTTGTGGCAAGCTACAGCATTACTTATATCTACTAGAGATTTGAATCGAAGTTTGTTACATTGCATAGCATGGTCTCAGGTAAACTCAACACAAATAAGACTGCAGAATTTTTTTATCAAATTTCTTCTTCTTTTATAATTTAGGTGGAGCTATTTACAGTAGAAGCCATGAGAACTGCTGTAGAATGTTGGCAATGGTTAATAACTGCAAGACCAGAACTGGAGATTAGATTTTTACAAGAAATGGTTGCAGCTTGGATATGTACTGTTCAAAAGAAACTTGGCTTGTTCTCTGTTGCTAGACCTCAAACTAGTCCATTAGCCGCATATGAAGGTTACATATTTAATATTTTGGATCTCTCTGTGTGCTAATATTTAAAATTTTTAGGTTGCCGTTTGGAACCGGATCCACCTTTTGTAAAACCACATGCTATTTGGGTTCAATTTATTTGCGAATTAGTAGAAACAATAAAATATAGTAGTTATGAAAAAGTTGAAATGATAAGCAGTTTGATACATCATTCATTAACTATGAACGTCGGTGCTGATCCTCCATCTCAGACTAGACATATTTCAGCAATTGGAGTTAGATTCAAGTATGATGTTATGAATTCTTCAGCTCTACAATTCTTTCATTTGATTGCAATATGAGTATGATTTAAGAAGGTTCAGAAATTCACAAAAAAATGTTGCTTTGAGATCCTCAAGTGTGATCAGTTTTTCTAATTTGAAGAAAGTTGATCAATGATGACTTCTCAATTCCCCCTAGTTGTAATTGTAAAAATTGTCGATGAAGTTTGCTATGTACAGATGAAGTAAATTTCCCATTCCTTGCCTTTCTTTATTCTGACTTCTCCTAGTATTTAAATTAGAAATAATTTTTAAATAATGCTACACAATTTTTCATATTTATATTTGTCATAATTTGTTGTTTTAATAATTATTATAAAAAAAAATTGTTTTTTTATGCTACTCATTTCTTTTAGACTTCTCTCCTGTGGTTTGTCATTATTGCAAGGGGATATTTTGCCTAAGAGTTTAGGGAAGAACGTACTTAGAGAACGAATTTATTGTAGTTGCTTGGATTATTTTTGTAAACCAGTCACGTGTCCATCACAGGAACCTGCAGATTTAAGAGAAGATATATCTACACTAATAAAATTTTGGCAAACTTTACATTCCGATAAAAAGTACCTTAAAGCTAGTGATGTAGGAGGTATTTATCTATATTTTCTCGCACAAAACCAGCTCTACCTTAAGTTATTGAATATTTCAACACTCTAATAGCCTCTTTGATAAGTAAAGGTATTGAGTCATAAATAAACCGATTCTTGATAGATATACTCTACATTCTGCTGCTAATGTTTTTTCTAATTATTTACTTGTGCAATGAAATTAATTGTGCCAATGCTTTAGGCTAGCTTTACTAGCAAAATCATAGGGGTTCAGAGAAAAGTTTTCCTATAGCTTTGATTTCCTCACCATCTATGTTTTTTGGGTTAGTGAACATGAATTTGGAGCTTTATGGCAAAAATTTGTCCGGGAACGTTGTTTGTGGGGACCAAATTCTGATACTTTTCCAGTTTTTGGCTAATATCTCAAAAAGGAAGCGTTTTTGCGACAAGTAAATCCTATACAAAATGAAATTGAACAAAATTTCCTACATTTATTTCTTTAAACGTTTTTTCAAGAGACTAACCATTTCGTCGCTAGAGAGTTCCAAAACAACATTTTTGGACCCACTATACCTAACATGAATAATCGTTGCCTTTATGAAATTGTCTTGAGTTATTTTATGGATTTTTTGATAAGCATTATACCTGACAAAGGAAACCAACTTCGTCTGGAATTTCAACATAAAAAAATCCGCCCTCATTAGTATTTGAGATTTATCTTATTGTACAACGTCACACATATGATGCAAAGATTAGTGCATTCGAGGCCTGCTTTTCTGCAGGTCTTGACGTATCTGCATGACACTAGAAGCAGCGGTTCTTGAGGCGCAGATGCTTGTAGAGAGGTGATCGGTTCCAGGCAAGCTGAAGCCTGATGATACACCCTAAAACTAGGTTGTGTAGCTGCAGTTGCTGGTGGTGGTAGTGCATCTATTTTTGATGAGCCTTGAAAACTAGCTTCTCATAAATACTGTACTTCAGATGGTTTATCGACGGTTTAATCCTTCCTGTACACATAGACCAACAATCTCTCCGCTGCTGCTGCAAAGCTTTTTAGAGTTGGCTCAAGGTTTTTGAACACATTTACAACATTGGCAAGGTAGGGGTTTCTGGTGAGACTTTTTACAAACTTCAATTTCCTTTGTTTGTATGGTGTCAACGTTATGGCACCCTAGTCATTGCGTGAAGAAACATGATATTTTCTTAAAGGGTTTTATTTTTCAGAGCGTGGATAGGAGAGTCTGAGGTTGGAGGAACGTTGCCTAGTCCTGGTTTTAGAACGAATACGTTTTTTCGTTGGAAAAGGCGAAAGGTCTCCAACCACCACCATAGTAAATTTATTTTATGAAATCTACATCTTTTTTTAGAATTGCTTAAGTCAAGATCAAGTTATTATAAAATATTTTTCATTTATACTGATAAATCTTACGTCAAATTCTATTGTATACAAATTGTACGGTGTAATCAACTGTTACAATTCTTTAGCGCGCTCTAGCGGCGAAACAGTTAGTCTCGAAAAAATTCTCAAAAAATAAATTTTTGCCCACAAACTTCAAACTTATGTTCAGTGACCCAAAAAACATAAATGTTGAGAGAATCAAAACTATAGCGAAATTTTGCATTCCTAGCTTACTTGGTTGAGCTGATTTTGATAAATCATGACGATAAAAAAATAACATTCTACTGAAACTATCATAGTAAATAATTTTGACCAATTTATTATATTTTTAATACTATTTCAGAGGTTGAATTCACACCTAACGTGACTACTACAGCACAAGGCAATGAATTATCAAAACCCAACGACTTCAACAAAGTCCCAACTGGGTGGATTAACACTGTACCTCTTTCAAGCAGTAGTACTACTTTAAGTAGAAGATCGGCTAAATCGGCTAAACGAATGCCAGTTGCTGATAATTTTGTTAAATGTTATCTAAAAAAGAGAAATCTTATTTTGGAATTATTGGTAAGATTTTTAAGAGATTATTTTGAGTGTGCTTTTTTGAGTGGAGTGTATTCAGTTTTGTTTTGATTCTCTCTATTTACAAAATTAGGTATTAAAAAAATTGTGTTCTTTCACAACTTTCTTGCTTTTTTATAAGTAAATGTAAATTCCCAATAGATAATGTAACTATTTGCAAAATAACTTCACCAGATCAGGCCCATACGATTGCTAAAATTTAATAGCAGCAAAAAATTCTAATTCTTTAGAGTATTTATATGTGGTTGAAAATATGATCAGACGCACTCAATACCAATAAAAATGAATTATGCAAAATATAGTTACAATATAATGGATAATGGTTAGTAGAATTGAAGCTACATGTTGTGTTTATATGATCTGGTATAACTGGAAGTACTGCCATTTCAATATAATCAAAACACCGTTTATATATAAGATACTTTACAGGCTGTGGAGATCGAATTCCTTATAGTTTGGCATAATCCAGGACTTAGACCTGAAATTCAAATAACGGGTGAAGAAAATGTTGCTTTTTGGAGAGCTAAAACAATTACTGAAAAACAGTGGCACGATTATACACGTTTGGCTTGGGATATATCACCTGTTTTAGCTGTTTTTCTACCAAAAAGGTAATAATGACCTTGTTCGTGTACAAAGGACTGTAGTTTTAGCTATGGCTGGCTTTCTCATTTCTTTATTATAATTTATCAATGGTATTTATTGGTATATTATTATTTATCTCTTCAGTGACTTTGTTTTTTTTCTTTCTAAATCTCTTTGTAACTGACGTTTCAGCTTCAGGATTTACTCAGTCCTATAAATATATGAATGTATTATTTTAAGTGGTTATGGTAATATAATCGAATCTATCAAATTTCATTTATATTTTATATTGCTCAAAGGTTATCATTGATGTCAATCATAATTAATTTGTTTATTTATAGGTTTAGAATGAACGATGCTATTATAAACGAAGTAAAAAACTTGGTACAAATGAATCCAACAGCAGTTGCTCATGTTGCCGAAGCCCTACAATATTTAGTTACCACTGAATCTATTTTAAGTGATAGTCCCAAGTTAGTAAATATGCTCACTTGGGCCCGTATTTCCCCTATACAGGTACAGTTAACAATTGTTTAAATATAAAAGTATAAATTTTAATTATGTTAATGATTCAGTCGGACTAGTTTATTTATTGTTTTGATTTATTCTCTGTGAATTATTTTATCCCATTTGCAAGTTATTTTTCATTATTTATTTAAATTTTCAATTATCTTGTTATTTATAATGAAGGATGGACAGTGTGATACCCCAAAATTCAAAGAATTTAATTTTCTATATCTATCAACAGGGCCGGATTCAGCATTTTGTGTGTAGTTAAAGCTACTTACCTAAAAACCTCTTAAAAATTTTTACCAGACTTGTATATGGTAATTGCTTGAACACCACTACACAATGCAATTCTATCATTATAAGTTTTTAAGGAATTTACTTGGTTCTGGGTTTAACAAAATACCGTCTTAAAACACTTTTAGCAATTTTATGTAATAAACAAACTGAAACAAAACGATCCAATCCACAGAACATTTCGGCATTATAGCATAGTCATTGCTACAGGCCTACAAATATGAATGAATTCATTACAGTACGTGATGTTAAGTTATGGTTATTTATTTTTAATCCTAGATATATTTTGGAGTATTTTTTCCTCTCGGCCGTGCTCCCCCTGAAAACTTGAACCCATATGTCCGTGTCTATTGGAGAATCCGGCTCTGTCTATCAAATATTTTTATAATAACAGTGTCCAAGCGAACTAGTGAGTATATTGTATACTTGGCGTATTGTAGCTAAGAAGATTACATTTATTTAAAACTAATTATAGAGGTGTTCAGATTATCTGATAAATGCAGTATTTTTTTAGTACACCTAAATATTCACAAAGTTACATAATATTTTCACGTATCTTATTTCGAAGGGTGTTGCGGGTTGAGGAATCAATATAAAATTATCCAACTGTTTATTAAAATGCCAACGTTTAGATCTTTATAAGGCTAAAAATATATGGTACATTATAACTCAAACGTTGATGAAGAACAAGTGAACAAAAAATTGTGAAATTGGAAGTAAAACAATAGTGTAAAATATAAATATTTATATTTGTATAAGACACACTGTATGTAAGACAAACTATATAACATAAATAAACAAGAACGTAGTTGTATAAAACAGAAGAAAAATCAAAAAGTCATTTATAGAAACTAATATATACAGATATAAGTAAAAACCTGTTCTCGACAATCATATTCAAGTTTTATCTTTGATATGTGTGAATATATAATACATTTTACTTTCGTTTCGAGGTACCTGTATTACGTTATGATTACTCTCATTTATAACGTTATTAACCAGCTCTCTTGGGTTAACCATTAACTTTGAGAATTTATATGATTTTATTATTATTATCAATATAGAGTTCAGGGCTATTTAGACGTTGAACCCTGTCTATAAGCCCTTTTATTGTCCCTAATTTATATCTCCAAGGATGGCTCGAATAAAAGTTCAGTAGTCGGCTTGATGCTGAAGGTTTGGAAAAGCAATTTGTTAATATTTTACCATTTGGTCAACTAATTACTACTGCGACCGACAATTTTTTTATCTTCATCAACGTTAGAGTTATAAAATGTACCATATATTTTTAGCCTTGATAAAGGTCAAAGAAAAGATCGAAACTTTGGTATTTTAAAAAACTCTCCTATAGTTTTATTTTGAGTCCGCAACCCGCAACACCATTATACAAGACAATAATATCAACAATTACATTTTTAAGTATATTGCATTATATAGATAACAAAATTAAAATTAATGACATGTTTTTATTTATAGGCGTTGGCATTCTTCAGTCGACAATTTCCATCCCATCCAATATCTGCACAGTATGCCGTAAGAGTGCTAAGTTCGTATCCTGCCGACGCAGTATTATTTTACATTCCACAACTTGTACAAGCTCTTAGACATGACAAAGTACGACATTGTAAATTCTATATAACATTTTGTAAAACAATTTTATATAGTGGAATAATAATATTGTTTAATTCTGATATACTGTTCACACTACCACTATGCATAATTACACAGTCTGACTTGGGTTTCGATAAAAGACTGAATGTATACTAAAATCTCTTAACTTGACCTACCTATTAATACTAAATTGTGCTACCAATGAACTTCTTGCGAAAAACAATCCTAGCGGGGAAACTCTTCGGTGGTACATTTCACATTTATTCCTTGAATATTAAACTATAGGGTAGGCTGTAAGGAATAGTCTCTTTGTCCTTCTTTAAACTGTTCTTACATTTAACAATCTCAGTGCTTTCAAATGCATCGAAAAATTTTTTTAATAATTTTAAATTATTTATATTTATTTCATGGTTATTAATGATAAAATCTGTTATTTTATCCTTCGTATTATCCAACAATTGTTTAAATGTATTACTGGATTTATAATCAATTTTGAAATCACTCTGTCGGTCCAGAGCAATGTATTCCTGTTTTTCATTTTAATTCTTGATAAAGGTTATGAATTAACCTGTTTACAATTCTTTTAACATAATATTAAGTGGTAAATCAATTAAACAATGTACCAGGAAATGGAGACTAGCCATCTTATGTTGAATACAATGGAAATAATCAAACGGGATGTATCTGCACGTAGCTGTGTCTTTCCTAAATACATCAAAATCTAGCCTATTACTCTTCTTACTAATTGAATTATCTAAAAATGGTAACTGTCCATTATTTTCCAGTTTGTAAGTAAACATTTTGGATGGATATCTTAAATTGAGTTTTAAAAATATACTGAAACTCTTGACTAATCTGGTTTTCAAAGTGACTCATGAATAATTCAGCCATAAATGGTGATAGGCATTTGCATATTGGAAATAATTTTGCTTCATACATGTTTTCGTTAATTGTAGATATTTTCCTATTATATCAGCTCAAAAATTCTCAATCTCAAGGTACCCTAAAGTCTGCGGGATCTGCACTGACATCAAACGAGATTAAAAATTCACTGCTTTAATTTCTGTACTGATCTTTTTCGAGGGAGGAAGTTCATTTGTAATTTATTATGTATTTCATATGCAAAGTTTGATTTGAGCTAAAGTTAGCAATTGTGTTGAAGAATTATATCATTTGAGGAAGTTGCTATGTTTTTCATAAATTTCAAAATTAATTACGGAACAATTTATTTTCCAACCCTTAAAATGTATCGCTAGTTATTATTAGAATAATTAACATTATTTCAATTGTAATTGCAATTTGTACTAAATTACAAAACTAAACATCTCAACAAGAATTTATTTATTTTAGATGGGTTATGCGACTGAATTCATTAAATATATAGCTAAAAAATCACAAATAGTTGCCCATCAACTGATATGGAACATGAAAACCAACATGTTTGTAGATGAAGATATGCAACAGAAAGACCGTACGTTAACAAATTTAATTTCCCTATTTGGCGCCTAAAACTTTTTTTATTTTTTTTTAGCTGCCATCTATGAAATTTTAGAATCTCTAGTAAACAGTATTGTTAGTGAACTTTCTGGTCCAGCGAAACTGTTCTATGAAAGAGAATTTGACTTTTTCGATAAAATCACAAATATTTCTGGAGAAATTCGCCCGTTCCCTAAAGGTATCGAACGAAAGAGAGCATGTCTAGAAGCTTTGAGTAAAATAAAAGTAAGTGCAATCTATTGTAATTTTACAAAACAAGTGTTTAACAGTGTAATTATAAAAAAACAAGTGTTCAACAGTGTAATTGTACAAAACAAGTGTTAAACAGTGTAACTGTTGATGTAGTTGTAAATAGTTTGTTTAGTGATTATAATTTTGGCAATGTGAAATTCCCATACGAATTATGTTGCCCGGCGTCGGGAATTTCTTTTAATGTTAATTTGTGTATTTGTGAGTTGTCGAAGAATATGCAATCCGAAAGGTTTAATCACAAACATTTTTATTGATTATTATTCATTTGAAATAGTTTAAAACATAGTAAGGAATGTTGACTTCCAATAAAACGTTTGAAATCTATTACTTGCACCCGTAGAAAATTAACTGTACATTTTTTTCTTCGTATTGTGGAACATTCTCATTAGTAAAAGTAAGTATTTACTCATTTCCCTATATTATAAACCTTGTCAAGTTATAATGACTGTCATCAAATAGCGAAAATGTTACCACAGATGTTCTCTTTTTGTAAAACCATAATCGGCTTACAAACGTAGATAAGGACCCCATCAAGAATTGTAGAGAGTTGTATCTTTTTAGTTAATATTAATTCGATTGAATTTAAAATGCAGTACCGAGAAAATCTTAAAATGGACCCTTTTGTCTACAGTATATTCTTTGGCAAATATTTTTATTTCTAAAACTTCTATGAATCGCTTATTTGTGTAATGCTCTTCAAAATATAGAATATTTAGTTGGAATTTTACAAATTTTACTTGAATGATACGAGGCGCTATCTAACACAATTACAATGTTAGTGAAAAATGTTTGTGTGAGAGTTAGTTTGTTTTGTTTTAGGTTCAACCTGGATGTTACTTACCCAGCAATCCCGAAGCTATGGTTATCGATATAGATTATAAAAGTGGTACTCCTATGCAAAGTGCGGCTAAAGCTCCTTACTTAGCTAGATTTAAAGTTGCTAAATGTGGTATAAATGAATTAGAAAATATAGCAATGGATGTATCAACAAATCAGGTATGTAAGTTCAACATGCAACAAATTGAAATCAATCTATAAATAAATTTTTTTTAGATTAGGGAACAAAGTCTTGGTCCGGAAATGTGGCAGGCTGCAATATTTAAAGTCGGCGATGATGTAAGACAAGATATGTTAGCTTTACAAGTTATTGGAATATTCAAAAATATTTTTCAAACTGTCGGCTTAGAATTGTATTTGTTTCCTTACAGGGTTGTCGCTACGGCTCCAGGGGTAAGTGATATACATTTTTTTTTTATTTTTATTCTAACAGGACTAGAAATATTTTTTTCCGTGTTATTTGTATTGATTTGGGATCTCGTATACACTGCGATCCAAAGGATCTATTGTGTCCTTCAGTGTTACTTAACAGTATGTGATTACACAGTTATCTAATGTTCTGTAGCATTTGGGGAACCTACTAGTATATTCTATAGACAATCGTCGAAAGTAGTGCACTATGGAAGGGAAGTGAAAAAAACTTCAAAATAAAAGTTGCTAGTTATAGACCTTGATTTCTGTAATCCTTTTTGACTATCGAATTTTAAACCATTCTTCACACAAAGCTGTGATGTAAATGATAAAAGTTTATATATGAATTTCATTATGTTGCTTTAATTCCTGGTTATATAATAACTTACCAAGAAAATTTTACAATTTAAGAACTAAATATAAAATGTATACATTTTTTTCCAGTGTGGTGTTATAGAATGCGTTCCAAATGCAAAATCTAGAGATCAGTTAGGGAGACAAACAGATATAGGAATGTACGAGTATTTTTTAAAAAAATATGGAGATGAAAGTACTAAAGATTTCCAAAATGCTAGGAGAAATTTTATTATATCAATGGCTGCATACAGTGTCATTGGTTTCTTATTACAGATTAAAGATAGACACAACGGGAATATTATGTTGGATACTGATGGACACATTATACATATTGGTGAGTTTAAAACAATCATATATACTCAAATATTCAAATTTGCTGGCGAAATTATTGAAATAATTATGATTGTATAAAGAATATAATTAAAAAATATTGTTCCATTGAAACTATAAATAAAATGAATATTTTGTAGATTTTTTTTTATTTTCTAGATTTTGGATTTATGTTTGAATCCTCTCCTGGTGGAAATCTCGGTTTTGAACCTGATATTAAATTGACAGACGAAATGGTAATGATTATGGGTGGTAAAATGGAAGCTCCTCCATTTAAATGGTTTTCTGATTTGTGTGTTCAAGCGTACCTAGCAGTGAGGTAAAGAATTTGTTCTTCTATATTCAATGTAATTTCATATTATGGGTGGTTTTTTAAAATTGATTTCATTACCTATAATATAGATGAAGTTTATCAAGTTCTCCTTTGAATTATCAATTAGTTTCGTTATTCTAAAATCAACAGGAGTTGTCTTTATCAAAATAGTAAACGAAGCTAATTTATTTTTAGGCCTCAATGTGAAGCTATCATATCTTTGGTATCTCTAATGTTAGATACTGGCCTACCATGTTTTAGAGGACAAACCATTAAATTACTCCGTGGTCGTTTTAGCCCCGGAGCTACAGATAAAGAAGCTGCAAATTATATGTTACAGATAATCAGGAACAGTTTCCTTAATTTCAGGACACGTACTTACGACATGATACAGTATTATCAAAATCAAATTCCATATTAGATAATAGTTTTATTATTCTTCAGAAGTCTATGGGTAGTAATATAAGTATAAATAGAACAAGAAAATTTGTAAGATATCCGGAAAGTGAAAATCTTTATTTATGAGAAAAAAATTGATGAAATTTCTTATAAAACATCAGTTCCTACAAAATTAAGAAACTAAGTAGCATAGAGAGTATCTTACAAATTTTGTGAATAACTAGACCTAAATATAGTTATAAAAAATGTGCAGTATATGAAATTAATTCTCTATTTTTCAACTATAACTTTTTATTGAATATTACATCACGAATTTATTTTTGAACTGTAACTCTAATATATGTTACGGTAAAAGTAATAAATTTGGTGATTATACATAATCACCACTGAATTTGGTAAATATGACAAAATATTTATTAAATTTACGGGTTAGTTTATAAAATCTCCAACTTTACGAAAATTCATTCAGTTTGCTCAACTACTTGACACATGACAACCACGTGATTACAGAAGTAGCTGGTATGCTAGAGCGTTTTAATTCCAAATTATTTAATATTATGGATACTAAGAAAACAAACAGTGGTTAGGTTAGGTTGAGTAGTAACTACACAAAAAAAACCTGTACTCTATTCTGCTGGCTCAATAAGCAGAGTTCGTTGATCTAAATCTGATGTTATATCTGATCATCCATCAGTGTTAAAAATGATGTTATGCTTATAAAAAGCGTAGCTTCTGGTATGAAATTTACTTCAATTATATTTTATGATGCTGTTTAAGATCTGTATTACTTTTGCGGATATAAAGTAATGAATAATTATAAATAAGTCATTATATTTATCACATTTACTATTACGACTTGGATATTTCCCAAATTTAGTGGTGATTATGATGTCCAAATGTAAAAAAAGTGGCAAGCTTATTAATTCTAAAACAGTCTTAATATGTCTAAAAAAGTAAACTTACATGTAAATGCAAATATATTATTTTTTCCTATAGAATATGGGTTTGGTTTATTTCTACAGAAAAATCCGAATTTATCTCAATCCCCATTACAAGTTGGGGATTTTATAAAATACTAAATGGTAAATTTGATAAATATGAAATAATTTATCAAATTTACCAAATTCACAGGTAATTTTATATAATCACCAATTTATCATTTTTACTGAAACATATGTATAAGATAATTCATTCAATAATTATGTAGCAAAAAAATGTAATATTCTATAAAATGTGGTTAAAAATAAAATTTAATTTCATTAATTGTACACAATGTATAAATTCTAATTAAATGTTTAATTTTAAATTGAATTTCTTATTGTACTTGAAACTAAATGTATATAAATGAAAAAGAAATAATACTGTGATAGATACAGAGAACATTTACATAAATATTCTGGATTGAAACTTGTTATTATATCAATTGTTATGTATTTAATTTGAATAGTTGTTTCTATTGATGTTGAATATCTAATTATCATGTTCCTTTGTGCATGCAGCCAAATTTTATTTCTAATGTATTACCATGGTCATTAACCTGAGACAATAGTTGCTTTCTTTTTGAATGAAATCTCAGATAATTTGAACTTATTTAAGTGTAGCTTATTGAATTCTACATCCCATTTAATATTACTCAAATCAGATGAATTGAGATATTTACATCCCATCTTACCAATGCAGCACCAACTTTTGTTTTACGGAAATAACTCAGTTCAGTTTTTTGACGAGTTATTGAAAAATTTTAGGGTATATTTACTTGATTTTGATTAGTGTTTAGTGATTAACATCGTCGTTAATATTTGCGAATTTATTTTAATTTTGTATGTGCATTTTGGGTTAGAATACAATAAACTGATTGAATGTCTCAGTTTGTCATCCCATTTGACCCACCACATCAAAGAGTTAGTTATTTGATGGGCAGCGATATGGAATTTTCATGTGCCTCTCCGCTCGCAAATTTGTAACACGAGCGATTAGTTACGGCAACGCCGGTATATTGGCGTATTTTGTCAACATAGTTTCTAATTCTGTGCTTGTGCTGTCAATTAAACGCCGACCTAAAACTATTTTTTTATAGTAGCAGTTTATGAGTTGAGAAATAGAGCAGCATGAGTGCAGTTAATGCATCCAATTATACCAGGTACATTATATTTTAAAGAGAATCTCAAACATTTCAAATTTATATTCAACTGAAAATAAATCGTAATTATTCCCTTACTTTCTTCTAATATCAATTAACTCAGGAGTTGTTTGGGGGAATTTTTGAATGCATCCATTATTTCCTGTCTATTGAATACCTCAATAATTTTGTGATTGCTCGACTCAGTGATGAGTGGGATATACCCAAACAATAATTATTACCTACATCTTGCTGGTAACTACCAGTACCAAAAAATTATTGAGAGTTGGGAACACTGTTTGCAATAAAAAATTGCTGCGGTTATTTTTCCATCAACTTCATGCTACTTAATGAACTTTCTTATCCAAATTTTAGTTTAATTATTTTCAATTGCTTTAATTTTCTCATTCAATAATTTTTTTCTTCAAATTTATGATGCTTGTAACGATTCTAGCTTCAAGACAGTAATTAACGTCAACTATAAGATATTAATATTTTTATAATTTTTTAATAACGACTGTATTTATTAAAAAGTTCAAGATTGATTCATATTTAGCTATATTTAGATAAGGTGGGTTTGTTGTATATGTAATTAACATGGAAATGAAGTGTTTTTATTTTCGTTAAAAATTTCCGACATAATTATGTATATTGTTTTTTAATTTGTATCATTTCATCAGGAATTGTTAGCTGAAGGTCACGCGAACGTTCGATGGCACAGGTACATTAAAATATACAATTTTCACTATTATCCTTTTGTTTTAAAAGTATTGAAATTATCCTTACTTAGTGTACTTGCATTTTCTACAGAATTCAGTTCATTCAATAATTCGTAAATTTAAGAAAAAAAAGTTTATGAACAACAAATTAAATATCAATTTCAGAAATGGAACTCTCCTATTTCACTTTTTTTATTCTCATTGTATCTTATCCATTATAGTGCCCAGATAATTGATTTTCTTCGTTTATAAAAATCCTTTTATTATCTTCTACTCTTTGTACTAATTTTTTGTCAATTTTTCAATCATATTAATGCTTATTTGTTTTTTTTGTGTGTATAATTCGCTACACATTTCTTACAATTTACAGTGTCTTGTTAACCAAAACATAATTATTATGGAATCGATTAATAACCTAAGTAAGAGGTAGCTGCAGTTTTCTTTGTATTCAAGTATGCTTACAATCGATAACTTCTAACTCAATTATTGTATGACTACAATTCAGATTTAATAAATATAACAATGAAAGCACTCATAATGCTATGCAAAAACTAATGTGATGTATCCTTCTGATTTACAATCTTACTTTTACATAAAATTGGGCTATAGAAATGTTTTAGAGGTGTTTTATATTTCCAGATATTTGCTTTTAGTTTTTGCCTTTATATATATATATATATATATATATATATATATATATATATATATATATATATATAATGTGGTGTTTCTTGTGAATAAATAATTTATTATTGTTCAAAATAGTTTTATTTGCCATAATCATTTCAAAAATTGGATAATATATCATCTGACTATGATTT
Source organism: Diorhabda sublineata (assembly GCF_026230105.1). NCBI lineage: Eukaryota > Metazoa > Arthropoda > Insecta > Coleoptera > Chrysomelidae > Diorhabda > Diorhabda sublineata. The sequence continues at coordinate 42,626,780 of NC_079474.1, forward strand.
CATATATATAAAATTAGATATGGATTTTACAGGTTTTATAAAACAGGTTATATTCAAATTTCTTTAAAAAAAATTGTTACATCATGTCAATTAATGAACTACAATATGTTTATTTTCTTTAATTGAAACAAACAAAACATAATCTTATTAATTAACAAGTAGCTATAACATCCCCTACTCTTTTATTATTAAATATTTCAATCCAGTAACCATCAGGATCAGTTATAAATGCTATACCCTTCATTTTTCCATCATCTGGTTTTTTAACAAACTTAACACCAAGTTGTTCAAATCGTTCACAAGCCTTGTACACATCTGGTACCATCACTCCAATATGCCCTGAAATAATTCATTTCCACTCACATATTTTATCTAATAATACCACTTAATTATTTAAAAATAAAATTTGATCTGATAAATATTTTCCAAATGCCAAATTATACCAATGTACTTGTTGATTTTATGTAGAAAGTAATGAAACATGGAAAACCAAGTGTAATAGTGTTTGAATTAAGAAAAACCAAATTTCAGTTATATTTAATTTAAGTCTAGAAAACCTCATTGTGTTATGTTAAAGATCATTAGTAAATAATGTATTGTCAATATCAAAGACATTGCCAGTTTTTTTATAAATATGGGAAGATGTTTTCAACTATGTCATAATATTTGGAGTTAGAGAGGAATGTCAATTATCTAAATTTTCTTATTATTAAGTTAATTTCAACACTTGGATTCATAATGAAAACATAATTACAGTAAGAACAATCCTACATTTAATTTTATAACATTCAGAACAAGGAAATAAATCTTAATAAAAATCCATTTGGTTATAATTTAGTGATAGCGATGAATTTCAAATATTGACCACATACATGCTTAAAATCCAGTATAATGTTAAAACTATATAATATTGATTTTAATCAAAACAAAAACTTACCAAAGCCTCTAGGTTCTTGGTTGCCATTATGAGGTTTATAACTGTCATCATTTTCAGTTCCCCAGTTACTTAAAATAATCCAGTTTATTAGCTGTGTCCAACAATTTTATTACACAAACTTACTGTGTTAGTTCTATTGTTGCCTTCCTTCCAAAAGTCCAGGTGATTCGGTCTTTGGAACTTAACCCCTCCGGAAGGTCTTTTGGATCTTCATATCCCAAGAAATATAATGAAAATTTCATATTTGGGAAATCTAGTTTAGTCAAGAGTTGCATACCCAAGATTTCAGTATAGAACGGTATAGATAATCTTGGATCTTTGATTCTATACATTGTCTGTTGCATAATAAAGTCCTGTAAAGGTTGTAATAAAAATTAAAAAGTCCTATTTCTAATTATACAAACTCATACCTTGGTTGATTCTGAAGGAGGTTTACACATTTTAATAATATCCTCATTTGAAAACGGTACGTTTGAATCTCCCATTTTATAATTAATTAATTTAAAATACAAAACTTAAACAATTAAACAGATGATAATTAAGTACAATATTTTTATTTGAAATCTTCTTTTATAACAAGTTGCTACCTCCACCTTACTCGACTCATTAGTTCGGCGTGAAAATCATTTTCTATATATTACAAAAACATCTTCGATATTTGATTATTTGTAAACTTGCAAATATCAAATAAAAATATTTTTTGGAATATTTTATTATTGTTCCTAATAAGGTTTATTGTTTAAGTGGCTGTAATTAAACTCTAAGCGACTACAGAAGGAAAGAAGATTCTCACATGTCAATTATCCACACCTATTTTATTTTTGTATCAAGGATTATTCAGTCTAGATATTTTGTTTGAGCTGTTAAATTATTCAAAATGGCAAGTGCTCCAACCGAAACTACAGAAACTAGCCGGCCACCAGGACCAGCAGGAGGAAGACCACAACTTTCTGCTGATGAACTCAGAGTTATTAGAGAATGTATGAGAGAAGGTTTTTACCAAAGATGTCTCCCGTTGAGTGCAATTTTAGGAGGTGCTGCTTATTACGGAGTAAAATCTGGCTATTTGAAAGGAAATGCAAGATTTGGTGCCATTCCTAAAGTTTTGCTTGCTGTAATTGTTGGGTTCTTTGCTGGAAGATTTTCCTACCGGTCAGTATGTGCTGAGAAACTGAAACAACTTCCAGACAGTAAAATTGGAGAAATGTTGAGGAAATCTAAAGGACCCGGAGTTGGACCTCGTGGAGGTAATATAAAAATTTTCAGTAGGCTTATTTAACTTGATAGTCATTTATTTGCTGTTGAACAATGTGACTGTTATGCAATGTTTGTTAAAATTTGTGTTACATTTTATAAAAAGTTATTTTCTTTACAGCATTCATCTTTGGCCCATTCTCAGCTCCTTATTATGGTTTGACTCCCTCCAATGTTGCTCCAGAAGCTAAGGATAAATAGAATTAAGATACTTATTTTGTTAGTAATTATAGGTCACGTATCATCAGTGCTTTTATATGCTCAGGTTATTTGATACAACACAAAATTTCTTAATATTTAAAATATTGTGCATTATTAAATCGAATTATTTAGTATCCTGTTTGTTTATTTTATCATTATACCTTATATACCCCTTTGATTACATGAAAATATAAATCTTATGATTGCAGACCTTGACAATAATGTACATAGAGTTGTTTTCATAAAATTATTTTTCATCTAAAAATAATTTGAATTTTCAGACGTTTCGGAAATACCTGATTATAAATATCTGACAGAGACCACTATTTATAGAGAAATTTTTCTAAGCTAATTATTTTTTTATATGCACTCTATGTGAGATGCGCTTAATCTTGAAAGACCGGTTGTTTTTGTTATTTTCACAAAACAAAAATCGTTTTTAATAAGTCAGATTTGATTCATGGTCAGTTCACTTTCTGTCTAAAAAAAACAAGCTCGAAATTAATTATGCCAAACAACCTCATTATACTGTTTATTTCTTTCTAATATTTATATTTAGATTTTTCAAATAAAATAAGAGAAATAGCTTCTTATTTATAGTAAGCATCACAAAGTTTCTTTCTAATATTTATATATAGATTTTACGAATAAAATAAGAGAAATAACTTCTTATTTATAGCGAGCAGCAGAAGTTTTGAAACAATTACGAACGCTTCTCTATATTATTTGTTCTTTGATGTTGTCCAATTAAGTTTCTTAGATTGTCATTGTCGTATAAAAGAAGATTCAATGTCAAAATATTTAACCTAAAACCTATCCAATATCACAATGATAAACACAGAAACCGAAAATCCCGAGAATTATAGGAGGCCTCCTATTGACCCTAATAATAGAAAAAGATACCAATTCACCCCCGATGAACTGAGAGTTTTAAAGGAATGCAACAAAGAAAGTTTTTACCAAAGATGTATTCCTATCAGTACTATATTAGGCGGCGCAGCATATTACGCAGTGAAAACGGGCTATTTGAGAGGTAACCCACGATTTGGGGCGACTCCAAAAGTTATAGTAGGAGCAATTGTGGGTTATTTTATTGGAAAATTTTCATACCAATCAAAATGTGCAGAAAAATTGATGCAGTTACCTCATAGCCAAATAGGGGAAATGTTAAGACAGAAACGACGAGGAAAGGTCTCCGAGACTGCTGATAGTGGGTTTGGTCCAGGTTAGTATAATTGAAAAATATTAATACATATATTGAATATAAAACATTTTGAATTCAGGGTTCTCCTTGGCTCCGTTTTCTGGAGTCAGCTCAGCAGACACATATAGTGATGTGAATCCCTTTAGTAGTCTGGATTTGGATACTACTAGACCTGAAACACCTGGATTAGATGACCATTTTAGGCCTTCTATGGATAACCAAACTTTAGAAATGTATGAAGAAATGCCCCCTGAACAGAAAAGGACTACAACTTATGAAGAATTAAGGAAGAAAAACAGGGAAGAATATGCACAGCAAAGAACAAGTAGTTTTAGAGATCCTTTCAATAAATTGTCAGCAGAAGCTAAATTTGATAGGGATTATAATGCCCCACAAGAAAATAAGTATGGTGATAAATTTGAATGATCTATATATAATTAAATATTTACCTTCAATTTTGGCTGTAGTTTTGATTTTGAAAAAATTTTATAATTATCCTAAATAGTATGATAAATATATAATGATAAACATCCTGACAATTTTGTTTATTTTTAGGTTCACTCAATTTAATTTCTAGACAGAAAACATAAAATAGTATCATTTCAACATTGGTACATAAACCACTACATTGCATAAATAAATTTTTTAAAGGCCCAATTTAAAATATTTTCTATAGATCAAGAATGCTTTGTCAGTTGCATTGAATTGATCACCTCATCTGATAACATACCATAATATTCAATGCTTCCAATATTGCATTGGAGAACCAAATATTCCCCGGCACTACCAGCGATAAATCAGATAGTAGAAGACATGTTTAGGACTCTTGTCAGTTATGTGACCATAAGAATGATTAACAAATAATCAAGTTGATGTTTGTAATGGAATCTATACTAGGGAGCAATAAAGCCATTAATTTGAGAATATTGCACCAAAACTGTTACATTGTTCACTAGGTAATCACTTAAATTCAGAATTGAAGAAAATAGAAAAGTTGAGCACTTGAATGAGTCTTAAACATTTGAAACTTGTTCTCAAATTATGACAGATAGGTCTAATGGATACATCGACCTAAGTAGGTTTCTAATAGATGATTACAGGTTTTGTGAAGAACACTGAAACACATAATTTCTGTAAGCACCAAGATTGCAGACACCCATACTGGGATATTCAGGTCAAAAGATATCACAAGCATAGAAAAAAATCTTTCTGAAGTTGTCACAAATGATAAAATTCATTTATGCTCTGGGATCATAAGACTTGGAAGCATATATGCCCAGCTAGAGCAAGGTGTCGTGTATTGAATTTACTATGAAATCTTATTCGAGGGGGTGTGAATATAGTCAAAAACCACCCGTTATGATTTAATCTTGTTGTGGATGGTACCAAATGATTCAATTTTTTGTTCAAATTCGATACTGGAATGCTTTCTCGAATCAGCGTCTTTTCAAAAGCAACCATGAATTAGTTAATGTATAATGGAAAATTATCTAAACCTTTTAAGAATAAAATGTAGAAACATGCTCTGTACATTGATTTCAGTAATTGAGAATATTTTTCTTGGGGATGCCTACATTGTAAACGACCATTTCTTGTAATTTAAATCAATATGATTCATTTCACAGTTCCATAAAATATTTTCAAGTAAAAAATATTTATGCAGGTCTACTTTCCCTCAAATCTCTTAACAAATATATCTTTTTTTAGCTGATATTTTAACAACCCCAGAACAAAATGTGTATTATAATTATTGGCCCTTGATATGCAAATCACTCTTAGTATCCTATTGTATGTAACGCTTTATTCCATAGCATTATAGTACTTACTTTTTGGGCTGCTAGAATTTTTAAGAGAGCACATATCAGATAAATTTTGTATTCAGTGAAAAAAATTCGATCCAATTACTACGTTCTTAGTTACCATTTCTGACAATGCAATGCATGAATAAGCAAGGGTAAGGTAAGGTAAGCAAAGGCACATATGGACCTCGTACGTCCCACACCAAACAACTGCTCCGACTAAACAGACAGATCTCGTCATTTGTGAGTGTCCTGCACTTATACCAGAGCGGTTTAGACGCTTGGTCAGGCCTTACTACTTGTACAACGGCATCAAAGGGTTCAGCTAAAGCGCCCGATCGACTACTCAAAGGCCTTTGGTAAGGTCAAGTGGGTCGTGGGGCATATCTGAAGGATACTTGGCCGCCCACAATCAACTATGAGTGTTTACTTCAGTTCTTCACCAGATAATGATGATGAATGAAGAATTTCATTGCATTTTCAAGATGTTAAAACATTAATCCCATCCACTGTTTCATAATTTTAACAGATAATTCATGTTCTTATCAATTTATTTTTTATCTGGAACTTTCAATTAGTATGCGATTTTTCCAAGCTATTGTTTAACAATTTATTATTCTTGTTCAAAATCTACTGTTTATAACATATTTCAAAATTTATTACAAAAATAAAATATTCTATTATAATAGGCTGATTTAGATAACTAAACATGTACAATAATTGCGAGTTTTACCGATAACACAGCCAAATGCTCACTTCTCTGATGTTTATTAATACACTTCAGAAAGGGACAATTCATAACGATTAAATAAAACTCAAAATTATTAAAAATTAATTTATTTAATACTGAACAATTTCTGAAATAGAAATGTAACATTCATTCATAAAATTAAAAACGTGCTTTACCACCTTGTAGTTCAAGCTAATGTTGCAATCAGTAACGGATTTTTGTTTTTTGTACCTAAATATAAACAGCCCAATGACACTTTTGAGGGACGTTTATTTTACCTCAATTTTCCACCTCAAAAATTTAATTCTTTTCTAACAAGTACTCTTAAAAAGTGATATGGTATTGGGAATGTTCAACTTCTAAATTAAAAATACCCAAATGTGCATCAGGGATTGACACTATTTGATATTGTATAAGATGAGTAAATAAATTTACAGAAAGGCCAGTTCGCGTACAAAAAATTCCATTTAAACTGAAAGTAATTTACAAGATAGTAACACACAAGTAAACGTTTCAATTGGATAAAAAACTTTTCATTCTTTCACTGAAAAGTTATTTCTGATGAATTCATGTTCACTATAATTCTAAAATTGACTTCCGACAAGTATGTAGTGATCTAAGATTCCAGCGACATTTTGAATACCTAATAAATGAACCGATCCGGCCTTAGAATTTAAAAAAAAATTAAGTTTGCTATTGGATATAGAATCAATCATCAACAATGTCATACCAAAAGAACTATAATGAACTTATTGAAACCATTGGGTGTAACCACATATTTGAAGAATACCATAATCCCATGCAAAGAACTCTATACCTCAATCAAGCATTCAACAATTTATCTTAGTCGATACTTGCGTGAATTTCAAATCCCTCGAAGTCCACATATTTCTTCAACCTAAAAAAAATATAATACCATTAATAATGAAATCGATTGCTTTGTGAAATATTTATTTAATAAATATATATTTGCAAATACTGTCTATTACACATATATCTTTATAAAATAAATATCACAATAGCAAATATTAATCAACACAGAATAATTTATTCATTATATTATACATATTTATCAGTCTCTATGTTGTAGTTATTTATTTGAATAAGTTTTGTGAAGTAAACTCAAGACCATTTATAGCAAGCCATTTGGGAAAACTTGTTAATTTCTCCCTTTCTTTACCAATTATTTGTGAAAAATTTATTTAATCTTTTAAAGGATTGGGTTTTTAAACTTAATTCTTAAGATTTAGAAGGAAAACGTAGTTTTGTATCACTATGTAATTTGATATTTTAGGTCAAATTTTTGTATAAAAATTGAAACATTCATATACTGGGATGAAGTTTCTTTTATTTTCCCATTTATTTAAATGATTGAACTTTAATATGGAGCTCATCATTTCGTTTTGTTAGTCTATATATACGTGGTTTAACTATAAAAATATATATACTTTACCTCGTAACAATTTTTTGAATGATTTTTATTTGATAAATTTATGTTTGAGAATAATGTCTTCTTTGGGTACCTCATTACTTAAGAAAAACTATTTTATTAAATAATTTAAAGAGCTAACTATTTTCAGGAAAAAGGAATTTACTTTGCTTAAAATCCTTGATTTTCCTCAATTTTAATGGTGGCTAGTGGCTTCTGGGATGACAGTAGATTATACTGTCTTGAATTCCTTTCTCGAAAGAGGAAAAATATAAAATTGATTTGTAACATATCCTAAAAAATCTGAAATCTTGGTACAATAATACATGCACTATACAAGGTGTCCAACTTTATTTATTGTTTATACTTTATTTTGTGATTTGGCAGTGTCTGCGTTTAAAATATTTCTAAATTAATTGGATGAATTCATCATCCAATTATAAATTGCCCAATAATGTAATTTTGGCTATTGTTTGACAAAAAAAGTCATTTTTAAAAGATATGGACACCCTGTTTTTCTAATAATTAAATAGTAAACAAAAATTGTTATCAAAAATAAATTACTGCTATATACTTACATTAACGCATATATATATTTATATAGACCTAATCTATATCTTCTAGAATGAATGTACCAAGTACTTGTCTCAATATTTAAACTTTTTGAATGGAACAGATAATTCTCTGATGGTGGATGTATTCTTCTTTTGAAGGTGATTGATTTTGGAAACACATGAATCAATTTTCTATTATCACAATTACAAAACTTTCATTTTAACTGGTCATTTTATTATATGGTTTTATATTTTGTTCACTAACATTTTATTAAATTCGACGTATATTTGTCAGTTTATATGAAAACAGAATACATTTGATTTATATACGAAGTTTTGTTGTTTTATGGACACTGTGTTATATGAAATTCCACTTCAAATAAACTAATTTCTACCAAATAGCAGAAAATCACAAGTTGAAGTATTTGTTCGGGATAAAAAGGAATTTCTAAATAGGAATAGCCTAAAAAAAAGATTTCAGATCTTAAAATATACCCCTATTTTAACATGATGTTAAATTTGAATTGGGTCTTTATTTTTCGCTGTTTAGAAAGCTAGACATGTTTACTTGGATCAAAAAGTATTACAACCTATGAAAAAAATCGAAAAATTGATATTGAAAATTGTTGAAAGAGATTAACTATGATGATGACAACAACATATCATTGCTACAGCTATAAAAAAGTTTAAAATTTTTGGGCACGAAACCATTAATATTCTACAAATAATAGCTCAAACCCCTCAGCTTTAGTATTAAAGAAGCAAACAGCAATACTGACATAAACTAGGTCTATTATTACAAGGGGGTCATTCTCAAAGCGCCCTGGTATTTGTGATATAATCTGAAATATGTATATATCCAGAAGATGTGACTAACACAAAAGTAGGCTTCACAAACATGGGGGCAACACAGTCCTGTAGTTTCTTGAAAACTCCGGATAGAGAAAATTTCTTAAAAGAATTAATCTTGCTAAACATTACAGTATATTTTGTTTATCTTAAAATTGGAATCTACCTATTACACCACCTCATAAATTTTTTTACACATATTTTTGCCAAAAATACTTTGAATCATATTGACTATATTAAAAGGCACTGTTCAGGAAAGGACACAAAATAAATAAGATATTGAAAAGTACATTTGGACTAAAATGAAGTTCTAAATTTCTTAATCATTCGACAAATTTCAACTTTTTTGTTTGTTTTTGCAAGTTATAAAAATGAACAAATTTTATCGATACTACTGATTATTGGAAAAAATTTCAACATGTAATTTGCAATACCAATATATTTAAAACGAGCATTCTATTTTCAGAATAATAATATAAAATGTTGATTAATTTTCCTTTCCAACAATACACAGATTCATTTATATAGTTATCTTTAAGAGATTGTTATTTATTTTGAAAAATTATTCACCTAACCCTTACATAACAATTTGACATTATCTGTACCAAAATACTTCTTTTTGAGACAACTAGCAGTTTATACTTTTTCAATAAATATTTATGTCAAATAATTTAAGAAATAGAAAGTTAATTAGATTTCATTACTTTATTCAGTAATCATAAACATTGTATTTTATTTTATAATTTCTTTATGTTATCATGCCATCAAAATTTTTGTACAAACAAACAAAACAGTCAATAAACTGATTATAAATTTTAATAAAACCTTTGTTTAAATACTAGTTAGATTTTTGAGGTATTTCATTTCAATATAAATTTAAAAAAATTAAATGTTTTCTTACTGTGATATTGTTTCAATAACAGAAAGTGCTAGATTTTATTAGCAGTAATTATTTAATCAGTAAATACAGTATTTGAGGTAATTTTATGGAACATAGGAATATCAATACACAAATTTTAACCGACCTAACTAAAATCTATTGGTGAATGCTTCAAAAGAATTTCACAATAAATTATAATAATTAATTGTTCCAGTGAATTTCCACTCCCAATCATTTAGCAAAAAAGATGAAAAAAGGTTAAAGTTGCTCAAATTAAACCAGCTAGGAACTATTTCCCAAAGGTTTAATTACCCGTTTGACTTTTACCTTTCAATTTGATTGAAGCTACCAAATTGAAAGAATTGAACATCCCGAATATTTTCATTTCTGGCAATCACTCGTCAAAGCGATTGAACGAGAAATGTATGTGTAAATACAAGAATTTAAATATTCACTTTTCAGTCAGTAGGGTGCGTCGTAGAGGAAAGACATAACTTTGGACGGTAGCGATACATACTATATACCAGTGATGGCGAACCTATGACCCATCAGATACTGACCTACCCAAGCTTTTTAACTGACCCACACTGATTTTTTAATTAATTTTTTTATGTCAAAAAAAATAACATTTATATCTATAATGAAATTTATAAAAAATTATTTCCAGCTGGGGATTGGCTAGATGATTTTCATTTCTATTGTGTTACTGAACTATTAAATCCTGTAACATCTTACATACATTGGGCGGAAAATGTCAATTTTAATTTTTTTGGGATATGGCACTATTGAAATTAGAGAAATTAAAGAAGAACTTATTTTTTACAAAAGAAAAATGAGAATTTTCCCCAACATTACAGGAGCTAGTTTCAAAGTTGTGTATTGCAATTCTCGTCATGGAGAAACTTTTCAGAAGGAAAATTTGCAAAGAAAAAGCGTTTTTAGAATGTGGTGCTACTTTGTTTGGTGATTTAAAAGAAAATGACTTGATTACAAAGCGTATAATTAACGATCGAGTATTAGAATTGGAAAAAAATACTTTTTTGCAAATACATAGAGATTTAAATTATTATGCAGAAATGTATTCAATTGCTGTATATGAGAATAATGATGTAAATCATGGGTGGGCAAACACTTCAGAGATTCAAAATCAGGGCCATATGTTTTGGGTGGAGTTTCCTTGTCCAAGAAACTTTTTTTATTAAAACCCTATAAGTATCATTTGAAAGTATTTGGACAGATAAATTTGACAGTTAATAAGAGATAATAGTAATAATAAATTGTTTATTAATATATATTTGCAAAATAACGAACATTAGATACTATGTAAACAATATTCAAATTGGTTGAACCATTTATTTTCGCTCTAAGGAGAGAACAATATAAATATTGAAATTTTTTTAAAACCTCTCAGTTTCAGCAAGTGTTCTATTGAAACTTTCCCTATTATATTGTGATAAGTTCTTACATTGATATTTATATATTCCATAACTTTATTATGATTTTTGAATTTACAAATAGCCAAAACCTCAAAAATGTGAATATTAAAATATTTAAACATAGTAATATTTTGTCTAACATCTACCAATTATTTAATTTTGTTTTCATTAATAGATTTAGGGTTGAGAAATATCCCGAGTGAAAAACAAACTATATATGTATACATTTATCATTTATTTTCAATGCTTATGAATCACTCTCTCTCTCTTTGAGAAATTCTTTACAAATTTGTTTATTATCCAAATTAAAACACAACCAATACTTTTTATACAAAGATATTTTTATTTGACTAATCACTTTTTCCAATTTCATTCAGAAACATTTAATCAATATCTTGTTCAAATTTAATGTTAAGAAGCCACTAAAAAAGCAATGATCCTATACAAAAGGATAGTAAAACCTATTAACTAAAATATATAAAAAATAATTGTCCATTGTACACTAAACACATTATACTGGAGTTTTTTTCATAAATAATACTAATCATAAGTTTTTTTTGTTTTTGTTAAGGAAGATTTTAAAATTAGTAGCGCCTAGGTGGGACCGAACCTGAAATAGTGGAATTATAAAGTTTCAATTATTTGACCTTTTGGCTTTCTAGCAAATTTTGGAGTAAATTCTACACAAATTTATGGAATTCAAACATTAATTTTCTATTTTTTAGCAAAACTAATAAATTTGTCAAATTGTTCTAATAAAGAATTTATACAGTATTTCATAAACAAAAAGCACTTTCTGTATATAGTTAATCCTTAAATTAATCATTTTGATTGATAACTTAATATAATTAAGGATAATGATCAAAATATATATATGAAAGTTTTTACTACATTTATGTTTATATTCTCATACTCAAAAGTGTAAAAATTTGTTTCAAACTCAGCTTGTCACAATCAATGCAAAGTGTTTTGTATATGTGATCTGCTTATTACGATTATGATTTTAATTGTACTGTATATACCTAAAGTCAAAATATTTTTGTTGTCCTAACTTCTTTGTGCACTGCGGTCTACCATCCTGCAAAAAATATAACAAATTGGTAATTCACGATTTATTGACTAAAATTTGGTGTGCTATGTTGACAAAGTGAGTTATGAAACTTTTTTTACACCAATATAATATTCGGAAATATTCTTGTAAATAATAATAGACTCACCATAATTCTGTTGTCCATATCCTCCAGTTCGATCATCATAACCTTGACTATTATAACCTTGTCCACCAGTGTTGTAGCCGCCGCCACCACCATATTGATCACTCCCTTGTTGGTAGCTTGAATAGTCTCCACCCCCACTGCCATAACCTGCAGTAGGATTTGAATATTGTGTAGAATAACCACCCCCTTCATATCCGCCTTGTGCACCATACTGGTTATATCCACCTTGTCCACCATACTGTGTGGAATATGATGGCTGACTACTACGTTTAAATATTACGACATTAATTGAATGGGAACATGTCTATATATTCTAAACTTACCCTTGTCCATATCCATTAGCTCCTTGTCCATTGTCAAACCTAGGCCTTTTAACTCCTGGTCCCCCTGGACCTCCCCCTTGTGAACCAAATTGTCCTGGTGCCCTCTTTTGCCCCAAACCTCCTGGTCCACCAGGTCCCCCTGGACCTCCTCTTCCTCCTCCTGGACCCCCTCGCCCCCCTCTAAATCCACCAGGACCACCTCTTCCCATTCCACGACCCCCACCTCTGCCTCCCATTCCCCCACGATCTCCTGGGCCACCTCGTCCCCCTCTAAAACCACCAGGTCCACCCCTACCCATTCCACGACCCCCACCTCGGCCTCTGTCACCAATATCCCCACCTATCAAAAACAATAATTTTTGCACTAATAAATGTAAAATATGCTACAATTTTTAGTTAAAATTTCATTTTAGAGGAAACAGATATAAAATGATATGTATTATGAACCGAAAACAAATTATTCACAATTCACATAAACACAAAGAGGAGGAGGAAGGACAAAGTACATATAGAAAAGGAAAACAAACAATAGGTAACATATACATATTAAGAAACCCAATAGAAAAGAAAATAGAACAAGGGAAAAAATTACATATTACATTCATCAATTTGTAAGCTTCATTCGATCCAATAGATAGAAAAATGGTATGGGGTAGTATGAGGAAAATAGAAATCCATAAAAAAATAACAGATAAAAAGGAATATATGAAAACGTAAGAGGGAAAGCTAAATAGATGGAATAAGATTGACAGAGTTTAGGATGAGAAACAAGAAAATATTCTTTGTCCTAATTGGATAATTGGCTACAGAAATCTATAACCAGTAAAAATTGACTTATTAGTGTAGGTAACCCGTATAGTTATAGTAGCAGATACATTTAAGAAAATGGAAGAAAGACATATGAATAAACACAATCCAAGACCTGAGAATGAGAGTAAATATCAAGAAAATCGAAAGAATTATAGTAAATTAAAAAAGAGAACATTGGGAATATTTAATAATAAGTGACAGTCACAGAAGACAAAAATAAATAGTGAATATAGTAAGAAAAACCAATCAAACATACTATGATCTAAATAAAGACATAAAAAATAAAAGTATGCAATAAGTAGAATAGTAACAACAAAGATAAAACTATAGCAAAGAAAACGAGGATGGGTAGGAAATAAAATATGGTAATTATAGAAAAAATTTGACAGGAGCAATTAGGAAAAAAATTGTTAAATGATGTTTAAACTGATAGGGACACATAAAGATTACACCACAAAGCCTAATAAGAAAAGAAGCAGAAATAAAAAACATATGAAAAGGAAAACCCAGGAAAAGTTGGTTTCAACAAGTAATTTAGCGAGGAGGAATAAAGGGGGAAAATACTGCAAAGAAATGAAGTAGCAAAAGATCAGAAATAGTGGAAATAATGGATAAAAGAAGAATGAGAAATAAAATTCCAATACTCTTATACAAGTATAGGGATTGAAAAAGTTACCATGATTTAGAAAGTGACTTAAATTCTCATAGTTCAACCAGCAAACATGATGAAACCTTTTCAGATTTTTTACTGGTAAAATATAAAAATATGTGCGAAGAAATATACTCAAAATTCATGGGTGTGAGATATAAATTTTCAGAAATGATCCATTCATATTTGAGATAGTTGCAAAAAGATCGAGTCATTAACAACATGTACTTGGTGTTAACAACCACTTTATAGATTTTTAACTTATGTTATAAAATTTATCCTAAAATAGTGCAAAAATGTTTTGTTGAATGGATTAATTATTATTAAAGTGTTTATAGGCGTAAGGAAAAGACTTCCAATATTAAAATCAACACAATATTTAGTTACCATTTAAATTGATGATTTTAAAAAAACTTACCTGGTGGAAATCTTCCTCTAGGAGCTCCCCTTAGACCCCCTCGCCCTCGGCCCATTGGAGGGCCTCCGCGTCCTCGGTCTCCCATTCCTCCACTAGAAATAAATAAGATATACCACTATGGTTAAGGTGGGATATGGTTAAGTCTTACCGTCCTCGAAAACCTCCACGTCCTCCGGGACCACCTCTACCTGGGCCACCACGTATTCCCCTACCTCTTGGAGGCATGCCGCCAGTTGGAGGTCCTGATCCCCCTGATACTTCGGCAGGTGCACCTTCAGTTGCTGCGTCAGCCATCTTTTACATACAAAAGATTATTAAGATCTAGCTTATTTTTATTCGCAAATAAAGGATTTATAATACTTCAATATTCATCAATACACAATTAGTAGACTTAACTCTACTATTAAAAACAATTTGTCTCTAATATCAAAAATTTTTGTAGCGGCGTCGGTACAAATAATTCAATTACTGATATTTGAGATATTTAACTTCGTTGGTTATTTATAATTAAAGTTTTAGTGATAGCAGAGTACTGATAACTTACTTTTTGTACTTTTAAGTATAATTTTATGGATAAAAACTATTCAAACAATAGAATGTCACTCCTCTCGATGAACCTCAAATCATTAAAATGGACGATAACAAAACGGTTCTTGTCCTTTTTCTAAAGGTTTGACGTCATTTCCTCTTGCTTCAACAGTGTTGTCTGCTGGTAATAAAAATTTGGTCTCATAAAAGATTACAGCCATATATGTAATCGAAATTTTAATGAATTTTTTTGATTAGTCATATAATTTTATGCAAAGTTTATTGTGTGTTATGACGTATTCATATAAATGGATATTCTGCTTTCCAATGCACCTCACAAATAATTTTGTGAAGTAGATGTAGTTATAAGGGGAATATGATTTTCATCGATTTTTCTTATAATTTTACATGGATTCGTATGAAATAGAAAATTTTGATTACCTAGTAATATTTATTCCAACAAAATTGGTCTTTTACAATTTTACAAGCAAGTGTCGGCTGGGACTTTTAAATCTTTGGTAGAGCACTCGTCAATAACAAAAAGAAGATATATAACATGACATTGACATTTTGTGATGGCAGATCATGTCTTTTACCCACTTTTAAAAATATCAAATTCTATTGAACTTCAAAAGGTATTATTTTGATACAGAGACAATGTTGTTTATTGTTTATAAATAATATATTTTAGTTTCTACATGAATGTATAGATGACTTAGTGGAGAAACGTAAGATAAAATTTGATTACTATAATACCAGTCCTATCGAGTGGACTGAAGATGATTTCCAGAACGCCAAAAAGAGTGTACAGGCATTTTACAAACAATGTACCATAAAAAAAAGATTTGAAATAATTCCAGATGATATCGCAGAAGATGTTAAAGAAGCTCTTAGAAGTTGCTTTGATATAAGAAAACAAGAAATATTTCAGTTTTTAGCAAAAATGTATATAATAAAAGGTGGAAATATCTTTATAGAAAATATAGATTGGAGGTTAAGATGGGTGTTGGGGTCTTCGGATTTGATTACATTAAAAGAACCATATCTACAGATTGATTTTAATGGAATTAAGGATAATAGTGGACATACTGAAAATTCTTTTGTATCCTTTGAAGCTACTTTAGAACAAGTGGACCAGCTAATAATGGAATTGAAACATTTGAAAACAGAATTGAGTGAATTGTTAAATTGATGTTACAACTGTTTCTGATAAGTTTGCATTCATATAGGACATATGTGAAAGCTGATACAACTCATCAAACTGAATTACTTGCATGTGTATTTTGTAAGCATTATTTAGATTTTACTCAATTCTATGTGGTCAAAGAATTTTGTAATGACTATTTTATACATTATTTCAATAAAAAATTGGTTAACTGTGTTTACTTCTTTCTGATCTTCCCTAGATTTTTAAAGAAAAAATTTTCAGTAAAATGATTTATAATAGTGGAACTAACATTGTATTGAAGAAAAAGTTAAAATATATGTTATGTTAGTGACACTGCATAGGCTATCCAGGAACTTTTCAGCTAAATGCAAAAATAAGTACTAATTGGATTTACCTTTTCTCAAATCTCAAAAAAATGGCTACTTACAAACTTCAAACTTGGTACATTGTTAATTAGGAAACTGTAGGTTATTTTTTAAGAAAGGTATTCTGAACTGAATATTATGAAATGGTTTTAAAAATAATTTTTATTCTGTATTTTTGGGATTAAATATTTTATTATTGTTACTTGTTACAATTTTTGCTAAATTACATTTTTCTCCTAATTACATGATAAAATTTATGGTTCATACAATGCTCATTTTAGTAGAGCCAATTTTTAATTTCTGCATATCATCAGGGCCGGATTTAAACTTAATGAACACTAGGAAAAAGTCCGCCCTAATTCTGGAATTTAAACTTATAGTTAATATATTGTTTATAAATAAAATGACTAATTAATTGCAGAAACTTTATTATATGTTATATAATCCAAAAACACAAATAATTTTTTTCTCTTACAATTTTAAATTTGACACCAAGGGTGTCTCATATCATATTATATCATTTTTTTTACAGGCACTTTTTGAATTGCGATCCTATATACGTGTTTGTTAAACAGACTGTAGGTGTTAGCATGCGCTGTGTCAAGCTTATTATATTAAAAAATCTAAGATTTTTCTTTTCTATTAAAATTAATTGGTGCAATAGATAAATTATTACAATTTTTTTAGATTTATTGGTTGATTAAAGTTTATATTTAAAAAAATTTAAAAAGTAAATCAAAATTTTTCTACTTTTCAAAAAAAAAATACTAATTGAATTTGTTTAATATCAGAAAATAGAAAAATTGATTATTATTTTAAATCCCCAAGGAAATAAATGGATTGAATCATTTGGATTATTAATTTTTACTAAAAGTGCCAAAATTATAATTCACAAATAATGGATGATTTGAATTTCTTGAATTATCAATTAAACGGATAATTATGAATTCATAGAAATAAATTAATAATATTCAGTAATCTTGATAAGACTAGATAAAATGTTTTTTCCACTTTCAAAATTTTTCCACTTCGGGCACTTGCCCCAACTGCCCCTAATGTAAATATCGTCGACGACCATAGCCCTAAATTGTAAAGTAGACATAAAAAAATTGAATGAAGACTTAACATGATCTTTTTTTTTAATAAAAGATTGAAATAGTGACCAGATATAAATTTCGAAAAAATAGTTAAAGAAAAAGGGTTAAATCAAATTAACGGGTAGCTTTAAACAAAATGGCGGTCAGGAGTTGCGAAGTTTTCTATTTACACTTTAAAATTGTGACGGATTTTTTTGAGCCCTTACGAGTTTTTCTGTTAGATGCGTTCAGATATTATCTATCTAATGGTATCAAGATGTTGATACCAAAGGGAAACAAAGGAGTTACGTGATTTGTGATTTAAGCTGACAATATGGTTATCAATGAATAGAACCAAGACTCTATGCGAGTTTTTTTTTCATTTGTGGGATAGAATAGATAAGGCATATAATAACATTTCAAATGATTTCAGTTGAATTCATGGTTTGCAACAATTAGTCAACAATAAGTTTCTTTAAGGCCGCTTGACATGATGCAATACAACGTGCAATGCAATGCAAGACGCAATATTTCTTTATCAAAAGCATGCGTAGATGAAGTTCATCTGATTGTTTCATGCAAGATTTTGACATTATCGGTTTTGTGCCATTTTTATTGCGTGCAAGATGCAATCTAGTTACTTTGGGCTTAACAGATCATTTTTCATTTTTAAACTGTGTACAAAATATTAGAGAAAATTTTAGGTTAGAAATTTGTTTACTTTTACTGTTTACAGAGAATTGCATGCAATTTCTTGCACGATGTATTGCATTATGTGAAGTGGCCTTGTTTGTTTCAACTTCGTTGTAATGAATGAGTTGTACACATAATTAATGTTCATTATATTTCAACTAGTGAATAATTTTATACATCGAGCTAATGTCTATGGAATGGTCATTTAATCAGAGGCATAGAAAAGGCGCCGTAATTCACCATGAAAAATCGAATTAAAAAAATTCCAACAAACCCCTATAAAAATAAATAATCTGTATTTTATACTCCAATGCCAGCCAGCCAATAAAATTGACTAGAGTAGACTTCAAATTGCCAGGTAATCAATGCTTGTATGTAAGTACTTTGAAATTAATTCACCTAATGAAAAGAGTTGTGCTTTCACTTTAACTTTATTAGTTTACAAAATGATTACTCTGTATAAAAACTATTACTTAATATACATAGAATATGACAAACAAATCCGACAAAACTCGTGTTCAATTTTCAAAAAACTACTGAGTGTATTTTGATAATTGATTATTGTACAACATGGAAATACATGTATGTAATGAGTGACCTTGACTGAAAAATTTTTTATAATAAGAATAAGAAATATAATCGTATTAAGGTACTTGTATGCGAATCCTTAAAACGAAGAGCTTTATCTTTATTTAATTATGAGCGTAAAGAAATTTTCCTCACGAAAAACCTATAAAAGAAAATCTTAATTTTATAACGACGAGTCGAGCCCAAGAGCGTCTTTCAGATAATTTAAATGTAAAAAGTCTAATTAAAAAAATCAAAAAAAAACCGTGTTTATATTAGACTGTGATCATATTTAGGGTGAGTTGCTTTTTCTCATTTATCCTATTTATATAGGTGGAAGCGATGTGGAAGATTAGATTTATTGATATAATAATATCTTTGTTATAGTTTGTACTTGTATCATTTATAATAAAATTGAGACACGTTGATATTCGTTTTAAAACTTACCACTAACATTACATAAAAGAAATGTTATTTGATTTGAAGTTATTTATTCAAGTTTTGTACTGACTTAGAAGGACGACTCTATTGCAGATCACTACTCGCTATAAAGTAGTGGTCGTTTTAGTAGTTTTATATGCATTTAATAATAATTCTTAATCAGGTACACTAAAATTGTTTCGAATGGTTTAAAATGAATAGATTTTTGTTTAAAAATTCTCGGAAGGTAGGCAATCTAGAGCCAGGATGAGGGAATATATCGAAGAAGGAACAGGTGTTAGACCTATTACGGAAGAAAGAAGAAGAAATAGTATTAAGGTTGAACGTACAAAGAATTTTCAACTCTCTTGCGTCAACAGCTTTGATTTTTTATTTCTTTATGAATTTATGGGATTTGATTACGAAACACTGTGAACTATATAAATAATTGGAAAATGATGGATGAAACGTTCACGTCTTTTTTCATTACGAAAGGGAAGTGACTACAATACACAATAAAAAATTGTTAATAGTTGTATGCAATAATTATTGTAAATAAACTAAAAACACAAAAAAAATGTATAATTTATATATTGAAATCTAATAAGTCTCAAAACCAACCTTTCGAGTAACGGAATCATTGAAAAGACCTATACACAAAAATATTTCTGTAAATTTGGTTTGAGACCGTATTTGAACCCAATAATCACTTCTGTTAAAGCAATAAACTAAACTAGTGATGGAGGAAACTACATAAAAATGTGTTGAACGACCAAACGCGTGAATGAAGTTATTGCGGGGTCGGCGCTTCTAAAAGAAGTATCTGCTTACATTGGAGACAAACAGAAGCCAACGTAAAAGTTTTCATAGAAAAACATGAGATTTCTTCTAATACCATAACGGGGATACCATGAAGAGATACAATATGAAAAGAATGGTTGCTAGAAAAATTCATTTCTAACTGCCAGTGACGTCACTAAATAGTAAACCTCAGATGCAGTTCGTTTAATGATATATTAATACACCAGTATTTTTTTTCCTGCAGTTACAAAATATTTATAATAAAGTTAGAAAAATAACAATTAATTTTTAGGTTTCTTTTCTATTAAAATCCGCATGTAAAAATTTCGATCTACATCGATCTCTATCAAGTTAAGGAAAATAATAACAATTTATATTTACATACAAATGATCTTTACAAATATAAATTGAAGTTTTAGTTGATAAGTCTCTGGATCTCTTTGAGCTTTGTTCGTTCCTTCATTGTTGTAGACACGTGAATTGTTTTTCAGGTGATTCTACACAATGTATTAGTTATACTGAGTTTCAATTAATAGACATTTTATAACAAGAAAATAAACATCAAACTGTTTACAAGCTTACTATGTACTGACGTCCCTGCACCACCATTTTGATAATGAGCGTTTCAGCGGGATGTTCAAACCGAAAATTTAAAAACTATTGACAATGCTTCTTATCATTATGTTTAAAAGGATGAGCCATCTAATTTGAATAGTAGGGAACCAGTTAAAGATGTTCAACAGTTATGTGATAAATTATTTGAAGAATTTAGCGTTGCTCAATGAAAAAAACATTGTTATCACTCGATAAAATGGGAAGAGAAGTTTGTGGAAGTAGAATCTTTCATAGACACGTTTGGTCTTAATTTAGGCAACGATTTTGAATTGTAAAGTCAGGACGACATCAAATATACAACTTCTGTTCATTATATTATTACTATAACTCAATAATCGAATACTGTACATATTACTTTAAAAACAAAATAGCTACATAACCTAATATAAAAATAAAATACTAATTGATATCACGGTTTATATCTATTATTTTTGTAATCAATGCTTGTGTAGTTAATTTACTCCTAAGTCCTCATCAACTTAATTAAAGTTGGCTTTTATTTTTTCTTAACATTTTTTCTTTTTAACACACAACGTAGCGTAACTCAACCAGCCATATCTCGTTTTGTTAGCTGCAAGACGTCAAATTGGTTCTGTATATTGTCAATTGTTTAAATGCAGGTTTAATTTTAAGAAATATTTAAAAGAGAAAAGATGTGACGTGTTATTAGTTGGAAAAATTTGAAAAATTCCTTTGGAATTATTAGAGAATATATTATTGATTGGTAGTTTTCTCTGGATATTGAATGATTATAAAATAGTTAGGGAATGTGAATTTAGGGAAGAGCTAATAGTAATTCATGCATTTTTATTGTGTTATTTCTTAATTCAGATCATTATCAATTTTTTAGTGCCATATTTAAAATGTCTGTAATGGGCGAACCGAGCTTTGCCGGATGGGCCGCACAGCGGGCAGCCGGCTTTGGCGGTAATATGACCGTTGTGGACAAGGTAACTACTAGTTTTTGATTACTATAAATAAATATTACTTTGATATTTCATGCTTTTGTCACTGTTTGTTTACTGTTATATACCAAACAACTTTTAGTTCAAATAAAAATTATATTATATATTATATATTATTATATTATATCAGTTATTGTTTGACATTATGAAGTTATGTGTATCATTAGACGATTTCAAATACTGAAGTAATAATAAAAGCAAATTTTACTACGAAAAGATTTCAAAATATAAATATAGGGAGAAATTAGTCATTTGGTCTATAATTCTAATTATCCAAGTTATATTTATAGGTATTGCCAGATATGTTACATATGGTCGATGCCTATTGGTACCAATTTCCTCCTATGAATCCATTATGGCACGGCATTTTGGGTTTCATGATCGGCGTCTTGGGCTTTATCGCCATAGTTGGCAACGGTATGATATGATGCAATTTTTCGAAATAAAAATACTACAAAGTTTCATTAAAACCTATGTTCTAGGGATGGTTGTATATATTTTTTTGGGGACTAAACAGCTACGTACTCCTTCCAACTTACTCGTTGTCAATTTGGCTTTCTCCGATTTTCTCATGATGGTTACTATGTCTCCTCCTATGGTTATTAACTGCTACTACGAAACCTGGGTTTTGGGTAAATATTTGGCAATCCTATAAGTTTATATTTTATTTTTAAACTCATTATAAAATATTTTAAGCTGAATAATAAAATATAAAATTGAAATCTGAGGAGCACTAAATATTTCGATTAATGAAGTAAGCAAAAAAATAATGACATATGCTAGAAATTTTTTGGAGAAATTTTGAGTAAGTGCAGAAAAGTTTTATAAAAAACCAATAAGTGAAAGGGGTTAATTGAAAATAACTAGCGTTTCAAAAGGGAAAGAATAAGGCGGATAACCAATTTATTTTTAAGATCTCGGCTGTTTCATTGGACTAACTAATCATCTAACCGCAGAAGTTCTATAACTTCAATTATACTGTGACATGCTATCCATATTAGATTTTTTTAAACCACTACCACTGTTTCAACTCTCTTTACTCTACTCTATGTTATCCTCATCAATTTTAATAATCCACGCGGCGGGATCCATTTTTCTTTTCTGCACGAACTATAACTAACTGCTGCCCCTTCGGCGCTGGTTTTCGTAGTCTTTCGTTATTGTGATCAGACAAAGTTTCGTCCTTGTAGATATTGGGTCGACCATCCTCACAGTATTCTTTTATCCTATAGTCCCGATTAGTTTTTATTTTGCACAATCGAAAACCTTCATTTCGTACACAAATTGTCTTCATCTCCACTGAACCCTAAATTTTTTTTGACTTTGAATAGAAGCTTGTTGGACATGAATAAGTATTCGGGTGTGTGAAAGCTTTGTTCCAAATATCGACAATCGACCAAAAACAACAACGAAATGAGTTCTGAGCAATGTTTAAAGCTGTTCATGGTCTATCATTGGATCATTGGATCGGTCTATCATGGATTGTACGTGATGAACTCCAAATCGTGGAGAGACGTAAAACTCTGTTGGCAAGGTTATGATATGAGTATTTTGAGATGCGCTTGGTATAATATGCATAGACTATTTTAAATAGAGAAAAAACCCTTAGTAGTGACTATTACGTAGCGGTATTGAAAGATTTGAAGGGCGAATTCGCGAAAAACGACTTCGAATTGCCTCCGCATCATCTAGCATATTCTCTAGATGTGCTCTTAATCTTTAAGAGTATTTCGCTATTACAACCTATTTTGATTCTACCAAAAAAAAAATATTTTTTCTATATCAGTATACGAATTTATTAGTCCACCAATTAGATTTAAAAGATTATTTTCTGGCATGTTTTTTCATATTTTTGAATAGATAATTATGATGATTTTAAGCTCTCATGTAAAGTCATTCTTTATAAGTTTACAGAATAAATTTTGAAGCATCACTTTTCATAAATAACTTTTCTGATTCACATTCAATTCAATGAGACACTCTGATTTTCATTATGTTATTATCTAGGTCCATTCTTTTGTGAATTATATGGTATGTTCGGATCACTTTTCGGTTGTGCTTCAATTTGGACAATGGTGTTCATCGCTTTGGACCGATACAACGTCATTGTTAAAGGATTGAGTGCTAAACCACTGACTAAGAAAACTGCTTTGTTAAGAATTTTACTCATTTGGACTATGTCCGTCGGATGGACTATTGCACCATTATTTGGCTGGAACAGGTGAGAAAAATTCGATTTCTATATACAATGTTTGTAAAAACTTTTTATTTCCACCATTATATATTTATTTTCTTCTGATTCACTCTGATCAATCAGTAGATTCCTCCAATCCTTTTTCCAATAAATGTTGTTTTCAGTTGAATATTCCATCCTCTTTTTTTCTTTCTATTATGGTTTTTTCTTTTATAAATTCTAATGTTTATAAAGCGAGCTTTGTTTTTAGATATTCTTAAAAGATCATCCACTTTTTTCTCTACCCATTTTTTGTACAAATTATTTCTCAACAATACAATAATTTTAGAATAACTTCGATGCATATTGTATATTACAATTATGTCTTGTATAAGAATTATTCAACACGTTGAGTCCCCGTGAGGTCCATAGGCCCGCAATTGAACTTTCCCACAGTCAGAGCGGTGCTATGGACCGCACGACGTATTTTATTTCAAACCTTTTCCCCGGCCCAAAGGATCGTATTTGAATGTGTTTAACAGTTTTATTGGACCGTCCTGGGGTCCTTGAAATATTCCTCTACACTTGGTCCATTTGATTTGTTTTTCCTTACTTACGTAACTAATTAAAAAAAGAGTGAAATTGTTCAGCAAGGGTAATATTTGCCAAAACGAGTGCCAGCGAGATTACCAAAAATTGTTTAGTACGTGGGTCTACCTAATGTTGAAGGATACACAGCACATTGTTTCAGACACTCTTTCTGGCAGATTCAGGAGGGGACATTCTGATAAAGCAACACTGAGGATGGAAATCCAATAGTGTAGTCGAAGGCTATGTTGAGAGTTTATTTGAAAATAAGAGAAGAATTTCATAAAACATTCTTGGCCAAACCTTTGTAGATATCACAGCTTCAAATGAAATTAACATTAGACAAGAAGTTCAAGAGAACCCAGAACATTTATCGTGTTGGCTGTATACGCATTTTCATTTTATTCAATAGTCTTTCAACAAACAAGTAAATAGTTGTGCAATTAAAAGTTATATGTATGCGTCTAGCCTAACTCGTCATCAATGTCATTTTAATCTAGATAGAAATTAATTGCACTTGCATAGGTTTTTGTTTATGATGTAATACTTCAAATTGTCCTAACTTTCTGGAGTAGAGCTCCTACTAAGTTCCAAGCTAACGTATAGTCAATGGTTTGAGTTTGCAAATATTTAGAAATGACGGAAGTCTCTTTCTTTTATTAAGTTTCTTACTGTGAGTCGAGATTTTTTTTTCAAAAAGTTTGACTCTTTGGGGCCCCCCTCGGGTCGGGTTCCTCAACAATTGTGGACAAGGCTAATTCAGGCTAGACTGTAACTTTGGAACAATTATGTGGTGTCTTGACGTTTGTATTAGTATGAGATTATGAAAATATATAGACTGTTAACTGTTTTTTATACATATATAAAGTCGTTTTGTGCTAATGATGTATGCTGTATACTTATGCTACAATTACACATATGACTTATTTGAAAAAACTTTTAGTAACCATTTTTTTCGCAAATTTAACATAAATTGAAATATTATCCCGATACGTTACTTCATGAACATACTGTATATCTAATGACGAGCTAATATGAGTTTAATTGAAGATACCCTCTCTAAAAATTAAAAAAATACACAAAAAAGCGCAAAGATAGGGATAGTTATGTATGCAACAAGTGAGTGAAATAATCCTTTTTTGTACGACTTGAAAAAATTCCACAAAACCTTTATCAATTTTTATTTTGTAATAGTTATATTAAAAGTACAACTGTGACCATTATTAATTTGAAGGGAAGAAGATGTTACATTACTATTGGTACTTAAATACGAGTTCAAAGAAATAACATCGTCTATAGTTGTATTAGTACTTATTGGATTGTTGGTTGGATAGTAAACATTTACAATGTTGCTTGAAGTCGAACTAGTTATTCCTGTTAAAACCCTCCTGTTAAAACCCTCCGCAATTGTGTTGGATTTCCACTCACCGTGCTTCTTTAGTTAAATTATATCACCACCAGAATCCACTAATAGATACGCCGAAAATCGTCGAAATGTATGCCCAGTGTAGTTTTTTGGATTAGGTAAATTCAAATATGTTGCGATAAGCGAGGGAATTTTTGAAAAGGTATTGATACCTACAACTTGGGTTTTGCATTTTCCATATACTATATACTGCAAAAAGAAATGATCTATTTTGATATTTGTGGGTCGTTGGTTTTTATATTTTTTATAAATGTTAACCAAGTTTAATCTATTGTCAGATATTTCCGGTATTATTAATATTGTTACACTTCATTTTATATAATTCCTTCCTCCGCAGAGCTACAGCAATTCCGAATATTAAAGCAACCTGAAAGATGTTACAAACAATATCTAAGCTAACATTAAAATTGTTTGCTGTCATACCTTATGTATGAGATAATGATCGTCTGGAGCTTGCAACAGAAACTTACTTATTTCTTCACGGCAAATGTTTTAGATTTTTTGGGTCTATAGCCAACTGATTTATTTTTCAAATATGCAATGAGTTTACGTCGTTATTTACCATTAAAGTGCATTTCAGTTTTGAATAAGTCGACCAAAGTGTTGAAGACTTCCACATTTTGGATTTAGTTTCAAAGTAAGTTAGTAACACTCTTTATGTGAAGCTGTTTATATCTTTTTTAGTATGCCCCGCCATAAAAGAATTATAATCATTCAAATACTGTTTCCTGGATTTCTCAGGGAGAGATTCATAGTCGTTGCAGTTTTGCCTATTGAACCAACATCTTCTGGTGTGCAGTTTAAACTTTCTTCACTATTATTCTCTATATCACTAATAATAATACTAAAATCCTTTTAATTAGATACAAAACGGATTTTCTTGAACGAATATCAAGAAATAAAAGTGGGACAGTTTATCAGAGAAACGAATTGACACGGGAAAGAAACCGTTCACAGCACAATATTTTGATACAACAATTTTATAATGGCGTTAAAAAATGACACGTTACAGCACTTTTTTTCACGCTGTTTGACCGATTCAAAAATTACATTCTTTATAAATGCAAATGAATGAAAAAAAAACGTGAATATTATAATGGACGTAGAAAAAATATATTATAGATCATAACAGATATATGAGAAAGTTGCATTTTTGGAAAAAATTAGATAAAAAAGATTTTCATAGTGGAAGCAATGATTGTAAAATTTTAGTATTTATAGTTTTATCAGTTCTCAAACAAAGTGTGTGGGAACAGTCAATATACTTGCAATTATTTATCCTTTTGCAGATATGTCCCCGAGGGTAACATGACTGCTTGCGGAACCGATTACCTCAACCAAGATCCGCTGAGCAAAAGCTATTTATACGTTTATGGATTTTTCGTTTATTTCATACCACTTTTCACTATTATCTATTCATATTTCTTCATCGTGCAGGTAAGTATATATTCGAAACGTTTAGATTATTGATAGTTATACAGGAAATAATAGATCTACAGACTTATAAGGAAATAGTTCTTTAAATGAGAAACAATATGCGAGGTGGATTACACTTTTCAGTACATTACAACGATTTGAATTCAGATAACTTTAAATTTTTTATTTTTATTGTTCGGCTTATTTTTTATTTCAATAAAAACTGAGTAGATTTTTATTAAATCTTTGTTACAATTTTCGTTTTTTAAATCACATGCTACCATCTTATAATCTGTCAAATATTTTTGATAAACCGGACGATTTATATAGAAAAAGAAACAGCTTCTTATCTAAGATAGAGCAATTGGTGAAATAAGAAAAGGGTATAGACGAAAAGAACGATGGAAGAAGTACGGTACGAGAATTTAGAAAATAACCTCTAACATTTAACGAAAACAACCCTCTTCGTATTTCGTTCTAATATTGGTAGTAATACTATCTCTATTATTAGCGATAAGCTAAATTTTTCACCACTTCCAAATAATAGTTGACGACTATTTCCTCGAAATAGGCATTCAAGTATGTTACAATATCTTAGTCTGCTGGAAATCTCTCTCTTGCAAGGGAAACTTTAAAGTTAGGAAACAGGAAAATGTCGCTGGTGCCTGATCTGGTAAAGAACATTTTATTTTTATTCAAATACGGTGTCGCTTTCTTGCAATTTCCCTCTTTAACGTAACAAGCAATAATTAAAAATATTCTGCCTTTATTGTTTTATCTTCTTGAGTATAGTAGTTCTAATCGAAGTGTCTGCCTGAATGGTGTTTGTAAATATATAATAGAATGAATAGAAATCTCATTGAATAGATGTCAACTTTATTATGATACTTCCTGAGCAGATGAAAGAGCTTGAAAAGGTCTGCTATTGTTTTTTTTTCTATCTCAAAATATCCAATCAAATCTATAAACAAATCTATGCTCGTGAATTAAGATGTTCTCCGGCTATTTATAATCAGGTACTTGATTGATGCAATTTTGAAAATTCTACAGAAATTTACAAATTGTACAAATTATAAACACTATTTACCACTTATTAATAGTGAAATAAAGTTGATGATGTATTATATTTGTACATACCGATGTAAAATTAATTAAAAAGCCGAATTATTTTCTAAAAGAACTGATCTTAACAAAAAATACACGTTCAATCTAAAATTTCGCTTAAACCAACACAGTCAACAAAGCTCACTTCAAATTCAACGTTTAATACAGTTATTCACGTTACGTCTATTATATCGTTGTCTCTTTTTACGATTAAATAAACTATTACGTATGGCTTGTAGTTGGACTTGTGAATAATCTTATTGTTGGTATATTTCATTTCTATCGATAGAAAAATATATACAGGTTGTTTCGGAATAGCACTCCAATCTCTCGGGAAATGATTCTATAGGTAAATATAAGGAAACAGTTGGTATAACAAAACTTTCAAAAACGCTTCGTAAGCAAGTTGTAGTAAGCGATAGATTTTTTTAGTCTACACGTATTTTGAATAAAATAGATCTCAGATCTGTAACTCTAATAGTTTTTACGTTAAATGACATAAAATACGAAAAACTCAATTCCAAAATACACTTTTCTTACGTTTGAAGAGGAAAAATTTTCGTTAAATGTCTAATAAATGCATTAAAATTTCAAATAAAACTTACAGAAAATTTAATACTGAAGAAAATGATGTGTACAACCTCAATAAAAAGTAAATGCAAGTTGAAAATATATTTCTTCTACTGAATGAAGATCAAAACAAAAATAAGCAAATTGTGTAGTAACTTTTTATTGAGGTTATACACATCATTTTCTATGAGTTTTATTTGAAAGGTTAATGCATTTATTAGGCATTTAACGAAAGTTTTTCCTCTTCAAACGTAAGAAAAGTGTATTTTGGAATTGAGTTTTTTGTATTTTATGTCATTTAACGTAAAAACTATTAGAGTTACAAATCTGAGATCTATTTTATTCAATTTTTCAGGTCAAAATACGTGTAGATCAAACAAATCTATCGCTCACTACAACTCGCTTTTTGGAAATTTTGTTATACCAACTTTTTTCTATATATTTACTTATAGAATCATTTCCCGAGAGATTGGAGTGCTATTTCGAAATATTCTGTATATACATAACTTCAAGCGATTCTACTTTAGATAAGTCTCATTATCAGTTACGATTGATTGATAATTTAAAACAACAAAGTGAGTGAAACTTGTGGAGTCGGTTTCAACACGGTCATAATATTCGAGCATTCACTCTCCATAGTAAACTTGAGTTCGGCCATTATTAAACTTCAAGCATACCATTTTCGGCTAGAATTTCTATAGGTTTTGCTGTATTTTCAAATACAGCACATATTTTAAATCTAAAGTGGAACTGCTTCCGTTATTATGGTTGGAAGCCGACTGAGATACCACTCCATGACCAGCGGTATCAGACGTTTATTATTTTATGAGTAACTCTCGTAGTAATAGCGTGCACGAATTAATAAAATAAGGTATCAATCTATTGTTTTATTTCTTTATACCAGTAAATTTCGTGATAGTAAATTCTTAGTGGAAGAATTAAAGAAGCAGATTACCTTCAACCACACCTAGCAATTTGTTTTCCCTCTGAGAAGAGATTGCAGCCCTTCGGAGAATATATTACTGACATTTTTGTCTCGTATACAAGCACAATCTACTATGTAACCTCTCGGGTGCAATATACTTGTTTATTTAATGATGTTACTTGTGAATACATTGGCGTAACAGATTTTAGATTATACAGTTTTTAAATTATTCCAGAGACAATTACAAGAATTGATAAACAAAACAGGGATCGAGAAATGTGAGCTCAAAGATTAGATAATAAAAAAAAGAGCATAACTTTGAATCTGCAAGATAAGATGAAATTCTACCTATTTGGTTTTGAAAGAATACGTTAGATGAAAATTTGAAAGAATATGCTTCGAAAAACCAGAACATCTCGTAACTACAGTGAGGTAATGGATTGGGTAAAAATTGTCACACTTTCCGAGGCGATTTATCGAGATTTTTAACCTTTCCACTTTTTACCGAGTATCTGTAAGGGTTGGCTCGATGACTCAACCCCAAACCGGGAGGACCAGGATTTTAAATCGGAGTTTCTTCTCCTAGATACAATTCCTTCTCTAGGGCTTAAGATCTGTATTTACCCCACTATTGCTTCTATAGTACTACAAAAAAGCAGGGTTGCCACTTACGCCGGATCTTACGTATCGGAGCTTCTCTTCTTTGCTTTCCCCACCGGTGTGTTCTTTAGAATACTAGGCGTAAATGATACAGATTGTCCCACGTTCTACTAATACTTTTTGATAATATTTCTCCTTCTAGAACTCTTTTTTCTGAAGCCTTTTTTTTTCTATCACAATCGAATTATTCTTTTGCAGTGTAAGAATCAAGTCTACTTCATGTGTTGTTTTTGGTTTTGGGCTCACTATAATTTCGAAAAACAGTTGTAAGCTTACTTCGAAAGCAGCTGATACAAATTTAATACTAATTTAATTAGAAATTGACCTTTAAACCATTGTTGTGAAATTAAGTAATAAATAAAAAATATTGAAATTTTGTCACAACGCATCTAAAAATGATCAAGATTGATAGCTAAGCTAGAATAGTCGAGTTATAGGTTTCTAATGGATTTTTCAATGATTTCTTGTTTGTTTGTTGCTTAAATTTTTTTCATATAAATAGTAAGAATTCTCCAATGATCATGGATAATAGTATACCATACAGGAAGTGGGGAAAATGACATAAATCAAGTTAGAGAG
Source organism: Diorhabda sublineata (assembly GCF_026230105.1). Taxonomy (NCBI): domain Eukaryota; kingdom Metazoa; phylum Arthropoda; class Insecta; order Coleoptera; family Chrysomelidae; genus Diorhabda; species Diorhabda sublineata. Next base: position 42,658,109 of record NC_079474.1, read on the forward strand.
AGATATAAAATTTTGTCACGTGTCTGTTCGAGGATATATTCTTAGTCTATTTCCGTTTCGAAAGTTAACAGCAATAATAATTGTGCAGTATTTGGTAGTAGTGTAATTGATACGCGGGCACTTTTTTATGGCCTGAGAAGATATTGCGCGCTGAAAGCTAATTTATGGAAGCGATGAGAAAAGTGTATGGTATCCGTAAGCAAACTATATGCTTACTTGTGAGTATTTGTCAAATTTATTGCTTTTGTCAGCGTTACGTGATGTGAAGTACGAACATTTTTACAGATAGATATTCTAGTCATTATAGGTTTGTTCCAATCCATCAAAAAACCATCCTTGGTGACGATTCTGCGCAATATTGTCCCACCCGGCCAGTTACTGTTTTCGAACGATTTGGGTATCGTTAGTGAACCGTTTCCGGGACGGTCTTTTCGATACTTGGTTAGGTTTGTTCCAACCTGCTAGTCGGGACTGTACTTGGAACGGTTATCGGAAGCTTTCAAATGATATTTTCTGCGCAATCTCCGACAGTTCTTGTAACAGAACTTGCTATCAACGAAGTATCGAAAAGACCATCCCTGAAACGGTTCACAAACTATAACTAAGACGGTTGGAACACAAATAAGAATCGTTCGTTTAACGGTAACCGTCCGAATTGAACACGTAATCTCTATTGCGCAGAATCATCACCATACCAAGGACGGTTCTTTGATGGGTTGGAACGAACCTGATAATAGCAAGTACTGTTACAAGAACTGTCGGAGATTGCGCATAAAATATCATTTAAAAGCTTCCAATAACCCTTCCAAGAACAGTCTAGACTAGCAGGTTGGAGCAAACCTATAAAAAGCTTGAAGATAAACACGGAAGATAAAAAAAATAATTATAATGTACTTGTCTAAATCGGCACAAATGTACAATGGATCATGTAGAAAATTAATACCTTTAGAGACTTTATAGAAACATTTGAGGCACTTAAAACATGTTAATTATGATAATGTGAGTGAAAAATATTTTTTACTCTGTACCTATTCATTTTATATTGAAAGAAGTTTATGACTTGCAATTATATTTTATATAGAATATTAATTTTAATTTTCATTCAACCAACTGATGATTAAGAGTGATATTTGTGCATTAAAAGTGTGTGGTTATTGTAAATATTCTAAGATACGCTTATGTTAATGTAGATTAATAAAAAACCGACTGGTATTCGGACAAATAAAACTCGTGTGCCTGTGTAATTTGATTAAAACCGTCAGAGGAAATATGACCTGCAGATTGGTACAAGTAATGCTCACTTTCTAGGGAACTCTCGCAATATAAAATATGCATTTGATCTTTCCTGTTGTGCAGCTTTTTGAATTATTTAGCATTTAATTAATAGGAATTAAATGCTGGATATTTTGAATCTATAGTGAGCTTCAATAAACTATAAATACATGAAAATATAGGTCGTACGTTAAAAAAAATGATGTACGTCATCGTTTTCAAACTTGGTTTCAATGTTACAATCATTCGTTCGTTTTCTATATTCTGTAAATGTTTTTTATAGAAACTATTTTGTCGTTTCCACCTAATTTTGGTCTTCATCAAAATATCATCTAACTTTAATATCTCTTATATTGAGTCACAAAATTTTTTGTTGCCAATAATTAATAGTACTCACATAAATATAATTTTTTGGCTCTAGTAAATCGAAAAATCATCCGATTTCGATGAATTTTTTCTCAAAATTTTCATTTTGATGGCGGATTTGTGAAAAAAAATATGGGAAATATCTCACCTCGAGATTTCATACAGTTTTATGACTTTAAATGTGATCATAAACGCCCTTCTTCGCATATAATCCTTCGAAACTATTTTACAAAGCATCAAACACAGTTCATGTGTTTTTTTATTAATTTATACAAAAAACGAAGATTTTGGTGGATAAAAAATTGAAAAATGTTTATTTATTCATTTTTTATCTCACTTAAAGATTTCATATGGTTTTCTGACTTTAAATGTTATCATAAACGTCCAATAAAATCGAAAAATCAACCGATTTCGAGAAATTTTTTCTCAAAATCTCCGTTTTTACGAAGGATTTATGTGAAAAATCTTGGAAATATCTCACTTGAAGATTTTTTATGATTTTAAATTCCCAGTCAACCTTAGTAAGAATAGATAATTTTCAATTTTTCAAAGTTAACTTTTAATATTATTAACTTAATTATAAAAAGTGAGAATGTTTTTGTTCATATAACTTTACTGATTACTTAATAAAAAAGGTAAAAACGATTATATGTGATAAAAGGTCAATTTTAAGAGCAATTGTTATTATTTTTAATTGTGAAAACATGATAAATCAACATTTTTGTATAAATTGTTTTTTCAATTGGTTCGTTTTTTTTGTGTAGATTATGGAAAAAATATAACAACTTCATTTGATAATTTTATCAACAATTATACGTGAATGAGTGCATTTTCATGAACATTTAAATCCCTGAAACCAATATGAGTTTTCATTCTTTTTATTCCCATAATTTTTTCAGTAAATACGCCGTAAAAAGAAGATTTTAAAAAAATTCATTGAAGTCGGATGATTTTTCGATTTTCTAGAGTCAAAAAAAAAGAGGGGACTGCCAAGTATAAAATTACCAAAAAAACTAATCATTTATCTATTTAGTCATATATTTGTAGTGTTTTTCACAACAAATTAGATGATATACATATTTAAATGGATTTATTAGATAATTACTTATTATTTAAGTTAAAAAATTGAACATTTTCTCACAACCCTAACTTGTACTTTAATTTAATAGGAGAGACGGTTTCTTCACCTAACCGTAGCAATCTGGAAAACTATGTTAAATATAAGAGCCTGAACTCGCGGCAATTCTTACCGAGCTGTCCACTTTTGTGACCTAGACCTCAAAGTCTTCTGACTTGGTTTCTCAACTCTGTAAATTTGCCATTCCACAAAGCTTCCTTTTTGAATGGATCAATTGCGTTTATAGACATCCAGGTTTAATTTCAAATGGTAGATTTCGGTTATTTATGTTAAGAGGATTTACTATGAATGCTAGAATGGTTTTATTGGTATCGAATTGCTCAAATCTGGCAGCAAATTCATCTTTAATTTTTGTTATAAGTGTGAGGTGTAATTTGTGTCAACTGTTGCACTGATTTTATCGCAATATTGCTTTATAAATTAAAGGAGAAGTAATTTCTCTTCATAACAAACCAATTCTTGTACCAAAACCTGAGCAGGGTTTAACCTTCATTGCAATTTAAGATTTGGTTCATTCAATTTCGCTGTGATATCCACAATAAAGTAAAACTTCTCCAACCATTTATTTCATTGAAGCAAAACGGTCAATGCCGTATCTTTGGAGGAAAGCCATCACAATTTATTATGATGATTTCATTTAACAATTCTTGGTGATGGTAGATGCTTTTAACAAGATGCTATTAACTATTTTGATTACCGATTTCATAACCTCAACAAAACGGTTCTTGATGTATTATGCAGTGAAACTTCAGAATTTCGTGGTTTAATTTGCACTGAAGAATCGTTGTCGCCCCTTTATTTTTTTATACTTCATGTCATACTTCTGGCTCCATAAGTTGCCATTAAAATGATTTTATTTAAATTAATCTTCAATCTATTTTTACATGTCATTCGCTATATCTTCCCTTCTTGTCCCAAAAGCGGTAGCAATTATAGAAATTCTTCTTTTGGACCTTGGGAAGACATATATCTGACAAAAATAACAACTTGTGCCGTGTCTTTTATGACCACTTGCAAATATGTTACATTTAAAGACATTTCAGAGGATAATGGCAAATTTTCAAGATTTCTGGTTTGTTTTTGAAACCACGAAACAGTTCTTCAGATGCACGTATGAAGCAATCCTTGAGGGTTGTCAAGGGGAAGGAAGCGAAAAAAAGCGAGTACAAGTCGCTGAGAGATAAAATCGATACCTAATCCTCGTTAATAGATTCAGAAAATATTTCTTTTTGATAAAATCAAAATGTATCAAAACGTATGAAACTTAAGAGTCGCAGCTTCACATCCACAGAGCCGCAGGATGTCAATCACTGACAATACAAATAGTTTCTAGATTGAATTGTAAAAAAAATTAGATGCACGAAAAAGAAGTAATAATTATCCATTGAAATGATTTAAAGTTACATTGAAATTTATAAAATACAAAGAGTTTTACTTAAATTGCTTATAATCCATTTTCAAAAATTGTCTTTTTTGTGTTTCCTACTTCAAATATTGTAACATTATAGAATCACTTAGTTGTCATTCTGTCCATCTGCCGTTCTGTTGAGAAGAAGAAAGAACCATAGATTAAGACCTATAGTTCCTGGAGCTATGGAAAAACTTTTAAGTTAACGTAACAAAGACACGATAGTTTATGCCGCAAAAAACTTATATTTTTGAGCTCTTAAAAGAATCAAAATTTATATTTACCCATTGTAAATCAGTGTAAAATCCTCTGTATAACTTTCACAATAAAATCAAAGGCATCAGTCTTCCAAGTTTGACTATGTTTATTTTATCTATATGTCCGCTCCCAACTTTAACACTGATTTATTGAATTCCGTTAATTTGATTCTGCCTTGCCACCTTCTGCTAAAGCCTCTATGCCTCTATGCCTACCCTTAAGGCGACAATCTTTTCTCCCGTCATATCCTGCTAAAATATCCTCCAATTATACTCATTCGTTTCTTATCACTTTCCTTCCAACAAATCCCCAAGCAATTATAACTTTTAGTTGGGCGTCTAGTAGTAATTCAGGAAGTTATAAGGATGTTTATGGCAAAGGAATTCTTTGATTCGGAGGTACGAGTCACATAACGGGCTTGAAGGTCATTTAAATGGCTCGAAATTGATATTATGTCAATATCGTTAATGGTATTACTAGGGCTTAATCGGCACTTCTGTTGGCAATACCTGAGGATGTACTGCTGGAAAGTCAAAACTTTTTTGGGGAAATGGTCCGATAAGCTCCAGGAGGCGTTTGCTCTATATGCTGTTAGAACGGATGAAGGTATCATAAGTATGGAATAAGGTGCGGGTTTTTTTTTTGGAATGCACACTTAATTACAATATGGCAGTTTATATACATTAACCTAAATTAGGGTGGGAGGGACGCCTCCGATAAACAGAGCTGGCATATACTATAGCAACTACGAAACTACATATCTACTACAAGATGCGTACTAGCCCGAAAATATAAAACTACAAAAATCTTATTAACAGCTGTAGAGTATATTTGTTGATAATTTTTTTTCAGGCTGTAGCTGCTCATGAAAAGTCCATGAGAGAGCAAGCTAAAAAAATGAATGTGGCTTCTCTCCGTTCTTCCGAAGCTTCCCAGACTAGCGCCGAATGTAAATTGGCCAAAATCGCTCTTATGACTATATCTTTATGGTTTATGGCGTGGACACCATATTTAGTCACGAATGCTGCGGGTATTTTAGGAAATAGTAAAATCAGTCCTTTGGCTACTATTTGGTGTTCGTTGTTTGCTAAGGCTAACGCTGTATACAATCCAATCGTATATGGAATTAGGTAAGATATATCTCATTATCTTAGTAATATTGTCTTTCAAAGTTTTTATGATACTTTTATTTAAATCGATCCACAGCTTATGGTACGATGCTCTAAAATATATACTATATATGTACAGTACTTTAGGCTTCTAAGGCTCAAGACTTATTTTCCTCCTATCATCAGTCTTCAACTGATTTCACAATTCTTCTCCGCGGGTTATGATTCTGTACTTTTGTACACCAAACGGTTATTCATCTCCAAAATCCTCCAACACTGCATCGAACCATTTTTCCCTTGACCTTCCTCTTTTTCTTTAATGATGCCCAAATCATTTTACTTTTTGAACTATTATGTATTTTGTTATTGATGGGTATCTTTCAAGTCTTGGTTAGTTCTTCATTTGTTTTGGTTAGGTCTTTTTACCTTTTTACCTTTTTAAAACCCATGTAACTGTTGGTTGTTCGATATATTCTGATTTTAGCTGCTTTAGATAATTTCTGTGATTTTGTTAACTTCTTTAATGATCCTACAGCTTTACTTCCTATCGGTATTCTTTTATTTGCTTCAGTCTGTTATGAACAAACCCGACAGGCATTCTTGAGGTTTCGAAGAGTGCTTACTTGTACCGATACGACTGAGGTTCGTGAAGTGCTACGTTTGGTCGGTGCTTCTCTACGGTATGGAAGGCTGGACATTGAACACGATTGCGAATAACAAGTTGGAGGCTTTCGAGATGTGGCTGTACCGCAAAATCCTCAAAGTGCCTTGGACGGCTAGATTGAAAACAACATGAAGTATTTGAATTAATTAAGAAGCGAAAAACGGCGTACCTACGGCACATTATGCGAAACAACAAATATCAATTTTTGCACCTACTGATCGGAAGTAAAATTGAGGGAAAGAGAGGGATCGGATGGCAGAAAATATTTTGGCCGCGAAACATCAGGCAGTGGACAGGACTATACGATATACAATCCTTAATACATACCACTCCATTAGTGGATATGCAGTAAAAAAAGAAGAAGTCCGTTCTTCATTATTATTTGATAGTGTTGCTTGCAGTATCCGAATTGTTAGATTTTTTCTTATGACTTATATTTGCTGTTCTTTCCCGCTTCAATCCCTATGTATTCCTTTTTCTTGGTTTATTCCTAGTCCATAACTTTTTCCCTTCTTTCTCTTGCTGTTTAAAGCTAAATCGTCTGCATATGCAATTATTTGCTGCATGGTAAATATCTGCAGATATAAATAAAACTAAATAGTGCTATCAAAAGCACCCAGTATCAAAAGCATCCAGAAATGAAAGCCATCGAAACGTAAACAAAAGGGATCCTCAGAAACTCGGAAATGCAGACTTGTAGATCATTTGCAGGACAAATATTGTGAGGCATAATTCCAAATACAATGACAAAGAAAACGGAATTAGAAGCAACATAGAAAATCAAGAGATTAAATAATCAATGGGCAATAATAGTCTTTTAGGGTATTTCTTTGAATAATAGTGATATAGATCTCAAATATCTTTGCCGATCTATGAAAAAAGTAGAGAAAGAAAGGGATCCATTAAAAGCAGGCATAATAAAAAAAATCATTTCTTAAAAAGGTTTCATTTAAAACAGAATTCTTAGATTATAAGCACCAATTAAAATTTTTGTAATTGTAAATATCTAATATTTGTATCAATTGTTTTTATTGTTGCCTTTTGAATTTAATTAATTGTAAATTTATTATAGGTCATATACCGAATTAATGATAAGATTATTTAAAATGTTTCAGTCATCCAAAATACAGGCAAGCACTCGAAAAGAAGTTCCCGTCGCTTATCTGTGGTTCGGCTCAAGATGATACGGTTTCCACTGTCACTGGAGTGACAGGTTCTGATGAAAAACCGGGGGCTTAAACATAAAGAATTTTGTTTTTTACCACGACGACTGTTTTCGTATTTCGGTGCACGTTAACTTGACGATATGAACAACAAAAACAATAATTGTAAATATGATAAAAAATATAGCAGAATACATAAAATGATGGACTCGTATTGTATTTTTGTTAACATTAAATCTTGCAAGCATGTTCACAGTGTTTTTATTATTCCAAGAAATTTAACACCGTACCTTAAGTATATTTAAAATAAATTATAGAAAACAGAGAACAGTTTTTTGTTTCGTCCCTAATCCTTATAACACCATATTAAAATTTCGAAATAAAATAATAAAAATTCAATATCGTGAACAGCGTAGGGGCGTAAGGGCGTTTGAAGGACGAAATCGCAGAAAATGGTCCCATTTGAAGTGCTGTTTCATCAATAGCTTCCGCTTCCTTCATATTCTCCAGATCTGGCCCGTAGCGATCTTTTTCTTGTTTCAGACTTCAAGAGGGTGCTCGTTAGACAGAAAGTTTGCGTCGATGTAGAGATTATTGCCAAAATTGAAGCCCTTTCTGATACTAAAGGCAAATGGTATCGAAAAATTCTATGACGACTATAATCGTTGTATCGTCCTCAATGGCAACTAAATTCGATAATAGAATCAAATTCTCTCAAAAAAATATTTTTTAAGTGCTAACCTACGAACTTTTCAGCCCACCTGTTAATTGTTTTAAGTTAAGGATTTGAGGTGCACATCAAAATTCAAATAAAAATTTTGTTAATAGATTTCGGATTCACTCACAAACGCATCAATAAAAACGAAGCAAAATGAAGAAAAAAGCGTAAAAATCGACTGGGTTGTCAAAAGAATTTTTGTTCAATTTATTGTTCAAATTGGAAGTTTCCATTTTTCTGTAAATGGATATAGTTTTTAATACAAAATTGGAAATAAGTTTTTGCCAACTAGATTGAGTCACAATCCCACAAAAATTACGTTCGTTTTTAAATAAATATCTTTGTCTATTGGCTTATCGTATATAGTTTAGAATCTAACCTAAAAAATGCGGCAATCAAAAAGTTTTATGTGGAATTTATGAACTAAATATGTTGTTATTTTCAGTGTGTTCAAAACTTTATATAAAGATAACTTATTTGTTTGTTTCCAATTCTTTGAAAGAAAATTAGTGAACCAAGTTTTGGCATGTGGTGACAAGATTTAAATACAAAAATAAAGCTTACCAGTAATTTGATACGAAATGAGCAAGTTGAATCGTTTGACAATACTTGTTTTGATTAACAATGATTTGATTAACATGAACATGGTTACCAACTTTGACTCTATATAAAACAAAATAGTGTGAGGTAAGGTTAGGGTCAGCTGTCAATTTGATCAAATCTCAACAAAATATGACCCAAAATAAGATGTACACACCTTTTTTTCCTTTTTTCCAGCTGCTTTAAGTTGTAATAATTACGGTAACAGCTTTTTCATTTATTTTCATATTATCTTATATGAAAAATGATTGTATTCCTGTTAAAAGTAATCACCACCTACATCTACGCACTTGAATAACCAAAACTCCCCAAACTACTTGTTGAATTATCTAAAAATAATTGAACTTAAGAGATGCAGGTGATTTCTCGAATCTAGATCTCAAATTGGTAAAAACTCGCTGGTACATTGCGTGGGCAATAGCTGCTATTTCTTCTCAAATGTTGGTCTTCAACTGATTAAGCGTGACTGGGTTATTGGAGTAGACTCTACTTTTCAGGTGTCCCACATAAAAAAATCCGGTGGTGTTAGGTCCGGACTTCTAGGCGGCCATGCAATGTCACCTCGGCGAGATATCAGTTTCCCAGCAAACATCTGCTTTACGACCGCCATAGAGGCATTAGAAGTGCCATCTTGTTGAAACCATGTCGTATGATTATAGGCTTCAAATTGTTGCAGTTGCGGAAAAATAAAATCCCTTAAAATGGCTATGTATCGTTCAGAATTTTGAAAGAAATAGAGTCCGATAATTCCGTGCGCGGATATGACCGCCCAAACGGTTACTTTCGGCGAATGCAGAGGCTTAAAATAAATCATTTGGCAATAATTTCTGCACAAGTTCAATTTTATACGGGTGTAATTTCAGATTCAGACAATTTCGGCTGATCGCTTGCGATTCGATAGACCAGGATTACGTTAAACAGAAGCTCTAACTTGTTGAATTGTGTCTTCTGTTCTTGTTGATCTTGGAGGTCCCGTAAGTTTCTGATTAAGAGTCGAACCAGTAGCTTCGAACTTTCTGGCCCATGATCGAATCATACTTTCCCTCGGACACTGATTTATGTCATGTAATCCAAACTCACATCGAAACAATTGTAAAAATGTTTAATGCAGAATGCACGTTGCGTTCCGGTGAAGTAATCCTTCGCGACTAAAATCGTACGCCTTCATCAGTTACCATTTTCTGGGATAATATGGTTTTTATTATTTCTTGGATGTTCCCTACCAAAACTGGCCATTTCCCATCGGTAGTTACTTCAAGAGTTTCTTTCCCTAATTCCATTACCCCCATGTTTTTTTTTAGTGAACAAAAATAGGCAGAACTTTAAAAATATTATATTTTTTCTCCAATTTCCAAATTGTTTGTGTGCGCTTATCAAAGTTGAAGTTTTTTGAATAGTAATTAAAGTGAGGTAAGTTGAGTAATTGGCCTGTTAAAACATTTTATCTCACATATAGATAGAAGAATAGAATGTTAAATACCATCTCGGCAATTCAGTTTTTCAGTTCATTGCCAAGCTACTAATCAAGACCCAATAATGATATGGTTTGCATCTTGAAATATTTTAATTTCATGCAAGTACAAAGATAACTGTTCGTTATCATAGAAAACGTGATAGTAAATAAGAATTTATTTGAAATCTTGCTAAACTATTTTAATGCAAAGATATGGAGTTAAATGATTTATTACATGCACATAAAATGACAAATTATGCAGACAGTCATTTGAAAGATCTATAGCTTCATATAAATACTGTAATATTTCATTAAAATTTCCCAAATTTTGAGGCTTTTTTTATTTCTAACACTATCGTGTCAGCATAAATTATATAAAACGATATTTGGAAAAATAATAACGAAAATTACTTTCAAATTATTTGAATAGTACCTAGGTTTACATATTTGTGTTACTTGGTGGAACGTTTGGGACGATGTTGAAATTTTAAAACAGAAAATCGTAGACGAAGCGTCTTTCTTTGTGTTGCATCCCGGAAGGTCGTAATAATTCAATAAATCTCGTCATTTAAATGTCATAAATCACTTTTCAAGCCTACACTGATGTCTGGCACGCGAAAATTGTACCTATCAGTGGCGTACAGTATACAGAAACGAACATGGTATGACTTAATATTTTTCCCAAAAACTAATTAAGCTGTAACTCGTCATTCGGCTTGTTACGTTTTTCTTCAAACATTTTGAACATCCTTTTGTTCACGTATTGTAGCTCAATAGTCACTTCTATTCGAGTTTCTGGAGAAATTAATTTGTTATCGACCTCCCATTTCCTTCGAACAATTCGATGCTAAATCGTCCTTTATCTATCTACACTCTAAGAGTGAATTTAATAAAATTTGTGGTGATATTATTCTTCATATTCGCTGGTAAGAATTTCATGTATCTTTTTAACCTTCATATAGTGCTGACAACATTTCATTTATCTTTATTAATTTCCTTTTCTTTTAAACAAATTTTGAATAATAGTTTCCGTATTTTCCATTTATTTGGGGAACAGAACGAATAGATTTTTGTTTAATTATATTTTAAAAAATATATATATATTCAGTTTTTTTATATGTTAGAGTATAAGCTCCTTTTTATTAAAATCTGCTCTACCTACTTGTTTCTTCTTCAGTAATTTTCATTTTCAGCAGTTCTACCGCTGCCAAGTTAAAGTTTCACCACCTTCTCGTTAAATTAAATCGAGAAGTCAATGAGTGGCTTATTGGATATAATGAAATCAAATAACCTCGTGAGGTCTCAGATCCAACCTCCACATCAAACTGCAGTACAAACTAACAGTGATGATATCTCAAGTTTAGCTAAAACTAAAAACTTGAAATGTATTACAACTGATGGAGGCAAAAACATGAGTGGGAAAGATAAAGGAGTGGTCGCTTTTGTGTCGAAAACTGTAGAAAATGACGGTGGTTCAAAACCATTAGTCTTACATTGTATCATTCATCAACAGACTTTGTGAGGAAAATGTTTGGATATATCTAAAGTTCTGAATCTAGTCATATCAACTGTTAATTTTATCTGATCTTTTGGGCTGAATCACTGACAATTCCGACAATTTATTAAAGAGATTAGAGAGCTTAGTTGTGGGAAATTTTTTTGAATGAAAAGCATCGCCCTCTTACTGAATTACAAAACAACGCATGGCTGGGGAAGTTAGCATTCTATGTTGATTTGACAAAACATGTGAAGGAACTGAATTTGAGATTGCAAGGAGAAAACCAGCATCTTCCTGATTTATACACTAATATCAAATCATTCCGGAAGAAATTCATACTGTTTCAATCACAACTACGAAGTAAATGTTTTTCACATTTTAAAACACGTGAAATATTCAGCCACACCACTGAGACTGAGTTTCCTATCGATTTTGCAATCGAAACTTTGAGTGCTTTGAAAATAAATTTTGATGCTCGTTTCTCGGACTTTGATGCCATTGCGAATCAAATTAAGATTTTTCAGAATCCTTTTGATACTGACATTGAAACCCTAGCCCCGGAACAAATGGAAATGATTGATCTACAGTGCACTGATATAATTAAGAACAAATATCAAAACTCATCTTTGTTGGAATTTTATAAGAGTCTTCCACTGACACAATTTGATAATTTGCATAAATTTGCTCGTGGGCTGTTTTCTGTTTTTGGTACTACTTATTTGTGTGAGAAGGCCTTCTCCAAAATGAAGTACACAAAAAATGTTTACATTAACTGATGATCATCTTAAACTTCTTTTAATAAATTGGTACAAGTAAAATTAGTCCACAACTACAATCTATTGTCAGTGGAATATCTCAATTACATAAATCTCATTAGTATTTCATATGTCATTATGCTTGTTATAAGTTATGTTTTCATTTAAAAAGTATAAAATGTTAGTTGGATTCATTTCAATAATTTGTTAGTTATTATATACTGAAGTTAAATTATCTGCATATTATACATGTCTTTACTCATTTCAATTCTGTATTTCTTTATCCAACTATCACAAAAACAATTATCAATAAGCCTACAACAATGTTAAGAGTAGTTAGCCCATCACCATATCAATGTAGATGTCATATTAATAATTATTCAACATAAAATTAGAATACTTGAGTAAACTAAATTTAATTTGCTATTAAAAATATGTTCTCTAAAAGGAGTTTTCAAGTATGCTAGCTCTCCGCGAGCCTGACAAAATCTGTCCGCGGGCCGAATGTGGCCCTCGGGCCGTAGTTTGTAGGACCCTGCTCTAGATAATTGCCGAAAAAAGTCACATTCGATTCACTCAATAAATAAATTTTAATTTTTGTAAATCTGATAGCTAAGTGAGAAAATAGTAGTACTACGTTTTTCTAACAAAACTATTGCTCATAAAAAACTCATAAATAAGTGAATTTAAGATTGTAATAAAGAAATTATATTTGGGGAACCAACCGAATTGTTTTAAAAATAATAATTGTGTCGAACGACATCATGAAGTTGGCGTCATAACATTTCGTTAGCAACAGCAATTAACGATTCGAAAAATACTCCTTTACGCTTATCGAACGTTATTTAAAATATTTTACGGTATTTATAACAATAGTTTTAAAAAGGTTGATGGTTCCGAGATGATGTAACAATATTTAACCTAATTTTAAAAATGATGACATAGCATTAGTAATCGTTAGTTGGTGATAATGTTTAAACATTTTGTGGTTGATTGTTTTTTATAATAAAAGTTTTACTATCTAATAAATGTTGATTGTAAATGAGTAAAACGACTACAATACAATTACGTGAGAAATGAGTGAATAACCTTGTCTTTTTATTTGGGTAATAGCTACGTTGTCAGATACTTAACATTTTATTCATTTTTCAATACTATATTAGGTTAGGTTAGTATGGGCAATCTCGATGGTTCCCTTGGAGGTCTGATAATTATTTATCTAACAAATCTCCCATATTTTTCCTTTTTATAGCTTATTTTCATGCACCTCTAGTGAAGTATGAAGTTTTTTATATTTTCTATTACTAATACTCCTATTTTTTCGAGGCAATCTATTATGTTCTCCCCTAGCATTTCCGTCAAGGCAAGGAACCTGCAGAGCCGATGCCAAATCATCTATTCTTCTCCGTTACACTTTCTGCAATAGTTTTCCGTTGACTGACTGATAATATAGTCTAATTTATGGCTCTGATTCCAGTATCTTTTAACAATTCCATTAGTAATAGTCTCCTCAGCATTCTCTACTCTCATCCCACTTTAAACAAGCTTTCCTACTATAGAGAAAAGAGAAGAGAAAGAAAAAGACGGAAAGGCCTGACAAAAAGCGGGTACAGCTGCGACTCCATTATTCCCTATAACTGACCATTTGGTGAACCGATTCACCAGGTTACAAGTAAACCACTAAAAATCTGCAGCACTGACGATCAATAATGGTGGGTCAACACGATACAGACTTTTGTTCGTACAGATATCTGTATACACTATGAAGTCGAAGTAAAAAATTTTACCCAAACATTTGGATAGAATGTCTGTACAGACTTTTCATTACTTCAGACTTTCATTTTTCCAAAGTTTCAGTCTTCCAAAAATTTAAATTTCTTAGCTACGATAAATACGCAGACTTACATATATACTCTGAGTTTTGGATCGCACCGACATTTGTCTGTACTGTCTAGTTTGCACAGACAAAATTCTATAGAATTTTATGGAAGTATGTATCGTGTGGACCCACCATAACTATCTTCTATATTTCTTTTTTTATAGTTCAGTTTCACTAATAATTTGTATATTATTTCGTTCTTTCTGAATATTTTGCTCAAACTCACCACAGTTAATGTATCACTAGCTCTCATTTGCAGCTTCGAATAAGAAATATTGACGTAAACATTATACGATGGAAAACACAACCAAAAAATGAATTTATACGGGTGTTGACTTGATACAAAAAATTCGGGATGATTAGATCACGTGATCAAGTATTTTTTCTAAATTATACATTATGAATTTTTAATAGATGATTACGTATGTCGATGTAGTGGGTTTGACGGAATAAATAATTCTAAACTACTATCTGAAGGTCAGGGGTGGCTCATGCTCAATGGTTAACAATCCGTAACTTTTACAGGGAGAACCAGTGCTCTTTTAAGTTCTTTAAGTTCAAAGAATTATCCTCGGTAGACTCCAGAAGTGTGTAGAAGTGCAAGGTGTCCACTTCGAACATTTATTATAGTATTTTTTTGTTTTTATTTGATAAGTTGTAGGCTAACCAATTAAATTTCTCAACATTTCAATTTTTTCCTTATGTAAATAACACGATATCCGACAGTATGCAGTTCAAATAGAAATATTCGATTGAATTTCTCTTCCTTCTGTAAATATTTTCGATAAATTTATCATAATTTTCTTCAGAATGTCTCTTTATGGCGAACGGTTTCCTTGCTATATACAACGACCTAAAACTCTACATATCTCCTAAACCATAAATTTATTCAGTTAACCAAAGAGTATTTTTTAGTTGATTGTACAGGTTGTCCCTGTAAAAGTTACCGCTTGTTAACCATTGGGCATGAGCCGCTCCCGGCGTGCAGATAGTGGTTTAGAATTATTTATTCCGTCAAACCCACTACATCGACATACGTAATCGTCTATTAAAAATTTTTATGCCACAGCATTAATATCACATAATATACTTATTCTCGAAGTTCCGGAACACTCTGTGTAATAATCCCAACAATGCGCTTACTTTAAACTGAAACCCCTTAATTTTGTCGGTTTTTTATGCTATGTTTGGCCTAGTACAATGAATGAACAATTTATTTTATTTTGAAGAGTCCTACTCTGGAAATTATTTTTATTATAAATATTCTAATCAATCAAGCAGACATATTAGAGATATTTGAAACGTTTATTATTTTAAAATTTTTACGTACACTGAAATTATTTATTATTTCAATGTAATTGTTATTAATTAAATTTTCTATATGCAGTCAGAGGTTATCTGTTGCATAAGACAATAAACAATGTAATGTATCAAAATCTATTAAAAAATTCCGAAAGCTTTGCGTCAGTAAAAGTATTTATTATCTCAGATGGATCCAACAGTTTCGTTCTTAGAAAGAATAGTTTTGTAACGTGGGAATTTTTAAAACAATTGTATAGAAATGCGATTAGCTCGCTATAATTAATTACAACAAAAAATCAGACTTTGTATTTATGATAATAAGGTTTCAATTGGATTCATATCCCATTTCAGTGCATCCTGATTCTTCCTTATGCGATATAGTTTAGCATTGTTGTCCATAAACACACATATGATGCATTCTTCCTATCCGACCACGATAATACAGTGGGACGTGTATCTGAGAGCGATGGGTATCGATTGTTCGATGTATCAAAACATCGATGGTTTCACGAAAACATCGATGTTTTTTCAATAGACGATTTTCTTTCGATGTTTTGCAATTATCGATGGTTCTAAATAAACATCGATATTTTGGTAATTTCAATAATTCCTAGTTGTTGAAAAGTTACTTCAATTAATAAATTTCAAATTAGCCAAGACTAGTATTTCACTATTTGAATCCCCTCCCATGAATAAAAAAGGTTGTGGAAAACGGATGTACGTTTTGAGGGAATTCAGAGCGCATGGCAAAAAAAGAAACAATCGATAGAGAAATCAATACCCGAAGAACTTTCGTTATACTTGAATGCCCCAAACGAGAAGATTCAGCAGAACCCTGTGGCTTTCTGGAAAATGATGAAGGACACTTACCCTACTATTTTTCAAGTAGTACTCAAATAGGTGCCTCTAATCGCCACTTCCGTTCCATCTGAGCGTCTATTCTTCCAAGCACGTCTGATTTTGAACTCTCTCAGAAATCGCTTCTCAGAGTTTATGGCTGCGGAACTTATTTTGGGAAATTTAATACCTAATATTTTTATTTCAAAATTTTTATCTTTTCAATATTAATTGATCAATTATTCTATATTGTTTCTCCCTTATTTTCATGAAAATATGATCTTAATTGTTTTTTTATTGGTTTTTCGTTCTTTTAGGAAAACATGGATGTTTCAAAACATCGAAGATTTTCTTCCGTTGATTATTATCAACCATCGATGGTCACTAAATGAAAAACATCGCAATTTACACCTTTCTGACACGTGTCTGATCCTACTCCGATCAAGCGATCATATCGGTTGGAATTTGTAATATTTTCAAATGTTTGTAGTGTTTCTACGGATCTTCTTTTCCAAGCAGAATGTACCCAAAAACTGCGCTTTCCTCTGTTATCCATGATATATCTCTGGTTTTCATCATCTTTCTCTTCTAAACAAAGTGACACCATGATTAAACCGCAGTTGAATATTTTGCTTTCCTCGATTTCAATTGAATGGAGACTAGCTAGAGTGGCGAATGTATCGAGCCGGAGCTGAAAATCCAAAGAGCTAGGAAGCGTGTACGACAAGTGTGTTATGGGCTTAACCAGTTACGTATGCGATAGATAACGCGTGTAGGTCTACAAAACTAATGTTTCTATAAGTATTCAATAACAGAAACATTCCTGATTTGATAGATGGTAAACCTAGTTTATGTAATCATGGTTTCTTCTTTCTTAGTGCACACTAACATTGTTCGAGGTATATTTGTGCAAATGCTCATTTTCCAAGATTTATGCCAAGTTTATTATAGTGAGGAAGTACTTATAAATATGGTAGACACAAAACATACCAAAAAGAAAGTCAACTTGTATGCGAATCTCGACAACACAAATTTAGTTCTGTCACCTGTCAAACGTAACGTTAGTGTAATAAAAATGTGTCATTACTGTCATTGTCAATATGTCATTGGTTATCAATGAATTCTCGACACATTTCCTTCGGGCGGATGTAATTTGGGCGCTAAAGGATTAATGTACTTTTTACAACATGTAAACTAGGCGCCAAGACCGAAGGGTCATTTTAATCCTATGTGTATTTTGGGCGCTAACCGACTGAAGTATGTACATGATTTATGAAATACAGTTATTTATTAAATCACCGTCATTTATAATAAGATATATTTTTGTATTTTTAGATTTTCCTATAAGAGAAATGACCTATTATTACTTAAGGTCTGAAAAAATTTACCGTTAGAGGGGGCTACTTTGCACTTTTTTTAAATGAAAAATCTGCCCTTAATAAAGTTTCTTCACAACATTTTTGTAACACTCTACAGAATAAAGTAAATTTTATATTTCTTTATATTTTTATTTAGTACTTAAGTACATATTACATATAAAATAAGAGATTTACATAACCTAACCTAACCTAACCTACTTAAAAATCGATCAACTTTCCCTCTATTGGGTTATTTTATGACTCGACCTACCTGCACTTCTTAGCGCCGAAAATACATGTTGGATTATCTACCCTTCTTGGTCAGACAGGTAAAGAAGGATGGTTAGCGCCCAAATTACACCCGCCGTTTCCTTAATATTTGGGTATACAGGTAGGTGATATTATCAGAAATGTAATTTATAATTATAATTTATAATTATGATTTGTTGTTGAATATATATTTCTCAGCATATTCAGGTTGTAATTTTAGACCTAGACGACGAAGAATCTCATTGGAAATAACTGAAAAAATTATCCTTTTCTGTAATTTTCAATTGAATATTTCAGGATGGACTTGAATGTAGGTGACAGCGTAATGGTGGGTCCACACGATACAGACTTTTATTCGTGCAGATATATGTATACACTATGAAGTCGAAGTAAAAAATTTTACCCAAACATTTGGATAGAATGTCTGTACAACCTCTTCATCACTTCAGACCTTCATTTTTCCAAAGTTTCAGTGTTCTAAAAATTTCCGGTATCAGAATTGTCGAGAACTTCAGTGGAAATAGTTGTTCAATAAATTCGGTGACAAACTCCTTGGAATATTTTCGAAAATCACTCATTTTTGTTTATATGAATATTAAATATTCAAATAAAACTTCACCAATAACTTAACTGATAGTGAACGATATATTTTAGGAATTTTATAGATGTATATAGCGCGATCTGTCACTGGAGACTGACAAGAATTTTAATAAAAATAAAACTTTTGTACGATAGGTATAGGTTGTAGTGGTCAGGGTAAATATTATTTGAGGAATATTTAAATTTTTATTTGTTAATATTTTCTATTCTATAGCATAAAAAAAGCGTTTTCAACATCATTTATTGACTCCGTACTTGAACAGCATTAAACGCGATAAAAAATTAGAAAGTTGGAAAAAAAATGTTTTTCTCATATATAGAATTCACAATTTTTCAATCTGAATATAGTAGACAAGAAAACAGCTAAAATGACGATGATAATTATTCAGACTTATTTCTAATAAAGTTGGCATGACAATATATTTGTTCTAGTTTATTATCATGAAAAAAAAGTTCAATTTTTCGTCAACATGAGGAATTGTCAATTAACATTTATATAGAATCACGAAAGTAATCGAGAACTTTATTAAAATAGAACGTGTTGATCAATAGTGAAATAAGTATTTTGCCCGTATTAATAAATTTAGCTATTACATAATTATTCTTCGTAAATACGTCAACTCCAAGAAATATCTGTGTACATGTACATTAAATTAAATCCGAGAGTTGTGGATTTTTATTTAATAATAAAATTTCAATCATTAGTCAAATAAAATATTCTCCAATAATTAATTGATTATTAAATAATTATTTGGTTGTAATAAAAAAATCACAGTTGCAGAAAGATACTCCAATTCCAATAGATCTATGTGGATATGTATATTTAATTAAGTCATAGAGTTATGGATCTTTAGTTGATGATAAAATCTTGGACAATAGTAAAATAGCAGTCGCAAAAATCGAATGAAAGAGTTGCGGATCTTCGTTCGAAATTACAATTTGAATTTCTTAGCTACGATAAATACGCAGACTTACATGCATATTCCGACTTTTGGATCGCACCGACATTTGTCTGTACTGTCTAGTTTGCACAGACTAAATTCTATAGAATTTTATGGAAGTCTCTATCGTGTGGACTCACCATAAATTATAGATGTAATTTTCCAGGCTGCAATAGTAAATATATGGAAGGTACGATAAATAAACATTTTTTTCGATTTCTCAAATTCTTTCCTGATGCGTGTTCTAAATGGGAAAAATTTTGTAAAATTCAATGCTCAACAACAAATGATCGCTTGTGTGAAAATCATTTTATGGAATTTTTTAAATCGTAATAGAAAATATTAAAGTATGAAGTTGTCCCATCTACCTCTTATTGTCTACTTCCATTTATGAAGATCGGAGTTACTTCAAAGATTATGACGGTACATTGAACCATGAAAATTTATATGCTGTGAATACAGGTTTAGTAGACACTGATATGATTGTCGAGCAGCATCAAATAGATAGTTCATCTGGTAATTTATCTATAGAAGAACAATTGGAGTGAGTTTTCAAACCCCATTGCTGCAGAGGAAATTAATAGAGAAAACTCGAGTTTTTTTACTGTAGCTGGAACTAGCAAGAACAATTTAACACCGAGAGAAATGGTTATCTATAAAGTCCATCGGAATACAATAACCAAAATATTAAAATTGAAAAACAGTCTAAAGAATAACAAATAACAAATAAAGACATTGAAGAAGATGTGTGAAATTGAATTATTTGAGTGTATAGAAGAAAGTTTAAATAATGTTACGAAAGAATTCATTTATTCACAGTCAAGAAATATTCATACACTAGGTACACGAAAATTATGGACTAAAAATTTTGCTCTTTCTATGTACAGAAAAAGTCCTAGGTTGTGTAGATATTTATCAAATTATTTCCAATTGTCTTCAGGTTTATTAAGACAGAAAGGAATTTTGTCAAGAATTCCTTTTGAAACTGGTATCAATGGAACAATTGAAGCTTCAAGTCAATAAAATGAATTAACTTGATCGTCACTGCGTATTATTACTCTGTCTTCACCCCCAACGAGGGAAGCATCATTTAATGGAAGTGGAGGACGAAGGAAGATGTATTTGATGAAATCCCGCGGGATCAAAATTTTGCCTATTATAGTGCGCGGAATTAGTGGAATTTTCAAAACTGCCATATATGCCAATTATGAGAAACTCGTTATTTAAAGCGGATATTACTAGAAAGCAATAGTAAGAAATACTAGATATTTGTTTTTCATAAGTGCTGCACTGCAATGCCATGGTCTTTGCCTTGCGGACCTAAAGCTAGTCGTGGTTTTACTTTTTCTTCAAGACCAATTTTATTTATTAAAAATGTCTTTATTTTCTGTTCTAATTCCCTAGTTTCCCCATTTCATCAAATGTATTAACAAATAAATACGTTGACCGATGTTCTGGCGATCCATAGATGTCATGTGTACGTCTGTTGTGGTTACTTGTATTATTCAGAAGTTTGATGTAGGTATAACAACTCTGTCCCTGGTATATATCCCTGAAAAACAGGATTTCAAAAATGCAAGACCAATCTTATATGATTATAAAATCGGTTGATTACTTGAAATCGAGTTATTATGCGGATTAAGGTCGAAACTTCTATAAAATACACGTTGATTATTAACACGGGACTATAATAAGATCATTCATTCAGCAGATTATATAGAAATTGTTCGTGCTCATCCCTTGTTCCAACAAACTGTGGAAGAACGTTGGAAACGTTTGCGACATTGCTCACTTACAGTAATTATCCTTCATCGTTTTTGCGCCCGCCATCACTTTTGTTTGCTTGTTAATTTAGAACAAAATATTATTTCTGCTAAATATACAACAAACTATGGAAAAGACATATTTGTGAATGTTCTCAATACAGTAAGAATCCTTGGTTGTTACAAAAATTGACTTGGCCAGGTATCAAGTAGTAAATATGTCCAATAAAAAGGTAATTTAAGTCAAAGTATGAAGTTACGTATTTTATATTTGTTACTTTAATAACGATATTAAAACAGTATTTATGAAACCTGACCAAACTAAAGGGTGTAATGTAACAACAATAAGTATCAAGGCTACAGTTACAGATAGATCGATTTTACCCTTCATTATTTTTTTATATTACTGATAATTATAAAATTTACATTTGGTATTATTTGGAAGTGGATCTTATTCTTCTATTTATACAAACATTTTATTATTTGTTTAAGTTATACAGTTTGTTTAAAATATTAAAATAATCTCACAACATTGGCAGTTTAAAAAACTCTTATTTCGAGTCCCCAACCCACAACTTCGTTCGTAATTTCGTCCTAGGAAGGATACTTTTTTGGCCAACAAAAAATCCGAAAACCATAAATTTCCTATTTGTCTCCCAGAATAGTACAGTAGATAATTTTTTTTCTTTGTAATGTCGCTCGAATTTCACATTTTTATGCCAAGTACGTCAAAGAAATTAACAAATTGGAAAAAATTATTGAAAATGATTTTCGATTTTCACTTTACGCAGAATGACGAAATTTTTAATGTTGAAATCATAATATACAATTATTTTTGTTTCAATTTGTTCATTTTGTATGTACTTTCTAAAAAAAAAATTTCAATTTCAGTGCTGTAGACAAATCTAGGAATTTATGGTTTTTTCACTGGCCAAAAAAGTGTTGAAATTTTGGTTTTCCAGCTAAGTCTCATTTTTATCTAAAATTCGCCAAAAATATAAAGAAAATAGAATATTGAAAAAATCATCGATGTTTTAACACCAAAAATAGAGAGCACCTCCGAAACATTCACCGATGCTACTCATTTATAATTGTGTGCTCAAAATTCGTATTTTTAGATCTAAGCAAATTTTTATACTTCGTATAGGTATATAAATTGACCTTATTATTTACAATTCTAATAAGTTAAGTTGTGCGACATATTTGACCTTTAACAAATGTCGATGAGCGTATAACCATATAATTAGAGTTATTTCATTTTTTATTATTTTTGTTTTATTCATAACATTAATCATTTTTAAGTTTTACATAATTATTTTGGTTCTTGGTTTGTATATGCACTCTTACATAAAGGTATTTAACTGAAACAACAAAAATACGAGGACGGTCCCAGAAGTATCTGACTTGACATAGATATGGCAGTAGCTGCTTGACAACTACCACTGTTTTAGAAAGTACTCAATCTATACTCAGCACATATTTCAAGTTTTAAGACGCCACGTTGTTTAGTATTTGTTTAGCAGCTATCAATAGTAAACGTTTTCAGTGAATTTGTAAACATGGAAAAAATTGGTGATCGTTATGTGATGTATTACTTTTATTTGACCTTAGCCGAACTAATATGAAAGCTGAACGAGATTATCTTCGTGGTGAGACTGCTCCTTCGTTATCAACAGTAAAATATTGGGTAGCACAGTTTAAACGAGACCGTACGACCTACGAAGACCAGTATCGCAGTGGTCGATCAAATGAGGTGACGACTCCAGAAATGTTGAACAAAATCCGCATAATTGTACTGCAGGATTGTCGACCGAAAGTGCGCGCGCTATCACACACAAAAAGTGAGGTTCATCGCATATTATCTGAACATTTGGACATGAGAAAGCTGTGCGCAAGATTGGTGCACGTTTGTTCACAATCGAACAAAAACAGCGTCGTGAAGATGTTTCCATCGAGTGTTTGGCAATGTTTCACAGAAAGAAAACCGAATTTTTGCGCTTTTCATAACAACGGATGGAACATGGGTCTATTACTACACCCTCGAAACAGAAGAACAATCATAACAATGGACTTTAAAGAAGGCAAAGATCGTTCCATCTGCAGGCAAGGTCATGGCATTAAAAGTTAAATTGTTACCTCATGCACTCTATTCGCCAGAATTAGCTCCCTCGGATTATTTTCTTTACCCAGACTTGACAAAAATGGTTCGGGGATCAAAGATTTTCCAATAATGAAGAGGTAACTTCGGCAGTTAGTGGCTATTTTGAGTAGTTTGACGAGTCTTATTATAAAAAGGATATGGAGCTAAAAGGAGAGCAGTATCAACATAATCACAGATTGTCTATTTTTACAATAGAATTAACTACGAAGGTGGTTTGAATGAAGGGAGAAGAAGAGACTTTTTAGTTTCCACCATGTTTCTGTCATCTGTCAAAATTTTACATAACGGTTTTGAAAAAGTTATCTGTAAAGTGTATGTTGAAGTTACTAAATGACTATTAAAAGCTCAAAGTTGATGAAATTTGTGTACATTATAGCCCAAAAACAAAACACAATCGAAACAAGAAAAACGTAAATAAACAAAATAAAAATTCTTCAAAATTGTTTCTGACAAAAAATATAGTAAATGGTAACGATAAATTGAAATTATTCCGCCCCTGTTATGTATGACCGAGAATGCTTTTAATTTTTTTTTTTTCAACTTCTATTTCCGTCTAGTTGGAGAGCTTTACTTTACATTAAATATCAAAACCTCGCGTTTGAAGATTTATATTCGACTAGATATTATTGACAGAACATAAGTTAAAATTTATGTTCTCCTCCGAAAATCGACAGTTGGGTTATGGGCGACCACATAATACAGTCTGCAACTTGTGACGGGTACGTCCACCTGGTCAAGAGGTAATAGCCGTCTTCGCTAAAGTCTATCGAATATAAACGGCCCTCTTGATATCCCTTTATTGGTGGATTGCCGGTCAACCAACACTCAATCTCAGAGAGTCGCAACTCGACCCGAACGCTCGTCTGAATATCTCGCTGGCTCTCGGGCGACGTCTGGATCGAAAAACAAAAATTCTCAGTTGGCTGTGATTCTTCGCGTATCGAGTACACGGTGCGCTTCTCTTATTTCACGGCATTCTTTGTCGCTCGCGATCTTAGGTATACTGTTCATAAGTCGGACGTTTGTGATTATGTTTTGTTTGTGTCTGGTGTTTTGATTGTTTTTTGTTTCGTTGTTTTTTTTTTAATTGAGTCGAACGCCAGCTTTTTTTCTTTGTTTTTATTTTATTAAAAGGTAAGTAGGAGTCGTGAAGCACGTGGCTTCTATTCGGAGTATGTTTGAAGTTTATTTTTAGAGAGGCATTAAAGTAATTAGTAAAAAAAAGGACGAGTTTTTCCTTAAGGTGAACTTATGCGTGTTCTCTGCGGAAAACAAAAATAGAAATATTGTTTAAAGTTATCGACGAGTTGTTTATTTTTATTTGAGAATGGTTTTTTAACTGTTTATGGTTATGTCGCATGTTAAGAAAACTTCTAGTTGTTTTTCGTCATTTTTTCATGAAATGGTTTATGGAAAATCGTAAATATAGAATTTTGGTTAGGTTAAGATGGAGTTTTTCAAATTACATCTTTAATATTGGCGGTAATTCAAATAAAATATATTTTTAGGTATGTTAAGTCTATCAAACGATAACGAAGTCTTTAGAAATAAAAGTTTCGGACTTTATTCAAATATTATTCAATATTACGTTTAAATAAAAATTATGTTATTACTAGAAGTATATCCAAATACAATCACTCGTATCGTTTTTAATTGTTATTGTTTTAATATGAGAAGGAATAGCTCTATAGAAATAACTGAAAATATGTAGGGTGTTCTAGTTAAGAAAAGTTACAGTCATCTATCAATTATCATCATCATATATTAGATTGATTGGGTATATCTACAATCTTTTTCGAAAAGAATGTGAATTATCAAGGTTTTCGTTTAAATAGAAATCAATTTGTTGAGGGATTTGATCTGGAATAAAACAAGGAAAGGCACACCTAAATGAACTTGCCTTTTGCACCATAAGTTTTGAAAAAGACTCATATTAGCCATGCCAAACTCACGAATGTGTTTACGCGCCAATTCTCCACAAGGTGAAGTCAATTAATCACAAAAAATTATCCGAATTTCACCACGGACTCCTCACGAATGTGACACTTTCCCGTTTTTGGCTTTGGGAACAATTATTAAAAATATGTGACTGTGCCACTTCCGTGTATTTGGCGTTGCAAACATTTATTTAGATCTGAATGAGTCAGTTTCGTGAATATCTATTTTATGACAACCCTCAATACAACAAATTCTTTCATTTATTCGTTATTGCAAAAACTCACTTCCGACGGGGTAAACAAGAAGGATATGCGTGGAAAACATCTAAAAAAACGTCTTACAAGCTTACCAATTATGATGAGCAGTTGATTAGGGAAAATATTGTCTCGATTCCCGGCGTTTCGTCATCTTACTGAAGAAGCTCTCTACAAAAAAGTACCTTCATCCCTCTTTAAATATGTTCATTATGTATGCACTGTATAAAGAAATATACCAGAGGAAAAAAAATTCAGTCTCTTTAGAAAAATATGGAGAGATTTGGACAGATATGGACAGTGCAAAAAGTGTTTGCAGCATAAGGAAAATGCTAAAACTGAATGAATAAAAAATAGAAAAAAAATTTTTACATTTACAAAGAAAAGAATTAGCACGCAAGTCCAGGGATAATGACACTAGAATTGTAAAGGAAAATACGGAAGTTATATCGAAAGGCTCAGAAAGTCAAATTTTATATTTGAAAAAATTAACCATTTACAATTTGACAGTTTACAACGTAGCCAACCAAGATGTTTTTCGTTATGTTTGGGAGGAAACTCAAGAAAAAAGGGGATCAGTTGAAATATCTTCTTGCATTCTCGCACATCAAAATATTATCAAAGAGTTTCGCACGATGTCCGACGGTTGTGACGGCCAACAAAGAAATTCAATTTTCGCTGGGCTTTAAATTATTTTGAGTAAGACTCAATAATTTGTCGCGTACGGACAACGCCACGACCTTTTATAGTAAAATCAGACATACGAAGTCCTTTTTTAACTTTGATACATTCGGAACATAGTCTTCCAACATGAATCAAATTCCATAACGCGGTTTGCTGGTTTCGCTATGTGAAGAACAGAAATTTTCTTTGAAAACAATTACATAGATGAAGATTTTATGGAAGTAAATTGTTCCAGAAAATGACGTTCTAGAAAAGGAACATTAAACAAGTCATACAATGATCAGGTGTCTATTTTAAATGCAAAGTTTAAAGACTTGACTGAAAACCTCATTTTCCCCCGTCATTACTTTAAAAGCGATTATGCACATTCATCGTTTCGACATGGGACTGACGACAAGCGCAACATTTGACTTGTCACTGGCTAACCATGCTTTAGGCATTATGGACGATCTGAAACGCCGCTGATGCATGAAAGAGAAAAGAACTGCAAACCCCGTCATCCGTGAGTGCACAACACTCACATCCGTGAGAGTCAAACGCTTGGACAAGCATTACAGTTTGCCTAGTGACATTAATAGGTTCAAACCATGGTGTCTGATTAAAGATATCGGTCTTTGATAGTTTTAAGTGGGGTTCCACGGGCCTGCGACAACTTTTTTATTTGAGAGTAGCTCATAGTAGTATTGTACGAATTCTGTTTGTTCCAAGTAGTACGATATGTTGCTACATACAAACCTCTTTATTCAAACAAAACAACGAACTCTTTAGTTACTGTTATGGTTTTACCCATAATTCCCATATCCTCCCATAGATTATATAATGTGCAAATTAGACAAAAGGCTCGCAATAAATTTAAAAAGTTAGGTGGAAACATTTCAATCTTATTTATACATAAATATATTTTAGTTTTAGGGTATTTATTATACGCTTATAAAACAATTTACAATCAAATACTTGTTTGAGGTAGTTATCACTAAAAGTCATCCATTGAGCTTATTGAAGAGACCTAATCGATATTTTCAAATATTTTATTCATGTTATTATCAATTTTTGTTTTTTAAGTTTCTAGAAGAATTACTCAACGAATTCAAAGTATCTCGTCTATTTCATTCATTGCAATGGCGGACTCGTGACAGCGCCATATCCCAATTCAAAAGATCACCTTTGCGCCACTTTCCCCAGCGTTTTCCTTTAATCGCTATTCTGAAAATAAACTGACATAATAAGAAACTGTAATTGCCGCCTTCCATTCGAGGTAATCTACAAAATTGACTCTTTCGGAAATGGTGAATGGTGAAATGGTGATGATTCCACTCCTTATTCAGCATTTTGGTGTCTAGATCATAGTTAAGTAAGAATTTCTGAAAGCTTTAGTAACATTCATACCGAACACACTGTATACTACTACCACTACGCCAACATTTACAATTACACTATTTGATGCGCGTTTACCGTTTACAGTTTACCGTTTCTGGAGACGATAACTTGGTTATCGAAACTGGCTTCGGACAGTATATTTTTAAATGAGGGGTGTAGTGGTAGTAGTATACAGTGTGTTCAGTCTAAATCACAGAGATTTATCTTTAACACATCCAGTGGTACTAGAATTTGCAAGAAAAAATTCTTTGTCTTGTCTGTGTTAGTTTCCAGTTTGTTTCTGTATATCTGTTAACATCCGTCGTACCTATCATGCAGGAAATAGTCATATTCAATGCAGATTAGATAATTAAATGGTTACATTTCCACATTTTTCCAAAATCTACGAAAAACACATTTCAAATCAGATGTTATGCAACAACGCAGTCCGCTAGATTGTTTACATGATAATAAAATCTGATAGTTCCTGGATATCGAATAGTAAAAAAAAAGAATAAGAGAAGAGGCTACACGGAAGAAAAGAATAATGGTACATATACGAGGATATATTGAAAATTATTTTATTACTCAACATATTCTCCTCTTAACTGGATACATTTATTACCCGCAACGTCTCTAGACCTTAAAAAAATGTTTCTTCTTGCTCTACTAACCAGACCTCCACAGTTTTTATTACCTCCTAGTTTGAAGAAAATTTAGGACCTTTTAAACATTTTTTCAGTTGAGGAAAGAGATGATAGTCGGACGGAGCCAAATCTGGTGAACAAGGGGGGGTGTTCTAGTAATTCAAACCTTGAATCACGAATTTTTTGCATGGCAACATGAGTTTTGTGTGCAAGGGTGCTGTCCTGCACAAACACCTTTGGTTAACTTTCCGCGTCGTTTTTCATTAATTTTTTCCCGTAGAGTGGTCAGTAATGTCGAATAGTAATCTCCAGTTATTATTCTACCCTTATCCAAAAAATCAAGTCTCATCAATAGTAACAATTCGTTTTATGAAATCTGCATCGTTTTCAAATCGAGCACAGATCGAACGCGATGCTTCTACTCTTGTATGCTTTTGTTCAACATTCAAACATTCGGGGATCCATTTTGCAGCAATTTTCTCATGTCCAAATTAACGTGAACTATATGATGAACGCGTTCGTATGAAATATTCAGTGCTTCAGATATCCGCTTTAGCCCATTTCGACGGTCTGATAAAATCATGGCATCTTCAATGGAAAATTTACCTCTTTTGAAGCTTGCACTCCAATTTTTTACGGTCGCATACGAAGGACATTGATCACCAAGGGTATTAAGCATATCTCGATACTCCAATTTTTCGATTTTCACAATTTTGTTGGGCATCTTTTTTCTTTCAATTTATTGCGTAACTCTGGTTTACTTTTTTGACGTCAAACTTTACACTGACACTTCTAATAAGTTATTGTTCGTTGCTATGGTTACGCAATATTTTGTTTATGCATATCAATCCGTCTATTTCTCATAATCGATTTTTTGAAAATGCTTCTCATAAAAGCACAATTACATAAAAATTCTAATATACAGTTTTTCTAAACTGGTTTAAGTTGAACATTTATTTTGTGTTTTCACAATCTAATCATCTACAGAATTATTTTTCTCAGTGCCATTTTTTTCGATTAGGGACTCAAATTTTTTTAACTATTTATTTCTTTGAAATCCTTTTATTTAAATGATCAAATTCCAAATTTAATATTGGGTATAAACCATTAAATTGATAATTTCAGTATTCATTGACTTTTCGATGTGAATTTTCTACGAATATTCACAAAAGGTAGAAAGCTAGTTTACTCCATCCAATTACGTTTTTAATAATAACTCATCAGAACATCTTGCATGATTTATGAGCGCTATCATTCATTTACAAAGCCCAGACCACCATTTAAAAGCTTTAGCAGCTTTTGACAATGAATAAGGTCGAAAAAATTTTACGATTTTAGAAGGTATGAATGACTAACAACTATATATCAACTTTTATTATTTTTAAGAGGGAGAGAGAAAAGTCCATCAATAATAATGGAATGTTATTGTGATATATTGCAGTACTTAATTATGTAAGCCATCATAAAAACACTGATTTTATTTGAGGAATGTTAGTTTTGAAAACAATTGGAAAATTACATAAATATAATTGAAACTTTAAATATACAATGTGAAGTTGAAAATTTGTGGCGACCATGCAATGTTACATTGTATTTAAGAAGACTTCATACAAGTATATAATTCTCCGGACAAACTTCTTTAATAAAACTATAATCCTTACACCTCTGACTGACCCATACCTGACCCAAGGAATCCAAAGTAACCTACTTAACGTCCAAATAGCATACAATTAAATTAATCATTCCCGATATACCTGACTTTGGGACAAACTAAAACCTTCTACCTGCTCTTTGTTCCATACTTACACGAATCCAGACTAGGCGTTTGAAATTGTTTGTGTATATAGATTTGTTCATATATTATAGTACGTTTAAGTTATCGAACTTTGTTTATTGTGCTACCTCTCCACGATACTAAGAATAGCGCCCACAAATTACTCATGAATGGTGTTTTCCATCTTTATTATCGTATAGTGTTCAATCAAGAGACAAGGAACCTTGTAAAAATGTCCAAGACTGGAAATACAACTCCCATTTGAATTTTCTAGTTTTTTTTTTCAATTTTGCCTTCCAAATAATTACCTCTGGAAAACAGAAAGTTTCTGGTTCGATAAATGAGTATTAGATCTCCTTTCTGCCAAATTTTTGTTTTCTCAATCACCAATGTACCTCTGTGCGCCCATCTTCGCTTACTTAATTCGGTGCTCTTATTTTTTCATAGAAAAGTGTTCAATAAAAGATAATGCCGTGTTGAACATCAAGTTCAACGTTTTGGAACAATTGTAAAAGATACATTACGAAAGGAAATATATAGTTGTGAAATATTAGCGGTCTAAATGGCAAATTATTTTTTTTATGACTTGATTTGATGGTGTCCATTATTTTAAGCAAGATTATATCCTTTCTCTATTCTTGTGCTTCTTGACGCATCCCTCGTTTGAAATATTTTAATTTAGTTCGTTTTTTTACTATTTTTAGATGATGAAATCAATTATATGATTTCTTACGTTTTGCTCAGCAATGTTTAGAATTTTCAATTTAGTTCAGATAGAATAGAACAGTTAATAATTTCCGCCGAAGCCTGCGTCGCATCCTATAGCTTATTGTGTTCGAAATTTGAGTCTTTTAATGAAAAATTTAAAATCCTGTTCATATAATTTACACGCCAAATTAAAAAAAATGTAATACGGTTAGAATCTGAAGTAACGAAAATCGAAGGATTCGTAACTTATTCGTTAGGTTATTGATTCTAATCTGTAAATTAATTCATATTAGACATCACACTGTGAGAAGCAACGCATATTATCCTGTCAGTAACTAGTTAAAATTATTTTTTATTGGTTCAATGGTGAAAATAATGGATAATTACAATCAAGTAAATTTTGTTGGTATTGTCTATTAAACTACAACTCTTCCTGTGTCGATCGCCGAATAATTCCATACCGAAATTGTTAATACTGAGAGTAGTGCTGCTACAGAAGAAGTACGCATGCTCAAAAGGTTAACGACAGTTAGTCTGAAGTCTATTCTTTCGAATGCAATGTCTACCGTGTCTGTAGACAAACCAGTGTAGCCGTTACCTTCGTTTGTATAGGGGCTGTTTTGTTTTGTCGTAAAAGTAGAAAAACAGATTGTTGTGAAATTTGCAACTGAAATTTATAATAAGTGGCAATGAATTTTTATCGTGTCCACGTGTTTTGAGTGGCTTAAGCGTTTTCAAGATGGCCGAGAAGATGTTGAAGACGATTCACGTTCGCCCATCCACGTTAAAAACGGATGAAAATATTGAAAAAGTCGCTTATCTTGTATTCGTGCGATTGCTGCCATAGGAATTGACAAAAAATGTATGCGACCAAGTTTACGTGAAAATTTTAACATGCAAAAAATATAGTACCTAAAATCCTCACATAAGAACAAGAAGCACATTAAAATATTTGTATTGATACTTCAAATACGATTGAAAATGACACTAAGTTATCAGAAAAGGTCAACAACGAGATTTGATCCTGTTGAAGCTTTGAAAGAAAAAGCGTCTCGCGTCCCGAAGGAACGGACAGTAAAAGACTTCCCTGTCCTGTTTAGAACAACGGAAGATTCGCATTGAGCGATATAGGGATAGATGCGGGGTGTATATTGAAGGATATAATAAATGATATTTATTAATAGCCATACCTCGTACATATAACGTAGTTTATGCGGCTGAAATTTTAACCATTCAAAACATCAACTTTTTAACAAACATTTTCCTTTATATTTACTTATAATATCACATGGATTTTGACATTTCAACTATAATTGCAGTACAATTGAAGAAATTCCAATTTTTGAACAGATTAATTGGGTATCAGCTTGAAATACTCAAATTTTCGAGGGTTGGGTGCGAGGAGCGCACGTGCATCGAGCTCATAGGCACGTTTAGAAAGCATTTCGTACATCTAGCATACACCTACATGTGTCGAAATCGAAAGATCGTTCGACGAGTGCACAAGAAAATTTGATCTGCCGAAGTGAGCCCTAGGAAAATATACGAACTTTTGAAAATCAATATCATCAAGACAAAACGAAAAACCATCAGCATCATCTAAGATTTTCCAAAATGAGCGAATGATCAATACAATATAAAATATTGATCAAAAATTGAATTATTTTTGAATGAGTGTATTTTTGGTATTATGTTCAAAATACTGAAAAGATTGCGTATCCACAAAAAAGCCTGGTAATTATATAAAAATCATCCCCCCCCCTATCGACTTGGGATTGTGGGGGGTAGTAAAGAAAAGTGTACTGAACAAAAAAATTATTCTTCTTAATTCTTTTACAATTTCTCTTCTTTTATTTACGGTACCGCCAATTGGGGTGACTTTGCCCTTCGCGGTATCTTTGCCCAGTTTTTGAGAAAATGTTCAGTACATAATGGTTGATCCAAGTGACACCAACTGCGCCTAATGTACTTTATCAACCTTCCCAGATGTACCGTTGGCACCACTGAGTAATTTCTTATCATTCCAAACAACTGTTTTCTCTACCAAACATTCACCAAGTGTTTTATAGTGGTTTTGAACTTTAGTTTGTGGAACCTCCCTGAACAAAAGGTGAGTCGAATAAACTATATAGTTTATTGAGGTATATAATGAGCATTGACCATAAGTTGTTGTTTTTGTTTAATTCGTTTGATTAAATTTAAAAAACCTTGTGCGTAAAGTCACCTCGTACTTCACCAGAAAAACGGGGTTTCTTTGCCCACCTAGTTTTCTTGTTTAATCTTCATTAAATTACCATTTTTGAATATTATAATGCTAATTTTACCTAATTATTATAATCATTATACGTTTCTATCTACATTACAAATTGAACAAAATGTTTGCCAACACCAAGTACTTCTGAAGCTCACAGAAGAAAGCATGATACTGGAAGGGAGAGTACTAGTGAAGACGAGGACGAATATTCTGTGCATGACTCTAGTCTTTCCTCGATAGAACATGAGACGGACCATGAAGAAGACTAACTGTTTCCTCTGGCCAACGTATGGAACCAGATAGCATGATATGCTATGTTGGAGATTTCCTTGTTGTCGAACTTAAAGGAAATCAGTGGCACGTTACATGGCTAAGTTTTTGTATTGATGCGGACATAGGAGTTTTATTCTTGCGAACATCTGACAAGGGAAAAACATTCATATTACCTGAACTTTTAGATGAGTTCAACGCGCAGACATTGTTCTCAAAGCTGATACTCTACAAGAAAGAAGAGAAGCTTTCCATTTTTTCCAAATATTTCTGAAGTGTTTTTTAATTGTTTTAAGTGTTTATTTGGCAATGCTTTATTTTCATTATGTATTTTTCAAGTGTGATCTGTTTATTGAAGAATTATATTTGGTGTAATTTAAGATTTTTCTATAAAAATATACACTAAATAAAGTAAATTTAATTTTGTAATATCTTCAATCTTGGTCCTTCCAACATGCCAGAGTGTAAAATTGCCCACACCGGATATATGAACCTATAAGTCGCACAAATGGGGTGATTATTTTTCTGGAAAATCCATCTAGAAATATCATAAATTTGATTGTAAACCTGTAAAAATGTGCGCTCGAACCACCGTGTGCTCAATGCACGCATTCATTTCGAGTGCCCTTAGTAGGAGCTTGCAAGCTTCAGCGGAATTTATTAGAGAATAATTGGGGGTTATCGACGTATTTTCAATTAGCAATTTCGAAAAAAAAGTAATAAATAATCGGTATATAATCAGTTTAGAAAACTAACTGTAGTACTAAAAGAAAAGTATTAATATTATCTTGTCTTACAAGTTACAAAATTTGAAAATCCAAAATTGCTACTTTCAATTAAATGAATAAAAGGTACCTACTATTTTTATATATTTTCTATAAAAGGCAATACTCCGGAAACAAGATAATCTCGTTCTTAAAACGAACTGTTTTGCTTACCTGTGATATCTCTATTGTTCGCTAAATACATCCCCATTGTAAAGCACATCTACCAAGAAACACACTCATTCTTCGCTGTTGAACAAATCGACAAAAGACTAGTGAGAATTCCAAATGAAACCTGAATATTTCGATAAATGTCAAAAAGGTGGCAAGTCAAACATTTTAGCGTTAAATTTATAATGTTCTTCTTCACCCACAAACATGCTTTGAAATAAAATATTTATTTATAACTGTGAATGTTTATTGCTCTTTAAAGTCATTTTGTATACAGCAGTAGCTTGTAAATAATATACCAGATGTCTCAAGTATCCGTTACTTTATTGAAAATAGACACCTCAGAACGTGACACATACAATGTTTAATTTATATTCAAGAAAAATACTTTCATTTCTCTATCAAATTTCTTTTATTTATTTCCCAAAAATGACTCAATAACCTTGCGATTTAATAAATTTTGTAGTTTCATAATAAAGACGCGATTTTATAGTTTGAAAGATATTTTCTTATTCAATATATTTTTTTAAATGTACTAGTCTAATTTATGGATTTCACTTCTGAAGTGAAAGATTTACGTTTTGAGATATAAGTCTTGGGAATTGGGTGGATGCTGCAAGAGTTAGTACTCTTATTTTCGCTATGTTTCTTTGAGTATGAGGTCATCTCTATGAGAAATTATTTCTTTTCTTACGTAAACCACCTAATTTTTCAACCAGTTGTTTCAGAAGAGTAAAATATAATCCTTTTGAATCTTTTATCCATAGAAAAATGTAAGATATATAAACCCCAAAGACCACGAAATATTTTTGAAAACCAAAAGCATCAAGGAGCTCACCACTAAATGACTTATTGAGCAGGAAAAATATTTTTATTTTTTAAGAATGTTGAATTAACCAATTGTTAGATTTGATTGGACCAACATTATCAAAAATAAATTTCATTTGCTACAGGCTATAGAACAAATCGAGTTTTTGAAATTATGATATGGCCTTCTTTTTGTATGATCGTATCTAATCAATTGTATGGATAAAACATGCAATACGTAGTATGAAATTAACTCTTTTTCGAAATTATGTAGTCAGCAAACGCATGTATCGTACGCTACATCGGTTGTACTTGCTTTAGAGCCAAACCACCATGCTAGACGGCAAAAAAGAAGAAGAAAAGAGAAGAAAAAGAAATTACAGTGTCCATCCTATTAGAGAAGTGGATATTTCTATCGAGATCTAGAAAGCCACCCTGAAAGGTATTTTGAATTTATGCAGATGTCTGTTGGAACATTCGATTGCATTTGGAAAAATCCAGAGCGAGAAAAAAAACTTGCAGGATACTAATCTCTTCTGAAAAGCACATGCGGTTAAATCGAGAGTGAAAATTTCATATACGCGGATAACAGCCAGGCGACACCACCGCGTTGTCGCCTGCCAACTGGCGATGTAAAACAGATACTTGTGACGTCGCCGCCGCCTTATGCCTGGAAGTAGAACGGCGGCGTTAGCCTTTGGTTTTGATACAGGACCATGGTAATAATGGAAAAGAAGGTAGACAGGAGGAAAACCAATTATTGAGACAACCTACAGGGGCTGAAACAGGCAAAGACTTTCTTGGGAAACTATAACCAGAGAACATCAGCTGAATGTATTAGCCTAAGTAAGAAAAATCTACGAATAATAACAGGAATCTTTTCGGGGTCGCTTCAATAGACATGTTAATACGCTAGACGTGCAGATTTTGTTTCACAGTGGACGAAATCCTTTCAAAGGGTGAAACACAGCGGAACTCCGAAGCACTACACTTCGGAGAGTATGAAATGAAAGTGGGATTGACAGATCAGCTGTAAACACCGGGTTCCCTAGTATCGCAGCAAGAAAGGGGGACACATTAAATATTTTGGGTTGCAATATACATGATACCCCAATATCTACATACATACATGGTAGTATGTCCAAGTCTCTGTTCCATTTATAAAATGGTATATTATTCATTTTGCGCAGATCTGCAATGCAAGACATCAAACAAATCTCTCGTCAATGAACGATCTTGCATAATCGTATCCTCTATTTTTTCTTCGTTTTTTTGGCATTGATCCATCCATCCTTCCTTTAAAGCAACAGCACAACTTCGCACTGATCAAATCGAAGGTGAATAATTTTTGATTTCTGTACGATCTACAAAATTTTTCGTTGTACAAAAATACTGTCATGCGTCAACTTTAAATAACTGGGATAATATAAAAGAAATGCCACAACAGCTTATAAAGAAGTAGTACTACTCTCAAATGATATACGATGGCCATTTTTTTTCAACCTCCGATAGGCTATAAATGACAAGACAAGTTCATATAAAACAATAATTTTATTACCAAAAAATTGGTACACTTAGGGTTACTTTTCGACATAATTCGAAGTATTTGAGACATTTGTCATAGCTGCGGATAAGCTTTTCAATACCCTCATCAAAGAAAGTTGCCGCCAATGAATTCAAGTAGAGTACAAAACAGACTTTGAATCTTCTGGAAATTCCGTAGACAAAGTAGTAATGGTGAATTTGCGGTTTTATTTAACCATTCTGTCAACTCGTTAAACCAGGTCATCTGAATCGACAAATTTGCGTGTTGGCCCTCTTCATCATGTACATCATTACGGCCATCTTCAAACTTTCGACAACATCATCATCATCATCATCAAGTTTTCCCCATACACACGACTCATTCTCCGATGGATTTCTGCGGCACTATGGCCTTCAGCCGGTAGAAAACGAATCACACTTCGCAATTCACACTTGGCGGGAGCATCAATAATGGCGGACATGATTACGTGGCTGTAGCACAACGCCGACTGACGCCTGATTGTAGACAATGTCGGAGTGTGTAGTGCGAAAGCTACAGCGCATGCCCGCTTTCTCTGCACGGAGCGATCGGAGGTTGAAAAATAACGGCCCTCGTATCTATTACTACTATATTACAAATGTGGATAAAATAGTTATAGCAGTCCCTGTAAGCCATAGATTCTTACATATGTAAGTTGCAGCTGCGCAAACTGACCAAAGATTGAAAGTTATTTTTAGTTATTTTCCGTGTATTTTCAATTTAAATATTTTAATATATTTGATAAAGGAAGAAGCTTGACAACTTAGTATCTCTAACACTTGTCATTTATAAAAGTTACGTGATGTTGATCTCAAATGAAACTCGCTAATAGTATGGTATGGTATATAGAGAATTTGTACAGGCAAAAGTAGCCAACGTTTATTGAAGTCAAATTAAAGTGGGGAAATGATACCTATTACACAATCGTTCGGAATTTTCTATTCGCTTAAGTTAGTTAGTATTCTCTTCTTAATTATCTAAAGTTCTTCTGTTCGGTATTACGACAACTTCTACTCAAGTGAAATGGATACAATAGGTTTTACAGTAACAATTTCCTTTTTATTGCATTCTCTTTGTATTCAATCAGACGGTTATTTCTATTTTTTTATCGCAGCTGTTAGCAATTGTTCTAGTGGCCACGAAAGGGTCAGTATCCATAACAATTACGAAACGTTCTGGAATATTAAATCCAACGAATGGATTGAGTTTTAGCCTTTTTTCCTTTTAAATTACCCAGATGAAAAACTGTACCACAAAAATTTCCCGAGGCAATTTATGTGTAATTTTAGAATTTTGTTTGATGCATTTATGGGGTTTATGAATGGAATATCTCTGGGATTTACTGTAGCTATAAATGCTAACTGAAATTGTTTTTCATACGACGTGGTTCTATTTGATCCTTTTCTGTATTTCTTAACGTGAGAAATACATGGATAAGTCGTTTGAGCAGCTTTCAGGGTCTCTTCTGAAAGTAGTAGGACTAATTTAAAAAAAAATATTTATTAAAATAGTAAAAACTATTATCCTATTTTTTAAAATAGCATCCTTCCGCAACTAGACACTGCTTTCGTACGCCTTCAGGAATCTTGGATTGGAATGGTGTCCAGTTCCTGCGTTACGGCCTGTTGGACCGCCTCTACCGATCCGTGATGCTTTATCCTTGATAACCGCTTTCCGGCTGATTTTTGCTCCTCTGTCAACACTCGCGGCACCAACTACGCACGCATTTTCCTCATGACTAAGTTTTCAGTCAAGATCGTAAAGGTTTGGATTCTAAGATCACTACAAAATAAATTTTTCACTTGCGATACATTTTCGTTGGTCTTGCTGGTCGAATAGCGGCCATATCAGTCGTCGTCTTCTACTCTTACCTTCTCGAAATAGCTTTTGATACTCAAAAATACCCGTTGTAGCCGTGAAACGCTCCATGATTTTTCGTGACAATGAGTTTCGATAGGGGTTCACAGTGCAAGCGATCTGCTCTCTCCTCAGTGGCCGGGAACTGACTCTACTTTAAACGTGACCGCAGGATCGCCAAGGAAAAAACCAGTCCTACTACTTTCATAAAAGTACATCATTAAATTAAATACATATTTTGACCAATCGTTAGCGAATAAATTTGAACGAAAATAAATATGTACATGTTAGTTATACTTACAATAACAATCAATAATTATCAATTAGAATAAATGATTTTCAAATTCGGGAAGGTAGTGCACAGATGTGATCTTCGTCATCAGGCAGATCGCAGAAAAAACGATTGAGTACAACAGACCAGCATTGATGTGCTTTATAGATCTACAAAAAGCTTTCGATCCAGTACAACTAAAAGACGTAGTACATCTACTATACGATAAACAAATACCTTATGACTTGATGAAAACCACTGAAAAGATACATGGACAACCAAATCCAAGCCTAGGTGAACGGAGTGCTAACGGAGGAAATAGCGGTACACAAAGGGATGCGCCAGGAAGACTCCTTAAGCTCTTTGCTTTTCACTATCATTATGGAAGAAATAATCAGGAAAGTAGGAAAGCTAAGTGGCTACCAGATGGGGGACCGAAATATTATGTTACGCTGATGATGCTGTTCTAGACGCAAAAAATGAGACTGATCTTCAAAGGCTTTTACATGTTGTAAGAGAGCAAACAACTAAAGCCTTAAGAATAGCAGCGAAACCATAAATAAGACCACGGTAAGACCCATAATGACCTACACCGCAGAGACACTGCCAAAAACGGCGAAAACCAAAAGAATGATGGAAACAGCAGAGATGAAAGTGCTACGCAGGATAGCCGGAAAACCCCTACTAGACAGGAAAAGATGTGAGAACATCAGAAGATTGTGCAAAATAGATGACGTCAACGAATGGGTTCTATTAAGAAAGAAAAGAACAAGCACATAAGTCGTATGGATAACAACAGACCAGTCAATATAGCGCGCGATAAATCCCCATTGAGCCGAAGGAGTACGGGCCGACTCAGAAAAAGGTGGAGCGACAACCTTGAAGGAGGATAGGACGCAAGGATGTCGATGATAAAACATACGACTACACCTAGAAGATTCTCAAATTCTCCATGCGAACTTTGGATACGGTAAATAGGTACACTGAAAGTTTATAAATATGTATTGATTGCTTGAAAGGAATTCTACCCTGTCAATGTACAATAAAATACTATTATATAAGCAAATTTTGAAACACATATGGTATTTAGCTTTCAATTTAATAACTAATTGAAATAATTTTGAAAAAATTGAAATTTGTGTTAATTTTATAAATATATACCATTTCTCTAATATATTTTACACCCTGATATTGAATTAAAGTACATGTGCTTGTACTATATATAGCTCTTTATAGCCACATAAGTCATTTTACCAACTTTGTGTCTGTTCATGATCTTCGTATTCCAGTTATTAGTATTCTTGACTTCGCACCACTAAACAGAGAAATGTACTCTTAAATCAACATTAATTGACTAGAAGCGTTTTCTCCCTAGAGACCCTTAAGTCACATCAAAAATTACTCATCCTCAACACCCCAGTTGTGTCATTAGATAACCTCCTCCCCTACCTCAATATAATTTATGTCGTGTTGGGGTAGATATTTCCCTCAATAGTAACATACAGGGTGTAAAATGTGTAAATTCCTTTTGATTTATATCGAAATGTTTACTAAATCCAAACTGGCTGCGTTAAATAAAAATCGAGTTCAGTGACACGGTTTTTAATCAAGCGAAGTTTGCAACTTTGCACATGCTTCGAGCATCGAGTTATGCTTGCTCTTAAAAG
The DNA here is from genome assembly GCF_026230105.1 of Diorhabda sublineata. NCBI lineage: Eukaryota > Metazoa > Arthropoda > Insecta > Coleoptera > Chrysomelidae > Diorhabda > Diorhabda sublineata. The sequence continues at coordinate 42,698,608 of NC_079474.1, forward strand.
CGGGTCATAATTTTTTTTATTATAATGTACCATTAGGTTAAAATTATATTATTAAACGTCTTATTGAAGTAATTTTGTTCCATCGACATTGAGAAATACCAAAACGAGAGACCGAAACAATTTTATATGTTAACTGTGTATCTGTTAGATCTTCTTCCAGGCTTTTATAAATCCTGTATTCCCATAACTTTCTATTATCTTGTAATTGATGAAGAATTAAAATTCATATTTGGCCGTATCTGCTCTCAAAAAGCTATCGAACGAACTGATTGCCATTTAACGTATAATTTAGAACAATCTCTATATACTAAAATACTATTTATTCCAAACCAATCATACCCCCTCTATGTAAAATATGAATAGCATGGGTATACGCCTCTGTGCAGTAATATATTCTCGGACAACTTATTTCTGTTACAAAAATGTTTTAAGAATTAAGTTGAGTGCATCCTGCTACTCGATTTAATTTTCATTTGCATTTTATCAACGTCTTGAAATCTGACCTCAGAACGGAACATCTTCAAAATGACGTAAAGTGAGTAAAGTTGGGTTGGCATTAAGAGTGAAGAGGGTAACGAGAAACCACTACTTTATGGTTTCATTAGGACATTCCTAGGATAACTAATATGTGAACGTCAAGTTTTCGATGCGGAATTCGGAAGAGTGGAATTTCTAATTTTTAAGAAACATTCATAAACCTAAAATACAAATTGCATTATACAGGGTCCTGTGTACTACTTCCACTAACATTGTTCATTAAAATTTAAAAAAAAAAGTTTTTTTTTCTGTAATAGGGTAGCTCCAGAAAGTATATTAACATTTACTAACCTAACCTTTGAATGTTCTATAATGTCTTCCCTTTCAACGATGGGATGGAGGTTGTCAACGAAGCTCTTAAATTGATCCAATTCGGCAGATTGATAAAGCAGAATAATCAAGTATAAAACATAAGAAATATCAGTCTTTCGTCATCATTATTCACTATTTCTATTGTGAATATTGATTTAATACATCGAGTAACGCGCGATCAAAGAGCTTACATCTCTTTTTATCCCACTGTCGCAACAAGATGCAAAGACCGCAGATTAATCAGCTTGATATATTTCTGAAAATTATTCAGTGCAGAATTTCCATAAAATGCAACTCAAGTACTGGTTCAGAACTGCTACGGCCAAAGGAAAGATGTAGTTATGTATTATATAGATTACGAAAAAGCTTTTGACAGAATGCAACACCATAAACTCGTTCAAATACTGGAGGCGACTTGACATAGACCAGAAAGATATACGCTATTTTGGAAACTTGTATTAGAACCAATCAGCTGCAGTTAGAGTTGACAACGAACTTTCAAAGACCCAGGAAATCCTTAGAGGTGTTAGGTAGGGATGTGTCCTCTTTCCATTCCTGAAAACATCTTTCAAGAAGCCCTCGAGGGTCAACAATTAGGCATCAAAGTGAGTGGCACATGGATCAACAATGATATGCCGATGACACAATCCTGATAGCAGACAACATGAATGACCTCTAAAGGTTCCTGCACATCGTTGTAATACACAGTCGGGAATCAATATCGGCAGATAAAAGTAGTAATCAACCGCAAATTAGATTAGTTCCAGGATGTAAAACTATCATACAATAGATAGGATAGAAAAAGCAAGGAGCTCTGAACTTTGACTTTGACCTTAATCTTCGAATAAAATTCACAAAATAATACGTATGGTCCGTGCTATTGTACGGTATGGAAGGCTAGACACTGAAAGTTAACACCATAAAGCATTTGAGATGTGGATCTACCGAAGAATTTTGAGAGTACTATGGACGGGGAAAAACCAATTCTGAGGAAAATAGAAAGAGAACGTGAATTGATGGATACGATAAAACATAGAAAAACAGCATACCTGAGCCATGTGATACGGAGCGAGAGGTATCACCAACTCTTGATAGAAGGAAAGATAGAGGGAAGAAGGGGGTTGGGCAGAAAGAAGATGTCGTGGCTCCACAATATTAAAGATTGGACACGGATGGATAACAACTACAGGAGAATTAATTCATACCACAAGAGATAAGATAAAATAGTCAGAAGTGATCGAAATCATCCGTTATTGGGTAGCAGAATCAGAAGAAGAAGATAGTCTATTAGTACCTTAAACTTCAATTTATTCAAAGCAATGTTAATTTATAAGTTTAGATAAGAAAATTTTACCTGTTATTTAAGTAAATATATGGAAAAATTGGAATTCTATTATTTATTTTCGTATGTCGTATGAAGTGGATTCATTCTTTATTTTCATGTTTTGTGTTCGATTCTTTTGCTTCTCAATATTTACCAAACTAATAAAAAAATCAAACATCTTTTTATAAAACTTCTATTGGTAATCTAAATCAATTTACACGCTTTTTAAGCTTTAAAAATCATCACTAATCGATTTACGATCATTTTAAAAAGTCGTTGCTATTCAAAAACCAATTTTCACACCAATGCTAATAAATAAAAGGCTCCTCAGAAACTCTTTGCCTCGAACATGAGCACTTAGTTCTAAATAAATCCTTTTGTAAGCAGTGGTGAAATGATAAATGCATCTAAGAATAAGTGACAATTCAATGCAGGTGTAAATGTAGTACACAAGATCCTTGGTGAGTGCATTTTAGGCCTGTTTGCAATAATTATTTTACATAAAACAGTCATCATTTTCATTTTGGAATGTTTTTGGATTAACAAAAATAACGTACTAGAGACGGCTTCGGTTCAAACCCAGGTCTGGACACTATGTCGAGCTTCAGAGTTTTGGGGTTTTAGTTTTCATTTTCCTTTTTTCCATGTTTTCCACTGTTTCCGATCCTCTGCTATTTCATTTACGTCGCATTGATTTTCTCTTTCTTCGTCCTTCTGTGCTACTTACTCTAACCAAGTCTTTTTAATTGTTTTGTTTAGTTTATTTACCTGTGTCCGAATCAGTTTAAACATCTTTCACCTATTTTATTTTCTATTGGTTGCCGTTTGAGCATTTCTTTAATTACTTCATTTCTTTTCGAGTCCCTCTTCACTTTTCCTACTACTTTTTTAGTTGTTTCTTCTTTGCTACTATTATTCTTCTCTGTTTCCTTTTGTTCACTTTCCAAGTCTCTCTTCCATATTTTAAATATGTAAATCGCCCATAGTATATGATGCATTGTCTCAACGAAGACATTCGTATCCATGGAGATCATAACGCAGGTAGAAGAGGAAGGATGCATTATTAAGACGTCCCACAGTAAAAAAATAAATCAGAAGCATATATTGTCTATAAAGCTCGTTGGTGTTGATGTTTTAAAACGTTTTATTTGTTGTTTGTGGGGTCATCGGTGTACTTCCACGTCTATTTCAGTCATCCAGAAATGCCAAAATTACCTCAATTGTACAACTTTGTGGTGGTTCTTGTTGTGACCGCTGGACGTGATTCCTTATCATAAATGATGCTAATAGGAATTTGATCTCACGTAAATTTTCCTTAAAACGTTTCCTCAGATAAATTTATACTATCCATAACTAATAAAAATAAAACTGAATTATCAAATTATAATTACAAATTTTCTTGGCCGAGGTGCTGTGAAGTATAAAGGGTTTCCAAAAAAAATATTATTTTTATATTGACACTGATTAGTGTCAATATAAAAGTGATTAGTGACCTCTTCATTGACCGCAAAAGTTATAATTATAGCCCGCCATAAACTATTAATCGAGTATTCGTTTTCAATAGACTTTCTGCGGTTCTCTGTTAACTGTAACCACTAAATTGTATACTTATACTTAGATGGGGTGAACAATTAATATTAAATTGGACGCCACCAGCTTTTTAACGGAACGGAATTACCTACTCTACAAAATGCTAAGAATCTTTCTGCTTTAAACATTTTTAGAATACGAGTTGCTAGAAATTTTTTCTAGTTACCCAAGTTTGGTACGTTCCTTGTAATGACACGGAACTATTTGGCTCGATTTTGTGCGTAAGTTCACGGTTTCGTCACCGTATAATGGTAGAAACTTGTTGGAAGGATCCTTCATCTCATATATAGGCATGAATCATCACCAAGGACTCTTCCACAAATAATAGGACAGTCCACTTAACCTAACCTATCAGATTGTCTTTTCACGTCACAAATTATATAAAATTATCTCACTTTATAATAAAATGTAAACAAATAACATAATAAAAAATGTGGCTCTTTTCAAACCTATATAAGGTGAATAAAATGTTAATGCTTCTTTAGTTTGAATACTATCATAAGCACAATATGAGAAACTGACCTAAAAAATTGGGGCGATGTGAAAAATATGACCATTGTTATTGTCAAAGCCAACGAGATGAAAGCTTTCATATGATGGCTACAAGCTTTCTGTCATTTTTGACGTCACAAATTCAATTCTTCTTCTTCTTCTTGTAGTAGGACGAGGTCCTGTCAGGTCTGTCATCTGCCCTCTTATGACGCCGATGTCTAGCTATCGTACCAGCGTTTTGGGGGCCTACCGATTGGGCGTATTGTGTCTGGTTTCTGTGTTTTGGCCCATTTGGCAATCCGTTCTGGAGCCATTCGTTCTACATGGTCTCTCCATTGTCGGCGTCTTGCTCTTACCCATCTAACGACATCTTATACTCCCAGTTCTCTTAAGGTATCTGTGTTGGGTATTCTATCGTGGAGTGTGGTAACCTTTATTGTTCGTAATATCTTCATCTCTGCTGTTCTCGTTTTTCTCTTTGTTTGTGTTGTGTCTGCCCTTGTTTCTGCGGCATAGGTTAGTATGGGTCTGATACAGGTCTTGTAGATTCGCGTCTTACTTTCTATGCTCAATTCAATTCTGTAAGGTTAATTAAATTTTACTTATGAAAGTCACAAAACAGGACTAATAAAAACAAAAAAACTAATGTTCTTTCAACCAAGTATCGTAATGATTCTCCAGGAATAGATTCTCGAAGGGTCCCTATGAAGTTGAAACTTTAGCATGGGATCGTTCGATAAACCACCATTAGTTTGGTCGGTTCGAAGGAACCGGATGGTGCAATGAACGGTTTTTGAGCGTGTTTTCAACAAACTTTATGTGTATTTTTCATTTATCATGTATTATTTCGCAGTAAAGTGAAAGGAGGTATACAAATCAAAAATTTTTTAATGTAATCTTACGAGCATATGTTCACAGGATTTTCGGTAGCGTTTTGATCAGCATTTAAATATTGGTATTGTATCCAAAAACTTCAATCTTAATTTTTTTAAGGAATTATGCTAACTTGTCGCTACTCATAACAGTAAGAGTCTAAATATGGTTCAAAAAGGGTTCAAAAAACTTTATTCAATAATTCTTGACATGAAACATCTCGAGCTCGAGCTACTTTATTATAAAGGTTATACAACTAATGACAGATAAATTCTATTGTTGATATCTTTGACATAATTAATTTCATTTTGATTGTCGATATAGTGGCCTAAATTAATTCCGAAGTGTACATATCTGCACATGCTGGCATCTACATATATGATAGTTAATAACCTTCTACCAGATGGTAGGATGATATTTAATATAAATAAAGAGCACACAACTGTTTGTACTTATGATGAGACAAGAAATAAAATCTTAGTATTTATTTTGGAAAGTTAACAGTGCCATATGAAAATGATATTTTCATTAAAAGTTATTGAGGTGACTTACAACAGTACATCATGCACTGTAAAACAAAAAACAACCCTAACGATACACTAATAAACTGTAAAATGTCAAAACAACAACAGCTTCGCCCCGTATAAATACGATAACTTTCATCAAATAATATTTTGAATCAAGTAAGGGGTTTTCCAATAAGAACTTTTTTTCAAAATGAAATGAAAACCATTTGAGATATTTCAGAAACTTTATTGTCGTGTTAAAGTACATTCAAAACATTTATGAATGGAACTCGACTTCGCCCATATGGCCACCGAGGACACGTTTGCAGCGGTTGATTCATTGGACCCAATTTTCCATGACTCGGCCGAAACGGCTGCTACTTCGCGTTCAATGTTGGCGTCCAACGTCGTTGGCTTATTACCATAGACCAATGACTTTACCCCAATGAGAAAAAGCAAATGCGTTTAATCGCACGAACGAGACGGCCAATCGACTGGTCATTTTCTTGAGATAACACGCTCATCAAACTTGTTCTTCAATAAATCGATTGTAACGTGTGCTGTGTGGCTTGTGGCGCCGTCTTGTTGAAACCAAATGCTGTCCAAGTCCATATATTTCAATTCGGGCCAAAAATAATCGATAATCATGGCGCGATAACGATCACCGTGGCGACCACTAACGTCGACGAAAAAATATGGCCCTATGACGCCGCCGGCATGCAAACCGCACCAAACATTATCTTTTGTGGAAGAAGTGGTTTTTAATTAAGCACAAGTGGATTTTCACCCGCTCAAGTCCGCATATTTTGTTTATTGACAACCCCATTGAGCCAGAAATGAGCTTCTTCACTGAAGATGATTTTGCGATGAATTTGATCATCTTGGCGCATCTTTTCCAGTAAGATCCTTACGCAAAAATCGCCATAAAGTGGTCTTAGCCATACCCAACTCATGGAATTGACTGATTTGGATCATTTGCTACGAACGTTTCAACGGCAGCGATATTTTCGACACTTCAACCAACTGGTAGTCTCACTGGCACGGCAAAATCACACCACGAATATGTAGATTCAAACTTTTTCACTAAATTTGTTACTGCCTGTCTACTAGGTCGAGAATTGCGACCGAAAATCGGAGTTAACGCTCTTAAAGTAGCGACCACCGACTCCGAATTTCTGTAATAAATTTTTAAGATTTGCAGACGTTGTTCGTTCGTGTACTTCACCATGATGAAAAGGTTATGTCTACTGGATAAACTGACAGTGACAGTTCGATGTCAAGTGAAAAGGTGCGTTCACAAACTAAATTCAAAATTGTCAACTCCCTATTGGAAACCCCAATATAAGGTGATTATGAAATTTTTATATATGTATAATTCAAAGACTGTTACATTTTACGTGCGGTAGCACTGGGAATGCTCAGTATTTACAGCTGAGTCATATGCTCCCAGATGTCTTTCTTCGCTTCTTGAAGAGTTGTAACGTAATATTCTCTAATATTCATTCCGCAATAATTCTTGAATATGATTTTAAAAAGAATGATTTTATTTTTCTATATCTTTTTACAAAACTATACTATAAATAGAATTTAAGTTCAACTGTCAACTTTATCGCTATGGTGACGAAATACTGTTCAAATGAAGATACCTTTATATTTCCCAGAGTGTGTGTGTTTTCCGTTGATTGATTAGTATAAATTCATAACAATAATATAAGGTTATGTCGTTGAATCTGAATCTTGGGGCTTATTGTGGACAATTCTTTGAAATGGGAGTTACATATTGCCGTTTTATCTAATAAATTAAGTGCGACTCAATTTGAGCAAATCTGCAAACTACAAAAGAGAGCTGTTAAATATTTACTCGGACAGTAAAGCAACAGCAAGGCTCACTGCAGGGACTTCTTTAAAAGATTAAAAATTCTGCCTCTTCCGTCCTTATTCATCTTTGAATCCGTTTGCCTAATTCTTTTCCAATTTCATTAATGTCGTTGCACGGCTATCCACTTAGGAACGCGGAGCACGACTTTCACCTACATACTCCATGAAGTAAAACTACAGATGTATACCAGTTGTCCAAGAACATTGTAAATCTATCTGCAGTATTTGACTCCATCAACTAAAACAGGATTTCTGCACCAGCTGATGGAGATGTTAATGTTTCTTGCTTGTATATTTTTCAAAATCTAGTCAATATCCTAAACTAAATTTTGTAAAATTTTACCAAATCTTGTCATTATTGATTTGTTGAATTGGAAATAACCGAATTATGCGCGAAACTTCATCAATGATTCGCCGATAGACGTCTATATGTCCTGAATATATTTTTCAAATCATTTATAACTTTTAACAAACAGAATTGTCTATAAAATTCAAATTTGATTTTTTCCAAATCGCTCGAATGGCATTATTGATCTAAAAAAAGATATTTTGGTCGATTTTTTATTCACTCCGAGATTCACTTGAGGTTGGAGTGTACAGATCGCAAATAATGTTTTTATTTTATCTGCAGAAACATCAAACTATTATCATAAAGTTTTATTACTAACACCTTGGGAAGTTAGATTCAAAAACCCCAGAAAAATAGCCAGATTTGCGAGGAATCTACATATTTTGGAAGAAAAACAAAGTAAAATACAAACTATCGTCATGTTTTGTTGTGCAATTTTGTGTTTCAAATCTGTTTCATCTACAATCATTTGGAAAGAATTGTTGCCAAAAATTATTTTATAGCTTATTTCTGCCAGAAGCTTGGTACTGCTTTGGAAGGAATTTGGACACGTGAATTGAGTCTGTCCAAATCTATTGATCACTTGAATCACTAGCAAATTCTCTGATTTCACTTTGACTCCAATTTATCAGAAGCAATGTCAACTTCATGTGAGGAAATATTACGAGCGCGTCTACTTCTGGTGGCCATTTTGAAAACACTGTGTTGGTCAAAAACGAGTTCAAAATAATACTTAAAAAACTATGGTTACTATATTTTCTTTATCAAAATATAAATCTTGATTATTTTATCAACGATATTCATATGAATAAAATTATAGTGAATAAATTTTTCTGCCTAAAATAAAGACATAAGGAATTATCGGCAATTTTCCGGATTCGTGTGTCAACAGCTTTAGAAGTTTATTCACCGTATTTTAATCACACACACTAAATTTCTATAAAATCTATTTGGTACTTTTGTTTGCATAAATAATACACTTTGAGATGAATTTTTGTTTAAACAATACTGTCAGGTTGACAGTCAGATATATATAAATTACAAATTCTATTTAACTAACTTTATAATGCGGAATAATCTCATTGAAATGTATTCATTTGAGAACGGAAAACAGATGACGTTTCTCTGAATCTGATTAGAATTAATTTTCAGTTCGCAACCGCTATCAGTTTTTGGTAACAATCAAAACACGAGCGTATTCAGAAGTAGGATAAATTATAGTTTGAAAACTGAATATACAGATTGGTCCTATACTTCTATTGTTCCAAAATCTAAAACACAAAATCAGACCAACAATAAATCCCATCAATATACGAGGGCCGTTTTTTTCAATTTCCTATAAGCTATAAATAAAAGACAAGTTCATATAAAACAATAATTTTACTACCGAAAGATTTTTTACGGTTATTTTTCGACATAATCACCGAAGAGATTGAGGTATTTGTCATATCCGTGGACAAGCTTTTCAATACCCTCATCAAAGAAAGTTGCCGTTAATGACTTCAAGTAGAGTACAAAACAGTCCTTGAAACTTCTGAAAATTCCGTAGACAAAGCAGTAATGGTGAATCTGCGGTTTTCTCTAACCATTCTCTCAACTCTTTGAACCAGGTCATGTGAAACGACAGTTTCGCGTCCTTGGCCCCCTTTATCATTCACGCACAACACCATCACTCATGAAGTTTTCCCCATACATACTTGGCGGGAGCATCAATAATGGCGGACATGTTTACGTGGCTATAGCACAACGCCGACTGACGCCTCAATGTCAAAAATGTTGGAGTATGTAGTGCGAGAGCTTGGCTGTCGCCTACAGCGCATACCCGCTTTCTTCTGCACGGAGCGATCGGAGATTGAAAAAAAAAACGGCCCTCGTATTTGAATTATTATCACTCCAAAAACTATAATCTTACAAGATGAACAAGAGATAATTTTTTGTTAAATGAACAAATATTTATTGGATTTTCGCTAAATAAAAATTAAGAAACTGTATAAATTATTTTTTACGTCTTCTGTGAATTGATTTATGGCAAAAATGACTAATTAGATGCAGCTTGTACGTGGTCTTTGTAGGTTATGACCATATGGACGACTTACTAAAGATAAATATTGCCAAAAATAAATTGTTTAAATTATTTATTGATGTTTATACTGTTAAGGTGAACATACCTCATTTTGGTTAATTTACGGATAATTTATTTATAGACACTTCATAACCGATTTCTTATTAATCCAATATTCAGTTGAGTCATTTACATTGCTAATCTTACAAAAAATTATAAATCTCACGTCTCTATAAATAATAAAGATAATCAATTACATCATCAGGTCAACATTACAAATCGTTATACCTCAAGACCATAATTTAGAAAAAAAAACGTAACCTAAAGATGGCACACCAAAAAACAAACATGAATAAAGAATAAAAAAGTTTCTTTACTGTGAAGAAAATAATTAATATTTATCTAAATCTCCTTGTAACTTTTTGAAACCATTAAAAAAATAATCGGTTGAAAATACCAACAAATACGTCTCTATTTGTACGAAATCTCTTGGCAACAAATCTTTTGCCAATAGATCACACACACAAAAAATTGGCCTATTATCGTTAGTTCTCTTTCTAAATATTCAATAAATATCAAATTTTGGATTCGCAAAGTGTACTTTGCAATCCAAAAATATTGTCCGTGGTTTTGTTGGCCGAAAAAACTGTTTTTGTCTTTTTGGAAGCACATTCTTCGATTGAAAAGTCCATTGTTTCGACTATAGGAGGTTTGACTATTAAATAACGAGACTGGTTACGAAAAAGATTATTCTACATTCGAATGCTCCCCTTCAATATCCTTCCCTCCCCTCGCCACACACACCTTTCCATACGTTTTTTCCATTGATCGAAGCAGTGCTGGAAGTCTTCTTTGGTGAGTGCCTTTAGGAGCTGCTGTTTTTTGCTTTACCGCTTCCATCGACTCAAATCGGGTCCCTTTCAAAGCAGATCTTTTTCTAACCTTTCAAGGAAATCTGAGCAGATCCATTGACGCAAGATTTTGGTCAGGAGTCAGATTTTATAGCACCAGCCTCACACAGACATTTGTGAAGTGTAATTCCTCGTGTAAATTTTTTCTAACCGTTTCTTCATCGGCGTTTACAGCCTCGGCAATCATCCAAATGCTCATTCGACGATTTTGGTCACTGGTCACTGTTTCCGGAGTTGAAATAGTCACAGAGCGACCTGGGCGCTGCTGGTCATCTTCAGTGCTCCTCGGCATCTTACTAAAGCTCTAAGATAGAGAATTGTCCCTATAGGCCACTTGCAACCGCTACTGCACTAATACTAAAATAGTGACGGAAACGTGTTTTGGGATATGCATAGACAAGATATATAGATACCCAACGTACTACTCGTTTTTTACCCCACCCTCTAGGCGCGCAGTCTCGTTATTTAATCGACGTCTAATAATCATATTACAAAATTTGCTTTCAAAATGTTTAAAGAATGTATTCTCAAAAAAAAAACAGATAATTTCATTCGGAAGCCGATAAAGAATATCGAAAGACCTAAGATATTTGCAGGAATATTTCGAAGAAATTGTGTACATACAGCTTCGACCAATAGAAATGCATTTATGTTTACGATTCGATGTTTCCATTGGTAAACAGTGGAGATGATGAGTCCACGTGGACTGACGGTTTGTTATATGTTTACCGAATTTTATACGGGGATGAAACATTATTTTTAATTTCTTAATTTGGTATGAGGGCCGTGCGTATTTATGAAATATTGATTGTTCCTCGCATAACTGTCTTCTGCAATTGATATTGGAAGAACTATACCAATATGTTCACTCAATATTATTCAACCAAAGAAATTGTCTTGTGATTCTACTTGTAATAAAATTAACTTGACAATACTGAACTCGAAAATGCTATAAAACAACTAAAGTATAACTGCTCTTCAACCGAAAAAAAGCGAATACATCAAAACAGTCGAGGTCTTTGAACTACATTTTTATATTAATTACTCGTACTTAAAAAACTCCAATACCATATTGCCTTCTAGCGATGAATGCAATGCAGTTTTCAGTTTTTTCATCGTTTAGAATAATATTTCAACTCGCTTCGAGTGGTTTGCATCATCAAGAAACTTTTTTTTCCTCATTTACTGTTGGCGAAAAGTTTTTGGCGTCCATCCAACGGTTTCAAGGATTAAAAAAGAAGTTTGACTTGAATCGGTGATAGAACGGTTTCTTTTTAAACGTTCTCAACATCGGCGCATAAACAATTTACTTCAGTAATAGAAGAGCTTAATACTAGCAAATTTTACTTAGAATTGTTTGTATAATGATGATATGGAGTAGCAAATAAATTTAATGTTTATTGATGGAAAAACTTCTACGTATAAATCTCAAATTATAAAAATAGACGTCACATTCGAACAACGTTGCCAAATAATAGTTTGTGATTGAGGAAGTGTAAAATAATATCTTATTGTTTTGGGATATAATGAATTCTCAACAAAATATAAAAGATACAAAAATTTCCTCGAATTTCCAACCATTTCGTTCGTTCGTTGGATTGTTAATGAATGGGATGGGGACAGTATTCATGTAGGATGAGGTTTGACCCTGCTATAGGGGAAATTTTGTTCTGCTGGGTTGGAGTTGTGGCTTTAGGAGGCAAGGATGTGGCCTTGAATAAAAGGTGCAAAAAATGCTCGTTGAAACAAACAGCTTCTAATAGATTGCAACAAATTTTTTTATTTAAGTCAGCGAGTAGAACTGCGGCTGTATTATTTCCTATCGTTGTTCATTTCGCTGGTGAATGAGTTCACCAGGTTCCAAGAGGACCGCAGGAAACCTGAACAACAACAATCGACGAGGAGGGATTTTGGAAAACTTTTAAAAAAAACTACACCGCCATGTTTTTGATCTCAAAATTTACATTTACAAAAGTTACGTGAATATCATTTTGAAAGTGTTTCTTCCCATGGAATCTATACTACAAATTTGTGTGTTATATTAACATACAACACCATCATTTTCTATAACTCCTCCAGAAATTGTCAAGATAATCCGTATCCTTATACGACCGTCGTAGAAGTGAATATTTCAACTGAACAAGTATATAATATTTTGATGGAAGGCCACTTATGAAAACGTTATCTACAAGGTAGTTGTCGCGATTGTTTATTGCTTATTAAAATTAATAATTCAAACTAATGTATAATCTTTAATGATTATTTAGAAAAGGGAGAACTGTAACTGACCAATATGCCGATATACCTGTACGTTTATTTTATTTTATTTATTTCCTATGGTTCACTTGATTTATATAAGTTTAATAGTGCCGTTATAACTAACTCACTGACTCACTCATTTTTCCTCATATTTGAGTAAAAAAAACTAAATATTTTGTTATTTTTAATTTATTACGATGTTCTTAGTACGGAATTTAATAAAGAATAATATTTTATTTTCCATTAAAAATCGGTTGGTTCAGAAATGAACAGTGCTACACGCAGTCCTTTAAGGTCCATGACGTGGAAGTGACTCCCTTCCACTATATCCTATTTTTTTCTTTCGTCTTCCAGTCTTGAACTCTTCTCTTTCTTAGGTTTTCCATCACCTCACATCTTTCCCTTGGTTTCCCTTCAAATGTTCCTTTTTGTTCTATGTCCATTATTTTTTTGTTGCTCTAAAATCTGGTATTCTATGTATGTGGCCCAGCTATTCTACTCTTTTGAGTCTTTGCTTAGTTCTGCTTCTCCGAATTAATTCCGTATTTCATTATTTGTTCTTCTAAGCTAAAATTCTCCCTCCTTTTTACCTTCTAGTATCCTCCTGAGCATTTTCCTTTTCCATATATCTAATTTCTCTTCATTTACTTTGTGAGTAATCCAAGTTTCGCTTCCGTAGCTCACTGATGGTCTTATTATTGTTTTATATAAATATAGCTTCGCCTTTCTGGACATTTTTTTAAAACTTATTGTCGAATTCAGTATTTTCAATTGTTTACTTCCTTTCGTCAGCCTTTCTTCTAGATTTCCTCTGTCGTCGCCATCGTCCTTCATAACCACCCCAAAATATACAAGACTTTGAACTTGTTCTGAGGTCATTACTTTTTTTTTTAATTCAGTTGTATTGAATAAGCTTCTCATTTCTTTTTTCCTTTGTAGTGTTGTCACTATCATGAACTTCGAATTATCTTCGTTGACTTGTAGATTCACTGTCTCTGCCGATTCAAAGGTTCTGCAAATTTTGATGTTGGAAGGATTACTACATCTTCCGCGAATATAATTTTGCGTACTATCCATTCCAATACTTTATTGAACAGCGTGGTGGATAGCGTGTGTTGCAGGGATATAACAAAAATATTGAAAAAACACTTGTAGTTAGGCATTCGTGAGTTTCGTCCTTTATTTACAATTTTCTTCACCACTTTCTAGGAGTTGTATCTCTGTAGAGAATCGATTGAGGAAATTATGTTATTGAGAAGATTCATCCTGATTTCATATGAGCAATTACGACCAGGATTTAGAAATGCTGTGTATTTATTGAAATAGGGTTATGCACCCATAAATATCTTTATATAATTCACTTAATCTGTATTAGAAACTTGATGTTTGTTTTTGGTATAGGCTATTCATTTGATTAGTTAAATAATTATTAACAATAGTATGTCTGCCGGAAATAAAGAATACCTACAACTACTTTGAAATCGCTTGTAAGTCGAAAGGTCATCAACAATGTACGGGTATGGCAATCTCTTCGCAAACCCGTTTTCAAAGTACCTACCCATCCAATCTACCAACATTTTTTTGCTTTTACCATCATTGGTTTAGTCCTTCTTTATTAAGTAGATACACATAGAAAAATGCTCATTTCCCACATATAAAACATGTTACATAGTAATTAAAATCCTTCTCATCGTAGATAATCTGAAGTAATAAAATTGATAGCAACGATTTAAGAATCGTAAAGAGTGAAAAAATTGTCAGAATTTGAAATAAGTTGATAATGATCAATATCAGATAACATATCCTCGATTTAATGGCATTCGGAAAACTCTACTTTTCGTTCTTGTGTTATAAACAACTATTTTTGTTGTTGTGTTAAAATAGTCCGGAGAGTTTACTATCTTTTCAAACCATAGAGAACATCAATTCGAAGAAATACGTGTTTCTTGCTGTCATAAATCGTTTTTCACAAAGTTTAATCTTTTGTTTCGTATCAGTAAATAATTTTAAAGAGCCAGATAAGGTGAATTTTGATAATGAGACAATAAATCATAACTCAAGTCAGCTCATTTTTCAGAAAAAATAACGGACTGACGCATGACGTCGTGTAAATCAGAACTACTTTCTTTAACAAATGCTCTCGTTTTTTCTAGTTTGGCATGAAAACGTATTGGCATAATAGTGACCAGTAATCATTTTCTTTTCTCCTAAATACTGTAGTCATGACCATATTGACTCAAAAATAGTTTCTGTGTTCTGTCTTTGAAAAACATTTCTGGAATAAAGTCCATTGTTTCAACTGTATCAACAGCTCTGATGTTTAATGTTTCCGAGGTATAAAACTTAAAACAAGTGAGAAAATTTACTTTATTTAAGTTTGAGGTTACTCAAATATTTACATTTTTAATGCGTGCGAGTTTTTGATCATCATTGAGCACATAACCCGGGTTTGATATCAGTTGCTATGACAACCCAGGCGTGTAATTGTTACTAAAACGTCAAAGTTGATCAAAACGTGTTGGAAGCGACCGAATAAGTGCAAACTTCTTCTAAATTAAACCACATTAAACCGAATCCGATACAATAATATTAATGGATTCATCCGACGAAGAACTTCCCGAAGACATTTTGAAGGCTGCAAATGAAGCTAATTCCGAGCTGTTACCTGCCAAATCCAGACTAAGGTATGAGAAGCAATACGATCATTTTGTTACATGGTGTAAGGAGAAAGGGGTCAAAACTTATAAGGAAGAGGTATTTCTGGCGTATTTTTCAGACCTAAGTAAGGTTTTGAAATCTAATACATTATGGTCCCGCTATTCGATGGTAAAAAGTTTAGTAAAAATAAAACAAAATTTGGATATAGGAAACTTCCATAAGCTAACGTCGTTTTTTAAACAAAAAAATATTGGTTTTCGAGCACAGAAAGCGCAAGTTTTTAGCAAAGAAGATGTATCCAGAGTTATGCTAGCTCCCGATGAGGTATACCTGATGATTAAAGTGAGTACCATTTTTGCACTGGCTGGCTGGCGCTCTCCGCAGATCCGAGCTTGTAAATATCACTGTCGACGACATTCCAGATAAAGGCAACCTAATTGTTGTGAAAATTTCTGATTCCAATTCTCGGCGTCCTCCAAATAGCCTTCAGCGACAGTAGTAGACTTCCAGCCACCGAGGCACTTTAGGTTGGTTATTTCTTCGCCGGAGTCTGCTAGGAACGTTGCCGAAGAACGTCTGAAACTGTGTCCTGTATAACGTTCCGGAAACGTGAAAGTTGATCAAAACGTCTTGGAAGTGACCGAATAAGTACAATCTTATTCTAAATCAAACCACATTGAACCGAATCCGATACAATAATATTAATGGATTCATCCGAAGAAGAACTTCCCGAGGCCATTTTGAAAGCTGCAAATGAAACTAATTCCGAGCTGTTACCTGCCAAATGACTTAAAACTGTTGCCGTCACCGTCATCTTTATGCGACCTGCAACCGATGCCATCCTCATCGACGTCATCTACCTTCCAGTTGAAACCAAATAACTCCACTGGACCGGCAATTCTTACTAGTCTACAGAATACAACAAATTGTGCTTTCAATATTAATATTTATAATAATTAGTAGTTTTTAGTTACAGTTTTTTATATTGTTATGTTTGTTGGAATAAAATAATTTTTCAAAAATGGCTTGGTATAATTTTTTGTATATACGGTCGTAGAAAAAATAATGTTCCTAACTCATGCGTAAAGTGTCTTTCCCGCACTTGACCGCTTGCCAGAACTCCGCTCCGCGTCGTTCGGGACAACTGCAGTCGCGTATCACTTTCCGTACTTGTTAGGAAAATAACTATTTTCTCTATATTTCCTAACAACGAAAACAATCTTCTACATATGAATAAAATATTTGTAAGATTTCTCCAAAATTTTAAGAGGTTATCAAAAACGTTCCGATAACAAATAACACACCGTGTGGCCCTCGTATATACGAGTATGATATAATAAAAATTCGAAATCTTTCTAAATTAACCAATCTATTGACAGATGTTCTACTGATGCTGTGTTTCAATTATCTGAAGAGTTACAGTGACTGTATACAGTCAATATCGTTTCACAATCATGATACGTAGCATCCCGAGTTTGGGTACTGTTTATTCTGGTAGATTCCATATGTAATTTCATTCTAAATATAGATTACCTTATTTTTGATATGATTATAAAGTGTGAATTACATATTCGGTTTAAGTGACAGTCAAGGTTATTTTGAAAATGAGTGGCTGGTGGCAAACGTTCTTCGTATGTTTCACAGATGATTCAAACAAAGTTAGCTATGAATCAACGGCTCTAATATAATTATATTTGAATAAAAACAATTAGTTTACAATAGTTGAACAAATTTGTTTTCCTATTTAATTATTCATTATCGAATATTTCAAACATCTATTCTGTTATCTATTGTTTTAACATTTTATCAACAGTTTAACTTCTATTCTGTATTTTTAAGTTTCATCATGGATTTGATAATTATATAAAAATCATCCCCCATCCCCTATCGACTTGGGATTGTGGGAGGTGATAAAGAAAAGTGTACTGAAGACAAAAAAATTTATACCAGCCGTCGGTCATCCCTTGTTAAAAAAATAGAGAGGGTTAAAGGATAAAAATTTGACACTTTCCAAATTACGTGTGTTAACAAATTATAAATTTTATTTGGAAATATATAAACAAAGTCCAGCTAAATAGTGAAAATAATATGTGAAAAATCTATGAAATTCGAATTATGAACAATTATAATTGTTAATTGATGTAACCATTAGTAATTATTATATTATCATAGAAAAATACATATGGAAAAATTGAAAATTCAATTTAACTATTTTTTATGGGGAAATAGGGTAAAAAAAAGGATCAAGGGCTGTGGTCACCTGGTTTTTTGGCTCTAGAAAATCGAAAAATGGATGGATTTTATTGATCTTGATCTCAAAATGTTCCGTTTTACGGCGGATTTATAAAAAAAATTAGCAGAAATACCTGGAATGAAAATTTCTCATAGTTTTACTGTTTTAAATCGTAAAAAAACGGTTTTGCAAAATAATCCCTTACAAAAATTATCTCATTATCAGATAAAGTTCTTATATATTTTTTTGTATTCTACATAAACTAATAAACAATTTAAAAAAAATCCAAAAAGAATGATTTTTTCAGTTTTTATAGATTAAAATGAAATCGATGAAAAACAATCAATTTTGAATAGTTTCGTACTATATTCTTCAATGTTAATAGTTTTTAGACCATTAAAAATCGAAAAATAGATAAATTTTATAATTTTGGTCTCAAAATGTTCCATTTTACGACGAATTTATGGAAAACACGGGGGTAGTGGCTGAATTTGCGGTTTTTAATAGTTTTAAACCTTAAATAGTAGAAAAAAATATTCATTTTTTTATGTAAATTGCGAAAAAAAATATACGAACTTGATTCCACGACGTCAGAAACAGTTACGAAGGTTTATATGTAGAAAGTAATTTTTTTGCATTTAAAGTCATGAAACTGTAAAAATTATTTATTTTTTTTAATTTTCGAATTTTTTTTTTATAAATCCGCCGTAAAATGGAACATTTTAGGACCAAGATCATTAAACTCCATCCATTTTTCGATTTCCTAGAGCCAACCTAACTTAACCTAACCTAACCAAAAAACCAGGTGAGCGCGAACGTGTATAATTACCATAATTTTTTGTAAAGGATTATTTTGCAAAACCGTTTTTTTAAGATTTAAAACAATAAAACTATGAGAAATTTTCATTCCAGCTATTTCTACTAATTTTTTTTATAAATCCGCCGTTAAATTTAACATTTTGAGACAAAGATCATTGAAATCAATCCATTTTTCGATTTTCTAGAGCCAAAAAACCAGGTGACCGTGAAAGTGTACAATTACCTAGCACGGAAAGATGTATAAATAGTGTTCTTGAATAGAACCTAACCTAACCTAATTTAACCTAACTATGACGTGGCCTGTAATATAACAGGTCGTCTTAAGCTTTCTTTTTAGTACAGGAGATCTAGCTGCTAAATAACTGCCAGGGTCTTTACTCAAATCGGATCGGAAAGCAACCAAATTCGCTGTTCTAGTATGAACCAATACGATTTGGAACAATCTTTTCGTTCTGCAGCCCTGTTTGGTAATAACATCGAAAGACTTTATCTTTTACCTTCTTTATTTTATTGTAGATATCACTATGAGCATTTCTCCTAATTCCCAAGGGAATTATTTATTAACCAGGTGCTCATACAAGCTCTTCAAAAATATAGAATAAAAAGAGTATTCATTGTTATGAATATAAAGGCAAAAAAGGCATTTTGGTAGTAATGAACTTATTGTGCTTTAGTAGTCATCAGTAAAAATGATACTCCGCTCTGATTCTCAAGCATATCTTGTAATGAACAACTTTGTTTGATTGTAAGGATTTATGGACTGGTATTGGTTAATAATTATGGTACAATAAAAAATTTTTGGTAGATACTAAACTTATCACTTAATATTGGTTAACATGGCAATAACTGTCAGGTAAATTTACACAGCTAAAAAATTGGAAAAATCTGTCCCAAGGCTTATATGCTATTTCAATGACCAGGATTGTACATACATACTAAGTTAATTGTATTGGATGTTAATAAGACATCAAATAGTTATTCTTATCGATAT
This sequence comes from Diorhabda sublineata, assembly GCF_026230105.1. Lineage (NCBI taxonomy): Eukaryota > Metazoa > Arthropoda > Insecta > Coleoptera > Chrysomelidae > Diorhabda > Diorhabda sublineata. The sequence goes on from NC_079474.1 coordinate 42,718,402, forward strand.
TCAACTGTTTTAACTACCCATTTGAAACAAAAAATTCGTTTACCAATTAGAATTTATAAATTTTTCCACCGCTTATTAGGGAGAATTCAGTTGTAATCTTTTTTTATGATCATACCTTCTACGTATAAATATAAAACGATAAGAACTTTCCCCTTAACTCTATTAAACATTAATCAAAGTATTTGAACCTATCAAGATCATTTAACGATGTCTTTTCTGTAAAAAATCCTTTGTAACATCCATTCGTCATGTTCGTGTTCAATGTGAACATCAAAAGATATCTCAAAGAGATTAAAATCTGTGATTCTTTCATTTTATACTTCAGTGCTTTCAAAAGTTAAGCCACAGTGGCAGTAAAGACAAAAATGTACTTAACAATGTACGTTTTGTTAATTTTTTTTAAGCATAACATCTATTAACGTGCTTATGGTATCGTGACTTCCTTCTTAGACGTAATTGGTTTGAGAAATGTAACATTTACCTATTAGGATAGTTTTTCTACCTCGACGATGTTTACTTACTACACGGATAATGCAGATGGCGGTCGAAACAAACACTGAGTATGAATATTTAGTTGTATATACTAATTAACAGACACTTACTAAATAAAACTTTATTACTGAAATTTTTAGAAGGTAAATATTTGGTTGTCAGCTATAAACAAATAGATGTGAAAGAATTTCTGCTCTTTAACTCTCATTTTATTAGGTAAAACTGTATCCAGTTGAGTTTCTAATTTGTTTTGGTAGGAAATTGCTCAAAATTAAGTATATTCATTTACTTGTTGAAGCTCTGGGTGAGACTGCTACTACGATGTCAACAGTAATATTTTGGGTAGCAGTGGTCGACCAAATAAGGTCACAACCTCAGAAATGTTGAAGAAAATCCACGAAGTGGTACTGGATGATCGCAAACATAGCAGGCATTTTAAAAAAAGCGGTACACGGCATATTAACTGAAAATTTGATTATGAGAAAGATGTGAGCAAGATGGGTGCAGCGTTTGCTCACAATGTTGGCAATGACAATGTTTCACAGAAACAAAATAACAATTAAAACATACAGTAGCTTATACATTATACTTTTGTTAATTTTGATGGTCATATCTTTCTGTGAATACAGTACATTATCGAATAGCCATTTTTGATAACTGTACTATTAATCAGTTTTGATTATAGAAATTCTTGGGGAAGAATTCTCCAATAAAATCCAAGAAGTAAAAGGAAATGAATGTTTGTGAAAGGGTAATATATTTTGAATTCTGAATATCACACGCTAAAGAGAAAATTTATATGAAAACTCGTGGAAAATAATTCACCGGAATGGTTAGGAATCAAATAAAATATTCGGCACGTTTCCGGAAAACTGGCCCTATTTTTTCCATAATTGGAATCTTAATCGTAACAACTTCGATGGGTATCCCTTGGTCTAGCAAACGATGAGATACAGGGTAGAAATAAAACTATAAAATAATGTTGATAATTGTAGAACATAGCGGAATATGTTAAATTTTGATTTAACGTAAACATGAGAGCGCCATCTTCAACCCTATTTGAGTTGAATATTGTAATTTCAATACCACTCAATTTCTTCGAATACATAAATGATTAACTTAAGTTTTAATCTTCAAATTGAAATTATTATGAAGCAGAAGTTGAAAGTGTAGTGTAAGTTGAGAATATGAAAATCTAAACCAAAACATGCAAATAACATATTGCTTTGTTTTAGGATACAGGGTGTTTCAAGGTATAATAATGTATGTCGCAATAGTTTTGGCACAATATCAAAATGACTTTGTGAACAAATGATTGTTTATTTTCTTGAGATTAATTAGACAAGTCTTTTTTTATGTCAGGTGAATTGGAAGTTGGTACTAAGAATATAATTTGATTGGGCAGATCGCCATGCCTGACATATTAAGCTTTTTCAAAATTAAAATATTTGACGCAGAAGCATTTAGCGTGCTATAGCCGAATATGAACAAGAAATACTCCCAAAAAGTGGAAAACTAAGAATTTTTACCCAAGAAAAAGCAGAAATACTGGTAAGAAGAGCAAAATACAAAGTCGGGGAATTAGCAACAAAATCTTTTCACATCCCTTATTGTAATGGCTAAAATTGTTCTGATGCACCCTATTCGCTAGATATACCCCCTTCGGGTTATTTTCTGTTCCTAGACCTCAAAAAATGGCTCGGAGGTCAAAGATTTCCCAACAATGAAGAGATGATGTCGGCAGTTAATGGCTATTTTGAGGAGCTTGACGATTCTTATTATAAAAAGGATATTGAACTTATTGAACATCGCCGGGAAAAGTGTATGGAGCTAGAAGGAAGTTACATTGAAAAATAAATATATTTTTCCCAAAATTTTCCTATTTTCTAGGTATGCAAAGGGACCAAAGATTGACCCGACGAATATTTAAGCCACTTTCATAGTTTGGCATTGATTTCATTGTAAATTTATTTCTTTTTATCAAGTGCAGGTAGTACAACCCGGGTTGGGGTCAATTTTTGGGTTTAGCCTATTGTTATCCATTCACAAACACTGAAAATAGTGTGCCAAAGGCGTGCCGGTAGGATACTGGTAAAAAGGAAAACCGAATCTGAAATAGGATTGGAATTAGGCAGAGGCACTAATAGAAGTTTAAACGGTACCTGTTAAACGCAAAGCAGCTATGGCCGACACCGAAATTGAGCCGAACTGGACGGAATTCCCTATTTTATTATTCTATACCTTTCTAAAATATACTATAAATTAGATAGAGCTATTGTGGGCGGCAATGAATAGTTATGTTGCAGGTAGAAACACTCAGATAAATGCAAATGATGTAGTACAACTCGTGAATGCATTCGTTCAACAACTTTCGAAAAAACAGTAAAAATCGCGTTATAAGAAAACGAAACCGTTGGAAAGAGATTTTTTTTATTAATGTAGTGATTATAAACACCAATAAACGCAGCGATGATAGTTAGATTCTTCCTAAGATAACTTTAGTAATAACTTTAGGAACGAAGAAGTACCAGGAAATATTCAGTGAATATATTATTATTTAATTTCATCAAATTAACAAACTAGTATTGTATAACATCATTTTTTCCCAAATACGTACACCCTATATGAATAGTAGGAACCCAATTATGTATAATTATTCAAAAATATCGTGAACATTGCATAAACATGCATATATTGATTATATTTTTCAAAATCATGCTATAAATAACTGGAAATGAATCACATATTGTATAATACTTATTTATAAAATTTTTATTTTTGTTGATTTCGACACAGTCTATTTTGTATGAGTGTGTCCGATTCTTTTTGCAACCCTAGATTCTCTCTATTCCACAATCCATCTATTTCGCTTTTCTATGCAACGCTATGTGTCAACTAACTTCTGATGGACAATAAATTGAACGTGTGAACAAACGGTTGACAAAAAAACCGTTTATTCACACGAATAGGAGTTTGGGTAGCGAGTCTGGTTGCAAATAAAACAACTCGAAAGCTGGCCGCATCGATTCAATCGTCGTAAATAATTGGCATCATCCCCAGAGATCTCTATCGGTTCCGGAAACTCCTGCTTCATTACTTCATTTCGACGATTTCCAAGAATATTACCGCTTGGTTTCATTGGCAGAATCAAGAAAAGGGCACAAATTCTGAACTAAACTAGACAGACAACATAAAAACAATCATGAATCAATTAAATCTCAAAATATTTTTACAGTACTTTTTTCCGTTCTTTATTCTTTAGTGATATAGACATGTTACGAGGTTTCTGAAAAAACATTCAGTTATTTTATTAAAAAAAATAGATAACATAAAATTCAAATTAATCAGAAATTTTGTCCAATGTTTTTCTTTCAACACAATTTTTACTTTCCGCAAGAACCAGAAGCCTCAAGGTGAGTTAGACGGATGTAGATAGACTAGAAGTCAAACTCGTCGCGAATAGCATGGTGTTTTCCGTCGAAATACTACCCAGGGGTTTCTCTTCCTAGTCAAACTTGATACTTATTATCTCAAAACATGAGCATATATACAGGATCTGAATTTTGGGTTGATGTATAGTGGAGAGTTGATAGAAGCGGAAAAATGTTTCTCAACTGTTTGTTTTCTAAAATCTATTTAGTCAATAAATACTGTTGTATAATTTTCCAAACTCAATTACTTAACTCGCAGTTGCTATGACTGAAATACCATCATAAAAAATTTCATAGCATTTTCTATGTTGGAAAGGAAAACACTTGCCTCTATACACTTTTCCCTCTATACCTTTTTTATAATAAGAACCGACAAGCTCGTCTTTTTGGAAAATCTTTAACCACCCAACCATTTTTTCACGTCTGGGAACAGAAAGTAATCAGAGATGGATAAATCTGGCGAATAGAGAGCATGCGGTAGCAATTCAAACTTTAATTCTCTAATTGTGGCCATTTCAATAACGGATGTGTGACCATATGCATGGTCTTGATGAAACAACACTTTCTTCTTAGCCAAATGGAGATCAAACGTTGCAATAAGTTTGTATAATCCTCGCCGTTGATACTTCTTCCTTTTTCAAGATAACCAATGGAAATTATTCCACGTGATCATCCAGTACCGCTTTGTGAATTTTCTTCAACATTTCTGTAGTCGCCACCTCATTTGGTCGACCACTGCGATACTGGTCTCCGCAGATCGTACGGCCTCGTTTAAACCCTGCTACCCAATATTTTACTGTTGATAACGAAGGAGCAGTCTCACCAAGTCAGATGTTTCCAGGACAATCCTTGTAACCAGTGGCAATTTAGAAATTGACTGAGTAAGTTGTTGATCGTGAACGTTAAAAAAAATCACGATGAATTAACATCTCTTTGCCAGTATTCATCCACTTTATTGCTTTATGACATTTTCTTGTTCTCCACTGTCAAACAAAAGATGCAGGGAGAGCGATTTTTATTACCTCAAGCAGCTTTTAAAGACTTTTAAAAGTATAATTCTACGATATCAGTTTTAGAGTGGAAATATTTAGAGAAGCAATAAAACACTATATTTCTGTTACATTTTTTGCAACAACCTAAAAGACAACTCTCGTAACTCTCTTAAAATTTACGCTATGGAATTTACAACACATATATAAAAAATGTCGACGTACATGAACTGCCACTGGAAGCTTACTGCCGTATTAGCGTGTTTTAAAGCACTTTCCGGTGACCTTAAGCTTCTACTATTTTCTAATTTTCGAACAATTTCTAGCATTCCGCTTAATCGTCTAGTGTTAAAGTGGAAATAACTTTAATCTCTTTTAATCACTAAACTGTAGAAACTTCTGATTTTTACTAAGCATAACCAATTAGTTAAAGGCTAGAGTTCAGTTCGGGAATAAGTAACCAATGTTGCAAAACAGTAACTTTATATAAGCAAATTTTCAGATAGAAAGCTCACTGCGGGGTACATGGTGACCTATGTTACAAATTTCTTTATAGAAAAAATCGAATGTCGCAATCAAATTTTGCGTAATGTGTTTTTTAATAAAAATATACCTAGTAATATATAGAAATTCAGTTCATGTAGTTTCCGAAAAAAATATTTAGAATATTTCTACTAAAACTACAACTAAAATTTTTCTTAAATATGATAAAATATTCTACTTCGGGGGATCTAAGTCAGTCTTCACAACGCTTAAATGTTTTACATCTCTACTAATATTATAAAGCTGAAGGGTTTGTTTGTTTGACCGCTCTAATCTCAGGATTTATTGGTTCGAATAGAAAAATTCTTTTTGTGTTGGATAGTCCATTTATCGAAGAAGACTTTGGGCTATATAACATCACGCTTCGACCAATAGGAGCGAAGCATCAGTGAAAAATGTTGCTAAAACGAGAAAATGTATTCATATTTGAGTGCTTCCATTGCGTGCGCCGCGTAAACGGTTCAAATTACCTACAAAATATGTACTGAAGAATTATTCCTGTTGAAATGATCTAAAAAAATGTCCGTTGTAGTATATGTCAATATCTATAATCAAATTAATGCGTGGGACTAGAGCAAACATTGTAAAGTCTTGCTCTAAAAGTTCCCTATTATGGAAGTTAATAACTTAAAACTATCTACCAAATGAGAGGACATTTGGGGGGAGGTAGTCCAAATTTTTATCCAAAGTTACTTTTAATAAGAGACGGGAAAGCATCATTTTGAAAATAAACTTGACATTGATAGCGATTTAAGAGTGACTAGCATTGAAGATTTGATATCAAAAGTTTACCCTGATATAGTCGAAATAGAAAATGAAGATTATTAATGGATGAGTCAAAGGACAAATTAACGATCTAATTTCAACTAAACCTCCAGGAGATATAGTGATCTACACATATATAGATAATGTAATGGATCAAGAAGATGCGATCCATTACCCACAGGACCCGAGTAACCTTCTCCCACATTCAAGTTAAAAATAGGTGCCCCAATAATTTTATTTCCAAATCTTAAACCACCAAATTCATGTATCGAGACACGACTTCAAGTCAAATTTCTTTGATTGGTTCAGTAGTTGGTCAAACAGTGCTTATACCTCGAATCCCATCAATTAAAATCATTTACCTTTTAATTTTAAAAGAATTAAATTTCCCGTTAATTTATCTTTTGCCCTAATAATAAATCATGAAGGAAAACATCTAAACACGTAGGAATGGATTTACGTAAAGCATGCTTTTCACACAACTTTCTGACACAAGAAAATAAAACTAAAAATATCATTTACGCAGAAGTACTTTAAAAAACAGGGTATTCCAAAATTCTCTTTACAGCCTCAAAAATTCATACGTTTGAAAATAAACAAGATATTTATATTCTGTCTATTGCATGTATTACTGCAACTTATAAAGTTTGTTTTAGTACCCTTGGTGGCCCTAAGCACTTCCAGTCTGTAATCAATTTCAAGCCAGGTACGCTGTAACTTGTCGCCTGTGATTGTACTAAAAGCTTGTGTAATGCGGTGTGTCAAGTCAACAATTTCATTAACCGGTGTCCGGTGAACAATGTCCTTTAAATAACCCCACAAGAAGAAGTCGAGAGGTGTTATGTCCGGAGATCTTGGTGGCCATGGAATTGGGCCATCCCGTCCAATCCAACGGTTGAAAAAAGTTTCGTTGAGATGTTCCCGAACTACTGTCAACCAGTGTGATGGTACACCATCCTACTGGAAGTAAACAATCGGCTGTAATTCTTCCAACTGAGGAAGAGAAAAGTTTTGAAGCGTATCCAGGTACACGCAGCCAGAAACTGTGGTTTCTATGAAAAAGAAAGGACCAATGATTTTGTTGTGCATAAGCCCACACTACACATTCACTTTTAGGCTGTCTTGTTGAAGCTCGACAACCGCAAATTCGTACCTTGTGGCGGTTGATTGTACACATGGAACGTGGCCTCATCACTGAAACACACCTTTTTTCAAGAAATATTCATCATGCTCAATACATGTAACATACCTACGGCAAATTCCACACGTTTTGGTCCATTTTTGTTAGTAACAGTGCCTGCAACAACTGTACCTTATAGGCATACAGACGCAATTGTTTACCAAGAACCCTGTGGATTGTGGTTGTAGGCATTTGGAGTTGCCTTGAAACCTGACGAATTGAAGCTTTCGGATTGTGCTGGATTGTTTGCCGTATTCGCTCCATATTTTCTGGATTTGTGCTGGGTCATCAGGCTCCACTTTTATACAATACTGATCCGGTGCTCATAAAGCTTGTGTGCCATGCACGGATGGAGGTTCTGGATGGTGGGTCTCTTTGGAATTTCGTCCTGAAGTTCCGTTGAACCTGTGTTCACTTATTACTGTTCAGTCTATTGAATGAAAAAACTTTATTAATTGCAGTAATGCATGCAAAAGACAGAATATGAATATCTTGTTTATGTTCGAAGTTATGAACACCTTGTATATTGTTTTAAAATCGTGGTCATAATAACAGAAATTGACTAGGGCAACAGCTGATATCATATAACTAAAAATTCATAATATTTCAAAATTATGACTAATCTTAAAAAAACTTAATCCGATCCTGACCTGATGTTTATTGATCAGGTTTTTTGATCTTAGATTTGTACAACATTTTATAATCCAACTTAAAAAACTCAACCCGTCTAACCCTTCTCAGGTAAAAGGCTTTGTGAGTTAGATTTGTATATGAAGATACGCACCCCTATTGACAGGTAGGTAACATATGAAAAAGAGATAAGTTACCACCTGGAAATAAAACATGGCGCTAAGGTTTTTGTACGTCTACATATGCGTGAGAAAATCATTTTTCGTAACTGTGATACTTCATCGAAAAAGTTACTCTGTTTACTGTAAAACAAATATTTTATATTTCTTGATAATCTTTAATCAACTATACATAGTTATTCCAGAATTTTTTCAAATTGTTAAAAATAGAATCTTTCCGTAAAATACCTCTAAACCACTCTTTTAAGTTTGGTAACAGGAAGTAATCGGAGGGACTCATGTCTGGTGAATATTGTGGATTAAGCAATAAATAGTAACTTAGTTTGATATTTCTTCTATAATAATATCGGAATCAGAAAAGCAGCATTGTATAAGCCAGTTGGCGTTCTCCCTTTTTGTTAAATAATCAGTAAATATTTTCGGAATTCTCAAACGGTATATCAATGACCATCTGAATGAAAAAAATAAATTTTGCTTTATTGGGAACACGTTCCTCGAAGTCCATTCTGTACTTAATTTCTTGTTGTATAATTATGTACACACGTTTTATCTACTTCGAATTTTTAATGCAAGCAAGCTTTTGATCAGAATTTAGTGTTCTTGGCGCCCGCCTTTAACCGCCTTCTTCATAGATGACATAAATAACATGGTGGAAACTAACTATGTAATCCAATAAACTTCTGGAAAGTTACTCCTCAGTAAAAACATTCTTGTAGATTGAAAAGAATAAAAATAATTATGTAAAATTTGCAAATGATCAAATGTTACAAACACAACAGAAATAATAAAAACTAAAATAACTCTAATTATGTGGATATATGCTCATTAAGTGTTGTTGTAGGTCAAACATATCAAACAACCTAACTAATGAAAACTAAATTGTGCATAAAAAAGTTGGTAATAGTCCGGTCAATTTAGATATGCCAAGGTCTAAAAATTTGCGTAGAGCTAAATATCTGAATATTCAAAACATCACAGTGCCTGTAAAAAAGTCTATTCAAGGTCTTGAGGTTAGACTTTTCAAGTTTTAGTAAAATATCTCGAGATTTTCTAATTTTTTGTCACTATGAATCGGATCGGATTAAATCCGAGAGTGTGATATCGGGAGAGTATGGAGCGTGAAGCCTCAAATCATATCTCAATTCCTTAATTTCGTTCGTCTTGCAATATGCGCCGGATGCTTTTCGATTAAAGATTGGTTCATTCCATCCAATTTTTCATAATAAAGATCAAAAGCTTGTCCAGGTGTTAGCACTTCAAAATGAATAATTCCGGGTATACTCTAGCAAGCCCGTAGAACCGCCTTCTGGGATGTAATCTCGGCTTAGCACTACTTGTTAACGACGCTTGAGAGGTCCTCAATTGTCTGACATGAATTGCTTTCACTCCAGCCCATAGCATGTTGTAGCAATATTTATGATCTTTCTAATCGATAGTGGTCAGAGTGATCAAAATTATGAAAATTGCGAAATTCAAATAGTTCTTCTAATGCTGATCCTCTTCTGATATTTGGATTGCCATTTAATCCCAAATTACCAAAAAAAATCTAATATTTGATTATTCATAAATAAACAAGTCGAAATAACCTTAGAATATCTCTGACACGACTTCGAAATACACAATGAGCTGACAATCAAATATCCACAATCGCAGAAAAGTTTTGATCCTCCTATATTGATCAAACAAATATTATTAATACCTATTTGAAGCTTTCGAATGTTTGTAGCTTCACTAGTATTATTAAAGCTCATTTCACCGGACTAAAATTTAAACTCCTAAATGCACTTCATCTACACGAGAAGTTTTATTCAAGGTTATTTTTTTATATAAGTATCACCATCTGCCAGTTATATAATACAAGTACAATAAACTTAAAAAACTGCGAAGGAAGTAAGTATGGTGACATTAAAAAACAAACAAATCTTGTTACGGTATTGAAAATATTTTTATACATAGCAATGACATACAGGGTGTTTTTAAATTTATACAATATAATTCAGGAGGTGATTGATCGTATGAAATTAAGAGCTTCCCGAGATTTCAACCTTAAAAGGTGGTAATTAAAATAGACTTTTTATTTTTTTGGTAATTATACACTTTCACGGTCACTTGGTTTTTTGGCTCTAGAAAATCGAAAAATGGATGGATTTTAATGATCTTGGTCTCAAAATGTTCCATTTTACGGCGGATTTATAAAAAAAAATAGTAGAAATAGCTGGAATGAAAATTTCTCATAGTTTTACTGTTTTAAATCGTAAAAAAAAACGGTTTTGCAAAATAATCCTTTTACAAAAAATTATGGTAATTATACACTTTCGCGGTCACCTGGTTTTTTGGTTAGGTTAGGTTACGTTAGGTTGGCTCTAGAAAATGGAAAAATGGATGGATTTTAATGATCTTGGTCCCAAAATGTTCCATTTTACGGTGGATTATATAGAATATAGAATATAGTACGAAACTATTCACGAAAATTGATTGTTTTTCATCGATTTCATTTTAAGCTATAAAAACTGAAAAAATCATTCTTTTTGGATTTTTTTTATTGTTTATTAATTTATGTAGAATACAAAAAAAAATATAAGAACTTTATCTGATAATGAGATAATTTTTTGTAAAGGATTATTTTGCAAAACCGTTTTTTTTTTACAGTAAAACTATGAGAAATTTTCATTCCAGCTATTTCTACTAATTTTTTTTATAAATCCGCCGTAAAATGGAACATTTTGAGACCAAGATGATTAAAATCCATCCATTTTTCGATTTTCTAGAGCCAACCTAACCAAAAAACCAGGTGACCGCGAAAGTGTATAATTACCATAATTTTTTGTAAAGGATTATTTTGCAAAACCGTTTTTTTACAGTAAAACTATGAGAAGTTTTCATTCCAGCTATTTCTACTAATTTTTTTTATAAATCCGCCGTAAAATGGAACATTTTGAGATCAAGATCAATAAAATCCATCCATTTTTCGATTTTCTAGAGCCAAAAAACCAGGTGACCGCGAAAGTGTATAATTACCATTTTTTTTCTAAAATTTCAGTGAATCTAAAAACTTGAAATACGGGGGTGAAATTAGCAACTCTTACTTTCAAACATTTATTATGAATCGTATTAAATTTTTCATCTATTGGTTTTTGGGCTTTGAAAAGAAGTTTTGATATAAAATAAAGGGTTGTTAGTTTCATTGTAAAAATACCCGTGGTAAATAGAATTTCAAATTTCTAGCTTTACTGAAATTTTAGAAAAATAATAAAAACTCAGTTTTAATCACCACCTTTTAAGGGTGTTATCTCTGATAGATGTGAGCTGAGGAAATTTTGTTATAGGATCTTAATTTCAGACGAGTAATCACATCCCGAATTTTGCCGCATGTCTTTAGAAACACTCTTTATAAAATTAAAAAGTCGATATTAAATTTTTTGTATCTAATATCACGATGAAAAAAATACAGATTCTGTAACATGTACTATGTATTCAATTTTCACCTATTGCCACTTTTCCAAATCATACGGATATCATTATCATATATTTTTTACTAATGTTTTTCTTCGTTTGTTACATGGTTGTCTGGCTTAACTTTTTATTTTCTTATAGTGATTTCTGAATTTCCATTACTAAACTCAATCGCTTCTTAACCTTTCTAATGTTGCAAACCCCCTAAAAGTAGGAAAAAAATGTGGAAAAACCTTGCAACGTCGTCTGCTATAATATTTTTATTTGACCCAATTAGTCAAAATACACTAAAACATTGTATATCCGGTACTGTCCTCAAATGACTGTAACACGTATTTGATACTAAACAAGTGATTTTTCTGTTCACTGATAAGAAACAAATACATAGTTAGTAAATTTTCATTATTCATAAAATATACAATTTTTTCCCTTCACCCTGTATTGGCGTTGGTAAGTATATTCATTCCATCTCTAAATTGTGTATTAACATGTATACTGAATCATTTAGAAAATATATTTTTTATAGTTATATTGGAGCCGATCCTGCGATAATATTAGTACGTCTAGTCGTTTAGTTTTTTAATGAGTGGTTTGTCTGCATATCCATTTAACAAAACTAAGTAACAGGTTTTCTAATGTTTACATTAATACCCTATACCTGGTAAACTTAACCTTCGCGATATTAGAATTGCAGATGAGTCATTTTTTATATAATTTAATGAAAATTAAATAAGTCAAGGTCATTCATATTATTATTCATTCCTAGAATCAATTTAATAAACCAAAATATTTTCGTAATGGCTAATGGGAAATGTTTATATGTATTTTTCTAAACTAATTTCTATATTCAATATTTCGAAAATATTTTCTGCCGTTCTTCATAGGAGACTAATGCCTCGACGAATATCGAATTACAATTCCTCTGAAGAGCGTGATGGCAATCGACCCTTGTGTCTATATTAACATCCCCAATGGCTCGCAATTGCAAGGAGAAGTTGTAACTAATGACTAGTTTCGACGTCATTACGTCTCATCAGAGCAGTTTAACAACTGATTTTCCTGATTCTGAACATGGAGTAGGTAGGTAAAGGTCGTGCTCCGCGTTCCTAATTGGAGAAGCGAGCTTACGAATTAGGCAAACGGATTCAAAGATGTATAAAGAAGGAAGATTCAGAATTTTTAATCTTTTAAAGAAGTCCGAGTAAATATCTAACATCTCTCTTTTGTAGTTGTTGTACCCCAAAAGAAAAGGGTATATCGTTGATGCGACTCGATAAGGGTATAATAAACTGTTAAGGAGGTGGGTAAGTTTAATTCTTTGGAAAGTGATCTCAGCGCAAAGTAGTGCCACAGCAAGAAAAGGGAATACAAATTGGGTCGCATTGTATATGTCGCTCTAAAAAGTATACATACGTACAAAAAAAGAAGAGAAGGAAGGAAAGAAAATGCTATAGCATCCCACTACTATCAAATTTGAATAAGTAAATATACAAAATGGAAAAAATAATGTTACTTTGGAACCACCCTGTAGAAAAGTTGATATGCCCTGCCCGTTATCCATAAATCTCGGGATTATAAAGAAAAAAGAACGCTCATAAATTCAACTAGCTGTATTCCTATTTTTGATTTTTATATCCTCTATAAATAACTTTGTGAAAGAATATGCTGTTAAAATCCTTGTAGGTAAGTGAAGTAATAAATATTGTTCCATCAGATGCACCTCATTTTGGTTTACGTTGCTAGAATGTAAAAACTCGATAGAGGAAACGATTTTAAAGCTCACAAATTACAATTACAATGATAGTTTACGACATAATGTTGTTATGTAACAGTCGCATATAATATTACGATAAAACTTCAATGTATTAGTCGAAAATTATTTTTTATTTTCAGTTTCTTGACTAGTTAATGTTCATATATAAGGGGCAACTCAATCTGAAATTTGATTTTCTATTGGGGTAAGATGACCTAAGGGTCTATTTACTCATTATAAGATTCAACTTTCTGTTTTCAAATTTAATCAGCGATCAATGTATACGTAGGAAACCCTTGAGAAATTGGCAATAATAAAAATGCTATACGAGGTCTGGCTATTAAATAACGAGACTGGTTACGAAAAAGGGTTTTATTATAAAAATTAGACTGCATTCGAATGCTCTCATTCAATATACTTCCCTCTCCTCGCCACACACCTTTCCATACCTTTTTTCCATTGATCTAAATAGTGCTGGAAGTCTTCTTTGGTGAGGTCCTTTAGGAACTCTTCCGTTTTTTACTTTACCGCTTCTATCAACTCAAATAGGGTCCCTTTCAAAGCAGATCTTTTTCTAACCTTTCAAGGAAATCTGATCAAACCCGTTGAAGCAAGAGCTTTTGGTCAAGAGTCAGATTTTTTGTCACCATCTTCGCACAGACTTTTATCATGTGTAATTCCTCGTGCAAAATTTTCTAACCGTTTCTTTATCGGCGTTTACAGCCTCGGAAATCATCCGGATTCTCATTCGACGCACAATTTGGTTGATTTTGGTCACTGTTCACGGAGTTGAAACAGTTACGTGCGACTTGGACACTGGTCATCTTCAGTGCTCTGTCGGCCTCCACTAAGGCGCTTACCACTCCCACGAGATAGAGAATTGTCCCCATAGGCCTCTTGCAACAATTTATAGCACTCATTCGGAGTTTTTTTCAATTTAACAAGAAATTTGAGTTTGATACCTTGCTCGTCACGAGAAAAAAACACGTTCGTTTCAAACAACTACTGCACAAATATTATAATAGTGACGGAAACGTATTTTGGGACGTGCATAGACAAGATATCTAGATACCCAACGCACTACTCGTTTGTTTACCCCGCACGTCTAGAGAGCCCTCTAGGCGCACAATTTTGTCATTTGATAGCCAGACCGCGTATAACATCAAATAACTCAAAATATTCATTTGATAAACAAATTCTGATCCCGAGATTGGCTTCAAGAGTAAATAATTTATTTCTAGTGAAACATAGATTCAGTATTTGTTGAAGTACAATTTATCTTTCGCAAAATATTGAAAAAACTTTTGTGTTACTCTATATACGTTTTGATTGACTCTAATTTTTCGAAAACTGTTCATATGACGTGTTTACTAATATTTATTTTGAAAATACTTTATTTTGTCCTGTCATTCACTATAAGGTGAATTTTTTTAAAGCGACTAAGGGTGTCATCAAATTTTTTCATATATTCTCAAAAATAAATTCATCGATAGTAATCTTGTCAACATTCTATTGTGCAGTTATGATAAAACGGGTCATTAAATGCACATCTGTATAATTTGGAATAATCAGTCGTGGAATTATTGTTTAAAATGTTTAAATAAATCTATAATTTTCAATTCTGAGCTGAATTTGATAGTTCGATATTGAAATTAAGATATCATCATAAGTTTTTATTATATAACATCAACCAATATTGAGGGGTCAATGAACAGTATATGAGTGCCTATTTTCACTGAAGCAACTAACTAGTGAAAAAATTATTGTAGAACGCAAAATGAGAGGAAATCGTTCAACTACGGTAAGCATTTCTTGAAAAATATATCCAATACCAAGAGCTATTGGCAGAAGTTTTGGTATAAGCCTGTTGGTTTGAAGAAGTATTTAGTTCACCCAAATATTTATAGTTTATCGAATGCAATTAATTTTTGGATCCATAGTAGACATTCTACCCGGGACTAGCTGTTGAAAATATTTCATTTCTTCTGCTAAATCTATAGCATGTGCACGTGTGCCGCGAAGATTTCATTTCAGCTGGAATTTGCGTCCATCCTGCCATGTTTGACGAAGATGAGACAAGGCCTGGCAAAACACCGTACATCACCATAAACAACGCCTAGCTATTACTAGAAACATTTGACTTGAATAACAAATCAGGTCTTACGGATTACGTATAGGTTAGGTTAGGTTAGGTTACGCGTGATTTTTAGTGGTGGAATATTTCTACATCTGTCACATTCCACTGCCTGAAAGATCAGGTCTTTCCTCAACCTCTTCAACACCAACCTGACGGTTTGCATGCAATCTTCGCTAAATTCAAGCTTTTTGCGTATTCTCTGACCGAATTGCTTCTTGAATAAAAATTTTCAAAACTCTTACTGAGATATATTGGTAGGCATAATTGTTTCATTGAAATTAAACAATGTTGCGGTACATTCATTGCTGCCAAATTTTATTAAGTCACGTGAACAGTTTCCCAAAATTGAACTGACAGAAAGTCGTGGGGCTACTTAATAATAAAATCAAAATTTACCCCCAATAGTCAATCTTTATTTATAGTTGTTTGCGTAGGCTGTAGTTATTTTTCGATTATATTCTTTAAGGACTAAAATACATATGCTGGTTTCTATTTACGAAAATATCGAAATTACGAATGTAGAAGCTTCAATCAGAAATAACCAGAAGACAGAAACCTTAAAACATGTGATCATTAAACAAAATGTACCTACTGGTGAAAACTTTCTAAAATTAATAGCCCAATAAATTTTAATTTGAATTGGGAAGTCTAATGAATAAACATAAATTCATTGAACTACTTGTGTAATATATTGACATTACACTACTATGTTTATCTGTTTATATGGGATTCGAATCGTTTGCTTATCGATTTCAAATACTTTAGAGTAGATCGTTTTTTTTTTGGTTTATTTATATTTATGTTTAAATACCCTGTTGGCGACGAATGATTTGAATTTATATAAAAATAGGTGATCTACGCAATTTCGTCTACGTCATATAGTAAATCTGAAGGAGTCGAAACTATGTTTAATCCACCAAAGAATGAAACGCCATTGATTAACATTTCATATATTTAGTGCTATATCATATCGATATTTTAACCGAAAGATTTTGAATGAAACGTTACATGTAAAAAAGCTATGGACAAGATAAGATTACTACTGCGATCAAAATCTCGCTTGCATTAAAAATTCAAACGAAAGTTTGGATATCTTCAAACGGGAGTTTTTTTATAGGTAAGTTGCAGTAGATTAAACTTGAATATACTATACCAACACTAGAAACAAAAATACTGTCATCGTTATAGAAACGTGCTTCCAAAAAGTGTGGAATAGTTAGGAATAGTTATTTAATAGTTAATGAGGGAATATTTTTCCGAGACGAACTATGGCTTCAACAACGAATAAACAATATTTGTGGTAAAAACACAAGCCAAATCCGAAACCAGAATAACCGGCTCTAATGTCAAAAAATAAACAGTTCAGTTCAGGAGAAAGAATAATGTCAAGGTTCTTCTTTCCTTTTTGGACTGTTGGGATTTTCTGAAATTTACCTTCAATGGGTCTTCACCAATTAGGAAATAAAAAAAACAACCTCACTACTAGCTATTATGATTTAGTTAAATATCCAATAGACTTAGATGTGGACGATATTAAATTCGATTTAAAATGGCTGTGAATGAATATTTAAATTTCAATTCAGCTCGACGAAGATTATGGAGAGACTAGCCCACCATATAAAGAAAGAAGTGGTACTAACCATTAAGTAATAAATTAACTAATAATAACTCCTCGCGTTAAAACAAATTTTGATGTTATAAATACAAGATATACATGTAATAAGAAGTTTTTGTTTAATTTTAGTACAATTTGCAACACAAATTAGCAACAAATATGATCCTTCAAGCCGGATATGAAACACCAACTCATTTGTTGTCACCCGTATGCTTATAATTAATTATTGATTGTATCGTTATTTATTATAATTCATCAACACCTGGCAAGTCACGTACATGTGTGTAGGAACTAAAAAAATATCTATTGTCCTAGTTAAGCGTAGGTATTCCAAAAAAAATCGTGATAAATTTCCATTTTGGTACTCCGCCTCGGTAGATGCTAAATTATATTTTCTAATAAAATTATCAACTTCACGAAGTGTCGAGAAGTTTATTTAACGACGGAAGTGGATTCACAATCGTTTCATTAAAATAAATGCGTGGACAAAAGGTCACAAATAACACTCCTCTTAAAACCCACAGTGCAGAATCGGATTTAGGGCGATATCAAAGTTTAACTGAGTAGGATGGAAATAATTTGTAACAAACAATTTAAGTAATAATAGTGGCCAGGTTTAATCCCCTATATTACAAATACAGAAATTAGGAACTTCGATGTAGGAACAAGATAAATATATTCCAATTACAAATAAATGGAGAAACACAAATACAAAATCTTTAAGAGTTTGTTACAAAACGTACTGGATTGATGTTCGTTGATATAAGAACAAAGATTACTAATTTTCCCGGATCTAACGGATAGATATCAACGCACATCACATTTTTCAGTTTTTCTCATATGCTTTAAATTTGAAATATTAAATTATTAAAACTGAAAATTTATGAAAATGTCCTGTCGTGTATTATCTCTTATGATAGCGAAGTAGAAAGTTTAATGTATATAATAAAATTACACAATCTATTTCAAAGTAAACACCATGCTTGAAATCATAAACATTTTAAACATTTTATTCAAGTTCGGGCACTTTCATTCCTATTGAAATGAATCTATTGATGGGGTGTATAGAATATGGTTTATTGCATTCAACAGTTTCAAGTCATTACACTTAGATATGGAAAACCAAGGTTAGTAAACATCAAATGAAACTGAAATTACTCTACCAACGATAAATTTCTATAAATATTATTGTCTGTTAGAAGTTAGCAGCTTCTTCTGAGTTCTGCTTAAATGTATACAAAATACATTTTATCTACCAATAAGGAGATAAACTTTCTGAAATACTATGATTTTATTAGTTACTTTTGTTTACATTGACCTATAATTATAGAAGTTCATTGAAAACTGCAGAACGATCAGATATTTTTCAATTAAAACTTAACGTATCAATTCGTCATAAATAAAATGTCGGCTTCTAATTATTTGTAATGATATTGCGTTTAAAAAAACACCATATAAAAATGATTTTTTTTTAAATTCTTTTCTTTCAATATTTCAGGTGAATAATTGTTATTTGCGTTATAAGTCCGGGAAGTTCTTTAGTACGGTACGAGGTAGATGTTTAAGGACGAGGCGACGAAGAAGCCGAGTCAAGAATATCTATGAAATGTAATTTCTGAATTGTTCAAAAAACGTGAAAAAAAGTACCGTAGCGGTTCATTTTTTCACGCTTCACGTTAAAAAAACTGTAGACATGTGTCATTTTTTAACGCAATTACAAAATTTTTTTTATGAAAATAATGAGCTGTGTACGCTTTCTTTCTCGTGTCAATTCGTTTCTCCGATAAACTGTCCCACTTTTCTTTCTTGATATTCGTTCAAGAAAATCCGTTTTGTATCTAATAGTACTAAAGGATTTTAGTATTATTATTAGTGATGGAGAGTAATAGTGAGGAAAATTTAAACTGCACACCAAAAGATATTGTTGAATCGGCAATTGCAGCGACTATGAATCTTCTCCCTGAGAAATCCAGGGAATAGTATTTGAAGGAATATAATTCTTTTATGGAGTGGCGTACTAAAAAAGGCATAAACAGCTTCAAAGAATGAGTGTTCCTAGCTTACATTGAAACTAAATCCAAAATGTGGAAGTCTTCAACACTTTGGTCGACTTATTCAAAACTGAAAGGCACCCTAATGGTAAATAACGACGTAGACATCATTAAGTACTCTAAACTCATTGCATATTTGAAAAATAAATCAGTTGGCTATAGATCCAAAAAATCTAAAACATTTGCGCGTGAAGAAATTAATAAGTTTCTGTTGCAAGCTCTAGACGATCATTACCTCATGCGTAAGGTATGACATCAAAAAATTTTAATGTAAGCTTAGATATTGTTTGTAACATCTTTTTGGTTGTTTTAATATTCTGAACCGCAGGATAAAATGAAGTGTAACGATATTAATAATAGCGGAAATGTTTAATTACCACAGTACCTTATACAAAAACTCATGTTCAGCTCCTATTAGTCGTTCCCGGTGGTAATATAATTCAACTAAAGAATTACGGTGGGTGGAAATCCAACTCAGTTGCGGAGGGTTACTTAGACGATTCAATAAAAAACAAAATAGATTCCGCGGTGGAAATTTTAACGGGAACAACTAGTTCGACTTCAAGCAACATTGTAAATGTTCACAATCCTACCAACAATCGAATAAGTACTAATATAACTATAGACGATGTAACTTCTTCTTCACTTCAAATTAATAATGCTTACAGTTGTACTTTTAATATAACTATTACAAAATAAAAATTGATAAAAGTTATGTCGAATTTTTTTTGAGTATACGGACGCAAAAAAAGTTTTGTAGGAAACTCGTGAGTAAAGTAACTTTTTTCAATCATAGGAATTGCCGTACGTCAAACCGTCCTACTTGTGTCAAAAAGTATTACTTTACTCACTTGTTGCGTAAATAACTATTAAAGTTCGTACTTTATGCACGGTAGTAGAAAAAAGATTGTGAAGGGAATGAGAATTGTATTGAAGAAATGCTTGTAAGAATTTGAACCATATGTTTATACCATCGTATTTTGTCGTATTATTTTTTAAACACCATTAGAAAAAACGCATATGCTAGACATGTTTATTATTGTTTTAGATATAGTGTTTGGTTAATTTTAGCGATTATTATTTGTTTGCTTGATAAACACTCGACAGATCTTGGTATTTAATCCCCATTTATTGACTTAGTAATTTCAACTGCATCTGTTTCGAACATTTCTTATATTCCCCATTTAATGATCATGATGACACTGTCTATTAAAAATATTTTAATAATAAAAACACGTTTTTGCTATTTTAAGTTTATTCACAACCTCCTATAAATGTTAATAAATGCATAAAGAAAATTTTTAGGTTAGTTTCTCAAATATAAATCAAGAAGAATATCAAAAAAACGTGATTAATATAAAAAATACTTGACATCAATTAATGAGTGGTAGACAAATAAATTAATAATAAAATCGTTGGTCGACCTGTTCGGATAATGAAAAACTGGAATTTGATGTTTTTTAATTAACAGATTTCGCTGTCAATTTTATTTTTTCATCAAATTTGTTTTCGTGGAAAAGTAGCACTCTCAAATTATTGTCACAGTGGCAAAAGAAATACCACAGAGAAGATGCAAATTTGACTCCAAATACATTTCAAAAGTTTGTACTAATTTTGCACTCTAAATAATTAGATTAATTTCGATTTTAATAGATCGAAAAAATTTAATAGTATTTATGAATAGCGTTGATTGTCAAAAACGGATCATATAATATTTTTGTCTTATTTCGACCAATGTGTTCCATAAATTTTTGTGCGATTTCTGCACAGAGTTGTGGAAAATTTCAAAGGTTCTGTATGGCTCAATAGCTTTTTGTAAGGTATGCGCTTGCTATCTTCTACTGTTCAAATTTCAAGTAAATCGTCTTGATGGAAATCTGAAGGAAAAAGAGTTGCTCACTGGACTATAGTTCTTTTCTGATATCCTGATTTCACATTCCATCTTTGAGAGTCACTTCCTTAATTATTCTTAGCTGTTTCATTTCAGTCGTTCTCATCATTCTTTTTGTTGTTACGGTTTTTTTTTTCTATTGCATTAATGTTACGTAGATTCTCATTTTGTTTTGTGTAGTTGAGTTTCGTTGTTTACTATATTATGTTATTATTTACAGCTAATTTACATCTAATCGGATCATTGGCTATTACCATTGAGTCTTCTTAGTGTAAAAACTCATTCATCTTGATCCTATCTATGATACTTTCTATGATAATATTGAATGGTATATGACTAAAATATCTTTCTGTCTAGTTCTGATTATAACGCCGGTGTTCAGCTCTTTACCTTTACCATTTATATAATTTAAATTTCTTATTTCTTAGACCTTTTATATGTGTTTATTCTTCTAAATGTTCTTGATTTTAGGTTTATTCAGTTTCAAAATTAGTCCTTTTTTAATAATTTTTTAAAAGAAAGATAAAAATTAAGTTAAAATAAAAGAAGTAATATTATATATCAAGTGCCTTGTACTATGACGCGATCTACATAGGGCAGACATTTCAGTATTTAGAAAATAGACTAAAAGATCATCAATACGATAAGAAAAATAAAACTGCATTAACGAACTATGAAATATCAAAAAAATAAATAAATTCAATTATAATAAAGATTCAGAAATTTTAGGAACGGAATCTAATACACGAAAAAGAGAATTTTTAGAAATGGTTCACCTTCATAAGAACGAAAAAGGTATAAATGAGAAAAAAGATAATAAAGCTACACTCAATTTATTTGATTACTATTACATATTTGAGATGTAAGAAATAAAGAAAAATTCATTTTAAAACACATTTCTGTTTTGATTTTATTCTTATTTTGATATTCATGATGTAGGTGATCTATTGATTCATATAAATATACAAATTGTCATTGTCAATATCATATTTTGAAAAAGACTAAAATAAGTCGAAATTTTTATCTTTATTTCAAATAATTATTAAAAAAGGACAGAAGAGACCTAAAATCTTGTTTTTAGTTCTCTTCTGTTTCAAAATTAGTTTTTTTCGATAATTTTTGAAAAATAGATAAAATTGACGTTTCGACTTTTCTCTAAGTCTTCATTAAAATATGATATTGAAACTGAAAATTTGCTTATTTATATTGATCTATAGATCACCTCCATCATGAATATCAAAATAAGGATAAAATCAACTTAGAACTTGTTGATTTTATCCTTATTTTGATATTCATGATGAAGGTGATAAATAAGCAAATTGCCAGTGTCAATATCATATTTTGATAAAGACTTAAAGAAAAGCCGAAACGTTAAAATTTATCTTTCTTTCAAAAATTATCAAAAAAAAATAAATTTTAAAACAGAAAAGACAGACCTAAAATCAAGAACATTCAGATGCATTAATATATCAAAATGTCTAAGAAATTTATTATAGTCTTCAGTAATAGGTAGTGTCATACTATAGATTTTTCTATCTCTCTATTTCGAAAATCAGAGCACTGAATCATAATATCCCTAATTCTCAAAGCTTTTATACATTTTCGTTTCACCTCTAATGGAACTTTCGTGTTAAATTAGGTTCCAGTATTTATCCTGTAGAGTTGTTTTTTGCGGTGATTGATCTCATTGTCCAGGATTTTGTTACCGTATATTCGAAATGCACAATTTAAACATCAAACTTTCGATATGAAAAAATATCAAAATGTTTCATTACCGTATTTCGTGTTAAATTTTTTTTTTGTTGTTGCAGGATTTCGGTCATTTGGGCCAGCGAAAGAAAGTCATGAAATCAAGAGAGGAATTATTATCGTAAACGAAGTTTAGCGGATAATTAAATGTTGTCACAGTTAACAAAAATGACATAAATTTGAATTTTCGATTATACTAGGAAATCGCTTCCTAAATATATTAATAAAATATCAAGACTAAATAAACAAGAATATAATTGGTTTAAATTGAAGATGGCCAGTTTTTCCATTGTCATAGTGTTTCTAGTCCTAGTCATTTTTAGTGTTAATGCCAATGTTTATCTTCATCGCAGGCAACGAAAATCACAGGTGAGTCAACAGTTTTTATTGGACTAGTTTACAGTGGCGGCGCTTGTACAACAGAATGTAAATAACGTCAATAATGTCAATTTAGCAAAGGATTCTGTTTATAAATGAAAAACTTACCCGGAAAATTTTTTGCTCCAGTAGAAATATACTGAAATCAATTAATTCGAAGTCATCTGATTGAAGACAAGCAATCAGTACAACTGAAGTATTACTAAAAACAGATCCCATCACCATCATTTTATCACGTTGCTTTGGATACATTTATTTCGATTTTGACGTTTCAAATATTTAATATTTCAAAATGTCACGATTTGGTTGTAATACTGACGAGAATATTAATGAAATTATAGAATCAACATACCAAAAAATACCGTTTACAGTAAAAAATTTGTATGGAAAGCACTTATTGCCTTTTGCAATGATAGAATATCAATTAGATGGAAATCGGACGGCGGAAGAATTGGCGTTGATTTCAAAGGATTTGGTTTAAAGAAACTACAGTCAAAACTATGTGGAACCAAACAAGTTATTACAAGAAAAATATTATAGACAAATGAATGTTATTATTGACCCAAACAAAGTTTGACAGCATTAAATTCCGTAGAAATAACTAAAATCATAGATTTATGGTATGAAAATACCCCTGAAGGGCTGCAACGGAAATTCCATTATATAACCGCGGTAGAATTATCTTAGCGAGATGGGGAAGCTGCTGCTTACTTGACTGACTTTTTTGGATTGATTTAACCACTATGGTTCTGTAATAAATCGAATTGAAAATAACCAGCGCTGGATTAAGAAGTAGTGGAGCTAAAATCTATCCGGGGCTCACCGAAGAAAATCAAAATCAGCTCGAACTTAAATGTAATATATTAGTTTTAAATAAAAATAAGTTAAAATCTTATCTCATAAACTATATAAAGTTACTATTTAAAAAACGTTTTTCCCGTTTTAGTGTGGCAAAATTTTCAATTATCAAAAATTCATATTCTGCAAGTTCTCGTTTTCAATTCACAGTCTTGATAATAAATCCTATATTGGTTTTAAAATGAATGATCAAGTTAGTCATTCTGCGGGGCACCTACCTGCTCGGGACCTAGTGCTTCAGCCCCCCATAGACCAGTCCTAAATCCGATGCTGAATATAACCTTGTATTCAGTAAGACTTGCCAAGGTTGGTTGAAGAATTTTTACTGAATTTCTAATACAAAACAACGATAGCAAATATTAAAATCTACAGATTATTCTTAAGAATAAATCGTCACTGAAAATCCGAAAATAATCACTGGTATTAGAAAATGCGGAAGAAATACGATTCAAAAGTGGACAAAATTATCTGCCGAAGCGATTGACTTGAATACCAAGGAAAAAAATTACTAATCACTCCAACAGATCGATCGTGGTTAGTCGATTGGCCAAAAGTGGTGTACAAGAGCAAAAGCTTATAAACATTACGGGTCACAACAATGTCAACTTAATAAAACCGTACTAGAATATTGACGAAGAACATCATCAAATTCTTAACAGCAAGCGTATTGGAAATACATCTTCATCAGTTTTAGAAACTAAAACGTTCGGATCTTCACTTAAATTTTCTAATTATTCTTTCGTTAATTGCACCTTTAAATAGATTATCTTTGCTCTGTATTTTCTCTATTATTAGCAAAAAAATTTCTATGTGAATAACCCTCGAACATTGATAAATGCTCAAAAATTTTATTACAACTTTTTTAAGATATTGCTTATAGACAACGAACATTCGCCTTCGACGTCGATCTATTTCCAAACAAGCTTTCGAAATCTGTTATAAAGTGTTTTCGAACAATTATCAATGTCCTTACTACTGATAATGAGTACATGGTTTTCTCAAAAAAATATTCAAAACTTTTGTCATTTTTCATGATAAATACAGAAATACCTAATTCATTATTGTTTCTTAACTGATTTTCATCTAATGTACATCTAACAAAAGTTTTTATTCAGTTTCACTCCCTAACGACAGATTTTGTTCATTATGATCTGGTCGTTTTTAAATAATAAACACGTCAAATGAAAAGAAGGAAAAATTAAATGTCTTCATATATTGCATGCTAAAATCCGTCTTTTTGTAAAAATTCCCATTTCGACACCGATAACTGTATTTGCAAGCTACAAGTGCACTGATTCAATGTGCACACGAATCATTGTGAGAGAAGGCATTAAATTTGGGAATGTACGTGCACATGTGCACTTATTGAGTTAATTATAACTGTTAGAGCAAAGGGAACAGCGTTCGCAATAATCACCTATTTTATCAATATTTCTTAAATTCGCAAATTTTATTATTGTTGTTACTTTTTTCAAGGTATTTACGCCGATAACAACGAGATCTAGCCCAAAACCTAATATCATCTTAATTCTAACCGACGATCAAGACGTGGAATTAGGTTCGATGAATTACATGCCAAAAACTTTGAAATCAATCCGTGACCACGGGGCTGAATTCCGTCACGCATACGTTACAACCCCTATGTGTTGTCCGTCTCGGTCGTCATTACTTACAGGAATGTATGTTCACAACCATTTTGTTTATACGAACAATGATAATTGTTCGAGTACACAATGGCAGGCCACACACGAGACCAGAACATTTGCAACGTACCTATCAAATGCTGGCTATCGAACCGGTAAGTCAAATTAACACGTTGTTATTATCTTATTTCTCGATTTATGTATGTATATAGCGGATACGAAAAGTATCGTAATATGTTGATACAAAGGGAAATCGAAAAGTTATATCGCTTTAATATATTAAATTCAAACGAATAAATTTATAATCTTCGTTGTTCTTCTTCATTGTCAACATCATTTTGTTATCTAGTACGCAAATTTTCAAGACCAGACGGATAAAAACCAATTAGTTTTTGAATAAAATATCTCGAGATGCCATTTAGGATATAATTTTTTGCTACCAAGAAAATGTTGTAGCGAACAGAATAAATGGAAATTCTAGGATTCTATATCAGTGAAAATAGTGGGTGAGGTAGCACTTTCCATTATAATTTAATAATTTCTTCGATATTGCATTATAGTGTCGCAGAATAACACATTTTCCGTTGACAATCGCTGTTCATCTATCAAGATTTGACCACAACACAAAATGTTTTTCTCCGCCACGACAATTGAAAAAACTCCTTGCGCATGCCTTACGACGGATCTTACGAGGTGAAAAAAATTTCAGCGATCGACCGATTGAAACCGGCTTACACTTTGAACGAGACATCGCCAGACGACATCAACCTACAAAATCAACGGATAACTGCAGCAGCTCAAAATCGGAAGCAACAGCAAGAACTTCGGCAGAGTGACGAGTTCGATTCGTACAATGTTATCAAGCCGGTTTTTCCTGAACACATACATTCATTTATACGTATACCCATAGACAAACACTTTCGATAAATACTGGAAGCTACCATCTATACCCATCAAAAAACTGTTCTTTATGGTAATGGTTTGTTGCTCTGCTTATTTTTCCAATCTGCTGCAAATGTTCTCGGATGGTCGACCAAGGTTGGTTAAGGGTGTATAAGAGTTCCTTGATTGACTGACATGGATTTGCTTCCACTTCTGCCCTTATCATGTTGTTGACTAATACTGCTGGTATTCCGATAGAAATCCATGAGATCTTCTGGTAAAAGTCTGATATTTAATTATTTGAACAAGTCACAATAACCTCAAAACTCCTTTGATACGACTTCGAGTACACAATGAGCTGATAATTGACAATCAAATATCGACATGCGCAGAAACTACATTATTATCAAGTTCCCCTAATATCATTAGGATTAGAAACAAATTCGGTTCCAGTTTAGGCAAAAGATATCGATATCTTTTCTATCACGTTTTTTCTTTTTGTTGAACGATGTATATTTGCTATAAAAAAGTTTCGTTTAGATATAAAAAATTTAATAATGGTTTTGTGGTAACGTGATAAACTTTATTGTATTGGATAAACACTGAGTATACAAAATAACCAGTTTCCGCAATATCAACATTTCAACTGTATCATTATCTATTTTAAGAATAACGGAAAATCAACCACTATTAATTAAAACAAATTTTAATAAAAATAAATAGTTTAAAAGCGAAATTTGTATTGAAATGTTGCCGTTTGATTGAATAAAAAACTAATATACACCGATATGACAGAAAACATGTATAGAGATGGGATATTCTACTTGTAAATAACTGTTTTTGACAAAACTAGGGGGTGTGGCTTCCCAGTCATTGTTTAAACTATATTTTCAAAATACAAAGTCGATAATTTCAGTTTTTGTGATTTTAGGTTATTTCGGAAAGTACCTTAACAAGTATAATGGTTCCTATATTCCACCTGGATGGCGAGAATGGGGCGGACTAATAATGAATTCCAAATATTACAATTACTCAATCAATATGAATGGAAAGAAAATAAAACACGGTTTTGACTATCACAAGGTATTATTATTAAATTTATATAAGTATAAAAAATTAGAAACAAATATTTTTCAGGATTATTACTCAGATTTAATATTGAATGATTCAATATCATTCTTAAGGCATTCGAAAAAGCAGTACCAATACAAACCGGTGATGTTAATGATGTCCTTTCCAGCTCCTCACGGTCCTGAAGACTCGGCTCCGCAGTTTTCCGACCTATTTTTCAACGTAACAACACATCAGTACGTAGAAACACTTATAATATTTATTATAATTATTATACGAAAATGTAGATGCATTTTATACGTCTCAAAAACATTTTGCAGATAATTATTTAAATATACAAATGACCAAATTAATTTTTATTGGTAATTGACCTTACTTTGATCTTTAGTAATAAAAAAAATCAAAATGCATGAACTTGCAAAACCAATATATGATGAACCATTCATTTAATAATAAAATATTTTATATAAATATGTACTGTACAAGGCGTGTTTTTAAAATAAGTATATATATGCAGACCATTTAGGTCCATAGCCTTGGTAATTTCTCTCCATTTCTTTCGGTCCCCTGCTTTTTCTCTCCAGCTCTGGATGTTTTTCTCTCTAAGGTCTTCTTCCACTATATCCCTCCACCGTTTTTTTGGTCTACCTGTACTCCTTAAAGCCGGCTAGTAATCAAGATAAACACGTGATCATTGTGCTATCAAGCTTAAGCGGTTTATTATTTAGACTCGAGTTATCTCAGTACTGAAGCCGAGCAAGACATGGACGTTAATGTTAAAGATAGAGGTGACGAGGTCCGAACTGCTGATAGAGAAAGAACGAATATCGGTATACCACTTTCTATTCTATTCTGATTGAATCACGATGTGTGATAGACAGTGATAAACCAATGCTATCTCTACCTCTTTCAGTATTACAATTTGACTTACATGCCGCTCTCTCTATCTTGGTTCTATCTTTAGTATTGAGAGACTTTCTGAAAGTATCTGAATCCAATCCATCGTCATAGGTCATTTCAAGATCATAGTTCAGTATACATTTAGAAGCTTACGTATCCATCTAAATGGAAGCCAAACTTGACAGATGCGTTGTGTTTCCGGCGCGGAAAGGTCAGGACTACGCGGTGCCATTGTATATTATTTCCTCCGAAAGACGTCGAAGACACGGCTGTGAGACAGTCTGGTTATCCTTCATTAGATTATTTTAGAATTACATTAAAGAATTCAGATTCTAGGAACTTGTCTTTTGGTGTTTTTAATGCTGCTTTGTCTGTCATCTATGTTCTTAAACACGACGTAACCATAACGCGAGATATAGTTTGGTTTTGAAAGAAATAAGTGTTAAAAATAATACTTTTCTGGTTTGTATTTAATAATATAGGTATTAGTTTTTTTACTTTCTGGCCTACTGTTAAGATATATGAAAATAAAAAAAGAAGAAGTCAGTTAGTGAGAATCATAGAGAATTATCGAGAATGATTCATCATTAAGGTTAAGATGATATATTAATATGATTTGTATTGTACATGGAGTTGACAAATAAAGGTGTATAAGAAGGAAGACTATAAGTTAATTATTTAAAAAAAACAACAATAAGACCCAATGATGCCGCCAGAGTGTGAATTGCATTAACCGGTGCGTTTATCTAGACGTAATTATATCTATAGGGTCTGTTATGGTTTGATTTCAATCCACATGGAACACACCCTTTTAGAAAAAACAGAATTTAGCGATAAAACTCAGGATCACTTTCCAAAACGCAACCAAGGCGTATTATGGTCTTGTAAATTCAATTCCTAGAACAGCCAAATCTTATATTGATGTAGACCAGGATATTTTTTCAGAATGTTCCACACTTTTGTTTACGGAGGGATATTCTTTTCATTACGCTCATTCCTTCGACATTTTTGTATTATTGTACCATTTAGAGAATATGTGGTATGAAATATTTCTAGTTTGATAGATGGTCGATTGCGTGCGACATGAAAATCACCAATCGCTACTAGTTTTCAATTCAATTTACTAGTGTTGCTCAAGCATCAATGATGACCTACCAATCTCATTGTAAATT
This sequence comes from Diorhabda sublineata, assembly GCF_026230105.1. Classification (NCBI taxonomy): domain Eukaryota; kingdom Metazoa; phylum Arthropoda; class Insecta; order Coleoptera; family Chrysomelidae; genus Diorhabda; species Diorhabda sublineata. Next base: position 42,748,164 of record NC_079474.1, read on the forward strand.
TTATCGGCTTTAAAAAAACATGTTTTGATAGTTTTATTGTTTTGAATTCAAACGCAGTTTTTGCTTTAAGAATTTTGCTGTATTCACTATTTGCCAGTGTACATTAGATGAAGCTGGTTTTTGTAATTGCACAAACTTTCCTAGTCAGATGAATTGATTAAGAAACCTTTCCTTTCATATCTATTACTGACAATCCAAAAAAAAATAATGAAACAATTTATTCAAAATAATGTCTAATGTGACACCAAACCCATTATAGTTCACATTTTTGGTTAAATGAGCTATCTGATTAAGTAATATGTTTTAAAATAAATTTCGGAATATTTTGTTAGTACTCCAAGCTATGACCACGCACCAAATCCCGACAAACAATGGATACTACAAGTTACCAACAACATGTCACCGATACAAAGAGATTTTACTGATCTTCTGATGACGAAACGTTTACAGACCTTGCAATCTGTTGATGCTGCTGTTCAAAAAGTTGTAGAAGAGCTAGAAGAATTAGGAGAGTTGGACAATACTTATATTATTTATACATCCGATCACGGATACCATCTAGGTCAATTTGGATTGGTGAAAGTAAGTAATTCTGCTAATTTTCAAATATTTCCCCCCCAATCATCCTTGATGTTTAAATATTTTCCTTGCGATTTGATTATGTGTACGTATATTTTTAGGGTAAAAGTTTTCCTTTTGAATTTGATGTCCGTGTACCGTTTCTTGTTAGAGGTCCAGGAGTGGAACCTGGTACAGTAGTGAACGATATAGTTCTTAATATCGATTTAGCGCCTACATTCTTGGATATGGCTGGAGTAGAACCTCCACCGCATATGGACGGAAAATCTGTATTACCATTATTTCAAACTGCCAAAAGAAAAAAGATGAAATGGCCTGATACGTTTTTAATAGAGAGGTAAATTAAAACAGGAATTAAATATACTCGGTAAAAGTTATTTTTAACTGTTTGGTTTACATTGTCAGTTCTGGTAGAAGGGAAATGCCGCATCCAGAAAAAAACAAGCAAAAATACTTAACCACCGCTTCTCCAATCAATCTGTCTACAGACGATCCAACATCGACTAGCTATAATCTCTTTAATTCTTCTGAGCAAGAAATGTTCACTGCTCAATATGTTGAAGCAACAGATACACCTAAAATTTTCGAATCTTCCGAAGATCAATCCGAAATTAATTCAGAAGATGAAGAGGACGCTGATGAAGACGACGAGGGAATTGAAGAAGTTACAGAAGAAGAAGGGGATCTAGAAGAGCAGACTAATTTTGATAATGTCGGATTAGCTCTAGACTTTATAAACGAAGGTAATAAAATTTTATTTTATGTCTAATACCATATGTTCAAATATATGGAATTTTATAGGTGATATGCAGTTGGATAATCGGCTCCCACCAGTGCCTCTTTCGTCTAAACTCGAAAGATTAGCCGTGGAATGCTTACGACCAGAAATGCGGTTACCGTGCCAAAAAGGACAAAAGTGGTTTTGTGAAAACGATGCTGGTAGATGGAGGAAAAGGAAATGCAAATCGACCAATCAAATTATAACGAGAAATGTAAATACTCCAATAACGAACAAGACGTTTAGAAAATGCGCATGTTTTACTCCTAATGGTCTGGTGTATAAAAAATTACCAGTAAGTAAACTTGATTATACATTTTGTCCAAAATCATCGAGGGTTTCATCATTAATATAGTTTTTATGTATTTTCTCTTTGTATGTGGTTCTGTTTTAAGATTCTTTTTTACCTGCTTGAACAATTTTTATCATTATTGCAAGATTACTTAAAGATGTTTCATGGCATCGATGGCTTTTTATTCTGTTTCATGAATAATATGGTACATACTTGGTATGTACTATTTTTTAAATTTTTCTACGTTTTTGATTTTACATACAAAATGATTTTGATAACGTGTAGTAGTTACTGTAATTTATTCAGTTGAGTGATTACTTAGTATATGACAAAGACTCGTATTTTGATGATTACAATACATTTTGTTTGTGTTTGTATTATTGTTTTAAGATTACGTACATTTTTTTCTACAAAGAAAAATAGAAAAGTACATGAGATATATTACAATTAAAAACAATATTTTCTTTAAATTCGAATGAATATAACTATAATTTAAAAAAAAAACAATAATTTTTACTAAACCAGATCACCTTTTTTAGTTGCAGAATATATCAAGAGAAAAGTATTGGAAATCTGATGTTAACAGTAGAACAAAAAGAGACTCGGCATTGGAAGAAATATTTTTTGAGGATTATGATGACGAAAGTAACGAATCCCACATTTTGTCGAAAAGGGAGAGAATGCTGAACCTGGCACATGTAGAGAACGCTATGGTAGATGTTGAAGACCGTATACATGGTTTGAAAGTAAGCAAAAAAAAATAAAAATAGTAATTAAACTATATTACTTTAAATATATATAAATTTTAAAATTAATGTACATCTGTGTAAAATCAGAATGAAAAATTCGTTACATTAGTTACTACACATCCCTTTGAGAAGCTGAACTTTAATATGACTTTATCAAACTTTCACTGTAATTTTCCTTTCCCATTTGTTACTGAACCCACATATTCAAGTTTTCAAATTGTTTATATATATATATTTACTTAGTTCCTCTAATTACAATTATTTCGGTTTTCTCAAATATTGAAACTCATTTTAAATGTTTGTTGTTTTTAAAGTTTGCAACTACTTCAAGTCTAATTTAAACTTCTTTTTGAATATTTTACTTAAAAATAGTTGGCTCGGAACTTCACCCTGTCTTACTATATTCCAACTTATACATGTTGCCAATTTAATGACTCATGTCTACTTCTCTACCATCTTATCATAGAAGCTGAGGTATAGTAACAATTCAATATTTTTTCAGATGGAAAACAATACCATTATCAGTGATCCATCTTTAAAAGTCAACCTCAACACCAACTCCATAGGCCCGGCATGTTTTATACAGAAAGGAAAAATTAATTGTTCAACCGTTATTTATAAGGATAAAAAAACGTGGCGTCGATCTCGACATCGCGTTGAAAACGAAATTCAAGAATTAAAATACAAGCTAGAAGCTTTGAAAGAAATCAGACGCCATTTGAAAAATACTAGACCCCCAGATCAGATACATAATAAACCAAATAATTCGGAACTTAACAATTTCAACGATTTGACTTTCCAAAGAAATAATTTGAATATAGAAATATCTAATAATCCCGGTTTGTACAGACCAATGACAATCGGTAATAAAATTAACAATAAGAAGCGCAGGAGAAAACCTGTAAATGTGTCATCAGAGAAAATTACAACCGAAGTTAGCTCTACGAATAATGTTAATTATATGACTACAGATCCAGAAAATATTTCTTCCACTACAGAAAGTGCTACATTTTCATCCAAATTAGTAACGAACCATCATCGACACGGTCATAAAATTTACAATTTTACACAAAAAATGTCAACAACTACATCAACGCCTTTAGTTGTTTCTTCTACCAGGACGAGAAAAGTACAAAGTCAAAAGGTTGGTGGATGTCATATCACATTATTTATAAAGATAATATGTTGATATAATCCTATATTTCTAAAAAAATTACATTGATTAAAAGGATTTTTGTATATTAGTTTAACTTATTAAGTGATTTATAAGTAATCTGATTATTGTCTTTCGCCGTTTCCCCAATTCTGAACAAAACCTCATTTCAATTTGACATTTCAAACATACTAGCTAATAGAAAAATTACGTTTACTAATGCTCAAGGATAAATATGTTTTTTTAAAATTATCTTTGATATTTTTTTTACTTTCAGCCGCATAGAACAGATGATTTGATCCCCCTTCCAAGAAGAAGAGTGAAACCCGATCTTTGCCATTGTGATACCTATGTATCTAATGAAGATCAGGAAAAAGAAAACAAAAGACGTATCAGGGAAGAACGACTTAAAAAGAAGCTTCGAAAACAAAGAAAAAAAGAACAATTGGAAAAAGAATGTGGTCTTGAGAAGATGAACTGTTTTCATCACGACAATGACCATTGGAAAACAGCTCCTTTATGGAATAAGGGACCTTTTTGTTTTTGTATGAATTCAAATAACAATACCTACACTTGTATTAGGACTATCAATTCAACGCACAATTATTTGTATTGTGAATTTACAACTGGGTTTGTAACGTACTACAATTTGAGAATAGGTTAGTGATGTTTATATTAAGTAAAGGTTCGATATTAATAAGTGCCAAACCTAAAACAAAAAATTAAAATCCATATTAGGTTTAACGAAAAGCTATTCTTGGAACAATTCTACAAAAATTACGAAAAAAATAGTTATAAAAACCATTCTATAGAATTCAAATGATATTTATTTGAAAACTTTATACCGAGGTTCAAAAAAACTGAAATCTCATTCTCTACTTTGAATTTCGATGTTTTTTCTAAATTATATCTCTGTAATTGAGAGCAAACTTCACGGGGAAACTCCAAAACCCATAAAACTAACGTTCTTTACAGAACCCATAATAAAAACATAAACAATTATGAAACTATAATTTCTTTAATAAATTGTAAAATATGGCTTCGTATTATTATGACTCAAAATTTACATAGTTACATTATTACTACTTTTATGTCTTGAAACTTTTTATAACAGAATATTTTCTTTACTTGTGAAAGTTTTCTACTCAGAAGAACCATTAATTCCATGCAATATTGATTGGAAGTATGGTTTGTACTTATCTGATACCTATTTGACAAATGTCACGACAACTTTATATTTATTACTACTAATTTTCTTCATTGTCATTCAAATTACAGGGACAATTGGCGAGTCTGTTTCGTCGTGGTGGTTGAAATCATACACATTTGAAATTTTATTCGGTATTGGTTTAGTAAAACAGCGCTCTCATACTTTATCTCAGCAATTGAAGCCAGACAATTTTTGATATCAACAAAATAGTGATTTTCTAGTTTTTATTAGAGAAAAAAACAACCAAACAACCAAAGTCGATGCTGTTTTATATAGTGTAATTCTGAGTTATATATAAAATGAAATATTCTGCCAATCTGCTTCAGTAGAAGTTGCAATAAATAATAATAAACTTGACTATTAAGTGAATTTCCCCACCAATCTTTGAGCACCCCACTTTTCTATAATTTTATTAACACCAAAATTGATTGTATCAAAAAAACCAGTTGACTCCACAAATATGAGAATTTTTGAACAATTTATCCGATTAAAAATATTTGTGACATAACATGTTACATGAAATTCAAATTTTGGATTAAACTGGTCAACATTTTTCCATTTACACTTTTTCCTTTACTGAATGATTCAATTTCGAGATTAATAGTTTATTTCAATTACATTTATTTTTTTTTAGATCCATTTGAATTACAAAACAGAGCAGATTCTCTTAAACCGGAAGAGCTTTCGTATCTTCACGACACTTTAACACATTTGATGGCTTGCAAAGGAAAAACTTGTACAATTTCACACTCTAATAATTCACATCTGAAAAATAGACCAAGAGCTAATAGCTTACCAATGCATTCTAATTTGCAGCAACATTTCAAAAAGAAAAAATTCCCAGAAGGTGAGTCATAAAAATAGATTTTCTTGAAACAAAGATAACATGAAATTAGTTCAAATAATTGAAGACCTCCCTGTAATAACTGTATAGCCAACATAACAACCTTTTTTTGAGGACACGTTTTATTTGTTAGGCACAATTTTGAAAGTTCGTAAATTATTATTTATTAAAATTTAGTATCAAACAAAGACAACACACTTCAGAAATATAGTGTTTTATTACTTAAAAATAAAAACTTGTATAGTCAAGTCATTATAGGGAGTTGACCTCGGAAAATCGACATACCCAGTACATTACCGCATAAAAACTTGTATTTTGGCATCGTAAAACTATTCTCAAAATTCACATATTATTGGATGGTCTAAGGTCTTTATCAAAATATGTATGAAGACTAAAAGAAGTTGAAACCTCAAATTTTCATTCCTCTTTACATATTATATAGAAAATAATTTTAAATCAAAAGAGACCCAGAACATGAACATTTAGAAGCATAAACATATCAGAAGGTCTAAGAAATTAAAGAAATAATTTATATTTATTATTAACATTCCATTTTTTTTCAATTTTTTAGATCATGGCAACGAAGCAACAAGAGGTATTTTGCAACTAGTGAGGTCTGATATAAAAAGAAGGGACAGAATAAATAACTCTACCTCTACTCGAGGTATTCCAAACAGGAAAAGAAGGAAGACATGAACAAATCTACAAATACTTTGACAGTATAAATGTCAAATATTTCAACTATGTGCAAGTTTTTCTGTAGTATTTTTTTTTTCATATAAGTGATACTAGATAGCTCCAAAAACCAAACTAGCAATAAATTTGATGCTTTTAAAGTATTTATTAATTTATTTTCAAAACATTCTTAATGAATATTTGTGCATTTATCTTCGAATTGGTGTTTTAGTAGAAAAAACGAGAAGCTAGGAAATATTTTGGAGCATGATATATTTCATTTTAAAATACCAAATATTATTTATAGTTTTCGGAATTTGTAAAAAAAATCTTTAACATGAACTGATCAAATTTGTAAATTGTATTTATTTCATACCTACTATCATGGACAACAGTTCAATAATCATTTGTACACCTACAAATAGCTATGAAACAATTTTGGATTCAGATGTAGATTTAATACATAAACGATCCGAAGTCCTTATTGTACCTACTTTTGGAAACGTAATCAGTACTTGCCCTTCCTTTAATGGTGATGTCCATTGATCTTATCATACACATACCTTAGAGGAGCATATTTTTTTAACCTCATTTATTATACAATCTGTCCTTACGAAGGACAATAAATATTTAGAATGTCTGTTAAAAGAAACATGAAAGTTTTGATCAACACTAAAACTAATTGTATACACTATAATTATTCAATCTATTTAAGTCTGTTTCTCATCTAAGAATTCTCTTCTATTCGTTGGTTGACAAGTACATTAAGATGCATTTTGACACGCTCACTATACTTCTGAACCTACTTCTTTACTGGTGGAATACTTAGATCATGCGCCATTACGTCATTTAGAACATACCACATAACTCAATAAACCGTGTAACTGACACACAGATGGCTCTGCCATTGTCAAATACATATGACGTTTATGAAGTACCAACCATAGATGAACCCATGTATGTAATACTACTAAATGGACTGTTGGTATGGAAAAAAACGTCATTACGTTACGGTGCCGACAATATTCATTTTCTCTCTCAGTCATTTTACTTTAAAAAAAAAGAAATTTAGTTGTTACTTGTTTTACCTTCTGATAGTCCTAATGGAAGGTCCAGACTTCATCCACAACTTGAGAAGTTGAGAGCTAAGGCACATTGCTTCTTGATGAAAATAATTCTGTACAAGCTCAGCATTGAAAAGAACCATTTGTTATTGGTTTTCTTAATTTAAACGTGGTCGTACAAACACCTATGATGCTGAACGTTTTGGTCGTTCAATTGAGATGGCTACTCCAGAAAACAAAAAAACTCCAAATTGGTTAAATCTAATCATAAATTGAAATTGAGTGAGACAGCTGAGGTCGTAAAGATATCAGAAGACAGTGTGTTTACAATTATGCATGAACGTTTGATTTCTTTCAAAATGGATGCCGTGTTTACTCACAGTCGATCAAAAAAAAAACGTGTTGATGATTCAGTGCAGTGTTTGGCCATGTTTACACGTAATAAATCAGATTTCTGCTTCGATATGTGACAATGGATGAAACATGGATCCATCACTTCACTTCAGAATCAAAATCATCATCTGAGTGATCTGCGGCCGGTGAACCACGTTCAAAGGCATATTTTTCATCAAAAAAAAAAAAGAAAAACAATCAATAGCGAATACTACATAGAGTTGTAGGATTGTTTGAATGCAAAAATCAAGGAAAAAAGAATGTCGAAGAAAAAACCACCAAGACAATGCACGATGGCAACGATTGTTAAATTGAACGAATTACACTTCAAAGTGCTTCTTCATTCACCTTATAGTCCAGATTTGGTCCCCAGTGACTACTGGCTACTCGATGATCTCAAAAAATGTTCGCCTGTAAGAAATACAACTCAAATGAAGAAGCAATTGCTGAAAATTAAGTCTATTTTGATGCAAAAGACAAATCCTATCCCTCTACAAGCACGGTATCGAGAAATTGGAGAAGCGTTGGAATGGAAATTACATTGATGAATATAATCGATTTTTGGCAAAAAATGTGTTTTTCTTCGTTAGTCACACAACTTATTGAGTGATGTGTTACAAATGGCACGTTCCCTATCATTCGAAATATTTCCAAAATGGCTAGATGCTAGAAGTTCCCCATAACTTGATACCTCATGTACAGATAGGTTTAAGCATAACTTGTATGATAACATTAATAATTCAATATATGATCTAGATATAAGCCAAGGTATTCAACTGTATTTGTGTGATTTAATTGTATTTTTATTGTTAAATTTTACAGTACAATTTTCTATCCCATTTGTGAAGATTATATAAACTGTTTTAATCTCATATTTTTTGACAATTTTTAATTCTGTCTGGTGCAGTGCATTCATCAATTGTGTTCAATTAAAAAGTGTTCTTCAAATAAGACTTCAGTACTTAACATGTCATGTGGCAGATTTTTCTCTAATTTAGACAATAGCCCAAGATGCCAAATCTTATCAAAGGCTTGTGATATATCTAAAAATATTACGGAACAGTTTTTTTTCCTCGAGATTTCTGCTTATATTATTTACTACCCTGTGAATCAGGTTTAGTTTACCTGGTTTGGAAATTTACCATTCTTTAGATAGTATCCAGTTATAATTATTGCATTGAATATTCGTGTTACAGCTCTATTGACTCTCAATGACAATTTTTGTTGCACTATGTTCGTTATCAGGTCGAATCTTGGTACTTTGTCAGAAGTGATTTCGTTTTTTAATTCTTTTTATCAGTAGGTAAACTCATTTGACATGGAGTATTCAGTCTATTATCTATTTCTTGAGATGCTTCATTAGGGAAATATTTAAATATAATATCACAATCTATATGCCAAAGATAATAAAAAAATTGGAACCGTTTGTCAACATACTTTTGTGACAAGTGACAAACATACCGTTTGTCACTTTGAAACATACTTCTTTAGTTACATTGGATAGCTAGGAAGTAGCTATTTAAATATCAATCCAAGAAAGTTGTTTAGCCAATGTCTCCACACATGTCAATGAAATGGTAGGTATATTGGACAATAATATTAATTGAGATTTTACCGAGGTTCTAAAAAAAGACATTTAACATGGAACTTTTAATTTTTTCTATAAAAACGTCCTTGTTTTTTCAACAACAGTTAACAAAATATCAAATACATCTGAACGCAGGAAAATAGTAAAATTTCCTCTAAGTGGCATTCAAAATATCACAATTCATATTTTTTCGCATTAATTAAAAAATAAATATAAAAATTATGTTCGAGAGCAGTCAAAATAGTGTAGAATAAATGCAGCTCGTATTTTAATAAATAATAAAACCGATGAAAGCAGTTTATATTTCAGCAAAATAGGAATAAGAAATATTCCTATATATTCCTCATGAAACTTTCGATTGTACTAACAGGTCGGTGTGACAATATCAAGATGTTATAAGAAACGAAAATAGTTAAGTACAGTCGAGTACTTAAATTTTTTTGATAGAGAAATATGACACTTATTTCCTATGAAAAATAATTTTGAATATGCATAAAATTAACTGTAAAAAAAGATTGACTTTATAATTAATTAAACAGTTCACCAAAATCAAATAATTCATCCATGCTGAACCATTTCCTTACTTAAATTTCGATTCCTTGACTAGGTCCAAAGTAAACGATAAAAGAATCAAGAGTACCGTTTGACTTTAACCTAACGTTGTTTACTATTAAAATCTACGATTTAGTACACCTATCTTTCATTTGGTTTGGTATTTGTTGGAATGGTATCTTCCTCTTTGGCGGTTACTTTATTGATATCTACTTTTATTGAATCGTCTTTAGTTGTACTTTCTATTTTAACTTTAATGGGATTTGGATCTACTGTTGCAGTATCTTCAATAGCTTTGAGACCAGCTGGGATGTAAGAATCCTCCTTTTCAGAATGGTATATACTTTTTGATTCCCTCCTCTCTTGCTCCGATTGCCATTCAACCTAAATAATTGAAAAACAGTATTGTTTTACATAAAAAAGAAAATGTATTAGTACAAACAAATAATGTTACCTTTTGTCGGTGCTGTCTGGCATGATCCTTGACTTTATCAATGACCATTTTTTCTGTTAGTACTCCGTCTTCTGATGAATACGCTGCTGCCTGCCAAGCTACACCAAGTTTAGCTATCTCCCTACCTGACATACCTTCTGTCATTCGAGCCATTTTACTACATAAAGCACTGTAGTCGAAGTTATCTACTTTCAAGCGTCTGTAAGAAATTGAATAAAATTTTATATGAAATGCAGTAACATCTTAATGGCAACTATACGATAGCAAACTATAATATTAAAAAGTATAAATAATGAATTTCTTGGACAAAAAGTTATCTAAAAGAACACACATTATGAAAGAATAATGACAGGATATCTAAAGAGAAGAAGACTTTTGTCAACCATACTGTAAATTCAAAAGTTGTCCCAACGTTACACAAATAAAGTTTGAAGGAGACAGTTATTGAAATTCTAGCAGGATACAAAAAGTAATTTGAGTTCATAATTGTCTCTAAAGCTATCAATAAACAGAAATATGAAATTGATTTTTGTTGCTGGTTCTGTAGTCAATTGCATGAGCATCAAATTCCAGATGATCACCAAACTAATTAAAAACATTTGACAAATTAAATTTTGTTACATTTTGCTTTAAAACCATTACTGAGTTTTTATTTTTAGCTGGCTCTGTGAACAATTTAATAATCAAATCAAAATGATATCAAAGGCATTTTTGAAACTGTACAGAACAAAATTCGAGTAGGTGTAGACTCAAAATAGTTACCTAATTCCTTCAGTAGCTGGTTCCAAAACAAATTTCTGGAAATATAATCTAATGAGACGTTCTCTTTCCTCCAAACCGGGTAAATCAAACTCGACCATTTCATCTAAACGATCGTTAACAGCCCAATCGAACTGTTCGGGCGTATTTGAAGCTAAAACTAACATGAATTTTCCACTCTGTTCTCCTGTACGGTATAAGAATGCATTAAGTGTAGCTCTAAGATCTTCTGAAATATTTTCGGAAGAACGTTTACGTAAAAACGCGTCAGCTTCATCGACAAAAAGTATAAGACCTAAAAATTTGGAAGCATATATTTATAGATACAATTACATTGTTGGTATGATCTTCCAACCTTTTCTGGTGCTATTTGCCCAGTCGAATACTTTGTGAATGGCTGTAACTCCATCTCTTCCCATTGGAGCGATATCTCCACCTGTTAATATAGCATAATCCATTCCAGAGTGTTTGGCAAGTTTCTGAAATAAGTTGATTTCAACAATAACAAATTATAACTTACTCTGATCAGAAAACATCAAATAAAACAGTATTTGTTGCTTTTAAGTCAAATTTTGCACAGTTTAATTCAAATAAGAATAAACTTGTCTAAGTCTTGTAAAACAGATGATAATTCAAAATATGCTCTTAATATACAACATTTAATGGATTATATATATTGAAAGAGGTGCAAAATTATTATTGAGTTATAATACTTTCAGCTTTATAGATGAGAATGATAAATTTTTGCACACAATTTACTGAATACAGCAGGTTATATTTATTACCTTTGCAAACATAGTTTTTCCTGTCCCAGGTGGTCCATGCATCAAAATATTTCTGTAAAGTCCTTTATTTTGTTTAGTGTTCTTTGTAGCTATAGCTACATCTCGCAATCTACCTTCCAATTTTGGTGCCAGAACTATACCAGATAAAGCATCTTCCCCTGTATTTTTCCAACTCTTCAAAGTCTTAATGGGATGTTTTAGACCTTCCAATACAGAAAATCTTGAAGTCTCTCTTACCAATGAAGGCTTGCCTTAAAAATACATAAAATTATAGTTTTCAACTTGGTGGTATTACACTGTAAAAATATATTACCTAATCTAGATTCTATGTATCTAGCAGTAATACTTGTAGCTCCTTTGGCAGAGTAGATACCTAGGGCAACTAGAGATAAGCCTCCAGCAGCTGTAAGGACTTTGTTCCAATCTGTAAGAAGGGTTTGTGCTCCTGTTCCTATAACTGAACCAGCAGTCCTAAGAAAAGTATTAGTTTAATCCATGTGAATTGTATGAGAAGGTTCAAAATATGTTTTGGGTCATATAAATAAAATATTTAATTCTAATTCTATTTAAACACTAAATATTATAAAAAATCATCATTATCGGTATCTGAGAAATGCAGATTTTACATAGATACTTAAGTAAAAATTATTTTTCCAAAATATCTTTACAGGATTTTTAAAAACAACTAATTCTTTCACCTGCTGCCACTACTCCAGGTAAACAATTTGATCTGATAAATGACACATCTTTTTCATTTGCAACAAAGATTTTTTTGGCAGTGTCTATACAGTTAAGTACTATGACATAAATCACAACATTTACTTTTTCTTGGACGATACAGACATATCTGTAAACTTGTAAGTTTCCTTTTCCACCCAAAAAAGATACTAACACAAAATCACTTTGCTTAATATCTTCCTTATTCACAATTTTAACTTCTGGAACATACTCATCAGTAATATAGGAATCATCATGTGTTTTAGTCTATTTTGTGACATAATATATTCTTTATTGTATCTATAGTCAACCACTAATACAAAATCAAAAATATGTGTACCCTAAGTCAACACACCCCTTATTTTAAAAAAAAAGTTAGTTTGATTTCTAGTCTCATGGTTAGATCGTTATAACCCTAAAGTCACAGAAAACTAAAAATATCAAGTATATACTCTTAATTTCAAATTCAAAAGTCTGTATTTAACAGTATTTATACAGTAACAAAATCTTATCAGAATTCACAGAAATATCACAATTTACCTGACATCGACCAAATATGTCTTGTTTACTTCAATTCTGTAAGTACCCAAGAGGTTATTAACAACCCACCCTCAAAATCATAAATTAACAATCACAAAATTTTTTTGAAACATTTTTATAGTTCTGGGCATTAATGGGTTAATAAAGAAAAGGATAATATAAGAGAGTTCAAGTGATAAGATTTAAGACAAATAACAAAGACAAGAATCAAGAAAAATAAAAAGGAAATATTTGAATTAGTAATAGAAAGAATTACAACAAAACTGATGGAATCAGAAGAGGTAGACTAAGAAAAAGTGAATAGACCAAATAAGGAAGATTGAGGAGAAGAAAGCATAAACTATAGAGGGCAAGAAAAAATATGGGGAACAGTAAAAGTATTTACAACAAGAAGAACCTCACAATATGACACCTAAAAATTGTTTAACTAATTTCATAATTAATTCCTTTCCAATTAATTAATTGAATAATTTAGTAATAATCTACTTCAAATTTTTCAAAATTATATACATACTATTTATAATTAAGTATTCTGTAACATTCTACCACCTATATCTATATTAAAATTAGAAAGTCAGTCATTCAACATAGTAAATAAGTGAAGGGAATCATATTTCTAATTTACCCATAAGCAGTTAGATGGAGACAATGATATTTTTCTTAATTTTGAGGATCAAACTAGGCTTTAGGTATACACTGTCTGGTTCTAGTGCTCTTAACTTATTAACTATAATTAGACTTACTTTATACTCTCCAAAACAGTGATTCGATTTTGTTCAGCTTTAAGTCTGATTTGTTCTAGAGTTAAATCTCTATTTTCTCTATCAATCTTTGCTTTGGCTTTCAATTCTGCTTCAACTTTCTTCATCTCGTTTTTGTGTCTTAGCTCCATCTCGTGTTCAATCGTAGCTTTCCTCATTGCTTCTTGTTTTGCTACAGATTCTTCTTGCCTTCTTAGGTTTTCATCATTCATTCTCTGCTGCTGCAATAACTGATCATCATACCTAGAACAATGAATGAAATACAAAACAAATTTTATGAAAGCTAATATTTTTGTCCCTACCTCTTTCTTGCCAATTGATCTTGATATTGGGCTCTAGTTTGATGTTGTCTCGTTTCTTCTTGTAAGAGTTTTCTTTTTTCTTCAGCTTCAGCTCTCTTACTTTCAATTTGCATTTGAGCAATATGTGCTTCATATTCCTTAATTTTGGCTTGCTGTTCTACCTGACGAGTGGTTTCTTGCAATTTAGATAATTCTAAAGCTTCTTTTGCATGTTCTAAAATTATTATTACGAAAATTCCACGTATTCAAATCTAGTCAGATGTTTTAGAATTAGTACTAATTTTGAAAATTTCTTTCTATGTTTCATTCAGTAAAAAGCTTTATGGTAAATAACAATCATTACATAACCTTGATACGGAATGATTTCTTACTTGATTTCTCCAGTTCCTTTGCCGCCTGAGCAGCTCGTTCTAATGCAGTAGAATCGAACCTGTAGGCCTCCATCGCTCTTCGTTCAGCCTTAGTCAAATTTGGAGGTTCCTTGTCATCTCCACCGGAACCGCCAGCTCCAGAAGGGGCTCCCAAGCCTAATTGAGATAAATCAGGAGTTTGATCTTTACTTTTACCGTAACCAAATATCCACGACATTTTCAAGTAATTTTGAGAAAATTAAGATTCAAATTAAGTAAAAATTACAACACAAATAAAAGGTTATGTTTCAAAGACATGTGTCCCTTCTTCTTCTTGTAGATAATTTAGATTAGAAATTGGAAGACCAAACTTAATGGATTCCTAGACACCCAGCGAAGTACATCAAAACTTTTTTTTAATTTTAAAAGTTATTAATAGGAAAATGAGCTATAAATTAAGATGTTCTCTAAATTTTGGTGATAAATAAATTTTTTTAATAGTGTGAAAGACTGAAAAACAGAAATGATACTTTGTATGACATTATGTCAACGAATTTAAAAAAGAATTGTTACGCATATTATTTTCACGATGAAAGAATGATGCGTAGATTATCTAATTTGTATGAAAAAAATTTATTTTATTTAAATATTTTTTAATTTCTATATTTTTTCAGGTTTATGACTTTGAAACCATCCACAAAACAACTTAATCGTAACTTCACATCCACAGAAATATCAACTGCTTTGCGCCCCTTTTACTTTTCTGTTCATCCAGATTTATTTGGACAGTATCCACTCGAAAGAGTAAATATGAAATTATCTGAAATTTTACTTTTTTATTTAAATTTGCATATTTTAGGCTACAAACGAATCGTCTTTACAACAGTTGAGTTCAATTTTGGAGAATATTAAATCATCAAGATTAAGCAGACCTGTGAGTTTGAATTTTTATGTTAAACATAAAGGGAACAGCTCAGGTATTTCATACTTTGGCAGCTTTTTAGTAAAAACATATTCAAATTCACCTGTATTATGTTGATGTCAAAAATTAAACAATACAATATTATTTGAACTGCCCAAGGTGGACTTATGGATGATTTTAAGAATTAAAATCACATACACGCTGTGAAATAAAAAAAGGCTACCAAAATATATCCATAGAATATAAAATCCATGCCCTTTTCTATCTAAAAATAATATTCTTATCAACTTTATAACGTAGATATCTATGTGCTAATCAGAAGTTTTTAATACTTATTTCTGAACATAAATTTATTTTTCAGAGAAATTTCGCCTAGTGAAAATAAATTTTCAAGATAATGATTTACGTGCAGCATTGACAACTATTCTTAAAAGCTGTAATCTTCCAACAGATTATGTTGATAGTATCATACCTCCACAACAAACCTCAAGTGACCCAAATGATCCAAATTTTAAATTTAAATATCAAAATGACATTGATTTCACAAAAGTTAATGAGAATCATCCAATATTTGCTCATATTAAAATGCAAATGAACATAAAAGAAGCTCAAGATTTATTAAAATTGAGAAATTATTTGAGAAAAAATGTTCCCGAAGCAATGAAAAGATCTCAAAAGGGAGATATTCATAGGTAAATTGATCAAGTTACCCTATTAATGATATGTTTGGGTGAATAATCAAATTTTAGAGAAGAAGCAAGAAGACTCCAAGAATCTATCATTTATGATATAGGAATTAAAGATATACGCTGGGACTGTGGTTGGAATAATGAACATCGAAGGGGATGTATGCTTAGTTTTATGTCTCTAGTGACACATCACCCTTCAATTAAACCTGTGTTGAAGGGTAAGGATTTAACATGTATTAATATGTACACAAAAAATTGAAAATTCAGTAAATAGCTGTAACAAGTCTTCTTTTAAAGATAATCAGACTGTGTTTTTACAGTTTTGTAAAGCTCATAGGCTTAACTTTAAGAATATAATATGATTATTAAAAAAAAGATTGGATAATTATTTTGTAAATTCAAATTTAATAAAATTTTGTCCTTTTTAATTAAATGGAAAACTAAAATAAAAATATTTCATTTAAATATTCTTACTCCATTACAAATTGAGAGCATGAAAAATATAAAATTTGAAGCTATTGGCACATGAAGGCTCAGAGTACATGTAGATCAAGTCCACTTTTGTCATCTTTGAGCAACTCCATAACATGCACCAATTATGTAAAATTTCAGTGTGAAATGAAGTGAGTCCTAATTGAGATAATATCTGCTGGGTAGCAGCAAGTTGCTTTATCTTAGCTTGTTTTTGTACTCAAGGCAAGTGTGTTTGCATATTTGATCTTCAAAAAACCTTTTCCTTTCTCAAACTCACAATTTAAATAGCCTACTATAAGAGAAATCTTTATGTCCACAACTTTGGTATTAACTGTTTTAATAAAATACTGCCTATATGTACTTCTAGGATGAGACTACTTGTGAAAGCGGTTTTGAAGATCAAGTTTCATGCCTTAGAGGAAACATTTGTATGAACACATACCAGGACATTCAAACATGTTCTGTTTTGTAATTCATGTACTGGGCAAAACACAAATATAAAAACTAGTTCATAACCTTCTGTTGAATGTGGAAATAGTTTATATGAAATTTATGGTACCAGGCCTCTCATTTCTTCCCAAGGATTCTGAATTCGGTATAAATAAAGAGAGTAAGCAAGAAACATGGGATCACCATTATGCATGGTGACTAGTACATTATTAAAACTGCAAAAGTGAAAAAGACTCAGACAAAATCCCTCAAAGATTAATTCACAAACAGGAAAAAGGACACTGAAGGTAGAAAAATTATTTGGCTTAAGATATGGTGGTTGAGGTTTGAGAAAGAAGCACCCTTAAAAAAAATAAATGAATCCTTTAGGGATTCTGAAAATGGGAATCTCGAATAAAACTAGTAAAAAATTAAGGTCAGGAAGACCCATGGAAGTGCAAATCTTGTTGACTTCACAGAAGAGTCAGTTTTTTCTCAACGAGAAGATAAATGACTTCCAAGAAAAGGGGAGGATATGTTGTCCCTTCTCCCTTACATACCCCCTATTTATCATGGATACTTCAGAAACTTTGCAGGGAATCAGACAACTCGTCGCCAGAACAACGAAGCAACTAAAGGAACGGATACTGATATTGATTTGTTTTTGTCAATTAACTTTTGATTTCATCTAAGAAATGGTCATTTCTTATAATAATTCCAATTTAATCTCTAAGCAGATGTTAAAATAAAGTTTATTAGCAACACTTGGAGTTGGTTCATTATCATCATAACATTCTTCCAAATACATTTGAATCAAGTCCACTATTTTAGACTTTTTGAAGCTGTGACATGAAATTTGTCCAATTTAACCTATCTAAATGTCTTAATTCTTGAATATATATTACTAAAAAATGTCAACAGATAATTTTGTTATGAAACTTCAATTTCTGTAGCTCAAACGTGGAATTGTATTCTCACATGTTAATTGAAATATTTTTTTGTAGGTAGAGTTTTAGTGTTTTCTTCATTTTTTACTGGGGTTAGTCTCGATGGCCATATTATGCTTTACAATGGAGAAGTTCGTCATAACTGGTTAGATGTAAATATGTTGAAATGATCAAATAATTACTATATTCATAATGTTCATATTTCAGTTTCTTAAAAACGTAGATCAGTATGATGCTGCCTTGATGAGGATTCCGGCTTTTGAAAAATCTTTATCACACGTTTTAAGAAATATTAAAATAGGTAGAAGGTACATAAGATTAAATAATAATAACTTTTGATAATATAGTTTCTGTTTGTTTAGTTTGAATTAAAATAGTTTCTTCCAAAAAATTTTTTAAATTTGAAAGTATTAATGAAAAAATGTATTTTTCAAGGAAATTCATGCCTAAAATTGTAGCTGGTCAGTATGAGAACAACCTCAAACAAATAACAACGTCTCTCAGTGATTATATTGGAAAAAGACATCTACCAGAAGAATGGCCAAGCTCTTTAGAAGAATTCGAAATAGTAGTAGAAACGTAAGTCCTTAAATCTATTTTCTAGGTGTGTACAGCCTTACGTTTTAAACAAAGTTTTCTTCACTCTCCATCGTTAATTGCTATTGATTCAAGTTGCTTTACAGAAACATTGATCTTGTTTTAGTGAAGCTGGTCCTGTTATGGTATCACCTACAGGACAATTCATAGTACCGTCCACAATTCCTGGATCTTATTTAGTCAATTTTATCACAAATAATTTAGATCATGCCTCCAAGAAAATGACGATATACAAAAGGTAATTTATATTTCTGTAATAGACTAATTGGGCATTTTATGGAAACATTTCATTTCTGTTTCATTATAAGATTTATTTATATTTGTTACAATCGTGTTATTCACATGGTGTAATCTCTTTCATTCATACATTCCTTTTATACAGGGAGTTTGGTGCATGGACCAATTGGATTTTTTGAGAGGTTGGGGCGCTCATGCATTGATAGACCCTGTTTCTTTCAGGTGTTTTGATTTGGGATTGTAGTACGACTAAATAATTTGTGTTTGTATTCTGCGATGTATTCTTATGCTAAATAAATTATTGCTTCATTCTAGTCATATAAAAAAGCTTACAAAGTCGTATAAATTCAAATCAAAAAGTCTCCTAAGCTCTCCTAAAATTTATTTTGTTATTTTTATTATTATTTGTAGTATTACAACGCCAAACGAAAATGCAAGATTTCCAGTGATTTTCGAAAAACTTCAGTAGGAATATAAAGTACACTAAGGACATGAGGTCTTTCGAGGAAAACTAGTGCACAAGCCATTTAATCCTTCAAAAAATCCTATTTATCCATGCGCCAAACACCCTGTATATAGAGTAATCAGACGTAACAACTAAGAGACTAAATTGTTTATCTTTTTATGTAATAAATTATTACTTTCATGTTTTATGTCTATAGAACTAGAAGAAATTTTATGACTTCTGTAAGAAGTGTTTCCATATTACATATGAGTATATAAAAAACACGTTTTAATCATAATATTTTTTAATGTTCGTTAGTCAAAATTTTATTAAAAATGTGAAAGTGTACTAACATTAATATATTCCGAGCTTTCGAATACCTATGTATTCATCGTCTGGGAATCAATTAGTTAAACATTGCGGTGTGATAAATGTACTTTTAAAAAAAAAATTAGTTTCATACTTTATTAGACAATATTCAAATCGAAGCTTGATAGAAATGATTCCTACTATTGAACTCTGAATATTTCGAAAATGTATTCTGCCGTTCTTCAAAGGAGAAAATAACTACTTTCCTGGCTAATGCTTCGACGAATATTAAATTATATCTCCTCTGAAGAGCGTGATGTCAATCCACCTTGTTGTTGATATTAATATCTCCAATGGCTCGCATCTTAAGTCCGAACGAGAGTTTTTTCCCTCCTTGCAATTGCGAGCTATTGAGGATGTTATTATCGACATCATTCTCTTCAGAGGAGATGTAATTGAATATTGGTCGAGACATTAGCCAGGAAAGTATTTGTTGTCTCCTTTAAAGAACGGCAGAAAACATTTTCGAAATATTGAATTAGAACGCAGAAGATTATGAGCATTTTCGTAGTGGGAATGTGGCAAAATTAAACACCAAAGTGTACTAATTCTAATATATTTCAGAGCTTTCGAATATTTATGTATTCATCGTCTGGTAACTTACTTTTAAAAAAGTTATACAACTATCGCTTGTCGATTCTATGTCCATAACCTTGTATTGGAGTACACTTATATATGATTATTTTTCAGTAACAAATACCTTGAACGAGCATTGAATAAAAAATGCATCGAAGAGTTAGACCTTGCCGTTTTAACCAAGGAAGACAATATTACACCGGATTTGATGATAAAATGTTGTGAACAATTATTGAGACATAAACATGAAATTCAACCTTATACTAAAGATCTGCGTTTAAATATATCAAGCTATTATTCAGTACTTTCTGACGGATTACTGAGTATACCTTGGAATTTCGTTTTATGAATATATTTTATTCAACAAGTGAATTAATAGGTTTAAAAAACTTCCAATAGTTTCCTGTGTTATAGTGAATAAAATTTTCTTTTTATTCCAATTTAGTTCTTTTCATTTAAATAAACACTTGGAAATAATTACAATTTAAGCTGAATCAATAAAAAAATGGTAAATATAATCCACAGCAGAGGAAGAAAATAGGAAAAGTAACCACTTGCTTACTGAAGAATGAAGAAAATGGACGGGACCACTATTGTAATCATGAGTGGAAAAATGAAAAATGTAATAGAATATTTGTATTTCGTACAACTTGTTGACTGGATAGAGTCATTACAGTGTAAGTGAAATGTAAGAATCAAAAAGTTTTGATAATCACTTGAAACCAATATTTCTTTCTCTCAAGAAATTTAGAAAAACTACTTGAGGTTATTCAATTAATCTTATTTTCCACCCTAAGACTAAAATAATTTAGACCATTTGAAGTCCTCTATCCCAAACAAGAAATTCTGCCAGTTTTGTATGTGAATAATATAATTTCAAACTTTGTTTTTATTAAAATAATGTGCCGTATATTATCCAGTTCACCTTCTGTCCCTGAAGATGATACATTGGTTACACAGTGTAATTGTAGCGGTAGTGTAAACAGTATGAGTATTACTAAAATTCCAATTGACAAATTAATTTTAGGGATAAAAAAATAATACCAACATTTTTAAAAAGAAACCTGTGTATTTAACAGTTAACAATGTTGTTATACTAAAATAGAAGGGAATTATCTGAAATAAATCGACATTTTACTACCATAGCGCTAAAGTAACAGCTTCTTTGTGAGCTACTTACTTATTGCTATTTCATCTATTGTTTAATTTATGTCTAAAAGCATGATTAGTTGTAAAAGGACAAAATACAAGGGAAATTACTGAATAAGGAATATTGGCATATTATAGGGTGCAATGAATGTGCTACCTATGTATGGGAACAGTTATTTATTTAAGTTTCAGATAGTAACATAGTAAGAATGTATTGCATGTCTTATTAAAATTTGTTTTTTCTTGTTTTTTTTTTTCATTACAAATAACTAAGAAAAACGATCACAATATGGTAATCATTAAATACGTATATCGCTTTATTATGTATTAATGTTGATTAAAGCAATAATTTTTATTCAGTATTCGACATAAAAACATACAAACATACTTACAAAATCTATAATATAAATTCTAATATAAGTAAAATTCTTAGAAAACGAGTTATATATATATATATATATATATATATATATATATATATATATATATATATATATATATATATATATATATAGTTTAATCAATATTTTGACAATGAAAATTTATAAGAAAATGTGGATCATATTAAATATAACCTAAAAGAATAAGTATGGAATTCACCCCCATGCTAATGTGGCGCTATCCTTATTCAAAACACTTCGATGGACATTTTTTTTATATACATAGATATATCTTTACCCTTCACAATGGTGGGTTAAAGGGTATCAAATTCAAGAGTGGCTTGGAAATGAAAATATCAGAGCAGCAGATTGAGGATGGCATTTTAATGAATGTTTATTACACCGCGTACCGATGAACTTTTAAAAATTATTTTTTGTTAATGCAAAAGAGGATGCGGCACTTTATGCGGGTGCAGAAAACTTGGATTGTACTGCAATTCCACTTGCTTTGCTCGGGTGGTTACTGTAGTACTGTGTAGTTCACCAGTAATTGAAGAGGACGAAGACAACATCGACTTTGATGGAAATAAAATTAATGAGCTAGATTTGTAAATTTCATTGTATGTAATGCGTAACTATGTATGTAAATGTATGTGTTAATATATTTTTTTCTACGGAATTCTACTTTTTTTGTATTTAGATCAACTAAGTTATATTATAAAAATGGCTTTGTTATTAAGGGTTGAAATATTATGAAATTGTATCCTACAGCATAAAACAATCCTTATTTAACTAATCAAAGTCAAATTTCACCCATGTTAAGGTTTAAAATGTTATTTTATATTTTTTTACAATTAGGAATAGTTTTCACCCTTAAAAAACACAAAGCGTGGAATGGTACAATATAGAAAATGAGCTAGAGGGTGAAATGAGCCTAATCCCAAATTTTTTAGAGCTTTATTTCCTGGGTAATCGCTAATAACAATCGTGGAATCGATAAGGAAACGATTCTTGTCAAAAAATATTATAGTGAAAGTGATAAGTAAAATAATATATAATTTTCTTAACAAAATAATCAAGGTTTGTTAAAATATTGAGTTTGTTAAAGAATGAAGATAGAACAAAGGAATTAATTTAACCTTATAAATGAATGTATATGTTTTGCAAAAAATCAACTATACGTTTAGTAGATAACCGAAACTATAAATACATATTCATAACTTCTAAAACAAAGTCACCATTCCTATGATGATATCAACGTTTTAATCTGAAAAAGAAAATGTGTTAATTATATTTGAATGGTTACCATAACTAGAACATGATATATATGTATGTTTCTTTTACACGAAAGGTATGCTTATAGGCCTTTTAAGAGTACGCTCAGCGCAAGCGCGTCCGCCATGTTAAGAAGGTGGCACTCTTTATAAATATGGCTGAGAAACACTTATTATCACCTCATATATCAGTATCGTAAAAATCCACCAGCTACGACGATGGTTATAGTGACATGGTCGTCCTCAAAGAAGAAATAAAATCGAACTACTTGAGAGGTTAGGATAAATTCATATTTCTATTAGGATGAAAAACGCTCTCCGCAATTGTGTGCCAGCAGATCCAGGTTAAGATAGAGGAAAAGAATATTTCTATTTTTTACACTGGATATTCGGTTGCTCCTTTAAAATTAAGTGAACAAATATATCAATTCCTTGGAATCGACCATCACCGTTTTATCAACAAATCACTTTTAGCATATTTATGACAAATATTTAGTGCTTTTGCTTATTTATTTTAATGAGTGTCTGTCGATATTCTAAACAAGGTTTTGGATAACTAATAAAAGAATATAAATGCTCTTGAAAGGATTTACGGCACGCGGCCTTAAGAACGTAAACTGGTAAATCCGATAACCATAAAAAATAATACATGTCTTTGCATCAAATATTATTTTTGGAATCAAAATAAAACTTTAAACAAGTATACAGCATACATTATACTTCACATTTTGATTCCGACGTGACGTCACATTGTGCGAGAGATATCGCGCGTGCCTGCATAGACATATGGACACATATAGACATACCTTATATCTGTATCGTGCATGTATGCACAATAATTGGAATTGTTTATAAAAAATTGTTATTCATTATTTGTTTTCTGGCTATTTTCATTATAAACGTATGCACTGTTCCTACATTTGTAAATAGAGTACCCGAAAAACATGGAGAAAGTTGGGGCATGCGCGCAATGATTACAAGGGCTATAGAACAGAATAGAAGGAATTATTTTTAAACCCTTATATATTAGTGAGGTATTCGCAGATGACGGTAAGCATTATATATTGCCATGGGAAATTCTTTTCATCTCCAAATGAAGAAACATTTTTTTAAAAATATCACACAACCAAATTAAGTTACCAAACAAAACGAACTTTGGTTTTACAATCAACATTTCAAAGAATACTCTCGAATTTGTTTCAGTATACTCGTCTCATTTTATTACTCTATTGCTTCTGCTTCTAGTTAAGTTCCTCTTTTACTAAATCTATGTAGAAACTCTTCTCCATTGCTAAAACCTTAATCTCGCCGTTCCAAATAGCGCAATTCTACTAAGTCAAAAATTCAGATGGTTTTTCTTTTTTCCATAATAGATTTATCGTATGTTTCTTCTTCAATATCTTCTCTCATCCTAGCACTACGTTGTCACTCCAACTTTTTCGTGATTGACTTCTATTCCATGTTCCAATTGGAGATTTATCCATTAGCATTTTTACTTATATGTTGGTTCTATTGTTTCTTTCGCTGTGATACCCAAAATCGGTAGTACTGGTGAAAGAGTTAACATTTATGTGATGAAAATTGGAAGGAGAAAGTATAACAAACGAACATTCGTCCAAGATTCATGGATAATTGGAATGGAATAGTGGAATTGAGACTTCAGATTTGAGATATACAAAAACAATAAAAGGGTTAGAGCTACTTTAGTGTAGCCTATAACCGTATATGTAAGGAAAGGAGCTGTCATTGTTTACTGATTGCTGGAAAGATTACATAAATTTAGAAAATGAAAATGTGAATCATCGCTACAATAACAGATTGAAGCCGACGGTCACGCATCTAGATATGCATGTCTGTGAGTACCTCCAAAATTTCGAAATTATTTGTTATTGAATCTATTTGTATATTTATTTAAATATCGCTTTAAATCAAATGATCTTACCTTGCGCTCGTGGTTTGACAGATTTATTAAAATAGGCTTTCCTATAGAAGTCTCCAAAGAGTATCAACATAAAGAAATTTTGGGGTACAAAGAAATAAGATAAAATGCGTGGATATTCGCATTCTATGAATAATTGTCTTCCATAGATAAATATCAATAGTGAAAACTGCACCTAGAACAAAAAAAGGAAATTTAAACTTCTTCATTAAAAATCGTTGAATGCACATAGTAGCTATATCCAATGGTTCTGACAGATGACTCAATCAGTATTAACTGGCCAATCTTAAACATGAGTTTGCATTACCTCAAGGTAAACAATGACATTAAAATTTTTTTGTAATAAAATTGCCGATAAATAAATTTTTGTATAGTCAAAATTTAAGCACCTTTCACCTGCTACCGATACAAAACTAAAATGTTTCAGCAGGCCAACAAGTTAACTTATCTTAGTTCAATTGCGCCCTTTTCATTTCATTCATTAGATTTTCTGATCACTTTGTGAAATTTGTTTTGTGACTTTCTTTTATATGGGATAGGAAGGACGAGAAGTATCTCATAAGAAAAGAAATGTATGTATTAAAACATTCCCACTTAAAATAGATCACTTCTTAAGAGATTTCGTCTTGTTATGTGTTATCTTGTATTATAATATTTGAAATGTCTAACGAAATATTCGTAAAATTGATGTACAACGTCTGGCTATTAAATAACGAGACTGCGCGCCCAGAGGGCGCCCTAGAGTAGTGCGTTGGATGTCTAGATATCTTATCTGTGCACGTGCCAAAACACGTTTCCATCACTATTATAGTATTAGTGCAGTAGCTGTTTGAAACGAAAGTATTTTTTTATCGTGCCGAAAAACAAGAGGAACGTATCAATCTCAAATTTCCCGTTAAATTGAAAAAAACTCCGACTGAGTACTATAAATTGTTGGAAGAGGCCTATGGGGACAATTCTCTATCTCGTGCGCATTTTTTGAGTGGTGTAAGCGCTTTAGTGGGTGCCGAGAGAGTACTGAAGATGACCAGCGCCCAGGTCACGTTTTGACTGTTTCAACTCGGGAAACAGTGACCAAAATTAACCAAATTGTGCGTGCAGATCGTCGAGTGAGCTTCTGGATGATTGCCGAGGTTGCAAACGCCGATAAAGCAACGGTTAGAAAAAATTTACATGAGGAATGAATTACACACGATAAAAGTTTGTGCGAAGCTGGTGCCGAAACATCTGACTCCTGACCAAAAGCTTTTGCGTCAACGGGTTTGATCAGATTTCCTTGAAAGGTTAGAAAAAGATCTGCTTTGGAAAGGACCCAATTGGAGTCGTTGGAAGCGGTAAAGCAAAAAGTGGCAGAGCACCCAAAGACTCTCAACAAAGAAGACTTCTATCAATGGAAAAAACGTATGCAAAGATGTGTGGCGACGGGAGGGGAGTATATGGAAGGGAAGCATTTGAATGTAGAATAATTTTTATAATAAAACTCTTTTTCGTAACCAGTCTCGTTATTTAATAGCCAGACCTCGTATTCCAAGTTGAAACTAGTCTTACGGGGTAGTTTTAATTCTAATATTACCGCAAATCTCAGTTTCACAAATAAATAATGTAAGATCGACTCGAAATATGCAAGAAATTGTATAGGTTTTGAATGTCGTTTTATATTAACAGATTTTCCCTATTTCTACACTATACACTTCCTTTGAATATGAAAAATAGTGAATTTGGCTTTTATGAAAACAAATAGCAAATGAACACAACTTGAAAAATGGCCACTTCATCAACTGAAATGGTTCGTTGGAAATTTACTCTCTGAAATAAAAAAAAAATTGTGCAGTTTCCTAAGCGAGAGTTACTGCCCTTTGGTGGGTTTTGTAGCTTCTTAAGGGGGCAATGATTTATCCAGGTGCATTTCTGGGGTAATAATTATTGTACGACGACGGTGAAAAATTGTAAAGAAGAAGAGAATCTTAAAGACAAAATCTACTACCAACAATTCTGAGAATCACTGAAAGTATTACAACATCTAATTGGTTGCTGTTTGAATTATAAACAAGTTAATTCTTCAGGGCGCGCTGAGTAATATTTTTACTAGAAAGAGGTCGGGTGGTATTATTGGGACTTACCAATTGCAATTGTGTGATGGATTTCTTGAATGTTATATTCCGTTTCCATTTATCATCCAAAGCTGAAAGGAAGTAGTAGATGTACATGACAACATGTACAGTCGAATTTATTAATCCAACCCACGAACCATATCCGCCTGCAATGAATTTTACGCAGATCCATGTCATAAAAAACATACCAGCATGATGATAGACATGCAAAAATGACACTTGTTTTTGCTTTTTTCTTAATACGAAAAATATCTGAAACACAAAACAGGATGAATGATTACTGAAACATTAGGTGAAATAATTATTGATGTCTACAAAATGGTGGTCTGATAGTGGTCTATTCCGTTTTCTACATACTTAAAGCGGATTCTCACTACCGGGTGAATCATGAGGAAGTTTACATACTTTTCTCCCATATGTAAAGTTCCTCAAGGAGGATATCATCTCAATTCCTATTTTTTATTAATTTGCAGGGTGATTAGTGAACTTGACATTAAATTTTAATTAGCTATAGTGTTTACGCAACTCATTTAATTTTTCATAGTTTTTTCATACACTACAATCAAGCCTTCGACGTGTAATAAATGAACTTCCATTGCAGGATCGGTTTTGGAAAAGTTAATTTAGGAATTCGTATTGAATATTGCACTCTTTATAATATTTTTCTTAAATGCAATAAGTGATTTTCAAACTACATGAATAACCAATGAAAACGACATATGTGACAATTTTTAATGAACGATCAATTCTTACTAAAAATAGAACAATCATAATGAAATATAAGTATTGGAAAACGTCTTGAGCTAGAAATGTGTTCTGTGTCAGAATGACCCGTACCTCTACCCGATTTACAATACATGTTTCACATAAAAAGGTGTCAATTTGAACAAATTTCATAAATTTCCAGTATTCTAACTTAAATGAGTATCTGCAACATAATCTAATATGTATGTATACATTTAACTACAAAATAATTTAAGTTTCACTCTTCAACAGTGAAAAAAGAAGTTATACTTAAACCTATTTAGGCTTTACTTCCGAATAAGGAGCAATTGTTTTTTCGACTATTTGTAACAATGAATAAAACATAGATTCATCACTGCACTGTGCTAAGTTGTTTCTCCAAATTTAAACAGTGATCGTAACTTGTAAAGTATTAATGAGAACTACTGTGGGAATTTCTGGTTAGTAATCTTGTTTTTGTTTGTTTTTTAAATTTCCTGCAACAACTATTGCCTTCAATATATTAAATTGGCGGATAGATTGTTAATTTCACTTACAATTCTATAGAAAACTTCAAAGTTAAGTTAGAATATGAGAATCCGGAGTGTTTGTCTGTATATTGCTGTGTACTAAGAACGTTCAGATATTGCCAAGGTAATGTATATACTATTGTTCAACTTAGAATTTTATAATGCGTAATGATGCTGAAAGCATGAAAAACAAAGAGATTCAAGAACATTCACCAGCAACAAATGTATATGTCACCGTAAAATTGTAATTAACGTTAGATTGTGATCTGTCGAAAGGTTGTGAACGGTAAAAAACTGATTAAATTATTTTTGGGTAGATTATAATCTATCGAACTGAAACCTTCAGATTTGTTTGTTAATTCGTTTAAGTTGTAATTTCTGGAACCGTTGGTGATATTAATACTGAACACACTGAGTTTACCTTCAGTCTCTGAAGACTATAACTTGGTTATGGAAACGCGCATCAGAATGTGTAATTGTGAGTGGTGAGTGTATTTAATATGTTAATTCGTTTGTTGCAGAATGTAAACAAACAGTGTTTTGTTGATTGTGAATTTATTTTATGTTGAAAATAACCAAACCAAAAGAATTAGTTATATGAAATTGTTAGGTTAGGTTGAAACATAAATATGTAGTGCCAATATTTGCGATTTCGATATTCCTAACTTTTTGTAAAACATGTCTATCAAAGGAAAGTTTTCCAAGAGAAAATTTCATTTTTTTTTTCTAGCTTAAATTTGTGTTTGAGGAGAAAATATTGATACGTTTCTAATTTTTCTATTTTGATAAAATTTGCTGTCAGAATTATTGATTACCAGCTTAATAATAAATAAATACTCGATGTCACAATTCTTGAAGTGTATTTATTCTATAAGAGTTTCATTCCTAACTCTATAGACACAGTCCACTGTAATGTCGCTTAATAAGGGACAGTTGACAATTTGACAATTGTAAGATTTTCATTTAACAGCTTCACTTCGGCAATATGTTACGGTTTACAATCTTCCGACAGTTCACAATCTCGAGAAATAGATTATAATCTTACCTAACCTAACCTAACCTGACATATATATTCAGATGAAACGTTTGTCGAATTCTGCTCCACTATCCTGATATATTTAGAATCATATATTGTTTAGTTATGTAAGAATTCATCTAAAAGATAGCAGAAGTATTTTTACTTTTTAGAATATGTATTCAATTTCTCCTCATTAACATAATTTTATTTTGCTCCCGAATTTCTCTATGTGGATTCTTATATATGTTTTGTATTATTTCGATAAATCGATTTTCAAATTACAAAATTTAACATGATTTACCGTTTCCAATAGATCGAACATTCTAGTAAGGAAAAAGAAGTGGTACAGCTTTAGTATATGTAGGGCGTGAGAGCTATTGCTGTAGTCAATCTTCTGACAGCTCCAATTCATGTGATACCATATCTCGGGAAAGGCCTGTAATCATTAGAATTTTTTAATTATCTAATGTAATTAATAATACTATGTTATATAATTAATAACACATTCTTATTTAATTGATAACACAAGTAAATAATAATTTGTAGATAGTCTCCGTCACAATTTATACATTTTGGAAACCTCTCCGGAAGCTTCCGGATGTCTTTTTCATAAAAATCTCTCCGCTTGTCACGTAACCATTCCCGCTCGAAGGAATCTACTTCCATATTTCTTTAAAATCGCAGTCGGTTAAGTGCTTCTTTCAATGGACCAAATAAATAATAGTCGCATGGCGACAAATCTGATTTTCTTATTGGTAACAATTATTATGAGAAGCTGCGCATGTGGCAAGTTTGTCACATCATTCATACACTTGAGTCTTGGAGAGGCATACTGCAACCACATTTACGATTTTGTGATCTCTTCATTGATCTTGGCCAAATTGCCCTGGATATCATGCAATTGCTTCTGTTGTCCTGATGGTTGACTTGATTCTTCTGTTAATATCATATCATTAATTTCATCGGTAGTAGCACTGCTACTGTCTCCTCGGCATCCTCTCCTCTCGTCCTTCCTTTAGCAAGCTTATCTGCCTTAGAGTTTTTTATCACTTCATAGAGTCCAGGTACTTTTGAATATTAAAACTACAATGTATTGGTGCACCATCTTGCTGGAACCAAATACTGATATCCAAGCTTTTTCTATTATTGGATCCGGAAATGTCGCAATTAGGTCCGGAAGCACTGCCATTCGAAGATGTTTCAAATATCGTTCGGCTGTTAAATTCCCATGCTGGAAAAAAGGACTAATGAATCTTCCCCTGACAATTCCTACCCAATTTTTTTGGAGCGCTGAGTGTGTCTGAATATGGTGGGGCTATCACCTGAAAATTTCACGAAAATTTGTTCGGATTATCTCGAGAGAGATCGTGAACAAGTTGAACTTTGTGGGTGCAGCTTTTCTTTCTTTAAAAACGTTACTAACAACTAATTAACAGCATCATCGCTTATTCCTGGTCTCCCTGCTTTCGGACCATTTTACACCCATCCATTTTCATTTAATTTTGCAGAAATCCTGATGACTGTGCTTCTAGCTGTCGTTCTAAATGTGTTTCATTAAATAAAGCACATGTTTTCTTCATGACTTCGAGGTCTAACGCAGTAACCTACTATCATTAAAATTTCTATATTTTCTCTTTCTGTTAAAGGAGCCGAATTGATAAGACTGACAGTGACTGACTGACAATGAAAACAATCGACAAACTTTAAACAAGCCGATGTTCTTTGAGTTTTAATTCTTTTAAACCAGTAGTTTGTCTTTATAAGCGTTTCTTCTTTCTTTTTTCAAAATGAACGTGGTAACTCTGATAACTCGGTATGTAATGGCATGAGGAATCAGTATCTTCAACTATTTGTTTGATAGTCCCCCCACAAACTTACAAACTTTGATGACTTTGATATTGGATTATGATACGGTCAGTAAGCAGTAGATTGTGCTTGATCCCTATAAAGGACAATTCATGAGTTGGAATACAGATTATGAAGATCTATTTGAAATGTTAAGTGAAAAAGCCTACATATATCTGACTCCTCTATTTAGATGTGTTTTTGCGCTTTCTTTTCCAAGATGTCCTCCCAAATACCCGGAGGTAAGCACAATTAGACAATACGAGGAGTGGAGTTTCCTCTTCACCTTTGCATCTTGAGCAGTGAGCATCTTACGTGATGAATATCATCTTTAGGTACTTGGCTATATACCAGTGACGTGGCTAATAATCGACTCGATATTTTTTTCAA
Organism: Diorhabda sublineata; assembly: GCF_026230105.1. Classification (NCBI taxonomy): domain Eukaryota; kingdom Metazoa; phylum Arthropoda; class Insecta; order Coleoptera; family Chrysomelidae; genus Diorhabda; species Diorhabda sublineata. The sequence continues at coordinate 42,779,753 of NC_079474.1, forward strand.
GTTGAATAAGACTGTCCTCCATTTCCATACATTTGATGAAATCATCGGATAGTGGAATTAAAGGGTAGTAGCGTACTTTTGACGGTCCTGTCTACCCTTTCCATTTTCCCGGACACCAGAATGCCCAGGGACTCTAAAACGTTGCTTTGAGCAATTTTCTGTTGGGTCCAAAATCTAGAAGCTAGTACGTTTTCAAATTGGAACCTAATACATAGTTTATTTGAACGACTTTCGAATTCATTTGTAAGAAATGTCTGTTTTTGTTGTTATTTGAAAATTAAAAATAAGAGGTGGCTACCACAGGGCTAGTATATGTAAAAAATGCCTTTATCAGTTAGCAGAGATTATAGATTATTTATAACATTTGGTACAAAAATGTATTACTCAATCGATATATTAAATATACAGATCTTAATAACAAAACAAGTATGAAAATAAATAGTTTTTTTGTTGATTAAAATTCTTTACTTACCTCGCTTACTATATAAAAATTTGCAATGACTTGCGAAAAATTGTATGCTAGTAGTATATTTCGGAGGTTGAAAGGTTTTCGATTTTCCATTAAACGCGGCCCCAAATTATAAATAAAGTAAAAGTAAGCTGCAAGTATTGATATCGGCAGCAAAACTGATGTCATTAAAAACAAATTCTGTTCTGTTGCTCGCTTATCTGAAACAGAAATAGGACTTCGGCTAACTATAAGTCCAAGCAAATCAACAAAACAGTTTCAATATTAATTTGTTACCTGGTATACCAGTGCCTTTAAAGTTTCCTACTCAAACATGAATATTAGTTGGGTAATTTATTGTGTTGCGTGTGTTTCAAGACATTTTCTCTAAAATTTCAATTGTTTTGGATACTTAATTTCTGTTTCTGTCATTAAATATTTGTCTTGAAATGAGAAGGGCGATTTTATGCTTTAATTCCTAATTCATTACGTTTTTAGAATGAAGAAACAAAGAATTGCAAAGAGCGAACCTTGCAACCGTTTTTTGGGATAGTTATGAAATTGTTATTCTCCAGATCTGGCTCCCAGTGACTCCTGTTTCCTAATGTTTCATATACAGAAGTGAGGTTTTTATTAGACGAGGACGTTTTTTCACATTCAAACGCCTATTTTCTAGAGGAAAACTATTATTCGGATGAGCTTAAGTATGTATAAGTACAGTATGGCTTCGCTAAGTGAATAGATTCGAAAATAGACTATTTTCTATAAATCAAAATGTTCTTTTCTTATGTTTAGAATGAAAAACAAAATTCAGTGAAATCTAATTTGCCATAAGAACCGTCGTTAAAAATGTCTCTAGAATCTTTTCATTCGAAGAATAATGTCCTAGGTCTTTCGTTTTCTTCTTTTCTACTAGGTGTTTTTTTTTCAGTTTACGAGATTTTGAAACTTTTAACTCCATTTTCGAGCACTTCAAAAGCGTCATATAATTTCGAAATCTTGCTCACTTATTTATGAACTATTATAATAATCATAATAATTCAATGTATTATTTTTGTCCAAATTACACGGATGGCATATAACGAAATCTTTCTTACCTAATTCAAACGGTCCGATAAATTAAAATTACTTTTTTGTTTTAATAATTTTTGTTCCATTATTCTCATTAGAGGCATTTACCAAGTGAAAATTGTCATTTTGAATTGGACATACTTTATCTAGGTTCAGTTTGCTATTGGACAAGTTTATGTGGTAGCACTGAGCCTCGTACGGTATACGAATAGAAGGACTTGTTGGTTAAGCGTCCCAAGTAATTGGGGATCAATGAACGAAACACTAATTTTTAAATAGAATGCATAATTAGATTGCATGGAATTGCATACTTGTAACCTGATATTTTAGGTTTTACTATGACTAGAATTGTTTAATAATAAATTTATATTCATTTATAATTTTTTAAGCTTGTAGAAGGCGAATTTAACTTCAGGGTATTCGTTTTTTCTTCATATAAATCCATAATGGGCGCTTTGTAAAATATTACTAAGTTTTCTTTTTAGTATCTCATCATTGGTCTTATTTTGCCATTTTGTCCAGATAATTCATTTTCCGAATAGTCTCAATTGTTACTTTTCCTTCTGTACACAAATATTTCTACAGCATATGTTACGATAGGTTGTGAATTTTTGTCTTCAATTCTATATTCAAATATACAAGTCCTTGTTGAATTTGGTGTTTATACATATAAGTATAGTAGATACCCAAGTCCACTAGAACTGAAAACGTTCAAGTAAATTAAGTTTCAAATTGAAAATTAAATCAAGTTTGGTATGCCAGCCTATTTCATAAATAAATAATTTCACAAAGCAATATACCACGTACTTTGTTTTAGTCTAATCTACAATCTTAATGATCCTTATGATTTTTTTGTATGGACTGATTTATTGTCTGTTATTAGTAGTTATAATAATATGGTTCATTAGAATAATACTACTAACGGATTCTATCTAATTGATACTATACAAAACGAACTAGGTATGACGCAATATTGTTGATTTCACACCAAGTACGTAGTTAATGACAAACATCAATTTACATAATTTATGATGAACGACTGTCTTTTTTATTCTTTATTTACTTCATATCTTCTTTTGGCACATTTCTCGGATTAATCAGTATTTCAATATCAGAATTTCAACAATATAAGGACCAGAAAATATTACACAGCTGCTTTTATTGATATTACTAAGTTTTCGACAAGGTGTTGCACACAAGATTGCTATTTATTTAGAACTCTTTAGGGCAGACATCTCAGTATTTAGAAAATAGACTAAAAGGTCATCAATACGAAAAAAAACTGCAATAACAAACCACAAAATATCGAAAACACCTTCAATAATAAAGATTCAAAAATTCTTGAAACGAAATCAAATACAATACACGAGAAGAGAATTTTTAGAAATGGTTCACATTAATGAGAACGAGAAAGCTATCAACGATAAAAAAGGCCTTAATAATTTAAGTGAAATTTACAGTCTATAAGGCTAGGATGCCAAATACCTTGGTCTGTATTTAGGCCAGCGTTTGAATTAAGAAGTAGTGGAGCTTGAGGCTAAAATGTATCCGAGGCGCATTAAAAGAAAACAAAATCAGCTCGAACTTAAATGTAATACGTATATTAGTTTTAAATAAAAACCTTAAAAATTATAAATCAAAATAAGTTAAAATCTTATTTCATAAACCATATAAAGGTTCGATTTAAAAAACTTTTTTTTCTCGATTTAGTTATGGTAAATTTTCAATTATCTTTAAAAAATTCTTATTCTGTAATATTTCGTTTTCAATTCACAGTCTTGACAACAGATCAAATATTGGTATCAAAATAAATGATCAAATTAGTCATTTTGCGGGGCCCCTACCTGCTAGGGGCCCCCCATAGACCCGTCTTAAATCCGACGCTGATTTGGACCGCCGCCTTACTTGGAAAAAGCATACATTCACAAAACACCATTAACTGGAAATAAAATTAAGACATATGTATTAGCTTATTGATCACAGATCAAAACTGACCACAGATAACAAGGTTCTACTGTACAACTCTATCTTTAAACCTATATGGATATATAGGGGTTAAGCTGTGGAGCACCGCCAGTATAACCAATACAAACATCTTAAAAGATGCTACGATCCATCTTCAATAAGATTTGGTATTTCCTCAACGAGGGAACTAGTCAATGAAACCATATTTTTGTAAAGACCGAAGTACCTCGAAATGTCAATTGTCGTATATTATTTTAAACCGATTTTCATAGAAAAGGAAGCCATACACCGTTTTAGTGCGAAATACAGTAATCTCGAATAATCGAAGTCGCCTCAACAAACCCCTAAAAACGCTAGACCTAATAGATAAATTTTGTATTATCCTCAAAAATAAATTTAATAGATTAGTTATTCAAAACATTGTATTATTAATATTATTTAAAATTGAAAATCGTCAGAATATATTATTGTGATCAGGTTGAACTGATATTGAGAAACGAAATTTTCTGATATTGGTTTCTTGATAAACTAAATATATTAAAAATGTTTATAGCATACCCGCCAGTTCATCGAAGACCCAATTCCATGTTTGATATAATCTTTTCAATGCTAAGGCCATTTTTGATGACTTCTTTGCAACGAACTAAAAATTCACTGTAACTGTTGTTTTACAATTGAAAGGTGTTGATAGCAATCACACCAGGATATTGATTTTGGTAAAACAATAACGTATTCCTCGGTAAAATTATCATAAATTAAAATTTATTAATGAATAGTGGTCATGAACTTATGAACATTTTGAGGACAGAATCGTTTAATCAATTTCAAAAAGCTGAAGAGAGAAAACAATTTGTTTATAGAATTTGAGGCTATTATTTCAATTATATGCTATACATTCTTTGGAATAATGATTTAATTTGCATATGATTATAACGTCAATAGACAGAGTGTGACGAAAAGGAAAATCATAAATTCAACTATCGTCATTTGGGGTTGAATTGATTGACAAAAAAGTTTTTTTTCTTATTGCAGGAAATGTGCTATTGTGTTGAAAAAATCAAACATTTTAAATTGCCAAAAGTTGGAATTCTTAGGACCAAATTCAACAAATAGGCAGATTGATTAATGTTACCCTGGCTATTTTACCATAACTACTTTCAGATATTACGCCCCGTATCTTCTGGGGTGAATTTGTTCAACAAGGGTGTGATTAATCATTAGTCATTTTTATGTTTGAAGCTAACAACTATTTTCAATCAACTAGATTTTTTCGAAGAAATAGACTGAACAAAATACTCGACATAATAAGACAAAAGTCTTACTGCTGAAATGTAAAATATAAGTAAGAAAGTACAAATAAAAATCTACATCATTTCAAACACATCAACAACTTTCTCAAACGAATATTTTATAAAATTGTTTGATTCAGTTTTTGTTGTGAAGAATCTTTTTTATCTACAGATATTTGTTGAGGATGCGCTTCCTCACAGTCGTTCAAAACCGATCTCCAAGCTGTCTTGAAAGGACGGAAAAAGCCAATTACCAAGAGTTGTGTGATGTAGCAGGCAACCAAAGGCAATGTCATTCTCTGCACATTGTCTTAGAACACTTTCTGCGATGAAATATTATCACCAATGAGACTTCATAAACGTGGCGTGTGGTAAAAAAGCAGACTCAAACCAATTCGAAAAAGTTTGAGCGTCAATATATCTATGATATGTACGATTATATCTGGATCCAGAGCCGCAGCACCTTTCTCTGCATCATGGTTCGCCTGTTAGGCTCGTTTCTATCCACTATTGCCACATTTTCGCTGATTTATAAATTACATATGGAGGAAGAAGGGTTTTTGATGCAGAACCACACATCTTTATTGAAATTGCTGTTTTAGTGGAATAAATTACAAGCATTCTTTATTTTCTATGATCGTCTTGTAAATTTCTCAAGGGTTTCTTCCAAATTATGAAAATACTGGACTATGGCTTCTCTGAAAACATTAGCACATGACTTTTTGATACTTGCTGCAACTTTTTGAACTATGTTCCTTTAGAGTCTTTCTATCAAATCCAATCTGAACCAGGCATGTTTTTCTTTGAACCTCGTAACATCACGTCCTTGACTATCCAAGCTTTTAGTTAAGTAACGCAGGTTAGTGGAATTCAAAGAAAACTTCCATTCCCCACACGATCAGCTGCTTGATAAAAGATTTTTCATTGTTTTCCGCGAAAACAGTTAGTCCTCTACTTTTTCTAAGCCTATGCCCTTTAAACTTGTTCCTTGGGGTGCCAAAGGGAATTTTGAAAGTAGAGGATGCTCGACGAATGGACCAATTGTCCTCTGCAATGTTTTTCATAGCTTCCTCAATTTAATTTTGTGGGTAGTATATGAACCAAGAATCCACTGATATTTTCGTAGAAGTTTACACCTAAAACCTACTTCCAATCTTTTGATATGGTGTGAAATTGATCACAGAAATTATGATGGATCTGCCCCCATATACCCGATTAATCTGACCCCAGTGCTACACTAATGCAAAAATTATGGTGATGACCGTACTAAATACACTCTGCTTCAAATATATTGCTCCCAAGACATAAAAGTTTTGACGCTTTCCAAATAAATACTAACATTTTCATAGATTTTTGACATAACAGACAAAGTTCCAGATGTTCAGATACAAACAAAAGCTAATAAAAACCATAAATACCTTGTCGTACATGTTGAAAAATGGAGAAATTTCATAGCGTGCTGGTTTTCATATTTGCTTTTATTTGAAGTTAGAAACAATATATTGGCATACTTACTTTTGGCGCTAAATTCAAATTTATGAAGAAGTGATTGGTGATCAGTCCTGCACCTGGTTTCCAATTTCACCCCATGTGACGGCACGGGATATTATTTTAAATAGATAGATAAAGAAAATTCATTTTTTTTCTATATTTTCAAAAAATATGCAGAAAAATTGTGAGTTTTGATGACATTTTCATTGTAAAACATGACAATTATGCCGTCACCCCGTTATAGATAGCATACATTCCAAATGTATAAAAAACTGCAAAACATGGAGAAATGTTGAGTTCCAGCCCTTTATATTTTTATATCTCATTAAGAACTCAGTTATTATATTGACTGACACATCTCATATTTGATTCATCTGCTCACACTCGACCAATCTTCTGAATCCTATATGCTATAAAACACGTTCATGTCGTCGTCGATGAGCTATCACTTCCTCCTGGATCTACACCCTTAAAGTCCAGCTTTCTGTCTTCTATGAGTATATAAGAAATCATTCGATTCTGATGATTAGTAGAGATGTGGTTCTATTCTGATGAGATCCTAAAGAATCGCTCAACAATATATTATCATTGACATATTTGGAAATATCTTTCTGTTATTTTCATTGCTATATTGGAAATTATGTTTTCAACAAAAACGTGCTAGATCAATGTGTGTGAAAACATTGAGCGTTAGTAGGCAACAGACGCATAAATGCAAAAATCATATAGTGATAAAATTAGATGCGGGATCATTTATTTTTTTAAACCTTTTTGTCAGATACCGACAAAAGAATAGATTCGGTATTTGGCCAAACTTTCCGACCGTGCGAATTTGTAGAATGGTCAATGCTTTTAACTGATGTTATGGTGTTAGTCAAATTAACCCATCCGTTTGTATGATTCCCAACCCATTTGGGACGCCTGCAAACTTGGAAACGTCTTTATGAACCCTTCGCTCGTGATTAATTGTACTTTTTTTACTAATTTCTTTTACTTTTTTGTTGTATAAGGAATCTAGTCTATCTTACACTCGATTGTATTGTCTTTTTCCCGTCTTCCTCAATACCACTATAGTTCTCGTTTTGATCCAAGCTCCCCCCAATACAAAACCTTTTCAACTGTTACTTGTTTTCTTCTAGGTTTTTTCATTTCTTCTGATATTGTCCGTATGAGATTATTAATATTATACAAAAATATATTTCGACGAAAAAAAAGTGAATATTTTTTTCAATCCAGCCCTGTAAAAATTAATATTGAAGTGATTATTTAACCTTTTGTCCTATTGTCACTGATGAAAAAATATATTTGAAAATGTATCATAAATAAAAATAGGTTTCGGTCATTCCCCACAAAATGAGCATTCATTAAAGCCCCGTTAAGTAAAAAAAATACCATATTACCATGAAATTCAAGATATATATGCATTGTTAATGAGTTTTAGACGGAATATTTACTTTTCAGATTAATTAACAGTTTATACAGTCTCTACACGAAGAAATATATGGAGTAATTTCACCAATCAAAACTAAAAGTTAAGGAAGCTTTATAATAATCGTTATAAACACCATCCTCCATCCATCCTCCATCATTTACTTTTGTAATCAAATTGGTCACAAATTGAAAACTGGAAAAACTTGAAAAAAATTGTTGAACTGCTTTATCTATCTCGTCCTCGGTCGTAAACTGTTTATCACGTAAATGTTTCTTTATGGTAAATTAGAATTATAAATCACACAGGGCCAAATAAGGCGAATTGGTTAGATGTGTATGGGTTTTACATTATTTTATGGTAAAAATTCAACTGTCTGCTGTGCAGTTTGTGACAATACATTAACCCTCGTATATTGAGTGACTCAAGAGCTGCAGGTAAACCTTTTGTAATGTACCAAACCTATATCGTCATTGTGAATCTGTAACTGAAGATCAGGGCTTAGGTACAGGTAACACAATTGCTCATGAAGTATTTTCATCATCAAATGCACGTTGCAGCCATTCAAGACTTTGTTTATCACTGATGTATATCAAAACTTGCATATAGTCTTTTGGCAAACTTATATTTCGATAGCAATTTGTATGTTCTATTATTTACTCAGTCTATTTGCATTTACTCAACTGCAGTTAGATCTCGTTACTTACTGACGGTGGTATTTAAAAATTTAATGTTGTCTCTTGTTTACGTGTAATGTTAACCAGAATAGCAGGCAATAATGTCTGTTTGCGATATTCATTTTATTTATTAAATAATCGTACAAGAAGATAGCATCAATGTTCGAAGTATAGCCCATCGTATTCGATGGCCTCAACCCACCGTTCAGCAAGTTCTTTGAGACTTTGGTAAAACCATTGTGTTAGTTTAGATGCAAAAAATTGTCGCATTGCATTCGCATAATCTTTTTCAAATATTTCTCACGCAAGAATTAATAGAATAAATAGTAGTCTAACGGTTCAATGTCTGGACTAAATGTTGGATGTGGTAGGAAAAGACTTCCCGCTCGACTCGACTTCTCTTCGCGACGGCTTCTGGTAATTGTCCTTTGTCTAACCATTGATTTTCCTTCTTATTTAGAAAAAACAATTATCCATTGCAAGTAACAATGTGTCGTTAGGACAAGAAGCTGTTTATATTGGTTCGACAACTTTCTTAGATGCTTTTTATGTGGCGACAACTGGTATATTTAGAAGATCCAATAATTGACAAATGCTGGTACTATGTTGGTTTTCTACTACTTTCCTTGTAACCCCAGTATCCCGCGCGGTGGACGACCTGAGCGCAAACGATCTTCGAGCGTCAAATCTCCACCATTAAGACGAATGAAGACAATGCTGTGTTCTTCGTTCATAAACTATGTCTTTCTCTACAATTTTTCATATTTTCCTTGCTGCAACGGTTTGTTTTCATTAATGTCTTAACAATAAACGAATTTCATATTTCGCACTTCACACTATTTATTATAAAAACGTACTGCCACATTAATAATAAAAGAGAGAATAACTAAAATAGAGTAAAGTTATTGAATTCTCCATAGAATTAGAAACAGATATGACTAATGGGAAACCTTCTGTAGAAGTAAGAAATCTATGAGTGTGATTATATTGAATCGTTATTTACAAATCATATTGATCTAAAGTTTATTTTACATTTTTAGAAGTGATCGTAGTCGAATCATTGCTAGGAAACTGTCTAAATCTTGATGTTCTCATAAATCGCGTCCTGCACTCTTTTTTAGAACTTATAAGTGGTAAATACTTCTTGAAGAAATGAGGAAAACCAACGGGAGTTATAGATTTTCGTGTATTTTACTCATTAGCGACGATCTCGGCGATAGTAGAAGTACCTACTTCTATTTACACTGCTAATAGTAACGAGCTACCGTTATCAAAATCAAAATTTTATAGTAACAAAAGGGTTAAATGTCAAGACATGTTTTATTGACGTATTTGAAAAAAAGTATTTCCATTTATTGTGGTGGCATTTGAAATTTTCGGAATTAAATATTACGGTTTTCCTTGTGACAAATTTCAAAAATCCTCAACTTTTTTCTACAAGCTCCTTCAATAGACATAGTTTGTGACGTGTTTATTTTGGCGCGGTAAGGGTGTATTGTACTTTTCCATTCGTTACAAACTACGTATTTGATCTTTGATCTTTTTTTAAACATTTTTACTTTACATTACTTTTTATATAGTCAGCTATGATGTATTATTGTTTGTTGGAATGCTTTAAGGGTCAAATAGTTCAAATTAACTAGTTGCTTGTGAATGATGATTAGACAAAAATATCGGATAATAGAAGATTAATCATTTGTTACAAATCCTGTGCTAATTTTCTGTTATAATATTCTTCGGAGTTTACATATAAAATCCATTATAAACACTATTATTAAGATATATATAGATGAAATTGTTATTCATAAATTTTTTACTAGGTAAGTGCTACTTTTGATGATGAATCAAAGTAAAATTATGATTTAAGTTGTAACCTCGGCCACTATATTAGTACCAACTTTTTGTTACATAACTGATGCATAAAGTAATATCTGTATATTTGCCGAATAAGTAATTACTAATAGGTAATAACTATCAATTTGCCACTCCTGAGATCTTTTTTGTGGATTAATTGTTTTGATTTCGGATGTCTTATATTTGTAATGACTCTTTAATAGAAATTGCTTTCGGTTTTTATCAAAATAAGTATATGTACAAATTAAGCTATAAATAGGTTATAATTTTATTTATTTGAAAAAATAAAAGTGAGCAAATATCCTCATAAAAACTGTTATGTGTTCATATATTTTTGGAATCGACATTCTTCCTATGTCCATATCCCTGGTATGCACTAGCAATTTTCTTCGAAAACAGCGGAATCTGGATATTGAGACACCAATAGAAATCCAGCTTCTTGAAACAATTGTTCATGGAGGTACCGCTCACAGTCTACCAAAGAACATATATATTTCATATTGTTTATTTGAAGTTTGAATGGTACATGAGACTGATGTATCTACACATTTTTGCAGTTTGTATCTTCGCATTTTTGAGTTTTGTGCCTATACAGTCCCACGTACTAAGTGGTAATTTACAATTTTCAGTTTTGTGTACAGACCCACGTACTAAGTAGCAATCCTCATTTTCGTAATTTGCGTCTATACAGTCCCACGTACTAAATAGGAATTTGTATTTTTAGGTTTTGTGCCTATAAAGTCCCGTGTACTAGTAGTAATCTGTATTTTTGAACTATGTACCTGTACAGTCCCACGTACTAAGTGGTAATTTACAATTTTCAGTTTTGTGTGCAGGCCCACGTACTAAGTAGCAATCCTCATTTTTGTAATTTGCGTCTATACAGTCCACGTACTAAATAGGAATTTGTATTTTTAGGTTTTGTGCCTATAAAGTCCCGTGTACAAGTAGTAATCTGTATTTTTGAACTATGTACCTGTAGAGTCCCACGTACTAAGTAGGAATTCGCATTTTTGTGCTTATACAGTCTCACTCACACACAATAATAATTTGATAGTAAGTTTTTATGTTAGTTTATGCATGCCGAAGAGAAGAGTTGACAAAGTTAATAACTACAAAAATTGTACCTTCAATATAAGTCTTGTTAATAACTGAATTCGTCTGTTGTTTTGTTAATTCATCCTAATCATGATTAAAATGTTGAAAATATTAATAAATATATCATATATTTTATAAAGAATTAATGAAAGCGTTATAATTTCTTCTAACAAAAAATTAAATTTACTTACCGTACTAGTGCATGAAGAAAATTACCATTAACCTTGTGTATTTTGATAAAATTTTCGTTAGTAGAAAAAATATTATATGCAAATCGTGTGTAAAGGACTTTTTTCGACTCATGTGATTGTCACATTCTCCTGCGGGTCATACAATATTTAATTTTTGTCGAAAAAAGCTACTTTACACAATTATCACATAAAAAAACTATTTTAGTGTAGTCGTTGATAAAATATTGTGTAATACTCGTATGTGAAGTACTTTTGCTCTAAGCTCGTGTCCATGATTAATTAAATATTTGCATCTATATAGGTATAATTTCGAAATTATACTTATAGGTATAGAGGAAAGTAAAGGAAAAATATCTCTTAGAAATTTCAGAAATCAGATTGATTTGTATTAATAAATCAAATTATATTTAAAGAAAAATTAAAACTCTAACAATTATCCAAATATTATCATCCACCTTGGAAAACTATTACAAACTAAATTTTCTAAAAGATAATGCTTAAAACTGTGGTTTTCAATAAATAACGAAAAATCTTGATAAGAACTTTATTGATTATCTAAAAATCAAATATATACTTCAAATATCTACAATATTAACCAACATTTGAAATTCATAATTTATTTTTTGTAATGAGTTTCACATAGGTAACTAATGTCGCAATGAGTGTCATAACGGCGCAACCCAATAAATTCCAGCGCCTTAACATAAACATCCTGTTTATGTTAAGGTTTATAGAGTGTTGACAAGATGTCTTAAATTTCTCACAGAATGAGGATTTAATTTTGTTATTTGAAACTATTTGTTTGCGCTATCCAAAACGATGAAAACTCGCTGAAATACAATTTTTTTTCCACGCGCGTGATTTCATGCCGCGAAAATGTTAATTTTTGTTAATTCATTTACAGCGCTAATTATTAATCGATTTTCATGAACTTCTTTTTAAAATGTCTGCGAAAAGTCATTCAGTAATGTTTATATTGTTGGTTGGGGTAAGATGATGCTCGATTCTCACAAATCCGTTCACGTGTTCGCTCATTTAACGCGCCCATTTCATTTTTAATTCATTGCTACATTTTTTGCACGCAATATAATAATATAAGGATTCGATTTGAGCTGTATTAACAATATATAATTGAATAAAATTTCTTAGATAACAAATTCAAAATGTTGTGTTTAAAACAAAAAATCCATTATTGATTCGCAAAGAAACTAAGGTTATGAGCGAAAACTTTTAATTGCCGTAGCCTTTCACAGATAGAGAATGACCCTCTCTGTACGACCCACCCTAAAAATTTTTACCCGAGCAGGTCAAAATTTTTGACATCGGCTTGACCTAACCTAATCATCTGACCTCGAAGAGAGAGAGAGAGGGAGAGAGCGCAGATGCGTGTACCACGTGAGGTTTTTCGGATGAATTTTCCGGCACTTTCGGTCGCTTCTGGAGAGGGTTTCCCGACCTGCAAAACTTCTGGCACTATTACACTGCTATTAGTCGAGAGTCCGACCTCACGTTCCACAAGGTTTCACTCGTGTACTATATCGGGTTTTTCGGACCAATTTTCCGGCACTTTTGGTCACTTCTGGCGTTATTACAGCGTTCTTATTTGAGGTTCGGACCCCACGATCCAACAGTTTTTACTCGTGTACCATATGAGGTTTTCCAGCCCATTTTTTCGCCCGGGAAAACCGGCGGGTATTTTCATATCCGACCTGTACAGAGTGCTAGAAATGCCGTTTGGTGATGTTCTAATTACGGACCCTCCGTTTCCAACCCCTAACGTCGTGTACCTCATCGATGCTGTTTTATGTAGCCAGCTCTGGGACTAGATGCAGAAGTTCTATCATCTATTTAGTTGAATTTATTAAATAGCTTATGCAGATTTTTCCATAAACTTTAATATCTGGACTCCATTTTGATTTGGGTGGAAATTTTATGATTTAATTTTTATTGTCAGCCTACAGTAATTTGTTGTGAAGCAGATCGTTGCAATTCGATAACTTTGAAAGGATGTTTTATCTTGTACCTTTTATAATTGTTTGTTAGTTTTTAGGTATGAAAATGTGAGGTTAATTTTTTTTTGCTTCCTGCATCAGCGCAAATCTTAGTCAGGGCAAACAAAAAGCGGAAAAGCACTGATCAAAATTAAATTTGACAAAAGTTTTATATGAAATAAATGCATGATCCCAACTGTTGAGAGCCTTTAGAGTCGAGTTTACGTCCCATATAAACATACGTCCATTACTGCTATTCTTTGATATAATTCCTGTTCACTTTATAGTTGGAGTTTTCTGCTTCATCAGCTGCGAATCGGATGATAATTACGTCCCATTTCTTACACAAATTTATATGCCGTAAGTGTATAATGAATACAAAAAAATGTTGTGTGTATATTTTTATAATTCAAATGTCGAAATTAAGAAACAATTAATTTCCTCATTATGTTCCTTCTTCGATATGATTTGAAACAGTCCTACGAGTGTATTAAGTCTAAAACCAGTATTTAAGAGAAATAAGATTTTTAGCAATTGAATTGTAGCTGACACGAACAATGTCACATAAGACGTAGACTAAGGTTTTGAAATAGAAAAAAGTGTAATGAACACGTAGTCAGAATCAGTCACATCAAGAATCAAAGTACGTCAATCAAATCCATATAAAAGTCGAAAAAGTCAATATGAGTGAGAATAATATTCAGAAATTTGTATTTCCAACTCTGTCAAAAAATTTCATCTCATATTAAATATATAATACGTATAATTTATATTTTAACTTTTAATCCAATCATAATTTTTAGATTCTATAATAACATAAAATCCCTCTATAATTAGTTACAACAGATTTATAAAAATGAAGTCTATGTTTACTGTACACCTTTTTCAAAAAGCCTTTGTACACATATACATTAAGAGAAAGGATAAATGTCCTATCTAATTAGCTTTCGTTTTACTGGTTTTGAAAGGGTCCACCGAAGTAAAATCGTTCACCAAGTGACCGTTTGTTGTGGAATTGTTTTTGATTTGTCCGTTTTGTAAGCCGTTCCTACTAACTCTATTAGTCATTACTTCGTGATCTAACTTGGATTTCTTATTTTTTATGTAGCTATTCACGTAGAAGCAGCCGAAAAGGTACAGGAAGTAAGCGGCTTGACTGGCGAGAAGGATATTCAAAAATTTTGGGTAGTCGCAAGATTTGAACAGTACTTGGAAGTTGTGCCAGAAAACGATGCAGAATTGAATCTGAAAAAAAATAAATATTTCATCATATTAAAAAATAATAAGGGTAATCAAACCCTCACAAAAGAAGGATTTGATAGAATTGAATAAATTGACGATCAACTCGGAAACAAAAGTATTTCATTTGAAGCAACTAAGAATCTAATCAGAAAACCATTGCGTAGCTTATCCCAACTTTTTTAAAACATTTTATCTGCAATGAAATCCTTTTTTCGAGACGATTTCGTACATGTTGTCATAAAACTAAACCAATAATATAAGTCTGAAAAGGTATAGTTCTTTCAATATCAATTGCAGAAGACCAATGTTTACTCCCCGTCAGTCCACGTGGACTCATCATCTCCATTGTTTACCAATGAAAACATCGAATCGTAAACACAAATGCATTTCTATTGGCCGAAGCTGTCGGCCAATAGAAATAGGACGAATGAAGACAATGAATTTGCAAATTGTAGTGATAATAAGGACAGGTATGAATTTAATAATAAAGATTTAGATATACAAACACAGCAAGTTATTTTAAATATATTCGAATGTTTAAAAAAGGAAAATATTCAGCAATCTGATAACGCAATCATAATAAGAATTGCTGAATTAACTAGAGTAAATAAATTTTCCATTTATCGAGTATTCACGAAAGGAGGTTGCTGCGAATCATTCACAGAACCGAAAAACTGAAATCAGTTGACAAAGCTACTCAAGACTTTATACGTAACACAAGTTTATATAAGGAGAATAGGCGATATTAGAAGTAATACAGCAAAAGGTAGCAGATTATTCAGAATACAATTATACCAGTTTAGAAACATTGCGTCAAATTTTGTCAGCATGTGGTTCCAAATACAAAAAACTGAATTAACGGCTGGCAATAACCGAATCGTCAAGGATATTTCGGGCGACAAAATTAAAGATAAAAGACTATCGAAGCTCTAATAGACGAATGGTGTACTAAAAGGGCTCAGTTCACATCTGATACTCTATTTAAACCAAACTCCCTTACAGGCAGGTACATTTTACTTGTCTGTTTACGTTTTATAATTTAATATTCAGTTGTAGCAAGTTAAAGAGGTATAATAATTATTTTTTCCAAGTTCCAAGTAGTACTACAATTAAGTGCATCTGTCTAAATAACGGCGTATAATGCCGTCAAATTTATAATGATTCGAATGCTTTTTAACGAATATTCTCTCGCATAAGATATACACATTTTTAAAAGTATTTATAAAAATAATAAATTTATAAAATGATGTATCTACGCCTAACCAAACAAAATTGTCAGCAAGGGTTTTTATAATCTGCAATTGATATTGGAAGAATTATACCTGCCAGTGTGTAACGGAGACGTTCAAGTTTTAAGCATAGATGATAAAAGAGTAGGGAATAGCCAATATTTAATAGTAATTCTCAACAAAAACAGAAATAGTAAAGACGGCATAGTGATGTCTCTATGGTGAGACAACTTAACAATAATCGATAAAAGAATACTATTTTGATAAGAACTTAAAGAAAAGTCGAAACGTCTATCACTCAAAAATTATTAAAAAAACTGATTTTGAAACAGAAGAGACCCGAAATCAAGAAGATTTAGAAACAGGTGTTATGTAGAGTGTACTCCTTTGTTGAGCATTAAAATGTATCAAAATCAAATTATCATCATAGATCGGACGTCGTTTAACGTTTGTTATTCCAAAATATGTCAATTGAGCGTCTTTCTTTCTTTTATCTTTAGTTTGGGGTTAGTCTATTCGTAGATTCAATATTTGTAATACAGCTCTGTTCAAACCAGATGATATCAGTTTCACCTGAGATTCTCTAGTCTTTCCTAGCAGTAGAAGCTATTCTTTATTATCACTCCAGATTATACATCCAAAAAATTTAATAATACGACTGGAGAGAAGCTTTAATATATTTGTGGTACTTTAGTAATTCCCAAAACGGAAGAATACGTTGTTAGAGCTATCTACGGTATTCTTAACGTCCTATACCAATAGGAAAATTTGTATAATCAACGATAGAAATTTAAATGAAGATAATTGAATTATATTATAATAAATTGAAAGCGAGCAAAAAATATTGGATTGATAATATAATGAAGACGATGAGGGGCAATCAATTGAAATAGAATGCCGTTTACGACAGAAAAAATTGGAAGCTTTTTTGGAAATCGATCCCATTCAGTCACGAATTAAAAAAATACGTTAAACCATGTATAAAACACGATTATTAAAATTCGCTTGAAGGTATGCTAAGAGCGATGGTACGTACCCAAAAATTTCCAATATTTACTATCAATGTTGGAATATAATAATATTAAATCACTAATTATTATTGATTATATATTAACATAATTGGATCGACCCAGATTGTTTTATTGAAGTTGAATTGAAACCACAACTAAACGAAATTCATATGTCAGTTTTGAGAATTCAATCTTCAAATTTCATTTGATGAAAGTACAGAATTCAAATTTTTTTGCAAAAATAAGATTTACGAAATTATATACTTATTGAAATTAAGAAATTTTTCACAAAAATTAATGACGTAATTAAGGTAAAGTAATGTAATTTGCCTTGAGTAAAGTGAAGTAGTTCATCTTCAGCAAACTAAGATAGTTTACCTTCAGTCTCTGAAGGCGATAACTCGTTTATCGAAACGCGTGTCAGGCAGTGTAATTGTAAGTGTTGGTGTAGTGGTAGTGTAAATAGTGTGTATAAGCATCATATCTATTGATAAATCAAATTACAATTCATCTGAAATCATGCAATTATACTCGAAAGATCTTAAAAAACTTTAATAACCTTGAACTTTGATAACTCACCATTTGTAGTTTTGTAACATATTTTTTCCACCATAGATATGGTTGGTATTGTGGACCTAGTGAGGAAAGAAAGTAGTAGACGTACATTATCACATGAATAAAACAATTTATGAGTCCTAAAAGGGTTCCATGACCACCTGAAAAAGATAAAACAATTGATTGACGTGGACGAAGCAAGTCACTTGTATAATCCCAAAAGTGAAATTATAGAGGAAGTTTTCTTAAAAATGCAACTGTAAAATCACTGGAATCCATATTAATTAAAGTCTAGTCCAATCAATGCTAAATATTCTTTAAATATTCTTTCAGTTCTGCATGTTTTTAACTAACCGTCATATTTTGAGCCTACGGCACTCAAGACGTGCGTTCCACCTATAATTGTCGCTTATATCGAACTTTTAACGTTAATGGATCGGGGAAGTAGATGACACTAAGAAAAGTTTAACATAGTAAATTTAAAGTCAGTGATAACATCATACACGAACTGAGTAAATGTATAGCAGATCCATAGAACTTTTCATGAAAGTACAAACATTGAAAACGGAAATTGATACAAAAAAGGACCGAGGGCTTCTATATTAGTGTAGGGACTATTTATAAGAAAAGTGACCACAGTGGATGTAGAAACTACCGAAGTATATCTGTAATCGACGTTCGTGGCAAGTTTTATTCTAGAATTCTTGAAGTAAGGTTCAGAGGAAAAGCTGAGAATCAATCAAATAAGGCAGCAGATACAGTACTCAGTATTTAAACAGTATTTGAACAAATTTTTAAAAAAGGAATCTAATCAATTTCTAAACTTTATCTAATCTTTTTTCATGTTGAATAAGCATTAGATATAGTTTCACAGAACGAAAAATTGATCGAAATAAACCTAAAGGGATAATTGAGACAATTACAAAATGAAGTTAGCTCAAACGAAGGGATATGTGCTTCCACCCTATTTATTAATTCTATTCATCGAGAATAAAACGTTTTCAAACAAGAAACTTGAAGCGCTGCGATTTTACAATATAGTTTAATTATCTGGTAGGAAGAATTATGATTATCAATATATAAAAAACCAAAACAATGATTATTAGAGAATAATTCCATTGAAATAGAAAGGTAAAGACTCGAACATTATGATGAAAGCAATTAGTAAATTGATAGAGTCTCACGTTTATATATTTACCTGATCTTTACATTTACTTCTGAATCGTGAGCTTTCACTACAAAATTCTATTGAAAGTCGCAATCAAACCATCATAAAAGTCCTTAATAAAAAACCTTCCGAACGAACGCGACATGAATCCAATATACAAATGAAAACAAGATGTCTAAAGATTGGATACTTGCGATCTATATTCCAATATACAAGAAATACAGAAGAAAAAGTATAAGAAAACTTAACTGAACATTAGCAGTAGCAACAAATAGGAGTATTGCTATTATAGATGTAGCTTATTTAATTCATTTCGTTTATCTAGGGTAGAGTTGGATGGTGAGTGTGGGAGAGTTGTGGTTACTAAATAACAAAACTAACGATGTTAACAAGAATTGCTCAAGCACCAAACGCAAAATATCGACAGTTGTTATGGTGAATCTTTTTGGTATAAATTTAATATCTGTCGCTACTGTGAATCAATCAGTATAACCGTAGCTTTAATTTACGTTAGTTTCGATATTTAACAGCCACATCTCAGCCTTTGAATATTTTAATAGTTGAAGCGATACAATTGATGAGACAATCGTGTTTCGTTAGTGAAACTCCTAAACACTTACCTGGGAAAAAGGTAACTCCAATCCAAGCGCACATTGGCATAATTGTATGGTGATAAAGATGTAAGTACGTCACCTGGTTATATTTTTTACGTAAAATGAAAAATACCGTATCTAACAATTCCACTAATTTACAAATAAAGTAGAAGTAAACAGCTTTTGCCATCTAAAAGAGACATTAATGTTAGTGAAATAATTCATACGTTATCGTTAAAAGTAAAATGTTTGTCTGTATTTCCTTGTTTTAACGAATTATTGAAAAAATTATCAGAGTATTAACAGAATAACAAATTAATAAGGAAAACGAAGTGAACCAAAATATGTTGTGTTTTTTAAAAAATCTTAGACTTACATTACAATTATAAAAACCCGAATAGTAAATAGCAAATTTTTATAATCATTTAACATAAGTGGTAATAACACCATATAGAAATGAATATTTAAAGGCTGTTTCACATTGGTACTAGAGCTAGCTAGCAACATCGGGAGAACAAGAGTTTCAAGTAGGCCAGTTTTTAGATATACTATCTCTCTCACTCTCCCGGGCATCATATGAGCTAAGTTAATTTTTTTTGTCATAACTTTTTGCAACATGAATCGATTATTGCCAGATATTTTTATTGTTGTTTAAACCTAAAATTAATTTGCCAAACAAAAAATCGATTTTGGAAAATATTTATGATCCTCAACAATTGTTTAGCTCTGTAGTTACCGAAACATATTTTTGCTTAGAACCCACCACTGAGCTTGCCAGCTGGTTCTCAAAATTTGAAAATTGCTAGTTCCCAAAATAGGAAAGACAGACAGATATATAAATTTCAATTCATGAAATAATTTTTTAAATTGATTCCGTATCACGTCTGTATGAAAAATTGTTTTGTATCTTTATTAGACATAAAATTAACGAGAGAATCAAAATATAGAGAGCAACCAAGTACTTTGCACTGGTTCCTCCAGATGATTCCACAGAAATTTCAAAATGACACTTTAAAATCATAGGACCATTTATCTTCTGTCAAATTTTTGAGATAAACATTCTGGCTTTTATTTTTATCTAGACTTTCATCGATCAACTATAGTCCGATTTAGAAACTTTCCGTTGCTGTTGACGTTCGTGAGTGACGTTTGCCGTTCGTAGTAAATTCTATTCATAAACTTGACGTTCCTGCCGTTCACCTAAAAATTTTGTTATTCTTTTTGACGTGTTTACTGCTTTTTGTTTTCGTGATATTTTTGTGTGTTTGTTTGTAGTAAGGTATTTATAGAAAATAACGAAGATAAAGTAAAGCAAAGAGACATAAGCAAACAAACAGAAAGGGAAATGACCCCAATATCTCGCTCTAACTTCATACGTTAAAATCGTGTAACAAATGCCAACGGATGTGATTGGCTCTTTGTTAGTTGCTACGAACGGCAGACCTATCGGCAAACGGTAACTATGAATTGTTTCATAAATTTCAATGTTTTTAAGTTAGTAACAACAAACGTCAACGGCAACAGCAAACGGAAAGTCAAGTTTATGAATCGGCCTTCAAGTGAACTTGCTGATTTAAAGATGATTTAGGTTTTTAAAAAAATGGAAGAAAAAAGCAATTACAGAGAAGAAAGGATCGATTTTTTTTACGATCTAAATTAATGAATGCCTTTTATTAATGTAGTTTGATATTTAGTATTTTTCAAAAATTGTACGGTTATTCGCATATACATTGTCTCAACTATAAACTAAATATCTTACCCTCATTCCTTTTTCACCTGGAACAAGTGGTTGACACGTATAATTGTAATCTGTTGCCCATCCAGCTGCAAGACCCTGAAATTTACGCAGCCTTTATTATATTTATTATATATGATATAAATAAAATCTAGCGTGAGGTATTCAATATTATTTTGATTTAATTATTAAATTAATTAATTATTTTTTAAAATAATAATAAAATGATAAAATTTATTTTGATAAAGACTTAAAGTAAAGTCGAAACGTGATATTTTATCTTTCTTACAAAAATTATTGAGAAAAATAATTTTAAAACAGAAGAGACCCAAAATAAGGAGCATTCTATCGAGTACTAGTACTCCAGTACCATTAAAACTGATGGTACTCTAGTGGAAATGGATGGAAGTTTTGCCTGTATTGCACGTTGATTATCACCTGATATATCTGACGAACTATTTGTTGTAGGGCTTAATCCTCTGATGTGCCTAATAAATTGCCAGTTTTAGGGCTTGTTGATCAACTATTCAACATGCCTGATGAATTATTTTTTGTAGTGCTTGTTGACGAATCATTTCATATGCATGGTGAACTATCAGTTGTAGAGTTGTCTGCCGTAATGTTTATAATCTGATGTACCTGATGAACTGTTTTTTGACTAACCAACCAATATAACTGATGGAAGATGTAGTGCTTGTTGATGAATATTCCGATGTACCCGATGAATTGTCTGTATATAGTGTCAAGCTAGATTTCACCAACTTATTTTTGATTAATGTTGATTCCTCGAAATATTATGATAAAATATTTATTAATGCTACCAAAAGTTCGCAAAATGGAATTTTAAATTTCGGTGAAGAGGCATATATTTTATACATTGCGGGATTTGTTTGATCGCAAGTTTTTTATAGCAAGCGGTTTATTTACATTGTTTATTTCGAATAATTTCTAGGAAGATCTATTCATTTATTTGTCATGTTTCTTTATGCTCCAGAAGTTTGGAGAATTCTTTGGGATATTCTTTATTCATATATAAGGAGTTTTATAGCGAAGTTTATAATAAATAGTCGTAGTGAACAGAAAGAATTAGTGGAGTAATCGAAGAATTTAAATAAAGTGATAGTGATAAGTGAAGTATTATAAGTTAGTGTAGTGTAAGGTGTTGAGAACGTAAAAGACAGTGTCTATTAATTAACCCCACGAATAGAATAGACTAAGTATAATAACAATCGAAATATTTCACAGGTAGAAATGAGAGAAGTAAAGAAATTATGAAATAATACTTGTAGACATGTTATGTTACATACCTCGTAGAATAAATATACACTTGCAAATACTTGTAGTAAATTGTATATTTGGATAGTCTTCTTCAATTCAAATGGCTTCTTGTTTTTCATTAACTTCGGTCCAATTTTTGTACAGAAATACACATAAGTAACTAGGATAAGTATTAAATGTCCAAGTTTTCCTACGAGGAACCAGTCTTTTGTTCTCGGATCTTAAAATCAAAAACATTTATTATTAAAAATATATATTTCATATTATAAATAAATATATGATATGAATTAAACGAAATTTTTTGTATATCATTATTTTATACGCATTTACACAATTCCTTTATCAATAAACGCATTCATTCTAAAATTTCCATGTTCCTTACGAGTTCACTAGGGTGGAAACTTATCTTGGAACTGTAACTTAAGCTTTTGTTCCTGGCTGCATCTCTAGCCAAATGTTTTTTCTCCAAACGCTTTATTATATTTTCTACCACTCTATGGATTTGCATACCGAGTTGATAGTTAGGGATTATTTGTTGGTCTGAGTATTGATCGACTCAATAACAGTTTTCCGAGTACCTTGGATAGGATTCGCGATAAGCTTATTGGACGATATGACGTTAGCTCACTCGAGTTTTTAGAACCATTATTATTTGGTTTAGGTATTTGAACTATATTGAAGTGCATCGTTAAAAAGATTGGGGTATGATCGGAAGATAGATCTTGGAATGATTCGGCTTGAAAATGTCTTACATTGAAGCATTTAATGATTCCATAGTCCAATGACCCCCTAGTGCAGAGGGTCGACAACCGGCGGCTCGCGAGCCACACACTGCTCTTTGGATATGAAATTCGCCTTTTTAGTTCCATATGCAAATACTATTGATTTTATAATAAAATATTTTCAAAAATCGTTTTGAATCTTATCACGAAGATAGGCATTGATTCTATCTTTCAGCGACTTTTCGCCTCCTTTCCCGTGACACACATGAAGGATTACTTCAAACGTGCATCTGAAGTAATTTCATAATTTCAAAAAAAAACCAAAAATCTTGAAATAGATCAAGGATTTGCCATTATCTGCTAAAACTATACAAGAGAGAATAGCTAAAATGTATCATATCTACATGTGGAAGATATTCAACTTTCTTCAGTCTTATTACATGCTATCGAAAAGTCAGGCGACTTCAAAGACCCGATACAAGCTGTTCTTTTTGTTAAATTTACGTTAGACGTTTTTCCAATGTCCAAAAAAAGAACTTCTCTAATTGCTACCACTCTAGAGAGAAAGAAGATTTAGCGAAATGCTGTGCAAAAATGTTTCGAAGACAACGGGATCAGTTTAAATATAATCGTTTCAATAGTAACTGATGGAGCAACGACGGTACTTCAGAATAAAATTAACCACGAAGTTTCACTTCATAATACACCAAGAAGCGCTTTGCTGATATTACAAATCTGATAATTAAAATTGTATATAACATCTTGTCGAAGGCACTCTACCATCGCTAGTTCAAAGAATTATGGAGAATGGAGACTCAGTATTCCGACCTCCTTCTTTGTGCGATGGCTTTCCAAAAGTAACATGTTGAAATGCTTTGCTTGGTGCTTGGATAAAATAAATAAGAGGATGTATTGATATTTAGTTATCCTAGACCGTAGCAAAGATCAATAACTTATTAAAAGTGTCAGTATAAAGTTTGACGTCAAAAAAGTAAACCAGAATTACGCAATAAATTAAAAAATTGTAGTATCGAACCATCATCAAGTACCTGTATTTAAAAGGGTTAAGAGGTAAGCAGATTTACGAAGATATGCTTAATATTCTTGGTGATCAATGTTCTTCATATGCTACCGTAAAAAATTGGACTGCAAGCTTCAAAAGAGGTAAATTTTCCATTGAAAATGATGACCGATCGAGAAGGCCAGTTTCAGTGTCAGTCATGACATGATTTTATCAGACCGTCGAATTGGGCTAAAACGGATATCTGAATATTTACGAACGCATTCATCATATAGGTCACATCAATTTGGACATGAGGAAAATTGCTGCAAAATGGATCCTCAAATGTTTGAACGTTGACCAAAAGCGTGCAAGGGTAGAAGCATCGCGTTCGATATGTGCTTGATTTGAAAACGATATAGATTTCTTAAACCGAATTGTTACTATGGATGAGACTTGGGTACATTTCTACGATCAAGAATCAAAGCAACAATCGATGGAATGGCGACACTCTGGTTCTCCAAGATCTAAGAAGTTTTGTGTCCAAAAAACTGCTTCAGTTTTTTGGGATTGCCATGGAGTAATCATGTTTGATTTTTTGGATAAGGGTAAAACAATAACTGGAGATTACTATTCGACATTACTGACCACTCTAAGGGAAAAAATTAGAGAGAAAAGATGCGGAAAGATATCCAAAGGTGTTTTGTTTTTGCAGGACAACTGCCCCTGCCACAAATCTCATGTTGCCATGCAAAAAATTCGTGATTTAGGGTTTGAATTACTAGAACAACCCTCTTTTCACCAGATTTGGCACCGTCCGACTATCATTTCTTTCCTCAACTGAAAAAAAATTTCAAAGGTCGTAAATTTTCTTCCAACGAGGAGGTAATAAAAGCTGTGGAGGTGTGGTTTGCAGAGCAAGAAGAAACATTTTTTTTAAGGTCTAGAGACGTTGCAAGTTCGCTGTAATAAATGTATCCAATTAAGAGGAGAATATGTTGGGTAATAAAATATTTTGACATTGAAAATTTGTTTGGTTCTATAGTAGGCTAAGAATTTTTCAATATATCTTCGTACATGCATGAATGAAAAAGGTATTAATCACCCTGAAGAGCTACAAATGGTTATGAAAACTATACTTTATGGTGTATATCACAGCGAAATTGAATAAACTAAATCTAAAATTGTTAGTAGTGGAAAAACCAGCCTATGTTTTGAAGAGAAAATAATTCTTCTTGCACAGTGGTAAATTATTTCATTTTCAATGTTTGAACCGATAGAACTAGTATAATTGTTGACACGAATTACTTCAGCACACATTTATAAGAAAAATTAAACATGAATTTGCTGACAGATTTGAGCAATTCGAAACCAACAAAACCATTCTAGAATTCATAGTAAATCCTCTTATATTCAATGCATGAAGTAGTCTTCCAGATTGCCACAGTGAGGTGAAGATGTTGGTATTTGGAGTGCTGACTATCTTCTGATCGACGTATTCGTTCAAGTAAAATAAAAATCCAACTAACAAATGAAAAGTTAGAATCATGTTTGAAACTTAAAACAAGTTATGAGCCATTAAATTTGTTTGCCTAATTGAAGTACAAGCTAGGGAAATCAGTAAATCTCTAATTGTTTCATTTTTTTTATATAATCTAATTATCTAATAATTCCATATAAATATGTATGTATGTATATTATCTAATTTGTTGTGAATAACACTACAAAGATATGAATAAATAGTAATTTTTTTCATATGAATAAAAGATTAAACGAATGCTATTTATGATTGCCAACAAAAAATTTTGAGGCCTTTCAAAAGCTTTGAAATTTTGTAGTTTTTCTCCTGTCTCAAAAGGTTGTAGACCTCTTTTTATGTCGGTGGAAAATGAAAGTTTTGGGCAGTACTTTAAAATGGTGTATCCATTAAATTTCATCAAATACGCATAAGTTAAACTAATCGAGCTCACGCGCTTGCACGCGAAAAGTTCAATAAAAAATTACAACAAAAAATGTTTTTTAAAATCACAGATATCATTTCTCATGTAGAATTTCCTGCTTTTCATTTTGTATGATTGCTTTTTAAATAAAATACGTTTAAATCTATATCTTAAACTAAATAAAAAAATCTAACAAATCCTAAAATATGAATACATATATATGCATTTTGCAGCCTTATTCATGGGTAGTTAATTAATATTCAAAATGCGTTACTGCCTAATAGGGTTATCTAATTTGAGATTCAAATTTGTAAAAGTTTCAAGAGGTATGTGGGGTTGGGTACTGGCTGGCTGGCTGGCTGGCTGGCTATGGTTGAGAAACGTAATTTTTGAATGCAGAAAAATAATTTCATGGTTGCATTTAATGAATGTATAATAACAAGGTGTTTCGAAAAAATTCTAAGAATTGGTGTAATGACAAAATTATTTTGTTGCATTTTTTGCAGTGTACATAATAAAAAGAGAGAAATTCCTATGGTAATCACGTGTCACTGTCTTATTAAATAACAAACAAAATACATTATAGTACACAAGGAAATCCATAAAGAGGTTGTTATTCTTTCTTTTCCAAACACAAATAAAAATTGATCTGCTTAAGCAAGGTTAACATCTTAAGAAATATTGGTAATGTATTTTTTTATACTACTCTGAAAATATATTAATAAACACTAGTCGAGATGTTGTGAACGAGTAAAGGAAAGCTAATGTCAACGACTGTAATTATTAGTGAAACTCATTTTATTCGACCATGGCTTTTTTATGAAGAGTGTCCTATCACTGAGTATCATAATGAATTTGACGCAGTGCTGTTTCTCATCATAAGCCAAAACTCTCAAAGTTGACAGCTGTCGTCAACAATTGTTTTGATTATTAGCAGTATTATTTTTGTGCAAATGTGTTACGAAAGAAATGTATATAAAAGTTTCGGTTGGTAGAATTTAATCACATTTTCCCACGATTCGAAAATTTGAAGACACTAAGGCCTCGTAGATGGTGCAGTTTTAGTTTTTTTATGGTGTGTGTGGTGGACTCGTTCATTAGATAATTGATTGACGACATTCTAACTGAAGCGTCTTCATTTAATCTCATTGTTCACATCTTAATAATAACCTTAACATGGTTCAACAGTTATTATTTTCATAATTGTAATGCCTTCCGTATTCATTCTCTTATTAGGTCTACTTGTTTTGAGGTGGTGCCAAGAGAGGCCGTTTTCTGAAAATGTGAAAAAGGTTTTTTATATGTTTTTTAGTGTTATTGATTCTCTGGATTGTAAGAATGACAACTTCGGTCTAGTTCAGGACCAGCGACAGTCCATGAACGTCCATCCAGCTATTGACCACCCGCATGGCCGGATTCTGTTTTAACTGGGCCAGTTCTAGATCCCGATCAGCGTCTAATTGTAGACCCGCCTAAAAGTTGATATTGTAGCAATCCAGAATTTACACGACATTAAAAATATTTATCCAAAATCAAAGGAACCCGCCGAATAGTAGTAGAATCATATATGGACGTAAGAGCAAGGGTTTGTACTCAATTGCACTAGGGCTCTATGCCCTATGTGTTAAATAAATGTGTTTTCTTTTTAAAATAAATCGTGCAATTTTATTGCAACACCCATTATAAAAAGTGAACAAAGCAAATTCTTAAATGTTTTAATTGTTGAGTAATATACTAAGTGGTAATCATTGTGAATCAAACAATTTATTTGTCGTTTCTGCAAATATGATAATGATGATTAACAACTAATTATCTTTTCACTGTAGAAATGCCATTATATCGGAATTAGAAGTTCTATTAAAATGTTAGGAAATAAGTTTTAGAATGAATTGAAGATCATTTTAGTTTTATTGTGCGGATTTAAATACATTAATAATGTCTTTAAGTCAATTACAGTAATAGAATTGTAACCCAATTCCTTTGATCAAATATTGAGTACACAATGTCATATTTTGAGTATTATTTTGTGAATCACAAATGGCCGACGAGACAAAATGGTAGATCACATATAGGGACATAAATTAATATTTTCTTAAGTGAAAATTCTTCGACTACCTTAAAAATAAACTAAATTAAAAATCAAATACTACTTTTAAAATGATTGGTTTCATAATTTTATTGATGATACACAGAGGGCACATCTAGTGTACACATTCCCAACATCTAAATTTTCATTTTTTCTCCCATCAAGAAAATTTTGTAGCGATCGGAATAAAAAGAAATTCGACGGAATCAATCCAGTAATTTTTGTGAAATGTAAACTGGGATTCACAGTATTCCTTTTGCGTTTTGGATTATTATATAGAAACGTTTTTTCGTTCTGTATGGTGTCGTTGAAGCAATACGTTGCATTACTATCGGTTGGACTTGACCTCGCCCAAGATTGCTTAAGAGTATTGAATTCCTGGTTTGCATTTTCATGTCGTTTCCTAATTTTATTGCTTTTTTTGATCGAAACGAGTCATAGTAATCAGAATAATCAAAAATGTTTTTGATAGCATCTGTTACTGTTGTTGCTAGTTTCAGTTGTGTACGACCTATCCATCTCCATTTTCACTTCAGCTGTTGATCAATTTTCCGGAACATCTTTCCATTATACTTCCAAGTTTCGGCCACATTTGATAGAATAGATTTTATATTGGTATGAAACAGTATAATTTTGTTCTTCTTGAGATATTTGTTGGAGACTTAAAAGTGTTTCGATGTCGTTTTTAGTACCTCCTTTTGAACTGTGTAAATAGCAAAATTTTTCAACTTGCTCTGTTTCTCTTCTTTTTGTATCAGGTATGCTGTGTAGCAATATCTATTGCTGTTTATGTGTAATCCAACTGGTGTTGAATGATTATATAATCTGTTAGTTTTCTCTTGCATGAGATTTTTATTTGTTGTTAATAGATATATGTCATCCGCGAATTTGAAGTCCTTCGTTTTTCAAAAAGGTTCCAGTTAATTCCTGACTTTCTATCGTCTGCTTCGCTCATTATCACTATTCCTGTCTCTCTTGTCGATTTTGATTTTCT
This sequence comes from Diorhabda sublineata, assembly GCF_026230105.1. Lineage (NCBI taxonomy): Eukaryota > Metazoa > Arthropoda > Insecta > Coleoptera > Chrysomelidae > Diorhabda > Diorhabda sublineata. The sequence goes on from NC_079474.1 coordinate 42,808,809, forward strand.
GAGATAATTGTCCTACGTGCTGTATCCTGGCTGTGTAATTGTTATGAAAAAAGTTGTACTTATTATTTTGGTGTACTTATCTGATTTCAAGATATTTTTTGTACATTACTTTTCTGTTTATCGAGTCATGTGCTTTTTGAAAGATTAAATTTCATTTTGTTGCTTTGTTTGCTCCAGTATTATTTGCACTAACGCAATATGGTGAATGCAAGAGTTGCCACTTCTGAATCCAGCTTGGATTTGTATAGTTTGTCGTTTAGTGGTTTTCTTATTCATTCCAGGATAACTCTAGCCAAGATCTTACTCGCCTTGTTCAGTTACGTGATCAATTTTCACAATCAGATCATTGGTAGTTTGATCATTGTTTCTTTGTCTTTTGGGAGTCTCTAATCATTCTAGATTTTATAGAGGAGTAAATGAAGTTAAAAGTTCTGCTGTATTTGACTTCTGTTCTTTTTTTTTTTTAGATAATTTATTATAAGAGTTATTTCTTGCATCGTAATTGCTTCTTCCATGATATTTAGTGTTTTTTTGTTAATTTTCGTTAGTTTATATAACTCAAAAAAACTTCGTCATCTTTGTTTTATATATTTATGACTCGAATATTCCTTTTCTGATTTGTCTTTTAAGTTTATTCTACGCGGCAGATTTTCGTCGACTTTTCGGACTTTTTCGGGGGCTTTCGCAGCTTCTGCTTTTTGAGCTATTTTCGTGAATAGTTGCTTGTCTTATCGCTTCTTTATTTTTTATGATAAATTTTTCTAGTAAATCATTGTTTTGGAATATATCGTATGTTAGTAATTGGTATGTTGAATTTCGTTTCTGCAGTTATCTACGGTTGGTCTTTCTTGTTTTTGTAACCCAATTTTTGTGCGCTGCATTTTCCCTGAATATGAATACATCGTGATTTGTCACACATACTTGTATTTCATTACACGTTTCTAATTTCTTTCTTGTCACTTTTTAGTATGTTCTTCCACATTCTTACTATGAGTATGAGATCTATTTTTTTTTGTTTCTTCTCCTGGTGAAGTCCATTCAGTACTATGTATATGTTTATGCGTGTGCCACCTCTAACTAGTTCATTTTCTGCATCACAATAACCTTAAACTATCTTTTATATGACGTCGAAATATACAATGAACTGACAAATGATAATGTACACTCTGTTTCGAAAATCCCTTTTCATTCTAAAAGATGCAATAATAATAATATATAATTAGTTCAAGCTGCTGACAGCGTTTGCGTTTTAGAATTATATATATAAATATCTATTTCCAAATCTAATTTAACTGCATTTAAACATAAAAGATATTAGGTAATGCCTCGATATTGCCATCCTGTATTATTAAGTTCAATAGAAATAATTTCACTCGTTTAGACATATCCACTGTTTGGAAATCAAAGAACATATGAAAAAATGACAGAAATAGAAGATGACGCAATATAAGCAACGAAAAGGATGTCTTTGATTTAACATGTTATTATAATGGTTGAGTTTGGCATTTAAAAACTTTTCTTAATTCATTGGAACAAAACGATTTGATAATGAGTTGTCGAAACGCAATTATTAAAATGAGTTTTTTTCTCTCAAAACTTTCCGATGGAAAAAAAGAGGGAAAGAACACGCTTCGCTTTTTTATCTTCCTTGGTTTATTCCATAATTCCATTTTACAAGCAGACATTTTTTTCCAAGTTACGTTACAAAGTTATTTTATTAGATTCACGTTCTTAACGTTGTTTCTTCCTTCTCAACATCCTGCACTAATATTTCTATGACTGAATAATTTCGTGATTTTGATGGAAAATACTAGTTTTGTGATAGGTGTAATGGTTTAACGACATCCCTAAGGGAAAGATAAAATTTCAGAGATCAGGATTCCATAGTTAAAAACTTGTCATGTCATCACATTGTATCTGTTGGGACTCTACTTCTTTAAACCTTTTTATTTCCGTTACAAGGACTAGTTTGTATCATGGACTATGCATATTATTCGGTAGTTATACACCGATGTAAAGTTGCATTGTTGAAGTAGCTACTGACGATACCAAAACCCAAAACTTTTTTTTGTTTACATAATACATAGAAATATAATAACTCACCTGAATGTATTTTCATAAAATGGTTATATCCTTCCATAAAATTGAATATTCCCAACATTCTGACTGGATTTCAAAAACTGAAACAAAGGAATATGTAATAACATAGTGATTAAATAATTGTGGAAATAATTCTCCTAAAACACCAGTTTGAAAAGAGTCGAACAAACAGCTATGAACGTATTTGTTTTTCTTTTTAATTAAATCCATCCTAAATCTATTTAACATATTCATTCAAAAATTTCTGTGCAACATACCCTTTGAATCAAATAATAAAATCCTACAGCATTCCTTAAGAATTCCAAATATCGAATATTATGATGTAAAAATTCATTCTTTAGAAATTGATATGAAATCAATTGTAGTAGAAATATTAATTAATATAAAATGGATATTGGCGAAAGCCTTTGATGTAACACCTGGCAATAACAATAAAAATAAAATATATGTATGGAAAATTAATAATAATATATTACAAAATAATTAGAATTGCATTTAAATTGTATCTACAAGATTCTTGATGATATCTTCGATTATAACTTACCTGCTATCTGGTAATTATATGCGAGTATATCATATATGATTATGGTTTAAAAAATGGTAGAAAGATAAAAATGTTGATTTAGAATGTATTCGAAAGGAAGCGTTATCAATTAATTATACACTGCAAGAAATAGAAGACAAAAATATGAAAGTTCGTATCTTAACGAGGTCAAAAAAGTACTATTTCAACAGTATAAAGTTTGGAACACCTTATATAATACGCAAAATAGATCAAAACGGCAAAAAATTAATAATGGTAAATTAATCAATTTGGTTAATTTCGCAGATGAAAAATTTATGTTAAAGAATTTCCAGCTGACTATAAAAATTTGAAATTGGTACTGAACGATACATTTGAAATGACAAATCTAACGTCAACTTTCAGTTTAACTAAAACCCCTTTCGAAATAATAAGAATTGTAGTTATTCATCATCAGCTTTTATGAGATAAAGGACTTTCTTGTATTGCTGTGATTGGCAGTATTTACAGTCAAGAAAACAACAACTCTTTGATGTTTTTCTAGAGAAATCTAATAAGTTTTTCATGTCAAACTCCCCTGTGGTTGAATGAATAAAGGATAGTAACTTGAGAAATTAAGAATAACCTGAAATGTGTTATATGAGATTTTACACTTTTCCTAAGCATCAAATTTAAAATCCGTCGTAGGTTGTTTAAAAATATTGAAACTGTGTTATTACCAAGTATATTGCAATATTCATCTTATATAAAATTTAATACAAAATAATTGTATAATAAACAAGTACACGATTCTATTCATTACAACAACCAAAAGAATTTTGAGTATCTAAATTTGTTTCATTCATTTGGGGATCGAATCTTATGTCAAAATTCTTTTCTGTTTACTAATATAACCGCAAAGTTTTCAAAAAGATTTTCTCGTTTCTATAATGGAAATCAACGAGGTCTATAGAACCTCGTCGAGTCATTATCTGTACAATGTCAATTTCTGTTGAGTCACATCTTGAAATTCCATGTTTGTATCGGCCACACTTTCATTTTCTTGTGCTACCGCATCTACAAAGACTGGAAAGTCATACTTTTTCCTTATTTTTCCATTGATTGCTCCACCTGATGATGGGAGCTGTCGATAGACTTATATGTATGTCTTTGATCAACATAGTGAATAAAATTTTTTTTAGTATTCATTGGAATGATAACGAGGCACCATATTATTGTCTTCTAAAATTATCGACCGAAATTATTCGAATCAGTTGAAGCTTAAAAAGCACTTATGATGTCTTCTTGATCTCTTCCAATGATGCCTTCATGCCAAATAACTGCAAATGTGACATTTCCTCATAGGCATGAATTGTTGTAAACTGAAAAAAGTTTTGTGAATAGAACTATTTCAAATGTCCCCAATCACCGCAATATAATGACCTTTTTCAAATTTGCGGAGAAATAAGAATTATTTCTTATTTTCCTTTTGCGTGTTTTCAACATAGCTTACGTAGGTACTTGTTTATAGACGTTCCACTCTTTACACAAATTACAAGATCATCTCTGTGACCATGAGGCTTCCCACTCTTGCTCGTCAGATGCTGTGGTCATGCTAAGCACTGCGAGATGTGGAATTTTTCTAAAGAAATGTCTGTTTTTTTCTTTTTATTCTATTTTAACTAGTTAAATAGGTAGAACACTTCCTTGAAAAAACTCATTTTCGTTATTTTTATAAAAACTGCATTTCCACCTCTATATGATACATTTTCTTTGTTATTTTCTTACCTTCCGACATCGATTATCAAATTTTGAATATTTTTTATAGCTGCTTAGATGAATTTCTACTCGTTACTTCACTATATTTACTGATGGAACCTTAAATGCACTTCTTTATGCTTTGGTTGTTAATGGTTGTCTTAGGTATGGCATAAAATCATGTAGCTATGACAGACACATTTTTTTAAATATTCTCTAGTTTAGTTTAACTTCCTCGTAATATCCACATTCTTTATTTAATCATATTTTTAGTACTATATCTGTTGAGTGACTTAATTCTCTATTTACTTTTCAGTTCCACATTTTCTTATTTACTACCCTGAGGTCTTTCTGAAACTGTGAGCTCCAGCTCTCATATCATTTTTCTGATGGTTCTCCGTGTATTTCTCAGAATTTCAACTTTAGTTGTCGATATATGACAATTTTGTACCTTTTATACTAGTCTTATATTCGAATATGACTGTATTTATATGCTTCCTTCTTCTTTGTTACCAATTCCTTAACTTGGTTAGTGAACTACGGTTTGGTTTTCATCTTTCCATTAGTATCTACTGTTCTTAGTGCTTCTTTTCTTCTTTCTCTATTTGATTATCGAGGAATTTCTTATTATTCTGCAAATAAGGTAACAAGACATTGTATCTGAATTCTCAATCGATTTTTTATTATAAATAATTTTAATATGAGGACTTTTTAAATATTCTTTAATGCTTAAGGTGATTATAAACGCAAAAGGTATTACTGACACTTTGTGAGAGATTAGTTCATTTCTAAATCAAAATAAATTTAATTTAAAATGTCACAAATATACAAACATGAAAATTTTAATCGAGAAGCTAGTTTGGAAATTGTCTATTTTAATTCAAAATCTTATCAATAATAATATATGTTTTCTTGAAATATGTAACAAACATTCTCTTTTCCCTGTTGCTAATTGCATTTCAGTCTTCGGCCATTTCTATTTTTCTATAAACTTTTCTTATTTTTTCAGTTTATTGTGAATGATAGGTAACATATATCGGAAATTGTAGGATCAATGTTACTTTCGAACCGATCGAAGCATTTCTAATTAACTGTCTTCTAGTAACTGGGAACAAAATGTTGGAAAGCGGATTCACGAAAAAGTTGATAGTTTTTTATCTTTCCGCGATCTTTCCAACTAACTCGAACTTTTTGATTTACGAAGAGAAAGAGAGAGGCAGATAGAAATTCTTTAATGTCACAATTACAATTTCTAGACAAAAGCTTGTGAAGTAGTAAGAAACAAACAAACAAATAACTAAATAAAGTGTCTGTCCAAGCCTTTTTTTAAAAAAACAGCAGCCTGAGCCTTTGATTATGTTAGCAGACTCAAGATATATCAAGCTTTGCATGATTTATCAAAACTCAAGCAAAACTTGATACAAATTTAATCAGAAAAAATACCCTTTTTTACCATAACAAAATGCGACTAACAAAAAAAAGAAACATATATATGTACGTTCACGATCTAATTAATCTAATCCAATTACGGTAATTAACTAAACATATACCTGGAATTATACGTTGAACGAACATGTTCTAAAATACTCATTATATTCTCGGAATTGCCTCTTATGCCTGCTCAGAAGAAAACAAATTTCTGTTTTATACATGCAGTTATAATGAAAGCATAAACATTTTTCCTGACCATATAGCTCATCTTGTCTAGTTCAGCATTTATTTTGAAGATCAGTATAATATTTTGTAATAGAATAATAAATATTGAACAGTTGCTTCAACTTTCATGCACCAAAAGTGGGTATCTCGTTTAGATATGCGTCAATGTCGACAACAAAGCAAACACTCGTATGGAAATTATTGATATAGCAAATTGCAGTGCACGAACATTTAAATTATCCTATGGAGTACTGAATTTCTAAATATTAATACCCTTGGAATTAATATTATCTTCAATATTTTTTACAAAATACATCGTTCGAAACTACATGTCGCAATTACGCCATTTTGATTTGAGAACAATAAATTGTTTGCGTTTTATTGAGCAATGCTGCAGCATAATTATAAAGTAAAATTTTATGAATATATATATATATATATATATATATATATATATATATATATATATATATATATATGTATACTTATGTATTCTTAGTCTAGGACTGAAATTATGGTCAAATAAAATATAAGAAATATTTCTTATATTGTATTTGACCATAGTTGCAGTCCTAGACGATGAATACGTAAGTATCCGAAAGCTCGGAGAATATATTAAAGTTAGTGCACTTTGGTGTTTCATAGCCACGTTCCCAATAAGAAACCGTTTATATATATATATATATATATATATATATATATATTTAATGTTTGTATTCAATACAGCCCATAGAAACTACGAGATTTCATCAACTCAAGCTGCATCTGTACTATTTATGTCTAACAGTCTCATGTGTTTCGAAAAGCAATGGGAATGTTTGGAATATTCCAATGAGAGTTGTTTTAAATTAGAAAAAAATGCGAAAGAAACCCACGAAATGTTAAAATACGGTGATAATATAATAATTGTTGTATGAGTTTTCCTTCCTATAACACAGCCTATCTCATCCGGATGTTGGCATACAGCACTGTTATTCTAGCGGACTGCTTCCCGGAATGTGGTAGTTAAAACAAACCATTTTCTGATGTTTTGGAATCACGATTTTCCTCTCCATGTTGGTTTCTTTATGACCACATGTTTTCTTTGAAGAATCAGCTGCAGTATATAGCTATATCGATTTGCATTCCTTATTAAGTGACTCAAATAGTTGAGTTTTATGTTTTTGATATTATGATTGACCACATGTTGTATTGTTGAGTATTTGTAGTATTTTGGATTTGATAACCTTATCAATCTTTTTTTTAATCGTCCTCCTATAACATCATATCTAAAAAATTTCCAGTTTCTTCATCGACGCTTTAGTCAACGTAAATGATTCGACTCCTCACACTACTATGAGAGACCGCGATCATCTTGCTGATTGATGTTCTAACCTTCTCGATAAGAATATTTACTTCCACTAAATGATCCCATTTATCGGCCTAATTACTATTTCTATTCGTTGTTCATTCACTATAAGCTGGTTGTAAGAGATTCATGGACTTTAGAAGTGGATACCATGAACAGACTCGAGGCTTTTGAAATGTGGATCTTCTGTAGACTACTAAAAATATCATGAACTCAACATATACCTAACGATGACGTGCTTAGACGTATGGAAAAAGAAAGAGAGTTACTTATAACAATAAAGAGAAGAAAGACCGCTTATTTGGGCCATATTTCCGTAACAACAAGTATGATATACTGAAATTAAGAATAGAAGGAAAAATCAAAGGAAAGCGTGGACCTGGTTACTGACAATATTCATGGTTAAAAATCATACGCGATTGGACTGGTATGATTTATAATTCGCACCACTCAGGACCGCAATTTTCGCCAACCTTTGAATGGTGATGACACCTGGAGAAGAAGAAAAAGAGATACAATATTCACTAATTATCGTGTTGTGTTTACGTTAATATTTCCTTACCCCAAATCGAAAGATATTAATTTGATGGACAGTTAAAAATATATATATAAACGAGTGAAAGGATGAGGAGCAATTACGTCGTTCGACGACAAACCTCACTCATTTAACCTCAGCAGATTTAGTACCCCACAGCTTTCGACTTCTTCTGAATATGAAGTATGTTTTGCAAGGGGAACGTTTTGTTACTATTACTGAGGTTTAACAAGTCACGAAACGGATTAGATGAATCATTTACTGAAAGAAGTTTTCTATTCATAGAGTCAACGTTTTGATGAGTGCATTACTAAACAAGGGCAGTATTCATAAGAAATTATTACACGGGTATATAACATTCGCTCATAAGTAGATGACACAACTACTATGAATTTAATTAAAATGCAATTATGATTAAAAATTTTTAATAGTTTGTAGCCTCAATTTTTTTTAAAACTAAACGTATTAGTAGAACGTGTATTAGAAGCTAGTAATTGTTTACCATTAAAAGCTCCTGATCTAAGTAGTACCTTTCTCAAAATCTGGATAAAACTTGAATAAAGAAACATTTGTATGCAAGTTCAGATGTAAAAACATCTTCCCATTGACATGAACGTTTTTCGGTAGACGAAAAGAGCTGTTGAAGACGTCTTGAAGTGCCCAAGATAAAGCAGCTAAGAGGTTTTTGTGAACAACGCTAATCAAGAAATCGAACATTAAAAAAACATTTGTATATATCTATTATAGATTTGAGGTCTAGTATACACTGTGACCCCAAATATTTTTTGTGTCCCCCTTTCCTGTTGCATTACTTTGGAACCTAGTGTTTACAGCTGATCCATTAATTACACTCCTTTTAAAAAGTCCAGAATGTTTTCTATTTCAAGCGCTCCATAGTGTAGTGCTTTGGAGCTCCTTAGTGCTTCACACTAGCGTCTTCAGGTGTTTGTAGAGGCGACTTTGCCTGGATAGAATTCCTATTAGTAGAGTCTTTGGTTTTGCTCCTATCTACCTTCTCTTACAAAAACATTTGAAAAGTGTTCTGCGTTTTTATGTGGGAAACATTCCAAAATAATATGTGAAAGGTTTCGTGAAACATTTTGTAATATGTGTTGTAATAAAAATGTTTTATTTGCTGTTTGTATAATTAGTAATTTTTTTTTTTTAATTCAATTCAATCATATTTTTATTAGATGTGACGAAAGTGTTAAAAATAATTACATTTTGTTGAATATCAAAATATTACCATATAAATTATTTGATAAAAAATTTGATTCAGTTTATTATAAATGCAAAATTCGTTTTTGAATTTTTTATCTTATTATAATAAATTCATATTTTGTTTTTTATCTTGTTGTTCACCTATAAATGAATTATTCACCTATGAATGAATTATATAATCGTCATTAAAGTCAATTGGAATGTGAAGTAGAACTTAGGTTGTAGATTATCTAAAATTCGGCTAACGCCTTAAGGCGCAGGAAGGATATACTGAACATCTTTTTTTAAAAACACATCATTTTCAACGATGTGAAGCTAAATTTATCATATATTACACTACCGGTCAAAAGTTTTTACCCATCCCATAATCCATTCAATTAATTTCAAAATCATAAACTTCAACACAATTTTCTTTCATATTGTTGAGCGAAGATCTTACAAACCAAAAATAATAATCTCCGTTATTTATTAACTTTATACGAGCGCATGTTTTTAGTTTGTAAGTTTTCAAATAGGTAAAACCAAGCAACTATTGATTGAAACTCATGCATAAATCGCAAGTCTGGACAGTCTAGCGATAAAAAACTTTAAGGGCGGCCTCGAAAACCCACAACCGTTGAAGATGAACGTATTGCATTGATCAGTAAAGGTGATCGACGACTCACGGGCCCAGAAATAGGAGCTAAGATCAATGAATCTAGGAACTTGCTTTTGAGTACTTCTATAGTGGAAAGGAGATTGAGAGAAGCCGGCTTTTTTGGAAGGGATGCAGAATAAAATTAAGAGGCTGGTATAGGCTAAAGAGCATAAAAATTGGACGAATGAAGAGTGATAAATAGTTCTATGGAGTCATAAGTAAAATTTTGAGGTTTTTTGGTCTATAATAAGGGTGTTTTTGCGCAGGGCAAAACAAGAACAGATCTTATATCCAAGTGTGATGTCGACTTTAAAACAGGCAGGCTCGGTGATGTGTTAGAGGAAGCGTGACTGGAGACCTGGTGAAGAGATTTTGAAGAAATAATGCTATAAAAAATTGGAAATGAAAAATGTACTAGGTTCTGATCAACAGAAAATGTATCTTCTAGAATGACAACGATTCTAATCATTCCTCGAAGCTACGCAAAAAGTAGTTGAGAGGATCGGAACTTAACTCGATTGAGTTGTTGTGGGTTAAATTGGGCAGGGAAGTCAGGAAACAGTGTGCTCTATTTTTTCTTCACATCTTTGGATGATTCTGAAAAACGAATGGTACGAAATAGACAATGTTTTTTTGTTGAAATTGCTACAGAGAATACGAAAATTGTTCACCGAAATAAATTAAAGCCAAATGGTACTCGATGAATCAAGGATGACAAGGGCCGTGGATTTTTTGCACCAAGTCCCGGAATACCCCGAAAACACTTTCAACACGATATATCACAAGTCTCTACTATCTATTTGAAAAAAAAAATTGAGATTGTATCTGTCGTTCAAAGGGGAGTGAAACAAGAAATCAAATTTCGTACATCGTACATCTGTCTAATGGAAATTCTTCCTTTCTATTCAAGACCCATAGCTTCGTTTCGTTTAACTCCCCGGTCTTATTTATATTTTGGATTCGACTTAAAACAGCTCAATCTAATGCTACCATTACCCTCCACTGATCTTTAATTGATTCCTACGTATGTTAGTTATTTTATCTATTTTTTTAATATTCATGGTTTTGTTGCCGTAGGAACATTTAAAATTAAGATTTCAAGGTATTTGGTTATAACCAATCTTCAATAGCTTATATTTAATTCCGTTAAGTTGGGGACCTTCTTTTCTTACAGTATGCCGTCCATGGTGTGTCCATCAAAATCTATATTTGAATATTCAAATAATTATTATAATTAAATGCGAAGATTATATTAAGTGGAATTAACTGAATCTTCCTAAGTGATCAATATTTGTATTGTAGTATATTTATTAACTGAACATAGTAATATATTTAGAGCAAATATATAGAAAGTTTTCACATTTTATCATATTCATACAACATATTCTACTTTTGCAATCTACTAGTATTTGCAAGGTCGTTTTTTTATACCTAGAAGGTAAGATTAGATTGTTTGTAATAGTTTTAGTAAATTAACAGGTGCGTGCTAACAGAACTTTCCCACAGAGGGAAATTTAAAGAGGTTCACAGTTATTACAATCAACATGGTATGATTTCAATATTTAACTAAACTTTAATCTTCAATTATTATTACAGTTATGTAATCATTATTGATTCATTCATTATTTCATTAATATTATTATTACTCAATATTTTCGATAGAAGTTCCCTACAAAGAGTGAACAAATAGCTTAAAAGGCAATAGAAGACGGAAAGGGCAACCTGTGTTTTATAGATTTTGAGAAAGCATTCGACAGAGTAAATAGGAATGACATATAAAAATCCCTGGAAGTCAAAGGAATAGAATTAATAACCAGAGAGCCTCATAAAAAAATGTGTCAGAGCTAGGCGAAAACCATCAAAGGAGTAGATAAAGATGTACACTAATCCCATTCTTATTTACCATCGTGTTAGATGAATAAACAGAAAAAACAACAAGAAAAATTAGTATAAAGTCGAAAATAAAAATTAAAAACTCCAAAATTACTTTATGCAGATGACATTATAACAATATAACGAAATGAGAAAACTTGAACTTAAATATATAAAATCACAGTTTATAGATAAAAAATATGAAAATACGCCAACACAAGACTAAGACATACTGAATACACCACCACTAAACCAACACTTACGCTCGTTTCGATAACCAATTTAACGTCTTCAGAGACTGAAGGTAAACTAAAAGTCTCTGAAGACGATAACTTGGTTTTCGAAACGCGCGTCAGACAGTGTAATTGTAAGTGTTGATGTAGTGGTGGTGTAAGCAGTCTATCCGCCAACGGTTCCAGAAACTCCAACTTAGTACGAGACTAAGATGATAAGGCGAAACTGGAAGACGCAAAAGATGTATCAAAAATAGAACAACTTCAAGGGTTTAAATACCTTGGCGCGACACTTTTACAAGATGGACAATTGGAACAAGAGGTAAATGAGGGGACTAGAGCAACAGGAAGATTATTCAAGGCAATTAAAATACAGTTTCTACCTAAAAACAAATAAGAACAGAAATATATTATATCGTTATCCATATTCTTATTGACATATACATCAGGTAGACATAACTTAAACAAAAAAAAGCAAAATAGAAATAACATTTCTATCCAAAATAGATATGACAAAATAAAGGATAGGAGAGAAATTATTAAATAAAATTTAAACATAAAACTCAAAACAAAACCAGAGAAAGACAGCCATGATAATTTGGGCACTTCATGAGAGAATGCACAAAAATAAAAAAAGAGGAAATGAATAAAAGAAATGAAGTTGGAAAGGGATAAACGAGGAACAGCAGGAAGTTCAACACAAGACACATGCAATGACCCAATTCTAATAAGCCTTACACAAAAAGGCATCAATATTAAGTGATTTGAGTATAGTATTTTATAATTTAACTGTGTGAAATTCGTATTCAACAATAACTTCTATAACCCAAGTCCAATACAATCATTCCATAATTTTATCAAGCATGAAACGATACTTTCTATGCACTTATCACTAGAAAACTTTTGTTACTATTCCAGTGATATTTTAATGGTGTTACCAAAATCCTCAGTCAGTTACTATGGGAAGATTCTTCAATGTCACAATCAAATTCGGCATCACTTGTTTCAAAAGTAGCTTCTCCTTACGCCTATATTTTTATATCATCATATAGAATATATAGTGGTAAGTGTGAACACAAATATTTGGAATGGTAGTCTGGCATTGATGGGCATAAATCTGTTTATTTTATCAAATAAAAGGTAGACATTTCATTTCTTCCCGCAGCTTTGCCTTCCATTCCTTTATAAATGCCAATCATATTAAACCAACAATATATGAGCCATTAACTCAAAATTTTACCAATATCCAAGATTTATTATCGTACTTTTCCAGCAACATCTATAGAAACAATATTTTTTTTCCTATGAATCACTAGTACTTTTTCATGTAACAAAATATTTTTTTTTCATTATTTTGGTAACTGTCAATAATTAGGCTAACGATTTGACGCGATTACGTGTTTCGTAGAATGCACAACAAGAAAGACATTTTGTTGATAGATAATACAGCATCTAGGATCTGTCTCAATTTTTCTTTTGAATTAGTAATCCCAAATCTTGATGAATACTTTTTATATTTTTAACGCAAGTTTTCCATTTGACCACAAACTATTCGATCGTTTATGTTGTGTCATCAAATTTAATATAAACGATGTTTTTTTCCAAATAATAAAACTAAGAACTCACGTAGGGCGCTTAAAAAACTCAGCAAAGATGAACCCTGTAGCTCAACTCTAAGGGGTGGGTATTTTTATTTTAGTTACATTTTTTACTAAAATTGAATTTGCACGTAGTTCTCGCAATTTTCCACAAAAAATTATTTTATATTCTTAAAGTTGAGACTAGTTACAGTAATTAAAAAATTAGTAAATTCTGAAATTTGGAGGAATACTTATAATATTTTTTTGCATAATTTCTTAAAATTTTTTCCCAAATTAATAGTCAGTTTTATATTTTTATGAATAATAAATTTAAAAAATGTTTTTCAGTACGTAGTATTGGTGGCAGCACTCATGATATTTTCCAACAAAAAAATAAAATTAATGTTTATTGTAGTAATTAGTTTATTGTTAATTCAATTACTTTTAGAAAACGAAATATTCTGATTCAATGCGTTATCAATTTATTTTTTTGGTACAATTCAGAAATTGTTTATGACTTGGAAATCATACATTATTGTATGAGTTTTTCATACGTTCGATGACTTAACTTAAGAATATAAAATGGTTTTTTTGTAGAAAATTGCGTGAGCTATGTGTAAATACAATTTTAGTAAAAAAGCAAATTTTCTCATATTAATCAAACGGGAAACTAAAATAAAAGCGACCCCTTAGAGTTGAGCTACGGGACTCATCATTGGTAAGCATTACCGCAGATATAGTTGCATCATAGGAAAAAAAAGTATTAAGGACCATCGATTAGTTATGACAAATTTATTGAAGGACACAATGATTGTTTTAAAAATGATCCAATAATTCATCAATTTGAAGATATATATTTTGCGAGAATCTCTAAATGGATCACAAAATAATAAAAATTTCCAAACGAACTATAATCTGCCAATCATTATTTTTATCGTAAAACTCGTTAATTCCAGTGCAAAAATTCTATAAGATGAAAATACTCAATTTTCCGCGAAGGATACATTGAAGATTCTACACTCAACCAAATAAATGTATCCAAGTGCATTTAAAACGATCAAAGAATAAATTTTGCTACTTTAGCACTCAAATCAAGTTCAAGTATACAAAATCAAAACATTCTCTTGTACAAAAGAAATTAATCTCTATAATTATTCAAACTGTTCGGTAAATATTCACCTTAGAGATTTATTTAATTTATAATTAAATAGAAGGTTGTTATACTCCAAATTGGAATACATTTAGTTCTAAGTTATAAAAAATTTGATCGCGTCTAGAGTACGAAGAATGGGACGAAGACGAGGGGAATGGATATGTGCTTATTTTCATCAAGGTATCTAGAGACCGAAGAAAGTTTCAATATTCACCTTGATGTTCCATTATCTCGTTTGTTAAATTGCCTCCATATAATTGTGCGGGTTCATCTATGATAGATAGTTTATTGTCCTTGCATATAAATCACTATTTGGTTGTGATGTTACAATTTTTTTGATTAGTTACGTATTCTCATCACAACAGATAGTTTATTTTATTATTGAGGATTCTTATCCAGAAACTACTGCAGTAATCACAGTTATTAATGTCATCGACTACATAATCATTCACTTTTCAGATCAGTTAATGATTTTTATTTAAATTTTTTAAATCCTTTTTAGTAAATTTTTATTTATTGCTGTTTATTTACCTTCAAATTCAAGGTAAAACTATGAATATTGTTCTGTCGAAGTGACCTATTAAAGGATTATTAATAATAGAATTTAAATATATCATATTTTCGTCATAAAACTCATAAATTATTGACCTACCTTGACTACAACAAAATTTCACTAACTATTCACTATATAAAATTGAAGCCTAGTAAACAAAAATCACTTCTCAAATACCAATAATACAGAAAAATTTTGTCCAATATCAATTTTACTAGAATGTCAACAACATCCAGTAGAAGTAGTACCCACCATCAATATGAAAGCGCGTATACTGAATTAACTTAAACTTGACTTAAAAACAAAACTGAAAGTTAATTGATGAGAGATAATGCAACGAAAATGGGGAGTAATTGGTAGGGAGCAATTATAGTCAAATTTAAAATTGGAAAATTTGTAAACGTTATTTGTGTGAAATAAAAATATTTTGAGGACGTCAAATGCCTAGAAATCATTGCTAGATGAATTATAAAAGGAACTAAAAAATAGGAATTGATTAAAAAGATTAAAAGGAAATAGCAATACTACAAATTACTATATGAGGAAATAATAGATATTTACAGATAAATTGGGGGATGAATATCTCGGTTTTTCGACAAAAATACAAAAATTCAAAAATCTGTCTTGCTTCTTTGTATACAAATTCGTCCAAATGATACGATGAGATAGTATAGTGTTTAGTGGGCCATTGATCTAAACAATCGTGGAAATTTATATGAAAATATAACGATTGATACCTCACGTTCATATATTGTTTATTGATGATGGTAATCTATTTTTTGTTCTTTATAGCCTACCATCACGTACCGGAAATTGTATACCACAGATAAATGCTAATAAATACTAAGTATAGTCATAAGAAAAAATATATTTTTTATTAATTTTGCTCTTTGTTAGCAATAAGCTCATACCAACGATAAATCGATGATTGCAAGCATTTCCAGGTTATAGGTTTCACTATCATGACGTAGGTCCAGTTTATGCAATTTCTGCATATTTATTCCAAGATATTTGACTTTAGACTTCCTCCATGATAACTCCATCTCTTTTCCGCACAAAAGCGATTACTATGGTGGCTTTATTATGCCACGACGAATAACTATGTTAGGTATGTTAATGGAAAAAGATATTTTGATTTTTTGAGAACCACATTGCCACTTCTTTTAGAATACATACCGTTAGCTATTCGTCGTGACATATTCTCACAACATGATGGTTACCCCGTACATTATTCCATATTCCATTCTAATGTTCTCCTTCATGCAGATGATCTGAAGCTATATCATTCCATATCGAACATTGAAAACTTAATTCCTCTCATTTTAATTCAAGATCGTGGTGTTACATTTGATAGTAAATTAAATTTTGTTGAGCTTATTAATATTATCCTGGTGGAGCCTTTAGAAATCTTGGTTTCGTACTGAGAAACTCTAGACAGTTTACCGAATTCCAAAACTAGAAAATGCTTCTCTTATATGAAACTAAGCTAATAGGCTTTAACTTAAACCATCTAGTGACTAGGCATATGTGTTCTTCCTTGATATTCCTTAATATTGAATTACTAGGTCTCTTAAGGATGCAAACTCCTAGAGTTGCCATCCGGTCTCACTCTTTATTCCACTTTCCAGTTGCTAGAACTAACATTCTCAAATTTTCTCTTTTATATAGAATTAATCAATATCACGGTCATACGCAGACCTCTCTGGATATTTCTAACATAAAAAAGAAACTTTTTACCATTCTTCAACTTCCTCATTAATCGTTATCATGGAATTCCAGAACTGCTTACTTTTTTCGTACTTTTGTGTGTATGTTATTTACACTTCATCTAAATGTACCATCGTTTATTTGTAATTTCCAACTTCAATTGTTCAATTTCTAACTCTTTCGTTCGGCATTTTTTAGATCAAACATACCCTGATAGGTGCTCAGGACATGAAAGTTCATTTGGCCACCCAGATCTCCAAACTGAACTTATTTAGATTTTTTTGTTTTGTGAATCGCATTAAACTAGATCTTACACACTCTTTTTTATATATTGTGGTGGTTACAGAATTGCCAGAAGGACAAAGGAATACTAAAGAAAGACCATGTGAAGATAACGCCAACCATACCAACATCTTCGAATTGTACTTTTTGTGTCTTTTGGAATACACTTCTGAATTTACTTCCCTACTTTTCTGACAATAATAACTCATCACTGAGACTTCTAAATTTGATTTTTGTTTCATTTATGGCTTCTCAGAATATTTGGGTGCCGATTTTCTTGATTTTTGAACCACATTCTGTGCTTTTAGAATGTTGCTAACATATTTTTAAAGTGGATTTTGATATCTCCGACTCTCTTTGGCAAACTGACTCCCAGTTTTCCATGAGCTCCTTTAACCAAAGCTTCTTGCTCTTTTCTGGCATTATTTTTGTTTTTCTGCCTGATCCTGAAAATATTTCAATAGAAATACCTGGCTCAACGCGCCGAAAGACATCGTAAATTGTTTTTCTGGATATTCTATTCATACAAAGTTATTAACAGTAAACGATTTCTTCAGATCTTGATTTTGTTCATAAAACTTGGCAAATATTTTACGTTTTTGAACCCTTAGTCCAAGATTGAAATATCTCAAATGTATCATATCAAAAAGCCGTCGAGAAATAGAGATTACGTGTTCCAACCGGGCAGTTATCGTTATACGAATGATTATGTTACAAACGACTTAGGCATCGTTTGTGAACAGTTTCCTGGATGGTCTTTTTTTCGACACTTGGTTGATAGCAGCAAGTTACCAGAGCTGTGCATAGCAGAATATTGCGCAGAAAATATCATTTAAACGTTTCCAAGAACGGTCTAGATCAGCAGGTTGTAACAAACCTTAATAATGTTAAATAGTAATATAAGAATTTCACATTTCACATAGCAAAAGTGAAGACTCTCAAGCAGATCATCTCAGACTTTGCTAAACTGTTCAATAAATCGATTAATTCGGAATTGATTTTGTAAAACAAACAATTTATTTGACAAGGTCAAAGGATTACATAAGAATTGGTTAAACAGATATGAAGAAACAATTAATTTTGTATAAATTTATTAATTCATAATAAAATCACAAAATGTTGCGCAGGAAAATATTTACTCACAATACAATCACTACCTTCAATTAGTCCGGAAGCCAGTTGAATTTTCAACTAGTCGTTCCGTTCCACCCAATTCTGCTTGTCCTGACAGAACTCACCTTAGGAGTGAACGTAATGACCTTCAGCAGCTGGCAAGTTAGCGCCGGGTCCGTTTGATCCAGGCGTAATAAACTCCGTAAATTCAACTCATTCCGGGATGGTTCAAACTGAATAATATGGTAGATTATACTGTATATTTAACAAAAAAAACCTTCAGCTGCATGCAGGGTGACGAAAAGGCATTCAGCTGATACGCTGAAGATCCACATGAGTGCCCGCACGTAGGTATATTGGTATCAGCGTTGATCGCATAACTGAAATACTTTCTACCCGTGAATTACCGGCTAAATATTTTATTTTTGTTAAATACACTATAAACTATCGATTACTTTCAGTTAAATAGTTAATAGTTCGTTAAATTTATTTATACATGTAACTTCGCAGATACGTTTCTGATTTTTATAGGGCGCATACAATTTTTACTTTTTGTCATGTATTGTTTATAAAATTATTTTGAAGGTGAAAATTTGTTGACCTTGATAATTATTTCTTAGCCTACTGCCAATACTAAAGCAAATAAGTAAATTATCTAAATACGGCTAAAGATCAGCTCCCTGAAGCGCTTATTGGGGTCGGTCGTACAGGTAGCGGACACTAATTTAACATGGAGCAATTAACTATTGCAGTCTCGGTTTATAGGTATACTTCTTGCAAATATTGTCTGCCCTATGTACAATTTCGATTTTGTACCACGTTGTATAGAGACCCAAGTCAACTACACGCAGTTTTTCAGCGCCGCTTTCTGTAGTCAGAAAATTGTAAAAAAAATTTCATTACATTGTACGCATTTGAATATAATTTTTGTGCTACTGATAAATAATTTTAATTATATAATAAAATAAACAATAATCTTTACTGATTAATGCAAAAGATCACTTCATAAGTATTGGCACACACGAAAAAAATGTGTATTAAAATTATTACAATAGTTGTATAAGTTGAAATAAGAGTATTTCGTAGTGTATTTTAATAAATAAATTCATTTCCGTCACCCCACATGCAGCTGTTAAATATACAGTATAATCTACCATATTATTCAGTTTGAGCCATCCCGGAATTAATTGAATTTACGGAGGTTTATTACACCTGGATCAAACGGACCCGGCGCTAACTTGCCAGCTGAAGGTCATTACATTCACCTTCCTAAGGTGAGTTCTGTCAGGACAAGCAGAATTGGGTAGAACGGAATGACTAGTTGAAAATTCAACTGGCTCCCGGACTAAATGCTTTTCGACAAGGTCAAACCATTAGAAGCGTCGTGTTCTTACAAATTCGTTAATAGCTAAAAAATAATTATTAAAATTTTTGGAAAACTATATAATGCGAGAATTTTGAGAATATAATGTATTTTTCAACTAAACAAACAAAAAATTCATAATAATTATTACACTTTAATGACAGAAAAATCCATATTGTTATTCGTTGACTAAATAGATATATTGTGTATAATTTGTACGTCGATTATAAACAAATTAAGAATAAGAACCTAAATTGATTTTGTAACATTTTTTTGACATTAGGATTATATACAGGGAGATTATAAATCGAACTAAAATTAAATCGACTGGTTCATATTCATTCCAGCACCTTTATGTGCATACAAAATAAATCACTAAATGCCAATGAATTTCCAAATATTTTAATAGTTGCTTTACACGTTATGATAAAAATTGTCAGCATAGACGAAATCGTTAGTTCCATTAAAGACACCGTTGGCGTTGAAATCCTTCAAGCCTTTCAATTTTGACACTTTTAGTGGATATTTTTGTCTATAAAGATTTACTATAACTTAATTATTATTAATACCCACTAAAAGACCAAAAAATAATATCAAAATTAGTACGAGAGTAGATAAATTATTATTATTGTATATAAAACACACTTCCTAGTGTTTGGTTGTTATTGTTATATTGAATCATAAAGTACATAGGATAGAGTTATTTATGGAATAACTTATCGGACAAATTGACTCTACGTCTTTGCATACAAATTTTCCATGACCACTCTGTATAAATGTTGTAGTTAAATTCCGTTGATGCAGCGTTGAATCTCCTCCTTTAATACACGCGTGGTTGTTGGCTTGTTGACATGTTGTGCTTTCAAATAACTCTATCTAATGGTGTTAAATCACACGATCTAAGGGAACGGTTTCACCGAAACGAGAGTATACACGACCTGAAAAGGTCTCATACAGAAATTGAAGTGTTCAATGGGCCGTATGGCATGTCGCGCCATCACATATTAGTCCAATTATGTCTCTACCCAAAATGAACACAAAATAGTGACACCTTGTGGATGTATTTGTTTTTCGACAATCACATGTGGGTTCTCAGAATCCCAAAAGGGGAAATTTTTGCGATTAACAAACCCATTAAAGTGAAAAGGCTTAGGGTGGTTTTGCTTAAAAAGTCAGCATCCATTTGTTGATGCTCAATCATCCATTCAACAAAATCTCTTCGCTATGCATGGTTATTAGAGATCAGAGGTTATGTTAATTGAAATTTTCAATTCTTGTCCACGACGCCGAATGGAGGTTTCTGCTTCAATATTGTTTTTAGACGACTAGTGTGTTTGGCATCTCCAACGTATCCTATCTAACACTGACTATATTTTGTATGAAATTAAGTAGTTGAAAATATTGGATTGCTATGACTAAGCACTATGCGGTGACTAAAGTACTTGAATTGAACATTAAAAAACTTTTCTGAAAGTTGGGAAACCTGTAAGCTCGTGTCGAGCATCGCGCGGTGATTGAATACCATCGTTCTAAACAGATGACCTTAACGCAAATTCACAAAAATTTAGTGGATACATTGGAGAGAATTTGCAGTATTATATAACATATTGATGATATTGTCAGTCAAAATTTACTTGCAAGATTAGTAACAACGGATGAGCCATGAATCCATCGAGGTCCAGTACCGCAGAAGAAATTCAAAAAGCAAATTTCTGCCATATCAACCGTATTTTAAGATGGGGATGGACTGAATTCAGTATATTATTACCACTATTACACAAAGTGAACCAACAATTACATGCTTATTATGCGGATTTAGTTTACAAATTACATGATTTGATAAAACAAAAACTACGAGGAAAGTTGCATAAAAATAACGCTTACTGTCACAGGTCCACCATTGCAAATTATAACAAGTTGAGCATCGCCATATTCTACAGATTTTTACACCATCGATTGGCGGTTGCTCCCAAGGACATTCTTTCGAGATGCATCAGGAATGGTAGAGCTATCATCGTCCAAAAAAGGTCCAGAGTCGTTGTTTATATCTTATCATAATGAAAAGATAAATTTAGAAAGTGATTACAATTTTCACATCCAAGCAAAAGAAATAGCTAGAGTAGAATAAAGCAATGACAAAGCTAAAGCTGCAGGTCCAAAGGAATATTAGTTTGTGTAAATTTTGACCTTCAGCAGGTGTTACTTGTTCCGTCGTACTTATTCAACAATGTGCTTTTTTATAAAGATCATCTTATTAAAATTTCACAGTGTACAATGTAGTTAATAGAGGTGGCGACTGCTTCATGTGGTCCAAGATCTAAGGACAGGGTAGGTGATACATTGCAAGTTGCGGAAACAAGACAGAATATGCTTGTAAGAAAATCGTTGTGGCGGAGAAAAAAGTGGCCAAAAATGTGTTGTAGCAAATCAATTATGGAGTTAAAATAAACGTTGTGGGTGAACTTGAAACTCTCAATTTTTACAACGTTTTACAGTTTAATGTTTAGGTACTAATTTGTCAATGGGATATTATAAATATTTTTAAGTACATAAAACTCCAATTATCCGAACTCCGACTATCTGAATCGCCGATTATCCGAATCACTTTCAGAAAAAAATTTGTCCAAAAAAAGTCTAAGTGACGCTAAGACGTGCGTGGAATAAACTGAAAGGCCTACCGTCTGAGAAGAACAAAAAAAAAGAATCTGAAGAAAATGAGAAACAAGAAAATGGAGAGGATGAAGATGATGCAGATGCGTTGCCACTAGAGGAAATAAGAAAAATGATTGAAAAAATTCCTGGTTGTACAGAAGTAAGTGCTGAAGATGTAGGAGAGTGGATGGCTTGTGACACGTCTGACCCTGGTTTTCAAATTCTCAATGACGATGAAATTGTTGAAAGTGTGAGAGAAGATGTTGAAGTGGAAGTGGAAGAAGAACTTTCTGCTGATGTTGTAGTAGACGCTGGACCATCAGCTAGTGAAGCATTTGCCGGCCTCGAGACTGCTTTGAAGTGGATGGAGCGTCAGTCCGAGTATGACCACTTGCAACTGCTCACCGTCAAGCGAATGCGTGACCTGGCTGCCCTAAAACGGATGAAGAAGGCAAAACAGCTTACATTGACGAAGATGTTTGAAAAACAATGATTTTTATTTCTAAACTTGTACATAAGTACATTTTATTTATATTTAAAACATGTGAAAATATCATGTTTCTTTCATTTAATTCAATAAAAAAATAGTGCAATATCAAAACGTAGCTTTTTTTCTCTCCAATGGCAATTTTTTTAAAAAAAACTCCGATTATCCGAATATTTGATTATCCGAATGGGTCCCGGTCTCCATTAATTCGGATAATTGGAGTTCTACTGTATGTTATTTATCATTTTTACAGGATAATAACTTCCTCGTAACGAGGTGTATCTAAATTCATAATCTAATAACTGAGAAGCAACCCCATTAATTATCGTTGATCTTTTTTAGCAACAATATGGTACTTACATTATACAATCCACCGTAAAAACCGAAAAAATTATTATCTGAAAAAGACACAACAAACGCTTTTGGAAAAATTTGGATAGACTCTACTACAGTTGCAACTTTTTGTTTATCGTTTATTTGAAGTATGAAATTCCCTTAGTGCATGGTATCTGCCACATGCCTTTTA